>NC_089842.1:48474764-49952264 GCF_035609145.1 Eleutherodactylus coqui | reverse complement strand
CATGACAGTCCCATCCGCCACCAAACATCGCGGGCACGTTGCAGTTGGGAGCAGGCCCATTGTGCACAACCTGGAGGGGGTATAATATATGTGGTGCAGAAACCTAACTTGGATGAGCTTGTCTCTAGCGCTAACCAGGGGGGGACCAGATCCACCCAATAGATCCTCATCCTCCCCTGAAGTCAGGTCAGGGATGTCCTCCTCCCATCTCTGTACGGCCCTCTCGCCTAGCGGGGCCAGGTGTTGCGCTGTATGGGCATAAAAACTCGACAGCGGTTTGACAAGATTGCACATCTGCGCCAGCCTCTCCAGTCGCGTCATGGATAGCGGGACAGACAAACCTCCAAACTGAGCCCTGGCTACATCTCGCAATTGGTAGTACCTAAAGTAGGAGTTTTCGGGCAGGCCATGGGCTATCCGTAGCTGCATAAAGGTGCAGAACTTGCCCTCGCTGACTATGTCAGAGAGGACATTGACGCCCGTCGTCTCCAGAAGGCGGACTCCGGGAAGCTCTGGAAGTGTGGCAGTTTGGGGTTATTCCAGAGGGGAGTGTGTGGAGATTGCGCAGTCTCCTCTGCAGTGGACAGTCTCGTGACCCGTTGCCAGACCTCCAGCGTCACCAGCATGGGAATGGGTAGAGGGCCGACCGAGGAGGAGGGGGACGCTCAGTAGCAGCCCCCGTACGTTCTGTGCAGGGTCCACCATTCTACGTTCCAGGCCCACTGCTGGGTTGGATTATTTCTAACATTTATTGGATGTGAAACTTCAGTTTTAAAAGGGGTTGTTCTATCAATAGCAACTCAGCGGGGTTTTGCTGCTCAGCACCGCCGCTAATCAGCAGCTTGCTGGGCCGTTGCACTCGTACATTAAGCTGATTTCGGCAGGTAGCAGACAGCTCTGTTCCCACTGCAGGCAACATTCCTATTGAAGTTAATGGGAGCTGTAGATGTAATACCAAGCCTGGCCACTGCAGTGGGAATAGAGCTGTCTGCTTCCTGTGGAAATTAGCTCAGTGCATGAGCACCCTGGTACAGTAAACCGCAGATCAAAGGGGGTCCTGGATGCCAGACCCACACTGATTTACTATAGGCGGCCATCAATAGTTTACAACTGGACAATCCCTTTAAAACTCCTAATACATTTTAGAGACAACAGAAGTTTGCACTGGTGAGGCGTTATTAGCTCTTTAGCACCCTTGAGCATTTGGGGTGGTGTGCTGTCCATGCAATTCCACGGACAGCACATGGTCCCCATGGAAAAACTTGTGGTATATCCGATTTGTGACATTATATAGCATAATGTCAGTACATGTCAATGTACAGGGTCCATGTATATGGGACAGCAGGTTATAAACGAAGTGTGAACCCAGCTGTCACATTTGCTAGGCATATCAGTTTGCCGAAAGACCTACGATTTCAGAGTAAAGCACCGATATTAACTTGAGAACAGATATAACTGGTAGCCTAGTAAAATGTAGGAATCCAATCGATGTAGAACAACTAATTAGCACCATCAAAAGAGCTCTAATACCGGAGCTAATAAATGAAGCCAGAACCGCCCAAACCAGACCGACCTCTTAAGCAGAAGATCCGCCCTGAAAAAGGTGACCCCACTACGGGAAAGAAGCCGGTATCTGATTAGAACTGAAGTGGCAAGTGAACTCATTAATTAATTACCAAAAATACCAAGTACTAAACTAGAAGCAAACTATAAAAACTAGCACCAAAAACTAGGTGCCACAGAACACAGAAGGAGCCGATTTAAATATCCTACCCGAAAGCCTGATAGGCTGACTGGAGTAAGAGACAGACCAACCAACCTAACAGCACTGCAAACAATGGTCTGGGGATGACACCATGACGTCACTTCAGACCAGCCCACAACCTGGGAGTCACAGCGCAGTCGGCACCATGGCACCAGCCCAATGCTACATTCTTTGGTCAAGGCTTTGCCACCATTGTGTTTATGGTTTTGACTACAAAACTATCCAGAACTGCAACAGCAGCAAAATACGTCCATTTTTTTGCATTTGTAGTATGCTGTACAGGAATGGTGCCACGTCGACTGTACAAATCTCCCTCCTATATGGATAGTTTTCCAATAAATCAGTGAAGGCAAAATAGATCTGTAGTCCATTAGGTGTCAGAGGACAGTCTAGACTTCATAGAGTTGTAGCAAACGCTTAGCCAGCTATGAGAAGAATTAGGCAGTTTCATTCAATGGCTTTCAGTATGAATGTTCTCATTCATTGATAGCAAGCAGAGTTGTTAAACAGAAAGTCCACCATGTTGAAAAGTTACAGAACTTCTCCTTATATAATAATTAGGCTACATCTGCCCAATCCAAGAGATCCCAGCAACACCTGATGTGACCTTCCAGACTGGATTTTAGTGAGGAACATCCAAGTGTAAATAGAGAATTACTGTATAAATAGACAAAATAGTTCTCTGTCTGACATTTTATATATTTATTTATGACTCAAACTCACAAGGTCAAGCTTCAAAATACTGACAAATGTATCAAAAACTTTAGCCTAGAACTTCATAAACCATAGTAAGGGTGGTTACCCACATGGAATTTTTTGCAATCCACCCCCCAAAATGCCTGAAAATGCCACCAAGAAGAAAGAAAACAAAAAACATGAACTAAATTTGTGATAAGCCTTAAAAGGAGTTGTACCAGAATTGCAAGTTATCCAGTAAGCGAGACCCCCGCCAATCTGGAGAACGGGACCCCCGTGTCTTGCTCCCCTGGCACTGTGGGAAACTGGGGGTGGTTGCTTTTTATCCCTGCAGTGGTGTCACTATGACTAGGGTGCTGGCAGTCAGCGGTTCATTCATTTCAATGCGGCTGATGGAAATACCTGAGCAGCACCCACTTGGGTATCTCCACAGTACCACTGAAAGAAAACGAAGTGCTGTGAACTCTTGCATGACCAGCACTTCATTGTCTCCCCCTCCCTGTAGTGGGTGAAGTAACCCCGCAGTAGAGAGAATGGGGGAACATGGGGCCCCTGTTCTTGAGATCAGCGGGGTTCTCAGTACTGAGACACCCCACCCCCCCAGCGATCCTCAAGTTATATCCTATCCTGCGAATAAGGGATCACTTGAAATTCTGGTGCAACCTCTTAAGTGGTCCCCTGAGCCTTCAACAAACTCTCCATAAAGCAATCATACAGGCGATTAGAAGAGACTTTGTAATTTAACTTAGTGAGGAAAATACTTTGTACTCCATTTATTAGCTTTCTTCATCCCCTCCCCCTAAAACAGTCATTCACTCTGAAAAGCTGTTAATCATTCTGGTAAACAAAGGCAGACCAACAGCTCACTGACAGATCAGATTACTTGTTGCCCATAGAGGTCTTTAGTGAGGCCAGTGCATCTGAAACAGAGAGAATCAGCAAGACTCACACAGCCTGTATTGCAGCTAATAGTGGTTATTTTTCACAGCTACTGGAATCACATCTACACTGCTCAGTACTTCTCTATAATTCTTTCCATGCTGCTTCTCTATACATTAGAGATGACAGGGGAGGAGAATTTTCTCTAAGTGTGCAGCATATAGAAGACACAGCGGCAGTCTACAGCTACTA
The DNA here is from genome assembly GCF_035609145.1 of Eleutherodactylus coqui. Lineage (NCBI taxonomy): Eukaryota > Metazoa > Chordata > Amphibia > Anura > Eleutherodactylidae > Eleutherodactylus > Eleutherodactylus coqui. The sequence goes on along the minus strand of NC_089842.1, from coordinate 49,948,672 downwards.
ACTTAAGGAAAACTGAAAATCAGTAATAGATATTTTTGGAAAAAAGCAAATAGAAAAAAAAAAATGCTAAAAGTTGCGAAATACAAGTCATAATAGCCTGAAATGGTGTTCGACCACATGACCGCTCATTCTCAAGTCACCTGAAAAATTAGGCACACTTTAAAAATTCATTCATCTTGAATATCAAGCGCCACATTATGACCGGAATATCAGCGTGTCCAAGTCTATACATCCTGGATACTCACAGCAAGGGCTATACTGAGAGTGCAATTATCAGGCAGTCGATCGCCACAAGAAGCAAAACCCATACAGCCATACATGGCATTATTGAAAGAACTCACTCGAGACTGGCCCACATTCTCTTCTACATATTTTATATCTGGATCCATGATTACAAGCCAATAAATCCTCAGGAATAAACGCCTCTCCAGGAGATTCTCAGTGGACTTTTCAGAAGGAACAACAGCCATGTTACCCATACCAGCTCAAAGTTTTCTTTCTTTGTTATATGATACTATCCAAAATCAAAACTTGTATCCGATTGGTTGACAGAATAGTCCATCTCTCTGGTTGTTATGGGCATATTGTATAAGTTGACAGAGAAACATCTTAAAAGCAGTTTTCTGACCTAAAGTGGTCCTGTCCTCAGATTAACTCATCAATAGTTGGTTGACAAAGATCCAGCGCTCAGAATTCCCGGCAATCAACTCATTGTCCTGCCTGCATTCAGGGCATTGTGGCTGTATATGGTCATCGGGGGTCAGAGCAGAAAGTCTTATATGCAGCTTGACTCCCACTGAAATCAATGCTGGTCAAGCAGCCTCTTAGACTTTCTGCTCTGAATACAGAGCTGGAAATGTAATACTGTGTTCCCCTGAAAGTAGGACCTACCCTGAAAATAAGCCCTACCCAAAGTGTCAGGGGGAGGAGATGGCTTGAAATATAAGCCCTACCTGGAAAATAAGTCCTAGCTACACAATATAAAAAAGAAAAAGAAGATATTGTATAAAGAAAAACAAAACAAAAAAATATTTACCTAGCAGGCGGCATCTGGGTCCTTCCCTCTGGTCCCTGAAGATCTGGCGCTCTTGCTTCAGTCCTCAGCAGTCAACAGAACATCGCTTCCTGGTGATGGAGCTCGTAAACCCCGCCTCCAGGAAGCAATGGCTCTGATTTGCTCTCGAGCGCCACGGTTCAGCCAATCAGAGCCATCGCTTGCTGGAGGTGGAGTTTACGTACCCAGTTACCAGTAAGCGTTGCTTTGTCAGTGGCTGAGGACTGAAGCAAGAGCGCTGAAGCTCCGGAGACTTACGGGAGGGACCCGGAAGGTGCCTGTTAGGCAAGTACTAGACATCCCCCAAAGATAAGACCCTGTGCCTCTTTTGGGGCAAAAATTAATAAAAGACAGGGTCTTATTTTCAGGGAAACACGCTTCAAGCTGCCTCGGAGACTTCCTGTCCAGACTCAGATGACAATTTCACCCTTCTTGCACTGACAGCGGGCTAGATGATCAGCTGATCACCGGGAGCAGCAGGAAGATAATTTACATATTCCTCGTGCGTTCTGGGAAGAGTGAAGAGTCACTGAGTAGGACGATAGCTGGGTTTACCCGGGCCTAGCTCCTTGGGGGACATTGCCAGACTAGGGGTTGGAGCTCCAGGAAGATAACTTGCAAGTTTTAACACTTTGTAACATCTTAAGGTCCTTTAACATGGGACGAATGTGAGGCAAACGACATTCGTCCCTGTGGCTCCGCGCTCCTGTCCTCTTGCACAGGAGCTAACAAAGCAGGCTGGTTCACGAGCGGCCAGCAGGGCAGTGCAGGAGATTTCTGTCCTCTCGCTCCCCCGCCCCTCCCTCCATTCACATAACACAGCGGCTGTTCACTACTGAACGGCGGCTGTTTAAAGAGCACGATGAGCTTCATCGCTGATCTTTTATGCTGCATAAAAGATCAGCGCTGAAGCTCATCATTCAGCTTAAACAGCTGCCGTTCAGTAGTGACCTGCTGCTGTGTTATCTCAATGGAAGGGGAAGGGGAAGGGAGAGGGGTGGGGGGGAGCAAGAGGAGAGAAATTTCCTGCACTGCCCCGCCCCCTGCTGGCCACTCCGTGACCTAGTCTGCTCTGCAGGAGCACGGGAGCGCGGAGACACAGGGACGAGTGTGGGGCATCGTTTGCCTGACATTCGTCCTGTGTAAATGGACCTTAATAGGTTAAATATCTTTACGAAAACTATTAGAAGTTTAGAGAGGGCATCAACTATGTACAACATGGAAGGGAAGAACGGTCATATGGTGAGCTGCAATGTATGCTCTATGTTTACAGATCTACAAGAGAAGCCAAACCTCACCTGCCAGAAATGCAAGCTTGCGTCTCTATTGGAGTAAAAGATGTAAAGTCTTTGGCTTCTACACTGAAACTCATGAGGATTTCTTTGACAGAGCAGAAGTAACTCTTCAGAACATTGCAGGAAAATACATTTTCAGTTTACCTGCAGAGGAATGAAAGCATGTGACCCAAAGAAGCCAGAGGATCAGGAGTCAGTCAGCACCCATACTACACAGGAACCAGTACCTGGCTCTCACACAGGAGGACAATGAAGAGGTACATCAAGAAATGACTTTGACAAAGAACAGTCTAGTACACACTCAGAAACCTGTTGTGAAGAAGAAAAGAAGAGTGCTGGTTGTGGAAGATTCCCTATTGAGAGGAATAGAGGCAGCTTTCGGCAAACCCCAGAAACTCACGAGAGGTGTACTGTCTCCAGGTGCACAAATCAAAGATGAGCCTGATAGAACTGAAGAGTCTTGATGGCCTACAGACTACTACCCATTGCTACTACGGTAATACATGCAGAGACAAATAACACTCAAAAAAAGGACCCTGCAACTATCTGCAGAGAATTTGAAGATCTAGGCATGAACGTGAAGGAACTAGAAGCACAGGTGGTCTTCTCGTCTGGCCTTCCAGTGGATTGCTCATGGACTATGGAGATGGAACAGGAGTCTAGAGGTGAACTGGCTACGTTGATTGTGCAGTCAGCAAAAGATTTGGATTTCTAGACCATGGAGTGAAAAAGACAAGTATGTATATATTCGGTAGGGGCCTTGCTACACTTATTAGGAGAGCATTAAACTAGAACAATATGGCAAGGGAAGTGAAAGGCCAGGTAAATATATATATATATATAGATAATTAATACATTTGAGAACCTCGCTCTTAGAAGTGAAAAGAAAGAACAAAGACAAAAAAAAAAAAAAAAAATTCAGAAGGAAAGTAGAGGAGTAAGAGACACCGATCACAAACTAAAATGTTTCTACACAAATGCACAAAGCATGGGAAACAAACAAGGAGAATTGGAGCTCCTAACACAGGAAGAGAAATATGATGTCATAGGCATCACGGAAACTTGGTGGAAAAACCAATATGGGTCTTTCTCTACTGGGTTTTCGGCCATCCTGGATGTGAGCGGTGCCAGGAGGTCGGTCACCCCCAAACAAGTAAGATCCTGATATTTATTGATACAGCTTAACGGAGCGCTAAAGTATTTTTCTTCTGTCCTGATTGCAGGAAACTTGGTGGAATGATACACATGATTGGAATACAAGGCTTGAAATATACAATTTACTTATAAGAAACAGACAATAAAAAAGGGGAAGAGGTATTGCGTTGTATGTTAGAAAAGCATATCTTTTCCCCTTAGGGAGAACACCTAGGCGGTGAGTGAGGAGACTCAAATGGCCATGCACGCTCCTCTGGGTAATATGCAAATAAGGGAGATGGAATAATACCTCCAATAGGTGGCACTGTGGAGGTATTATTCCATCTCCCTTATAGGAAATCATATAACACAGAGATTCAAGCTTCAGAGCATAGTTGTTCTGTAGAAACAGTTTGGGTAAGAATACAAGGGGGGAACAAAGGACACCATTGTAGGCATTTACTGTAGGCCGCCTGGACAAGCAGAAGATATTGATGAAATCTTTCTACATCTGATGGTCAAGCTCTCAAAAAAGCATGACATAGTGATCATGGGAGATTTTAACTAACCGGACATTTGTTGGGAATCTCTCTCCGGCAAAAGAAATGGATCCAACAAATTCTTATCCGCTCTTGCTGACAACTTTATCTTCCCAAAGGTAAAAGAGAAAACAAGGGGATCTGCTATCTTGGACCTAATTTTTATGGCACTTTTACACGGGACAGTCGGCTAAATTTCGTTAGCGCTTGTGCAGAGCGTTTAGACAGACTGAGTTTGCTGGTTCCCACTCAGCGCATCACCATCCACGTGAAGCGCTGAGCGGGGAGCATTTACGTGGAACGAGAAGCCAGCAATATTCGTTATCGCTGACTTAGTCGGCCTAAAAACGTGCGAACCAACAGTTTGCGGTTTTTTTCTGCATTTACACTGCAAGATGATCGCTCAAATTTGTGTGTTTGAAACACTTTTGAACGATAATCTTTACATGTAAATGGGCCATTACCAACAGGGAGGAAGAGGAAATGGTTGAGGAAGGGTGGCTGAGACCTTAGGAGGCAGCAATCATCAATTTTAGATATCAAGGGTGGGAAGGCCTGAGAAGACTCAGACCCCAAGGTTGGATTTCCGAAAGGCAGATTTAATTAACTCAGAAAGAGGATAGGAAGAATCCAATGGCTGAATGGTCTTAAGAAATGTCCAAGAAGGTTGGGAAATATTGCGAAATGAGATTCTCAAAGCAGAATCGTTAGGAAATCTCTATAAAAAAAAAAAAAAAAAAAAAAAGGAAGAATGGGAAGCATTTAGGCTAGGCTCACACAAGCATATTTGGATTGCTTTTTACGCATGTAGAACACAGGTACATTGCAGCAATTCAAATACATTGATTTTCGCGTTTACATTAACACTAGCGTTTCTTCATTGCGTATAATACACGAGTAAAAAAAGAATGCAGCTTGTCCTAATTTACTGAGTATTACGCGTGATAGAGGCCTATTGTTCTCAATCGGTGTGTACTAAATACGCCGGTTAACACCACGGTAAATTACTACATGTATATGCTCGTGTGAGCCCAGGCTTAAAGAGACCAGGATGGATGAACACAGAACTTAAATATATGCTAAGAGGAAGAAAAATATGTTCAAAGGGAAAGATTGAGTGTGTGTGTGTGTGTGGGGGGGGGGGGAATATCTAAAGAAGAATATAATGCAGTCTGCAGAAACTGTAGGGCAAGTGTCAGAAAAGCTAAAGCTAATAATGAATTAAGGCTTGCAACAGAGGCCAAAAGCAATAAAAAGGGATTTTGGAGGGGTATGTCAAAAGAAAAGGCAAAGATGCTATAAGAGGTTTACAGGATGAAAATGCTGAATTGCTTAAAAATGATGTTGAGAAGGCCAAACTTCCTATTTTGTATCAGTTTTCTCTCAGTAAATGTAATATGAACTGCTTTTTCTTGAGCTATTGGAGAAATTAAAGAATGCAGGCTATCTATAAGTAGAGATATGGTGAGGGAACACATAACTAACTTAAATGAATTCGAGTCTTCACGTCCAGATGAATTACATCCTAGGATACTAAAGGAAGCAGCAGAGGTAATTGCGAAACCACTCACCGTAATCTTTGAAAATTCCTGGAGAAAAAAGAAGGCCCAGAAGATTGGAGAAGGGCAAATGCTGTCCCTATCTTCAAAAAAGGGAAGAAGGTGGACCCAGGAAACTACAGGCCTGTGAGCCTGACATATACCGGGAAAGCTCTTTGAACAAATGAAACAGCATGTATGCAAGTACTTGGATGATGGAGTAATTAACCAGAGCCAGCATGGGTTTGTAACAAACAAGTCATGCCAGATAAATCTAATTTCCTATAACAGAACCACTGACTGGGTTGATCAGTGAAATGTGGTAAATATAGTATAACTTGACTTAAGGAAACCATTTGACAAACTATCTCATGCCATCCTTCTTGAAAAAAAATATGACCAGATGTGGGATAGACAAGGCAACGGTTGTTGGATTCACAACTGGCTGAGTGATTGTACTCAAGGAGTCATAAATGGCTGCACATCCAATTGAAAGAAGTGGTACTCCACTTAAGACCAAAGGCTCTGCCCTAGGCCCAGTGTGGTTCAACATTTTATAAATGATCTACATGAGGGAATTGAGGGGAAAAAAAAAAAAAAAAAAAAAAAAAAAAAAAAAAATCGATCAAATTGATGACAAAGCTTAGAGGGATAGTTAACACTAGAGAAGAGATTTAGACAAGCTTGAACAGTGGGTGATGACTAAGAGAATGGTACACGGGGGTGCTGATAAGTATTGAGCCTTACCCAAAAAAAAAAAAATTGAGCTAGGAAGCTGAAAATTGCAGGGTGTACTTGTCTATATTCAATGATACAAAAATCAACTTCCCAGGATTTTAAGGGGTCTTTTTCCGGTCCAAAGTGAACATGGCAGCATCTCCAAAGACGTTCAGTGTGGAAGAGCATAGGACCATAATCAAGTTACTGTTCCTCCAAGGGAAAGATGCAAAGCAGATCCATGATGAAATGCCACCAACTTTGGGTGACAGTGGCGTGCCATATGCACTAGTTAAACGTTGGGTTTAGAGATGAGCGAGCATACTCGCTAAGGACAATTGCTCAAGCGAGCATTGTCCTTAGCGAGTATCTTCCCGCTCAGAAGAAAGATTTGGCTGCCGGCGCAGGTGACAGGTGAGTTGCGGCAGTGAGCAGGGGGGAGCGGGAGAGAGAGATCTCCCCTCCGTTCCTCCCAGCTCTCCCCAGCCGCTCCCCACCTGTCGGCAGCCGAATCTTTTCTTCCGAGTGGGCAGGTACTCGCTAAGGGCAATGCTCGCTCATCTCTAGTTGGGTTGTAAGTTTTAAAACTGTCCATTTCATTGTTGAAAGTAAGGAACCCAGTGGAGGCCTGTCTCCATCTCCTTGCCTGCAAATGGGAAAACCATCCATGATATGATCATGGAAGACCACCAAATATCAGCCAAAAGTATTGCTACATATCTGGGGAGAGAGTTGGTGCCGTTATCCACAAAAACTTGGGAATGAAAAAGCTTACAGCCAAGTAGATCCCAAAACTTGACAACCAAACAGAAGAGGAGACATCGGTGGCTGTTTTAAAGCATTTTGCAAGAAAAGAGTCAGATTTCCTGGACAAACTGGTAACTGGTGATGAGGCATGGATCTACTGTTTTAATCCAGAGACAAAGGAACAGTCTAAGGAATGGAGGCACAGTAGTTCCCCCAGGTCAAAGAAGTTCTGTGTGCAAGAGTCAGCGCAGAAGCAAATGGCAATCATTTTTTGGGATAAGAAGGGAGTTCCGCTCGCGGACTACCCCCCAAAGGGTTCAGCCATCAATGCAACATATTACTGTTCGTTATTGACAAAGCTGAGGCAAAATATTAAGGAAAAACATTGAGGAGAGCTCTCCAAAAGGTGTCACCCTGTTGCATGACAATGCTCCCGTCACACACTGCAGGGCCAGGATTGCAAAAATGACCTCCTTAGGCTTTCAACTGATGCCCCATTAACCCTATTCATCTGACCTGGCTCTGTCTGACTACCATCTATTCACTAATCTCAAAAAACACCTAAAGGGACAACGGTTTGGGAGTGTTTTGGAGGAAACTAATGCTGCAAATGAGTGGTTTGACCAGCACTTGGAAGAAGTTTATTTGCAGGGACTTAAAAAGCTGCAGGAGAGATGTTGCAAGTGCATTGGCACCCTGGGGGATATGTAGCATAGTGTGGCAGTTTCAGTTTCCTAGCTCAATTTTTTTCTGTGTAAGGATTAATACTTATCAGCACCCCCTCTTATTTAACAGGGAGAAATGTAAAGTCCTACATCTGGCCAAGAAGAACACACACGAACACACACACGAACACACACACACGAACACACACACACACACGAACACACACACACACAGGCATTGGGCTAAGCAGAAGCACATGTGAAAAAGACTTGGGTATACTAATCGATCATAGACTGAACATGAGTCAACAATGTGATACAGCAGCCAAAAAGGCAAACACAATTCTGGGATGTATTAACAGAAGCATGGAGTCTAGATCACGTGAGGTAATTATCCGCCTCTACTCTTCCTTAGTCAGACCTCATCTGGAATACAGTGTCCAGTTCTGGGCACCCCACTTTAAGAAAATAAATTGACAAACTGGTTCAGAGAAGAGCTGTTGGGATGGTGACCGGTCTGCAAATCATGTCCTATGAGGAACGGTTAAAGGATCTGGGAATATTTAGCTTGCAAAAAAGTAGGCTGAGAGGAGACTTAATAGCGGTCTACAAATATCTGAAGAGTTGTCACAGTGCAGAGGGATCAGCCCTATTCTCATTTGTACAAGGAAAGACTAGAAGCAATGGGATGAAACTGAAAGGGAGGAGACACAGATTAGATACTAGAAAAAAAAAACGGACAGTGAGGGAGATCAGTGAGTGGAACAGGTTACCACAGGAGGTAGTGAGTTCTCCTTCAATGGAAGTGTTCAAACAAAGGCTGGAAAAATCTGTCTGGGATGATTTAGTGATCCTGCATTGATCCGATGGTTGGATTCAATAACCCTGGAGGTCCCTTCTAACTCTACGATTCTATTGAGGACCTATCCTGAGTTTAGGTCATCAATAATATTTGCTCAGAAAGCCCCTTTAAATATTTTTTTTAACTGCTGACAGAAAAATAAAATACTGCAGCTCCAGTGCCATATGGTGCCACACTCTGGTTTGGCTTCCATTAATAGGTCGTATTGCAAGGCTTCCTAAAAGTTTGGAAATTTACTCATAGGGTAAGCTACCTTCTGATAGGTGGAGCTATGGAGGATTATTTCATCACTCATTTGCATAGCTTTTTCCCCAGGATGCATTTCATGGCTTTTTAGACGTCTTACACCTTTTATAGTGCTCTTCAAAAAGGAGAAACATTACCTCTTTGGCCTCACATTGATGGCCTCAAATCTAGCCAAATAGAACCCTACTGTGCTTTGGATAAGGGACAAGAACAGCTGATGTACATGGGTATTCCCCTTTGGCTTACATCCATAGACATGTCGTAAGGCCTCTTAAATAGCTGGATATTAAGTCAGAGAGTAAGCCACGATATACGCTGTGGAGGATTATTTCATCAGTCATCTGGATACCTGTAAAATTGGTAGGGCGGGACAGATCAAGCATACCAGGTGATGAGCACTGGAGGGTCATTTGTCAGGATGGTCCCGTGATAGACCATGCCAGTCGTAATTATATGCAAAATGTGTAGAAGAGATATAACAGGATAGATTAATAGATTAGTGTGCTTGCTCTTAGTCTGCCATAAAACGTGCCAGTTTGGCACAATCCTGGTACGGTGCATCAAGTTTTAGATCCATTTATGAAACCCAGAAAGAATAACTCACAATGCATCATTTGACAAGGAGTCATGGCTTTAATGCAACTAATTTTGCAACAAAATTTTGGTGCAAACTAAGCCAGCCAATAGAGGGTAAAAATAGACCAAAACACAAAATAAAAAATCCAAAGATGTGCCAAATTGAGCCACTGTGGTAAATTTGGTGTATTTGTACACCATGTGGTCTAAGTTTACACTAATTAGACAAGATTAGGCCCATTAAGGGAGCAATAAAAATGGAATTCCTGCCGGAAGGAATCCCATTCTATGAATGAACGGACCCTATTGACTATAATGGGCTTTCACCATGCTTTCTGGCATTTTCCCAGATAAAAATTGTGCAGAATGCTGAGCCATTTTGTTCATGATTTTGGGATGATCTGCCTCAAAACCTCTGACGCAGATATGAGCAGAGCCTCAGTATATCTGTCTCAATGTGCTTTATTTATTATAGCAACCCACTGGTTTAAAGCCAAAATTGTATACTGGGAAGATAATCTGTAGTTCTTCTCTGCTGTCCCTCCGATCAACCGGGTCCTGTTTGCGGAATTGCTGGAGCCATCTTGGATGCCTAAAATCAGGCCCCAAATCAGCAGATTGGAAGGTCGGCAGGGAACAATGGTGGGTAATATACCTCTCTGCCCCTACTGTTTCAGGATAGAATTTTTCCCCCAAAACCAAAGGGTTGCTTTAATTTTCCTTGTGGTGGTCATATTGGAGGCCCACACTCGGTTCCTGTAATGTGGTCATAGACAATACAGCAGGACATGTGCACTTTATTGTACTTGCAATGAATGGGAGTTGTTCAAAAACTACACTATGCCCATGTACGTTATACAGATATGGGCACCCCATTTGATTTTAGTTGTTCAGCTCCATCTTTGGAGTACTGGAACTAGTAGATCTTGCACATGCCAAATCCAATATGACCCCATTTACTATTAAGGGGTCTATCTGGTTTCTAACATGCTGGCCAAAGTTTTCCCACACAAAATATCACATTTATCCTGAATGTCAAAAATAAAAATAAAAATTGCAGTGCCGGAATTGTGCATTTTTAGTTATCTCTTCTCTGAGAAAAAAAATATTGAATAAAAAGCGATGTTGTATGTACCCCAACATGATACCACCACAAACTACAAGTCACCCCACAAAAAAAAAAACCAAAAAAAAAAAAAACCCACACAGCGCCATCAACGGAAGAATAAAATTATGGGGATCAGAATTTTGTGACCAAAATTTGGTATGGCTGTTATAGTACTGATCCACAGAATAAGAGGCAACATCTTTTGACATTACTGTGAAATATATTTTCAGAATCAGGTGGCCCAGCCGAATAAAGCATATCCATGCGCGTTGAGGCCCAGAACATCCCGAACGGCATATCTGCATACATGGGCCTAATGTACGTATCATGCTGAGTATCTATGGACTGGTAAATTCCTGATTTTAAACATGATCGCTATATCTTCCCCATTGGAGCGCCTCCCAGGGAAATATGGGCAAAATATTAAACCTGGGTTTCCTACAGATTTTCCCCGCATACACTCAACCCGCCTTGATGATGTCATGAAAAGGCTGGCGAGGGTCTGGTTCTGTGGAAGCTTTGAAATTAAGTGCGTTCTTTATCCAAATTGTCAATCCACGGAGATATGCCAAGGCATATGGACTGTCCCTTTGCTTCTGGAATTCCACCAATCAGAACATTGGACCGATATCAGAGTCTGGTGACTTGTTTAATTTCTCCTGTTTATTTTAAAATCCTGCCTGGTTGTGTATTACCTGTATTTCCTTATACTCAAGTGTAACAACCTTTTTTTGTACATATCTATATTTGCACTGCCAGACCTTTTCTAGAATAAATCTACAATTTATCAGTTAAGCCTTGTCCGTTTTAAAACGGCAAAATCTGAAGATTGAGTTCATAATTCATTAGTCTTGGTTCCAGTTTACCTATAACAAACTGGTGGTGGCAGCATCTTTTTGTTGGCAATTGTAGAGCTCTGGAGTGCGCTACAACGGATAGGTGGTGATTTGTGCTTTTGGTCTGCATGGGGCAGGACCTGTGGAAAGCTGGATACAAATCAGCCTGTATTCTACCGACTCCAAGCTTGAAATACTACTAGAGTGATTGATTGAGGTTCTCCCGTGACGGTTGGTAGGGGCAAATACGCTTGGAATAGTCGATCCGCGAGTAATAGGGGACAGAGGCGAGATCAATAGGTATCGTCCCCTCTCCTCTCATTGTGTATGTGACAGGAGTGTGATAGACATGATGATTAGTCAGTGTAAAATGTCTATCGATTTGTACTAAACTAGATGTATTACGCAGCTGTAGTGACTAACTCTTAGAGGCTAATGACTGCATAATTTCATTATAGTAATTGCTGGACAATGGTGAAAAGATGTGTGTTTTGTGACTTCAGCCTAATGTGGAACTCTGCTGCATAAGGAAAGAGTTAAATCACAGTGTTATATGTTATTGCTTGTGTTCATCTTGAGTGTTTTCCCAGTCCTTCTCTATCCCCCACACAGAATCTTCTTCAACAAAGAGATATTTACTTTCATTTTCAGGTTTGGCCACGTTGTTAAGACAAAGGCTCCTACTTGAGAGAGGTGGGGAGGGGGGAGGCGGGGAATTCTATATAACCCAGCGAATAAGAATATATATGTTACTGATTTAATCTGTTGCACGCCCATTAAAGGGCGGTTATCATGTGTTATAATAAAAGCCTGAGACTCTACACATTTGGGTAGAGACTCTCCCAGTTTTAGACCAGCATTTTTGTCTGATCTGGTTGATGATGTGTGCACACTATACAATTTGGAAGCTACAGAAATACCCCGAAGCCTGCTGGAGAAAATATGATCTAGCACAGGAGGGCTCCCAATTCTTAGATTTGCTATGGGGCCCATGATTTCATTGCTCTCCCTGGTTAAAAATATTTTAAAAATTTGATCCAAATGATTTAGAACATCAAACAGTCCTTACCTGTGTCCTTGTCCCTGTTGCTGCAGCCCCGCGTTTTTCCTTGTCTGTGTTGAAAGGGGAAGTCAGGTGACTACTGCCTGCCAATCAGAGGCCACCGTTTAAAACTCCTGGCATCATGGTACAAGATGTGAGCATTGATGCCAGAAGGAGTAGTGATTTTGCAGCCTCTGCTTGGCAGGCATCGGGCACCCAATATCCACTGTCACAGACTTTCAGCAATTTTCAGCCATGTACAATACATTTCGGTGTTAGAGCTCATTCACATCAGTTTTGGTAGTTCTGTTCGGAACCTCTGTTGCCAATTTCCATTAGAAAACAGCAAGCTGTGCCATTTCATCCTGTAAATTCTGGCAAAATACCCAACTGCTTGCCAGAAAACTAACGGACCCAGTTCTAGTCAATGGGGGTCTGTTTAGCGCCATTCAGTTCTGTCACAAGATGGTTCCATTCGGTCAGGGGGTGCCATTTTCCTGCTCCCCAAATGGAACAGGAAAACTGAACTCCTTAATGCTAATGTGAACAAAGAAACACACACGCAAAATACATATCAATGTACATACGTTTTTGACGCGCCTTAAAGAAAAAATATGCATATGGTTCCAATACTCAAAGACGCATTGCATTCGCATGTAAATTGCATGGCATGCCAGTGCAAGGTTTGTTTTCCCCTACCATAGCGAATAATGGGCGATTCTTTAGGGGGGGGGGGGGGGGGAAACATGACGTGAAAGAATCCATTCATATGAAGGAGTCCTTTTACCATGTAAGATCTATCTGTCTCAAATACGGACAGAACTCACTCAGAAATCTCACCCCCGTGAATGTACCCCAAGAAAAACTATGGTCATCTTGACATAACAAAAAGCTATTGTGGAACAATTGAAAGGGTAAACAGAGCAGCGGCACAGAAAGTTACAACAACGCGTGGTAAAAGTTTCAAGTTAAACTTTGCTACATCTGTAAAACAAAAAAAAATTAAGCCCATTTTAGCTTGGCATCTCCCACATTTAGCCACTCTCCCATTCAGCTATTTATAATGAGTCCAGTGCTATAAACAAATGCATGTGTAAAATAAGAGGATGCCAAGTCTGCAGTGTGCCAGGCCATTCTTAGGAACTCTCACCCTCTTCCTGGGAACTTTGAAAAACTCTACTCAGTTCCTTGGCAGGAGGGAGAGAATAGGGAGGGTGGCATATGGCTGCACAGTTTCTCTCTCTTCTAGCTTGAGATGTAGATTGCTGCCTAATTAAATTAAAAGCTCTGGCTGCCCATCAGGAATTACAAAAACACCCCCCCCCCCCCCCCCCCCTTCCTTGCAAGAAGTGACCGGATGCCCATCTCCTTTGCTTACCTTGCAGTTGGGCAGACAGGGTTTCTTGCTGCTGCTTTAATTTCACAGATTGAGCCTCTGATGCCCTGGCTTTATTCTGCATGTAGTTGTATAAGTAGACCCCACTGCCCAGCCCCAGCACAGCCAGCATGCAGAAGGCTGTGTGGAGCAGACTCTTCTGCCTCCGGCTGCACACTCCAGTGCCCATGATCCAAGGTCCTCCTAGATTTACTCTGGCATAGGTACCCAGATGCACAACAGGAACCTCTCTCCTTTATCTACCAGTATATCAGGCTCTTGCTCAAGTCATCAGCAGGTCCCATTGCATCCTGATGTGTGCATAACATCCGCAGAGTGCCAGCAGGTGCCAGCCCCCCTTAAATCCACATGCAGCAAGAGCCCCCCTTATCCTGGCAACTTTACAGAGCACTGCTGGAAGGCTGCAGGGATCCCATGTCTCCTGTGCCCACTCTATGCCCACAGAGCAGCACACAGCTCCTGGCAGCAGCACATCTAGGAATCCCAGGATCTTGATCTCTTGCAAACTTGCAACATTTTCAAAGAGGAAGCTGCACTGAGTGACAAGGGAACCGGCCAATAGCACTGACACAAAAGCCACTGGTTCTCCAGGGAAGGAGGGGCTGCACTTCTTAAAGGTCTATGCCTCAGATTACTAGGTTTTTAACTCCTTCTTCACAGGAGTCAGAGTTCAGTGCCACTACAGACTGGTAATGTCCTGCAGCTCTCATCACCAACCAGGGGAAGCAGGAAGAGGATCCTGATAGCAACAGAACACCTGGAGTGATTGTGTAACATCAGGGGAAATAGTTACAAAGTAACTTTACACCCTCCATAAATGTTTATGGTTTGAAGTTTTACAAATAAGTGATACATATATACAGAAGTGCATACAGGAATGTATAAATGTGTTTTTTGTAGTTCCTATATTATTAACCCCTGAACACCGTTCTTTTTTCTTTTTTTCGATTTCTCCTCCCCTCTCTTAAAAAATCCTAACTCTTATTGACATAGCTACCTGAGGGCTTGTTTTTTGCAGAATGAATTGTATTTTTCCTTTGGTACCATTCAATATACTATATAATATACTGAAAAAAGTTAAAACTTTCCAAGTGGAACACAATCCAAAAATAACAAAATGCAACTTCTCCATCTTCGAAGGGGAGTCGTTTTTAGAATGCAGGAACTGCAGCAAAATACAAAAAAAAAAATACACCGCAGCTCTTGGTCGGCAATCCATCTGTAAGCTGCTCCCTGCATTTGACACTGATAAACTCCCCCCCTCGATTTTTTCCCAGCTTGCATAGGAGTCTATGGGAGTGAGAAGCGTATATCGGTCGAAAGAGAGCAAGGCAATCTTTTCTGGCAGCGTATGTGCCATTTTTTCCAGCGCAATGTCTTTGCACGGCTGAAAAAAATTGCTTGTCTGAAAAAATACATTGGAAGCTAATGATTCGGCCGATGTAATAACGCTTGTGTGAATAAAGCCTAAGGGATTATTCAAATGATCGTATATCGGCCAGACTTTCACGCCTGGCCGATATACAGTGTCCCTCTCTCCAGGGGGAGGAGGCTGGAAGAGGTGGGAGCAGTGCACTGAGCTCCCGCCCCCTCTCCGCTATTTGCAATGGAAGGGGCGGGGCGGAGCCAAGTTCCAAAATTTAGCTGCGCCCCCACCCCCTCCCATTGCAAATAGTGGTGAGGGGTGGGACCTCAGAGCACTGCTCCCGGCTCTTCCAGCCTCCTCCCCCTGCAGAGAGGGACACCGTATATCGGCCAGGAGTGAAAACCCGGCCGATATACACTCATCTGAATAAGCCCGGGGGCTGCATTCCCACGAACGTATATCTGCTCGGTTTTCACGCCGAGCCGATATATGTTGTCCTCGTGTGCAGGGGGGGGGGGAGGATGGCGGAGCCAGGAGCAGGACCTGCGCTCCGGCCCCCTCTCTACCTCCTCTCCGCCCCTCTGCACTATTTGCAATGGGAAGAGGCAGGGCGGTGCTAATTCACGAAACTTGGCCCCGCCCCCGGCCCACCTCTCCCAATTGCAAATAGTGTAGAGGGGCGGAGAGGAGGCAGAGAGAGGGCGGGAGCTCAGTTCCTGCTCCTGGCTCTTCCATTCCCCCCCCCCCCCCCCCCGCACACGAGGACAACGTATATCGGCTTGGCGTGAAAACCGAGCCGATATACGTTCGTCTGAATGCAGCCTAAAGCTGTATTCAAACGGATAGAACTTCCATGGGAAAGCTACCTGATTCCGAAGTGGACAGAACGCACACGGGAAAAGAACCCATTTATTTTAATGGATTTATTCAAGGGATTTTTCTCAGACCAATAGCCAGACTTAATTCAACAATCGCCCATTATTTTCTATTGAAGCATTAAAACAACGCATCACAATCGTATTCCACGTGATTTGCATGCAATTTTTGCGTGAGTGCAATGCATTTCTAAAGGCCCATTTACACCAGCAGATGATCACTCAAAGGACAGTTTGAGTGACAGCTTTGAGAGATCATTTTGCATAAACTATTAAGTGACTACTCAGCTACTTAAGAGGAATTAACTGTGCAAATGAAGCCTTAGCTGAAAGCAGTTAATATCCCCCCCATGCACATTTAGGCTGGATTCACACGAACGTATATGGGCTGGGTTTTCACGCTGAGCCGATATACGTCGTCTCTCTCTGCAGGGGGGGGGGGAGCCTGGAAGAGTCAGGAGCAGTGCTCTGAGCTCCCGCCCCCTCTCTGCCTCCTCTCCGCCCCTCTGCACTATTTGCAATGAGGAGAGGCGGCACAGGGGCGGGGCTAATTCTCGGAACTTAGCCCCGCCCCATCTCGCCTCCTTTCATTGCAAATAGTGCAGAGGGGCGGAGAGGAGGCAGAGAGGGGGCGGGAGCTCAGTTCCTGCTCCTGGCTCTTCCATCCACCCCCCCCCCCCTGCAGATGAGGACGACTTATATCGGCTCGGCGTGAAAACCGAGCCGATATACGTTTGTGTGAATCCAGCCTTAGATGCATCGATTATCGCTAAAACAATCACCGATCTGCTGGTGTAAATGGGCCTTAACACAGGTTACTTTGAGGAACACATGAAAAAACCACAGGAAGTGCACAGCAAAGAAAAATGTGCAATAAAAACATGCATGTAAAACCATTAGAAAATAGCATAAAAATGGAAAACAGTCAGTTTTTCAGTGACCAAAATGACCTTTGCCTGTGTGAATATTGCCCAACTGGGGCAGGGAAAAACATCCCCTTGAGGGCTAGCGCTTTTTTAACGCTGCGATATTGATGCCTTTTTTCCCATGGGACTTTCTAATGTTAAAAATTGCATTGCACAAAAATCGCAAGTTTGTGCTTTTGCGATTTTTGTGTGATGCGACTTTAACATTAGAAATTCCCATTGAAAAAAACGCAGCGTTGTCATTGCGTTATCCGCGCGATAATACGGCCACGGGTAACGCAGTGAACGCTTTCCATAGAACTATGGAAAGCGCGGCCCGATGTACACGAGCAGAGAATCATAACAATTCTCCGCGCGCGGTATTCAAATCGCGGCATGCTGCGATTTGCTGCTATTTTCCACGGTGAGCAGGCTCACCGCAGAGACCTATCAGTTCTCCCCCCCTGCTCCTCGATGGCCGTAGACAGGCAGCCTAGATGTGTGTCTGCTTTGTAAAGTGCGTCGTCGTGCCTTTTTTTCACCCAAATTGAACAAATGATGACATCTCGAAACATAGGTGCATAAAAAAGACAAAAAAAGACAAAAGATAGCAAAAAATAAAATAAAATAAATCGCACCATGTTCTATCGCAGCATCACAATCGCAGATGTAAATGAAACCATTGAAAGACATTGGTTTCATAAATCTGCTTTTTTACTCATTCTTGCATAGAGCAAAAAACGGAGTGTTTTAGCATCTGTGTTAAAGCACCCTGAGGTTATGTTGACACGAGCCAGTGCGATATCAAGCGGAGAAACTCGTCCCGAAATTGCGCTTGTCAATGTGTGCTTTTCACGCAGATGCAAGGTATTTTTCATTCAAAAACGCCTCGCATTGCTTCTGTAAAATATCGATCCTCAGGCGCGCACGTTTCATATTGCCCTCCCTAAAAATAAGCCCTAGCTGAACGAAAACATAAAAATAATTCTACATCACCTCGCAGTACTGTCAGGGCTCTGGCGCTTCTTTTCTCTGGCTCCCAGCAATGTTCTTCAGCATTTTCTTCTGGATGGGGATTCAAAAATCCCCACCTCCTGGAACTCTCTGACTGGCTGAGCGCTGTGACCAATCAGAGGCAGCACTCAGCCATTCAGCTGAGCTCTGCCTCCGATTGGTCACATCTATGGCAGGGGATTCTTTCGTTCCCGCAAGGAGTCCCCTCATCAGTGGTTAGTGATGAGGGGACCTTCGTGGAGCTTCTACAAGCGCAGCTGCAACAGTAGCACTAAGCTTCGGTCACGTGCAAAAAAACCCCAAAAACCCGCTTGTTTGACCGAGGCCTAAACGCTGTACAGAAGAGCTCTGCCCTACTAAAATTGCTGCCTTTACCAACGCTTGTGTGAGAGTGGCCTTAGTAAGGAGAGCTGGTATTTATATGCACAGACCCCAGGTGATTGAGTGGATCGCTCCAGCCAGCCAATCAAATCAACCACACCTGCAGTAATATGCTCCTGGAAGTACATCGTACTACAAGCCCCAGGAGCACAACGTGACACCACTAAATATGAAGGTTAGACCATGAAGGCTGCAAGCAGAGCCACAGGAGATGAAGTGGCACAGCAGCTTCCTAGCACAGCTGTCAGCTTGTTCTAGTGATCAGCTGGGGTTCACAACCGTCAGATCAGATCACTGGTTAGATAGATGTTCATGGCATATCCCAGCATTACACAGTCAATGTTGTGTTGTGAGCTCTCCTTCAAAGCCTTCTTCATATGAGCATGTGTCAGAATACAGATCCACAATATACTTAGGCATCATACAGCATTCATACATCATGAGTATTACGGATCCATAATACTTATGTGCCGTCTTCTAGAAGAATGATAAGACATACACTTAAATATAGATACAATGTAGCATCTGCAACATACAGTGGATTAAAGAAAGGGGCTTGTGGCGGAACTAGGGGAGCACCATTAGCTTTTGGGGGCATTAACTCCTAAGGACGTGGCCCTTCCCCACCCCGCTCCCTTCATTTTTGCTTTTTCCTCCCCCCTTTTAAAAAAATCATAACTTTTATATATCCATTGGCGTAGCTGTCTAAGCGCTGTTTTTTGCGGGATGAGTTGTATTTTTTAATGGTACTATTTAATGTACCATATAATGTACAGAAAAACTTTTTTTAAATGTCTGGAGGGAAATGGAAGAAAATGAAATTCCGCCATTTTTGAATACATCTTGTTTCTACAGTGTACACACTGCAACAAAAATGACAAGTTTATTCTATGGGTCAGAATGATTACTACAATAACCAAATTTATATAGTTTTTTTTTATGTACTTTTTATTTTTAAAGATGCTTAATTTTTTTAAGTCTTCTGACAGCCATAAGGCCTCCTTCCCACGAGCGTGACGGGGTCCGCCGCGTAATATTACGCAGTGAAGCCCGTCACGGCGCCCCCCAGAGCCCCTATACTTACCTGCGGGAGATAGCGTGAAATCGCTTCCCCGCCCACCGCGGCCGCGTCACCGCCCGTCACCGCCCACCGCCGCCGCGTCACCGGCCGTGTCACGTGACGCGGCCGGCCGCGTCATATGGCGTCATATGACGCGCGGCGGTGGGCGGGAAAGCGTTTTTTCACGCTATCTCCCGCTGGTTACAGCGGGAGATAGCGTGAACGGACGGCTTCCATTGACTGCAATGGAAGCCGTCAGTGCGTACAGCCCGTCCTCACCCGCAGAAAATAGAGCATGCTGCGGGTGAGGACGGGAGAAATCGCGGTGCGTAATTCCGCGGTGGAATTACGCATCGTGAGCATTGTGCTATTAGGTTCAATAGAACCTAATAGCTGTGGGCAACGCAGCGGATTTTCGCCGCGAATTACGCGGCGGAAATCCGTTCGTGGGAAGGAGGCCTAACTGTTTTATTGTTCCATCGACATAGATGTACAAGGGCTCATTTTTTGTGGAAATCCTGTAGCTTCTTTTGATACAATTTGGAGTATAGTACATACAACTTTATTTGCTTTTTATTACATTTTGTCTTGAAGATGGGCTGACCATCAATTCTGATGTTGTGTATTTTTTTCTGATGATGTGCACAGTGCAGGATAAATAATGCGTTACTTTGATAGATCAGACTTTTATGAATGCAGCGATACCAAATATGTTTGTTTTATTATTTAGATGCCTTTTATTACCTTTTATTTTTTTTTAATAATTATGAATTTTTTTTTTACTCTTTCTTTTAGTCCCTATAAGGGAACTTGCGATGCTTTGATTGCTTCTGCAGTATGATGTAATGCCATAGCATTACATTATACCACGATATGACAGGCAATCTATCAAGCCATGCCACAGGCTTGGTAGACACTCGGCAATGGCAGCCCCTGGGCCTTTCAGAAGGGGGGCAATGTGGGACCCCGAACATCGGTCTGGGCATTTAAAGGGTTAACAGCTCCAATGAGCGGCACAGCTTATCGGAGCCATGTGGGCAGATGTGGACTGTAAGAAACAGCCGACACCCGCACTGTATGGAGCTAGATCAACCCAGGATCCCTCTCCATACAAATCCCGAACCTGCAGGATTGAACTGTACACCCTGTAGTGTTAAGGGGTTAAGGAAGTATCATTTTGCCTGCATAAAGGCACCATTAACTTGTGGGAGTACTAAGTGGGGAAAGTCACTTTGTGTTGACACTAAGGGAGCACCATTACTTTGTGTAAGGGGCGCTAAGGGGGCACTATTAGTGTGCAAGGTCAATAACAAGTACTATTACCGTGCTTGTTAGTGAGTGACCTTTGGGACACAAAGGGCTTGTCCTACCGTAAAGGGGCACAGTCTACACAAATATGTGCACCAGGTTCAACCTGGAGTACCAGTTTCTAGTGTAAATTATGCATAAAAGTGTCACTCCAGGGCTGTTACACCCCCTCTTGGTAAGCCACATCCCTTTTTCTGGAGTGCACTGGACAGCAGCATGAACCATCAAAAGTCACAATTTTTGCATGAGTAATCCTTGTGCAAAGTTTTATGACTTTTTTATGCTAGAAGATGGCGTAATATGTTTTATAAATTTCCCCTGTGTCCAGTGTGAAACCAGCCTCCAAGGAGTTGTCCCATGAATAAATATTAAAGGGGTTGTCCAAGTTATAAGGTGCCTCTCACTGAATCCCCCATGCTGTAAATGATAAAACCAGCTGATACTCCCTTCTCTCCACTCATCCGCTGCAGCCGGCTCTGGTCTCTGCTGCATTTGTTTATAGGCTTCTTGTGATGTCCCGTCATCACTGAATGCTATCATTGGCTGCAGCAGCCTGCTTGCATATGGCACATGCTGTAACAATGATATCAGCAGGGAGACCAGAGCTGGCAGTGGGGGGCAATGGGGAGTGAAGAGTATCAGCTGATTTGTTATTTTACAACATGGGGGACCCAGTGAAAGGTCTTTATATAACTTGGAAAACCGCCTTAATTTACTAGTTAGGGCTCAGTCAGACGAGTGGTTTCTTTCTGCACACATACGTGCGAAAAAAGAAGCGCTCTACGCATTAGCAAAATGCGTGTGACTATAGCTCCATGCCTATTGCTTTCAATGAGGCCAGCCCCATTGAAAGCAATGGGACGCAGGCAACCCCCGCAGTGATTTTTGGGGAAGGGCTTTAAATATAAGCCCTTCCCTGAAAATCCTCCATAGGTATAGAAAAAAAAAAGAAAAAAAAACAAATTATACATACACACACATATACACATATATTACTCACCTAGGAGCTCTGTCCGGGCTCCGGCATGTCTTCTCTCTGCAATCCTGGCACTAATCTAAAGCACTTTCAAGAGGTAGGGATTCAAAAATCTTCGCCTCTTGAAAGTGCTTGTCTGATTGTCTGAGCGCTGAACCAATCACAGGCAGCTGTCATTAAATGACAGCTGAGCGTTGCCTGTGATTGGTCACAGCTCTCAGCCAATCAGAGGCAGCGCTCAGCCATTCATTGAACTCAATGAAAACGCTCGTCTGACTTCGCCCTTACTGTTGCATGTAGGTCTTGTCGTGACGCGGAGTCAGGATATGATGCAGCAGACGGAGCTACATAAATATGTTATGTTTGTGAAAAAAATAATGCTTAAGAATAGTAATATCACAAGTAGGTAATTAAACTTTTACTCACCTTTCACCAACTATGGCTAATTATCTCCTAGGCTCAAAGCGGTATCAATAGTGCAGTTCAAGGATCAGTCTTAGGGAATAGAAAAACTCAAATAATGTAGCGCAAAGTTCATATTTTACAGAAAGAAGCTTCACTCCCTGCATTGTGGTAAATCAGGAATGCAATTTTAACAGACTTAAATAAAATTGTCTCTGATATCCCAAGCTTGACTATTATTAAGGTAGTTCTATCAGTCCACTCTCATGTACTCAAAACCAACACTTGTTGTCAGGGAAATTCTGCATACGGCACCAATCAGGCCCACCCCAATGCCCCGTTGCCGGCGGTAAAGAAGAGACACCACACACGGAGGTCTGGTATAGTTCCTCACACGGGGACATAACTGCGCACTTTATTACAGATTACATGGGGTCTTATAGCCTTTGGTCTCATCACTAGGAATGGGTATATGTCTCATTGGCTCAAATCCACCACATAACCATATATGTGAAGTCCGCATTTCCACCTGAGGCAGTGATAGTCATATACGCAGTTAAACAGTCGTTATCTTGATACGGCGCTTCTGGGAAAACAGCCAAGGATGCGGCCTTCATATCCGATTCTGTATCATGTCTGAATTTCTGGACACATCTCTCTCAGCCTTGCAAAGCTTTGGAATATCTAATATAAGGCTAAATATTAAGTTTTTCTCATTTTAGCATTGAATAGAACTTGCATACAGGTATAAAAGCATAAAAAACATATGGCAATATATACATATATCCTCACATTGTAACAGCAGTTCGAATAATGAGAGTCTGAACACTCAAAGTCCCTATCACTGACTGCAGCAGGCCTGCTGTCTAATGTTTTGTCCCTAGCAGTGTGCACACTTACAGTGAATTTGAGGCCAGCCTCACTTACGTATGTTGCATAGGAGTACTGACTTCAACTGACTCTGGCTAATCCAGATTCAGGAGCATTCCTTGACCACGTTTTCCAGAAGTCCCTGTTGCTGTCCCAACTCATCACACTTCGGTCGCTCAACAGATCGTTCCAGGTCCTCTCATGGTTGCTGCTCTCTTATGGCTCTCAGCAAGAAAGGTTGATCCTTCTATGCAACACACACTGCTCCCTCTGAGCTCATGTGGCCTCGGTGCCCAGGTCCCAGTGCTCACCCAGCCAGTCCAGCAACAGTCCTTTGAACAGCCTCTTTGGCAGGTTCTGGTAGTTGGCAAGCTACCACAAATTTTCAGCAGTTACAGCCTGGTTCAGCAGCACCCCTCTGCAGACTATCACATTACCTTCTGCAGCTCCTAGTAGTGCCTCAGCTCTCATTCAAAAGTCCCTGCACTGTCTACTGCTAATGGCATTCAGGCTCATTACAGAAGGAGGGGGCGGGGCTTCACACAAACAGCACTGATTAGCGCTAATTCTCTTCTGGTTTTTCCTGTGCCTGTGATCACCTGATTGTGGTGCATGTGCCTTTCACTCTACTTCCCTGCCCTACGGTATCTGAGAGAGGAAGGAGCTTAGCGCTCGAGGATCGCGCACCCTCTTACACTACATTATGCAAAAAATAACAAGTTTTATATTAGAACAGTTAAAAAAAAATTCTCCAATGTATAGATATTATGATTTCGTACTGGTTAATGGGAAAATCAAGGTGCGTCATAACAGGGGTGTAACGGCAATATCTGCTGCATGCACAGGAAGAAAAAAAAAGGTGCCAATGGAAAAATCGCTCTGTTTTGCCTAATCTAAAATAAATGTAATATTTACTCAAAGGATAAGCCCTTAATAATGCAAATGATCATGTCTAAAGAACAAAATTAGCTGTGAATGTAATTCAGAGGATTCAAAGGAACGGAATTCCAACAGATGGAGGTTTGGGACAGATGTTATCAATCCAAAGGTAATAAATCATGGCATATGGAGGGATTACTGCATTGTATGAAGTCATCCTCACCATTAGAAGTTACTGGACCATTGTCTATGCTTCAGAGAAGCAGCACTGTGTATTAGGCGAGTAAGGGTGCATGTGGTGCCAATGCAGCGGCTACTCTAAAAGGTTGTTGCCATGACGATGGGCTATGGGATGCTCCAAAAATTGCGACACATCTTGTGCTACAAAACATGTGCCAAACTTTGACGTGGCAGAACTGAGAATGTCTAGTGGACTTGGCTGATGCCTGGCATATAAAGGCAATTTCTGTTGTGCCGCAGGAAGAGCCCAGGGGGTGCTTGAAGAGAATAGACAGCCCTGGAATGAGGAAGTGGAGACTGTCTGCTGCCTTGAGCCATATAAGAGAGCTCATGCTATGTCTCCAACCCGGTGAGGTATCAGGACGGTGACAAACACCAAAGGCGAGTCGTGGTGGAGTCATCCTGCTGAACATGGACTAGCCTGGGTCAGGGGTAGTGATGATTCCCATGCAATGAACTGTAAGTGAGGCTGGCCTCCACATTAGTCTGTTACTTAGCGAGCCTGCTATAGGGGATAGGGATAATCATACAGACGCTGTACTTTATGCACGTTTTATTTGCTTGGGAACTAGGTTTCCTTAGAGACTGAGTGGGGTATAGATCACCAAATGTGAAGTGTTATCCTCTATAACTAACTGTTTTTGGGCTTATGTGATTTATATAGTATTTATGTATTTACAGAACTAATCTTCGTTCAGTGTTAGGCCCCCTGCACACGGGCAGAAATTCTGCGGCGGGATTTCCCGCAGAATTTCCGCTTTTGCCCGCCTGCATAGGATTGCATTACAAAACGCAATCCTAAGCAGACGGCCGCGATTGAGACCCGCACAGAAATATCCCTCCAGGCACCTTGGCTATGCTCTGCACATGCGCCGGCTGGCTGGCAGCCGGCACATCACAGAGCCACAGCCGCGGGAGAAGGTGAGAGCCGCACTGGTCCCTGCAGGGGCGCCGTCGGGTCCCGCTGCGAGAATTCTCACAGGGGATCCGACCCGGCTGTCTGCAGGCGGCCTTATTGATAACCGACTGTACTATTCTGCATTGTGCACAAAGCATTGAGATTTTTAGGATTTTGTTCACCATAGCTATTGATAGGTAATTTAGGGCAAAAATTAATTTACTTACTAACTTTCATTCCTTTGTTCATAAAAAAACCAGTAAAACTTTGCATATTTTTGTACCTTCTTCTGCTGCATCTGAAACTGTATTACGATACCACACAAACAAATCACTATGTATTGGCTGGGGTGTTTGGACAAAAGTCTAGGTTAGTAAACTGAATGTTGGTCCAGGATGAAGGAAAGGTTAGTGATGGCCTTGCTGTGCATTGGCAACTTTAAGACCAGTGCCATACAGACATAGGATAAACCTGACTGACCCTGTGTACAAATGGTGAGAGCCCAAGAACACCAGGCAGTGTCAAAGCAACTACAGACACAGCAAACTACTAACAGGATCTAGTTCACACCAGGCATCCGCACACCTATGGGACAGATAGGAATACAGACACGAACCAAGCAGGACCTCACACTGACCGAGCATCTGCACACCTACAGAGGGGGATCCAGCCATAACCCAACAGCCCACTCACAAAGCAGATCATGATGACCCACCCCCTTTAGCCCATCGGGCTGATATTTATATGGACAGACCGGTGGTGATTGGCTGGCTGGAGCAATCCACAAAATCAGCCACACCTGCAGCGATGCACACCTGGAAGTACATAGAACTACAAGACCCAGGTGCACAAACTATCATGACTTTTTGCTTTCTCATTAACAGGGTTGTTTGAGGGCTTCTTTTTTGGGAAGTGATTTGTGGATTCTACTGATTCCACTTTGGGGTATATATAGTTTATTAATCAAATTTAATTCCAGTTTTTGGAGTGAGGGTGCATTCACACGAACGTATATCGCTTGGTTTTCACGCCGAGCCGATATACGTCGTCCTCATCTGCAGGGGGGGGGGAGCCTATGGAAAGCACGTAGCAAAGATAGGACATGCCCTATCTTTGTGCGCACCTCGGAGCCGACACTTGATGTCCTATCTTTTGTTAGGTGCGCTGATTCAGTGCACCTAACATTCTCTTATGTGAACGCTTCTATCAGAAGCTCTTTCTGCGTGCTACTAATAGCGCTCTTCCGAATGAGGCCTTAAGGCCTAGCTCAAGCTTGCATGAGAGAGACGCCTGTAGTAGTCATGGATTTATTGCCGATGACGCTATTATTATAAGTGCGCAGGGTACCGGTGCCGACACCTTATCTTTGTATATTTACCATTCAACCCGTCTTGGGATCACGCTGGGGATCGGCGACAGCATATCTTAAGATAAGCAGACAGAATACATTTTTTTTAGATGTCCTTGTAAAACATTAGGAACTTTTCACTATGGACGGAATTACGCCGCAGGGCGCAGCAGATCAGCAGCTGCAGAGTTCTACACCAACATCCGCAGGTCTGAGTCCAGCTTCACACGGGCGTATTTGCACACACAAAATTTACGCACGTAATATACAGAAAAAAAACAGCCCATTACTTTCATCGGGTTTGTTCACATTTCTGTATTTTGATCGCACATTTTGGCTTTATGTTTACCTCCTGGTGCGTTAAGTAGCACCCTGCCAGGAGGTATACTCAAGTAATATACCATTAAGGGGTTAAACCCTTAGTTGCAGTAGTCAATAGCAATTGCATCATGTAAGTGGTTGACCGAGGAAGGAAGCTCCTGCTGTCACCCATCAGCAGCCCATTATGCAGTCGTGGGGTGCCAATGAGTAACTATGACAACTGGGGGCCTAATCAAGGCCTCTGGGTCTGCCATGCAAGTCAGTCTATTAGAGCCTGCAATCGAATCTTAAAGTTCCTTAATGGAACAAAAATAAACCTGTAATTACAAGTTAAATAAAGACTGACAAAAAAAAGAAAAGTAAAAAAAAAATTCTCTACAAAAAAAAACATTATTGAAAAAAAATGAATGAATAAGAAGGACTACCTGTATTAGGTATTATCACAGTCACAATGAATCAAAAACTATTATGGCAGTTTTCTTGAAGGGAGAGCGCTGTAAAAGAAAGAAATAAAAAAAAAAACACTCCTGATAGTTATTTTTCATTCATCTGCCTCCCAAAAAATGCAAAGCAAAGCAATAAAAAAAAAAAGTCACTTGTACTCCAAAATGGCACTACTGGAAACTACAACTTTGGTTTCACCATAATCATTATGACACAAAGAATAACGTTAACACGTTATTTATCCTACATGGTGAGGGCCACTATTTGCGAAGAGAGGAGGTGGGACGGGGGCTGGGCTAAGTTATGGGAATTAGCTCCACCCCCATCCCGCCTCCCCTCATTACAAATAGTGCAAAGGGGCGGAGAGGGGGTGGAGAGTTGGCAGAGAGGGGGCGGGAGCTCAGTTCCTGCTCCTGGCTCTTCCAGCCTTCTCCCCCTGCAGAGAGGGACGCCATATATCGGCCAGGGTGAATACACGGCTGATATACGGTCGTCTGAATAAGCCCTAAGGGTGAAGTCACACGAACGTATATCGGCTCGGTTTTCACTATTTGCAATGGGGAGAGGTGGGGCGGGGGCGAGGCTAATTCTCAGAACTTAGCCCCGCCCCGCCTCTTCCCATTACAAATAGTGCAAAGGGGCGGAGAGGAGGCGGAGAGGGGGTCGGGAGCTCAGTTCCTGCTCCTGGCTCTTCCATCCCCCCCCCCTGCACATGAGGACAACGTATACGTTCGTGTGACTTCACCCTTATGCTGTACGGGGAATGTATTAAAACGAAAAACCTACAAAAACAATGGTGGGATTTCTCTTTTGTTTTCCATCACCACCTCCCCATAAAAAATGATTAATAGTTAAACAATAAGTTATATGTACCCCAAAGTAATGCCATTTAAAAATACAAATCACCCCACAAAACACAAGACCTCATAGAGAAATGTCGACACGAAAATAAGGATGTTATGGTTCTAGGAGCATGGTGATGAAAAGAAACAAACAAAAAAACCACCTGGCCAATAAGGCACAAAATAGTCCGGTCAGTATGGGGTTAATATCTATTATAATATTTACTATTAGTAGTATAATGTAATTCTGTTACAATAGCTTCAGAGAAGAGGATACATAGCATAAAGGCCACTGGCCTTTCCCAGCACCCCTTAGGCCGCCTGCAGACGGCCGAGTCGGATCCGGCTGCGAGAATTCTCGCACCAGGACCCGACCCGAGCGCCTGCAGAGAGCAGCGCGGAACTCACCCGCTCCCGCAGCTCCGGCTCTTTCATGTGCGAGCCCCGTACAGAAATAGAGCATGCCACGGTTTGTTTTCTGCGCGGGATGTCACGCAGACAAACCGCGGCCGTCTGCACTGCATAGGATCGCATATTGTAATGCAATCCTATGCAGGCGTTTACGGGCAGAAATTCTGCAGGGAATTTCCGTCCGTCTGCAGGCGGCCTTAGGGTGCATTCAGACAGCCGTATATCGGCTGAGTTTTCACGCCCAGCCGATATACGGCATCCCTCTCTGCAGGGGGAGGAGGCTGGAAGAGCCAGGAGCAGTGCTCTGAGCTCCCGCCCCCTCTCTGCCTCCTCTCCGCCCCTCTGCACTATTTGCAATGAGAGGAGGCAGAACGAGGGCAGTGCTAAGTTCCGGGAATTAGTTCCGCCCCCGTCCCGCCTCTCCTTAATGAAAATAGTGCAGGGGGGTGGAGAGGAGGCAGAGAGGGGGCGGGAGCTCAGAGCACTGCTCCTGGCTCTTCCATCCTCCTCCCCCTGCAGAGAGAGACGACGTAGATCGGCTGGGCGTGAAAACTGAGCTGATATACGGTCGTCTGAATCCAGCCTCAATCTTATGAATTTGAACTACAACAATAGCAGAAAGGGAAGAGGGAATCCAGTTCAAAGGTCAAACCATCATTCTTAACTACAATGAATGGGATTGGAGAGAACAAACCAGGATCAGATCTTCCAATCAGAGGGTTTAAAAGTGTGGTGGTGGGAATCAGGATGACAGCTCCTTGCTGTGGTGTAAGGGGGAGTATATTCACACAAGCAAATGTTTTGGCGCCACATTGAGACTCCACCCTGGAAATGGCGTGAGTTCCCAAGGCCGAGAGAGAGACTCTGCATGTGGAAAGCAACTCAAGATTTTACTGCATTAAAAAGGGGCATTATTACCAAGGGGGATTTACTGGGGCAATATTACTGAGGGGAGAGCATGCAGGGGCATTATTAACAAAAGGGGTATACTGGGGAATTATTACTGGTTATTACAAAGGACAGCATCTGCATGGAGTTGGTATATTCCTCTCTGTGTTTGTGTGGTTTTCCTCTGTGTCCTTCCACACTCCAGAAATATGTTAACCCTCTCCAATCCAATTTGTATCCTGCTTTTCCTAGGGGGGGGGCTTACTCTTTTTCTGCTGTTATACAATGGCGCTATCTGCTGGCTAAAGCCAGTACTGCATGAGGTGACACGTTGGATAGGCTCCAACAGCAGAGGGGCTGGCAATATACAGTAAGAGAACCCCGACGGATGTCTTCCAACATCAGAGCTGTACAGCCTTAAATCATAATGTCTTCAGACATCAGACAGTGGATTGGAAAGGGTTAATAGGTGAATTTACGTTATGAGCCCCTATGGGAACATAACTTAATATCAAATGATGTACAGCACTGCAGAACATGCATAGGCTATATAAGTGAGTAAAATAAATAAAATGACCTATAACTATAAGTAAAAAGATGGTGGCCAATGTTGGACTCTGCATTGCTAGGCGGGGGGGGGGGGGGGGGGGGATCATGTTATGCCATTCAGGTATTGTTACATCAATGTAGGATCTTCTCCCTCTTCTGAACTCATCTAGGAGGGCAGAGAAATGTAGTTGGCCATTTTTCTGAGGTGCAATGGGACCTGAACTATTCTTCAGGGTCTTTTTACATGGGACGATTGTGCCTAAGCACCTGGCAGTCTTCCCGCTGATCACTCCTATGCCATCAAACAAGGATTGCTGGAATTGAGGCAGAGTGGGACAGAGATCTCTTCCAGCTGTCTGCCTCCACAGTAAACAGGCAGTCATTCATAGACGGACAACTGCCTCTTTACATAGGGCGATCATCATTTGATTTTTATGTCTGTGTATGCTGCAGATAAGGAAACAAATTATCATTCGGGGTTTATCGATGGCAGTGTTTATAATGAGCAATTATCGCTCAGATTTCTGTAAATGAGCGAGAATTTGAACAATAATTGTTTTGTATAGAAAGGTACTTAAGGTTCGTTTACACACGCAGATATCTTTCAAAAGATTGAAAGATCAGCGATCATTTTGCATAAAAGTACTAATAGGCACTAATTGCTATTAGTACATATCAGCTTCATGTGCATGCACATGAGCTTCTGTTAGCTGTTACAAAACTTAGCAGGAAGTCTGAGCTCTGTAATTATCTGTAATGTTCAGCTGTGGGCTCCCCTTGGAGAATTCAGCACCATGGACAGCAAACACAGCATGCGGTCCTGCTAATGAGCTGTTCTGCCAGCGATCATGAGAACTGAGAACAGCTGTAACAATGTTATTAGCAGTTATCAGCTCTCCGCTGGCGAGCACAGCTTGAACTGAAGCAGAACTGAAAACCGTCGTTCGGCAGAAAACTGAAAGATGGGCACATTTAGACACAAAGATTATCGCTCAAAAGACGGCTTTTGAGCAAATTTTAAGCCATAATCTTTGTGTCTAAATGGGGCTTTAGTGACGCTTATGTAGTTTCTGCCCTCAACTGACTGCAATACATATAGCCAGTAGGATTATATTATGTCTACAGCCATTAAGCTCTCACTTAATGAGTCACATTTTGCTATAGTAATGCTTACGACCAAATTGACCCTGTCCCTTATGCACTTAGCGCTTCATCATAATTGCAATAGCATCTCACTGCTAAATGACAGTATACCTCCCCTGTGTAATTATGCAAATATTAAAATACACACCTGTATGTGAATGAGCAGGGCTTTTCAATCAGACGGACCGGCATAATAACTTGGTGCTCACATGAGCAAACTGCACCGAGGTCCAGATCAAGGTCTGTGGAGATCTCTATGCAAGCGAAATATGCTGTTATTCACCAGGGAAGATACTAACATTATAGACTGTATCTTACTCCTTGGGTGCTTACAAGCACAGCAAAAAAACAACCATTGCATTTGCCAAACAGTCTGGTAATTTTATCTCGGACGTAGTGCCAGTGCGGCCAACGAAAGCTGATGCAAAAAAATCCAGATAAACAAGCAGAAAAACAAGTAAAAGAATACATATTTAATAAATAAATCATAAGGAGAGAATACTAATACAGCCGGTCTGTCTCATAATTTATCACCCTCAACAAATCTGTTCTCAGAAAATCTAGTGGAAAATGAGATGCATTGTGTTTTATTTATGCTTCTGCCTTCCCATTAGACGCCAACCTGTCGATATGTACTCTAATAAATGAAGAGACCGTGTGATTATTGAATGGTTTTGTTGACGCAGCTCTAGCACTGCTGGGTATATTGTAACTTAGGTCATTTATAGAAGATACTCAGAAAAGCTAGAGAGGACTTGTTGGCTCATGTCTGTTTGAATAAATACTTGCAGGGGCGTAACTATAGTGGATGCAGGGGATGCGGTTGCACCCGGGCCCAGGAGCTTTAGGGGGCCCATAAGGCCTCTCCTCTCCATATAGGAAGCCCAATACTATTAATAAAACATTATAATTAGGGGCCCTGCTACACATTTTGCATTAAGGCCCAGGAGCTTTAAGCCCATGAGATCAAAACTCTGGACTAGAGATGAGCAAGTATACTCGCTAAAGGCAATTGCTCGAGCGAGCATTGCCTTTAGCGAGTATCTCCCCGCTCGAGACTGCAGGTTCGGGTGCCGGCACAGGGGAGCGGTGAGTAGCGGCTGTCAGCAGGAGGGAGCGGGGGGGAGAGGGAGAGAGAGATCTCCCCTCCGTTCCGCCCCGCTCTCCCCCGCATCTCTGTGCCCGCTGCCGGCACCCGAACCTGCAGTCTCGAGCGGGGAAGATATTCGCTAAAGGCAATGCTCGCTCAAGCAATTGCCTTTAGCGAGTATACTCGCTCATCTATACTCTGGACCATCGTTCTTAGAACTCTGCGTTGTGCCGTTCCTCTGCTATTCTTCATAGAAATTTATACATAAATTGACAGCTGGGTGTTACAAATTGGGGGTGTGCCACTCAAGACTCTGACAGTATCCAATCAGTGCTGCCAGTATCAGACACACCTCCTTGACAAGGGGAATGGGAACACACAGTTGTCAATTCACTCATAAATATTCAGAAAGAATAACAGAGGAATAGTAAAATAATGAGGTGTTAGAAAAAATGCCCTGGAGGGGGTATAATCTTTTAGGCTCACAAGGGAGGATATAGGGATGTTCCCTTTGTATAGATGTACCAACTAACTTCCCTTTAAAGGGGATCTTAATCCTTTGACGCTTTTGGGCATACCTGTACACCCTCCGATGTTGGGGTTTGTATGGAACAGGATTGGGGGCAGATCACACTATACACAGGGTGGGTGCTAGCTCTTTCTGACAGCTGGCACCCGCCAGAAACAACTGCGATCAGTGCTCACGCTCATTGTGGTTCTTAATAGAGATGAGCGAGCGTACTTGGTTCGGGTGTTTTTGCACTCGAGCATCGCTTTTTGCGAGTAACTGACTACTCGGACGAAAAGATTCAGGGGGCACCGGGGGTGAGCGGGGGGTTGCAGAGGGGAGGGGGGGGAAGAGAGAGAGAGCTCCCCCCTGTTCCCCACTGCTACCCCCCGCTCCACCACGCCGCCCCCGGCGCCCCCGAATCTTCTCGTCAGAGTAGTCAGTTACTCCGAAAAAGCGGTGCTCGAGTGCAAGAACACCCGAACCGAGTACGCTCGCTCATCTCTAGTTCTTAATTCTTTAAGTGCTATTGTCAATTCTGACAAGAGATTGCGAGGTGCTGTTCAATTGCCATATTTCTGCCCATTAGGACAGGCCTAATAGAATGTCTGCAGCAATGCCATATATTGCAATACTGAAATATTGCAGTATATGGTATAAGCAATCAAACCATCTCAAGTTCAAGTCCCCTACAGGGACTAAAAAAAGAGTAAAGGGGAGTGTAAAATAAATTGTTTGATTTTCATAAAAATTAAAGGATAGTAAAGCTTTAAAAAACCTTTTACTCTTAGGGCGCCCACCCACTGGCGATTTTTTTTCCCTGCGAAATTCACAGCATTTTTTTCTCTGCAGGGGTCTATGGGACTTGTAATGTTAAAATCGCGATCACGCAAAATCGCAATTTACCGCGAAATCGCGATTTTGCGCGATCGCGATTTTAACATTACAAGTCCCATAGACCCCTGCAGAGAAAAAAATGCTGCGAATTTCGCAGGGAAAAAAAATCGCCAGTGGGTGGGCGCCCTTAGTCTTAATAAAAAAAATATAAACAAAAGAACTCCAAAACATACTTGGTACTGATCTATTAACAATAGCTCTATGAAATTACGTATTATTTAGCCTCCACAGTGAACTTCAGCAGAAAAAAAAACAATAACACCAGAATTTTACTTTTTTGGTCACCCTCTCTAAGAAAACAATTTAATATAAAGCGATCAAAAAGCTGTATGTGCTTCAAAATGGCACCAATAAAAGCCACAGGTTGTCTCGCAAAAAAGGAAGGATCACACAATCCTATTGGCTTGAAGATAAAAATGTTATGGCAGTGAGAAGATGGCGACAGAAAAAAAATTATATATTTAAGATTTTTTTTTTTTTTTAAAGGACAGTAAAAAAAAACCAAAAACTAAATAAATTTGGTATTTTCAAAATTGCACTGACCCACAGAATAAAGTTAACATAATCTTTGCTTCATTATGTACATTGTAAAAACAATACCCCTGCAAAGTTAGCGAAATTGAATTTTCTATACATTTCATTCCACTTAGAAATTTTGTAAACGTTTTTCAGTATATTATACGGTACATTAAATAGTACAATTGCAAAATACAACTCGGCCTATAAGAAAAGATCTCAGCAGGAAAATAAAAGAGTTCTATTATAGTCTGAATTTAAACAATTGGACAAAAGGCCTATTCTTGTGGCTGGGCAGATGTTCCATTTGCAAAATGAACGTCCTCCCACGTATCCTCTATGTCTTTCAGGCATTACCTATCACTATTCTGAGGCTCTTCTTCAAACACCTTATGTTATGATCGTGTGGGCAAACTAAGCACAGGGTCCACACGATCGGGACCAAGAGGCCTGGATACACACAGGTTTCAGACAACTGGCCCTGAACTGCAGGGGAGGATGACATGGCCCTACCTGACAGGGACATCGCCCCAATAAAGGGTGGCCCAGCGGTCTTTGGATCTGGGCCCTAGCTGATCCTAGGAACCACACACAAGAACAGGACAAACAAACATGTCACATGACAGGGACAAGAACAGCAGAACACACAGAGCCAGAAAACACAGCATACTGCAGCTAAAATGCAACCACTAGTAACAGATGATAAGCTAAATATAAATACCAGGTATTAGTTGACATTTTGATCAAAACGTGGAAGCTAGCGGGCCACTTCACAGCTCCTGGTTATACCGCTAGTCCCTACACTAACCAGGAGTCCCGCAGCACCGGACACAGATCACACAGCAAGCTGAAACAGGACAGAACAGAGCACAGATCACACAGCAAGCTGCAACAGGACAGAACAGAGCACAGATCACACAGCAAGCTGCAACAGGACAGAACAGAGCACAGATCACACAGCAAGCTGCAACAGGACAGAACAGAGCACAGATCACACAGCAAGCTGCAACAGGACAGAACAGAGCACAGATCACACAGCAAGCTGCAACAGGACAGAACAGAGCACAGATCACACAGCAAGCTGCAACAGGACAGAACAGAGCACAGATCACACAGCAAGCTGCAACAGGACAGAACAGAGCACAGATCACACAGCAAGCTGCAAGAGGACAGAACAGAGCACAGATCACACAGCAAGCTGCAAGAGGACAGAACAGAGCACAGATCACACAGCAAGCTGCAAGAGGACAGAACAGAGCACAGATCACACAGCAAGCTGCAAGAAGACAGAACAGAGCACAGATCACACAGCAAGCTGTAACAGGACAAAATAGAGCACAGATCACATAGCAAGCTGCAACAGGACAGAACAGAGCACAGATCACACAGCAAGCTGCAACAGGACAAAATAGAGCACAGATCACACAGCAAGCTGCAACAGGACAGAACAGAGCACAGATCACACAGCAAGCTGCAACAGGAAAGATAACCAGGGCACGGATTCTACCGGCATGGAGTACAACATATAGAGAAAACCACACTGACTCCACCCAGAGCTCACATGCACACAGATGAAACTCACAGCAAGTCCATGTGTACTCATACAGGGGGGATAGACAGCCACCGTGCTGACATAGAGAACTGTGTCAGGGATCCACCAACTGACACACAGAGCAAGACATAAGACGTTTGAAGGCCGGCACCTACCAGGGCAAGGGAAAGGGGGAGCTGCATGTGCTGCAGACCAGGACTACAGGTGTCCAAACCATCTTTGGGAAGCAGAGAGACACAACAGACCTACATGCAAACACAGATCTGAGTAGGAAGAAAACAGATACATCCAAACAGTACAAGACCAGCTTAAGACTGAACAGTAGCTGGGTTTATATGTCCTGCAGACTACAGGGGATTGGCTGCTGGGGAATACCACACAGCTCAATTAACCCTCACTTCCTGAGGGTACTACAGATCCCAGCAGCATACGTAACACCTAAACTCTTTAGTGAATAAATTCATCTGGGCAGATAAATCTCCACATATTTCCAGGTCTACTCTTTACAGACCTAAATTGGAGGCAGGTCTGGGATTGCCAAACTTTACGGCATACCATCAAGCATCACATCTAGCACCAGTCATAGATTGACATAGGTCTGAGGTTCTAATACATTGGATATCTGTAGCACAAAGTCATAGACCTGTACCTTTGACTGCATTATTATGGCTTCTAGATATAATTCCCATAAGTATTAAAAATCACATCACAGTAGGACCCACATTGAAAATGATATTGAAGACCTTTCCAAGACTGGAGGTATCTCCAGCACCTTCCCCCTTTTCCCTGCCCTGGGTAATCCGTTCCCCCCCCCCCCCCCCCCCCCGAGTATGGAGAAAGGGATATTTCAACATTGTCAAGATAACCACAAATACAATGACACCCTTTCCTCCAAAATGGATTATGGATGTCTATGGAAACATTGTCAGATATCTCCAATCCAGTACCGCTGTCTCCATGGCAGATCATTCAACTTCATCACTTTCTCATTTCACTACCCTCCCCACAACTTTCTCTCGTATTAAGACACCCTTTGAACAACTGTGCAACGCACGAGGCCCAGTTAGAAACACCTTCTCACGTACTTACATTCTACTAAATTCAGTCTGAATCACCAGATCTCATCTACATAAAAAAATGAGAGAGATCTCTCAATGTCGTTTACGGAAGAACAAAAACAAAAAACTTACACCTTCACACATAAATCCCCTATATCCAGTAGATTTCAAGAGTGAGGGTTTAAGATTCTCTCTCGTTGGTACAGGGTGCCCTCTCGCCTCCACACCACGATACCTGCTGTATCTCCACTAGAGAGAACTAGGTACTCTGATGCATATCTTTTGGGAGTGTCCTGTATAGGCCGGCTTCTGGTTGGTGGCCTGGCGCATTACATCCAAATTTACACATTTCCTATTACCTAAATCTCCGTCATTGTTTTTGCTGCACTTAAGTGACATTCCAATGCCCACCTATAAGTTCTCTGTGGTACGTCATCTGGTGAATGCAGCTCGGGCATGAATCCCAAAGCTTTGGCACAAGTCAGGACCACCTCGGCTCTCTTTATGGTTTAATATGATACAGGAAATCAGAGAGATGGAAGACCTTACGGCAGTGATGGCGAACCTTTTAGAGACCGAGTACCCAAACTGCAACCTAAAACCCACTTATTTATCGCAAAGTGCCAACAGGCCAGGGGGCGGGGCTTATCACGACATATGATTTTACCCCCATCGTTCTAAAAAGGACAGGGCCGCTTCAAAATAGACAGGGAGCACATTTTGACTGCTTTTAGGATGCGGAAATACTGCAGAACGTCCTCAGCGGAAATTACTGTGGAAAATTCTGCAGCATTTCCGCATCCAAAAAGTAGTCAAAATATGCACCCTGTCTATT
Organism: Eleutherodactylus coqui; assembly: GCF_035609145.1. Taxonomy (NCBI): domain Eukaryota; kingdom Metazoa; phylum Chordata; class Amphibia; order Anura; family Eleutherodactylidae; genus Eleutherodactylus; species Eleutherodactylus coqui. The sequence goes on along the minus strand of NC_089842.1, from coordinate 49,911,341 downwards.
TTGAAACAGCCCCGCCCATTTCTGCCACCTGTAAACATACCCCAGCAGTAATAGTGACACCCCCCCTCCCCCCAGCAGCCCCAGCGATAATAGTGACCCCCACCCCACAGGGGCCCCAGAGGTGATAGTGACCCCGCCCACCCCACAGCGGCCCCAGAGGTGATAGTGACCCCGCCCACCCCACATCTCCTCCGTAGTATTAGTAGTAGTAGGGGGATTCCAGCTGTACACTGAAGTCAGTTTGTGCCAGGATCAGCGCGGCTAGCAGTGCCGTTTATGAATGTTGGCAGGGGAGCTGCGGCCCCTGCTGGTATTCACAAGTGGTGAGCGGCTGATGGGGCGCATGCCAGTATGGAGGGCAATGCGTGCCGCCTCTGGCACGCGTGCCATAGGCTTGCCACCACTGCCTTACGGCGTCTTAAAAAAAGGAACACAAGACAAATTTCTGAAACCATGGTTTTATTGGAACGAATTTCAAAACACCCCCGAATATAGATCTTTACATTACGCCTAATACGCATACATAACTGCTGGTCCTCTTGGCTACCTACTTTACTTCTCTGCTTCTGTACACCTCCAGCCTTTTACCTTTCCTTACCCACTTTACCTTAATTCTCATTTTCACATCCCCTATTTCCCCACTCCCCCCTTACGGTTCCTGACTTAGGCCTCCTTCCCACGGACGGATTTCCGCCGCGTAATTCGCGGCGGAAATCCACTGCGTTGCCCGCAGCTATTAGGTTCTATTGAACCTAATAGCACAATGCTCACGATGCGGAATTCCACCGCAGAATTCCGCACCGTGAATTCACCCGTCCTCATCCGCGGCATGCTCTATTTGCCGCGGGTATACGCGCGGATGGCTTCCATTGCAGTCAATGGAAGCCGTCTGTTCACGCTATCTTCCGCTGTAGCACAGTGAAAGATAGCGTGAAACCGCTTCCCCGCCCACCGCCGCTGCGTCATATGACGCTGCCGTCGCGTCATATGACACGGCCGGCGCGTCATATGACGCGGTGGGCGTGTCATGGCCGGCGTGTTACATGACGCGGCGGCGGTGAGCGGGGAAGCGTCATGCGGGAGCGAGGACACGGGATCCGCAGGTAAGTTTGGGGTCTCCTGGCGGAGCCCGTCACGGCCGTGTGCAGCCGGCCTTAGGTTACTGTTAAAATAATATCTATAAAGAAGAAAACATTAGCATGCCTGCAAATAGTGTTTTCACGTTGACTCCACTGATACCAAATTGTAAATGTTTCTGTTAAATAAAAAAATTTATCAAAAAAAAAAAAAAGAGTTCTGATTTTTTTTTTTAAGTTGGAAGGAGAAACTGAATTTTTTTAAAATAGAAGGGACAAGTCCTTAAGGCGTTAAAGATAAGAAGCTACTGCTAGAGTTGGCTGTAAGGGGCCACTCCAAAGAATTACATTGTTGACATGACAATGGACTACAGTTTGCACCAAAAATTGCGCCAAAATCTGCACCAGATGCTGCAGTGGTGTGGAATCTGCTCTCTAGTAAAATACTGATTGGCTACTGCCTGAGATTAAAAAAAATTGAATATTTGTTGTGCCAAAGGCAGAGAGCAAAGACTGAGGCAGTGAGCTGAGGTACTGCCTGAGGGTGACTGGAAATGTCAGAGAAGGGCAATAGAAACAGCGCAACATAATGGCGAGATGCTGCTAATGTAGAGCAAGTGCCAACCAAGCCAAGGGGATTGAAGCTGATCTGAACTCCAAGTTGTCGGAGCAGAATTCTGTGGTTCTAAGTGAAAAAGAGCCAGACACACTGTAAAGGATCCAGGGAGAGGAGATAAGAGTGTTCATCTGCAACTGCTACTTGTAAGTGAGGCCAGCCTCAGTAAAACCATCAAGTGTGCACATTACTATGGACAAAATAGTGAGTGAGCAGGTCTGTTTTGAATAGGGACAGAGACATTAGCCAGCCTTTAAATGGCTGTTACAGTTTCAAGATAGTGGACTTAGACAGCTATGATGCTAAAAGTTGACCCTGGAACCTCAGAGACAATGATATCAGGGTTTTTCCGAATTGCGTTCTCAATTTGCTGTTTTGTGGGAAGTGTTAACCCTTAATAGAAGTGTACATGATGATGCTTGATTTGTATTTTGAATCTACAAGCTTGATCTTTGAACTGCATTGTTGATACTGTTCTGCCTGTATTGTTTCTTATTGTGCGTAAGGTATTATTAATCCTAGCGTATTATTAATCCTAGCATTCAGTTAGTCGTAGTTAGCATTAACTAAACCTACAGTAAAAGTTAAATTGCTCACTTGTTATTGCATCATTATTCTCACATCACTTTGTTCTTAAATAAATAGTATACTTTTGTAACTCCTTCTGCTACATCGTACCCTGAATCTGCATCGCGATAGCAGCACAGCTATAAAGGGGTCATCTGGATAGAAACAAGGGTGTTTTTTGCAAAAATCATGCCACATCTGCTCCTGGGCTGTGTTTGGTACCGTATTTCAGCTCAATTCACTTGACTAGAAATTAATTTCAGATGCAGCCCATGGAGTGTCAGGCTGGTGACAGATGAATGTATTCCAGCTGCATTTATGCATCTGTGATATGGGTTGGTGTCCTGGCCTGGCCACGAGTATCCTGACCCGAGCTACGAGTATCATAGATTCCTATGATCAAGAGCCAGGTCTGGGCCAGGAAACCTGCCATCAGGCCAGGACGCCCATCTGTATTACAGATGCATAAATGCAGTCGGAATACGTTCATGCATCACCAACTTTAAACATTTTAGTTGAGCATCTGTCAGCAAACAAATCACTTTTCTCATGGGTGTTACTCTTTTGTACTGGATTTTACTTAAAAGTGTTGTCTGAGTTATATGGTAAGGGAGAACAGCCGAATGAATTTGAAATATCCCTCCATAAATGAGGTGACATATCAGCTAGATCTATCTCTACAATATTCATATGATCCAAAGTATGTGCCCTTACTTGGTCTAGTATTGTACATCTGTTTATCTATTGTAGCCTGTATGACTATTTTTCGGTAATCTACTTTTCTAATGCCCTTCATTGTAAATATTGTAAAATGTACATATTCTGTTTAATATTAGCTTTAACCTGCTAAGTGGAAGGGAAGGGCAGTCCTTCAGCCGTTCCCAAGAGGTTTCCTCCACAGGGGGTTTTCCTGTCCTGAGTGCTGAAGGATGACTCTTCTTGAGTAGGTGAATTTGCCATGGTCATGTTCTAAAACAAATAAAGCTTTGACCAGTTAACACCCAATTAAGATTTTTTGTGTATTTATTTTGTATTTTTTGGTTTGATTCATTTTGCTTGAGAATCAGGTTTTGTTAGTATTGTTCGCTGGGATCTGTTGTGCCACAGGGTTTCTAGTGGCACAGCTCTATAGGTGGGGTTGGCTGAGCTGGCTGGATGTGTGTGTCTCCAGTCAGCCAATCACTCCAGCTCAGTACACATAAGAGCTGCCTTCTCGTAATCTTCATTCACTAACCTTCAATATATATATAACCCTTCATTTATATCCTGCTTCTCTTAATACCTTCCATCATTCTATATCCTTCATCCTGTAATTTTCATTCACTAACCTTCAATATATATAACCCTTCCTTTATATATTTCTTCTCTTAATACCTTGCATCATTTCATATCCTTCTTCCTGTAATCTTCATTCACTAACTAACCTTCAATATGTATAGCCCTTCCTTTATATCTTTCTTCTCTTAATAGCTTCAATTGTTCTATATCCTTCATCCTGTAATCTTCATTCACTAACCTTCAATACATTATAGCCCTTCATTTATATATTTCTTCTCTTAATACCTTTGATCGTTCTATATCCTTCATCCTGTAATCTTCATTCACTAACCTTCAATATATACAGTATAACCCTTCTTTCATATCTTTCTTCTCTTAATACCTTCCATCATTTTATATCTTCCTTCCTGTAATCTTCATTCACTAACTAACCTTCAATATATATAACCCTTCCTTCATATGTTTCTTCACTTAATATCTTCCATCGTTTTATATCCTTCTTCCTGTAATCTTCTTTCTAGATCCTTCTTTATTTACTGTTATGTAAACTCAATCCTTTCTCCTTTGTATTGACTAGCCTTGTTCTTAATCATTTTCTTGGGTAATATTGACGTCTAGTCACTCCTACCTCAATACTTGTGCATTCTGTTAAGTCTAGTTCACACAAGAACTCAGGAACTCGGACAGAACATGGAAAACTGAACAGGACTCAAGGACAGACATAACACAACACCGACATGCATACGACCACCAAAAACATGTACATTCCATTCATTCCTCCCAACTGATATGTGTATATACTGTTAAAACAACCATAAGAAACTGGCACTCATGCACATGAAAACTGGGCAAACAAGGATTTGAAAAAGGGGCAAACGGACATACCAGACTGCATGTAACATAGACGTGTCACTAACACAACGTGTTACTTACATAACGTAATATCATGCAACATAATTGGGATACTAACATATTGCAACATAGACGTGTTACTAACATGTCTATGTTAGGTTATTGTAAAACAGACGTGACATCGTGCAACACAACGACCCGCAGTTTTAAAAGAGGGGCATCATGTTACGTTCATGTGGGCTACTGAGCAACGGGCCCACATGAACGTGACCCAGATTGATAGGGAACACCAGGTGAAACAACCACAGATTAACACCTCTCGCTATGTTCTACTAGAGTAAGTGACACTGACCTGCCTGAATGGGGACATCGCCCCAATAAAGGGCGGCCCAGCGGTCTTCAGATATGGGCCCTTGCTGCCCCTAGGAACCCATGCACCCAGGCTAGGATGCATACACATGCCCCCAATGACAGGGACAACTGCACAGGATAAGAAGACACGCCCATAAAAAGGAACATGGCAGGTTCTATTTTACCACGATTTGTGCACGGATAGCCCTATTGTTTTCTATGAGTGCGTTCGGAACACAGTACATACGCAATTACATTGCATATGTATGGCGTTTTTTATATATGTTGCTAGGAAAAATTGTTAAACGTAAAAAAAAAAAAGAAACCAGGAAGCCAGTGCATGACAGTGCGTAAAATATGCGGTTCATGTGCAGGCAGAAAAACATGACAATACACAGGGATACACTGTTCCCTGCGTCGGTAAAATACTGCAATTTTTACTCAGCGTTTTACCATATGTATGAGCCTGGCATACAACACAGACTAATAACTGATCCAGTGTGTGCATTTATGCTCCAGTGGTTGTCTACCACTCTGGAAAACAGAATAATACCAAGAAGAGAAGCAACAATTGTCATAACTATTCACACAATCCTTGGATTGACAAAGCCCAATGGTCCCTTTTACATGGGCCAATTATAGGGCCCGGGCTATGTCAAGGGCCCATCGATCAGTCCACAAACATGCCAACCACTGTACAAAGACCAATAATACCACCATACAGTAGTAGATACTAGTTCTACATAGACGCATTGCAAACTGTATAAATGATTACCGTACAGTTATATCCAGTGATTCACAGGTGACATTTTTTCTGATTGTATGTGTTCACTTTTTAATCTGGCCCAGACCACCATAAAGACTTCCTCCATTCATAATGTAGCGTCTTACCAGCACTGGATAGAAGCCACGGATGTAGTAGCCGTACGGGACAAGAGTGTAGTGTGGAGGAAACCAGAGGTCATCAGCATGTAGTCACATTTGCAGTACAAATAGATGAGGCAGAAAGCATAATCAGATGGAAAGACAGGAGTCGTTATCCGGAAGTCTTGGTTGCAGTACAAATGAATGAGGCAGAAAGTGTAGTGGGGAGGGGAGCTAGGAGTCGGGAGCAGGTTAGGTGATGCAGCTTGAAAGAGGCAATGGAGCACAATAATCACGCACCTGTGCAGTGGCAGGGTCAGGCTTTTATAATGAGCCTAATCAGGAAACAGAGGCAGGGTCAGGACCAGAAGGCAGTGACTAGATCACTGAGATCAGGGAACTATTCACCAGGTTGATGGCTCAATAAGAAGGGCTAATGCTTGGAGTGGAGTAGGTTCCCAGTTTGAGTCCTGACACAGGAATTGTGTCTGCAGAGTTTGTTGCCTAGAAGTCTCTGGCGCCTCACTTTTTTTTAACATCCTCCCTATCATTTCCCAACCTACATAAACTCCCTATTCTGCTGCTATTTAATAAATCATCAAGGCAGAGAGGCATCTTAACCCCTTCATGACCACCCATACGTGTTTTCATGTTATGGGTGTCTCGGCTTTAATCTACAGGGCCGTAAAACCACTACAGCCCTGTACAGTAAAGCTCCGGGGTCTGTGCTTGTGACAGCTCCCTGCTATTGGCTGCTGGAGGTAGCCAATAGTCTGGAGCTGTTACCGGGGGCCATGGTGTGCAGTCCCCAGTTATGCGATCACCATTATCCGTTGGATAACGGCAATCACATAAAGTTTTAAAAAGTTTAAGTTTCATCTTCCCTCACGGATCGGATCAGTGAGGAGAGATGAAGCTACTCACCTCCAGCCTTCGCTACCTTCCATGGTAATCTGGTCCTGAAAAGACCGGGCACCGGCTTCTGCGCATGCTCCCGATGTGGCGTGCTTGTGCAGAAGGCCGGAGGGTCCGGGTAATTTAAAAACTCCCTGTTCCTACTGCGCACCGATGAGGGGCAAACACCCCGAAACAGCTGTTGATGTAAGGTTTTCTGGCTTGGCTATCAATTTCCAGCCATTGTTACATGGCTTGTATAAAGAGTCTAGCATTGACTTGCAGGAATGCTGCCTTCCAATAAGTGGCGCTGCAGAGGTATTGTTCCATCTCCCTTATTAGCTTGACCAATGAATTCCTATAATACAGAAGTGATTGGCACAGGTTGGTGATGCAAGCCAACCTGGTACACACCAAAAGGATGGAAACAGCAGTTACAAAAGTTCTACAAAAGGTTGTCCATAAGAACCATTCTGTTTGAAGCAATGACAGATAATAACAAACAGGCAGCCAGCCCTGATGGTGGACTGACAACGTTAATCAGAGTATCTCCATGATGCCAGGAATTTGGGAACTTGATGCTACGACCTCTGATTGGCTGCAGCCACATACTTCAGCCTGGCTGTCTACCCAGAGGCCAGGGCATTATGACCCAATCAGCTCCGCTTCAGAGGTCTGAGGAGAGGTAAGTACTATCTATTTTTTTATCTTATTACGGGGCCAGCTGCTGGAGAAGTTTTTATAGTTATGATAAAACCCCTTTTTAATAAAAATATATATATTGCCTCCACCTGTCATCACCATGCCATCATGAACCTCTGTCGCATCACCACCTGCGACACATGTTCGTCTGAATAAGACCTAAAGCTTATCTTTAAAGGGGTTGTCCCACGAAAGCAAGTGGGTCTATACACTTCTGTATGGCCATATTAATGCACTTTGTAATGTACATTGTGCATTAATTATGAGCCATACAGAAGTTATCAAAAGTTATTCACTTACCTGTTCCGTTGCTAGCGTCCTCTTCTCCATGGTTGCCGTCCACTTTTCGCCGTCTAATGGCCAAATTAGACGCGCTTGCGCAGTCCGGGTCTTCTGCTTTTCTCAATGGGGCTCCGTGTAGCTCCGTGTAGCTCCGCCCCGTCACGTGCCGACTCCAGCCAATCAGGAGGCTGGAATCGGCAATGGACCGCACAGAAGCCCTGCGGTCCACCGAGGGAGAAGATGCCGGCGGCCATCTTCAGCAGGTAAGTAAGAAGTCACCGGAGCGCGGGGATTCAGGTAAGCGCTGTCCGGTGATCTTTTTTAACCCCTGCATCGGGGTTGTCTCGCGCCGAACGGGGGGGGGGGGGGAGGGGGGTGGAAAAAAAAAACCCGTTTCGGCGCTGGACAACCCCTTTAAGGCCGGGGTCACACGACCATATGCGTAAAGCCCTTTCTGAGACACGCAGGGTTTTATCGCTGTGGAGGCGGCGGTGAGCTGTCCTATCACTGCGTTTGGCAGCAATATGTACTGCACACGATACCGTATCTCACACACGCCGTCATGTGCTGTCTTGCAGCTGTTTTGGTTTTTTTTTGTTTAAATTACCAGCTCTGTTGCTTCGCAACGGCATGTATGTACACCACCCATATGCAATGTAATTGCGTATCTGCAGTATTGAGAATGCGCCGGTACTAATACGCGACAAAATAGAACATGCTACATTCTTTCTTGGGTGCGTATTACACAATGCATACAGGCAAATGGAAGTGAAACAGCGTAAGACAATGTATTTGATTTCCTGCGAATTATCGTGTATCACACGCGCGTAATACGTGGTAAACCTATGCTTGTGTAAGCCTGATCTTACTCTGCTATTTCTCTTATATTTTGGAAGTCCCATTGAATCGTAGCTTCATGCCGTAGACTGGGACTGGCATGTTGGCTGAACTAAATAAAAACATAGACGGACCCAACCCTGACAAATCCCATTTATCCTAGAGTTCTCAGTGCAGTTTATAAGAAGCAGATGACAGCCGTCTTCATTACAAATCTTTGCACATCCTACTTGTCTGACAGGGTTAACCTAAACAAATGGAGGCTGCAGCTTTCTAGCTTGTCATTATCCAGCCTGATAAATATGTTGTGCCGAAAAAATGAGGAGTAGCGGCGGCTGTCATATTCTGAGGCAGTTGTGAATCAGTATAGAAATAGAAGGAAAGCTCCCCGATGACAGACACATGAAGCCGCTCTCTGCTACTGTGAGAAATGGCACGATCAATAATTTATTATCATTATGGACAATGCATTTTAAGTGCTTTTCAGCCTATCTACTATGTCAGGACTACAGTAAAGCCTGGCACACAAGTACAGTAGTGCGAGAGGAGCATGGGAAATCATGTAACCTCACAACAGTGCAAATATACAGGTACAGTATACACCTCTCAGTGTCCGAAGACCTACTGCCATTGTAGTGTCCCCAAAGAACTTACTGTCCGTATGGCCAGAGGCCTATTCCGTGTCACGTGACGCCAACACTCTAACTGGGCCCTTGGGGTGGTATGCTGCAGAAATAACTGAGTCGAGTGCAAAAATAGTTTAACAATCTGAGAGTGTGCAGATTTACTAACTTTGATATTTGTAACAGGTACACACAGATGCAGCACTAAGTAGGCAATTGAAGCACAGCAAGAAGATACAGTGACATTGAATTGAAGATACTCCGATTTCAATGTTCTCTCTCTTTCTCCTGTCCTTTACTGTAGACTGATTAACAAGACAATTTCCCCACTAGTGGATTTAGATGAATGATTGATTTAGACTGACTGAAGTCTATATGAGGCAGAGGGACAAATGGCTAGAAGACTGTTCACGGCTTTGAATTGTTATGACTCACTATTTCAAGAAGATGGACCTCAGACAGGGTCTTCTATCCTCCGTTGTGGAATGACAAGGGAACGGGTTTACACCGTGTTCCACCTTGGGGTAAATGTGTTGTACTGCTGGCTTGCTTTCGTACTGAAGTCTCCTCCCTTCCGACACTGACTACTTTCTCCTCCAAATGCTCATTGCCTCCTCCTTTTATCACCTCTCCCAGTTCCTGCACTTTCTGGACTCCTCCTCCTGCATAGGGACTTGTGAAACTGCTTCCCCGCCCTTGGGCTCTGCACCAGTGAAATTGAACCTCACTGTCAGCCAATGGGAGACCAGCTGACATCAGTGTTAGGCTCTAGGCTTAGAAAAGAAGAGGAGACACAGGATTTCTATTACAGACATCACCTTCTATACCCAGGAATGGCATATAGACAGGTGTGACAGGACAAGAGTGCTGTGAGTGTTCTGTAGGACCTGCTGGGCCACTACACCATTAGGCGATGTAACTAAATACATCTTACCAATAGAAGTACATAGATGAGAGGGGGCCCCCATAATCATAATGGGTCCCTACCTAATACAGAGCTGGGTTTTTCCACCGAAGACACAAGGATCTGGCATTTGTTTTCTGCTCCTATTACTATCCATGGACCAATTCTCCACCCACCCGTTTGTTCATGCCTGTGTCTAAAGCCTAAGGGACACAAGCATATTTCAGTCCATGTCCTGTCCCAGTCTACAACAGACTAGAGTCCTACCATAATATGATAGTTGGGCCACAGAAGTCTTGATGCCAGTTGAGACATCAGTATTATCACACAGCCAAACTGATTGCGTCAAAAAAAACGAAAGCATGCACTATTCTGATTGGATTTATGGATGATAGTCACCTATTTAAGTCAATTGGTATACAAGGAAAAAGTAGATAGCACTCGGATGCCATCTATACACTGTCCGTGTGCTGTCCATATTTCATGAATGTATTGCTAAGAAATGGGCTTGTTTCACATTTTTCTGCAGTTATGAAAAACAAATGACACACTGAAGTAAAAAATAGACACACGGATTGCATACAGATGGCAGATAAACGAAGATCTATTTTTTTGTGGAAACAACACGGATGAGTTTTTTTAAGGTCATATGCTTTAGGTCTAAGGAGTTCATGAAAACTGAAAAACAGTTGAGTAGAACATTCAAAGCCTTCAAATGAAGGGACAGCTCAAGGACTAAAGTCCCTTTTATATGAGCAACGACCCTGAATGAACGTTCATTAGAATGCTCATCCAACCAATCCAGTGGCGTAACTTGAAGCTCCCAGGCCCCGATGCAAAACTTGTAACAGGGCCCCCAACTATAATGCTTTACTCATAGTACTGGGTTCCCTATATGGAGAATGGGTCCCCTAAGGCTCCTGGGCCCGGGTGCAACCGCATCCCCTGCATCCCCTATAGTTACGCCTCTGACCCAATCATTGCCCAGTGCTGATCACATCTTTTGTGCGACCAGAAAAATCCATGATTCTTACTCGCACATCTTCCCATGTAAATCATAGAATCATAGAATGGTAGAGTTGGAAGGGACCTCCAGGGTCATCGGGTCCAACAGGATGAGCTGCCAATAGCAAAGGAAAAGAATGGGGAATGAACAATCCTGCGGAGTCTGATCAGCCTGCATAAATGCCAGATCCTTGTGATCGACGCTTGTCAAACATGGACGTCAGCACAAGTATAAGCACCTCTATATTTTGAGGTAGCTTTTGATTTAGCTGCATGCTGTAGTTGTTGGATAGCCATATTTATGATTTCCATTCAGTCAATACTGGCAAGGTTGGATTGGCCAACACTTAGAATTAACATTTTTTAGGGTGGTTTTACGCTCTAAATATGGGAATTTTTTAAGTCAAGGCCAGAAGTGGATTCAAAATGAATGGGAAATATAAGGAAAGGATTACTGTACCCAAAACAAACCATCTTTAAAGTGATCCTCCAATCCTGGACAAGGAGAGATGGCCACTCTGTTTTTCTATGTAATTCAAACTGTATATTAGTATGCATCATTAGTCTTCGACACTACACAGTACTATGATTGGCCAGCACTGCCCACGTAAGTAGCACTGGCCAATCAGAGCAGCATGTCATGTCTTAGACTACCGACGCATACTAATGCACAGTATGTGTTAGGTAGTCAGTCAACTGGTGTGGCCATCTTTGTTTGTCTAGGACCGGACAGTCGCTTTAGTAATAATCTAGAAGGTAGGTAGTTTCAGGCTTCGGAATAAGCTACCAAGAACAGGTTAAATATTGTAGAAGACTGGATGACAAGTGTTGTATATTTTTAATTTCCTACTTGATTAATATTAATTGTGTTAGCACAGTGGATACAGAATGTGTTTGATTTCAATTTAATTTACTTAGACAGGGAAAGCAATTGCTTGTGTTTACATGAAAAGATCTGATGAAGGAAATTAAAGCCACTCGAACCCGGAACATTCAGATTTGACTTCAGTTAACCCAAATATACAGTGCTGGATTTACATCATAGGCACAAAATGCCCAGTGCCATTAGTCTCTGCTATTAGTATGGCCAAATACAAAGCACATTATGCAAGAAAAGGTATAAAGATTATACAAGACCTTGAATCCCATGATAAATTTACTAAACGAAAAAACAGCCCCATGGATGGCACCCTATGCAGAATGTTTTGGGTACCCATGTTATAACAAAATAAACACTATATATTGCGCTGTTAGGCAGTCTGCCTGTAATCTCCTTGTGGATAAAGCATCAAGATAGCAGCATACCCATACCTCAGCCTAGGGAATACATACTGTACCAGGATCAAACATACCAAATACAACACCAGAACCAAGCTTTTAGCATAAATGCAGCACCAGAGCCAAGCTAATAACATGCATACAGTATCAGAACCGAACGCAAAACATAAATATAGTCCCAAAATCAAACCAATAACATAAATACAGTACTAAAATCAAGCTCAGTACATAAATACAGCACCAGAACCAAGCTCAGTACATAGATACGGCAATAGAATCGCGCTCAGTACATAGATACAGCAATAGAACCACGGTCAGTGCATAGATACAGCCCCAGACCCGAGCACATAACATAAATACAGTAGCAGAACTAAGCAATTGTGTTTCAGAGGTGCAAATGGGCAAACAGCAGCGCTTTAGAACATCAGAGGGTAGGAGACAGTCAGGAGGAGGATGATTTATGTAGATCCACCAGATGCTGCCGCATGGAGGAGGAAGATCATCTGGCAAGGTGAACTTAATCGATCACTCCCAGCCTACATCTGAACATGTCCCCAAACGAGTTAGTAGCCAGTGCCTTTGCAGCGTCCGAGGAGCGGGCCCCAGCCTAAGAAACAGCGGGGTGTAGATGTAGGCCTTGTCACGCTGGCTTTACTGTCTCCCACTTGGAGGATAACCAGGGACATGCCCAAAGAGCAGCAGGCAGGCTATTAAAATTAGGTTAACCTGTTGAGGGATTACCTTAGTGCACTCTTGTCAAAGGGGACGCCACCGTTCCTTCCTGCGCAGTGATCGCTCAATGAATGAAGAAAGAGTCCACACACAGGGTTGAGGCTTAAAGGCAGAATTGGGAATGGTCGGTAAAGCCGTTTACTCAAACACAACTAGTAATAACTTTGATACAGTCCAAGCTTAATATCCACTGGCAGTATAGGTAGTGCAGGAAAATACGTGATGTGACAGGGAGGAAATGCGGGAGGACTGAGTCACTTACACAGGCCAAGTTATCTGTGGTTCTCTGGACCCAGACACCTTCTCTTGAATACCTTGCTGACTCTCTACCGGTACACACTCACAGAGCAGTAGATTCACACTCCATACTCGCACTTCTTGCAGCTTGTCACACTTCTAGTTCTAGTGGCGTCTGTGTGCAGAGCAGCTCCTCTCAGGATAGACCAGAAGACCATCCGACAACACAGAACAACTCCTCTCTCAAACAGCTTGCACCCACATATATAAAACAAGGTCACATGACACACAAAGAGATACTTTTTCCAGACATAACCCACACAGTAACCCATTCAGTGCTGCAGCTATGCAATACACACCATATTCACTCGCATAGAACAAATTGACAATACACAAAAGCACAAGACTACATAGATCATTCAGAAACATCCAGAAGCTTCCACACATTAGCTTGTGTACACTACACCTTGTGCGACCGCACAGGTTATACATAGCTAAGGCCAGCCATGGACTTTATAAATCAAGCAACCAATGGAAAGACACAGGGCCACATCAAGGCTGTCCACTGTATGGAGCAGTCGATTGTGATGGGCCCTCCCCATGCCCTGCCCCTTCCATGGGAATCCCTGATACCATTGTAATCTTGCGGAATGAAGTTCAATATTGAAAAATGTAAGGTTATGCACATGGGTAGAATAAATGGATGTCACCAATATACACTAAATTGGGTACTGCTAGTGCAGCAACCGAGACACGAGGCACACTACTGAGGAGATGGTGGAAGTAGTTGTTAGGGGTTGTCATGGTGCCACTAGCAAACTTCTCCCCTGAGGGACGCTTGCAGCCTCAGCCAAGGCACCGCTAGGCCTCTTCCAGGCAACGCTATGACAGTGGTTATCTGAATAAATGGTGTAGTGGACTTGAATAAAGATGTCACGGGTGACACCACCATTTCTTACTCCGCAGGATGTCCGATGGGAAAAGTAAGAAAGTCCACACACAGATATTTGACAACTTGAGTCACTGGGAATGGTCAGAGACTGGAACTTTATTTTGAGAGATTATAACTTCACACATCAGTGCAGGAAGAACAGGTTACAGAGGTCAGAAGGGAGAACACAGGATTACACCAGGCGTATAGTCTAAGTTATCTGTATGACTCTGCTCCTGGACACATACACCAGAGGAGGACAAGAACTCTCCACTGAACACTCACTTGCAGACAGGTGTCTGATCACTGCACGGCATCTGAACACTCTCTTTCTCTCCTAGGATAGGGATCCTGGGGTTAAGTAATCCAGTAACCTCTCTTCCTCCTCCATTCTTCACCACATAAGGGTTGAAGGTACCCCATGCGGCTGGCACTCTCTCTCCACACACTACTGTTAAAGAAATGGAACTCGGACCTCTTACCTTACACTCCTAATTATACCTTTCATACCTACGTGACAGGACAATTGGCTACAATTTCTAGACATATCCCAGACATTCACAGACATTAACCTCTTACATGCTGCAGCTGTGCAGTACACATAACTAAAGACAAGACAATTTTCACAGAGCATCCACATAAAACGCATGACATGTATGACAGTTATGCAGGGGCCAGATTTATGCACTTTGAGCCACCACACTAGGAAAACGTGATATGGAGAAAGACCTGAGGCTACTACTTGGAGCGAACAATGCCAGTCAGTGGCTGCAAAAGCAAATAAAGTCTTGGGGGGCATTAAAAGAGGTATGGGGGGGACGGGGACATTATTCCTTCACTATATAAGCCACTTGTCAGGCCTCACATGGAGTACTGTATACAGTTCTGGACACTGGTGCTCAGGAAAGATGTTGCAGTGCTTGAGAGGGTACAAAGAAGGGCAACTAAATTAATAAACGAAATGAAGGGACTGGAATACCCAGAGAGGCTGTCAAAATTGGGATTATTCACCCCGTAAAAAAGACAGTTAAGGGGTGACCAAATAATTATGTATGAATACATAAGGGCACAATACAAGGATCTCTCCCATGATCTGTTTATACCCAGGACTGCGACGGCAACAAGAGGGCATCTGCTACGTCTAGAGCAGAGGTCCCCAACTCCAGTCCTCAGGGACCACCAACAGGTCATGTTTTCAGGATATCCTATGGTAACAACACCTGTGGCAATGTCTGAGGCACCGACAATAATTACATCACCTGTGCAACACTAAGGAAATCCTGAAAATATGACCTGTTGGCGGTCCTTGAGGACTGGAGTTGGGGACCTCTGGTCTAGAGGAACGAAGGTTTCATCACCAACACAGAAGGGGGTTCTTTACTGTAAGAGCAGTGAGACTGTGGAACTCTCTGCCTGAGGACGTGGTGATGGCAAAATCCATAGAGGAGTTTAAGAGGGGCCTAAATGCCTTTCTAGAGCGCCGTGATATTACAGGATATAGACATTAAATAACCAGCGGGGTTGTTGATCCGGGTCTTGGAGTCCAGTAGGAACTTTCAAACGTTGATCCAGGGATTATTCTGACTGCCATTATGGAGTTAGGAAGGAATTTTTTCCCCTACTGGGCTAATTGGCTTCCGCCTCATTGGGATTTTTCTTGCCTTCCCCTGGATCAGCAGGGGGGTGGGGGGGTGGAAACAGACAGAACCCTTCAGCCTAACATACTATGTAACTATATAAATAATGCCACCATAAAGTGCTCAGTTATATGTAAATATGCCCAAAAATACAGCACTATAGCTCATAATATAGCCATACAGAGCCAACATAATAGTCCCACAGATTAGACCAGCAATAGAGAAGATAAAAAGTGTCACTACTCACAATATACTGTCACTGGATTCTGGGCTGGTTGCAGTATTATTTTCCTTCCATCACCAGTGCTCAATGAATAAAAGTCAGACAGAAATCCAATTACACAAGATAATCCATGGCATATCACCCTCAGGGCTTACACCCACTTGCGTTTTTTTAACGCTGAGATATCACTACGTTTTTTAAATGTGATTGCCAATGGGACTTTCTAATGTTAAAAACGTATCGCAGGTTGGTGCTTTACAATTTTTGTGTGATACGTTTTTAACATTAGAAAGTCCTATTGACAATCGCGTGGAAAAAAAAACGCGCAAGAAAAATGCAAGTGTGCAGGAGCCTTCATAAAGATAAAATGTACCTTTATTCCATGACTTCAGTGCTCTGGAGCAGACATTGAGATGGGAGGTAGGTACAACAAAGAAGTTGAGGCCTGTTTCACATCCGCTGACACTTCCTTAAAATAGAATTTTATCCGTATCCAAGTGATGTGCCATGGACTCTTTCTCTAACTGTATAATAGTCCCACACTGTTCCCACATAGTGATATACCCGTGGGCCTTGTGTGGTGCAGAGTGTTAAGGCAGCTGGTTATGGGTTCAATCCCCGCTTGGTTCAGGTAGCCAGATCAAGGCTCACTAATAGAGATGAGCGAACGTGCTCGTTTAGGACAATTACTGGATCGAGCATCGCTTTTTTTGAGTAACTGCCTACTCAGGCGAAAAGATTCGGGGGGCGCCGGGGTGGAGCAGGGGGTAGCAGGGGGGAACAGGGGGGAGCTCTCTCTCTCCCCCTCCCCCCCACTCCCCACAGCAACCCCCCGGCGCCCCCCGAATCTTTTTGCCCAATTAGGCAGTTACTCGAAAAAAGCGATGCTCGATTGAGTAATTGCTCTAAACGAGCACGTTCGCAAATCTCTACTCACTAAGCATCCATCCTTCCGAAGTCGGTAAAATGAGTACCCAGCTTGCTAACGCCAGTGACATACCATGCACACACGCTGGCCCTGGCAGCACATTATTTTATTATGTGTAAGGATGGCACTGTCTGGGCACTGCTTGGTACTATATGGGTATGGTATGGCACTAAATGATTACTATTTGCCTTTTTGTGTGCACTGTATGACAATATATATGTACATTTCTAATCAATGTATCACTGAATATAGATTTACACAATGAATGCCACCAACTGGGCACTGTATACACTGTTCGAGCCTTGTCTAGAGTTAAGAGGTGCTGAGTGCCATAGCTTAGATGCTATAGCCAAAGCTTGCACTATTGGTCTGGGTATTGTACAGCACTACTAATTCAGAGAATGGATGGCTTAACAACAGGAAACTTTTTAACCAGTTTTGGTGTCGCTCAAGTGGGGCCAAAGTTAAAAAATTGACTGCAAAATGCACAGTTCGCCTCATGTTTCTCGCATCCGCAGTGCCCTATAATGGGCTCAAACAGCGTTACGCACTAGCAGGTCATAGAATATGACACGGAGAGATGTGGATGCTAATTCTTCTCATTTGTTTCCTCTTAACTAGCAGAGGGCTTTTACCAGCAGACATATTAATGAGAATCAGTGGCATTTTCAATTAACAACCTTTTAATGACACTGAATATGCAAATTCAATTTGGTTATTTCTCAATATTGAACAGCAATGACACAGATACAGTAAATAGACAATTAAACTATGTTCTTTTAACCCCTTAATGACGCGGCCCTTTTTTTCCCCATTTTCGTTTTTTCTTCCCCCTTTTAAAAAAATCGTAACTCCCTTATTTATCCATCGACGTCGCTGTCTAAGGGCCATGACATTATTTTTCCATCGCCACAGTTGTGCGAGGGCTCATTTTTGTGGGACGTCCCGTAGTTTGCGTTGATTTCATTTTGGATTAGATAAAGCTTTCTGATCGCTTTTTGTTGCATTTTTTTCTTGGAGACCGGGTAACAAAAAAAAAAAGCGCATTTCTGGCATTCTTTATTTTTTTTCTGACAACGTTCATTGTGCAGGGTAAGTAATGTATTACTTTGATAAATCAGACTTTTATGGATCCAGTGATACCAAATATGTATTTTTGTTTTATTATTTAGCTTCTTTTATTATAAATATGCCAAAAGGGCTTTTTTTTAAACTGTTATTACTTTTTTTTTTAATAGTCAGTAAAACTTTACTGTTCTTATTTTTCCTTTTTTTAGTCCCCAGGGGGAACCACAACTTGCGATGCTTTGATCGCTCCTACAGTATGATATAATGCCATAGCATCATCATTACATCATACTGCGATTGGCCAGACAGTCTATCAAGCCACCCCACGGGGATGGCTTGATAGGCATTCTGCCAAGAGAGCCCTGGGGCCTTTCGGAAGGCCACCGGCTGCCATGACACCTGCACAGCACCTTGCGATCTCCTTGCGAGGGGGCCGTAAGGGACCTCCAAACATCGTTCACGATTTTTAAATGCGGCATTTAAAGGGTTAACAGCTCCGATGAACCACATGGCTTATTGGAGCTGTTGCCACTGGGTGTTGGCTGTAAGAAACAGCTGGCGCCCACAATGTATGAAGGGAGAGTGTTGGGCGATCTCTCTTAATACATGGCCCGACGCTGCAGGATGTAAATGTACGCCCTGCAGCATTAAGGGGTATTCCAGGCACAGAATAACATTTTAAAATCTAATGTACATCACCACAATAAGACATTTTATAATAGGTTCCCTGTACCTGGTCTGGCTATTTTCTGAAAAATTTCTCCACTCCCTTTGACATCTTGTTCTCATTTGCTACTTCCTTCCTTGTCCATAGCTTCCAACATCCTGTGAGCAGTGCATGATGGGAGAAAATGAGTGGAAGCACTGTGCTGTATTGCTCATGTGCAGTTCAGAGTGCTGCAAAGTCATGTCTGTCTGCTTCAGGCTTTCTCTGGCACTGAGTGAGAGGGAGGTAGGTGCTAGGAAGTTGCAGGACCCATGAGCTGTGGGCTGTATGTTGCTGTGTTTACTGCTGAAGGGATGCATGTAAACACAGCTGTATATTGGCGGCTACACATGACAAAGCAACAGATAAAAAGTACAGGTTGACGCTACTTAACTGGACCTCCTAGATTTCAGCATTTTCAGAATTTCCATTTTGTGCTCAGAAAACCCCTTTAACAGTTAACCTTATAACCTTTATCTACCAGTACTCAGTACTGTAGGTTGCAAATTTACTATAAAGCAATCTTTTCTTTGTTGTACTTGTTGTCATGTCTGTGCGGCACACAAGCACCACCGGTGAGCACAGATACAGGGTGACGTTCACAGCCACTGCAGTTGACAATACCATGCACTATAGAACAGTGCACATCACGCTATGCTGAACAGTAGCACCACCCCAGGGAGAAGGAAGCCTGGCCCTAACCTAGCAGGGGTGTGAAGGGCCTCTGCCTAGAAGCGGAGTAATCGCCTCGATAGAGGCAGCCCCACGGTCTTCTTCATGGGCCCTGATTGTCCCTATAGAGGCCCCTGGAGAAACGAACTGAACAGCAAAGCAAAACAGAAATATGACTGAAAAGTAAACCGCAGCAACTTATCTGGATGTAGCAGTACACCCAGCTCAGAGGAACTCTAATCCCCACTACTCCTCTATGGAGCTGAATAAGCAGCATTGAGCAAAGGGAGGGGCAAAAATATAAAGCTACTCTACACCTGAAGACTGGCAGAGCAATTAGAAAGCCCCACCTTCAACCTTCTCCCTGGCATGACTAATCCAGCATGCATCCTTGCAGCAAAAAGAGACAGCACCCAGCAGTCTCTGCACATGGTGCATTAACTTTTGTACTGCATAACAAGGCAACAGTTCTTCGTCTGCATCAAGGCCACCATGCCACGACGCTGTTGCAACCGACAAGCCGCCACACTTGGCCTTATATCTCAGTAGAAAAGTAACACATGAATACTTTAAGCAGTAACCTTATACTGCACAGAGACTTATGGCCTATTTGGAATAAATAGAGGATTGGTCCCAAGATAATTCTCCACATGAACCCTTATATGGGACGGATCCAAGCAATCAGATTTTTAAGCAAATTAGTTGTACTCTCCTCCAGAATCCTTTTGGATTCTACAAAGTCAGTAGTATAGAGAAAGAGGTGAAACTATGAATATCTATCTGTCCTGAAGTATTATATATAATTTCTGCGGTGTAGTGCAGCACTGTCGGGCAGGAAAATAACCTGAGATAAATTGTATTCACTTGCAAGTTGCTTCTTATGTGCACACAGAGTTGGAGGTTCTTCAGCCGTCTTCTGTCTTGGTCTTGATGCTCCAGCCGTGGCCTTTTTTTCTATTCCTGCATGAGCAACAAGTAGTGATGCAAAAACATTGCCATACAGGCACACAACTCGCTGTAAATCACCGCTGTGGCTCAAGCATTATTTTAGACAGATTCCTGCCTTCCTACTACAACTGTCATTCTCTTGCAATACTTCTTCAGTACTAACTATACAGGTTAAAGGGGTTTTCCCATTATAAAAAAAAAACAGCTGGGCAGGATATAAAGAGACAACACTCATCTTTCTTCATCCGCCTGGAAAACAGTTGAGCAACTGCGGTGGCTCTGGTTCCTGGTATGTATGTCAGGTAACTGCTGCAGCCAATCAGAGGCCGCAACACCACTGTCCTAAACTCCTGGCATCAGCACTTATATACTGGGCATCATGGTGCCAGGAGTTTGGGATGGTGATGCTGCACCTGATTTTCACCAAACATACATACTGGGAGCCATAGTCGCTCAGCAGTTTCCTATGGGGCTGAAGAGAGGTGAGTATTGTCTCTTATTTTGTGCCATGCTTAGCTGTTCACTTTTTTGTATAGTAGGACAACCCCTTTAAGATCACATTTTACAAGTAAGTAGACATACATATATTAATTTTCACAAGTATTAACTAGTGTTATACTTAGCAGATAGCTAATAACCTGGAAGTCCTTACACTTGGGACCTGCTTTATCTATCCTCAAGTCCATCTGTGACATAGAGGGTCAGTGGTAGGGAAAAATGTTGACACAAACTTGGAGGATTGGACAAGGCTGACAGTCTTTAGCTCCCTTCTACCTTCGTAAGCATGCCTTTATGGGCAGGGAAGCCACATACAAGTTGGGCCCAGGCTCTGGCCACCCCAGTTCAGATGGTGGTCATGTGAGGAAGAGCCCAGCTGCATGGGCTATGTTAGAGGGTTTCTGGGGCAAGCCACATATTCAGTCCAAGAAACCACTTCAATAATAGATGAACCTTCTTTATTAGAACAGCAATAACAGTCTTGGTAGCTTTACCTGTTTGCTTGGGGTGTTTCAACAAGGACAGGAACAGAGGAGGTGGTTACACTCGCCAAACTCAATACACAAGGTTTTTGCATGGAAATTACTTTCTATTTCTCTTATAGGGACAATGGCCTACACTGTAAACGTAGTACCCCGTTGCTCTGGAGAGAAACTACACCCATCCAGCACCACTTCCTCTGTCAGGACTCAACCCCTCGGGTTCCCCTGTCCCAGGCGAAGACTCTTCCCAGTAAGCTATTCCTCTTGTAGATAGCTTCCATGCTGAACCTTGTTCCCGGTTCTTTGCTTCAGCTTCTGTTCCTGAGGAGGCTCCACCTAGTTTTCATTAATTGGTCTGACTATTTAAACTTGGTCCTAGCACGTCCCCCTTGCATGATTATTGAGCCTTTACTTCTGTTCCTACCTGCTGGCCTGCTGCTCCATGTATTATCACCGGCTTCCTCTGACTACGTACCCGGCACTGTTCCTGCTGGGTTGGCCACAACCGGAGGACTCCGATCTGGACCCTCTTCCTTTCGTCCTCTCTCTTTCACTCTTAAAAACTCTCCTCTGTTCTTGCCTCCTCTTAAAGACACAGTACGCTGAAGCAGTTTTTAATGTAACAGACATTATACAACATAATATAAACTAACCCCTCTTACAAGAGCAAGGTGGTCAACAATAAATTTCAAGTTTTTGGCAAAATAATGGCTGTAGCAGATGGAAGGTGGAAGACTGATCAGTAGAGTTGCAGTTACACCTTAATTATTTTTGAGATCTCAGTAGATTAAGAGTTGAAAGTTCAGTAAATCTCATGTTTGCAGCAAGTATCCCTGAATCAGGGGCGTAACTATAGAGGGTGCAGGGGATGCGGTTGCACCCGGGCCCAGGAGCCTTAGGGGGCCCATAAGGCCTCTCTTCTCCATATAGGGAGTCCAGTACTATGAATAAAGCATTATAGTTGGGGGCCCTGTTACAGGTTTTGCATTGGGGCCCAGAAGCTTTAAGTTATATCTCTGTGCAGCATGGTTTAGGTATGGGTACGGGTACAGATACAGATAAAGGGGGGGGGGGGGGGCGCCAGCTCACCTTTTGCATCAGGACCCCTGAGCCTTTACTTACGCCCCTGCCCTGAATTATCCACAAACTTATCTCATCTGCCAACTATCTACAGGAGATTCTATCCTCTCCATACTGCTTCTTCTGTAAAATAGTTGAATGATCCACAGTTTCTTCAATGTTGGTTTACCCCAGATTACCAATACCTAGCAAGCGATAACATTATGTTGGGAGGCAGATCAATTATAAAATATATTATCCTTGGCTCCAGATTAACTTGGAGTTAATTAAGATTAACTTAAAGGGGTTGTCCTGCGAAAGCAAGTGGAGTTCAGCACTTCTGTATGGCCATATTAATGCACTTTGTAATATACATCGTGCATTAAATATGAGCCAAACAGAAGTTATTCACTTACCTGCTCCGTTGCTAGTGTCCCCGTCTCCATGGTGCTGTCTAATTTCAGCGTCTAATCTCCCGATTAGACGCGCTTGCGCAGTCCGGTCTTCTCCCTTCTGAATGGCTGCTCCTCATAGCTCCGCCCCGTCACGTGTGCCGATTCCAGCCAATCAGGAGGCTGGAATCGGCAAATGGAACGCACAGAGCCCACGGTGCACCATGGGAGAAGACCTGCGGTCCACCGTGGGTGAAGATCCCGGCGGCCATCTTCGCAAGGTAAGTAAGAAGTCACCGGAGCGCGGGGATTCGGGTAAGTACTATCCGTTTGTTTTTTTTAACACATGCATCGGGTTTGTCTCGCGCCGAACGGGGGGGCTATTGAAAAAAAAAAAAAACGTTTCGGCGCGGGACAACCCCTTTAACCTGGCATCATATCTTGATAGGACAAACACACTGCCTAGAAACGTCACTGACAAACCTAAACAATGTGTTTACCAACAAGGTAATGATTAACTCCCCTCCATTACGAGACTCCCATAGTATGATATCTGTACTATGGAGATAGCTTTCTTTTGGCAGGTGTCTTGGCAGCTAGACCCGCTGCCATTGATTCCACAGTCCATCACTCTGCACCCTCACAACTTGGACACATTATTATCTTATATGTTCAAGAAATAATTGTTTATGGTGAATGATTGATTGAATTAAAGAAGAATGTAGCCTGCTGGTTCATTACTTTCTCATTTACCTTTGGTTGCTCAATGTCTTACGGATTCAGCGAGCTTCTTGTTACAGAGCAAAGCAATTAAAATGACACAGATTATCATATCAAAGTCCGGAGCTGATTATTTAATGTAATCCATCAGTAGAAAACTTCCCGCTTTGTGAGAGCGGTTTCCTTGAATGTGAAATCATTACTGGAATCTTATCTGTTGGGTTGTGAACAGCTAAGGGGGGGGGGGGGGGGTGATGGATTATCAGTGCCAAATGTTGCTTTGAATGGGTTTTTCCATGGTTTTAAATGGCATACTCTTTCTATTATTCCAATATAATTGGCATTCCAACAGTTTGACTAATATGCAATAGGCATTACTCAACAGTCCTGCAGATTTCAGCTGCAACCCATGATGACTTAAAGGGAGGCAGTCCATCCTATGAGGTCTTCCTTTGAAAATAACAAGCACTGGACTGGATGAAACCTTCGTTTAATGGAAGATTAGAGGAATTTGTCTGCAGCTTAAAGGGTATTTCCCATGACTTATAATTCCTTTGCAACCAATCTGTCCTTCCTGGTTACTGTTCACCAGGACATGTGATTGCTGCAGCCAATCATTGGCTCTAGAAGGTCACTGCTTTGGCCAGTGATTGGCTGCAGCAGTCACATGTCCTGTTCAGCAGCAACCAGGAAGGACAGAGGGGTTGTGAAGCAATTTTAAGTCACGGCAAAACCCTATTAACCCTTTCTAATCCAATTTTGGATTGTGTGTCTGGCATAAGATGGTAAGAATACCCTGTCGGACTTCTTCTGACATTGGAGCTGTACAAGCTTCAATCAGAATATACGAATACATCAGACAGTGGATTGGAAAGGGTTAAGGTGTGTTTTTAGAAACAGTCATTCACCTGACAGTCGAGTCATGTAAAAGGAGGAACAATCAGCTGACAAATCAGCAAACACTACTTCATCAGCTAATCAGGTCATTTAGGAGAGCATACTGCTAGCTTGTGGCTGCACATCACAGGACAATTATCATCTGAATAGGTGCTCCATGAAGCAAATGTAAGTGACAATTGTTCTGTGTCTGCACAGTCACCAACCCGGTGCCAAGTGAGAGTTCATTTTCTAGGCGCTAGGCAATGGTTGTCTTTCAATGACTTTTCCGAGAGGTGTGCGCTTGTTTGGCATGCAACTCTTACCAAATTCTCATCAGCTCCTGTCTTTAAAAAAAAACCAAAAAAAAACCATTTTGCCCACTTAATGCTCATTGGTTCCCGAAAACACATATATACAAGTGATCTGTCCAAACAGTGAGAGGCTGCAGTAGCGAGTGTTCACTTGAAGACCGTTTACTTGTCTTTATGTGCATTAAGTGGACTCGGCAACCAATGAGTGTGTGTGTTGGGGAAGGGTCAAAATTCCATATGCACACCGGCCAAAAAAACCTCATACCCCCTAACTAGTTGACGAACAACTTTTTGGGCCATCTGAATGCACCCAACTGAACAAGTGAGCAACAATCGCTCTGTGTAAAAGCGCACAAACAACAGTCATTCATACTTCTTAGTGACCATTTCAAGCAACTATTCAGACGATAGTTGTCCCATGTAAAGCCACCCTAGACAGGAAGATGTGCTGCCGATCTATGGCAGCTGTATGAGACAAGTGATTGCGTTCAGATGACACTTATTTTTTTGCCTATGGCTACTTTTAGCCATAAAACACATGAGAGCGTTGTTTATACTTGGAGATTGATCGGTTGCTACAGGCGACTGCTCCACATTTCCCGTTTTAATAAATCTCCGCCATTTTTTTCCAGCCCCATGATTCTGAACAATGTAATCAATCAGGTGGATAAGTAGAGCCGATTGGACACAGGGGCCACCGGGCAGTGAATCAGGCTGTAATCCTGACTGCAGCCTGTTAACTCTACTGTTGCCCGAAGGGGAACTTCTGCAGTTTAATAGAATTAGCATGGCTGAAGAGCGGCCTCTTTCCAGTGTTGATGAATGTCCTTTCAGCTTCTATAAACCATAACGATACTCAACAAATAGACATCACATACAGTGAAGCATCACCTCTCCATTAAAGTGGGCTGAAAACAGACTTTTTCTATGGTTGGAGATGTCATTGCATCGACTTTAATCTATGTTGCTGTGTTACCTTCCAGGTCCTTTCTAGCTTAACCCACTCCCACCTATGCCATAAATGTAACACTGTACTTACCGTCCAGCGCCGTGAATTTACTTAGCTCTGTTATCACATAGGGGCAAAGGTTGTACTCACATGAGCACCCATGAGGTTATGGCATTTACAATGAATGGTATGTGATCACCAGGCTCGGAGAGGTGGCGACTGGGACTGTGGTGCTGGACGAGGAACTCTTAGGGAAATGAGTAGGACTTTTTTCTTCTATAGTATTACTATCGCACAGGTTGCATGAAATAACACGATTATCTGGATTGAGCCAATCATGTCTTACACTTACAACGTCAACCACAGTTGGCCAAGTTTTAATAACCGGTCGAACCGAATCCTTGCAAGACTATAGACTGCCATTGGCCTTTGCAAACTTTGCGTTATTTTTGCAGCTAGTGGTTGCCTAATATGACTAAAATCAGCCATTTCGGGTAACCATTCTCTCAGGTGTATGGACAGCATTAACGAGATAACACCTCAGATGGTCATATGCGACGTACACCAGAGATTCTTATGTGAAGCACTCATGTTAACCCTTTCCAATCCACTGTCTGACATCTAAAGACATTCTGATTGAAGACTGTACAGCTCCGATGTTGGAAGACGTCCGGCAGGGTATTCTTACTGTATATTACTGGCTCTGTTGTTTGGGGGGGGGGCCTCTCCAGGATGTCCCTTATCGCAGTACTGGCTCTAGCCAACAGATGGCGCCATTGTATAATAGCAGAAAGAGAGAGCCCCCTAGGAAACCCTGAATCCAAAATTGGATTGCAAAGGGTTAATAGGGTATAATAGGTTAGAGTGTTGTCCGTGAAATGCGCAGACAGCACACAGATGAGAAAAACGGCAGTGTGAATGTTTTAACGTCTGACTTTGCTCCAAACTCATAACTTAATCAGACCCGTTAAAGTTGACGTGTGTATTTACATGTCTGATTTTTTTTCATGGACCAATTTTCAAAAAAAGTGAAAAAAATTGCAGCATGTCCTATTTTTGCGTGATTCTCGGACCACAATCACTGATTCAAGTCATTGGGTGTGTTAAAAAAATAAACAAATGCACTCGCATACCATGTATTACAATTGTGTGAAACTGTCCTTAAAGGGGTTGGCCAGTTATAAACTATTGATAGGATATTTGTAGAATAGACCATCAATAATACATCAGCTGGTGTCTGTGACCTGGGATCCTCACTCATCACCTGTTCACCAGGCCAATGCGCTTATGCACTGAGCTGATTCCTGCAGGAAGCAGACAGCTCTGTTCACACTGCAGTGGCCAGGCTTAGTATTGCAGGCAAAGTTCCCATTATCCCCTTAAAGGGGTTTTGTCATTAAAATAAAAATAATACTCACCTATTCTTTCCCTGACAGTCTTCTTACCGCATCTTCTCCCCACGATCTTCTCCTGGCTCCTGCAGTGCCCCAGGTGACCTCACCGCAAGCCAGCCAGTTCTTCATCTTCCAGTGATGAAGCATACATTCACAGGCAGTCTCCTTCCTTCCTGCCTAGCAGAGAATGCTGACTCCTATGCCGTACTATTACAGAGAATGCACGTGTGCTGTCTCATAACAATAGCATATGAACACTTTCGTCGAAACAGCGCGCATTCGTAATCCTGGCAATATCCCAGCATTCCCTGCTAGGCAGTGAGCACTATGCCACTAGTGACTGGGTACACCGACCTGCTAGAAGGAGACTGACGAGAATGCACGCTCCAAAACAGGAAGAAGAGGATCCAGCCAGCTGGAGGTGAGGTGACCCGGGGGAGAGGAGGAGCCAGGAGAAAATCGGGGAGGAGAAGATGCGGGAAGAAGACTGACAGGGGAGGAATAGTTAAGTTTTTTGTTTTTTTTCAAATGACAAAACCCTTTTAAGAACATGGCCTATTTTGTCCATAAGCACACAATGACTGTCAGACTGCGCATGACAGCATGCGTGAGATACGCTGCCATGCGCAATTCAAAAATCCCTGTTATGCACGTAGCATTTTACAACATACTCGTGTAAGCCCGGTCTAAATGACCATTTTTTTTGGCGGGTCGGTACGGTTACAATGATACCAAAATTATTATACTTTTTTCTACTTTTGCAGAATAAAACCCCTTTAAAAAAATAAAATAAATAAAAAAATATATATATATATAATTTTAACATTGCATTCAAGGTCCCATAACTTTTATTTTTCTATGAACGAAGCTCTGTGAGGTTTTTTGCATGACGAACTGTAGTTTTTATTGGTACCATATTGGGGTACATACAGCTTTTTTGATAATTTTAATTGCATCGTTTTGGAGGTAAAATGAACAGAATATGCATTTTGCCTGTTTTGTTTTTTTTTACATTTTTTACTGTGCAGGAGAAATAGTGTGTTCAATTCATTGTACAGGTCATTATGGATACGATGATGCCAAATATGTAAGATTTTTTTTTAAAAAGTGTAAAAAAAAACCCTGTAAGAACAAATAAAAAAAACCTTTTTTGCGCAATTTTTTAAAACACTTTTTTTGTCCCTTTAGGGAACTTGAACTATAAAAGCTATGATTACTATGATAATGCATTGCCGTACATCTGTAGTACAATGGCTTCTTACTTACAACTGTGATCATAGGCCATGGAAGGCTGGGACATCAGATATAATCATGGAGGGATGATGACATCAGATATAATCATGGAGGGATGATGACATCACAGGGGGAGTACACTCCCTCTGGGAGTCCTTTAAATGCCGCCATGTACATAGATGATGGCATTTGGAGATTAACAGCAGGATCGCTATTCTCATCTATCAGTCACAGCTGGCTCCCACTGCAGGATGGTGTGGGTTCACTTCTGAGCCTGCACCAACTACAGACATACGTTTAGGTCTTGGTGTGTTAGTACCACCCTGGCAGAACGTAAACTTACATCCTGTGGCGTTAAGGGGTTAAAATGAATAGGACCTTTGTGTGTAATATGAAGCTTGACCACTGCAGTGGGAATGGAGCTCTCTGCTTCCTGCAGAACTCAATTCAGTGCACAAAGCACACCAGCCTGGCAAACAGCTGATCATTGGGGGTCCTGGGTGGCAGACCCTCGCCAATCTACTATTGATGGACTAACCTGAGAATAGGCTATCACTAATATACAACTGGACAACCCCTTTAATCGTTTAACTTTTGCACCTATTATTTGAGGTTTGACCACAATCTATAACCATTGCAGAAGATTTGTAGAAGGATTATTCCAGCAACTTCCTAAACTTCTCATCAGTACGATCAGAGTCCTGCAGGTTCATAAATTAATTTTTCCTCCATCTATTATTAAGTTGACTTTTAATGTTTCATCATTTTATGACATTTCCACTCATTATTACCCTTCACCGTATCAGAGCTGATATATCGCTCTAGGCTTTAACAGATGTTTGTTACAATTAGGATAATTGTGTTTTGATACATTACAGAATTATTATACGGTATTGAACTCATGTTTGAACTATGAATCACAACCCAACGCCAACCAAAAAAGAGGAAGGGAAGAAACTTCAGTTCATGAACCGTGTGCAATAAACGAATATTTTGTCATGAATATTCAGACCAGACTTTAATAAGCAGATCACATTTCTATTACTCATGAGCTGTGTTCCATTTGCCTACATTAGCCATCTGTTTGCAGTACCAGTACAGTTTTCAGTTTTTTTGTGTTCATAGAATAGGAAAATTGACCCAGTATGTACTTTTAACTGTAAATCAGGTAAAAAAGTAATTAACAATGTCCTTCCCCAAAATGCTATGGATTTATAAAAAAGCAGTACTGGTGGAGCTGGCTGCACTTTCACTCATGACCACTGGGTGTTGATGCTGAGCATCCTCATCCTTCCATTGGCTTTTGGATGGATTCTGGAACCTGACTGCTGTTCTCTGACATTAAAGAGAAGGGGAGAAGTAAAGTCCCGGAACCCTCCACAATAGCTTAGGAATGCCCTTTTTTTAATGCAATTATGCATGTTTCACCTAAAACTGAGCTGATGACAGGTCTGCCTGAAAGGATATGGACAGCTGTGCCCATTCAGTCCATTTACATAGACAGTGTTGATGTCTATTTCTTGTGCCGCACAGTCTTGGACTACTCATCACTGGAGGCGAACGATTTATTATCAGTATGATTAGAGTAGCAGCAAATAGCGAAATCTAAAGGATAAAGAACGTCAGTGCTGAATATCAAGTGTCTGTTAGACCGCAGCACTTTAAGGCTACACAGCGACAACTTTTGCATGACAGCTAGAGATGAGAGAGTATACTCGCTAAGGCACATTACTCGAGCGATTCGGGGGCCAGTGCGGGTGACAGGTGAGTTGCGTCGGGGAGCCGGGGGAGCGGGGGGGATATCTCCCCTCCGTTCCTCCCCGCTCTCCACCGCCACTCCCTGCCCCCCACATCTTTAGAGACGAGCGGGGAGATACTCGGCTAAGGCACTACTTGCTAGAGTAATGTGCCTTATCGAGTATACTCATCTCTAAGGACAGCAAGTTTCATAAAGTCAAGTGACTTCTCTATGGCTTGCTGTTGCGCAACTGTTTCAGAGCTACGATTTAGCTGCTTCACCCCTTAGTGACCACCCATATGCCTTTTAATGTCCTGGCTTTGTGGGTTTTAATCCCCAGGGCGAGCATGTTTTTATGGCCCTGGGGATTAAAACCCACAAAGCCAGGGGGGCTGTGGACGTGACAGCTCCCTGCTATTGGCTGCCAGAGGTAGCCGATAGCCTAGAGCTGTCATAGGGGGCTGCGATATGCGACCCCCCGGTCATGCGATCGCCATTATCCAAGTAGAAGTAAACAGAAAGTAAAATAAAGTTAAAGTTTCAGCTCCCCTCATGAATTGGATCCATGAGGGGAGCTGAAAGTACTCACCTCTGTCCTCCGCGATGTTCCGCAGCGTTCTGCTCCTTCCAGGACCTGACGCCGTCTTCTCCGCATAAGCACCAGACATAGAATGGTGGGTGCATACAAAGAAGGCCAGGGAGCTCTGGGAGATTTAAAATCTCCTTGCTCCTGGCTAGCATGAGTAGCCGAGAGCAAGGATATGTTACTGGGCGCCACTGTATGCGGTCCCCGGTCATATGACCGCCGTTATCCAGTGGAAAAGTTTTTTAAAAAGTGTAAAAAATAAAAGTTTAAAAAGTTTACGTTTCATCTCCCCTTACGAATCATATCCCTGAGGGGAGAGGAAATTGTGTATCTAAGGCCCCTGGATTTATCTGCAGATCTTACCCTGGCATCTGCACAAGCACCCATTACCAAAATGGCGGACACATGCGCAAAAGCCATGGATTGCTGGGGAAATTTAAAATCTCCCTACTCCTGCCTACCAAATGTTGCTGAGAGTCTGGTGATTTCACAGGGGCCTGCAGTGAGCAGTTTCTGGTCATGTGATCGCTGTTATCCAATGGATAATGGCGATCATGTAAAAGTAAAAAAAAGTTTAAATTTCACCTCCCGTCACGGATCCGATCCATGAGGGGAGGTGAAATTACTTACCTAAGGCTTTCAGCCGTGGACCTTTCCCCAGCTTTGGCGCATGCGCCTGTTGGCAAAATGGCGGATGCAAGCAGAGAAGCTGGGGAGGGCCTACCAACGGTCGCCGAGAGCCTGGAGCAGAGAGCGGTGGCCTCGGTCATGTGATAAAAAGGTAGCGATATACCTTAGGCGGCTCTCACACGACGCAATAGAAATTGCAGATTCCTCATATGTTTGATCTACGGTAAGATGCAGATCAATCAAATGCATTGGATTACACAATTCCGTTCACATTACCGGGTTGGAATTAAGTAAATCACTCACGCAAAACAGAACGCAGCAGGTTCTATTTTACCGCGGATATCTGCAACATAGAGCCCATTGTGCTCCATGGTCACGGATATATCTGCAGTTCATACACAATTACATTGTATACGGGCTGCGGGTACCCGTGTCATCACCAAGCGAGAAATATAGACTAAAAAAGGTGTACTGCGCATGACCGCCTGTGTGAGTACACAGTATTGCGCAGTACATTACACGGCCGTACGCAGTGTCACAGCTGGGCTCCCCTGCGGGCCTCTGCAAGTGGATTCCCCATCTGGCCGTGTGAGCCCGGCGTTATTCAGATCGCTACCTGCAATACGTAATTTACAAGAAGACCCTGGAATACTCGCCTTCCTGCAGTTCCAGGAGCAGCTTGTTGAGCGCCTTCTGTGTGAGACCACCGCACCTCAGCAAGATTCCAAAGCCTCACGGAGCACCACTTTTTACACCCCATCCACGCCACTGAGGTCATCAAATATCCCCCCCAAAAAGTGCTTGGTTTGCAGCAAGAATGGGAGGAGGAGGGAAAGCCGGTTTTATTGCCCCCCTGTGCCCATCCCGACCAGCCTCCTGGTTTTACCACTGTTTTCAGACATACCACGCAGTTTACATTATTACTTTTATTTAAGATTTAGGGAACGCCAAAAAGGGCGGGGGGGGGGGAGTATTTTTAGGGAGTCAATTTTTTTCATGCACAAGTGGGCAATGGGGGCTTGAATTTATTCAGTTGCGCCTTGAAATCCAATGGGTGTTCCCTCCATTACAGGCCTAGGCATGTGTCCAGTAAGTAGATCAGGGCTACAATGGGTATGTTTCTGAACACGGGACAAACAGGGGCATCTATTTTGGGATGACAGTCTTCATCCATATGTGTGCTGCACAAACAAAACTGGTTTTAAAATGACACAACTGCCAAAAAAATGAAAATTCTAATTTTTTCTTCTGCTTTGCTTAGATTCATTTAAAACTGTGGGGTCAAAATATACAGTACACCCCTAGATGAATTTGTTAAGGGATCTAGTTTTCAAAATGGGGTCATTTGTGGGGGTTCTCTGTCGTTTTGGCAGCTCATGGGCTCTACAAGTGGGCAAGGGGGCCTAAAACACCTTCAAGCAAAATGTCTGTTCTGAAAGCCACCGGCTGTTTTCGGTTTGGGCCCGTTGTGCATACAGACATAAGATTAGGGCCACAATGGGTATGTCTCTGAACACAAACAGGGGTATCATGTTCACTATAGAAAACGAAACTGTCTTTAAAATGACAATGGGTAGGTTTATGTAACATATAGGGTATATTTTCACGTGGCAGTAACACTGCAGATCATCTACCAGTAGGTTGTAATTAATGAACTGTGTTTAACAGGTCATTGGTTAGACCAAATAAAAGAATCAAAATCATAAAACAAAAATATATGTTTAGTACCGTTGCATCCGAAAAAGTCCATTCTATCAAAGTAACACATTATTTACCCCGCACAGTGAACGTCATTTGAAAAAAAAATTAAGCATATCAGAAACGCACTTTTTTTGGGTTAATCTGTCTCCAAGAAACTACAGGATGTCCCGCAAGAAATGAGCCCTCGCACAAGTATGTGGACGGAAAAATAAAAAACGTATTGCATGCAGAAGATGGGGGCAGAAAATAATTTGAAAAAAAAATTAAATGTCTTTGAAAAAAACTAAAAGTAGTACAACAAAAAAAAAAATCTTCATAAGTTTGGTATCGTAGTAATCGTACTGATCCATAAATAAAGTTATCATGTTATATTTGTTGCAGATTGTGCGCCATAGAAACAAGACGCACCGAAAGATGGCAGAATTTTGTAGGTTTTTTTTCTTAGAGCACTGCTTTGTTAACAGGTTGCTATGGAGACCATGCTGATGATCTCTGTGGCAGGGAGAGCTGGTGCTTGGCTGTCAGAGGGTAGCCAGGCACCAGCTCTTAAACAGCATCTCTGCTGTGTTAATCCTTTACATGCCGTGGTCTATGCAACTGCAGCATGTCACCATAGGAACCCTCAGAATGTCATCAGGGGGTCCTAATGGGTCTCTGTGGAAATCCCCTAAAGGGACAAAAATTTTTTTAAAAAGTAACAAAAAAAAAAACACTTCTCCCTTTACTTTGTAAAAAATTAAAAACAAAATTACACATGTTCTATCCCTGCGTCGTAATGATCCAGAGAAGGAAGTTAGTACATTATTTAACCCCTCAATGACATGGCACCTTTCTTTTTTTCCCCATTTCTTTTTTTCCTACTCCCGTTTAAAAAATCATAACTCCTTTATTTATCCATCGATGTTGCTGTATAAGGGCTTGTTTTTTGCGGAACGAGTTGTATTTTTCAATTGTGCTATTTAATGTACCATATAATGTACTGAAAAACTTTTACAAAATTCTAAGTGGAGTAAAATGAAAAAAAAAATGACATTCTGCCATCTTTCAGTGCGTTTGGTTTCTACGGCACATAAACTGCAACAAAAATGACCTGATACCTTTATTCTTTGGGTCGGTACGATTACTATGATACCAAACTTGTATAGTTTTTTTTTTTGCTGTAGTACTTGTATTTTTTTTCAAAGACATTTAATGTTTTTCAATTATTTTCTGCTGCATCTTCTGCGCACAATAACCATTTTATTTTTCCATCAACGTACTTGAGCAAGGGCTCATTTTTTGCGGGATGTCCTGTAGTTTACACTAGTACTAATTCGGAATACATACGACTTTTTGTTCGCTTTTTATTAAATTTTCTCTGGGAGACAGGGTGACTGAAAAAGTGCATTTTTGGCGTTCTTTAATTTTTTTCGGACTACGTTCACCATGTGGGGTAAATAATGCACTACTTTGATAGATCGGACTTTTACGGACGCGGTGATACCAAATATGTATTTTTCTTTTATGATTTTGATTTTTTTTATTATAGATATGGCAAAAGGAGGGTGATTTAAACTTTTATAACTTTTTTTTAAAAAAACTGTGAAAAAGTCGGGAAAAAGGAAAACTATTACAATTTGGTATTGGCATAATCGTACCGGCCTGTAGAATGACTTTAATATATTATTTATACTGCTCAGAGAATGCAGCTATTGCCCGCGGGTGTCAACTGTAATAAACAGCTGACGCCCGCACTGTATGGAGGGAGATAGCGGCACTATCTCCCTCCATACACATCCTGCAATGGCAGGATGTAAAAAGACTATGGGACCGTCACTAAGGGGTTAACCCTCACCCAATCCTGAGCCAGGGGAAATCTAACTATCCCATCCCTGTTGTGACTATGGGTGACTGACAGGTGCTAGAGCAGGTAAGGATGTATTCTGTAAAGTCATGCAGGGTTAGATTCGTAGGAACACTAATAATTAACACATTATTGACCATTTAAAGTGGTACACACCTAATTATACAAATTTACAAATACACATACATACATTTACAAAGTGGCTATAGACATGCTGTGGGACCCCAACTCTGGGGTACTACACATGTCTCCATATATTCCTAGTCTAAATATGACATATTTAAAGGGAGCCTTTGACTAAAAAAGCAAAGTCTCCTATTGTTATGCATTACAAAGTCTTTAAGACCTTAAAGGGGTATTCCGTCCTTTTTTCAATTGATGACCTATCCTTTCCATGCAGCTGTCATTGGATCGGTGTTCATTCCAAGGACTCTCAGGAAGGATATGTAATTGAATCTCCTGCAGATGCAGGCGGATGACTTCCTGGATGTTCTGCCCCTATCATAGCAGAAGAAGGCCACTTTGAGTACGCTTTCCTTACTTCAGTCATAGCAAAGGTCCCATGAGAATTAGAAAGACGTGGAAAGTGGACTTCTCACATGCTACTCTTCAACTCTGTAATTGGACTTTACTCTCTTTCTTATAGGGACCTCAACAGAAAATTGAAATCCATGCTCTCAGGCCCCCACGCGCCATACCATTGTGAAGCGTATCCATGTTATTTCAATATGGGACACCAGTAGTGAGATATAGTGCTGGATCAGGCTTTTTGACTACCCCTTGTATAAATAAAAACTAATACCGGTATTATTATAGAAATGTTATCGTCCTGCTTTGAATTGATGAGTCATTTTCAACTTTTGAAAAATTATACTATCTTCCACCTTCTTTCCAGATTTCAGATACTTGACTACGGTCTGGATAACGGTGTAACTATAATTGTCGCGTCTTGCTGGATTGGAGCTGCAGGTGTAGTAGCCGAGCCGGTCACTTGAGAGCAGCCAGAATAGCCAGCAGTTGTTATCAGGAAGTCACAGTACGCAGTACAAATGGAATGAGATGGAAGCGTAGTGAATAGAAGCCAAAGGTCAGGAGCAGAAGGTGTCGGTATGCAGTACAAATGGATGAGACAGAAGCGTAGTCGATAGAAGCCAAAGGTCAGCAGGAGGTATCAGTATGCAGTACACCTGGATGAGACTGAAGCGTAGTCACTGGAAGCCGAAGGTCAGCAGCAGGGGGTATCGGTATGCAGTACAAATGGGTGATACGGAAGCGTAGTCGATGGAAGCCAAAGGTCAGCAGCAGCAGGTATTGGTATGCTTGTAGAGTAGCAGGAGGAAGAGGAGCTTGATCAAGGTGGTGGAACACAATAATCACGCACTGAAGGAGTGGCACGGCTAGGCTTGTATAGGAAATGGAATCAGGAACAGTGTCGGGAGGCAGGAACTAGGTAACTGAGAAATAAACAACAAGGCTAGTTGTCAGCAAGGGAACTGTCCAAGTCCTGGATAGCCTAGCGGGCAGAGCTGCAAAGGTTGTGTTTTCGAGCCCAGGCAATAATCGATGCAGAAAACGCAGTCGCACCAAGTCCCTAGAGCCTAAGAGGGTCCATAAAATCTCTCTTCTTTAAAGAGACCAGTACTATAAATGAAGCATTACAGTTGGGGGGCTCTATTCCAGATTTTGAATTGGGACAGCTTCAAGTTACGCATCTGGATGACATTTTTGGCGATCCGGATGAAAACCTCTAATGGAACCATGTATGGGGGACTTGACAAAATGTGAACAGGCTCTAAATGGTACAGAACATTCTTTAATTGCAAATAAAAGGGTTTTCCAGGAGTAAACTATTGATTATATACCATCAAGATAAAAATCACTAATAGCTATTGATCAGAAGGGGTTGGCAGGCATCTTCCGCTCAGGATCTCTGTGGATAAGCTGATTCAACTAACAGCAGAACTTGGGTGACCAGTGCTATTACTTCAGTCAATATCAGGCTCAGCACCATACATTGTGTGATGGCTGTGCCTGGTATTGCAGCTCTATATCCTTCATTTGAATGGTACTGAGCTGCTCTCAGACAATGGGACCTATGAATGTGACATCACAGTCCTGAGAAGAGGTTGTAGAGCTCACCCAAGTGCCGTTGCTTCTTTAATCAGCAGATTGCTGGACATCCCCCACCAATTAAGTATTGATGGCCCATCCTGAGAATATATCAGCAATAATGTAGTGCTGGAAAACTCCTTTAATGAACTTTCAATTCATTAAGATAACGAGTTGTAGCCGTGATGTTTGCCTACATATATGATCCCCTCCTCATATGGCTTACTAGATTTGCGCCAAGGATTTCACATGTGGCTGAAGTGATGACTGCTCCGCTTTGTAACCTTCAGGCAGTCAACCTGCACTTACCGAGAAGGAGATATTAATTGCTCCAGAAACATAAGGAATGAGGGGTAGCGAGCTCAGCATGTCTCTCTGGTACAAAACTGAAACTGCTGATTCGAGAGTCAGAAGTAATTAATCTTCGAGGACAAGATGTCTGTACTAGAAAGCAGGCGTGATGAATTCTCCTTCCAGATAATGATCGCTCTATCTTTCCAACAAACAAGAAGTCGTTAAAAACGAAACGTCACGATTACAATGCAGCAAATATACAAAGTTCTAGCATTGTGCTTTCCTTAATGGTGCTGATTAAGGATTGTTCCGAGTTGTAACCTATTAAAAACAGGGGAAATCTCTCAAATTTCTGCACATGGGGCTGCATTTTAATGTGACAAAAGCAATAGGTTATAAAAATCAGGACTTAAAGGATAACTCCACTTGCAAGAGCAGGTGCAGAGCATCAGCACAGGCCCACACATTTCCCAGCACTGACAAACAGGCAAATGCATTTGTGCGTGTTTTTGCATATAATGTGCCAAAGCGAGTTCATTGATTTCAGTGGGTTCGTTCTCACTAGAGTGTTTCTCGCCAGCATTTACTATGCACGAAAAAAGATAGGACCTGCCCTATCTTATTGCATTTTAGGCCTACTTCTCACAACCATATGCATTTTTACATTCGTCCGTACGCACCGTACGACCTACACAGATGCAACCCAAATGCTGGGGGGTAAAACGCTGGGGAAGAGGGGAGACCCACAGTGTTTTACGCATATGCCCCTAAGCATGAGCCCTTAGTCTGTGCTGAAGTTACAACTGTATAGCTGTTACTATTGCTGTCTTTACAGATGTTGCATGTCAAATGGTTCTGTATTCCTGTAATACATAGTAACATAGTATGCTAGGCTAAAAAGAGACATTGTCCATCTAGTTCAGCCTGTTTTCACTCCCCCTTGTTGATCCAGAGGAAAAAAACGCAATGAGGCAGAAACCAATTTAGCCCATTTTGGGGAGGAAAAAAATCCTTCCCGACTCCGTGGCAGTCAGAATAATCCCTGGATCAACATTTGAAATGTTCCTACCTGACTCCAAGACCCGGATCAACAACCCCCTGGTTATTTAATGTCTATATCCTGTAATATCATAGTGCTCTGAAAAGACGTCTAGTCCCCTCTTAAACTCCAAGCATGTAAGGGCTTGTGTTTTTATGGGATGAATTGAATTTTTCGATAACACCTGTGTGAAGTACATACTATTTATTCCATTGCAAAACTTTGTTTTAGCCAGACCTAACATCATTCTCATGGGAGCTGGTATCGCAGACGCAGGAGTTATAATCATGAATATTTGATCATGATTAATTCAGTGATTATTGTTTAGTAGCATCCGACCTTCAGTCACTCTATAGATCAATGTTCTCCATGCATTCCTGTCTTTCGTGGCTTCTTTCAGTTCGGTGATTGCCGTGTTCCTGGTGGCCTTAATTGTATCCAGCCATCTTGTTCTTTGTTGTCCTGATCATCTCTTTTCACTGACCTTGCCAAGCATCAGTACTGTTTCCAGTGAGTTAGCGCGCATCACGTGGCCAAAAAAAGATGATTTTGCCATCTAGTGAGCTTGTTGACATTTCTGCCACTGATTTTGTCTACAATTTCTGATTCGTCCAGATTGCATCGCCTCATGATCGTTTATGCATATAGATTGAAAAGGACTGGTGATAGAATGCAGCCTTGCCGTACGCCTTTCTCGATTCAGAACCAATCCGTGTTTCCATAAGCTGCCCTGACTGTTGCTTCTTGGTTGTTGTAAAGCTACCTTATAAGCTGTCTAATATGTTCTGGGATGCCCATTTGCTTCAGACACTTCCAAAGCTTGTCATGTTCAACACAATCAAAGATACAGAAATACAGAATATTTATTCAATTCAGAAAAACAGATGACAAATATAAAGATAAGATAAACAGTTAATCAGTTTATCAATAAAATTACACGCAGCTCCTTGTAACAAGTTTAGCTCTCTCTAAGTTCCAAAGTGTGATAACTGTATTACTCTGGGATAAATGTTGATAGCACTCGATATCTAAGGGTCCAATCCTAAGGGAAGAATGTCGGGCAAACGATGCCCGACACTCGTCCCTGTGTGTTCTTGTTCCTGTGCTACTGCATGGGAGCTATAAGCGCTGACTCACTCACAGAGCGGCCAGCAGGGAGACGGGGCGGCTGCAGGAGATTTCTCTCCTCTTGCTCCCCCGCCCCTCTCCATTGATTTAACATAGTGGTCCTTAAAGGGGTTGTCTCGCACCGAAACGGGTTTTTTTTTTTCTCCATAGGCCCCCCCGTTCCGCGCAGGACAACCCCAAGGGATGTGTTAAAAAAACAAAAACATATTACTTACCCGAATCCCCGCTCTGCGACGTCTTCCTTCTTCTTCCTTCACCAAGATGG
The DNA here is from genome assembly GCF_035609145.1 of Eleutherodactylus coqui. NCBI lineage: Eukaryota > Metazoa > Chordata > Amphibia > Anura > Eleutherodactylidae > Eleutherodactylus > Eleutherodactylus coqui. The sequence goes on along the minus strand of NC_089842.1, from coordinate 49,871,880 downwards.
CCGCCGGGATCTTCACCCACGATGCACCGCGGGTCCTTTCCCATGGTGCACCGTGGGCTCTGTGCGGTCCATTGCCAATTCCAGCCTCCTGATTGGCTGGAATCGGCACACGTGACGGGACGCAGCTACGCGATGATGCGTATAAGGGGGCGGAGCCAGAACGCCGCTCGTGCCTGACCGAGCAGGAGGGGAGAAGACCGCACAGCGCAAGCGCGTCTAAAAAAGCAAGAAGACATCAGAATTAGACGGATCCATGAAGACGTGGACGCCAGCAACGGAGCAGGTAAGTGAATAACTTCTGTATGGCTCATATTTAATGCACGATGTACATTACAAAGTGCATTAATATGGCCATACAGAAGTGCATAACCCCACTTGCTGCCGCAAGACAACCCCTTTAAGTACTGAATGGCCGTTATTTACACTGAATGATTAGCAATCAGCTCATCATCCATTGTTTATATTGCATAAACGATGGACGATGAGCTGATCACTCATTGCTCAGTGTAAATAGCAGCCGTTCAGTAATGAACAGCCGCTATGTTATGTCCATGGAGAGGGGCAGGGGAGCGCATGGAGAGAAATCTCCTGTAGCTGCCCTGCTGTGAGCCAGTGATACTAGCTCCCGTGCAGGTGTACAGGAGCTAGTATGTGCAGGGACGAGAGTCGGGCATCATTTACCCAACATTCATCCCATCTAAAAGGTCCTTAACGTCGGTGAATGACAGATGGCAACACACAATCGAACTCAGGATGATCAATGTCCTAACTTGGTCTTCTAGAAATGTCTGTGTTATGTAAAATAAACTCTCAGTCAGGTTCAAGTATTTGTAACTGGCAATCAACTGTATTGTCTTTATCTCTGATAGCTGGCCTCCTTTCTTTTAGTGTGCACACTTGTCTGCTGTTATTGAGGCCGGCCTCACTTATGACCCGATGTTGATGAACATCTTTTGGTTCTGATCTGTGTCTGTAACACAGTCATATTCTTTCTTGGTCCTCCAAGCAGTTGGCTGCCTGCCTTCCCACCGGTCCTAAACATTGAAATAGATGTCAGCTATACACTCTCTCTACAGTCTTTGCGTCTCTGGCAGTTCCTCACTTACTGACTCCGCAAACTAGGAGATTCCACACAGTTTAAGGCAGCACCTCTGCCCATCTACTAAGTCCCAGTGCTCTCCTCTCTTGTGGTGCAGCAATCAATTTTTGATATAGTCCTGACATTGTGTCTCTTCAAAGTCCTCACAGAGCATGCTCAGTATTATATTGCCAAAATTTGTGGCAATTTTCTGGGTCATTTGGCACTTTGGCACACTTTTTGGCACAACTCACAGTCCGACCACATAGCACAGGACCTCTTACACGATATCTAAAGTCTTATAGGGCCATCCTTTGGGGTAAGTTATCTCTACTAAAGCGATATTACAGAAGGCTTGGCACCTGTTCCTTGTGACCACTATAAATGTTATTATTAAAGGGTTTTTTTTTGTTTTTTTTTAAATATAAAAACAATTTTTTATTCACGTCTCCTGACTCACTGCAGCTCCAGTGCCACAGCTCCAGCTTCGTCCTCTGCGTTGGGTCTGTGGAGACAGAGTGCAGTCAGATTGTTTGTGGAGTGTCACATGCTGCTGCAGCCAATCACAGACCTCAGTGTTTGAACTTCGAGGTCTGTGATTGGCTGCAGCAGCCGTCTGTGATATCCTGACTGCAGCCTGTCAACACAGCATTAGAGGATAGACCAGAGCTGTGGCGCTGAAGCTGCGGGGACCAGGGAGAGGTAAGTATAAGATCTTATATATATATATCTTGGACAACCCCTTTAATTGACTTTATGTATTGACTTTAGTTACTGTACAGTATGTTGGTATTTGCACACTGTATGGTAGACTTAGGAATTGTGTAGCACCATAAGACAGGGGCATAACTATAGAGGATGCAGGGAATGCGGTTGCACCCGGGCCCAGGAGCCTTGGGGGGCCCATAAGGCCTCTCTTCTCCATATAGGAAGCCCAGTACTATGAATAAAGCATTATAGTTGGGGGACCTGGTACAGGTTTTGCATTGGGGCCCAGGAGCTTCAAGTTACGCCTCTGCCATAAGATATATTATTTTGCACTTGAGCTGTTTAACAGGACCTTTAAGTCTACAATTGGTCGCATTTGCCATTTGAGAGTGATAACACCTACGGTATTAGGGCTTGTTCACATCAGCGTTGGAGGTCTCGTTTGGAACCTCCGTCTCTAAATTCCATTAAAAAACACAATAAAATTTCATCCTGTAAAATGCCAGAAGCCTGTCTGAAAACCAAATGGACCTAGTTATAGTCAATAGGGTCTGTTCGGCACCAATCGGCTCCATCATGTGACTTTTCCATTCAGCCACTGGGTCCATTTTTTCTTCTTCCATAACAGAACAGGAAAACCTAACCCAAAAGCACTAATGTGAATGAGCCCACTACTCGTTTTTTTGAAGGGGGGATACTAAGTGGAGCATCAGATAATCTCATCATTTTGATTAATTATCTTTTTCCTGCCGTGTAATTGTGAGTCACCTGGCATTTCAGTGAGAATAGCTAAAGGTTGCAGTCTTTCTCTGCTTGGATTGATTGCACATAAGGTCAGCCGTCATAGATTTATTGCTATGAACAAGCTGCAGGGATCCTACAAGACTTTACCAAGGTATGAAGTAGATCTCCCACAACATTTGCAAACTTTCACCAGCTTTCCTCCGAAAATATCTCCAGCTATAAATGATGATTAGTCCTGTTAACATCTGCTTAATGCGGTGAGCCCAAAACAAATTGAGAATTTCAGGAGCGAAGAATTCTCCCAAGACCGAAGAGCCGGTCGTTAATTAATCACCATGACATTTGGTTTCATGGGACGAAATGTGAAGTAGTTTGTGTCTTTATCAATGGAAAAGTGGAACCTGCAATAATGGGAATATATGAAAAACGAAGATTTGTCTAATTTGTATAGGACTAACCTATTCTGCAGAATGTATTCACTTCCACTGGCTTAGACCCCATTCACATCTGCACTGGAGGCTGTTTGAAGCTTTCACTGAAGATCCAACATGGCATACTGGACAGAACGGTGCCATATATATTGCTATTTCATACAGGAAAATTTCAAACAGCATTTCGGAGGCCTGATGGACCCCATTATAGTCCCCATTTGGTTCTGATGTATGCCCGATCTGGCGGTTCTGGTAATTTTGTTTTTCAGCTCCAAATATAAGAGCCAACAATGGAAATTACACTGGAGGCTGGGTGCCGATGTGCATGGGGCCTTATGAGGTTCATCAGGTCCATCGCAGGAACTTCCACTGGGGTAACAGAGGAAATTAATTGTGTCTCTCCCATAGCAATTGAAAGATCATTGAGCAACCCTGGCATTACTCTGTGGACACATTCAACCAGGGGCATAACTATAGAGGATGCAGGGGATGCGGTTGCACCCGGGCCCAGGACCCTTACGGGGCCCATAAGGCCTCTCTTCTCCATATAGGGAGCCCAGTACTATGAATAAAGCATTATAGTTGGGGGCCCTGTTACAGGTTTTGCATGGGGGCCCAGAAGCTTCAAGTTACGCCTCTGCATTCAACAGTTCACAATGGTGTACCCACTATTGAGCCCCTTAGAGTTCTAGTGTCCCCATACAGTACTAACTCTACCATAGTGCCCAAGACAAGAAGCAAAGCCTCCTTTGTGCTCCTGAAAATTAATAAAATCCATTCTGTGCCTCCACCATTTTACTGTGCCCTCAAAAAAATAATTGTGGTCCCTTTATGCCCCCAACAGAATAGTGCCACCCAAAGTAATTATGCCCCTTCTGTATCCCCACAAAGTAGCTGTACTCCTCTTTATCCCAAAATAGTTCCCCCAGAGCAAAAATGTTCTCTCTGTGTTCCAAAAGTAACTGCTCCCACAAAGTAATAGTGCCATCTCTTGTCTCTCAAAGCAATAGCGCTCCCACAAAGTAATTTCACCTCCTCCATGAATCCACAAAGTAATTGTGTCCCTCTTTGTTTCCAAATAGTGCTATCCTCTGCTCCCCCAAATAAGTGCCCCCTCTGTGCCCCTCTAAGTAATAGTGCCCCTTTTGTGAGCTTCCAATGCCCCCACAAGGTAAAAGAGTTCCTTCTCTGTCCCTTAACGGAATAGAACAGTTTTGTGCCCCTTTAAGCTCCCGCAAAATAATACAGCCACTGTCTCCTGCGTCTCCCTAAGGACTCCCGCCATATGCGGGATTCCCGCAGCGGAGTTCGACCCGGTGTCAGGCCTGCTTACCTGTCCAGCGGCTTCTCCTGTGCTGTCAATGTGCTGGGCAGCAAATGCACAGTACTGGGGATGCTGCGTGTTGCTATGGTGATGACGTGACATCCTGTGCTCCGAATATGCCGGCCGGCACATGTGCTGTTGGGAGGATGACGCAGCTCCTGCGGCCATTCCGCAATGATGAGTGCAGAATGGCCGTGGCATGGACGGCTTCCGTTGACTTCAATGGAAGCCGGCCGTGTGTATCCCACGACAAATCGCAGCATGCTGCGATTTCTTTACAGAGAGTGGAAAACAGCAATTGATTTCCGCTCGTGGGCAGGAAATTGTGTTTTTCCATTGCGTGCTATGGGCTGGATTTGCTGCGAAATCCGGAGGCGTAATCCCGCTCCGGATTTCGCAATGCAAATTTGCCCGTGTGCAGGAGGCCTAAGTACTAGTGCTTCTACAAAGAAACTGTGCCCTTGCTGCACTCCCCATTGGGCTACAGACAAACTGCATCTCTCACACCTCATAGCAGTGTGTACAGGATAGTCCGAATCCAACTTCGGCTGCTTTCTGGTGTTACGTACTTGGATAGTAGCGGGGAAGGCGATGGGCATGAGAGATGACGTTTGTCCAAGCAGCAGTCTGGCTGGGAACCCAGTGACAGCAGCCCTGGCCACCACTGTTGTGAAGGGCGCCTTTGGGCCCTCCTCGCTTGGGGGTCTAGCAGCTAGTGTGATCTTTGCAACCCCTATTGCTACACCACTGACCCAGAGAAAACAGATGCCAATGAGGGATACACATTAAAAGTGCACATTGATCCAGCGGGAGGCAATAACAACTCTTGAATGCCGTCAGGGTGAATTTTATAGACACTAAAAAAAATGTAATATGCCAGATTTATTATACTGAATTAAAAAGTAGCTAAAAATAATCAACCTGCAATATACAACGTTAGGGCTCATTCATATGAACGTATGGTTGCAGCATATTACATGCGCAGGTTTTGCACTCGTAATGCATTGTACCAATCTGCCATAGGTTCCCATATTGCACAAAATACGGGCGCAATAAAGATCGCAGCATATTCTATCTTGGCACTTATTACAAGGGCATCCACATACAGATAGTGCATGGCAAGCAATGGCACGCAGTAAGTACTCAATGTTATTGCATTCTTGCTGCGCACCAAGTGTCTTTCCCATGTGGATGGCACGCAGAAAATTACGCAGTAGAATTGTTCAAAATGAAGGGGCAGATTTGCGAACTTAATGACAAACAAACTTCGGAAGACAGGAACACAATCCGCCCATCACTGAAAAGAGGAAAGTTAAAAGTTTTTTATGACATCCCAGTAAGTTCCATTTTCTGCCACACTGTAACGCTGTTTCTTCTTTACAGTTTATAGGAAAATGGCGACATCGCAGGAGAAATCATTTTGTGTGCTTGAGTTTGTTAAGTGTGAATCCATTGTTCAAGTGCAATGTGAATTCCAAAAAACAGCCGCCACAACACAAGCAAATTTATGAGTAGCACAAAAATGTGCTTTCACAAGAGCGTATATCGGCCAATGCATCAGTTCAGATGGGCATATTCTCGATGTGTAAAAACTATCTTTTCCGGACGGAATACGGCTGGTCACATAGATTCCTATGGGAGCCTATGAAAGCTGCAGGCAAAGGGAGGTGGGAGGAAGTATAACAGCATGTCTGCCCTCTTCCCCCCCTCCGCTCCACCCCTTGTCGGCTGTCTACAATGGGAGGGGGCGGGATGGGGCGGGAGCTAGTATACTAAGCTCCCGCCCACTCCCATTGCTGGCAGCCACCAAGGGGCAAAGAGGGGGCGGGAGTTTAACACACTAGCTCCCGCGCTGTCCCGCCCCCTTGCCGACAGCCAGCAAGGGGGCAGAGAGAGGGAGTTATTTTCTCAAAGCTAAACTGTCTCCCCCCACCCGACGGTATTCCAGGTGCAACGTTTAATCGCAGCACTTGGCCATCTAACGGGCGTTAAAATGGGAAATCTTCACAACCGTGTGAACGAGCCCTAAAACAGTAAACCAGACACCCAACACAAAGATGTGGCAGAAAATAGAACTTACTGGGATGTCATAAATTGTGAACCTTTCTTTTTTCTGTGATGTGAGGATTGTGTTCCTGTCTTTTGTAGTTTGTGATTAAATCCCCAAATCTGTTGCTTCTTATTTAATAACCCTGTGTAATACGGTATAAGTAACTGTATAAATATCAACAGATGATCAGTAACAATATAATCACTTGAGACTCTCTCTCAACTCGTCATAGAAGAATAGATTTCCACAATATGATTCCAATGGACTCGCACTCAGTCATTCATTGTCCACAAAGTCAATTGCTTAATGATTTTCAGATCGAATATTTTAAATCAAATTTGAATGGTTTCAGAGATTGACATCAAACACATCACCGCCAAACTGCGGCACTCAACACCCGCGGTACCTTATATCTGTTTCCATCGGGTGTATTTGCGCTATAACATCAGGCAAATCCCCAAGTGCTATATGCAGCTGGCTGGAACTTCTCGTTTCTTTTATTGAATTTTATAGAAAATGTAGACCCTGGCAATGAGTTAGGTAGCGACCCCTGATCGCCATTTTTAGACAGTAATTTCAAACTCCTAGGTGGCCTACGTGAGTGAAAGGGTTGTTTGTAAATTCTCCGAGAAAGTGATGGTGTTAACAATACATTCCATGTTGGTGTAGACTCTAGACAAGGAAGGGGTCAATGGTAAATTCAGTTTGTTGCTGGGGGTTTGGTTTTTTGAAGAGCATCATGATATATGGGGGCCCTGGGCAATTTCCCAGTTTGCCACACTGTAAGGCTTCTTTCACACAAGCGTATATCGGACACCGGTTTCACGGCTGGTCGATATACACTACCATCTGATGCATTGGATTCAAATGCATCAGATCAGATGGGCGATATTCCGCCGCGTAAAAGCGGATGGCCAAAATAGCGCCGGCCAAGAAAGATAGTCCTGGAACTACTTTTCTGGCTGGAATACGTTGGCCGCTGCATAGACTCCTATGGGAGCCTATGACAGCGGCCGGAGAAGGGAGATGGGAGGGAGTTTAGCAGCATGACTGCTAAACTCCCTCCCCCCTTCTTTCCTCCTCTTCTCCCCTTGCCGGCTGTTTGCAATGGGAGGGGGTGGGAACTAGTTGCTAAGCTCCCGCCCTGTCCCGCCTCCTCCCATTGTTGGCTGCCAACTAGGGGCGGAGAGAGGGCAGGAGCTTAGCACACTAGCTCCCGCCCATCTCACCTCCTCCCCGTGCTGAGAGCCAGCAAGTATCTCGGGCTGGGCGTATATGCACTGGGCCCGGGCCGTCTAAATGGGCGCACAAATGGCAGATTTGTGCGCCCATTTACACGCTTTTATGTGAAAGAGCTCTTAAACCAGTAGACCAATTTGCCATAAGGTGGAAAATTCCCCACCGCGGGCTGTCAGAGTATGCTAGAAGTTACAGATTCCCAACAGCTGAGAAGACACAGGTCAGTGATGACAACCCATAGAGAACACAAACAAGGTAGTGACGTATATGCGTTACTGGCCTACAGAGCCCCATTGAGAAGCTCACCCAATAGCAATATTTCCAACCATGTCTAATATATGTTGCATTTCATATTGGCCCCTAGGCACTGGTCTACTTATTACATATAAGAGCATGTAAAGGTACCTTTACACGGAGCAACTATTCTTCAGATAGTCACTCAGAAAAGTCGTTGAAGCGTACGAATGACAGTCGTTTGCTTTGCTATTACGCAGAGCGCTGGCTGTTCATTAGTTGTTTGCTGAGATATCATCCATAAAGGGATTTCCATGCAAATTCAATCGCACATTGTTAAAATATGAACAACTGTGACTTTACATCAGACGACCTTTGATCAACCAGCGATTATTTTTCTTGTAAGGTGAAACAAGATGGCTAGCAACTTATCACGCATCACCGTGACAGTGGCCATGTTTACACTGAAAGACTTTTGTTTGAATTCCCTTTTTCGAACAACTATTCGGCTGATGGTTGTCCCATGTAAAGGTACCTTAAGGAGGACTCTTTCTGGAATGGCAAAGACCTTTTGCAATTGAACAATACTTGTTTGGCACAACAATTTCTGACCAGACCTTGATCATGTCAGAATATACCCGAGGTCAAACTGGACTTGAGATTTGCCAGGAGCTGCATTTCAAAGTTAATTTCTCAGATTTCCTCCAGCCAGTCAATCCCCACGGGTCTGCTACATATAGATAAATATGTGACCAATCACAGGCAGCATTCAGCTGTTATTCAATGCATGGCTGAGCGCTCAGCCAATCAGATACAGCCCTTTCAGCAGGTGGGGATTTTAAATCCCTGCCTGCTGAAAGAGCTTCAGAGCAGTGCAGGGAGAAGACAGGCTAGACGCGCCTGAGCCCGACAGCTGAGGAGAGGTAAGTAGGAGAAGACAGGCTAGACGCGCCTGAGCCCCGACAGCTGAGGAGAGGTAAGTATAATTTTTTTTTAACACATTCTAGTGATGATTTTCAGGGAAGGGCTTATATTTAAAGCCATTCCCCGAACATCTCTGCAGGGCTTGCCAGCAGCCCATTGCTTTCAATGGGACTGCAGCAGTGCTGGTCCCATTGAAAGCAATGGGAGAACATCGGGATCTGTGACAGCTGTTTTGGGGAGATTCTTTACTCTCGCGGAGATGAAGAAATCCTCTGCCATAGCTGTGACAGCTGTGGCAGGGGATTCTTTGCTTCCCGCAGAGAGTCCTCTTGGAACTGATCACAGTGACAGTGCTGACACAGTGTTCAGTGACAAGGGAACTCCCTGCTGGGGAATATTGAGGGGCACCACGGACCTATGGTGCACGCAAGTCCTATGTTTTGCAGGTACGTGCGTTTGCATGCTTGTAAAAGATGAACATGTGAACACACCATAGGGAACCAATGTTTCTAATAGGAGTGTGTTTTTGTACGCACCCCTGCTGGTAGGTTCAGGCACCACATCCATATAATGTGGGCCACCAGCCCTTTACACTCCTAACTGAATAGGTACAGGAACAGCTTTGCATGTTCTTTGTACTAGTCTTGATTATTTACTTTTTCTGCCTATCGTAGTCCATGCTTTGCAGTCATAGTTTGCTGGAATTAGGAAGTCCGGCTTGTCTTAGTTGCCCTTGCATGTGGTATAACATTGCCCTAGGGATACAAGTGTACTCAACACTGACAGAACAAGTGATGTTTGTGTGTGCAGTAAAACAAACAGATGTGCCCGGTGGCATCTATATATTAGTGACATATAGAGAGATGTACACTACAGATGGTAGTCAGACGGAGCCAGTTTGGGCAAATAGGGTGGATGAGGCATCAGTTGAAAGCCTAAGGAGGTCATTTTTGCAATCCTGGCACCTGCAGTGTGTGACAGAGCATTGTCATGCAACAGGATGACACCTTTTGGAGAGCTTTCCTCAACGTTTTTTCTTAATATTTTGCCTCAGCTTTGCCAATAACGAACAGTAATATGTTACATTGATGGCTGAACTCTTTGGGGGGTAGTCCCCGAGTGAAACTCTCTTCTTATCCCAAAAAATGGTTGCCATTTGCTTCTGCGCTGACCTTTGCACACAGAACTTCTTTGACCTGGGGGAATCACTGCGCCTCCATTCCTTATACTGTTCCATTTTCTCTGGACCATAACAGTAGATCCAGGCCTCATCACCAGTTTGTCCAGGAAATCTGATTCATTTCTTGCAAAATGCTCCAAAACAGCCACTGATGTCTCCTCACATCTCCTCTTATGTTCGGTTGTCAAAAGTGTCGGGATCCACTTAGCTGTAAGCTTTCTCATTCCCAAGTTGTTATAGATAACAGCATCAACTCTCTCACATGATACAGTATCCCCAGATATTTAGCAGTACTTTTGGCGGACATTCGGCGGTCCGCCATGATCATGTCATGGATGGTTTTCACATTTGCAAGCAAGTAGACAGAGACAGGTCTTCACTGGGCTTCTCATTTTCAACTCTGAAATGGCCAGTTTTAAAATTTACAACCCAACATTTAACTGTTGCTTATGTAGGGCCGCCGTCACCCAAAGCTGGTGACATTTCATCATGGATCTGCTTTGCATCTTTCCCTTGGAGGAACAGGAACTTGATTATGGTCCTATGCTCTTCCACACTGAACGTCTTTGGAGATGCTGCCATGTTCACTTTGGATCAGAGAAAAAAGGTAAGTTAAAATCCTAGGTAGTTGATATATACAAATAGACAAGTACACCCTGCAATTTACAGAATCTTAGATCAGTTTTTTTCTGGGTAAGGCTCAATACTTATCAGCACCCCTTGTATGTATAGAGAGAATTGAATGAAACTTTCTATGTGTGATTGTAACCTTTATATAAGTAAACTAGCTTGTTACCCGCGACTTTGTCCACGTGGAATTAGCATTTTCTTATCTAATCTGTGTTTTGCTGTATATTAAATCGTAAAAAGTTGAAATAGTGAAAAGAATATAACTGCAATCTGCTGCACTACATTTTTGGGCATCTTTTGTGAGGATATAAAGGTTTTGTGGGCTGTATACACGTGAGCACGGCACATACAGTTGCCCTTGTTTTTTCTAAATGTACACCTGCTACCTTAAGTGTTTGCCCTTGAGGCCTTATGTCCACAGGCGGGTTGGAGTCCGCCCACAGAAACCCGCAGCGGGATCTGATCCTGCCCACGGTCATGGACATTTTCTTACCTGTCCAGATCCTGTGCGGGTCTTCTCCATCCTGGCCGGATCCTCTTTCTTCTGCACGGCAGATGTGTGCGGGCGCACCGGACGGCGCGGCATATGCAGTGCACTTTTTTTAAAAAAAATCTCCTGCTTTCCCGTGGATCTGTGGTACATCTGCAGTGTAAGCTGCTGGTGTGCCGCGGATTGGATGGCTTCCATTGACTTTAATAGAAGCCATCCATGCGGGATCCACAGAAAGATGGAGCATGCTGTGACTTTATTTCCAGACCGAAAGGTCCGCAAATTAAATCCGCTTTCTATAATGTATTTGCGGATGCCCATGTATTCCTATGGGCAGCCTGATTTGCGGGTCTGATCCGCCCGTGGACATTGGGCCTGAGCCTTATTGATCGTCAAATGCTATTTTTAGGGGAAATAGTAGCCTTTTGAATTGAAAAGGTAAATCCATGTGTTATCGGAATGCGTGGAATTAAAACACTTTCTCCTTCTGCAATTCCAGTCATAATAATGGCTCTTACAATATTTCTCCCCAAACCATTTCTTACACTGCTGAGGTAAAATAAAAGCTGTGCTCTGATTGGTTGCTAATTCTTACACTGCTGAGGTAAAATAAAAGCTGCACTCTGATTGGTTGCTAATTTTTACACTGCTGAGGTAAAATTAAAGCTGTGGTGTGATTGGTTGCTATCGGCAACACAGATTTTATTTTAAATCTCAATCCATGTTAATGTGTCTTTTGTTCAAATTTTAATCCTGGGCAACGGTGGGTATCCCTGCTAGCTTAATAATCACATATGTGTGGCAATGAGGTCTGCCCTCATGTATCTGCCTGTTTGTGTAGGCATAGCTTATGATGTGCACCCCCTTCCCCTCAGCCTTGTTACACGGCACGGCGCCGGAGCGAAGGTGCGCCGGCGCATTACCAAATAAATCTGTCTTGTCGCGCTCCCTAGAGAACTCTGTTATTTTCTGGATAAAACGTAGCCTATGTCCTTCTTCAGGATGCAAGCTATCTCCCTGCCAAATTTCATCAAAATCGCTCCAGTGGTATAGCTGTGAAAAGGTAACAAACAGACAGACAGAAAGAGCTACTTTCGCAATTATAATATTATTGTGCATGATTACAATAACTGAGCCTCTAGATCATGCAAACTCGTAGGCTGTTAAAGTTGGCGTCCCAGATAGTCCCATACATGTTCTATTGGTGATAAATCCTGCTGGAAAATGCCTTTTGGAAGCCGCCAGAAGAGGAACACATGTGGCTGCAGGAGGTCCTGAACATACGGCTGAGCTGTCATTGTCCTTTGTACCACTACTAGGGGTGACCAACTGTTGTATGTGATGCCCCCCCCCCCAGACCATCACACCAGCAGGGGGCAGAGTGCCGCTCCACAGCAAAGGCAGGATTGAGGCGCTCACCTATGAGTCTCCAGGCACGAACATGGCCGTCATCAGTGTCGAAACTAAACCTGGATTCGGCGTTCAAGACAACCCACTTTCAATCCAATGCAATCGAGTTTCATTGTTCACAACACCATTAAAAACAAAGGTGACGGTGGGGGTTGTCAAAGGCAGTACACGTAATGAGCACCATGATGCCAAATGTGCTTTAGCCAAGCACCTGGAAATGGTTCTGACAGACATTGGGGCGTAACGATGGCACCACCTGTCTCTGGATGGTGGACAACAAAAAAGTTGGAGCTGCTCGTGTTTGTTGGACGACCAGACGATCCTTTCTACTGGTGGTCTGTTGAGGGCGTCTTGAGCCCGATCACCTTGTGTGCCCTCACACATCCACTGGACCCAACAACTTCTAACGGTGAGGTCAGAACGGCTGAGGTGGCGACAATTAATCGATACGACCATCCAGCTTCTCCCATCCCAATAATGCGCCCCTCTCAGACTCTGGTAACAGGGTGACATCTCTTCTCTGCGTCGTAGAGGCGTCAAGTGGTCTACAAGCTCTACACAAGCAGAAGAAGAGGTCATTACACACAAGAAGCCTCCGAGAGCCTCTTATAGGACAAGGTACCCAGCTAAGTATTGCTTTAAATATACAGTATAATCATTGAAAAACTGCAAGGCTTGATTTTTTTGCCAATACCTGTCTTGCTGCGGTTTTCTCAGTTGCTCAGCACATGCATATAAAGTATATGGTGTGAATTCTCAGGGGTGAGGGGATTAGTTACATAACAGGAGCTCTACATATAGTCATCTAGATGCTAAGCATCCAGAGCTCAGGTTAAATGGGCTGCAAACTGACACATCAGCAGAAATGATGCTCCAGAGTACAATATGACAATTCTCGTGCTGCTGACTAACGTCTCACAACTCAGGCTCTGGAGTTAGGCTGTATTTACATGGGCGAATTTCTCATGCAAGTTTTCTCGCAATACGCAAAACTCACACAGAAATAGACCCCATTGTTTTTAATGGGTCTATTTACATGTGCAATTTTACTCTCACAGTGATGCTTTGAAAATTCACAGCAGGCTCTATTTTTCTGTGATTCGGGAAACAAATTGCCAATTATTTCCTATGGGCAAGTTAGAAATCGTATCGTACCTGTATTGCAGTCTCATGTACATGCAAATTTCATGCGAATGCAATGTGATTTTTTTTTTACCTTTCTATTGAAAAAACATGCTATTTTCATATACATAAAAACCAGGAGAAAACTGCATTTTGCGCTTGCCCGTGTAAATGCAGCCTCAGGGTCCTCTTCTACCCGGGACGGCTGTCGGATGCTTCAGTTTTCACACAGAAGCGAGCATCACTCAGTGAATGGGGCCGGAGATCATCCCAGCCGCCCGCCTCCATTCACAGTAAACAGGCAGTTGTTCATAGATGAATGTCTACCTGTTTACACTGCCTGATCGTCGTTTGATTTTTATGCCTGCAGAAACTGAACGATGGACGAATTATCGTTCGTCATTCATTCGCTGACGGCATTTACACTGAACCCACTGAACTAACCATAAATTCACCCCCTTTAAATAAATGTCTCCTCAATCTGAGTGTAGACGGATGTTTCCTAAAAGGGGAGCTATATACCCTTATAGTCTTCCTGGCTATTCTATTTCATCAGTAGGGACCCAAAGGAACTATCGCCCCTTTCCAGAATTCATTAGGGTAAACAAAAACCCAGATCTGCATGGTAGTACTCAGGACGTAGATAGTTAATACCAAAGGATGACTCCGCAACAGGTCAGCAATGGGAGCCTTGGTGAAACCCATATAACCGTCTCACACATACAACATCTATGACAAATAGTCCCTATAGTTGGAAGAACCTTCAAGTAGAGTGTAGTGTTAGGTGTAACTTCAAGTGATTTTGTATCAGACCGAAGAAACGATCTACACATAGGTTGAAGGAGACCCTGATAATAAGATCTCCAGAATAATGGACCATCCGGTGGGCAAGGTCCACAATCACATTTAGACTATTTTATGGTAATCTTCCTGAGTACACTAGTATTAAATATCACTAATACTTTATATAGAGGAACCGGAAAAAAAGTTTCTACTAGTTCTCTAGTTTCCCATAAAGGGGAACCAGATTAGTAAGATCTTATGGTTCAACGCGTTTCTGCTTGATAGCTATATATGTAGCAAGCATCAAACCAACAGATGGCACTGCTATGCTATTAACATAGCGAATCAATCAAATATTAAGGACTCTGTCAGACGAGCAAATTTTTCATGTTTTATAGGCCTGGGAAAATAAATCGCACATCGCGTGTAGAAAAAAATTGCGTGACCGGGTCCATTTGCACTCACATGTCTTATCTTTTGCAGGTGCAAATTGTTTCTGCTTCTAAAAAATGGACATGTGACCACTTTCATTGGAAAGCATTCGTTCTAATAGATCCGTTTTCAAAACGCATCTATATATGCGTGAAAAATGTGTTGGTCTGACTGAGCTGGTTGAAAGTCAACCATGAGTCTTATCAGGATTGCGTGCAGAGTTCTCAGTGGGATACTATTGTTTCAGCTGGTATCCTGCTCGGAGAACACAGCAGGAGTATGCTGAAGACAGTGCTCCAGCTGTGTTCTGCATACCCTGCTTGGGGCGCTCCTCTGTATACCAGATGAGAGCTCTGTGAACACAGCAGAATTATGCAAAAGACAGCGCTCCTGCTGTCTTCTGCATACCCCACTCAGAGCGCTCAGCGGGATACCAGCTGAGCGCTCCGTGAACACCGCAGCTGTATACAGAAGACAGCGCTCTCGCTGTCTTCTGTATACAGCGGGAAAATTCATTTACACACTAATAAGCTCTTAAGTAGCTAATTAGCTACTTAAGAGCTTATTCAAAGTGAACGCTCAAAACTGTCACTCAAACTGCCGTTTGAACGAATTTTGAGCGATCATCTTGCCGTGTAAATGCACACAGCAATTATCACTCAAAAGATTGCCTTTGAGCAAATTTTGAGCGATGATCGTTGCGTCTAAATGGGCCTTAACTAACAACATGTAATGTAATGCGTTAGCGAGCTACTTTGTTAATGAGTTGCACTGAGCAGCAACTCGGCACGGCTGATGCTGCCATTCACTATGAACTTTCGTGTTGGTGTTACAACATCTGTATGTTCACACTGGCATCATGGATTCGGTTTATAATGAAAGCAAAGGCACTGTTCCCCAACTGTTGTACGAGACCAAATCGTGACTGATGAACTCGAATGACTTAGGTTCATGCATATTTTTTTCCTGAATTAAGTACAGATTTTTTTACGGATGTAATACGGACCGCATAAACCCCATTGATTTGTATTAGGGTATTCAAATTAGTGATTTTTTTTTCACACACTTAGTGGTCACGTGAAAAAAATGCACCAAAATTGTCCATTAAAGTCTATAAGATTATGTAACAACACATCAAATACGCAGTTGCATGTGTATTCCTTGCATTTTTACACATGCTGCCAGGAGGAAGTGGGTAAAAAAACACAGTGAGATCAATTGGGTTTTTGTGTTTTTTCTTGTGTTTTTTTTTTCCGCACGCATGAAAAACCTAGGGCATATGGATGCAACATGTGCATTAAAAACGCATATGCACCAAATTGCACACATACACATGCAGTGAAAATGGTACGACTTTCACTCACCAAAATTGCATACATCTGTGTTGAATGTGCCTGATTGTCTAATTTATTAATTGCCACGGCCAATATCAACTGTGTATCTAAGTACTTGGGCAAAGTATAAAATTATTGGAATGGGGAAGGTTTGCTCCAGTTGCACAGAAAAAAATAGCAAGTGGTTTTACACTTTGGATGTACAAATTTTATTTCATCCCGTAACAGTAGATTTGTTTAATCTCTGCACAATAAAATATCCAATATTGCGCATTGCTTGTAGACTGTATTCATTTATTATTAAATCCTTCGTCCCGAAGAGATCAGGAAGTCAACTCTGTATTCTATTGCAGTTTCATCCGGAAACGCAAGTCCCAAAATATTCACTGCTATTCATAGATGAGTAGGTAGCATTCAGGGAAAACACAGTTGACAAAACCCCCAGACAGCTGCTAAGAATAAAACTCTGCGGAACGAGACACTTGAAGAATGTCTGTGCTGACATAAGTGGGTATGAAAATGACCCAGGCCAGAATGAGTTCGAGCATTGCCACTAGGACATACTGATGAGCATGAGCATTGCCACTAGGACATACTGATGAGCATGAGCATTGCCACTAGGACATACTGATGAGCATGAGCATTGCCACTAGGACATACTGATGAGCATGAGCATTGCCACTAGGACATACTGATGAGCATGAGCATTGCCACTAGGACATACTGATGAGCATGAGCATTGCCACTAGGATATACCGACGAGCATGAGCATTGCTACTAGGATTTACCCATGAGTATGAGCATTGCTACTAGGATTTACCCATGAGTATGAGCATTGCCACTAGGATTTACTGATGAGCATGACCATTTCTACTAGGATATACTGATGAGCATGAGCATTGCTACTAGGATATATTGATGAGCATGAGCAAGCCACTAGGATATACTGATGAGTATGAGCATTGCCACTAGGATATACTGATGAGCATGAGCATTGCCACCAAGTGATACCGCCGAACTGGTTTCTTTGCCTTGAAAGAACATATGAAAGAAGGCAAAACAAGCAGACCATGGTGGGCAAACATCAAGCCAAACTGTAGCAACGGCTCGTATTCACAGCTCACATAAACTGACAAGGAGCTAAGGATACTTTTACTGGCACAATAGTTGTGTGAATAATCGTTACATGGAGTGGTTTGCATGTTGTTAGATGTAGCAAGCAAATGCTCAGCGATAAATTGTTAGATTATTGCTGCTTGGATCTTTCATGGGAACCTAAAGTCATTGTTCATCTGCTGCAAATGATTTCGTGTAAACAGGCATCATAATGATTCGCTGAATAGAAAGCTGCACTGGAAGATGGACTAGAGGCGAGGTTATGATCAATAAACGATCCAAACTACCCAATTATTGTATAGTGTAAATACACGCCTTGTTCCAATTTATCTTGCCGTGTAAAAAGGTCCTAACATTGAGGGAGGCCACTTTTATCAACAGGAGTTGTGAAGACCTCAAATACATCATGCAGGAAAGGACATGGTCGAAGAAGGTGCAAATTAAACTGTTCCAAATTCCTGGGTTCATCACACAGTAGAGGCATGATTTCAAGAACAGGGAACAGAATAACAGCTGCATGGATTTCATAAATTTGTAGAGTTGGATGGGACCTCCAGGGTCATCGGGTCCAACCCCCTGCTCAGTGCAGAATTCACAAAATCATCCCAGACAGATGTCTGTCCAGCCTCTGTTTGAACACTTCCATTTAAGGAGAACTCGCCACCTCCTGTGGTAACCTGTTCCACTCATGGCAGATCATGTAATTCCCTCACTAGCGATGAAGCCCTTTGATGACGTCACCGCCATGTGATCAGGGGCGGAGCATGTAAGTCATTTACTTGGGATGAGCGTCACCGTCATGTGACCAGGGGCATGACGGTGATGTCATCACAGGTCCTTAATCTCCAGTGCTGTGCTGCTTCTGATCCTTGTTGTATGGGGTGAGCAATGCATGTAGCAGCTCTGTGTGTGTGTGACGTGCATGTAGCAAAGCTGTGTGTGTGACGTGCATGTAGCAAAGCTGTGTTGCACATTGCGCCACCAGAAACACTGGTACTATAATTTCCTAATAATTACTAGTAGAGTATAAATACACCTAATGCATTTAATGAGTCAGGTAGTTTATATGTTCAGACTCTTTGAGTCTGCATCAGAGGTGGAGGAGTAGCAGTTGCTACCAGGCCCTAGAGCCTTAGGGGGCCATAAGAAGACACCAGTATTATAAATAGCACATGGTAGGTAGGAGGCCCTCTTACATATTTTGCATTGGGGGCCCATGAGCTTCTAATTAGTCCTCCGGCCTGTATAATCATGTTTTTCTGTTGCTACAGCATATCTGTTCTTTTAATATCTTTTTGAGGTGAAATTTTGTATGTGATTAATAAAAGTTCACTTTTAATGGGATCCACTCAGGGTTGTCGCTTTTGGCAACTCTATTGGTTTTGGTATGGATTACACTGAGACCCTGCTGGACTCTGAACCTTTCCTTTTTGTTTTTCCTAAATCTGCTTTTGTCAAGGTTGTATTGCGGCATTACCCTGATAAGAAAGTCCCAAGGATACCAATGACTACCAGGGTCTGACCGAGAATGGAGGCCATATATGTACATATTGTACTCACTGAGGGCATCTAACATCTCCATGTGTTCGGAAACTCCTTTAGCAGTGGAGTATTATACATTATACATGAGATAACCCAATTAGCAGCTGTACCTCTTATCTTAGAGATATGCAGACGGGCAGGTCCTGTGATTTTCTAAATTGTCCTTTACGGATAATTCATTATCATTATCGGATTAATGGTCCAGAATATGTGCGGTGCTAGCAGTAGTTACCTGTTCCCTCCTGCTGCAAACACAGTTGGAGGTTGAGGTCGGCAACCTGCAGAATACCAGACTTTAGTAAATGTAGTGCTGTATGCTAACATTGCTAGGAGAATCAATAATGCAAAAACACCAACAAAAATGAGCATCAAATGGGGAAGAAAATGACAGCGGCAACAGCAAACCCGTGTCTTGGTGCAGATCATAGTATCCCGGTATTATATATTTATTCGGCATATTGAAATATTAATGCAAGAAATTCCCTGAGCAAACATTCAAAGCATCGCAGCTTTATTGCACTCCTAGCTAAATATTTACAATGTAAAGTGAGTTCTGCGAAGGACAGTCATGGTTGGTGAGATTCGATTTCATGGATGTTTGGGCTCTTTAAGCTAGATGGACAACCTCGTAGTTGAATCACATTAGTAGTTTCCGTTGATGACATTTCTTCCAACTCCAGAGAATCCAAATACGGTAAATTTACATTTTTCTTTGTGTATTTTTCGGACTTTTTCTTTGCTGGGGATGGGCTGATTATTCACCCTTCAAAAACATTCTACTAAGCTTCAGTACTATTGTTTAGACCCAGGGGTTTAGAAATGTTTTTCCGATTGCCATATTAAGTAGATTTTTGGATACCTGTATAGTCACAAGTTCCTGAGTACAGGTTGTCCAGGCAATGCTCCGAGGGACAAGTCAAAGTGATCAAAGCTTTCAAAACTTTCTTGAGGGAACCTACATGAATTCCACAGGGCGCTACTTTTTCATTTGTAATGTTGAAATTGAAGCCTTAAAGGGGTTGTCCCGCGGCGAAAGTGAAAATTTTTTTTTTCACTTACCCCCGCATTCTGCCCTGTTAAAAAGAAAGCATGGGTTAGTTTTTAAAAAGCACATTGCGCTTACCTGCATCAGCGTTCTGCAGCTTCTTCTTTTCTTCTTGTGAAGATGGCGCCGCTGGTCTTCTCCCACGGTGGACCGCAGGTCTTCTCCCATGGTGCACCATGGATTTTCTTCTCCTTCCTTGCGTTCCATTGCCGATTCCAGCCTCCTGATTGGCTGGAATCGGCACACGTGACGGGGCGGAGCTACGATGACGATGCGGTGACCAGCTCTCCGGCACGAGCGGCCCCATTCACCAGCCAGAAGACCGGACTGCGCAAGCGCGTCTAATCGGGCGATTAGACGCTGAAATTAGACGGCACCATGGCGACAGGGACGCTAGCAACGGAGCAGGTAAGTGAATAACTTCTGTATGGCTCAATTAATGCACGATGTATATTACAAAGTGCATTAATATGGCCATACAGAAGTGTATAACCCCACTTGCTTTCGCGGGACAACCCCTTTAATACATAGACAGTATTGGTATAAGGCCTCGGGTAAGCGGATATAATTCTGTCCCATACAATCTCCCACTTGTATGAACTGTAATAACTTACCCATAGACATTAATGAGACCCCACTTACCTCTGTATGCCTTTAATTTTTGTATGTCAGATTCCAATGGACTCATGGCATGCTCCATAGGATGCCGTATTTACCAAAGCTTCTAGGGGAGAAATATCCATAATATGGTGCCATCTGGGGTCAAAGCCATCAAAGCCTTCTTTGCACATTCCATGAAGCCCTAGGCAGGCAAGGATAATTAGGTCCAAAGTTGTAAATAAAGTAGTAATATCTATGGAATTATTTACAGTGTATAAACCTTTAAGGGGTTGTCCAGTTGTAAACTATTAACTTCTTAAGGATGCCACCTTTTTTTTTTCCTCTTGACTTTTAAAAAGTCATTTTTTTGATCCATCAACATAGCTGTCTTGCATTTTGCGGGTCAGGTTGTATTTTTTGATGGTGCGATGTAATGTACCATATAATGCATTGAAAAACATCTAAACAATTCTAAGTAGAGTGAAGCGGAAAAAAAGGGCAAATCCATTATCTTTGGATGGGACTAGTTTCTACACACTACAGCATAAATGACATGCTCACTTTATTCTATGGGTCAGTACTAGAGATGAGTGAGCCCCCAAATGCTCGGGTCCACGTTATTCGAGTCAAGCTTTTTTTGTAAAATTTGAGAGCTCTACTCGAGTAACGAACCCCATTGACTACAATGGGAGACTCGAGCATTCTTGTATGTGGGACGCTGGGTGACCAGCTTTCTTTTTTTCTCCTAGGTCGATCTCCCTCTCTCTCCATAGTTTTTTTTGCAGTACTACTTTAAAAAGAATATATCTTTGGAAAAAATTTTAATATTTTCTGCTACCATCTTCTGACAGCCCTAAGTTTTTTTATTTTTTTGTCAACATAGTTATGCGAGGGCTCATTTTTTGCAAGCTATATTGTAGTTTCTACTGGTACTATTTTGGAGTACATATGACTTTTTGATCTTGTTACATGTTTTCTTGGAGACGGAGTGACCAAAAAAGCACAGTTCTCACGACGTTCATTATGTGGGGTAAATAATACATTACTTTCATAGATCGTAATTTTATGGTTGCAGCAATACCAAATATGTTTTGGGGGATTTTTATTTAGAGTTTTTTTATTATAAATATGCAACTTTTATTACCTTTTAATTTTTTTAAATAATTAGCAAAACTTTTTAAAACTAATCTTTACATTTTTTTAGTGCCCATAGGAATATGAACTTGCATTGTATTACATTACACTGTGATCTGACAGTCAATCTATCAAGCCACGCGACAAAAATATAGATAGGTGATTCAAGTGAATTCTAGTAAGCCCCTGTAAAGGCTCAACTGATTGTTGCCATTATTCTAAAGTTTTGGAAAATATGGATTTTGACTTAAGATTTTTTACATCTAGCTACAGCAGAAATATGGTGACAATTATGCATGTTCTTGCGGTTGCCACTCAAGGGTAAACATTAGAGATGAGCGAGCATACTCGCTAAGGCAAACTACTCGAGCAAGTATCCTCCCGCTCGTCTCTAAAGATTCGGCTGCCGGAGCGGGTGAGCGGTGAGTTGCAGCGGTGAGCGGGGGGGAGGGGGGGAGAGAGGGAGAGAGAGATCTCCCCTCAGTTCCTCCCCGCTCTCCCCCGCCGCTCCCCGCCCCCCACGGCAGCCGAATCTTTAGAGACGAGCGGGCAGGTACTCGAATAAGACACTACTCGCTTGAGTAGTTTGCCTTAGCGAGTATGCTCGCTCATCTCTAGTAAACAATCATTAGTGAAAACGATCATGTAAACCTTTCAAGGGACTTTTTGACCAATACTTTTGGGTTGACCGACTTACTTTTATTTAGGACCCCTCTCAAGAAAACTCCAAGTTACTACATCATCTAGTATGATCTTCTTTGCAAAAACACTAATTTCTTTCTAACGTCTTTGACCAGTTTTAGCATCATACCTTCAAATGCATTGTTAATGGCTTATTAAGATAAAAGGACTGATGAGGATTCTTCCCCATTGCCTATAGTAAATCAAAGCCGGTATAAAGAGAATAGGCAAAAGGTAGAAAAACACACCTGCTCTGAAATTAAAGATCTTATATAAGTTGATCAAGAATAATTATAATAGTCCCATGTTTCATTACAGGTGATGTATCAAAAATTATATCATTCAATTTCTGTATCTCCCTTACCATAGTAAACTGACTTACAGGATCCTTCTTAGAATGTACATCATGCCCTGCTGGTCAATAGTCCAAATTAGGGAGCAAAAGCTATCAACATCCAACTTACCTCAACTTGTCGTGCGGAAACTATTTTATTATTGATCTCTTCGGATTAATGGGACTCATCATGTGCTTTACTTTAGCAGTTGCTACAATCATCTTCCAGTACTGACATATTCAAAGCGCGGCTGAATAAGTTAGCGCTATACAAATAAAGATCATTATTATTCCGCTATATATGGCCTCAGGTGGCTGACATTGTCATGCACACAATATTCCATGTGTGGTCTGACCAGTGACTTGTAAAGAGGAAGAACAATGTTCTAGTCATGCGCCCCTACACCTCTTCTGATGTGCCCCATGATTTTATTTGCCTTGTCAGCAGCTGCCTGACACTGGTTGCTCCAGTTAAGTTTACAGTTAACTAAAATCCCCAAGTCCTTTCCCATGTCGGTGTTCCCCAGTGGTTTGCCATTTAGTGTGTAATGGTGACATGTATCTCTTCTGACCATGTGCAGAACCTTATATTTATTAGTGTTAAACCTCATTTGCCCCTTTTCTGTCCAAGACCCCAACTTATCCAGATCCATTTGCAACCACATTTAGAGCTCATGCCAACGGACTGAGCAGGAAATGCCCGCGGTTTTACGTTGCCGGAATCCCACGGGGATAAACAAAAAAGTCCCTACTGGTGATCGCCAAAAAACTTGCTTTCTAACGCATTTTCTGCAGTCTCCATTAATACTATATTAATGTAGACCTCCCGCCGCGGAAAAACGCAGTAAAATAGAACATGCCGCAATTTTTTTCCCGCTGCGTAAATCTGCAGCAGAATCCCGCATGTGAGGACTGAGCTATTAGGTTCAATAGAATTCAATAGAACCTATTACCTGCGTTATTCCACCGCGTATTTACGCCACGGGGAACGCGGCATAAATCTGTCCGTGGACATTAGCGCTTAATCCTCTTTTGTGTTAATTATTTTACATAGTTTTGTATCATCCTTAAATATTGTTTTATGATGCAATCCCTCTATTAGGTGGCTAATAAGTATATTAGAGAATCGGGCCCAATACTGCCCCCTGTGGTACTCCTGGTCTCATGTTAAACTGCCTTTTCATACCTGCTCAGATCTGTATATGAACTAGCGTCCAATTATATTGCATCCGCAGTGATATAAAGAGCAAATACAGCATTAGGACAATGAAACATAGTATGTTAGGCTGAAGGGAGGCAATGTACATCTAGTTCAGCCTGTTTCCACTCCCCCTTGTTGATCCAGAGGAAAGCAACAAAAACCCCAAAGAGGCAGAAGCCAATTTAGCCCATTTTGGTAGGGAAGGGGGGGGGGGGGCGGATTCCTCCCCGACTCCATAATGGCAGTCAGAATATTCCCTGGATCAACGTTTGAGTTCCTACCTGACTCCAAGACCCGGATCAACAACCCCGCTGGTTATTTAATGTCTATATCCTGTAATATCATAGCGCTCTAGAAAGGCATCTAGTCCCCTCTTAAACTCCTCTATGGATTTTGCCATCACCAAGTCCTCAGGCAGAGAGCTCCACAGTCTCACTGCTCTTGCAGTGGAACAACGTCAATGAGGCCTAGTCCATATACATTTTATGCACAGGAGATGATGACAGAAAGAGTTGTCTCGCTGTAGATGTGAAGTTTTAGTTGTTTTTTTTTAATCATTTGCATAGCAAATTTATGGGGAAAAAATACCACTATTCATTTTTCTAATTACTCTTTACATTACGAAGCTGGTGTAAGAACAATTCAAGCCCTTTTACACAAAATGCAGCTGCAGCACCTGGTAATAGGTTCATGTAATAATTGGTTGCTGCAATATAGTTATTTGGTATTCTATACTTGGAGATTTAGTCTTGAAATCATGAATTTTAGCAGCATAGCTCCCCCTTGTGGTTTTCATGAGAATATATAAAATATTTATATATTTCAATCATGCCCTCACATTTTTGAATCATGGGAGTCGGTGAGTATAAAAAAATACATCACCCTGCTCTCTGTTACTTCCCCTAACAGCACCATAACTTAGTTAATAGTGTTGTGGAGACGTGAAAGGTTTTCTTTAAGGCTTGACACCTAGGTCAGTATTTAAAGGGGTTCTGTCATTAGAAAAAAAAATTCTATACCTATCTATTCCTTCCCCGTCAGTCTTCTTACCACATCTTCTCCCCGACGATCTTCTCCTGGAGTTCCCACGGGTCACCTAATCGCAAGCCGGCCGATTCTTCGTCTTCTGGTGATGAAGCGTCCATTCTCTGCAGTCTCCTTCCTGCAGGGCAATGTACGGTTAGTCACTAGTGATGTAGCATTCATAGCCTTGCAGGGAATGCCAAGACTGTGCATGCACGCTGTCTCTCTGCAATAGTATATGAACTCTCGTGGCAAGACAGCGCACATGTGCAGTCTTGGCAATAGATCAGCATTCCTTCCTAGGCAGTGAACGTTCCCTTGTACAGCTCTCCCCCATGCAGCTCCAGTCGGTTCTTCATTCTTCTGCTTTCTTCCGGGGGCAGTGCAACAACATGACTCTTGCTCTGACACGTGCCCAGTGCTGGCCCATCCAAGGTGGCACCAGTCACATGTCACATGGCCATGCTGACCTCGAAGAAAGGAGGGGAATAAAGAGCAGTCCAGAGCTGCATAGGGGAGTGCAGTGCAAGGTGAGTAACATAGTAACATAGTACGTAAGGCCGAATGAAGACAATGTCCATCTAGTTCAGCCTGTTTATCCTCCTATGTTGTTGATCCAGAGGAAGGCAAAAAAAAACAAGAGCAAAAGCCAATTAGCCCTTTTGGGGGAAAATTCCTTCCCGACTCCCTAATCAGATTAATCAGAGGGCCCCTGAACATAGAGGAATAGCAGGTTCCTAATTTGCAGCATTGTTAATCTGGCCTGATATTATAGATTTTGAGGTATTCATGTTTGAGCCCTGTTTTTGAGAGGACCTTGGACTGACATATGTTGTTGGGATATGGGATTGGATGTATTGATGATTACCTTTAGGACATAGGAGTAATGGATGGATGACGGTTGAATGTGCTGGATATCATTGGAGAGAAAGGCTTGGGTAAACATATTTCCATTTTAGACCTGCTGCTTTATTGATGTCCAATATATCAGTCGCTATAGTTCTCTTGTACCTAGCTGGGGATAATATTGAGGACATCCTGAGGGATCCAACTTTGAATGATATTTATTGTTTGTTGACGTTACTATTGGATTTGGTTATCTTATGCTTACCTACCATATATGATGAGAACACCTCTGGGAGAGTGTTGAGGATTTTTACTTGGTCTTCATGAACTTGGGTGTTGGCATTGCAGGCAATATCATCTCAGGCCTGTGCTGATAATTTGATGCAGTATCTGGTTTAATTGGAGTTTACAGGTCGGCCGATATACGCTTGTGTAAATAAGCCCTTACTGAAAAATCCTGCAGCTGCATGCACACTGAGTGGTTTAAGACATCATCCACACACCAGCCCCAAAAGATCGTACTTTAACCCTTTCCCATCCAATTTGTATCCTGGTTTTCCTTGGGGCTTACTCTTTTTCTGCCGTTATACAACAGCGCTATATGCTGGCTAAAGCCAGTACTGCATGAGGTGACATGTTGGATAGGCTCCAACAAGTTAGCAATATACAGTAAGAGAACCCCGACGGACGTCTTCCAACATCAAGCTGTACAGCCTTAAATCATAATGTCTTCAGACGTCAGACAGTGGATTGGAAAGGGTTAAAAAAAAGTCACCACAACCCTAAAGAAATTGGAAAATAGTTGTGGAATTTTTGAGGCATCAAGAAATAAAAAAAAAACAGCTGTGAGAGATTAGCAAAGGAGATGCTGTATAGAGTACATTCTTCATGCTATCTCTACACTGAAGCAAATGGGAAAATGCTTCAATTAACAAAACGTGCAAATTGTGAGCAAGAAAATAGAATG
Organism: Eleutherodactylus coqui; assembly: GCF_035609145.1. Lineage (NCBI taxonomy): Eukaryota > Metazoa > Chordata > Amphibia > Anura > Eleutherodactylidae > Eleutherodactylus > Eleutherodactylus coqui. Next base: position 49,845,278 of record NC_089842.1, on the reverse strand, counting down.
TCACCGTTGGGTTGAAATTTAGCCATTTTGAAAAATCGGGAATGCAATAGTTATGCTGTGTCAGAGCCCAGACAAAAATGTAAAAAGTATTTTAAAAAAACCATAAATGTGTATACAGCATCTATTTATCTATCATATATATATATATATATATATATATATATATATATATGATCTAGATTACTTCCATTTACATCTCTCTATATGTCACTAATATATAGATGCCACCAGGCACATCTGTTTGTTTTACTGCATCACTTTTTCCATCATTGTCGAATACACTTGTATCCCTAGGGCAATGTTATATCACATGCAAGGGCAACTAAGACAAGCCGGACTTCCTGATTCAATCAAGCTATGACTGCAAAGCATTGACTATGATAGATGGACAGAAAAAGTCAATCATCAAAACTAGTACATGGATGTGGTGCCAGACCCTACCAGCAGGGGTGCCCCAAGCCTTTATGCTGCCTGAGGCAAACTGTGAGATGGCGCTCCCCAATACACACAAAAAAGCATTCATTTTACAGGCATTGAAAGTGCCAATAAACAAGATACCACACACACGTTTGAACCATTGAGACTTGTAAGAGTAACAGTGTCCACAGCAGTGGACCTAATAGTAAAAATAACCCCCCATACATGCAGTAGATAGAAAAAGTCTACACACCCCTGTCATGTAAAAAATCCAGCAAAGATGAATCATTCCAGATTTATTTCCACCATCCATGTGACCCATTATCTGTACAACCCCATCGAAAAACAAACTGAAATCATTTATGGTAAAAACATAAAAATAACAAAATTAAAATAATGTGGTTGCATAAGTGTGAGCCCCCTCTTATATTCGGGGATGGGGTTGTGTTCAGAATTAGCCCATCACATTAAGGCTGGATTCACACTGTGTATTTCCCGCCCGGCCGATATACGCTGCCCCTCTGATGCATGGCTTTACAATACATCAGTGCACATGGGTGTATTTCTGCGGTGTAAGTGTCCAGACGGCCAAGATAGTGCATTTCGGCCGGGCGCTTTTTCACTGCCACCGGCTGCATATACTCCTATGGGAGCCTATGACAGCTGCCGGAGTAGGGAGGTGGGAGAGAGTTTAGTAGTGTGACTGCTAATTTCCCACCCCCTTCCCTGCTCCTCTCCGCCCCTTGACGGCTGTTTGCAATAGAAGGGGGCGGGATAGGTCGGAGCTAAGACTCACCCTTGTCCTGCCTCCTCCCATTGCTGGCTGCGACAAGGGGTGGAGAGGGGGTGGGAGCTTAGTACACTAGCTCCCACCTCGTCCCGCCTGCTTCCCTTGCTCCTTCCCGCCTATAGCCTCCTATGGAAACCCGCTGCTTCTTGCACATGAGCGGAAATTTCTGCTTGTGGCAGAACAATCACAGCATTCTCCATTCTGTGCGGTTTTCCGCACTGACAGCTTCCATTGAAGCCAATGGAAGCCGTCCATTCCGGAGTGAGCACTGCTGAAGGGTTGCGGGATCCGTGTAATCGCCTAGCAGCGGCGCAGCCTTATCCGTACTGCGCATGTGAGCCAGCGTGACGGCCGGTACATAAAAACAAGAATCCGGACAGGTGAGCAGGATCACCAGCCGGGCACAGGATCGGATCCTGCTGCGGGCTCCCAAATGCCGGATCCGACCCTGTCGTGTGCAGGAGGCCCACGGCAGGAAGGGCAAGAAGTAATCATCAGAGGCAAGAATAAAGCACATAAACCCTAAACATAAACATGATCAACCTGACCCAAACTTACCCTGTCTCGCACCAGCGCAATTTAAATAGCGTATTACGCTCGCAATTTAGGTTTGCGTAATACACGGTGTATGGAGTCAATAAATTTACAATGAATTTTATTGATACATTCACACTTGCGTGTATACATTGAGTATAATGCGCGCGTAAAAAAGAAGGCAGCCTGTTCTATTTTACCACATAGTACGTGTAATAGGTTACTATTGTTCTCTATGGGCGCGTAATAAAGGATGTACATACGCAACTACATTTCATATGTGCAACATTTGTATGCAATGTCGCTAAGCAAAAGAGCGTGAAGTAACCGAAAGTAACAATAGAAACAAGTCAAACTGCGCATGACTGCGTGCGTTAGATATGCTGTCATACGCAGTGAAAGATCGCTGCCATACACGACGATAAGCCACTCACACAGCGCTAAAATGCTGCATTATACAAGCAGCGTTTTACTTCACACTCGTGTGAACCTGGCCTGAATCATATCGTGGTCCCAGATCCCGAAGTGCCAATCACGAAAAAACACCAGCCGCGACACGAGTTTCACTATACTCAGCTGTCAGGAAGCCGAAGTTTCTGATTGGCCATGGATCTTTAGAACATAGTATCGGAGGCTCTTTCAGCCCATTCCTCTGATGGCACTACATTACGTGACAAAACATGTCTGGGGTGCTTTGATAGAATTTTTAGCAGCAGATTTACCCCCAAGTATAGGACTCACTTTGTGCAGTGGGGGGGGGGTCCAGTTTTTACTTTTGTTGTGCCAACGTTTGACCTCTTTCTAATACATACTTAGGAGCCGGTTATCTCTAGTAGAATATATCCTAGAAGGGTCAGCGAGTATACTCGGTAAAGGCAATTGCTCGAGCGAGCATTGCCTTTAGCGAGTACCTGCCCGCTCGAGATGAAAGGTTCGGGTGCCGGCGCGGGAGAGCGGTGAGTAGCGGCTGTTAGCAGGAGGGAGCGGGGGGAGAGAGAGATCTCCCCTCCGTTCCACTCCGCTCTCCCCCGCAGCTCCCTGCCCGCCACCGGCACCCAAACCTTTCATCTCGAGCGGGGAGATACTCGCTAAAGGCAATGCTTGCTCGAGCAATTGCCTTTAGCGAGTATACTCGCTCATCTCTAGTCTGGATTCATTTGTCTATAAATGTTCATGACACTATCCTGAATACACTATATTCCAGAGTGATATGTTACACAGTATGCAATATTACCTACCTGGGGATCTGCTTAAAAACATTTGTACATATTGTGAGACAGTGACCGGCAAAGGGCTGGAGGGCCGTTACATTTCGCCTAGGATGCTCTCCTATGCGGCTTTAGGGAGCACTTGGGCAGATACGTGCCACCGAGCAGCCTGGGCTCGGTGGAGGAAGCCGGCAGTATGGTGTCAGTAACACTAAGTTACTGACACGTTGTAGCAAGTAAGTGGCTCCAAGCCGCATAATCCGGGACGGCTTTTCCTGGAGTGACCAAAGTGAAGGGTGGGATGGTCACTCCCACGTACCAGGTGGGGCTGGTACCAGGCCTTATAAAGCCTGGGCCTACAGGGCCTAGAGGGAGAGCTGAGACCTTTGCAGGTCTGAGAGTCCTGGCTGGCTGTGTGCAGGAGCCATTTGTTTACCAGTATGTAGACAGGGACGCTACATGTATAGTAAGTGCTCAGACGAGCAGGATTTACGTTATGTTTGCCTGATGTTAAGGCCTGTATTTTGCTTTTGTTTGCTTGGAAATAAACCCAGGCAAAGCCTGGACTAAAGACTTTATCCTATGTGTCGCTGTCTCTGACTGCTTATGCCCAGGTTGCTACCGATCCTAAACGCTAATCCCTCACAATATCTAGTTTGTTTAAGGGATTTAATAATATGGGTTCATTTTTGCTTGTTTTGGGCATTCTTGCTGATGGAGTAATAATCTATTACCCCTAAGGCCTGTTTTTCAAGTGTTAGGGCTGTGATTGGTTCAATCACCATTTTTTTGACCCACCTGTTCATCTCTTCATATCATTTTTTTAACCTAGTATGGCAGGCTTTTTTTTCTCAGGGCATCAATTTGGAGCTATTCAATTTAGAGGCATCCCAGGTTTTTCCAGGTATGGATATCCCTCAAGTCTATGCTTTCAGTTGTGTCCGACTCTTGGATACTCTGTAGGCCAGTCCTCTTCATGCTTCTCTATTCTCCATGGCTGCTTTCCATTGCCTGATGTCCATTCCCTTGTCCTTCTTGATGGTGACCAGCCAACATGTATTTTGTCTTCCCGGTTTCCTTTTACCACTGACCATTCCAAGCAGAATCTCTTTTTCCAGTGAATTTGTCTTCATCACGTGGCCAAAGTAAGTCAATCTCAGTCTCATGATATTGCCTTCCGGGGACACCTCCAGGTTGATACTGTCCACGACACCTTTGTTGGTAACACTAACTGTCCAGGGAATTCGTAGAAGTTTCCTCCAACACTACAGATCGAAAGCGTCAATTTTTCTTCCTTCTGCTATCCTCAATGTTCACGTCTCACAGCCATATGTTGTAATCAGGAAGATGATTGGTGTGATTAACCTTCGTCTGATGGTGACTGAGACATCCTTGCACGTCTATATTGGGTCCATGCTCACATCTCGAGCTGCCATTATGATAGATGAGGGATCCAAGTAATACGAAACTATTAACCACTTTGATTTCCTCGTTGTCGACCGTTATGTGGACTTCCTTGTTGGCAGTGGTCTATTTACTAAGAACATATAAGCGATACATCGGGTCTTGGTGGGAAGTTGCAAGTTTTGAAAAGTATTTAGAACAGAAATTGTTTTATAAGGAACTGAGAATTAACAACATACCCAACTCTCACCAGGAGGATGTAGACTTTATAAAGGGCTGGGAAACCATTCTAACAGAGAATCCTCTCCGTATGTTCCACTATCATGAGAATGAAGCCATTGAAATCAATGAGTTCTAAGCTCTGTGTTTTGTCTGTGTATATTTTACGTACGCAAAAATATGTGGAAATACAGTCACTGACAAATAAAAAGACAGATCAGAAGGGTGAATGTGGACCCTCAGGAAATACCACGATGGAAATACCCACACCCAATAGGTTTTTGTTATCCTCTTTACAGCCTAGTGCTTCACTTCAACAATAATGATGGAAACTATTTTGAACTCATCCCCTGCCGTGAACATTCGAACTAGTGGTGTCCATCAACCTTCACCTGTACCAAAAACCATTCATACATCAGTACTTTTTACTGCTCCCGCTTTTCTTAGCGGAAATTGGGGTGCAGCTCTGAGATCGAGAGGAGATAAGTCATACTCACAAATGAGCTCTACTATTGAAAATCAAAGTCCAGAGGATGATATGCGGATCTGTAATCTTTCATTTTTCCCCATTATCTCAGGTCCATATGACAGATCTTAAAAAGGATATTTCATTCATAGCAACTAGAGATGAGCGAGCATACCCGCTAAGGACAATTGCTCGATCGAGCATTGTCCTTAGCGAGTATCTCCCCGCTCGGGAGCAAAGGTTTGGGTGCCGGCGCAGGTGACAGGTGAGTTGCGGCCATGAGCAGGGGGGGAGCGGGAGAGAGCGATCTCCCCTCCGTTCCTCCCCGCTCCCCCCCGCTGCTCCCCGCCTGCCGCCGGCAACCACTCGCTAAGGGCAGTGCTCGATCGAGTATTTGCCCTTAGCGAGTATGCTCGCTCATCTCTAATAGCAACACTCACATTTAATCATTTTAACTGGGCAAAAGATATAACTTTATTCTCTAGCACTTCACAACTGTCCTGTTATGGAAAAAAGGGACACAACAAAACAGGCTCTTAGTGATCAGGAAGCAGTTCAAAGATTGGAGGATTTATTGTTGGAGAATGATCGTTGAAGTACGAGCAGCAGCTAACTCTGTAAGAGCAACATCACAAAACACTCCGTCAGTTTTATAATTTACATGTATTAATGCATTTATTCGTATGGTAACTTGGGATATAAAAAAGATTAAGAGGACTTAATGGATTTAAATTTAGTTCCAGATGAACACAAAAGACCTAGAAGAATTGCAACCACAAAAGGATATTATAATTAGACTATCAGAATAGGGGAGCAACATTGTCATAAAGGACAAGTTGGATTATATCATTATGGTGAAACAGTTCCTGGACGATAAGTGGGTGTATAAGGTAACCCTACAGTACAATATCTGGCCTCATTCAGACGAGCGTGGTTTACACGCTGTTACAACAGTATGTAAACCACACTGCTGACATGCAGGACATCTGCAGTGAACAAGCTTCTCCGTGCTCTGAGGAGCAGCTGTTCACATGTCCGCAGCTCCCATTGGGGCCTGTTGTCAGCACCATGGACAGCGGTGCAGCATGCAGCTGATAGTACAGCGAGTGCCGACTCACCTATCTTTTTCACCAGCGCAGGTCCTGCGCTGGTGAAAAAGCTTTGTCTGAGCGCTTCCATAACAATCTATTGGTTGCTATAGAAGCGTGGTTTACGCGATGTTGTAACAGCGTGTAAACCACGCTCACCTGAACGAGGCCTCTGTTGGAACTTCAATATAGAAAAGGCTAGGGAGGAAAATATTCTATCTCAGCAGGAATTTAAGTTTATTTTTGACCCTAAACATGTTATGTCAACATTTTATGCATGTTGCAAGATACATAATGTGATAACACCTATACCTGAAAGGCCTATTGTTTCCGAGAACAATAACCTAAAGGGTACTTTACATTGGGCTGGAAACCGTAAATTCAGGCAATAATCATCCTGTACAAGGCCGGTCTCACACGAACAGGTTGGATTCCGCAATGCAGGAGCCCACAGTGGTATCTGGCCCTCACTGCTGCTGGCGTCCGCACGGAAATGTTTAAATCTGTACTGCAGATGATCCAGATGGCTCGCCATTGGACATGCGCAGTACAGATTTTTTTTCAAATAATTTTTTTGCCTGCGCCGTTGCTAGGCGATGGCGCGAAATCCACGACCTTTCTGTAATGTCAGTTGCAGAAGGGCCGCGGGTAAGACGCTTTATTAACTTAAATGGAAGCTGTCCATACCGAATCCACACAAGAATACAGCATACTGTGATTTCATTTCCGCGAGCTGAAATCAGAATTGCTGTCCACTCATCTGAGCAGACATGCCAATGCTCTATTCTTGTTAAAGGTGAATGCTCATTGGCGGATTTAATTGTGTAATCCGGGAGCAGGCGTCCGCTTCCATATTCCGCAACATATATTGCCCATAGCATGCTATGGCAAGGTGATTCTTCATGACCACGAGTGGAAACCAACTTATCTACAAGTCTCTGCGAGCGGTAAATTACCCCTAGGTATCAGCGCAAGACAGCGGGTTAATTTTTTCAAGTCACAGCATAGAGCCTCTGCTAGCTACAAGTCTCTGTGTGCGGTGAAGTAGCCACAGTTGTCAGTGCTGTACAGTGGGGTAATTTATTTGGGCCCTGCTCTATTCTTAATCCGCCATGATGAGGAGTAGGGATAAGGGTTGAGGACGCGGGCGTCCAAGTGAGGGTGTGGGCACAGGCCGAGTTCCTGGGTGTGGTGAATCACAGCTGGTTGCTGAGGGATTAGGAGAGAAGCAAGTTTCTGGGCTCCCCAGCTTCATATCACAATTTACAGGTCCGTGTGGTAGACCTTTATTACAAACAGAGCAGTGTGAGCCAGTCCTGTCGTGGATGGTAGAAAACGCGTCCAGCAATGTATCGACCACCCAGGCTTCTACGCAGTCCACTACTCCCGGCCTAGGGACTGCAACTCTGAATCCTCTGGCTGCTCCTTCTTCCTCCCAGCCTCCTCACTCCATGAAAATGACATTCTGAGCAGGCAGACTCCCAGGAACTGTTCTCGGGTCCCAGCCATGAATGGTAAAAAACGGTTCCTCTCTCACCTGAGGAGTTTGTCGTAACCAATGCCCAACCTTTGGAAAGTTCCTGGGGTCCGGGTGATGAGGCTGGGGACTTCCGACAACTGTCTCAAGAGCTTTTTGTGGATGAAGATGATGAGACACAGTTGTCTGTCAGTGAGGTAGTAGTAAGGGCAGTAAGTCCAAGGGAGGAGCGCACAGAGGATTCGGAGAAAGAGCAGCAGGACAATGAGGTGACTGACCCCACCTGGTTTGCTAAGCCTACTGAGGACAGGTCTTCAGAGGGGGAGGCAAGTGCAGCAGCAGGACAGGTTGGAAGAGGCAGTGGAGTGGTTAGGGGTAGTGGCAGGGCCAGAGCGAAGAATCCCACAAATTTTTACCAAAGCAACCCGTCGCAGCAAGCCTCCATGCAGAGGGCTAAGTGTTCAAAGGTGTGGATGTTTTTCAGTGAGAGCGCAGACGACCGACGAACAGTCGTGTGCAACCTGTGTCGCATCAAAATCAGTCAGGGAGCCACCACTACCAGCCTCACCACCACCAGCATGCGCAGGCATATGATGGCCAAGCACCCCACAAGGTGGGACGAAGGCCATTCTCTACCTCCGGGTCACACCACTGCCTCTTTCCCTGTGCCCCAACCTGCCACAAAATTCCCATCCCCCTTCCAGGATACAGGCACCAGCGCCTCCCGGCCTGCACCCACACCCTCACCTCCATGGCCTCTAGCAATGTCTCCCAACGCAGCATTCAGCTGTCACTAACACAAGCGTTGGAGCAAAAGCGGAAATACGCCGCCACCCACCAGCATGCACCACCTTTAAATGTGCACATTGCCAAATTAATCAGGCTGGAAATGCTGCCGTACAGTCTTGTGGAAACGGAGGCCTTCAAAAGCATGATGGCGGCGGCTGTCCCGCGCTACTCGGTACCCAGTCGCCACTATTTTTCCCAGTGTGCCATCCCCGCCCTACACTAGCACGCCTTCCGCAACACAAATCCTGCCCTCACCAACACGGTTACTGGGAAGGTCCACTTAACCACGGACACGTGGACAAGTATTGGTGGGCAGGGCCACTATATCTCCCTGACGGCACATTGGGTGAACTTGATGGAGGCTGGGACCAAGACAGAGCCTGGGACCGCTCACGTCCTATCCATACCCAGAATAGTTGGTTCTACCTCGGTGCTGGTATCTGCAACGTTTTATGCCACCTCCTCCAAACCCTCCTCCTCCTCCACCACCTCTACCTCTCAATTAAGAAGTGTGAGCACGTTGCCAGCAGTCGGTAGCACGCGGCGCGGCAGCACAGTGGTGGGCAAGCGTCAGCAAGCTGTGCTTAAACTTATCAGCTTAGGTAACAAGAGGCACATGGCCCCGAGCTGTTGCAGGGTATGATAGAGCAGACCGACCTCTGGCTTTCGCCGCTGAGCCTCCAACCGGGCATGATCGTGTGTCACAACGGCCGTAACCTGGTGGCAGCTCTGCAGCTCAGCAGCCTCACACGTGCCATGCCTGGCCTACGTCTTTAATCTGTTGGTTCAGTGGTTTCTGAAAAACTACCCCCACTAGTCTGACCTGCTCGGCAAGGTGCGCTGTGTCTGTGCACATTTCCACAAGTCCACCATGGACGCTGCCACCCGGAGGACCCTGCAATATCAGTTACTGCTGTGCCCACACACTTGAATTGTATGCTGCACATGTTGGCTAGGCTGTACGAGCAGCGTAGAGCAATAGTAGAATACCAGTTGCAACATGGGCAGCGTAGCTGTAGTCAGCCTCCGCAATTCTATACTGAGGGGTGGGCATGGATGGCAGATATCTGCCAGGTCCTTGAAACTTTGAGGAGTCTACCCAGATGGTAAGCGGCGATGCGGCCATCATTAGTGTTACAATCCCGCTGCTTTGCCTGCTGAGAAGTTCGCTGCTAAGCATAAAGGCGATGCCCAAGGAACTCAAAGACTTCCCATTGCGCCGTTGAGCTATCTGACACCTACACAGAATGAATTGTGTGGGGACACATAGATTTCCCATTGCTATGTAACTCACGGCACCTTGGGTCACACAAGGTGGAGGCTGGGACCGAGACTGACCCTGGGCCCGCTCACGTGCTTCCCACACAGAATATTGCTGCATTGTGGAGATGTGTAGAAGTGCTGGCACCTGAGTCCCCTTTATGCCCAAGTTTGCGGCTCCTGACAATTTTGTGACGGAGGTGGCACGGGATTGGAATGATAATCATACAGCAATTTATCATCAATTCTTAACAGCATTGTGGGCGAGTGTGTGGCATGAGGGCAGCTGAAAGCTGTGCAGGGAAAATTTTGGGTGCGCTGTGGATGCAGGATCGTGCAGGGGGGGGGGGAGGGGGGTTGGACAGCAATGCCAGCATGTAATCCAGGAGAAGAGGCAGAGGTGTCACCCGCAGGCAGTGATTGTCCTTGGTTGCAGGTAGTGTGGTGCTTAGCTAAGATGTGCCACCGTGTGTGTCTTGCTAATGAGGGTTTGTCCTAAGTAAATTGTTAGGGGGTTGACGCCAGACTCTTGCCCCATTTTGGCTTAATAGTGGGACCTGGGAGCCTCAGATGCAGCCATGTATGCTGCCCTTCCCTACCCGTTTCTATGGTGTTTCCATGACTTTCTGATGTTTTCTGGTGTTTGACAAGTCATCACTTATGTGGAGCATCGGTCCCATACAAAAAAGCTCGAGGCGCCCCTTGACTTCAATGGGGTTCGTTACTCAAAACGAGCTCTCGAGCATTATGAAAAGTTCGACTCGAGCAACGAGCACCCAAGCATTTTGGTGCTCGCTCATCTCTAATAAGGACATTTTTCCTCTTCCACTACGTCCTATTGTTGCCAGGATCGATTCACCCTGTGAGAGGTTAAGCTCGTGGGTGGATCGATCCCTGCAACCACTCATATGCATAGAACCCCAGGATACTTTATGGACAGCAAAAATGTTATACAACAAATACAGAATATTGAATGGAATCAAATTTGAGAGGTACATCAACCATAATGTCTTTAATTTGCAATTTGTCTGTTCGCATCACAGAAGGGAGGTGTCATTCTTAGACCTGCTGTTGGTAGGAAATAGTGACAAACAAAGTAGAAACCTGCCTTTATAGAAAACCCACATCAGGAAACACAATATTACATGCATCCAGTGGGCATCCTAGGCAACCATCAATGCAATCCCGTTAGGGGAATTTGTAAGAGCGAAAAGGGTGTGCTCTGAGACAAACATGTTGGAAACATCAAAAAATTTAATATGCATGAGATTACAGGACCGGGGGTATAAAAAAACCCCTATCTGATATAAAGCAATCAGTAAAATAAAATAAAGAGAACTCAAAGATCTTCTAAGCGAAAAAAAAGTCTGACACATGCTCGGAAGCAGGAAAGTAAATTTTTACCACATCTTACAATAGGGATTTTCATAAGATCAAAAGGTTATTTCTCAAATTATATTAAAACAGGACGATATTCTTGATAACATATTAGATAAAGGAGTGCAAACTCAAATGTGTGGGCTGTACTACCTGTAAGTTAAAGATAATGGAACATTTACATCATATAAAGGGGAATATGGGCAGCTGAGGTGCAGTTAGACATTTCGTAGAAAAACATCAAGGGGCTACAGATAACTTCTCCTTTTATAGAACTGAGTAAGTGAGGAACACAAGAAAATTACAAATCAGCCAGAAACAGGTTCTGAAACGGGAAGCCTTTTGCATACTCACTCTTGAAAAAAGATTTCCGAAAGGCCTGAACATGAAGCCTAATTTGCTGTACATTTTTTAATATAACTGTTTAATATAATATGTTCTTATAACTGCATTTTGTTTTTGCTTTTTTTGCAGTTTTAACACATTCATTCGCTTCTCAAAAATCATATAAGCCAAAATGTAAAAAAGAGGAAGCATTAATGAACAAATGGAAAAATATCTATATGCTGACACCAGTGTATTAGAATGGAAGAAGCATAATACAGTCCACATGCTTTCTCTCCTTTTCCTCTTTATCTTTTTTTTTCCCCATGATGTATTAAATAATATTTACAAGAAAACTTATTGCATTTAAAGAATAATTTATGACAATCTATAAGTGCTTTCCAATAAGAACTGATACAAAGGATTTTTCTTAATACCGTGTTGCCCCAAAAATAGGTCCTACCCCAATAGTAAGACCTATTGGATTTTCGGGAGAGGCTTGAAATATATGGGGTAGTCTGCGGCGGCGCCTGCGGTGTCCCGACAGTGTCCTCCTCCGTCTCACAGCTGCCTTCTGCTGACGACGAGGCTTTGAATACCCCCACCTCCAGCAAAGCAAGCGCTGTGATTGGCTAATCGAGCGCTGGCAGCCAATCACAGCCGGCGCCCGATGAGCCAATCACAGCCATTCAGTGAATGACATCACTGAATGTCTGTGATTGGCTCATCAAGTGCCGGCTGTGATTGGCTGCCAGCGCTCGATTAGCCAATCACAGCGCTTGCTTTGCTGGAGGTGGGGTATTCAAAGCACTGTATAAGAAGTACTGCTAAAACTGGGCGGCGGAGCTGCATCGTTGGAGATTCTTGCCGGAGCTGCATGGAAGACTGTGGGGAGGAAAGTGGTGAGCAACTTTCTTTTTTCTATATAAGCTACATATGTACTTTTACAAGCCCAATTCTAAAAAGATGGGAAGCTGCGTAAAATGTAAATAAATGAAAAGAAAAAAAATGCAATGATTTTGAAATCTCATATAACCATTTTTTATTCACAATAGTACATAAAACAAATATCAGAAGGTGAGAGGGGGACATTTTTTCATTTCATTTAAATATTGATGGCAGCAACACATCTGACAAAAGTTGGGCCAGGGCCATGTCTACTATTGTGCAACATCCCCTCTTCTTTTTACAACAGTCTGTAAACATCTGGGAAGTGAGGAGACCAATTGCTGGAGATTTGGGGGAGGAATGTTGTCCCGTTCTTGTCTGATGTAGGATTCTAGCTGCTTAACAGTCCTGGGTCTTCCCTGCCAGATTTATCGCTTTATAATACGCCAAATGTTTTCTATTGGTGAAAGGTCTGGACTGCCGGCGGCCATCTGAGCACCCGGACTCTTCTTCTGTGAAGCCATGCTGTTGTGATGGATGCAGCATGTGGTTTAGCATTGTCTTACTGAAATATACAAGGCCTTTCCTAAAAGAGATGTTGTCTGGATGGGAGCATATGTTCTAAAACCTCTAAATCAGGAGTGTCAAACTCATTTTCACTGGGGGCCACATCAGGCTTGTGGTGACCTTCAAAGGGCCGATTGTAAGACAGTATAGTAAGGGCTCGTTCACACAAGCGTATTTGCGTACATAATATGCAGTGAATAGAAGCCATTGATTTCAATGAGTACCTTCACATGATGTATATTTTCACACAGCATGACCTATTATGTTACATACTACGCACCCCAATAGGCCATTGAAGTGAATGGGCCACACAAATACGTGGTGAATGTGCAGGAAACCTATGTATTCACTGCATATTTGCGCATCATTTCAGTGGGCCCATTTGCGTTCTTTTTTGCGCGCCCAAATATGCAGGCATAAGCGATTTTCAATTGCGCAAATACGCAGCGTATTTGTGCGACTGAAATACGATTACACCCGTGTGAACGAGCCCTAATAGTGACCCCTATAGTGGTCGCAGTAGTCATAGTGACTCTCATAGTGGACCCAGTAAAAATAGTGACGCTCATAGTGGCCCCAGTAATATTGACCCCCACAGGGGGCCAATTAGTAATAGCAACCCCCACAGTGGCACCAGTAGTAATAACGACCCCCACAGTGGCACCAGTAGTAATAACGACCCCCACAGTGGCACCAGTAGTAATAACGACCCCCACAGTGGCACCAGTAGTAATAGCGACCCCCACAGTAATATTAACCCCCTCAGTAGTAACCCCACAGTAATATTATCCCCCTCAGCAATGTTAACCCCCATAGCAATATTAACCCCCCTCAGTAATATTATCCCCATCAGTGATATTAACCCCCCTCAGTAATATTAACCCTCCCAGTAATATTAACCCCCCTCAGTAACATGAAACCACCTCAGTAATATTATCCCAGTCAGTAATCTTAACCCCCTCAGTAACATTAACCCCCCTCAGTAATATTATCCCCCGTCACTAATATTAACCCCATAGCAATTTTAACCCCCCTCAGTAATCTTAACCCCCTCAGTAACATTATCCCCCATCACTAATAATAACCCCCCTCAAAAATATTAACCCCCCCACAGTAATATTAAACCCCCCACAGTAATATTAACCCCCCCACAGTAATATTAACCCCCCTCAGTAATAAGAGTTACCTCCTGGTAAGTATATGGGTTAGGGGGGGGGGGGGAAGTTGCTGTCAGCGCCGCTTCCCCTCTGCTTGCACTGAGCCCGGGTGCACACTGACATCAGTATGTGCGCCCGGAACGCTTCCTTCCCGAGTCCTCTCCTGCGGAACTGAGGGGCAGGGGACTCAGGGGAGGAGGATCCCAGCTGCACACTTACATCACAGTGTGCGCCAGGATTAGCGCTAACTGTGTAATTATCAGCGGGGAGCTGCAGCACCTCAGCTAGTAATCACTTCAGTTGTGAGCGTCCATCGGCACGCCACTGGCCACGTGAAATAAGGCAGCGGGCCTTGTGTTTGATGCATGTGCTCTACATACTGCTCAGCACTGAATTTGCCTTTCAAGATGTGTAAGCTGCTCATGCCCACAGACACTGATGCAACCCCATACGATCAGAGGTGCAGGCTTTTGAACTGTGCACTAACTTGAATGGTCCCTCTCCTCATGTCCACCGGACACGGCAACTGCGGTTTTCAAAAATAATCTGAAAATTTTTGATCAGACCAGAACACTTTCCTTTTTGCCTTAAGCTATTTTTAATGAGCTTTGGCCAAGAAAAGATGCCAGTTTCTGGATTGATATATGGCCTCTTTGCATAATACAGCTTTAACTTGCATTTGTAGATTGCACAGCGAACTGTGTTCACAGACAATGATTTCTGGAAGTACTCCTGAGCCCATGAAGTGATCTGCATTAGAGTCATGCCTGTTTTTAATGCAGTGCCATCTGAGGGCACAAAGATCTCGAGCATCCAATATAGACTGTCAGTCTTGTCCCTTGTGCACATGAATTTCTCGATATTCTTTGAATCTTTTGTTGAAATTGTGTATTGTAGATGGTGGGATATCCAAAACCTCTGACCATCTTCGCTTCTGAGGGATTCTGCCTCTCTAAAATGGTCTTTTTATACAGTCATATAACTGAAAATTGATCCTCCAGCTGTTTTTCATTAGTACCACTTTTCCAGCCTTTTGTTACCCCTGTGTAATGTTCGTGTGGGCTAGTGAGCCCACATGAACATTACCTAGGATAGGGAAAAATGTAGATATGATACCTTTTAATGGCTAACAAAAAATACATGATGTTAAAGGAGATGTCTCGAGGCAGGAGTGGATTTTTTTTTATTGCCCAGTCCCCCTAATTAAGCAAACATTACTAAGCCCCCCTGTAAATGACTTTTCTAGCTGGTTTGTACTTACCGTTCCAGCGTTTCAGCAACTTATAAAAATTTTCCCAAGATGGCCGCCGGCTCTTTTCCCGTCGCTTGCTGTAGCCCGACGTGCGCGCTCCCGAGATGCTACCAGCTGTGTCTCCCTGACAACCAGACGCCCCGCAGCCGCTGACCGGACCCCTGGAGTGAACACGGCCGACCAGTCACCCACCGCCAGGCAGCAGGTAACCGGCGCAGCCCCCCCCCGGCGCAGCGGCAGCCCCCCCATCGCAGCGGCAGCCCCCCCATCGCAGCGGCAGCTCCCCCCATCCCAGCGGCAGCCCCCCCCATCCCAGCGGCAGCCCCCCCCATCCCAGCGGCAGCCCCCCCCCCATCCCAGCGGCAGCCCCCCCCCATCCCAGCGGCAGCCCCCCCCATCCCAGCGGCAGCCCCCCCCATCACAGCGGCAGCCGCCCCCATCACAGCGACAGCCGCCCCCATCACAGCGACAGCCGCCCCCATCACAGCGACAGCGCCCCCATCACAGCGACAGCGCCCCCATCACAGCCCCCCCCGCGCAGCGGCAGCCCCCCTGGCCCATCACTTCCCTGGGCGGCAGGACGGCGGGACAGTTGGGCGGCTTCTCGGGACAGCTGGGCGGCTCTGCACCTTCCTCTAACAGAGAATGGTACAGAATGGCCGCTCCAGCGCGCTCCCGAGCAGTGACAGCTCGTCTGCGCATGCGCAGAAGAGCTGTAGCGGGGAGCACACTGAAGCGGCTCGTGCTGAAAGGAGAAGAACGGACTGCGCAAGCGCGTCTAAAAAAAGCAAGCTGCCAGCGATTTTAGACGGATCCATGGAGACGAGGACGCCAGCAACGGAGCAGGTAAGTGAATAACTTCTGTATGGCTCATATTTAATGCACGATGTATATTACAAAGTGCATTAATATGGCCATACAGAAGTGTATAACCCCACTTGCTGCCGCGAGACAACCACTTTAAGGAACACGATGTGAAAACCACCAATTAAAATCTCTTCCTATCTTCTACAAAGAAAGATGACCAAAGGACCTACCTGAGCAGAAACATCGCAGCAATAGGGGGCAGCTCAGCGGTGTTCAGATCTGGGCCCTTGCTGCCCCTAGGACCCCATGCACCCAAGAATGCATACAGATGCCACCACTGACAGAGACAACTGCACCGGATAGGATGACACACAGAGCCAAAAATCACACCATACAGCAGCCAATACGCAATAACTAATAGCAGATGTTAATGCTATAAATGCCAGGTATTTGTTGCTGCACGACACCTGGCTCTGTGAGGGGGCTTTCACCAATGGTAACATTTGGTAGTCCAACCCTGAATGCATATCAGGAATTGAACCTTGGCCTCCTGTGCTCTGGACGGTTTCTCTCGCCAATGAGCTATCCAGCTAGCTGCACAAACTTATCTGCTTATCATAGCATTGTCCTGGCTCCTAATCTAGTTCCTGCCTCTTTATCCGGGCCCTGCCCTGCTGCTAATTAGCACTTCCTATATAAGAATGGCCCTTCCACCCACTCCTTGTGTGATTATTGTGCTCCACAGCCTTGATCTAGCTCCTCCCCTCCTTCTCCACTACAAGTGACTTGAAGACTTCCTGATAACGACTCTTGACTTCCCACCTCATCCTTCCGTACTACATACCAAGATCACCCATTGCTGACTTTTGGCTTTCCTTCGAACTACATTACCCACCTCATCCTTCTGTACTGCATACCCCACCCATTGCTGCCTCCTGGCTTGTCCCTGATTACCTCTTCAGATCTGCATGGCTACTACACTTGTGGCTCCTAGCCAGCGCCGGTAAGATGTTACAATGGACGAGTCAGGGACCCAAGCCTCCTGCAGTAGGTCGATTCGTGTTCCTGCAGGAGACCTGCGCGTGCTTGCTCTCAGTAAAAGCAACCAAGTAATCTTGTAGATATGATACCTTTTAATGGCTAACAAAAATACATGAGACCTTACATGCCTTTCAAAGTACCACCCTAAGTCCTTTATATTATATATGCCCTTAAACAATAACCAAGTCTTAGAACTTTAAGGTAACATTCAGTTCCAACATCTCTCTGAAAAACACCATTAGAAAGATGTCTATACAGAACACTAAGATGACATTCACATAAGAGTGATATGTGGAACTTTCTAACTTCACCTCTTTAATCAGTTTTTAATGGGTATGAAGTCTGCATATGCAACACAAATAGTCATATCTGATGCAAATTCTAGAAATTGCTGCATTCCTTTACTTCCATAGTCATCAGAGCTTCCCAGCACAGCAATTCAAATCCAATTAAAATAGTTGAGGATGTCTAATGGCTTGCTGCTGCACCCTGCTGCTGGGAATGGTCTGGAAACACAACGGCAGGCTCAGCTTAATCATCCATTTACTGGTGGCAAAAAAACGTTGATCTATAAACGTACAAAAACAAATATTTTCACTGAATTACTTCCCAGCTCTGTGTTGTCTCGGCTAAAGGCACTTGGCCAACAGCCTATGGTCTAGAGGTTCTCTGGTGATTTGCTGTAATCTTGGAATGTAGGCTAAAGGGTTGTTATGCTATTTTTGGAGAAGTGTTTTTGTGCTGGCAGGAAAGCACAAAGTCATTATCATATATATATGAAGATATTTTGTGTCTAGATGTGGGGAATGAGGTTTACAGTTAGTGATATGGCTATTCAAATATTACTCTGGTATCTAACAAAGCATTATTTTAACCCCTTACTGACCACTCATAGGTGTTTTCATGTCCTGGGTATCTGTGCTTTATTCTACAGGGCTGTGAAAACGCGTCGGCCTTGTAGAATAAAGTCCCGGGGTTGGGAAGTGTGACAGCTGCCTGCCATTGACTAGGAACAGTCAATGGGGGTTGCAGTGTGCGGTCCATGGTAATGTGATTGCTGATATTTAACAAATAACGCCAATCACGCAAAAGTAAAAAAACACTAAAGTTTTATCTCTCCTCACGGATGTTAATCCACGGATCTTCCTTGGCTTCTGCACATGCGCCCGCTAGCAAAATGTTAGACGCATGCACAGAAGCCAGGGAGGGCCTAGAAAATTCAAAATCTCTAAAGGTAGCCGAGAGCCTGGAGCAGTGACCGGAGGCCTGGTGAGTGGTGTCCAACAGGGATCACGTAAAAGTTAAAAAAAGTTTAAAAAGTTGAAGTTTCATCTCCCCTCACCAATTCGATCGCTGAGGAGGGATGAAACTTTTAACCAGAGGCCTCCGAATTTGTCACCCAACGTGATCATCCTCCACAGACCTTCCCCGGCTTCTGCGCATTCGCCCACTGGAAAAATAGCCGACGCATGCACAGAGGCTGGGGAAGTTTTAAAATCTCCATGCTCCTGGCTACCGATGCCCAGTCACGTGATCGCTATTGTCCAATGATATAAAAAAAAAAAAAGTTACTGCCCACCTTATTCAGATCGCTACCTATAATGCCCACGTAATTTACAAAAAGTCCCAGGGAACGGTCACTTTCCTGCAGTTCCAGGAGCAGCTTGTTGAGGGTCTTCTGTTTGAGACCGCTGCCTCTCAGCAAGTTTATGAGTCTGAGGAGATGCAAAGGTTCACAGAGCGCCACTTTTTACACCCATCCCTGCCACTGGAGTCAATACCCCCCAAAAAGTGTAGGGTTTGCAGCAAGCATGTGAGGAGGAGGCATACCTGGATTTATTGCCCTATGTGCCCATCCCAACCAAGTTTCTGTAATTATCCCTGCTTTGAGACATACCACACAGTTTTACATGATTACTTTTGTAAGATTTCGGAAATGTCAAAAAGATGGGGGGGGAATCAATTTTTTTATATTTTTTCAGCACAAGTGTGCAATGGGGCCTAGAAATTATTCAGTTGTGCCCTGAAAGCTAATGGGTGTTCCCTCCATTATAGGCCTAGCCATGTGAGCTGTAAGCAGATTGGGGCTACAATGGGGGTATTTCTGAACACAAAAGAACTAGTGCTATAAAATTTGGGTGCGTCTCCCCAGTTTCCCTGTTTGAAACAAGGAAAACTATCATGAAAGTGACATATATGTGAAAAAAATTGAAATTTTATTTATTTTCACCTGATTTATAATAAAAAAACTGGGGTCAAAATGCTCAGTGCACACCTAGATAAATGGGCCCAGGGGTCTAGATTTTAAAATCGTGTCACTTGTGGATGGCGTTCTATCGTTTTGGTAGTTTGATGGCTCAACAAGTGTGCAATAGGGCCTGGAATTTATTCAGTTGTCCCATGAAAGCCAAAGGGTGTTTCCTCCATTACTGGCCTAGCCATGTGTCCAGTAAGCAGACTGGGGCTATAATGGGTATGTTTCTGACCACAAGACAAACAGGGCTATCCATTTTGGGGTGCAAATCTTCATTCATATGTGTGCTGTATAAGAAACAGACCAAAAAAAAAGGGGAGGAGGTATGGCGTATGTTAGGAAAACATTAATCTCCACAGAGATTCAAGCTTCAGAGCATGGGAGTTCTGTAGAAACTGTTTGGGTAAGAATACAAGGAGAGGACAACAGAAAGGACCCCATTGTAGACATTTACTATAGGCCACCTGGACAAGTAGAAGATATGGATGAACTCTTTCTACATCAGATGGCCAAGGTCTCCATAAAGCACAACAGTGATTATGGGAGATTTTAACTATCCAGAAGTTTGTTGGGAATCTCTCTCAGGTAGAAGTAATGGATCCAACAAATTCATATCCGCTCTTGCTGACAACTTTATCTTCCAATAGGTCGAAGAGAAAACAAGGGAATCTGCTATATTGGACCTAATTCTTACCAACAGGGAGGAAATGGTTGAGGAAGTAGGGGGGGCTGGGACCTTAGGAGGCAGTGATCACTCTATCCTTGAATTTTGGATAAAAAAAGGGGAGGAAGACCTGTGAAGACTCAGACCTTAAGGTTGGATTTCGGAAAGACAGATTTCAATGAACTCAGAAAGAGGGTAGGAAGAATCCAATGGCTGGATGTTCTTAAGGACAGAAATGCCCAAGAAGGTTGTTAAATATTACGAAATAAGATTGTCAAAGCACAATCGTTAACAATCCCTAAAAGAAGGAAGAATGGGAAGCATTTAAAGAAACCAGAATGCATGAACACAGAACTTGCACACATGTTAAAAACAAAGAAAAATAGGTTTATCAAATGGAAAGGGGGGAAATAACTAAAGAAGAATATAATGCGATCTGCAGAAACTGTACGGATTGTGTCAAAAAAGCTAAAGCTAATAATGAATTGAGGCTTTCAACAGAGGCCAAAAGCAATAAAAAATGGTTTTGGGGGTATGTCAAAAGCAAAAGAAAAGTCAAAGATGCCATTAGATGCTTACAAGATGAAAATTGTGAATTGGTTAAGAATGATGTTGAGAAGGCTGAATTTTTAAGTTCCTATTTTGGAACATCAACTGAATTTTCCTGTGCTATTGGGGGAATAAAAGAATTCAGGCTATCTATAAGCAGAGAGATGGTGAGGGAACACTTAGCTAACTTAAATGAATTCAAGTCTCAAGATCCAGATAAATTACATCCTAGTATACTAAAGGAAGCGGCAGATGTAATTGCTGACCCACTCTCCATAATCGTTAAAAATTCCTGGAGAACAGGAGAAGTCCCAGAAGATTGAAAAAGGGCAAATGTTGTCCCCATCTTCAAAAAAGGGAAGAAGGTGGATCCAGGAAACTACAGGCCTGTGAGCCTGACTTCTATACCAGGAAAGATCTTTGAATAAATTATTAAACAGCATGTATGCAAGTACTTGCATAAAAAAAAGAGTAACTAACCAGAGCCAGCATGGGTTTGTAACAAACAAGTCATGGCAGACTAATCTAATTTCCTTCTAGGACAGTATCACCGACTGGGTTGATCAGGAAAATGCAGTGGATATAGTTTATCTTGACCTTAGTAAAGCATTTGACAAATTATCTCATACTATACTTATTGAAAAAATGACCAAATATGGGCTTGACAAGGCAACTGTTAGGTGGATTCACAACTGGCTGAGTGATCTATTCAAAGAGTGGTCATAAATGGCTGCACATCCAAGTGGAAGAATGTATCAAGTGGGATACCCCAAGGCTCTGGCCTTGGCCCAGTGCTGTTCACCATTTTTATAAATGATGCGGAGGAGGAAAATGGGAAACTGATCAAATTTGCCAACGACACAAAACTCGAAGGGATAGCTAACACTAGGGAAGCGAGAGAGAGTATTGAAAAAGATCTAAAAAAGCTTACACAGTGGGCAGCGACTAACAGAATGGTATTTAACAAGAAGAAATGCAAAGTCCTACATCTGGGCAAGAAAAATGAAAAAAGCACATAAAGAATGGGAGGAATTGAGCTAAGCAGCAGCACATGTGAAAAAGACTTGGGTATAATAATAGATCATAGACTGAACATGAGTCAACAGTGTGATGTAGCAGCCAAAAAGGCAAACACAATTCTGGGATATATTAAGAGAAGCATAGAGTCTGGATCACGTGAGGAAATTATCCCCCTCTACTCTTCCTTAGTCATCTGGAATACTGTGTCCAGTTCTGGGCACTCCACTTTAAAAAAGACAGACAAACTAGAGCAAGTTCAGAGAAGAGTTACCAAGATAGTGAGCGGTCTGCAAATCATGTCCTATGAAGAACGGTTAAAGGATCTGGGAACGTTTAGCTTGCAAAAAAGAAGGCTGAGAGGAGACTTAATAGCTGTCTACAAATATCTGAAGGGCTGTCACAGTGCAGAGGGATCAGCCCAATTCTCATTTGCACAAGGAAATATTAGAAACAATGGGATGAAACTTAAAGGGAGGAGACACAAATTAGATATTAGAAAAAAAACTTTGACAGTGAGGGTGATCAATGAGTGGAACAGGCTGACACGGGAGGTGGTGAGTAGAGATGAGCGAACGTACTCGTCCGAGCTTGATACTCGTTCGAGTATTAGCGTGTTCGAGATGCTCGTTACTCGTAACGAGTACCACGCGATGTTCGGGTTACTTTCACTTTCACCACTGAGACGTTAGCGCGCTTTTCTGGCCAATTGAAAGACAGGGAAGGCATTACAACTTCCCCCTGTGACGTTCAAGCCCTATACCACCTGTGATAGACATGATGATTATTTTGCTATTATAAAATGTCTATCGATGAATATAACCCAAATGTATTTTGCTGTTGTAATGAATTTTTAGCTCAGGAGTTTAAAGGACACACACACAATCTAATCATAGTATTTGCTAGACAATGGATGTCTGATCTAATGTTAGTTAAGTACATAGAAGTTACACAAGTTGCACAACCAGCTTCTAAGACTTAAGGGCCATAGTGTCGTGTATATCCTGTGTTTAATACTGAGTGTTTACCTAGGCCCCCTTCCACTCTCATCCTGAAGCTAGGTAAACAATGATTCATCACTACACGGAGATGACTTCAGCTAGAGGACGAAGTCCATGCTGCCTCAACACTTGGAAGGGGGTGGGCAGAGAGGTGGGGGATTCTATATGATCCAGCAAATGAGAATCTTATATGTTACTGATGTAATCTGTTGCACGCCCATTGAAGGGCGGTTGTCATGTGTTATAATAAAAGGCCTGAGCCTCTACACATGGTAGAGACTCTCCCGGTTTTAGACCAGCATTTGTGTCTGATTCTGGTCGATGTGTGCACACGATACTCAATTCGGAAAGCGACAAAATACCCCAAAGCCTGCTGGAGAAATCATAATCCAGATCAGTGGCGTCCCTGGGTGAGCGAGTGGATCTGTGAGGTCACAGCCTGGAACGTACAGAGATCGGCAGATGGCACGCAGAACTCAGGGGCCCGAAAATCTACAGAACACGGTAAGATTGCTTTATGTAAATCTACCGATGTGAGCTGGGTTCTGACTGCTTTTCTGCCTGTTCCTGATCCAGACTGGACCTTCACTGAAAGACAGGTCTGTCCACTCGGAAAAACCACCGTTTTTACCTGTCTAGGGGTATTTTGTACGCTGTGTATGCTGTTGTGTCTGAGACGGTTAAAAATTGTTTATGCAAGACCAAGAGATAAATTCTGTGAGGGTTAATGTGTCGGGAGGGCGGACTCGGCTGTTTAAGTCTGAGGGAACACGCCAGTGACACGTGCTCCTAGGTAAAACTAGTGTGAGGTTAGGAAGATTTATGATACGTATACTTAACTTTATGATTGAGCGTGTTATGTTCTCATATGTGGAAAGGTATATACGTATGAAGTATAGTCGTGCTTTGTGACGGCTGATTTCTCCAGAATATTATTGAGGTTTTGGTCATTGAAAATAATCGTCAGTCTCTGTGTATAGCTAAATGTCCTGTCTAGATCGTGTACAAGAAGTGCTCTTGGGGATTACTAGACGGTGGGTTGTTAAAAAAGGTAGATGAGATATATATATACCTTGAGCCGTTGTGGGTATTCTCCAGTAATCCCGTCTGTCTGGTATTATAGAAAGAATGTGCAGTGTTGATTATTTGGGAAGGGGTGCTGGTAAGAGTGAACTGAAAGTTTTTTTTTCCAATTAACCCTTTCTGTTTACTTTGTCGTTCCCTGTGTTTTGTAGAATTAATGTGCATTGTAATCTGAGTGGGAAAGAGGTTATATGGGAAGGATTTGAAGAAAGCAGATTTTAGAAGAGGAACACTACTGTGTGCAGAAACTTCGAATAGGCTAGAATAAGCAGGTAGCATAGAGTTGAGCAAAGTGAGCAAGGACAAAGGTCATAGAGCTTGTGATTTGGTTACTGAACAATGGGAAAGGACCAGGAAAAGTTGCAGAAAGAAATGCCAGGTTATAGACAGGTAAGATAGACTGTAGAAAGTTTTCAGAAGATGAGCAGGAAGCCTAGCAGAAAGAAATGTGTTTTTAGATTGCTAGGAGGAGGTATAACATAGTTGAGAGATTGAAGAGGGGAAAGCATGTAGGGGGGTATGTGTATTGCTAATGAACAATGTAATGTCTTTGTGTTGACTACAGCCCCTCCCTGTAATGGCGGCCGTGCTTGCAATGTTTACAATCCAACATAGTGTGACTCTGCAGTAAATGTAGTGAGGCCTGCCCCCACCCTGAAGTTACTTCCCCCCCATGTGCTCACTTTCAGGGTGTGTGATGTTACTTCCGGTCCCTCCCCATCCGGGACAGGACCTGGCCCCGCCCCTTCCTCCTCCAGCGGCCATCTTGCCTCACCTGGAAGTGCTGCTGCCCCTGGCCCCGCCCGGTCCTCCAGCGGCCATCTTGCCTCACCTGGAAGTGTTGCTGCCCCTGGCCCCGCCCGGTCCTCCAGCGGCCATTTTGCCTCACCTGGGAGATTTGTAGCCCCGCCCCTTTCTGCCTCTGGTGGCCATTTTGCTGCACTTGGGAGGCCTATATTCCCCAATGCCACTGTATCCAGTGCTAACATCATGATTGTCTGAAGTAAGGTCTTGTTTGACCGGACTTTGTTACGCTCCAAGATGTGGCCACTTTGGATGTGTGATAAGTTCAGGGAAACAAACCTTTGTGGAGATGCAGCTTGGGACATAGTAGATGACTAAGCTGGTTTATAGTGCATGGAAGATTGGAGTTGATGCATGGGGGGCAGAGACCAGGAATACATGACAGGGGACGCTCTCTCATGTTCCCGGGGGCTCTGTTTTCCACTGCCCGCTTCTCCAATGGATACTCAGACCGATGATGTTATGGAAGGCTCCTACAGATGGAATAATTTCCCTATAGTCACCCAGCAAACTTTTTCATGCAATTTGGTGAAGTAATTTTACTTTTTATGTGAAGAAAGAGGGACTGAATTGCCCAGAGTAGGATGTTAATTCATCCGTATTCTTTAGTTTTTCTTTAAGTCTTTTGTATATTCTAGTATCAGTCTACACTGAAGCTATAATTATATTCCGACAGGAGAGTAAAAGCTAAACGCTGGCCATACCCTGAAATACTATTACACTGGGTGACGTAAAATTTGAATTGTGTGGCGCCCCCTTGTGTTAAAAAATGCTAACTGCGACCTGAAATAAAAAAAAAAAACAAAAAAAAAACAAAAACATTTTTTTTGTAAGGAGATTTTCGCTCAGACTTCGCTGCATACAATGTCACCTTGACCTACAAAGTGCTTGTTTTGTGCCTCTTGGTTTACTAGTTTGAACGCAATGACTTTTTCCATTGAGTATTCCGCTTCAAAAGGGGGGAGGCATAGGTGATCTGGGTCATAGATGATCTAGGTGTTGTAGATCAGCTATTGGGTTTGAAAAAATAAAATAAAATAAATAAATGGAATAAGATAACAAGATTCCGAGCCATGTGAAATAGAACATCAGCACGATTATTTAGTACTAATTCAGTAAGAAACTGCAGGTATGCAAACAGTTATCAGAACCTCTGTTGATAATGCATTTGTTGAGCTTTTTGCAGATGGTACCAGCGTGAGGACTGATGACTCCACATCGGATATGCAGTGGTCACACAACAAGATGTCCTAGAAGCAGAAGCTCTGCCTCCGCATGTCACAGTACAAGAAGCGGAATTGAAGGCCCTCACTGAGGCGTGTAGAGTGTCGAGAGGTAAGACGGCAACCCTTTACACTGACTCCTGGTATGCATTTGGCATAGCTCATGATTACGGCCCAATATGGAAGGCCAGACAGTTTTTACCTCAACAGGACAACCAATTGAGAATGGTGCAGCGGTACAGAGTCGCATGGAGGCCCTGCTTCTACCTGACAGAGTTGAGAGTTCGCACCGATTCCTACACTGGAGAGGCGAGAGACGACACCCTCGCTGACAGCGCAGCAAAGGCAGCGGCCCTCAAGCCGTGGAAGAAAGAAGAAAGATACTGACAGCATGAGTCAGTGGTAAAAAACTTTGGACATTGACAAAAAACTTTGGACTTTGATATGCTAAAAGACTTTTACAGTTACAAGCCAGCAAGGAAGAAAAGAATAAATGGACTAATATGGGAGCAGCAGAAACAGGACAGCGTGTGGTGAACGGTCAACAGCACTTGCCCACCACAGTTCCTGTATCCCATGATGGCCCAGCTGATGGACGCAAAGACCCACCTAGTAAAGCAGCACTGACGACGACGCTTGAAAGAGGTTGGGCGACTTCTGGGTTCTCTGTAGCTGCTGCATCATTTGTCCGGTTTAGCATGATCTATGCCATAGGTAAGACAGGGCAGAAGTAAATTTGCCACATCACACTTGCCTGGACCACTCTACCCATTTCAGGGATTGCAAATTGACTACATTCAGCTCCCACTTGTTGGGAAGTATGAATACGTGCTTGTTGTTGTTGATGTCTTTGCAGGTTGGAGGCCGACCCTGTTACCAAGGTAAACAAGTAGGTAACCGCAAAGAAGCTCATGAATGAGGTAAACTGTGAATATGGGGTACCAGAAGTGATTCAGAGTCAGACAGAGGTATAAACTTCACAGGTGAATGTAACATGTCATGTCTGCTCTGGGTGTATCCCAGGCCTTTTACATACTGTACCACCTTTAGTGTAGTGGAAAGGTGGAGAGACGTAGTGGCACGCTAAAAAGTAAGATACTTAAAAATGGTGCCACTTTGGAAAGACTGTCATCCAATAGCCTTATACAGTGTTAGATATGAACCTAGGGGGGATTATACATTATCTCCCTACGAGATTGTTTGGGCTAGCCCCAAGGCTAGGTTGTTACTATCCTCAGTGGTTACAATTACAATCTGATGTGTTGACTGAGTATGTGATTTCCGTTGTTAAAGAACTAACCAAAGCCTATGCACAGGTGTTCTCTTCCAGACTCAGAGGCAGACACTGGGACACATATCTTGCAGCCTGGGGATTGGGTGTGCGTCAAGAAGTTCCTCAGGAAGCACCCTCTTGAGCCCCGATTTGATGGCCCCTACCAGGTGCTTCTGACTACTGCCACAGCTGTGAAACTAGCCGAAAGACTTACATGGATCCATGCTTTATACTGTAAGAAAGCTTCAGATCCGGGAGACCAGTCTTAGTTGTGCCAAAGACGTTACTCTGGTTAGGGCTAGTGAGAGGAGGGTGGCAACTGGAATCCTTAGTCGGAAGAATATGAGGGTATGGTTACCTTCTAGTATAACTCGTCCAATGCTCAAGTAGCCGCATATTCCTTCGACTATTGTACTGTGGTCCCGTGTCTAGGCGCAAGATCCCACCGCAGGCCAGATTTAGCCCAGTCCGGCTGGTTATATGACTTATATACCCGGGGAATACAATATGTTTGCGCCACTGATAACGTCTGGGGAGAAGACTGCCGTTATTGGGGATTAGTGGGATGTAACGCAGGAACAGACTAGTCCTATAAACCGCGAAGTGCCTTAAATAAGAAAAATAAGAGCGGGAAATCCCTAATTAGTTGTATAACCCTCCTTGAGAATAATAAGGACAGCAGGTATTGGAAGGCTGAACTTAGTATGTTGCTTGGTTTTAATACGGTTTTTACATTAACCATGGGAGATCCAAGCCCGGGGGACGGGGAGACTTATAGTCTGGGGACATACCGGTACGGGAGGACAGATCCCTTAGGGAAGTTTAAAATAAGGGATATGGTAGATGCAGCCGAATGGAAGCCTTCACTTAGTCCCGTGCCCATAATTAACCCCCTCCGCCGTAAGATAAAGACCTTGACGAACATGATGATCATAGCCGACCCTACCTTTGTGGACACCTTGACAGTAGCGACTGGCTACTCTGACCAGAATCTCTGGTTGGAGTTGATGAGGTACAATGCTAACAGGAGCAACAAGTCTAACTGTTGCGTGTGCGGTAGTGCCCGACTACACTCGGGGATGGTCCCCCTAAATCTCCCTGTAGATGCTGAAGAGTGGTTTATTAGTCTCTTCACGAACATTTCCGCTAATTACACTGTCCGTGAGAAATGGAAGAAGGAATACTCTATAACTACTTAAGTGTTTTGCACCGGAGAGAGTATTACTGACTACCCTGGAAACTACACCTGCCAGGAAAATAGGCAGGGTGGAGGGAGATTTTTGGGGAACTCACCAACGGGTATTGCTCCTCCTACAGTATGATAGGAGGGGAATAGATGCAGAATCAGGTCCAGTCCTTAGGAGACGTTTACTGGCTTTGTGGAGACATGAGGTAGAGGACCCGCCTGGAGGGTAATTGGACAGGGGAGTGTGCCTTAGTAAAGCCCTTATGCTCCTCCACATCCTGTCAGACACCAACGTTTCCCTTGTTTGAAAAAGATGAAGAGCCAGTTCCGATAATGCCAACCACATACGCTACCAAAGAAAAGGAGAAATGTACTAGTACTGTGCCTGCCCCGATCTCCTAAGATGGATTGTCAGTGGAATTCCCATTTGCCTAGGGATAGTGCAGAAGACCTTAGGTTCCGGCGAGGGCACACCCTGTGGGGTGTTAACTTGTACGGATAGAGGGTATGGATGCCCGGAAATGAGCCCAGGGAATCCATGGCCTCCCTCTGAGGTAAGGTAGGGATCCCCCCCTCCTAGGAGTAGGGACTTATGGGCAGTGGGAAAACCCTGACGCAAGGGTGAGGCGACTTGGACGTGTTCACCATTAGGACTATCTCCAGGAGGGACTTTGGTGTGGGTGAAGATTAGGGAGTCCCACGCCGTGCGTACCTGTTCACGCTACTAGTATTGTAACATTATGCTAGAGCGAGAAGAGAGACCCCTGGTGGTAGTTTTGATCTACACGTGTACATTGACGTCATAGGATAGCCAAGGGGGGTACCTGACAAGTTTTAAAAATTAGAGACCAAGTTAAAACTAGATTCGAGTCCATTTTCCTGATCATTAGAGTAAATAAATGTTGACTGGATTAATTATGTTTATTATAATTAGCAGTGGTTTATAAATTATACTAGAGACGCCTTATAGGGACTAGTCGACCAATAGGACCTACCTCGACTATGACTTTTTTTTTAAATAGAGTGACCTTAGATATGACTTTAGCTAAAAAGGGGAGTGTCTATAAGATGATAGGGGAGACTTGTTGTACCTACATCCTAGACGACACGTGACCCGCGGGTAAAGACGCAGTTGTCATTAAGAAGCTGACCGCACTAACTAAAAAGAGCTAACTTTTGGGACCAGCACTCGCCATGGATGAGCGGGTGGTAAAGGATCCTGGCACAGACGGGCGTCGCTGTTGTATGTGAACTGATGGTTACCTTTTCTGTTCTAGTCTGCTGTGTTATCCCCTGTGTCAGAGAGACCTGTGAAACTGATGCTGGAAAAGCCACCCCCACCATGAGTTTGCTGGATGCATCCCCAGAAGGAGTGGACAAGTCCTACACCCCCTTGAAGACCCTAAAACGAACCTTCAACGCGCTCCAGTTATAGGCTCATGCGCAGAAAACTGTGAAAATTAGATAGAGAATTAGAGGATAGACATTTTAAGGGGGGATTGTGATAGACATGATGATTATTTTGCTATTATAAAATGTCTATCGATTAATATAACCCAAATGTATTTTGCTGTTGTAATGAATTTTTAGCTCAGGAGTTTAAAGGACACACACACAATCTAATCATAGTATTTGCTAGACAATGGATGTCTGATCTAATGTTAGTTAAGTACATAGAAGTTACACAAGTTGCACAACCAGCTTCTAAGACTTAAGGGCCATAGTGTCGTGTATATCCTGTGTTTAATACTGAGTGTTTACCTAGGCCCCCTTCCACTCTCATCCTGAAGCTAGGTAAACAATGATTCATCACTACACGGAGATGACTTCAGCTAGAGGATGAAGTCCATGCTGCCTCAACACTTGGAAGGGGGTGGGCAGAGAGGTGGGGGATTCTATATGATCCAGCAAATGAGAATCTTATATGTTACTGATGTAATCTGTTGCACGCCCATTGAAGGGCGGTTGTCATGTGTTATAATAAAAGGCCTGAGCCTCTACACATGGTAGAGACTCTCCCGGTTTTAGACCAGCATTTGTGTCTGATTCTGGTCGATGTGTGCACACGATACTCAATTCGGAAAGCGACAAAATACCCCAAAGCCTGCTGGAGAAATCATAATCCAGATCACACCCCCCTGCAGTGAGTGGCTGGCGAGATCAGGTGTCACCCGAGTATAAAAATCGGCCCCTCCCGCTGCTCGCCACAGATGCGTTCTGACATAGCTGTGGGAAAGTGCTATCGTGTTGGAGCTGCTATAGGGAGAGTGTTAGGAGTTATTGTAGGCTTCAAGAACCCCAACGGTCCTTCTTAGGGCCACATCTAACCATGTGCAGTACTGTGGAGGCTGCTTTTTGCAGTGTTGCCCTTTTTTTATTTTTGGTATATCGGCCGTGCAGAGCATTGCGCCCTGCAGTAATACTCCAGGGACAGAAGTGCTTAGGCAGGGAGAGCGTTAGGAGTATTTTAGGCTTCAAGAACCCCAACGGTCCTTCTTAGGGCCACATCTAACTGTGTGCAGTACTGTGGAGGCTGCTTTTTGCAGTGTTACACTTTTTTTTTTTTTTTGGTATATCGGCCGTGCAGAGCATTGCGCCCTACAGTAATACTCCAGGGACAGAAGTGTGGAGGCAGGGACAGAAGACATATTATTGATTGAATATAGGCAGTGGGCCTTTTCTAAAAAATATTGGGCAAAAAATCTATTTGGCCTGCCTGTCACTGTGCTCAGTGTTCTGGGTCTGTGTGTGCTGGGTGTAGTAGTTCTACAAAATCATACGCAGCCAGCTAAGAGTTACAGCAGGCTTGCGCCAAATTATTTCCTGGCGTTCCGTAAACGAAGTCAGCCTCCAACCACAGGCCAATAAGCGGCACATTTAATTACAGCGTTCTGTTTCTGCACTACTGGTAATACACCATGCTGAGGGGTAGGGGTAGGCCTAGAGGACGTGGACGCGGGCGAGGACGCGGAGGCCCAAGTCAGGGTGTGGGCACAGGCCGAGCCAGTGCGGTGGCCAGGGGTAGAGGCAGGGCCAGACCGAATAATCCACCAACTGTTTCCCAAAGCGCCCCCTCACGCCATGCCACCCTGCAGAGGTCAAGGTGCTCTACGGTCTGGCAGTTTTTCACAGAGACGCCTGACAACCGACAAACAGTGGTGTGCAACCTTTGTCGCACCAAGATCAGCTGGGGAGGCACCACCACCAGCATGCACAGGCATATGATGGCCAAGCACCCCACAAGGTGGGACGATGCCCGTTCACCGCCTCCGGTTTGCACCACTGCCTCTCCCCCTGTGCCCCAACCTGCCACTGAGATCCAACCCCCCTCTCAGGACACAGGCACTACCGTCTCCTGGCCTGCACCCACACCCTCACCTCCGCTGTCCTCGACCCCATCCAGCAATGTCTCTCAGCGCAGCGTCCAGACGTCGCTAGCGCCACTGTTTGAGCGCAAGCGCAAGTACGCCGCCACGCACCCGCACGCTCAAGCGTTAAACGTGCACATTGCCAAATTGATCAGCCTGGAGATGCTGCCGTATAGGCTTGTGGAAACGGAGGCTTTCAAAAGCATGATGGCGGCGGCGGCCCCGCACTACTCGGTTCCCAGTCGCCACTACTTTTCCCGATGTGCCGTCCCAGGCCTGCACGACCACGTCTCCCGCAACATTGTACGCGCCCTCACCAACGCGATTACTGCCAAGGTCCACTTAACAACGGACACGTGGACAAGCACAGGCGGGCAGGGCCACTATATCTCCCTGACAGCACATTGGGTGAATTTAGTGGAGGCTGGGACAGAGTCAGAGCCTGGGACCGCTCACATCCTACCCACCCCCAGAATTGCGGGCCCCAGCTCGGTGGTGGTATCTTTGGCGGTGTATGCTTCCTCCACTAAAGCACCCTCCTCCTCCTCCTCCTCCTCCTCCTCCTCCTACGCAACCTCTGTCTCGCAATCAAGATGTGTCAGCAGCAGCACGTCGCCAGCAGTCGGTGTCACGCGGCGTGCCAGCACAGCGGTGGGCAAGCGTCAGCAGGCCGTGCTGAAACTACTCAGCTTAGGAGAGAAGAGGCACACGGCCCACGAACTGCTGCAGGGTCTGACAGAGCAGACCAACCGCTGGCTTGCGCCGCTGAGCCTCCAACCGGGCATGGTCGTGTGTGACAACGGCTGTAACCTGGTGGCGGCTCTGCAGCTCGGCAGCCTCACGCACGTGCCATGCCTGGCCCATGTCTTTAATTTGGTGGTTCAGCGCTTTCTGAAAAGCTACCCACACTTGTCATACCTGCTCGGAAAGGTGCGCCAGCTCTGCGCACATTTCCGCAAGTCCCACACGCACGCTGCCACCCTGCGGACACTGCAACATCGGTTTCATCTGCCACTGCACCGATTGCTGTGCGACGTGCCCACACAGTGGAACTCTACGCTCCACATGTTGGCCAGCCTCTATGAGCAACATAGAGCTATTGTGGAATACCAACTCCAACATGGGCAGCGTAGTGGGAGTCAGCCTCCTCAATTATTTACAGAAGAGTGGGCCTGGTTGGCAGACATCTGCCAGGTCCTTGGAAACTTTGAGGAGTCTACCCAGATGGTGAGCGGGGATGCTGCAATCATTAGCGTCACCATTCCTCTGCTATGCCTCTTGAGAAGTTCCCTGCAAAGCATAAAGGCAGACGCTTTGGAATCGGAAACGGAGGCGGGGGAAGACAGTATGTCGCTGGATAGTCAGAGCAACCTCATGTCTATATCTCAGCGCGTTGAGGAGGAGGGGGAGGAGCATGAGGAGGATGAGGAGGAGGGGGAAGAGACAGCTTGGCCCACTGCTGAGGGGACAGATGCTGCTTGCCTGTCATCCTTTCAGCGTGTATGGCCAGAGGAGGAGGAGGAGGAGGAGGGGGAGGAGCATGAGGAGGAGGGGGAAGAGACAGCTTGGCCCACTGCTGAGGGTACAGATGCAGCTTGCCTGTCATCCTTTCAGCGTGTATGGCCAGAGGAGGAGGAGGAGGGTCCTGAAAGTGATCTTCCGAGTGAGGAGAGCCATGTGTTGCGTACAGGTACCCTGGCACACATGGCTGACTTCATGTTAGGATGCCTTTCTCGTGACCCTCGCGTTACACGCATTCTGGCCACTACGGATTACTGGGTGTACACACTGCTCGACCCACGGTATAAGGAGAGCCTTTCCACTCTCATTCCCGAAGAGGAAAGGGGTTCGAGAATGATGCTATACCACAGGGCGCTGGTGGACAAACTGATGGTAAACTTCCCATCCGACATCGCTAGTGGCCGAAGGCGCATTTCCGCGGCCCAGGTAGCAGGGGAGGCGCAGAGATCAGGCAGCATGTACAGCGCAGGCAGGGGAACACTCTCTAAGGCCTTTGACAGCTTTATGGCTCCCCAGCAAGACTGTGTCACCGGTCCCCAGTCAAGGCTGAGTTGGCGGGAGCACTGTAAAAGGATGGTGAGGGAGTACGTAGCCAATCGCACTACCATCCTCGGTGACGCCTCTGCCCCCTACAACTACTGGGTGTCGAAGCTAGACACGTGGCCTGAACTCGCGCTGTATGCCCTGGAGGTGCTTGCTTGTCCTGCGGCTAGCGTCTTGTCAGAGAGGGTGTTTAGTGTGGCTGGGGGAATCATCACGGATAAGCGTACCCGCCTGTCAACCGACAGTGCCGACAGGCTTACACTCATCAAGATGAACAAAGCCTGGATTTCCCCAGACTTCTCTTCTCCACCAGCGGACAGCAGCGATACCTAAACAATACGTAGGCTGCACCCGCGGATGGAAGCATCGTTCTCTATCACCATCCAAAACGGGGACCTTTTTGCTTCATCTATCTGTGTATAATATTCCTCCTCCTCCTGAAACCTCACATAATCACGCCAAACGGGCAATTTTTCTTAGGCCCACAAGGCTCAGTCATATAATTTTTCTAAACAATTTTTATACGTTTCAATGCTCATTAAAGCGTTGAAACTTTCACCTCAACCAACTTTTATTTTTACTGGGCTGCCTCCAGGCCTAGTTACCAATTAAGCCACATTAACCAAAGCGATTAATGGGTTTCACCTGCCCTCTTGGTTGGGCATGGGCAATTTTTCTCAGGTACATTAGTACTGTTGGTACACCAATTTTTGGGGGCCCTCGCCTACAGTGTAATCAAATTAATTTTTTGCCCACCTGCATTACAGCTCACGTAACATCAGCTGTGTTGGGCACTGCAATGGGATATATTTATGTACCGCCGGTGGGTTCCAGGGAGCCACCCATGTTGTGGGTGCACAGGGAGTTGTAACTGCATGTGTCTACTTCTAAAGAACCCCAGTCTGACTGGGGCATGCAGTGTGGGCCGAAGCCCACCTGCATTAAACATGAATTTATTACCTCAGCTGTGATGGGCAATGCAATGGGATATATTTATCTACCGCCGGTGGCTTCCTGGCACCCACCCATGCTGTCGGTCCACACGGAGTTGTAACTACATGTGTCCACTTCTAAAGAACCCCAGTCTGACTGGGGCATGCAGTGTGGGCCGAAGCCCATTTGCATTAAACATGAATTTATTACCTCAGCTGTGATGGGCACTGCAATGGGATATATTTATGTACCGCCGGTGGGTTCCAGGGAGCCACCCATGCTGTGGGTGCACACAGAATTCCCATTGCGGAGTTGTACCTGCCTGTGACTATTTATAAAAAAACGCGGTCTGACTGGGGCATGCAGACACCTTGACAGAATGAATAGTGTGTGGCACATAGGTTCCCCATTGCTATGCCCACGTGTGCAGCTCCAGATGGAGGTGGCACAGGATTGCATTTCTCATTGCTTCTGAACAGCATTGTGGACTATCGCCCCGCCCCTTTTAAAGAGGGTCGCTGCCTAGCCGTGCCAACCCTCTGCAGTGTGTGCCTGCTTTTCCTCTGGCAGACGCACTTATAAATAGACATGAGGGTGGCGTGGCATGAGGGCAGCTGAATGCTGGGCAGGGACAGTTTGGTGTGCGCTGTGGACACTGGGTCGTGGGGGGGGGGGGGTTTGGGCAGCATGTAACCCAGGAGAAGTGGCAGTGGAGTGTCATGCAGGCAGTGATTGTGCTTTGTTGGAGGTAGTGTGGTGCTTAGCTAAGGTATGCATTGCTAATGAGGGCTTTTCAGAAGTAAAAGTTGTTGGGAGGGGGGGGCCACTCTTGCCGCTATTGTGGCTTAATAGTGGGACCTGGGAACTTGAGATGCAGCCCAACATGTAGCCCCTCGCCTGCCCTATCCGTTGCTGTGTCGTTCCCATCACTTTCTTGAATTGCCCAGATTTTCACAAACGAAAACCTTAGCGAGCATCGGCGATATACAAAAATGCTCGGGTCGCCCATTGACTTCAATGGGGTTCGTTACTCGAAACGAACCCTCGAGCATCGCGAAAAGTTCGTCTCGAGTAACGAGCACCCGAGCATTTTGGTGCTCGCTCATCTCTAGTGGTGAGTTCTCCTTCAATGGAAATGTTCAAACAAAGGCTAGACAAATAGCTATCAGGGATGATTTAGTATATCCTGCACTAAGCAGAGGGTTGGACCAGATGACCCAGGAGGTCCCTTCTAACTCTACCATTCTATGATTCTGCACAAAAAAAAAAAATTAAAATGACACAACTGCCAAAAAAATGAAAATCATAATTTTTACCTTCTGCTTTGCTTAGATTCATTCAAAAACTGTAGGGTCAAAATATGCAGTACACCCCTAGATAAATTCATTAAGGGGTCTTTTCAAAATTGGGTCATTTGTGGGGGCTCTCTATCGTTTTGGCAGCTCAAGGGCTCTACAAGTGCGCAATGGGGCTCAAACACCTTCAAGCACAATTTCTGTTCTGAAAGCCACTGGCTGCTCCTTTTGGTTTGGGCCCCGTTGTGCATACAGACAGAAGATTAGGGCCACAACAGGTATGTTTAAGTACACAGAACAAACAGATATCCATTTTGGGGTGCAAATCCTCATTTTCATGTGCACTATAGAAAAAAAAACCCTGTCTTTAAAATGACATTACCAAATATATGAAATTTTATTTCTTCTCCTTTGAATTGCATTAACTCCTGAAAACAACTTGTGGGGTCAAAATACTCATAACCCCCCCCCCCCCCCCTCAGTAAATACATTAAATGGGGTTATCTATCATTCTGACAGCTATGAGCCTTTGCAATTTTGGTTTGGTGGAGGAAAATAAAATGTTCCTCAAACTTTTAATAATTAATGTTAAATTTGTACAATCCTAAATTGCTAAAAAAAACTCGTTTTTTTAAATGTGCGTCTAGAATAAAGTAAATAGATGGAAATATATGCATCATCAAAAATTTGTACAGCATGTTTGCACATATTTGAAATTTGGCAGTTGAAAATGTGAAAAAATGATTTTTTTCTTCAAAATTTTCCCAATTTTGGCACTTTAATTAAATATACACAAATTCTATCAATTTATTTTTACCACCAAAATGAAGTACAATATGTGTCAAAATCAATGTCAGAATTACTTGGATATGCAAAACCTTTACGGAGTTATTCAATGCTAAAGTGAAACGTATCAGATTTCTAAAATGTGTCCTGGTCATAAAGGCGCAAACAGGCTTGGTCACTAAGGAGTTAAAGTAAGTAAGAAATTTGCTGCTCAACTTCATTTTGCTTTCCTTTAATCTAAATAGGTCCAAAATTTATATTTTCTTAATATGTCTTTATTCTAGTTGGACCTCTGTTTCACCTAACCAATGCAGCTAGGTCATGCATCCCAGCCTACTGGAAATCTTCCACCTCACCATATTTGGCCCATTGGGTGCATAAAGTTGACAATATCAAAAGAATGGATGAGCTGACTGCGCAACTGAATGATAAATTAGATGCAAACATCACAGCTTGGACGACGTGGACCAACGTGCAGGACTCTCAGGAATATAAAGATAGTTTTGGATAGGCTTCATCTTGTCATTTGTCAGGGATTAGGGCTTCCATCAGTTTTTATTTATGTCTTTCTACTATTAGCTTGTTACCCGCGACTTCGTCTGCATAGAACCTGTATTTTTTAATCTAATCTGTGTTTTACTATATATTGAAACGTAAAAAGTAAAAAATAGTGAAAGGAATGTAACTGCATTATGCTGTCAGCACAGTTCTGTAAACTGTGTTGTGGTCTTGTCATCTTTTGCTAGGATATAAAGGTTTTGTGGGCCGTATACACGTGAGCACACCACATACAGTTGCCTATGAGAAAAACATGTTTTTTCTAAATGTACACCTGCTGCCTTAAGTGTTTGCCCGTGAGCCTTATTGATTGTCATCGCAAATGCTAATGTTGGGCTCAGTCAGATGGGCGTTTTTTTTGCACACCTATGTGCACTCTATTTTTTCTTATCGCACACTAATTTGTCTTTCATTCAAGTTGTAGGGCAAAATCTTTAAAGTAGAACACTATGGGAAGGGAAGTGAGAGGCCAGGTAAAATATACAGCTAATTAATACATTTGAGAACCTCACTATTAGAACAGAGACAAAACAATTCAGAAGGAAAGCAGAGAAGCAAGCGACATCGATCACAAACTACAATGTTTGCCTATTTGTGTAGGCATAGCTTATGATATGCACCCCCTTCCCCTCTGCCTTGCCGCACGGCGACGGCGGGGAATCGAGGGTGCGCCTGCGCATCACCAAATAAATCTGTCTTGTCACACTCCCTAGAGAACTCTATAACTTTTCAGGATAAAAGATAGCTTGCATCTTGAGGAAAGACATAGGCTATCTCCTTG
Source organism: Eleutherodactylus coqui (assembly GCF_035609145.1). NCBI lineage: Eukaryota > Metazoa > Chordata > Amphibia > Anura > Eleutherodactylidae > Eleutherodactylus > Eleutherodactylus coqui. Next base: position 49,807,374 of record NC_089842.1, on the reverse strand, counting down.
CCAAATTTCATCAAAATCGCTTCAGCGGTTTAGCCATGCAAAGGTAACAAACAGATAGACAGAGCTACTTTTGCATTTATAATATTAGTATGGATTTTAAATAACCCTACTTTTTTTTCTTTTCCTCCCTCTCACTCATCCTGCCCCATTCACCTATATCCTTCTTCTGGTTCTCTCCTCACTGAGCAATTTTCCTAATCAATATCCTTGATTAATTTTCATATGTAGTCGCCCGAAAATTAACGAGGCTCCTCCATTATGTATGGATACATTTGTCTTGTGCCTATGTGTTGTCAGGGTCTTCTATGTTGCATGAATATGATTTGTATTGCATATCTGCAACACTGAATGGGTTAACTGTCTGATACGTGAGATGTCTGGAAAATGTATCCTGGTTTGTCAGGTGATCGTGCTATGCATATGTGTTTGCAAAGTGTTGTGCAAAGAGTCTGGCCTTGCAAAAGAGAGGAGCGTTTGGAGTTCTGCAAGTGAGCCATGCAGACAACATCTGTTCTGTGTTGGCCGGAATGGAAGAGACTGAGATATCCACCAGCCTTCCCTGGGCCGCTTTACCCTGGAGATGCCAGTGTTCCCTAAAAAACACTGAGAGGAAAGAGTGAGAGAGAAAGAGGAACCGCCAAGCAGCGCTGAGTGCTTTTTGCTTCTAAATGTGAGTGTTGACCGGTAGAGAGCTAAAGAGAGTAGAGAAGAGTGACCCAGGAATAGAACCTCGCACATAACTTTGGGCTGTGGATTTTTCTGTGATCCTGCGACTTCCTCCCTGTCACACCACTTTGTGTTACGCACCATTCCCTGTTGGCATGTGTATCTTCTGTTTTGGATTGTATATAATTTCTTGAGTAAACGAGCACTGACGACTGTTCCTGGCTTTTCTCCTTAAACGTTTCCCGTGTGTGGACCACTTCTTTCACCATCTGGATTCACCGCGTAGGAAGGAACAGTGGTGTCACAAATGACAGGACTTTTAAGGTAATCTATGTTTTGGGTTACCCCAATGAAAGTTCCTCCAGCGGTAACTTGAACGGGTCCTGTGTAGAGATGAGCGAGCACCGAAATGCTCGGGTGCTTGTTACTCGAGACGAACTTTTCGCGATGCTCGAGGGTTCGTTTCGAGTAACGAACCCCATTGAAGTCAATGGGCGACCCGAGCATTTTTGTATTTCGCCGATGCTCGCTAAGGTTTTCATGTGTGAAAATCTGGGCAATTCAACAAAGTGATGGGAACGACACAGAAACGGATAGGGCAGGCGAAGGGCTACATGTTGGGCTGCATCTCAAGTTCACAGGTCCCACTATTAAGCCACAATAGCGGCAAGAGTGCCCCCCCCCCAACAACTTTTACTTCTGAAAAGCCCTCATTAGCATGGCATACCTTAGCTAAGCACCACACTACCTCCAACAAAGCACAATCACTGCCTGCATGACACTCCGCTGCCACTTCTCCTGGGTTACATGCTGCCCAACCCCGCACGACAGTGTCCACAGTGTACACCAAATTGTCCCTGCCCAGCCTTCAGCTGCCCTCATGCCACGCCACCCTCATGTCTATTTATAAGTGCGTCTGCCAGAGGAAAAGCAGGCACACACTGCAGTGGGTTGGCACGGCTAGGCAGCGACCCTCTTTAAAAGGGGCGGGGCGATAGTCCACAATGCTGTACAGAAGCAATGAGAAATCCAATCCTGTGCCACCTCCATCTGGAGCTGCACACGTGGACATAGCAATGGGGAACCTATGTGCCACACACTATTCATTCTGTCAAGGTGTCTGCATGCCCCAGTCAGACCGCGGTTTTTTATAAATAGTCACAGGCAGGTACAACTCCGCAGTGGGAATTCCGTGTGCACCCACAGCATGGGTGGCTCCCTGGAACCCACCCGCTGTACATAAATGTATCCCATTGCAGTGCCCATCACAGCTGAGGTAATGTCGTGCTTAATACAGGTGGGCTTCAGCCCACACTGCATGCCCCAGTCTGACTGGGGTTCTTTACAAGTGGACAGATGTAGGTTAAACTCCGTGTGCACCTACAGCATGGGTGGCTCCCTGGAACCCACCGGTGGTACATAAAAATATCCCATTGCATTGCCCATCACAGCTGAGGTAATGTCGTGGTTAATGCAGGTGGGCTTTGGCCCACACTGCATGCCCCAATCAGACTGGGGTTCTTTACAAGTGGACAGATGTAGTAACAACTCCCTGTGGACCCACAGCATGGGTGGGTGCCAGGAAGCCACCGGTGGTACATAAATATATCCCATTGCATTGCCCATCACAGCTGAGGTAATGTCGTGGTTAATGCAGGTGGGCTTCGGCCCACACTGCATGCCCCAGTCAGACTGGGGTTCTTTACAAGTGGACAGATGCAGTTACAACTCCGTGTGGACCCACAGCATGGGTGGCTCCCTGGAACCCACCGGCGGTACATAAATATATCCCATTGCAGTGCCCTACTCAGCAGAGCTAACGTCAGATACAATACAGGTGGGCTTCGGCCCACACTGCATGCCCCAGTCAGACTGGTAATATGTACCTTAACAGTAACCTCGTTGGTGGTAATGTGTTGTTGACTGCGGACCTGGTAGCGCGGTTTTATGTAGTTGGTTTTCGGAATGTGGCCAGGATTAAGTGGGCCGTGGCGGGGGGATGGTGGTGGTGCTCTCTTGTTGTGTCGTTAAAGGTGAAATTCTTGGACTGCCACCAGACGGACCAATGCAAAGGTATTTGCCAAGAATGTTTTCATTGTTGGAGGAGGAGGGGGATGTTTTGGAGGCACTATGGGTCCTCTACACGTGTCCGTGGTTATATGCACCTTAACAGTAACAGCGTTGGTGGGAAATGGCCTCGCCGCCATCATGTCTTTGTGAAGCCTCTGTTTCCACACCCCAGTGACATACCATTAGCAGCGGTATAGGCAGAGCCCAGAATTATTAACATTTCAGCGGTAGCATTAGGGACAGGCCCCACTAACATATCACTAGCAGCAGTATAGGGGGAGCGCAGTCTTAGTTCCATTTCAGTAATAGTAGCACTCAAGACAGGCCCCAGTAACATTCCCATTGCAGCAGTTTAGGGAGATAACAGTCTTTCACATTTCAGTAGCTGCAGTATAGACAAGGCCCCAGTTACATTTATGTAGCTAAAGTGTAGGCCAACCCCACACACCTTTCTGTACCATGAGTGCAGGCGAACATAGAAATTACTATGATTACACTGTAGGTGAGGGCCCCAAAAAATTGGTGTACCAACAGTACTAATGTACCTCAGAAAAATTGCCCATGCCCAACCAAGAGGGCAGGTGAAACCCATTAATCGCTTTGGTTAATGTGGCTTAAGTGGTAACTAGGCCTGGAGGCAGCCCAGTTTAACGAAAAATTGGTTCAAGTTAAAGTTTCAACGCTTTTAAGAGCATTGAAACATATAAAAATTGTTTAGAAAAATTATATGAGTGAGCCTTGTGGCCCTAAGAAAAATTGCCCGTTCGGCGTGATTACGTGAGGTTTCAGGAGGAGGAGCAGGAGGAGGAGGATGAATATTATACACAGATTGATGAAGCAGAAATGTCCCCGTTTTGGATGGTGATAGAGAACGATGCTTCCATCCGCGGGTGCAGCCTACGTATTGCTTAGGTATTGCTGCTGTCCGCTGGTGGAGAAGAGAAGTCTGGGGAAATCCAGGCTTTGTTCATCTTGATGAGTGTAAGCCTGTCGGCACTGTCGGTTGACAGGCGTGTACGCTTATCTGTAATGATTCCCCCAGCCGCACTAAACACCCTCTCTGACAAGACGCTAGCCGCAGGACAAGCAAGCACCTCCAGGGCATACAGCACGAGTTCAGGCCACGTGTCCACCTTCGACACCCAGTAGTTGTAGGTGGCAGAGGCGTCACGGAGGACGGTCGTGCGATCGGCTACGTACTCCCTCACCATCCTTTTACAGTGCTCCCGCCGACTCAGCCTTGACTGGGGAGCGGTGACACAGTCTTGGTGGGGAGCCATAAAGCTGTCCAGGGCCTTAAAGAGTGTTGCACTGCCTGTGCTGTACATGCTGCTCGATCTCCGCGCCTCCCCTGCTACCTGGCCCTCGGAACTGCGCCTTCTGCCACTAGCGCTGTCGGATGGGAATTTTACCATCAGCTTGTCTGCCAGGGTCCTGTGGTATAGCAACACTCTCGAACCCCTTTCCTCTTCGGGAATGAGAGTGGAAAGGTTCTCCTTATACCGTGGGTCGAGCAGTGTGTACACCCAGTAATCTGTAGTGGCCAGAATGCGTGCAACGCGAGGGTCACGAGAAAGGCATCCTAACATGAAGTCAGCCATGTGTGCCAGGGTACCTGTACGCAACACATGGCTGTCTTCACTAGGAAGATCACTTTCAGGATCCTCCTCCTCCTCCTCCGGCCATACACGCTGAAAGGATGACAGGCAAGCAGCATGGGTACCGTCAGCAGTGGGCCAAGCTGTCTCTTCCCCCTCCTCCTCATCCTCCTCATGCTCCTCCTCCTCCTCAACGCGCTGAGATAGACAGGAGGGTGCTCTGACTATCCAGCGACATACTGTCTTCCCCCGCCTCCGTTTCCGAGCGCAAAGCATCTGCCTTTATGCTTTGCAGGGAACTTCTCAAGAGGCATAGCAGAGGAATGGTGACGCTAATGATTGCAGCATCGCCGCTCACCACCTGGGTAGACTCCTCAAACTTTCCAAGGACCTGGCAGATGTCTGCCAACCAGGCCCACTCTTCTGAAAATAATTGAGGAGGCTGACTTCCACTGCGCCGCCCATGTTGGAGTTGGTATTCCACTATAGCTCTATGCTGCTCATAGAGCCTGGCCAACATGTGGAGCGTAGAGTTCCACCGTGTGGGCACATCGCACAGCAGTCGGTGCACTGGCAGATGAAACCGATGTTGCAGGGTGCGCAGGGTGGCAGCGTCCGTGTGGGACTTGCGGAAATGTGCGCAGAGCCGGCGCACCTTTACGAGCAGGTCTGACAAGCGTGGGTAGCTTTTCAGAAAGCGCTGAACCACCAAATTAAAGACGTGGGCCAGGCATGGCACGTGCGTGAGGCTGCCGAGCTGCAGAGCTGCCACCAGGTTACGCCCGTTGTCACACACGACCATGCCCGGTTGGAGGCTCAGCGGCGCAAGCCAGCGGTCGGTCTGCTCTGTTAGACCCCGCAGCAGTTCGTGGGCCGTGTGCCTCTTATCTCCTAAGCTGAGTAGTTTCAGCACGGCCTGCTGACGCTTGCCCACCGCTGTGCTGCCACGTCGCGCGACACCGACTGCTGGCGACGTCCTGCTGCTGCTGACACATCTAGATTGCGAGACAGAGGTTGCGAAGGAGGAGGAGGAGGGTGCTTTAGTGGAGGAAGCATACACCGCCAAAGATACCACCACCGAGCTGGGGCCCGCAATTCTGGGGGTGGGTAGGATGTGAGCGGTCCCAGGCTCTGACTCTGTCCCAGCCTCCACTAAATTCACCCAATGTGCCGTCAGGGAGATGTAGTGGCCCTGCCCGCCTGTGCTTGTCCTCGTGTCCGTTGTTAAGTGGACCTTGGCAGTAACCGTGTTGGTGAGGGCGCGTACAATGTTGCAGGAGACGTGGTCGTGCAGGGCTGGGATGGCACATCGGGAAAAGTAGTGGCGACTGGGAACTGAGTAGCGCGGGGCCGCCACCGCCATCATACTTTTGAAGGACTCCGTTTCCACAACCCTATACGGCAGCATCTCAAGGCTGATAAATTTGGCTATGTGGACGGTTAACGCTTGAGCGTGCGGGTGCGTGGCGGCGTACTTGCGCTCAAACACTTGCGCTAGCGACGGCTGGACGGTGCGGTACGAGACATTGGTGGATGGGGCCGAGGACAGCGGAGGTGAGGGTGTGGGTGCAGGCCAGGAGACGGTAGTGCCTGTGTCCTGAGAGGGGGGTTGGATCTCAGTGGCAGGTTGGGGCACAGGGGGAGAGGCAGCGGTGCAAACCGGAGGCGGTGAACGGCCTTCGTCCCACCTTGTGGGGTGCTTGGCCATCATATGTCTGTGCATGCTGGTGGTGGTGAGGCTGTTGGTGGTGGCTCCCCGGCTGATCTTGGCGCGACAAAGGTTGCACACCACTGTTCGTCGGTCGTCAGGCGTCTGTGAAAAACTGCCAGACCTTTGAGCACCTCGGCCTCTGCAGGGTGGCATGGCACGAGGGGGCGCTTTGGGAAACAGTTGGTGGATTATTCGGTCTGGCCCTGCCTCTACCCCTGGCCACCGCACTGCCTCTTCCAACCTGCCCTGCTGCTGCCCTTGCCTCCCCCTCTGAAGACCTGTCCTGAGTAGGCGTTGCAAACCAGGTGGGGTCAGTCACCTCATCGTCCTGCTGCTCTTCCTCAGAATCCTCTGTGCGCTCCTCCCTCGGACTTACTGCCCTTACTACTACCTCACTGATAGACAACTGTGTCTCATCGTCATCGTCATCCTCACCCACTGAAAGGTCTTGAGACAGTTGCCGGAAGTCCCCAGCCTCATCCCCCGGACCCCGGGAACTTTCCAATGGTTGGGCATCAGTGACGATAAACTCCTCTGGTGGGAGAGGAACCACTGCTGCCCAATCTGAGCAGGGGCCCGAGAACAGTTCCTGGGAGTCTTCCCGCTCCTGAGCATGTGTCATTGTAGTGGAGTGAGGAGGCTGGGAGGAAGGAGGAGCAGCAGCCAGAGGATTCGGATTTGCAGCACTGGACGGCGCAGAACTGTGGGTGGATGATAGCTTGCTCGAAGCACTTTCTGCCATCCACGACAGGACCTGCTCACACTGCTCATTTTCTAATAAAGGTCTCCCGCGTGGACCCATTAATTGGGCGATGAATGTGGGGACGCCAGAAACGTGCCTCTCTCCTAATCGCGCAGCAGTCGGCTGCGATACACCTGGTTCAGGAGTTCGGCCTGTGCCCACACCCTCACTTGGGCCTACGCGTCCTCGGCCGCGTCCACGTCCTCTAGGCCTACCCCTACCCCTCAGCATGCTGTATTACCAGTGATTTGATTTCCCAGCCAGGAAATAAATTGGCGCAAGCCTGCTGTTAAACTTAGCTGGCTGCGTATGATTTTTGTTACGTTCTCCACCCAGCACACACGTACCCAGAATGCTGAGGACTGTCAGAGGCAGGCCAAATAGAATAGTTGCCCTTTTTTTTTTAAAGGAAAGGCCCACTGCGTATATTCAATCAATAATAAATGTGTTGTGGCCCTGCAGTGTGTCACAGAACTGCAGTGTTGCACAGTTATTAACTACAGCAGAGCGGTGATTTCCCAGCCAGGAAATTAATTGGCGCAAGCCTGCTGTTAAACGTAGCTGGCTGCGTATGATTTTTGTTTAAGTTCTCCACCCAGCACACACGTACCCAGAACGCTGAGGACTGTCAGAGGCAGGCCAAATAGAATAGTTGCCCTTTTTTTTTTAAAGGAAAGGCCCACTGCCTATATTCAATCAATAAAATATGTCTTCTGGCCCTGCCTACACAATTCTGTCCCTGGAGTATTACTGCAGGGCGCAATGCTCTGCACGGCCGATTTGGAAAAAAAAAAAAAGTGCAACACTGCTAACAGCAGCCTCCACAGTACTGCACACGGTTAGATGTGGCCCTAAGAAGGACCGTTGGGGTTCTTGAAGCCTACACTAACTCCTAACACTCTCCCTGCCTAACCACCACTTCTGTCCCTGTAGTATTACTGCAGGGCGCAATGCTCTGCACGGCCGATTTGGAGAAAAAAAAAAAAATGTGCACCACTGCAAAAGGCAGCCTCCACAGTACTGCACACGGTTAGATGTGGCCCTAAGAAGGACCGTTGGGGTTCTTGAAGCCTACACTAACTCCTAACACTCTCCCTACAGCAGCTCCAACACGATACCACTGTCCCTGATCTCTGTCACAACCCATCTGAGGCGAGCCGCGGGAGGGGCCGACTTTTATACTCGGGTGACACCTGATCTCCCCAGCCACTCACAGCAGGGGGGTGGTATAGGGCTGGAACATCACAGGGGGAAGTTGTAATGCCTTCCCTGTCTTTCAATTGGCCAGAAAAGCGCGCTAACGTCTCAGAGATGAAAGTGAAAGTAACCCGAACATCGCGTGGTACTCGTTACGAGTAACGAGCATCCCGAGCACCCTAATATTCGCCCGAGCATCGAGCGAACGTACTCGTCCGAGCTTATCTCTAGTCCTGTGCTACCCCCAGGGGAAATCTTCCACGCTATCTGCTTGGCTGCTCCTTGGACGCTGTACGTGTTATAGAAGATCCAAGCAGCACTGAACTGACCCCATGGACTATAATGTGGTCCATTCGGTTTCCATTGAGCTGTCCAGCATTTTATCAGAAGAAAATGTGCAACATGCAGCGCTCTTCCTTCCGGTATTTTCTGGCAGATCTGCGACAGAACCTCCGAATGGAGGTTCTAGCACAAATGGGAATCCAGCCGAACGTCCACTAGCAAATTTGCATTGCGGAATCCGGAGCAGGCATATCTGGAGCATGCCCATCAACATTCTATAGAAAATCGCTTTTCCCAGTCCACGATTGAAAATTAATTGCGATTTTCGCCTCGCGGATGGAAGATCGTAGCATGTCCTATTTCAGCATGGAATCTGCGTGCACAGCTTCCATTGAAGTCAATGGAAGCCATCCAATCCGTGGCCCTTACGCAATCATCATTGTGGTAAGGTCCCGGGTTATGTCATCACCTAGTAAAAGCGAGGCACAATCTATACTGCACATGCACGCCGGCCGGCACATCCACAATATAGATTATGAAGAATCCGGACAGGTACGCAGGGGTCACTGACTGGGCACAGGGTCGGATTCTGCTACGGGATCCTGCATGCTGAATCTGACTCAGCCGTGTGCATTTGGCCTTACTCTCTTGAGGCTAAATTGACTGCCTTATGTAACAAAAGTGTGTTAAATCGCAGTATGTTCTATTTTTTTTTTTTGCAGAAACTGTATGGACAGCTTCCTTTGAAGTAAATTCCGCATGCGGAATCCGACCTAGTCGTGTGCGGCCGGCCTTGAGTCTATGTCTGGAGCTCTTTCTCAGGAAAACTGAGCTCTGACCCTAAAGATGATATATGAAAAAAAATGAATCAGCATAGGATATTGCACCTGAAAAACAACATATTAATAAAAGATGGATTCCCTTTCAAAGGTGACTCATATAGCTACATGCCTTCACACCTCTTCACCAAATCCCAGTAGAAACCTTATGAAATACCATTAAACCAAACATGAATTGCATCAATTTTTTTCTACTTAATAACCAGCAGAGGGCACTATTTTACTACTGGATATGAACGAGCTTGCTGTTGGCTCAACACTTTTTACATAGAGAAGTCGCAACAGTGACATTTTAAAGTTTATCACCTGTGGAAAATACAGTAGATTAACCACTTTAGGACCAGAGATGAATCACTTTTATTTTTGTTTTTTCATCACCACCTCTCAAGAGCCATAATGTTTTAATTTTTCCATTGACAGCCATATGAGGGCTTGTTTGTAACGAGACAAGTTGTATTTTTAAATTGTACCATTTAAGGCACTGTATAATGTACAGAAAAAAAAAAAAAAAAAAAACTTAAAAAAATTTAAGTGGGGATGAATAAAAAAAACCCAATTGCGCCATTTTTGGTGGGTTTAGTCCTTACTGGGCTCCCAGTGCATAAAAATTACATATGAACTTTGTTCTCTGGGTCGCTACGATTACAGTGATACCAAATTTATATAGTTTTCATAATGTTTTTCTATTTTTAAAAAAAGGGAATAACATTTTTTCTTAAACAAAAATAGCATACGCTGCCATATTCTAAGACCGGTAACTTTTGGGTTGTATTAGGACTCGTTTTTTGCGGAGTGAGCGGTAGCTTTTAGTAGTATCATTTTGGGATTCATGCATTTTTTTATCACTTTTTGATTCACATTTTTTGGGAGCGAGGATTGCAACAAAATTCACAATTCTGGCATTCGGTTTTTTTTAGGACATTCACTCTGCAGGATAAATATTGTGATATTTGGAATTGCCATGTACATAAAACTTCAACCTATTAAGATATGTGGGTTTTTTTTGTTTAGGTTGTTATAGGAAAAATGGGAAGAGGTTTGTTTTTTTTTAACATCACTAATATTCGGTGGCTATCCAATCTGGCCCATAAACGGGCTCCACGTTCTTTGATGTCCATTTAGACTAAAAGGGCATATGGCAAAGGCCTGTCTTCTTAAATAAATATTTTATTGGGTTTTTGCACAGAAATGCATGCATAAATATATCGATAAACATGAAAATTATAGTCCACACTGTAGAAATATATAAGAATAATATGAGATGACGACCATGTCAATACTTAATGCTGGCAATCCTGCCATGCAAATGGCCCAAATGAAGAGAAATCTCCACTATGACCTGCAGTCAAGCCTGTGATAGGTTGCTGGAGATGTATAGTTGTGGAGATCGACATGTTTTATTGAGTTCCTGTGGTAGCCTCACTGTTGATTGTTGGTGGTCCTCCACAACTAAGTGTGGACATGAAACGAATGAGAACTTACAAGGATACCTATTATGGTGACTCGGCATTACCTGTCCAGCTATATCTTAGCATCAAGATGTGCTGTTGGCATCCTTTTGTATCTGCTGAATGTGAGGTAATGAAGATATCAGCAGTGTTATAGTCATCTGTCCCCAATGATAAAAGCACTATGCTTAGGCCCCAACTGCAATTAGTTTGTAGTATAGAGCATAATGCTTGATATACCTGGTCCCACACTGGCTTAACATGACCACCAGGATGTGTATCATTGACCCAGTTTGTCTATGACATCTCCAGTAACTACTGGAGTGTTGCGATGACATCTTAGCAAGGAGTTAAGGGGTCAGGTATTAACTATATAGACGTTTCTTACTTGTCTCTAGATGATTTATGCAATGGGAGGTCTTGAGATTAAGCTGGAATGCCCTCAACCAATGTTTTTCACTAAAAGACTCCTGAAGATGCTTCTCCCATTTGAATTGGAAAGGTAGGACAACTAAGATGATATGATCTCATAATGAAGAGTGAGCTCTGGAGATACCTCCCTTCTGTGCCCTGTGGTCAAACAGGAAGGATTCATATTTTGTAAAGGGCGTAGTATCAAAAGGCCCAGCGAGGGCTTTTGCAAATCTGTACATGACTTTAATGTCTGACCTTCAAGTAAATCCTCTACTTTGGAGATACCCCTGGCACACCAGGTACCAAAATTTGTGTCTGGAATTAGTAATTGTATCACTTCTAAGGCTATTTTAGGAATCTGTAAAGAAAGGAACTCCAATGTTAGAGACATGCTTTTCCATATAAAAATAGGGTGTCCGCTATCGTAGGAGATGTAAGTGTAGGAAATATTTTAATTAATCTGGAGACCCACAAAAGATTTGACAATTTAATATCTCAAGTAACACTAGATTCAATCTGAACCCAATGCTTAGAGGGGTCATCTGTCCACCAACTTTTCAGTTGGTCAAGAAGTGTGGCGCTATAGCAATTCTTTATACAGTCCATGCCCGAGGGTTGGAGAAACAGCACTTTGGATTAGATTTGCACCCTTTGATCCCGCCATATGAAACACATTAGTAGACCATTAGTAGACGTTGAATTCTATTTAAAATGGTGTTGGGCACAACCACACAGAGATTACGGAACAAATATAAGATGTTGGGGAGTAATAACACTTTAGCAATAGTTATATGGCCTATCTCAGAGACTAATAAATGTTGATAATTTTTAAAGTATTTTTCTAACTTTGTTAATAGAGCTTTGAAATTAACATTTCACCAATTGAGATGTGGGAAATATTAAAGTGATTCCCAAATATGAAGTATGCCCTTCAGACCATTTGTATGGGTAATGATTTTGTAAATATGTTTGGACGGGTTTAGGGATACCCATTTAAGAATAGTGGATTTGGATGCATTTATTTTATAATAACTTACCAGGTCAAAGTTCCCAATAAATCTTTAAATTGCACTAAGACAGGATTCCAAGGACGCCAGGCTAAGAATTACATCACCTGCAAAAAGGCCAATTCGGTGTTCAGTGTTGTCTAGAACGACCCCGTGCACATCCAAGGATGAGTGAATCGTCTTGGTGCTATCACCAAGGGAAACATTATTGGTAAGAATGGGCAATCCTGATGCGGCCCATTTGAGATGTCGAATGAGTCTGAGACTAAACCAGTGAGTACACCTAAGCCGATAGGCTACAATACAGTGCCATTAAAGAAGAAACCAAGTGACCATCAAAGCCAAACCTCAGCGGTAAACTCCTTGAGGTAGCCCCAACGCACACGGTCGAGTGCCTTCAACGCATTTAAGGTAAAAAGCAGAGAAGCTGTTCCCTGATCCAACACCATAAAGACAGCGTCAATGAATCTGTGTGTGCCATCAATGGTCTGGCGTCCCCTAATGAACACCACCTGGTCTTTGGTAATGAGATGTGGCAAAAGCTCTGAGAGCCTATTTCTTAATATTCTAGCATATAATTTTATGTCTGTGTTCAAAAGGGAGGTGGGTCTAAAATTAGGAGGGCCATCCGGGATCTTTCAATATTTCCAGAGTAGCTCTTCCCTTGGAAGCCATTTCCTTGAACATTCTAGATAAATAGGGGGCTAGAGTAAGTTTATGGCCTTTATAGAATTTGTTTGTAAGTCAATCAGGACCAAGAGACTTGTCAGGCTTGAGGGATTTAATAGCCATTAGGACCTCGGAAGAATTAAATGGCTGCAATAAAGTAGTCAATTTGGCAGGAGACAATGTGGGTAAATTTATATTATCCAAAAAGGAGGATTGTTTATGAACTCTATGCATGGGTTGAAGGGTAGAGTCACCTTTTAAATTATATAAGGACTTATGGTAATCTGCCAGTGCATTGACAATACCTTGAGGGTCAACATTTTTATTTTCTTTGGCATTATAGTTAAATAGTATCTAAGATTTATTTGCGTTCGATCTTGCCTGTTTCACTAACATACTTGTAGCTCCTAGTTTATTACCTTGCCAATAATATGTCAGTTTCATTTTCCTCAAAGCTAGGTCATAATCATAACTTCGTAGACTTGAGTGAGAGCTGATATTTCCTTGGCTCGATCTGCTGCGCAAGATGCTTTATTTAGTCTATGTAGAGAGCAAAGTTGCGTTTGCAACGATAATAGTAGAGCACCTCTTTATTTTTTATCATGAGAGGCTTGCTTTATAAAATGGCCTCTTTGTGGGTGCACCACAAGGTAGAATCAGAAGTCTTTCCATGATCATGGAGCTCAAATTCATCAAGAAGCCATATCGTGATATTGTGTCTATCACTGTAGAGGTGATGTTATTTACAAGGTCTTTGTCTACCATATACCTTATGAGGGTGAGTGTAGAAAGTATAAGCACGCTCTGAAGGATGTTGTATAGGCCAAGTATCAAATGAATTGTGACTATTAAGTAGGGAGACTTTCGAAGTTGGTTGATCATTGGGTCTGACACTGGACAAGTCCATACAAGGCCAAAGAGTTTTGCTAAAGTCACCTAGCAGTATCAAGGGACCTACTCTAGAGTTCTTTAGAATTCGGAGAATCGTTTTGATAAATGTCTGCTGTCTGGACTTGGGAGCATATGCTGAAGATATGATGTACTTGGCATTATTGATAGAGCAAATCAAAATGACATATTGGCCATTTTTAGCAGTAATTTTTTTCTAAAGAGAATTTAACAGAATCTTTAATAGCTATATATACTGGGCCTCTTTCCACATCATTGACCTTTTAAAGGGCGAGTTTAGGACCCTAGCAATTTAGTCATACCTGTATTAAATACCATGGTGGGGACAAATAACTTTGCCCTTATTAAAGGAACTTTAGGGCCAGGAGGAGAACTGCTTCACCGCAAAGGCCCTACAGTCTCCCCCACCACCAGCACTGCCAAAAAAATGACCTTAATTAAATGTAGCTCAGACCAGTTTAAAGGGGACATTAGTAAGGAAATCATAAAATAAAACATTGAACTTTAAAGCACAGGCTGAGAAGAACATTAGAAAACTTAACAGATTAAATGGTATCCATATCACCATAGCCCTGGTAGGAAATTGGACTTAATGGTTACCAGTAAATCGTGCGCCAAGATTGACTAAGTAAAAGGGAATATAGTACACGCGTATTGGAAATTATCCTCCATTTGGTAGGGGTGGTATTCCTCTTATTTTCATATAATTGGGTAGCTATCCCTTGGATTGACATTTGCCATAGGAGCAACTTATCCATTCCTTATGTGAAGCCCCATTTGTATGCGATGCCATGATCCCACAAGTATTTGGGTAATGGAAGCATATGCTCTTCTCCTCAGGAGTGTCGCTGCAGACCGGGTGGGTAGTCAAGAGCCTGGCAGCTTCTATTATTTTTTTCTTTTATGTGAAAAAAATGTATGTGGATGATGATAACGCCTCTTGGTATGAACATAGGAATAGACTTGGGCTTAGGGAGCCTGTTAATTGAGAGATCGAGTTGGGTAGTAAAAGTAGTGAAACTCACCCTGACCTCCCCCAGATTGCGGAGTTGGAGAAAGTGAGGGAAAAAGTGCCTCCTTAGAGTCTGCAGCTCCTTCATCTGAAGACCCCTTGTTAAGCATTGTCAGATTCTATGTTTGGCAGTCCAGGCATGGGTAAAAGGCTGCTTACCTGCAAAGTATTTACCAGAAGATCTGTGGGGATCTGTGGGGATCTGTGGGCATCAGTGCTACATTCCTCACTCCAAGTGTACACCTCGGCGGGTCTTTCACCAAACTTTTTAGCTAATCTTTCGGTGAGCCAATAACTTCTTCAGTGGCACGCCCGGAAATTTTCCGGGACGAGGTCCACTGCCCATAGCGATATAGCCTGGACGATTTCCAGGCTATGTATCACTATGGGAGCTGCACAGCACAATGCCACAAACTATGGCATTGTGCTCTGCTTGCACAGTCCCACAGAGAACCAGTGCAAGAGTTTGAAAAACAGAAGCAGGAAGATATTGCTGATCTGCCTGCAATCTCCCAATTCTGAATTCAAACTCCTGCACTGGTTTGTTCACAGGTTGCCATAGAGACCATCGGCTTGTCAGAAGCAGGCCAATGGTCTCTGTGGCAGGGAGAGTTGGTGGTTGGACAGCCAGGCACCAGCTCTTACAGTAGAGATCAGAGAAAACCTCCAATCTTTGATGTGTTAACCCTTTAAATGCTGCAGTCTGACTGTAGCATGTAAAGGGCTGTCACCATGGGCCCCCCGAAATGTGATCAGGGGGTCCTGATGGGCCTCTGTGGAAATCCCCTAAAGGGACAAAAATAAAAGTTAAAAAATTATTTAAAAAATAAAAACACTTGTCTCTCTTTACTTTGTAAAAAATTAAAAATAAAATTTCACATGTGGTTTCGCTGCATCGTAATGACCCAGAGGAGGAAGTTAGTAGATTATTTAACCCCTTAATGACACGGCCCCTTTTTTTTCCTTTTTCCTTATTTCTTTTTTTCCTCTCCCCGTTTAAAAAATCGTAACTCCTTTATTTATCCATCGACGTCGCTGTATGAGGGCTCTTTTTTTGCAGGACAAGTTGTATTTTTCAATGGTGCTATTTAAAGTACCATATAATGTACTGAAGAACTTTAACAAAATTCTAAGTGGAGTAAAATGAAAAAAAAAAAAATGACATTCCGCCAACTTTCAGTGCGTGTCGTTTCTACGGCACACAAACTGCAAGAAACACAACATAACTTTATTCTATGGGTCAGTAAGATTGCTGCGATACCGAACTTGTATAGTTTTTTCTTCTTTTGCTGTAGTACTTGTATTTTTTTCAAAGACATTTAATTTTAAAAAATTATTGTCTGCTGCATCTTCTGCGCGCAATAACTTTATTTGTCCGTCGACATACTTGAGCAAGGGCTCATTTTTTAGGGATGTTATGTAGTTTACGTTAGTACTAATTTAGAATACATGAGACTTTTTGATCGCTTTTTATTGCATTTGTTCTGGGAGACAGGGTGACTAAAAAAGTGCATTTCTGGCGTTCTTTATTTTCAGACTACGTTCACGGGTAAATATTGCACTACTTTGATAGATCGGACATTTACGGACACGGAAATATTAAATATGTAACTTTCTTTTATGATTTAGATTTTTTAAATTTTAGATATGGCAAAAGGAGGGTGATTTAAACTTATTACTTTTTTTTTTTTTTTTTTTTTTTTTAAGTGTGAAAAAGAAAAAAAAACTATTATAATTTGGTATTGGCATAATCATACCGGCCTGTAGAATTACTTTAATACATTATTTATACTGGTCAGAGTATGCAGTGAAAAAAAAAAAAAAATATGCCAGAATTACAGTTTTTGTTAATTTTGCCGCTAGAAAAAAAATGGAATAAAAAGCGATCAAAATTTTACATGTTCCAAAAAATTAGATAAATGAAGACTGGAGTTCATCCCGCTATAAACAAGGCATTCTGGGGCTCTGGCAATGGAAAAATAAAATTAATACGGCTCTTGGAATGTGGCGACACACCTTTAAGAAAAAAATGTTTTAAATAGAATGTACAATTAAAATGTACAAAAATAGCAAAACATAAAAAATACTGTATAAACTTGGTATCACCGGAATCGTGTCACATTATTTATTCTGCACGCTGAACGTCGTAAAAATGAAATCCAAAAAACAAATGGCAGAATTTCTTTTTTCCCCCCAATCTCCCTACAAATTTTTTTACAAAAGTTATGCAATACATTATACATACACAAAAATGATGCCACCAAAAAGTACAACTTGCCCCACAAAAAACAAGCCCTCATATGGAACAATGAAAAAGTTATGGAACCCCGGTCTGACAGGGGGGTAAGAAACCCGCCACTCAAGGGGTTAAGCGAGCTTTTTTGGTGGGAATCGTCAGAGGGAGGAGGCCGCCCAATGCTGCAGCTGGCCGGCGCCATCTTAAGAGGCTTCACGAGCTAGGAAAAACTTTACATTTCCAGCAGGTTCCACTCTTTTCTGCCACAGACCATCATTTCAGCAGTATCAGTGGTGTCAGAGGACTGGGGTGCTACTTCATACTTAGAATAAAGGCAGTAAACATTAGGGAAAGTTTTAACATTTTTCCCAGTCTCCAGCATACTCTTAACATTTTAACTTTTCCAGACTCTCTAATACAGCCCCACACTTTAAGAAACTTTAAGAAACTGCTAATGTAGTATAATTGATAAAGACTTGGCCGGTCAGCAAGGTGTCAGGCAGCAAATTACAAGGATATGATGCGGCATTCTTTTACCCTTGTGCCTATCTTGAAGGTCATCATTGAATTTTAAAAATTGTTGCCGCTATGTCAAAGTTTGCTTCTGGAATCCGTCCCAGGACGGAGATTTCTCTCACGCTGCAATATTTTTTACACTGCACCAGGTGTGATAAATTTCATTTTCTCATTAATTTATAAGCGATATAAGGGCTCTTTCACACGAGCGTAGGTGTTTTTATGTTTGCACGTCCACGCCATATAATCGCATGGATGGACATTTTCCTGCCATCTTGGCCCGAGCTACTTACCTTTTTTTTGCCTGTTCACACGAGTGTTGTTGCGCCAGCAAAAATACAGCAAAGTTTTCATGTGGAGAGCCAGTAAAAGCAAAGTAAGAGTTAATTGCTGCCCCCACAAGTGTTGCCTTGCTCTCTCCAGCAGTTTTTGCTGCTTTTGCAAATCTTTGTGAGCGTAGGCTTGAGCGTTTAAAAAGGTCTTCTGACATTTTGTTCAACTATCTGAAGGCTTGAGACGGCACCCAGAACAATTTTTTTTTATTTTGCCACTTAAGCATCCAGCAGTTTGACCTGCTGTTGGTGGAGTTACACCCTGTTTTTTCCCGCAGACGCACAAACATGTGGGAGTGTGTCTCATCCCCAGAAAGACTGCTGGTGACCCTGTGGTAAGTACATCAGCTGCTATATGTTAGAGACTGGCTTCTGTTTTGCTGTTGGCAACACTATGCTTCCATTCTTCACGGTGAGCATTTAGGCTGTTTGCCATGTTGCATCCAAAAGTGCATGCATCAAAAACTGTGTGCGTTTTGGTCGTCTTTGTGCTTTCAGAAATGGTGAGGAACACGTTTTCCACCCTACAGCCTAATGTACAACTTTCTGGTTCCCCCAAGCCAGCCCTTGTGTGAATGATCAGTTTGTTCGCTTTCTCTCTCTGCTATTATGTTATTTGTTTTGGTCAGACATTTCAGACTGCCTTCCTCAAATATAGTAATCATTTACACTAAATCCTTGCATACATCTGGGTGCTAATTGTTGTTTTTTTTGGACACCATTGTACTCCCAATGATTTACCTACACACCACTGGCGTAACTATAGGGGATTTAAAGTATGCGGTTGCACCTGGGCCGAAAGGAGCCTTAGGCCGCCTGCAGACTGGCGGAAATTCCACGGCGGGATTTCCCACGGAATTTCCTCCCCTGGAAGCTGCCATAGGATTGCGTTAACAAACGCAATCCTATGCAGACAGCCGCGATTTGGCCGCGCGAAATCCTGCACAAAAACGGCAGTCGCCGGCCCCGCTCGGCAGCCGGCACATGAAAGAGCCAGGGCCGCTGGTGCAGGTGAGTAACACGCTGCGCTCTGCAGACACTCGGGTCGGGTCCCGGCCGTTTGCAGGCGGCCTTAGGGGCCCATAAGACCTCTCTTCTCCATACAGAGCCCAGTACTATGAATAAAGCTTTCTAGTTGGGGGCCTTGTTGCAGGTTTTGCATTGGGGCCTAGGAGCTTCAAGTTATGCCTCTATGTAAAGGAGTTAAGAGAAGTTGGGGGGCTTCAAGATAAACTTTTGCACCCGGGTCCATGAGCCTTTAGCTACGCCCCTGCTACACACCTAATGTCTGAAATCTTGTTTATGGGACAGTTTGTAGGCCCATGCAAGACACCAGTTTTGTGTGCCTTCCAAGGTTGTGTGAACACACGCCGGGTTTCACTGTGGTTGTGGCAATGCAGGTGTGTTTACAGCAGTGTTCCCCAACTCCAGTCCTCAAGGATTTCCTCAGTGTTGCACAGGTGATGTAATTATGGTCAGTCCTCAGACATTACCACAGGTGTTCTTACCATAGGATATCCTGAAAACATGACCTGTTGGTGGTCCCTGAGGACTGGAGTTGGGGACCCCTGGTTTACAGGGTTGACGGGTGTTGATAATACTTGAAATATGGTGCGCAGCTAAGGTCAGAATATGTGTGCATTGATTGGAAGAATGGGAAAAGGTACACATTTTACACAGTTTCCTGGCCACAGCGAATTCATACGTCTCCCTCCCCTTTGAGTTTCATCGTGGGATCTCCACCATTTCGAAAATTGTTGCAGACATGCGATTTCCTTTGGCAGCACCTGGTCCTGCTAGTGATGGCCCCACTATTGCGACAAGAATGACTCGCGGCGGGCTTCTGGGCGTTTGCCCAGTTTCCCAACTGCCTTGGGGTCTTGGACGGAAAGCACATTATTGTCCGGAAGCCACTGCAGTCAAAGTCACGATATTTCAACTATCAGCAATTTTTTTGCGTTGTTTTTTTTGGCTGTGGCAGACAGCAACAACTGCTTCCGCCTTGTTGATATCGGGACCTATGGAAGTGCTGCAGATGCTCGCATCTTCAGTGCTCTCAGAATGAGTCGGCCAAGCTGCCCCTTTTGTATTTGTGGTGGATTTGGGATTTGGTCTGTCGACTCATGTCATGCATCCCTTTGCTCGCAGGGACATGGACACCAGGAGGCAGGTTTTAATTACCATCTCATAGGCGCCCGGCTTTATGTTGAGTGTATATTTGGAATACTTGACAACAGGCAGCGGGTTTTCCATAGTACCATTCAACAGGCTGCGGCCAATATGTGGTAATTAGAGCCTGCATGGTTCTGCATAATTTTTGCAGGCACAACAATGCTGTTTGGAATGCAGCCGACGGTCAACCAACAACTCTCCCGGTGAAAGTTCTGGATGAGTCGAGGCTGTATAGTAGGCCAGCCCAATCTGCTATGCGAATGCGGGACCAATTTGCAGATTTTTCTATGAGCTCGCATGGACATGTTACATAGCAGTTAGACCATATGAAGGGAAGCAGATGAGCTATTCTCTCCCGACAGGAGTTTTTTTTTTTAGCCAGCTGTGTCTCTTTTCAGATAGGGATCTATTGGCATGTGATTAAGTTAGGGATTCACAAAACTACGAGACCCCTTGATGCAGGTTGCGAGCTTACACTAATTTGGCAGCTAAGGAGTGCCTTCACATTGTGGCAACAAACACGTGAAGACTTAAGACTTTAGTGGCCAAATTAGTAACCAAGACCTTGCATTTCTCTCCTCTCTTGGCCAGTTTCCCAATGTTGGTGTAAGCCATATCTGAAACAATTTATGGGGTTTAGTGTTGGGGCCCTGAAGGTCTAAAATGTCTGTGTATTGCGGTCACCTCCTAGAGGGAAAAAAAAATAAAATGACATTCCGCCATCTTTCAGTGTGCCTTGCTTCTACGGCGCACAAACTGCAACAAAAATGACATGATAGCTTTATTCTATGGGTCAGTACAATTGCTTCAATACCAATCTTGTATAATTATTTCTTTAAAGACATTTAATTTTTTTAAATTTTCTGCCGCCATCTTCTGCGCGCAATAACTTATTTTTCCGTCGACGTAGTTGTGTGAGAGCTCGTTTTTTGCAGAATGTCCTGTAGTTTACGTTAGTGTCAGAATACATACAACTTTTTGGTTAATTTTTATTGCATTTTTTCTGGGAGACAGGGTGACTGAAAAAGTGCATTTCTGGTGTTTTTTTTGGACGACATTCACCATGCGAGGTAAATAATGCACTACTTTGATAGCGCGGACTTTTACGGATGCGGCGATACCAAATATGTATTTTTCTCTTAGGATTTTTTTTTTTATAGATATAGCAAAAGGGGGGGGGGGTGATTTAAACTTATTACTTTTTTTTCTTTTTTTAAACACAATTTAAAAAAAACTTTATTGCTCTTATTTTCACTTTTTTTTAAGCCCCCCTGGGGGACGCATATTAGTAGTTTACACTGCGGTTATTCCTGCTGCCGATTCCAGCCAATGAGGTGGCTGGAATCGGCACCATGTGACCTCCCATTGTGCACGAGCAGTACAGTTCAGCTGCCGTGCACGATGAGAGCTGTGCCCGCGCCTCACGTGACCGGTGACGTCACCGGTACTTGAATTTGCCCGCGAATTCCGAGCCTACAGAGGAAGCTGATGGTTGGAGCCTTTTATACTACTTTCAACGTGGGAGAGGAAGATTTCTGCGCTGTGTGGTGAGTACCTACCTGAGATTAATGTGCTGTGTGTGCTGAGTACCTACCTGAGATTAATGCGCTGTGTGCTGAGTACCTACCTGAGATTAATGCGCTGTGTGCTGAGTACCTACCTGAGATTAATGCACTGTGTGCTGAGTACCTACCTGAGATTAATGCGCTGTGTGCTGAGTACCTACCTGAGATTAATGCGCTGTGTGCTGAGTACCTACCTGAGATTAATGCGCTGTGTGCTGAGTACCTACCTGAGATTAATGCGCTGTGTGCTGAGTACCTACCTGAGATTAATGCGCTGTGTGGTGAGTACCTACCTGAGATTAATGCGCTGTGTGCTGCTGTGTGGTGAGTACCTACCTGAGATTAATGCGCTGTGTGTGGTGAGTACCTACCTGAGATTAATGCGCTACGTGTGGTGAGTACCTACCTGAGATTAATGCGCTGTGCGCTACGTGTGGTGAGTACCTACCTGAGATTAATGCGCTGTGTGCTGAGTACCTACCTGAGATTAATGCGCTGTGTGGTGAGTACCTACCTGAGATTAATGCGCTGTGTGCTGAGTACCTACCTGAGATTAATGCGCTGTGTGCTGAGTACCTACCTGAGATTAATGCGCTGTGTGCTGAGTACCTACCTGAGATTAATGCGCTGTGTGCTGAGTACCTACCTGAGATTAATGCGCTGTGTGCTGAGTACCTACCTGAGATTAATGCGCTGTGTGCTGAGTACCTACCTGAGATTAATGCGCTGTGTGCTGAGTACCTACCTGAGATTAATGCGCTGTGTGCTGAGTACCTACCTGAGATTAATGCGCTGTGTGCTGAGTACCTACCTGAGATTAATGCGCTGTGTGCTGAGTACCTACCTGAGATTAATGCGCTGTGTGCTGAGTACCTACCTGAGATTAATGCGCTGTGTGCTGAGTACCTACCTGAGATTAATGCGCTGTGTGCTGAGTACCTACCTGAGATTAATGCGCTGTGTGCTGAGTACCTACCTGAGATTAATGCGCTGTGTGCTGAGTACCTACCTGAGATTAATGCGCTGTGTGCTGAGTACCTACCTGAGATTAATGCGCTGTGTGCTGAGTACCTACCTGAGATTAATGCGCTGTGTGCTGAGTACCTACCTGAGATTAATGCGCTGTGTGCTGAGTACCTACCTGAGATTAATGCGCTGTGTGCTGAGTACCTACCTGAGATTAATGCGCTGTGTGCTGAGTACCTACCTGAGATTAATGCGCTGTGTGCTGAGTACCTACCTGAGATTAATGCGCTGTGTGCTGAGTACCTATCTGAGATTAATGCGCTGTGTGCTGAGTACCTACCTGAGATTAATGTGCTGTGTGCTGAGTACCTACCTGAGATTAATGCGCTGTGCGCTACGTGTGGTGAGTACCTACCTGAGAGTAATGCGCTGTGTGATGAGTACCTACCTGAGATTAATGCGCTGTGTGGTGAGTACCTACCTGAGATTAATGCGCTGTGTGGTGAGTACCTACCTGAGATTAATGCGCTGTGTGGTGAGTACCTACCTGAGATTAATGCGCTGTGTGGTGAGTACCTACCTGAGATTAATGCGCTGTGTGGTGAGTACCTACCTGAGATTAATGCGCTGTGTGCTACGTGTGGTGAGTACCTACCTGAGATTAATGCGCTGTGCGCTACGTGTGGTGAGTACGTCACCTGAGATTTGCGCGACGCCACCTGACGCAACCTGTCTTTTTTGCAGATTTGTGCGCTACGTGGGGAGACGCGGCCACCTGAGATTTGTGCGCTTTTTTTTGCAAACTTACGTGTGGAGATGATCCTGACGTTTGGACGCGTTTTGAGAAGAATTTCGCTTCGCTTGCACACAAGCTGACATAACTCGTCGAGGTAAGCTGCTGCATCTGCTAAAATTTTCATTGCGTGCATCTGCTCATATGTGCTTATTTTGCGCATATTTGCAGGTTTTCGTGTGTACGTGTATATATAATATATGATTCTTCTGACCAGGTTGGGGGAGTAGTGGTCAATGTAAGTGGGTGGAGCGGATCTAGGGATCAGTAATACTGGTGTGATGTGACTGTTAACCTGCTGATTTTTCGTTATTTCCTGCAGATCTGACGTCCTTGAGAATGGGAAGGCTGTCCGACAGTGAAGAGACCCTCGACGTTCAGCAATCTTGAAACCCTTCGTTTTATGGACTACTTTTTGCCGGTGACTCACCTTTTTTTTTTTTTTTGGTATTTTTGGATAGACTAAGCTTTTATTTATTTTCTTGCAAACTTTTTTCCTTCTTCTTTACAGGTGAGCTGATAAGTAATTTCAAGATTACCACACTGCGTTTGCTCACAATCGTTGTTGAAGCAGCAGAGAGACTGACGGTCCTAGATGTTGGCTCAGTAGGACGCTTTCAAGATGGGCATGTTTGCAAATCGAAGTGATTCTTACATTGTTTTTTCTGTGCCTTGTTGTACTTCGTTTAAGTGGTAAAAATGGGCAGTTAGAAGTTGTGTATATTAATTAAAATTAAGAATATTGACAGTTTTGAAGACATTGTAATTTTTTAACATTTGCAAATGTTATATCTCATATGTGCAAGCATACTCTACAAATCTTTGCCAACATATATTTCCATCTGTTCACTTTATTCTGGACGCACATTTGCAAAAACATCTTTTGTTTGGAACCATTTTGGAGACATTCAAGTTGAACCTCATTTTTCCTCATTTTGCTAAATCCTTTTTCCTCCACCGAGCCAAGATTGCAAAGGCTCGTGGGTGTCAGAATACATACCCCCTAAAATGACCCTATTTTACAAAGTACACCCCTTAATGTGTTCACTGAGTGGTGTGAGGAGTATTTAGATCACACATTTTCAGGAATTAATGGAATTATGATAAAAAAAAATTATAATAAGGCTTTATTTCGGCTAATGTGCTATTCTAAATTTTTTTCCACCAAAAATCATCATTTTTATGTGCACTGACACCCCAAAATGGATACCCCTGTTTGTATTGTTTTCAGAAATGTACCCATTGTGGCCCTAATGTTATGTTAGTATGCACAAATGGGACCCAAAATGTAATCAGTACTATGTGGCTTTCTGAACAGACGGTTATGATCGTGTGGGCAGATTTAGCAGACTGCCAACACCATCGTGACCAAAGGAGTAGTAGTCTAGTAGTATACATGCACACAGGAAACACAGGAGATTCACATGGAATCCATGCAACTAACCCTGTGCAAAAGAGGGGGGGGGGGGGTGTCGACAGTGGCCCAACCTAAGCATATACATCCCCAAATAAGAGGGCGGCCCAGCGGTCTTCGGAACTGGGCCATAGCTGATCCTAGGAGCCACAGAACAGGACACACGCATGGCATATAACAGAGACGGAACAGAATACACAGAGATAGAAAACACTGCATACAGAAGCCAAAAATGCAACCACTACTAACAGGCTGATTATAAAGAACAGGTATTACTTGACATTGTAGACAAAACGTGAAGCTAGTGGGCGAACTTCTAAGCTCCTGGTTATACCGCTAGTCCCTACACTAACCATGAGTCCAGGAGACCCGGACAATACTGCCCACTTGGCCTGTAGCAGCAGCCACAATGCATACTCGAGTATAGCCGATCCCAGTGTTAGCCGAGGTACCTAATATTACCCCTTGCCTTATACTCAAGTCAATAATTGACCCCAGGTTTTTGGGGTAAAAGTTGGTACCTTGGTTTATACTCAGGTCGGCTTAGACTGAAGTATATCTGATTACATACAAAAACCTAATGAAATAAGAGCAATCGTTGCATGCAAAGCATTAACCCTTTCCAATCCACTTATTTTTTCTCACCCATTCTCCCCAGCTCCAAATAAATTGGTTCTGGGGAGAATGGGTGAGAAAAAATACACTTTCCCTGCACCCTCCTGAGCTGACAGAGTTCAGGAGGGTGCAGGGAGGGACCTGCTTACCTGTCCGGCGTCTTCAGTACTCTCCTTCTGCCTCCCGGTTCGGCGATCATGTGACTGCTGGGGTCAGGTAACACCGGCGGTCACATGATCGCCGGCCAGAATCTATGCATTACATAGCGCTAAGTAATGTGTAAAGGAGAAGGCAGAAAGGATTAAAATCCCTTTCTGCCTTCTCCTCGGGGGTCTTCGATGAGGACCAGTGCAGGAGTGCATCTGCACCCGATGTGCCTGACGATCGGTTGCAGATCCACTCCTGCACTGCAGTGTCGGGCCTGCCCCGACATTGGAGGGAAATTATAATGTCGGGGCAGGCCCGACATTGGACTGGAAAGGGTTAACAGCGGGAATCTGTTGTCTCACCCATCCCCTCTGTGGCTGCGGGAGGCCAACTGTCATTAGCAACAGTCTTCAGCAGTAGATGGTGTGGGCTCAGATCTGTAGGATGTAGATGCAAGTCCATTCCAGAAAGCTGCTTCCTAACATATACATACATTCACGTGCTGCGGTGGCAAGGGGTTAAAAGGGTTCCCTGGGACTCCAGTACTGATGATCTATGCGCAGTGAAGTGGTGATCTGCCTCCCAGAATCCCTGCCAATCAGCTGATGACGAGTGCGCACCGCTGCCACTTCAGTCTATGCCAGACGCAGCACCGTACATTTCCGGCTGTACACGCCTGCATAGGATTGCATTTCAATACGCAATCCTATGCAGAAGGCCGTGGTTTGTCTACGCGAAATCACGCGCAGAAAACAAACCGCGCCATGCTCTAATTCTGTGCGGGGTTCGCAGAGCCCCGTACAGAAACGCCACTCGCTGGCTGCCGGCTCTGCGCATGTGGCGTCTGCTGGCACATGAGACAGAGCTGCGGGAGCGGGCGAGTTCCGCACTGCTCTCTGCAGGCGCTCAGGTCGGGTCCCGTTGCGAGCAGCTGGATGCGACACGGCCGTCTGCAGGCGGCCTTAGGCCTCATGTCCACTGGAAAAATACAATCCGCGTAGAATCAGCTTTCAATTGTATAATTTTCATGCAGATATCCGCACACATTGCTGTCAATGTGATAGCAATGTGGCCGATCCGCGGTAAAATGGAGCATGCCGCGGTTTTTTCTCCCACGCATGAAAAACGCAATTCTATTAAAATTCCATCCGCGGGTGCAAAAATCAGTTTAATGGACGGGATGGCCAATGATTCCCTAGGGGCAAATCTGCTGCGGAAACCGCAATTCCATTTTGCTAGTGGACATGAGGCCATAAGGCTCCTTCCCACAGACGGATCTACCGTGTTTCCCCGAAAGTAAGACAGTGTCTTACTTTCTTTTTATCCCCAAAAGCCCCACTATGTCTTACTTTCGGGGTATGTCTTATATTGGAAAATGGAGCATGAAAAAATCTGGACCATGCTCCATTTTCATGCGGGTCTCCCGGGACACAAAAATCAAATTGTACTTACACGCTCTGGTTCTTCTCTTCGCCGCGGCGCCATCTTCTCTCAGTCGCGGCCGGATCATTTTGCTTCGGCCCGGCGCATGTGCGGGGCACGTCACCGACGTCATCATGCACATCCGCCGAGCCGAAGAAAGAAGATCCGGCCGCGACGAGAGAAGATGACGCCGCAGCGAAGGAAGTATCCGGAGCGTGTGAGAGGTAAGTTAATTCTGATTTATTCCTATTTTCAGCGCTCATGTCCGCGGGGCAGGAGGGACCCGCTGCAGATTCTACATGGAGAATCCGTAGCGGGCCTGATTTTCCCCGTGGACATGAGGCCAAAGGCGGCAGACGCGGTGACGTATGGAGGGGGGGCGGCGCGGAAGTGGGCAGGAGGCGGCGCGCAGCTACCGTAGATGAGAGGGAGGCGGCAATACCCCCGTGTTTCCCCGAAAGTAAGACATATGTCTTACTTTCGGGGTACGGCTTACATTGGCCGACCCCCCTGAAACCCCCGATACGTCTTACAATCGGGGGGTGTCTTACTATCGGGGAAACACGGTATTCAACCTAATAGCTCAATGCTTACGGTGCGTAATTTCACAGCGGAATTCCGCACCGTAAAATGCCGCGGGTATACGCGCGGACGGCTTCCATTGCAGTCTGTGGAAGCCGTCCATTCACGCTATTTTCCGCTGTAGCACAGCGGAAAATAGCGTGAAACCGCCTCTACGCCTACCGCCAGCCGCGTCACATGCCGCTGCGGTGCGTCTCACGCTCTATTACCCATGCGCACTGAGGCGTCATGCGGGACTCCGGAACCAGAGGTAAGTATTGGGGTCTCTTGGGGCTGCCGTGATGGGCTCCGCCCCGGAATTCCATGGCGGAGCTCGTCGCAGTCGGCTTTACAGCGTGGGTAATCAGGAGCCTGAAAACATAAATAAGGTAAAACAAAAAAACAAATTCAAATCACGTTTTATTATTTATTAAAAATGTGGATTTTACACCAAGTGTCATTCCCTGATAAACCAAAGGCCGCTGTGTTTGGGGATCTTTTCTGTTTACTCAATCGGTGTAAAATATTGCGCAGTTTTTCAGGATACTCCAAAAAGCTTATAAAAAAAAAAAAAAGGTGAGTCACCGGCAAAAAGCAGTCCATAAAACGAAGGGTTTCAAGATTGCTGAACGTCGAGGGTCTCTTCACTGTCCGCCAGCCTTCCCATTCTCAAGGACGTCAGATCTGCAGGAAATAACGAAAAATCAGCAGGTTAACAGTCACATCACACCAGTATTACTGATCCCTAGATCCGCTCCACCCATTTACATTGACCACTACTCCCCCAACCTGGTCAGAAGAATCATATATTATATATACGTACACACACGCGCGTGCGTACACACACACGCAAGCGAAAACCTGCAAATATGCGCAAAATAAGCACGTATGAGCAGATGCAGCAGCTTACCTCGACGAGTTATGTCAGCTTGTGTGCAAGCGAAGCGAAATTCTTCTCAAAACGCGTCCAAACGTCAGGATCATCTCCACACGTAAGTTTGCAAAAAAAAGCGCACAAATCTCAGGTGGCCGCGTCTCCCCACGTAGCGCACAAATCTGAAAAAAAGACAGGTTGCGTCAGGTGGCGTCGCGCAAATTTCAGGTGACGTACTCACCAGACGTAGCGCACAGCGAATTAATCTCAGGTAGGTACTCGCCACACGTAGCGCACAGCGCATTAATCTCAGGTAGGTACTCACCACACACAGCGCATTAATCTCAGGTAGGTACTCACCACACAGCGCATTAATGTCAGGTAGGTACTCACCACACGTAGCAGCACAGCGCATTAATCTCAGGTAGGTACTCACCACACACAGCGCATTAATCTCAGGTAGGTACTCACCACACAGCGCATTAATCTCAGGTAGGTACTCACCACACGTAGCGCACAGCGCATTAATCTCAGGTAGGTACTCACCACACGTAGCGCATTAATCTCAGGTAGGTACTCACCACACACAGCGCATTAATCTCAGGTAGGTACTCACCACACAGCAGCACACAGCGCATTAATCTCAGGTAGGTACTCAGCACACAGCGCATTAATCTCAGGTAGGTACTCAGCACACAGCGCATTAATCTCAGGTAGGTACTCAGCACACAGCGCATTAATCTCAGGTAGGTACTCAGCACACAGCGCATTAATCTCAGGTAGGTACTCACCACACGTAGCGCACAGCGCATTAATCTCAGGTAGGTACTCACCACACACAGCGCATTAATCTCAGGTAGGTACTCACCACACAGCAGCACACAGCGCATTAATCTCAGGTAGGTACTCAGCACACAGCGCATTAATCTCAGGTAGGTACTCAGCACACAGCGCATTAATCTCAGGTAGGTACTCAGCACACAGCGCATTAATCTCAGGTAGGTACTCAGCACACAGCGCATTAATCTCAGGTAGGTACTCAGCACACAGCGCATTAATCTCAGGTAGGTACTCAGCACACAGCGCATTAATCTCAGGTAGGTACTCAGCACACACAGCGCATTAATCTCAGGTAGGTACTCAGCACACACAGCACATTAATCTCAGGTAGGTACTCACCACACAGCGCAGAAATCTTCCTCTCCCACGTTGAAAGTAGTATAAAAGGCTCCAACCATCAGCTTCCTCTGTAGGCTCGGAATTCGCGGGCAAATTCAAGTACCGGTGACGTCACCGGTCACGTGAGGCGCGGGCACAGCTCTCATCGTGCACGGCAGCTGAACTGTACTGCTCGTGCACAATGGGAGGTCACATGGTGCCGATTCCAGCCACCTCATTGGCTGGAATCGGCAGCAGGAATAACCGCAGTGTAAACTACTAATATGCCTGGGGGACTACAACATGCGATGCTTTGATCGCTTCTGCAGTATGACGTAATACTATAAAATCAGCTCATACTGCGATTTGAAACACAGTCAATCAAGCCACCCCACAGGAATGGCTTGATAGGCAGTTTAAGGCTACCATGACACCTGTATGGCTCCCTCGGGGCGGGGGAGGGGGGGAACGTACAGGACCCCTGCCCATTGTTTGGGGGATTTAAATGCCGCTGTCAAAATTAACAGCAGCATTTAAAGAGTTAATAGCTGCAAACAGCTGCGCGGCCTATTGCAGCTATTGCCTGCTTGTGTCAGCTGTAAACAGATGACACGCATGCTGTATATTGAAAGGTCACCCTGCAAACTCTCTTCATACATACACCGTTCTAAAACGTAAATGTACGTCCTGGAGCGGGAAGGGGTTAAAGGCCATGTGCTGCCCCTCCACTTCCCTCCCCCACATCAACCAGGAACTATGTTTGTTGGGACCCCAAGCTGAGCACAGACTTGGGCCTTCATTGTGGCATTCACACATGTCACAGTAGGTGCAATCAGTGGAGTTATCAAATGAAAGTTCTGTTATGTGTTAAGCGAGTAGCTGCTCAGCTTGGCGAAAAAGAATTTGCTGACACTTAGCAAAAAAGCTTTTCTTTTTAAATATCAATACCCGCTAGTCAAAATAATGGACCAGCAGGCCACAAAGGGAAACGCGGGAATGCAATCCAACCAACTTCCCCTAAGAAGAGCATCCCAGTGGAACTCCTGGGACCATCCGAAAAATGGAGCGACCTCAAACAGTTTTTCTGAAGGTCTCAACCCCCTACTGGTGGAAGGCGGCAAGGCTCTAACATGTCATGGAGTGCACTAAGCTATGTTAGCACATGCGCAGTGCACCCCCTGACATGTTCAAAGAACCAAGCCACCCTCGCCCCAGGGGGTATTGGCTCCAATGCTGTGGAAGAGAAAAAAAAAAGTCCCATTCTGCCTTCACAAGCACCATATGGCACTCAGAAAACCTTTTACTAGGCTCCAACCCTTCTAGAATGGCATACCTTGGCCTCCATGCACATCACATGCCTTTTTGTCTATCTTTGAGATTCTACATCCACGTAATCTTGCTTCCTGCAGCCCTCCTGCGGGCACCTTGCTGAAGAAAGGCCCGTGGCCAAGCAGGAAGGGTGGGGGGGGGGGGGTTGTTCTATAGGTTATTTGCCTAAAAACCTGGCAAAACTAGCCCCAAGACATTTAAAGTTCATGGAAACTAAATATTTTGCCTGGAGGTTTATGGCTTTGTGTCTTCAACCGCTGAAGGTGGACTGGTTTTAAAAAGGCAAAGATCTAAAGGCATGTCCTTATTGTGGGAAAATCTTAAAGGTGTATGCACCAGCCTGGAAATTTGCAGAGGGTTCCCTGTTTAACACCAACGACGCAGCTACTATAGGGGTCTGCTTGAAACCGGCAGGCCTGGAGACTTTCGGCACAGCTCCTGTAGTTGTGAAGGGTATTACACAAGGGCCATAACATTTTGCCTGGCTACACAGGCCCAACTTATAAAAAAAACAACGGAGCCGTACATCAGATAATACCCAGGAAATGGAAATCCACATCCCCACCTACCAGATTAATGTGGCTAGAAGCACTTAACATCCAACATTTGGAAGAATTATGTACTAGAGACGAGATGAGGCATGGTAGCTACTTGGCACCCTGGACCATCTGGGTCTCGCTTCGAAATTCACCAGAGACGTCAACGTGGGTTACGAGCGGCCTCACCCCTCATCAACAAAACCAATCCATCCTATCATAATTAAGTCTCAAAATAGATGAGCGACATCCAAGTGGCTAACAGGTCGGATCATCCCCCCCCACCACCACCACCTTCTTTCCCATCTATACTTTTCTCTACACAAGAATATTCTTTTCTCTTCTTCCCTTTTTCACTATAGTCTCTCTATAATAATTACTGTTAGTAGTATAGACAGTTCATGCTAGTACAATTACACCATGACAAGTTTGTTTTTTCTATTTAGTTTAATGTTTTGGTACATAAAATTGCCATAATACTGTAATGTGATAATACTTGACAAGATTTGATGGTATAAGATGTTAATTGCAGAACTACAAAAAATAAAACACATTTTGAACCATACAAAAGACAGCGGTGTTCAGCCTGCACTTGCAACTTTTTTTTCTGCAGGAGTCTTTGGGTCTATGGGACTTTTAAAGCTAAAATCATGATCGCGCAAAATCGCGATTTCGCAGTAAATCGCAATTTTGCGCGATCGCGATTTTAACATTACAAGTCCCATAGACCCCTGCAGAAAAATAAAAAAACGCTGCGAATTTCACAGTGAAAAAAAACACTAGTGGGTAGTCACTAGAGATAATAATAATAATAATAATAATAATCTTTATTTGTATAGCGCCAACTTATTCCGCAGCGCTTAGAGATGAGCAAGCACCAAAATGCTCGGGTGCTCGTTACTCGAGACGAAATTTTCGCGATGCTCGAGGGTTCGTTTCGAGTAACGAACCCCATTGAAGTCAATGGGCGACTAGAGCATTTTTGTATTTCGCCGATGCTCGCTAAGGTTTTCATTTGTGAAAATCTGGGCAATTCAAGAAAGTGATGGGAACGACACAGAAACGGATAGGGCAGGCGAGGGGCTACATGTTGGGCTGCATCTCAAGTTCCCAGGTCCCACTATTAAGCCACAATAGCAGCAAGAGTGCCCCCCCTCCCAACAATTTTTACTTCTGAAAAACCCTCATTAGCAAGGCATACCTTAGCTAAGCACCACACTACCTACAACAAAGCACAATCACTGCCTGCATGACACTCCGCTGCCACTTCTCCTGGGTAACATGCTGCCCAACCCCCCCGCACGACCCAGTGTCCACAGGGCACACCAAAGTGTCTCTGCGCAGCCTTCAGCTGCCCTCATGCCACACGCTGGCCTCATAGCCACACCACCCTCATGTCTATTTATAAGTGCGTCTGCCATGAGGAGGAACCGCAGGCACACACTGCAGAGGGTTGGCACGGCCAGGCAGCGACCCTCTTTCAAAGGGGCGGGGCGATAGCCCATAATGCTGTACAGAAGCAATGAGAAATCCAATCCTGTGCCACCTCCATCAGGAGCTGCACACGTGGGCATAGCAATGGGGAACCCATGTGCCACACACTATTCATTCTGTCAAGGTGTCTGCATGCCCCAGTCAGACTGGGGTTCTTTAGAAGTGGACACATGCAGTTACAACTACGTGTGGACCGACAGCATGGGTGGGTCCCAGGAAGCCACCGGCGGTACATAAATATATCCCATTGCAGTGCCCAGCACAGCTGAGGTAACGTCAGCTTTAATGCAGGTGGGCTAAAAATTACTAGGATTACACTGTAGGCGAGGGCCCAAAAAAATTGGTGTACCAACAGTACAAATGTACCTCAGAAAAATTGCCCATGCCCAACCAAGAGGGCAGGTGAAACCCATTAATCGCTTTGGTTAATGTGGCTTAATTTGTAACTAGGCCTGTAGGCGGCCCAGTAAAAATAAAAATTGGTTCAGGTGCAAGTTTCAACGCTTTATTGAATTAAGAATTGAAATGTATAAACATTGTTTACTAAAGTCATATGACTGAGCCTTGTAGGCCTAAGAAAAATTGCCCGTTCGGCGTGATTACATGAGGTTTCAGGAGGAGGAGCAGGAGGAGGAGGAGGAATATTATACACAGATTGATGAAGCTAAAAGGTCCACGTTTTTGATGGTGATAGAGAACGATGCTTCCATCCGCGGGTGCAGCCTACGTATTGTTTAGGTATCGCTGCTGTCCGCTGGTGGAGAAGAGAACTCTGGTGAAATCCAGGCTTTGTTCATCTTGATGAGTGTAAGCCTGTCGGCACTGTCGGTTGACAGGCGGGTACGCTTATCCGTGATGATTCCCCCAGCCACACTAAACACCCTCTCTGACAAGACGCTAGCCGCAGGACAAGCAAGCACCTCCAGGGCATACAGCGCGAGTTCAGGCCACGTGTCCAGCTTCGACACCCAGTAGTTGTAGGGGGCAGAGGCGTCACGGACGACGGTCGTGCGATCGGCTATGTACTCCCTCACCATCCTTTTACAGTGCTCCCGCCGACTCAGCCTTGACTGGGGAGCGGTGACACAGTCTTGCTGGGGAGCCATAAAGCTGTCAAAGGCCTTGGATAGTGTTCCCCTGCCTGTGCTGTACATGCTGCCTGATCTCCGCGCCTCCCCTGCTACCTGGCCCTCGGAACTGCACCTTCTGCCACTAGCGCTGTCGGATGGGAATTTTACCATCAGTTTGTCCGCCAGGGTCCTGTGGTATAGCATCACTCTCGAACCCCTTTCCTCTTCGGGTATGAGAGTGGAAAGGTTCTCCTTATACCATGGGTCGAGCAGTGTGTACACCCAGTAATCCGTAGTGGCCAGAATGCGTGTAACGCGAGGGTCACAAGAAAGGCATCCTAACATGAAGTCAGCCATGTGTGCCAGGGTACCTGTACGCAACACATGGCTGTCCTCACTAGGAAGATCACTTTCAGGATCCTACTCCTCCTCAGGCCATACACGCTGAAAGGATGACAGGCAAGCAGCATGGGTACCCTCAGCAGTGGGCCAAGCTGTCTCTTCCCCCTCCTCCTCATGCTCCTCCCCCTCCTCAACGCGCTGAGATATAGACATGAGGGTGCTCTGACTATCCAGCGACATACTGTCTTCCCCCGCCTCCATTTCCGAGCGCAAAGCGTCTGCCTTTATGCTTTGCAGGGAACTTCTCAAGAGGCATAGCAGAGGAATGGGGACGCTAATGATTGCAGCATCCCCGCTCACCATCTGGGTAGACTCCTCAAAGTTTCCAAGGACCTGGCAGATGGCTGCCAACCAGGCCCACTCTTCTGTAAAGAATTGAGGAGGCCGACTCCCACTACGCCGCCCATGTTGGAGTTGGTATTCCACTATAGCTCTACGCTGCTCATAGAGCCTGGCCAACATGTGGAGCGTAGAGTTCCACCGTGTGAGCACGTCGCATAGCAGTCGGTGCACTGGCAGATTAAACCGATGTTGCAGGGTCCGCAGGGTGGCAGCGTCCGTCTTGGACTTGCGGAAATGTGCGCTGAGCCGGCGCACCTTTCCGAGCAGGTCTGACAAGCGTGGGTAGCTTTTCAGAAAGCGCTGAACCACCAAATTAAAGACGTGGGCCAGGCATGGCACGTGCGTGAGGCTGCTGAGCTGCAGAGCCGCCACCAGGTTACGGCCGTTGTCACACACGACCATGCCCGGTTGGAGGCTCAGTGGCGAAAGCCAGCGGTCGGTCTGCTCTGTCAGACCCTGCAGCAGTTCGTGGGCCGTGTGCCTCTTCTCTCCTAAGCTGAGTAGTTTCAGCACGGCCTGCTGACGCTTGCCCACCGCTGTGCTGCCATGCCGCGCGACGCCGACTGCTGGCGACATGCTGCTGCTGACACATCTTGATTGCGAGACAGAGGTTGCGTAGGAGGAGGGTGGTTTAGTGGAGGAAGCATACACCGCCGCAGATACCAGCATCGAGCTGGGGCCCGCAATTCTGGGGGTGGGTAGGACGTGAGCGGTCCCAGGCTCTGACTCTGTCCCAGCCTCCACTAAATTCACCCAATGTGCCGTCAGGGAGATATAGTGGCCCTGCCCGCCTGTGATTGTCCACGTGTCCGTTGTTAAGTGGACCTTGGCAGTAACCGCGTTGGTGAGGGCACGTACAATGTTGCGGGAGACGTGGTCGTGCAGGGCTGGGACGGCACATCGGGAAAAGTAGTGGCGACTGGGAACCGAGTAGCGGGGGCTGCCGCCATCATGTTTTTGAAAGCCTCCGTTTCCACAAGCCTATACGGCAGCATCTCCAGGCTGATCAATTTGGCTATGTGCACGGTTAACGCTTGAGCGTACGGGTGCGTGGCTGCGTACTTGCGCTCAAACACTTGCGCTAGCGACGGCTGGACTGTGCGCTGAGAGACATTGCTGGATGGGGCCGAGGACAGCGGAGGTGAGGGTGTGGGTGCAGGCCGGGAGACAGTAGTGCCTGTGTCCTGAGAGGGGGGTTGGATCTCAGTGGCAGGTTGGGGCACAGGGGGAGAGGCAGTGGTGCAAACCGGAGGTGGTGAATGGCCTTAGTCCCACCTTGTGGGGTGTTTGGCCATCATATGTCTGTGCATGCTGGTGGTGGTGGCGGCTCCACGGCTGATCTTGGCACGACAAACCTTGCACACCACAGTTCGTCGGTTGTCTGCACTCTGAAAAACTGCCAGACCTTTGAGCACCTCGGCCTCTGCAGGGTGGCATGGCGCGAGGGGGCGCTTTGGGAAACAGTTGGTGGATTATTCGGTCTGGCCCTGCCTCTACCCCTGGCCACCGCACTGCCTCTTCCAACCTGCCCTGCTGCTGCACTTGCCTCCCCCTCTGAAGACCTGTCCTCACTAGGCTTAGCAAACCAGGTGGGGTCAGTCACCTCATCGTCCTGCTGCTCTTCCTCCGAATCCTCTGTGCGCTCCTCCCTCGGACTTACTCCAATTACTACTACCTGAGTGATAGACAACTGTGTCTCATCGTCATCGTCCTCCTCACCCACTGAAAGCTCTTGAGACAGTTGCCGGAAGTCCCCAGCCTCATCCCCCGGACCCCGGGAACTTTCCAAGGGTTGGGCATCGGTCACGACAAACTCCTCCGGTGGGAGAGGAACCATTGCTGCCCATTCTGGGCAGGGGCCCGAGAACATTTCCTGGGAGTCTGCCTGCTCCTCAGAATGTGTCATTGTAATGGAGTGAGGAGGCTGGGAGGAAGGAGGAGCAGCAGCCAGAGGATTCAGAGTTGCAGCAGTGGACGGTGTAGAACTCTGTGTGGTCGATAGATTGCTGGATGCACTTTCTGCCATCCACGACAGGACCTGCTCACACTGCTCATTTTCTAATAAAGGTCTACCGCGTGGACCCATTAATTGTGAGATGAATCTGGGGACACCAGAAACGTGCCTCTCTCCTAATCCCGCAGCAGTCGGCTGCGATACACCTGGATCAGGAGCTCGGCCTGTGCCCACACCCTGACTTGGGCCTCCGCGTCCTCGCCCGTGTCCACGTCCTCTAGGCCTACCCCTACCCCTCAACATGCTGTATTACCAGTAGTACAGAAACAGAACGCTGTAATTAAATGTGCCGCTTATTGGCCTGTGGTTGGAGGCTGACTTCGCTTACGGAACGCACAGCAGAGCCAGGAAAGAATTTTGCGCAAGCCTGTAGTGAGACGTAGGTGCGTATGACTGAGCTAGTGGAATTCACAGCGCAGAAGCAGTCAAGTGTCCAAAGGCTACTAGTAGGCCTTAAGTATTTTGCTTCTATTTTTTTAAAGGCTGAGCTGAGACAGCAGACAGATACTATAGGCAGCGTATATATGTGTACTGTTTCCCTCTGGACGGGATGACGGCGATGATGTAACAGGCAACGCAGAGCCAGGAAACAATTTTGCGCAAGCCTGCTTTAACACTTAGCTGCGTATTAATTAGGACTACTACCCCCAGCAGACACGCAGTACACTGAAGACGGTCACAGGCAGCCCAAATATAGTATTTTTCCCAAATTTGTTTGAAAAAGCCCACTGCCTATATAGACAGTATATCTCTTTCACTTTTCCCACTGTCCCTATACTATGTACAATGACTGCAGACTCAGGATGTAATGCTCTGCACGCCCGATATACAAAAAAAAAAAATGTGCAACACTGCTAAAAGCAGCCTCAACAGTACTGCACACGGTCAGATGTGGCCCTAAGAAGGACCGTTAGGTGTAATTTTAGGCTTCAATAACCCCAACATTCTCCCTATAGCAGCAGCATCAGCAGCACTTTCCCTGATCTATGTCAGAATGCATCTGTGGCGAGCCGCGGGCGGGGCAGATTTAAATACTCGGGTGACACCTGATCTCCCCAGCCACTCACTGCAGGGGGGTGGTATAGGGCTGGAACATCACAGGAAGTTGTAATGCCTTCCATGTCTTTCTATTGGCCAGAAAAGCGCGCAAATGTCTCAGAGATGAAAGTGAAAGTAACTCGAACATCACGTGGTGCTCGTCTCTAGTAACGAGCATCTCGAACACCCTAATACTCGAACGAGCATCAAGCTCGGACGAGTACGTTTGCTCATCTCTACTAGTCACCCTTAGGAAGGTATGTGAATGGTTGTACCTTCACCTGTGCTAATTGCTCCTCCATTCAGTAGTATGGCTCTCTGCATGTTTAGGATGTGGCGTTTCTGCCTGCCCTATTGTATCAGTAAGTATATGGCCGCTTCCTGTGATATTTTTGTCTGTTTATATTTTCCTGTTCCGTGATTTTGGGTAATAAAGTGCACTTAAGGGGCACCTATTATTATTTGCCTTTTTTATAGGCATTGCACTTTATGGTCCTCTTATATGGGACGATAATTAGTCAACCAAATAAATGGAAACACGGAAAGACTACTCATTGGCCCTTTCCCTACAATTTTTTTGCTAGTTTTGATAAGGTCCATGGTTCTCATGAAAGAAGGGGAAGAAACTAATTTTTGCTAGGTGCTTTTTTTAACCTCTTACTGACCACCCCATAGTGTTTTTATGTCCCGGTTGGCTGGGCTTTAATCCACATGGCCGTAAAAACACGCATTCTCTGGGGATTAAAGCCCTGCAGGCTGTGGACGTGACAGTTACCCCCGGTCGCACGACCGCCGTTATCCACCGGATACCGGCGATTGCATTACAGGGAATACAAAGTTAAAAGAAGTTAAAGATTTAGCTTCCCTCACGGGTCTGATCCATTAGGGGAGCTAAGAGTACTCACCCCCATCCTCTGTGATGTCCCGTGGCGTTCTGGTCTTCCAAGGCCTGATGTCAGCGGCTGCACATGCATGGATCATATCCATGAGGGGAGATGAAATTACGTACCTAAGGCCCCTGGCTTTATCCAGTTACCTTACCCCGGTCTTGTGCCCGTCGCCAAAATAGCGGCCGCATGCGCAAAAGCCATGGATTGCCGGGGTAATTTAAGATCTCCCCGTTCCTGGCTACCAAATGTAGCAGAGAGCCTGGAGATTTCACAGGGGGCCATGGTATGTGGTCTCTGGTGACGTTATCACCCTTATCCAATGGATAACGGCGATAAAAAAAATTTTAAAAGTCCAAAAAAAAAAAGACTTACGTTTTTACCTATTTACTTGCCTAAGGCCTCTGGCAATGTCCTCCGATGGGATCCTTATCCGCGGACCTTTACCCAGCTTCAGCACATGTGCAAATTGACAAAATGGCAGATGCAAGCACAGAAGCTGGGGACGGCCCGGGGAAACTAAAATTCTCCTTGCTCCTGGCTACTAAAAGGTAGCAGAGAGCCTGGAGCAGTGACTGAGGGCTGCTGTGAGTGGTGTCTGGTCACTTAGCGCTGTTATCCAATGGAAAATGGCAATCACGTAAAAGTTAAGACGGTTGAAGTTTGAAGCTCCTCTCAGTTTGGACCCCGTTGTGCATATGGACATAAGATTAGGGCCACAATGGGTATGTCTCTCAACACAGGACAAATAGGGGTATCTATTTTGGGATGTAAGTCTTCATTCATATGTGTGCTGTACAAAAAAAAAACCTGTTTTTAAAGTGACACAATTGCCAAAAAACACAAATTTATTTTTTTTTCGATTTGCATTCAAAACCTGTGGGGCCCTTAGCGACTATGCTCGCTCATCACTATTAAAAACGCATCGCAAGTTTGTGCTTTGCGTTTTTTATATTAGAAAGTCCCATTGACATTCGCGTTAAAAGCGAATGGGTAAGAGCCCTTAAATGGAGAAGATTGGCTTCTACCTCATTGGGTTTTTCTTTTGCCTTCCTCTGGATCAATATTGGGAGTTAGTAGGCTGAACTGGATGGTCTTTTCAGCCTTACATACTGTTATTATGATTTAATATTTATTTTTTTAACTGTTAAAAACATTGTTTTTTTTTCTTTTATTTAGATCCCATAGGAGACTTGAACTTGCAGTGCTTTGATCGATTGTATATACGGCAATACTTCAGTAAATAGAGATTTTGGATGTTGCTTTTCAAGTCCTGCTTCGGGTAGGTCTTCATAGGCATCTATGCATGGCAGCCCTGGGAACCTTCAATAAGCTTTGGACTGCCATGTTAGCCCATCACCACCATCCGATCAC
This sequence comes from Eleutherodactylus coqui, assembly GCF_035609145.1. Classification (NCBI taxonomy): domain Eukaryota; kingdom Metazoa; phylum Chordata; class Amphibia; order Anura; family Eleutherodactylidae; genus Eleutherodactylus; species Eleutherodactylus coqui. The sequence goes on along the minus strand of NC_089842.1, from coordinate 49,767,553 downwards.
GCTGTGGGGGTTACCCCCCCCTTATTCTGCTGGTTGTTGAGATGCCACTGTAAAAGCCAATCACACATATAAACAGTTAATTCTTTTCAGAGCTTAGCAAAAAATAAAAGTGGTGTGAATGTAGTCAAGAAGTCGAGGATCAATTAGCATATATGCATAGTCATTACTTTGCAATGACTGCAGTGCTATCAAATAGGGCGGGCATGCTACGATAACTGCAGCAAGTCAGGTGTTGTCTGAATATACTTAACCTATGCATAGCAGGTTCAGACTGCCCATGCATTGTTTGTAGTATGTAACTATGGAAACACATAATTCTGCATAAGAGCAGTAGGCACAAAACGGTAGATTTTTTTTACATTAATACTAATTGCAGAGTTGCTTAATGTTTTTTGTTAGATGCATTGGAGCAACAAATTGGAGAATTGTATTATCTAACCTGGAGTCGCTCTCTACAACAGATATATAGATATCTCTCTGGTCTGTGCCAGAGATGTGGAGACTGAATAATCCTCCTCACCCACAGACACAAACCCTTATAGAGTCCAACGCCTGCATTAACTGATATCTCTGCTGCAAGAATGTCAGTGCCTATAGATGTATCCAGAGTGTCCCATCCGCCCATTTACATCCACAATGTTTAATCGCCTGCATACGTTTACATTTACACATAACCAGGTTTGTAAAGTTCCTTTCTTCATGAAATGCATAACGTACAGCAGTGTTGCGAATGACACAGCAGATCACTCCATTCATCCGTGTAAGAGTCCAAATATCTTTATTTTCTTGAAAATTCAGCAATAACACAGAAATCCAGTGGAAACACAGCAGCCACTGGCTATAAACACTTGCCTGTCAAGGCACTAACTGAACAGTAGTTTACCAACAGTGGTCTAGCACCACTACACATACCTATCCAGGTGTCAGTCTGGGGGCGTCCTTCCCAGTCTGACTTATGGCAGTATCACAGCCTGGTTTCCAGCAGATGTCAGGCTTTCAGCCACCTCTTAGCAGCCCTCTCAAGGAGTAGCTCCAGCTATCTCTCTCAGAGCTTGGCCCAGCGCGGCTTTCTACAACAGCTCTATTCTGGCAGTATCTCTGCCCTAGCTTTCAGCTAGGGACTGAATGTGCCTGGAGATTTTAGCTCCTCCAGACACACTCGCACAGTTGTCCCTGCTGATTAGCACACCTTCCAGTACACAGAAGGCCTGTTTACAGCCCCCTGCAGGCCATTCTGTATATTACACAGATACATTACATGCTATATATATATATATATATATATATATATATATATTAGCCATTAGCATTATGAATTAACTATCTTTCATACATTGTCAAGGTCTTCCTCATGAGTTGAATGGAGGGAGTCCAGAAATTGCAAAAAAAGCAGCTACAGGGGAAGTCTGCCTAGGCAGGATGGGGCCTTCTGCTCTCAGCACTGTGTCACACACAACTCTCCCCCCTCCATCTTGTCCTGAATTCATACAGGATGGGATATTCCGCAACAGCTTTACAAAATATGCCGTCCCCGAATCCCGCACTGCTAACTGGATTTTGATGCAGATTTGCTGGCAGGATTCGGTTATTGTCAACTCTGCACCAAAATTCGCATTTTAGCTGTGTGGATTTTGGGGCTGAATATTCTACGGGAGGGCATATTTCGCAATGCTGTTGCGAAATATGTTATCATATGTGAATGATCCCTAACTATCCCACAAAGGTGTTTCTGTACTCGGTGTGGGAAAGGCTTAGTGCCGTTGCAGCATCCAAGCGAGTGGGGGAGACCACAGGGATTGCAATATGGATATCATGGGTGCTTCTGTAATCTCACCGGACAATGGTGGCAAATGTGTCTTCCTCGGTTGCAGCACAGTGGCACAAAATAATAGATTCAGTCTTTATAATGAATGCGGTTTAATCACGTGACGCCAACACTTTACCCAGAACTGTAAGAATCAAGGGCGGGAAATAACTTGACAGGAGTCCTGGTAGCTTTTCGATAGTAAATGGGTAGTGCACAGTTTACTCAAGCTTTTAAGTAAATAACACTTAATAGCAGTCTTGAGCAAAGCAATTAATCTTGCAGTAGACAACACTGAAATGCAGTTGAATCCTGAATGAATACAGTTCAATCTTCAATGCTCTCTGTGAAACTAAAGGTGACACAGTAGAAAGTTGCACAGGCCTAGTTACCTGTTGGGCATACTGGAAAAAGGATTGATGCAGCTTTGAGATGAAAATAACTTGTGGACCTTTTGCCTATCCTTGGTTTTGACTTCTCCGGGTTTTTTGTGTAATTTACTGTTTAAGTGGACTGGTTCCCAGATTCCCTTCCCCTCACTGCTGTCAGGCTACAGAGCCGATGAATCCTAGCTTTCCTGTTGGACAATCGTGTGTTGAAGCTGCTCGCTCTGCTAACCTCCTCATACACGTCCTCCTAAGCAGACTCCCCTCTAACTCCTCCTTCACTTCCTTTCCTGTTCCCGCACTCTCCTCCTCAGCATACTGGATCACTGTAGTTTCCCGCTCTGAACTCACCACACCCCTTTACCAATCAGTGAGGGCATGACATACAGCCAATAAGCAGCCAGCTGTTGCCAAGCTCTAAGCTTCAAGCTTAGGAAGGAGGAGAAAACAAACATACAGCACTTTCTATGTCTCCTAGAAGAACATAACAAAGTGTGACAGGACTATGCATGTGTACTATTCTGGAGGACCCTCTGGCCCCTTACACCATCTGCTCACTGCAGCAATAATGTAGGTTGCAGGAGCAGAGAAAGTGGACCCGGCCAAAAAAACGGGAGCAGTGAGAAGTGGCGCATGCACACAAATTACAACATACCATGTTCGGCTCTTTGAATCCTTCGTCCAGGCACCACAACGCATGGTAGAGGCAGGGCTATTCAAAGACAGAGCACTAACAGTGGGGAACCCTAGCCTCAACAGAATGCCAGGCGGCTCAAAACATTTGCCTCCTGACCCCCTGTCCAGCCTACCCCTGGGGAGGGCTGCTGCTGAATTACAGAAACATAGTTAAAGTTATTTAGCAAAACAACAAACTTTAAGGAAAATGTTCTCTTAACGTTCTTTTAACTTCCGTCTGCTACAAAATTCCTCTACTTTTAAGTCACTGCAGATCAAATACAACATTCTCAAGATGCAAAGTCAGTCTCCGTCCAGCTAAATTCAAGACTAATGCGAAAAGAGGGTTTCACATGGGACATTTAGGACATATGCTATAAGATCCCCACCTATCATAAGAACATAAGTTCCCGTGACCTCTGTTCTGCCAGGCAAGGTGGCCAGAAGCAGTTGACTCAACCCACAAACTGGACGGAAAGGTGTCCTCTTGCTCGTCCCTTACCGTATCTCTCATAAACGTGAATGGAAAGGCTTCCTGAATGCAGCAGGAAAGCTGAATCCCCAATGCAGATGTGAAACCACCCGTTTATTTTTTAGATGGGCAGAAATGAAACGACTAGTGGGCGAATTATTGCCCCCCACCCTGTCATGCTTGTGTTTACACTGAACGACTATCGTTCATCTGCATTCACTCTTTCAAGCAATTATTAAGCCAATAATCATCCTGTGCAAAGGTACCTTTCCATAGTGCTAGATGGGGCTGGCTAGTCTAGGTGTACAGTATGAAGGACAGATGGTAACAGCTTCACAATAGGTTTCCTCAAGATTAGGAATCTCTCCCTTAGGCTACCTACACACAGTGGCAAAAACACCTCCCATTACGTCTGTGAAGTAGCGATCTTCCGGAGCGGCTTTCAGATATGTAAGAGGATCGGCAAGTGTTTCCCCATCATTTTCAATGGGGAAACTTGCATCGCACTTGTGTGCACATCGCGTGAGGTGTCCCATTAAAAATACAAGAAAAAGAGCATGCCATCACTGTGCAAAAATACGCAGGAAAAACACAGGCAAACGTTCATAAAAATGCAGCTCTGCGAGCAGTAAAAGGCTGCGGTTTTACATACAGTCATGTGAGAGAGGTCTTAGGCACGCGCTAATGCTATCTCAATCTGTTTACTAACAAATCACCCTCCCCATACTACCATCAGATATAACAGTTACAATATAAATAGTCCTTTCACCTCTTGGTTAATCATCCATTAAAAAGCTTGTTTGCAGTGGACTCTTTATGATGTATACATGATCTAGACCAAACCTGTATTATAGAGTTTACCTGTCGCGTCCAACCTGGACACGCTGGATCTATTACCCACAGATCCCCCACAAATGCAAAAGAACAAATGACAAAACAAGAAATAGAACCAGAATATGGGAAACACTGTCCCTATATAACCAAACTCAGGGAAGGGCCCTTCCTGAAAGCAGGGGGATTGTCCTGATAAGGACGGCCCTGACCGCATGCCTAGGTCCCTAGTTGACCCTACATGGGAAAGGAAAAGAACACAAGAATACCAAAACTTGAAAAGAAAACAAATGCAGTACTTAGCTTGAGATGCGGTAGGTAACTGAGCGATCCAGGAGCACGCTACTGACTGCAAGCTCAGCCAGAGAGAGACTGACAATCAACAGCAGTTCAGCTCAGTATCCAGCCAGGTTAAATAGCCAGGCTAATTACCCACAGGTGCGACTGAGCACCTCACACCTAATACCACACCCACTGAGCCAGAAGATGTAGAACCATCTCCAAAACCAGCACCAGATTTGTCAGCAAGGCAGCAATCCCAGCACCGCCGCAACATTACCTGTCTATATAATTGGTGATTTCCTTAACAGGCTCGAGATTTGCTTGATATAATCCAAGGATGCACAGCCATTTTTGGTGCAAGGGTAACATTGTCAAAATTGAACAAATCCTAAAATCCGCAATAAAATGTAAAGGGATACAACCATCCGAGATATTTGTGGCATATCGAAAATACATTGCAATTTTTAACAAAGATGCAAACACCATTTAACTTGCATTTCAAAAGTTTTGTATTTGGATGTCCAAGGTATAGACAGGAAGAAAAAGCGTCATCCCGGTACATATGTAGGTTCCTCATTCAAAATACAGACCAAGGCATCATAGTAACATAGTATATTAGGGTGCATTCAGACGATGGTATATCAGCCGGGTATTCACGCCGGCCGATATACGGCGTCTCTCTCTGCAGGGGGAGGAGGCTGGAAGAGCTGGGAGCAGTGCTCTGAGCTCCTGCCCCCTCTCTGCCTCTTCTCCACCTCCTCTCCGCCCCTCTGCACTATTTACAATGAGAGGAGGCGGGGTGGGGCTAAGTGGCGAGAATTAGCTCCACCCCATCCTGCCTATCCTCATTGAAAATAGTGCAGAGGGGCGGAGAGGAGGGGTGGAGAGGGGATGAAGAGTTGGCAGAGAGGGGGTGGGAGCTCAGAGCACTGCTCCTGGCTCTTCCAGCCTCCTCCCCCTGCAGAGAGAGATGCCGTATATCGGTTGGCGTGAATACGCGGCTGATATACGGTCGTCTGAATAAACCCTTAAGCAATCAATCCAGCATCACTTCGAGATCTCCTGCTGAGGCTTAGACTGCAATGTCTATATACAGTGATATGTAGAAGCTGCAGAAGAAAATCAGTGCAAAATTTCTAACTAAAACCTCTTGGAAAAACTGTCAGCCCCAAATCCATGCAAGTGGAAAACAAACGTTGCCCTCTGAAAGTATCTAATCCTAGAGAACCCATAATTTATAAATTTAAAAACCACGCTACACCACTCTACCTACCCCTTACTACGCTAAAAGTGGTCTAGGAAGCTGAGATATAAGGAGCTGTTTGCTTGAGCCCTCACAGTCTTGTGTTTGTGGCAACAGCGGGGATCTTTCTCTCACTAACAAAATAGGAGTTTGTCTGTACGGACAAAACATCCTGTCCTGTTTCCCAACAGGAAAGGATCAGTCCTTTCGTGCAAGGGAAAGTTGCGGTCAAACATATATGTTCCCCTGCAGGGAAATGGTGGTATTACATGAAACCCATTCACTAATATGGGCTAGCATTCCATTCTGGCCCATAAACAGCGTCCCCACTCTATTATGGTCATACAGACTAATAAGGAATATGGCAAAGGACTGTCTTAGTGAAACAACCCCTTAAGATCAGCAAAGACACACAGGGAATTGCTAGATGAAGACCTGCCTTAAAAGACCTGCAATTCCAAGTCAAAGTTATATGCTTCATAGGGCGGTAACATAGCGGCACAGATATAGCTTTACCTGTGGTCTCCTGCCCGCCAAACGCTAGGAAACTTTTGCCCAGTCTCCAGAATACCCCTTTAACTTTTTAACTCCTCCAGATGGTCTAATACAACCCCACACTTTCTTAAGAAACTGCTGATGTAGTATAATTGATATAGACTTGGCCGGTCAGCAAGGTGTCAGGCAGCAAATTACAATGACATGATGCTGCATTCTTCTGCCCTTGTGCCTACCTTGAAGGTCATCATTGAATTTTGGTAATTGTTGCCGTTATGTCAAAGTTTGTTTTTGGTCAGAAGGAATATTAATATTGATGTTATTTACTCTGCTGGACTCCGTCCCAGGATACAGATTTCTCTCACGCTGCAATATTTTTACACTGCACCATATGTGATAAATTTCATTTTCTCATTAAATTATAACCTACATAATCTTGCACAAAGGAGCAGATTGAAGTGATCTGGGCCCACGGTATTAAAGGGGACCCGTCGCCATTACAGAATGAGGATTTCTAATACTTACCAGCTCCAACGCTGTCACCCGGTGGAGATCCCTCGGTGCAGGAAAATCTGACTCCGTGCATGCAATCTCCCTTAGGCTTGTATTACGGTGCTGTGAGGATGTGACAGGTTCCCTTTAGAGGTACCACGCCCCTACCAACGATTGTAACTATATTGATTTTGGTTAATAAAATGCATTTAAGGGGCACTTATTGTTTGCCTTTATTTTATAGGCACTGCACCTTATGGTCCTTCTACATGTGCCAATAATTTGGCCAATTGAATGAAGGAAAGATGGAAAGCTTAATCATTGCCTTTCCCTACATTTCTTTTGCTAGCGTTGGGAAGGTGCATGCTTCTTGTGAGGGAAGGGGAAAAAGCTAATTTCAGCTAGATGCTTCTTCAAAGGGGTTGACCCACTTCTAACTGTTTGGCTGCAGGAAGCAGACAGCTCTGTACATTGTGCAGTGGCCGTGGTTGGTACTGCATGCCAAGTCCTATTCACTTCAATACTTCACCTTAAGTGGCTTTTTTTCGTGTTGCTTTTACATCGAACATATGAAGACTGAACAAGATCTGGTCAGGTGCTTCCCATTAGCAACCAAAAAATAGTGATTGACAATTATTGAATTTTTATCAGTCATTACGCGGTGCCTCTGCGACGGCCTGAGCGGGAGACCCACAGGGAAACTATGATGCCGTTCACGGGGTCCCTATATAATCTCTCCCGACAGCGACGTCAGCATGGCCTAGCTCGGTCGGGCGCACAGTGAATGTGAACAGAGCATCCAGGTTTATAATATTCCTGACTTTGAATATAAATGCCACGTGATGCCAGCACCTCTCCTAGGCCGCTATTCACATGGCGCAAAATAAAGTAACCACAGTCAAGTATTGAAGTTTTAAGAAAACAACCAGAGGTGCAAGGCTGTACTTTACTCACACTTTTCCAGCTTTGATTCTTCAAAAAATCACTTGCGTAGTCCAATTTTCAGGTATAGCATTTTCCTCACAAGCTTTAATTCCTTTTTCGCACCTTCAGTTTCACACGCTTGCTTTGAGACACTTTTCCCTCTGAACTCCAGACATTCTCAGTCCCAGTTATCTGATAGACCATCAGTGGGGTTTGAACTCCTGACACATTATGTCCAAAAATAGAGATATATGCCCGAGATGGAACTCCTCCAGAGCACTAACCTCCTGCCCCAGGATTACAACCACTCAGTAAAGAGAGTCTGTACTAATTCCAGTTAAGAGCAGGTTGTACCCTTTAGAGAAACTGTAAACCAGGCGGATGAGAACATGGTAGAACCACAACTCTGTACCCCTTTTTGTTAACTCAGTAGAACATTAACCCATTCCAGGTTTTTCTGGAATAGCACTTCCAGTGTTAGACTTTACTTTATAAAAGCGCACAAGAACACAAGGACTGGCCAGTCTATTTTTTTTTAAATTCAGCTGAGCCGAGCGGAATTTTAAATACTTCAGCATAAACTATGGGGTCCATACATTACTCTTCTCCCCAAAGTCTGAAACTCAATTGTACAGTGTTGCCAACACTAAGATAGCAAAAGGTGCCTGATTAGAAACAATACAGGTGAAAGCGGTATGAACTTTGCTCTCCCTTTTTTTTCTTTTGTGGACAGAGATGGGGAGGAGTGTGTGCATCAAAGACACTGAGGATTCTTTACTTTTAAATTCACTGTCACTCAAGAAGCATACCTTTAGCTTTAGCTATAACACTTCTTTCAAACTCAACTCCTACACAATAGCTTTTAAACGATACTAACGATTCTTTGCAGACACATTTTCTTTCTTTTGACATCAACACCAAACACCTGTCACACTCTAGCAGTTATACCATGACAGATATTATTACATAACTTTTGACTGAACTATGCACAATAAAACATACCTTTTTAGCAACAAGACCTTTTTTACAAAGAAAAAGAATTTTAGCTTTTGAGTCCCACATTATCACGTAGTCAACTTAAAGTATGCTTCAAAAAAACTCAAAGCAAAACAAAGCGTCAGAGTACCTGGTAAAATAGCAGCCCAACTGTAAACACAAAAAAGCACAAAGTCCAAATGTCCTTCTTCAATCTGACTAGACTCATTCCCCCCTTTGAGTCCTCACCGGAAACATGAGTTCCTCTACATCAGAGTCCATTAAAAAAAAAAAAAAGGGTGTTGGACCACTCTCCCAAGACCGAATTCTGAGGGATGAACACACCGACGGCCCAGGACTCCACAGATCCCAAACTTCCCGGTCTTCCGCAGTCTATTTCTCTCTTTCCACCTCAGTACTCACATCTCAGAACCCAAATGCAAAGTTTTGATCACCATATTCCGTGATGAAAGGCCATTGGTGTGAAGGAATGGCCTGACGGGCTTCACGATTGTTCCAGTGTATCAGAATCCTTGGGGTATAGGCAGACATTAAAGTTCATTCACACGACACAAAAGTTTGCAACTTCTGAGTCTTGGGGACGGGTTGAATATTCTCTGTTGCCTCCTGGGCAGGCTCACTCAGTTCTCCCTTCCCTGCTGTCTTGTCCATTGCAGTCGGGGCGGACCCTTTTTTACAAAAGGTCTCTTGCAGCTTTTCAGCCAAAATTGTAGTTTCTTTTGCAGAATGTTCCACAACCCCATGTCGCACTCTATGATCCCAGCTGGGCACAACAAAAGCATGGAGGGCAGGCTCCGCAGGAGTTTGGTTTAAGTCCTCAGAGGGTCCAGCAGGCAATGGGTGTATGGAGGGTAAAAGTTCTTGTATTTTTTCTTCATCCCCAAAATACTAATGGGATCATTCAGGAGGGTAACCAGCCGGCATAAACTGTATTTAACTCTTGGCTGCTCTATCCTCAGTTCCCAGGCTTGTCTCCAACTCCTGTACAACTATCATTTTTCCCTCTGAACTCCAGACGTCCTCAGTCCCAGTTATTTGATAGATCGTCCATGGGGTTTGAACTCCTGACACATTACAAGCATTCCCTCAAGTTTCTCTTTTCTCTGGCTCCTTAAATTACTTTTCTTCTTTTAGTGGTAGCAGGAGAACTGTTACCCAACGCCTCAGCCTCACGCTGGGATGTCCACCTCCTCCGACTACATTCTCTCAACTCTCTTGTCTCTCTCTAAACTCCACCCCCTAACTACTCAAGGCCTACAACCACGTCACTCACGCAGTTAAAGGGCCGCACACACACGATTTTCTCAGAACGGTTATTCACATTCATTAACACTACAACTTCGGGCCACTATACCTCCTCACTCAGTCGCTCACCCTTGTAGATAGAAGAAGCAGCACGGGTTATATATTTCATTGTTAGGGATTAATCTACCGCCTAAAACCCTTGCTGCGTTCTGTTTCTATATGGCTTTTCTTAGACTTGTATTGGGTCAACTTTTGTTTGCGGAACTTTGTGGAACCAGAATTTATTCTGTCCTGGGTGCCATCCTCCATACAGAAAGCTGCATGGGGACGGAACCTGGTGGGCACCATAAGTGAGACTATGCGAGATGGAGACCCTTTTAGCCCCCGTCTCACAGTTTCTGTCCCTGTCAGTCTTATACACTGGGTAGGAAAGTCCTGTGCTCCATCCTGGTTTTCGCACTCATACAGTCTTCTGCATGTTAGATGGAACCAAGGATGGAGCAGGCCCTGGTTTCACAAACCATGGTGTGAAAGTGGCCTTGTACTTCTTTCTTGAATGCATTTTTGCAGTTGGCTCAAAAATTGCATCGAAAACGGCAGTGATATTTTTATAAGAAACTCTTGTGTGAAACCACCTTAAGGCCAGTTTTAAATGAGAGTTTTGCGGGTGTATTTATGCGCTTGCAATACGGTTGAGTGTCCAGGCCCAACTGCAGGTCTACTGACCCAAACTGAAAGCATCAGCGCCCATAATATGGACGAGTGCCCAAGCAATTTGATACTATGATGCCTTCAGTTCGGGTCAGTAGACCTGTGGTTGGGCTGGGACATTTATCCATATTATGGGTGCGTAAATTTATCCGTAATACGCTTGTGTGTAATTGGCCTAGCGTAAATATTTGGATCTGATCCCAGTGCTGGAAAATAATTAGGAGCTGCCCAGAAGAGCGGATGTGAAGCCTATGATCTCTGTAATAATATATAGCGTGTGCCATATGAAGTAAATGTGCTCCCTCTGGTTATTAAGTTTCGCAATCATACCTTACTATTGGAGTGAAATATCACTTCATTACTTGCTAATTACCACCGCTTCCCTGCAATCCTACCTTGTTTACGAGGAATACACCTAGGATTTTGTAATGAGGCCTGTATCGTTATAAACCTCCGTCCTCATTACACACACATACATAAACTTTCATCTACCACAACCGCATCCTTATCTACTATATAATCACGTCTGTGTGCAGAGCTTGTAATAACAACACAATTTACTTTGCTTATGTTCGTTTTTCACTCGCCGCACATATTGACACTGCACAATGATCGGAGATGATTATTTGGGCAATTATTGCCCCCCCCCCCTTCCACCATGTAGATGGCCCTTTAATCATCCTCCAGCTAATGGCCCATTAATATGTACTAATTATTATTATGTATTGTAGGCTTGGAGCAATTATAATAAGCACAGTGTGTAAATACACAGAAGGAGGGCTGAGAATTGGTAAGACTATTGTTCATTATTGATGAAAATGAATCTTTCTTATACAAGAGTCATCAGTATTGTTTGTGAGGTTAACATAAATGTTTCTTGTCCGACTTTCTTTTAAAAAGTACATTGTTGCCATGATCAAACTATAATTAAAAATTATCTCGCTATGTATGATAATTGTAACGATGGAGACATCCAACTAAATGCCTGCAGACTTTTTTTTTTTGGAAGTTATCAACCTGTGGGATGTCTTACCTGGCGTATACATGATATGGGACTAAGGGCTCTTTCCCATGAGCGTATATCGGCTGCTGTTTTCATGGCCAGATGATATGCACTACCATCTGATGCATTGGATTCCAATGCATCAGTTCAGATGGGCGTATTCCCGCATCACAAAAGTGCCCAGCCGGACAATATAGCACTGGCACTTTTACACCGGGCAGGAAAGATAGTCCTGGAACTATCTTTCTGGCCGGAATACATCAGCGGTTGCATAGACTCCTATGGGAGTCTATGACAGCTGCCGGAAAAGGGAGGGAGTTTAGCAGCGTGACTGCTAAACTCCCTCTCCTCCTCTCCGCCCCATGACAGCTGTTTGCAATGGGAGGGCCAGGATAGCGGAGGAGCTAGTTGTTAAGCACACTAGCTCCAACCCCATCCCGCCTCCTACCCTTGCAGTGAGACGGTGAGGGGGAGACAGTTTAGCAGAGCTAAACTGTCTTTATCCGCTGAAGTCATTGCGGGCTCGGCGTATATGCTCGGGCCGTCTGAACGGGCGCACAAACGTTAGGTTTGTGTGCCCGTTCATGCATTCTTACGTTGCCGGCGGGCGAACGTAAAAACGCTGACGCCCATGCGAAAGGGCCCTAAGCCTTTTTTCACACGAGCGTATATCGGCCGATATACGCTGCCCATCTGATGCATTGGTTTACAATGCATCAGTTCTGATGGGCGTATTCCCGACGGCCAAGAAAGATAGTTCCGGAACTATCTTCCGGGCAGAATACAGCTGCAGCTTTTATAGACTCCTTTTAGTTGACTGTGTTTCAACTTACATATGAAAATGATGACTATCATCACCTGTTTGGTATAATTGGTTAATCATATATCTGATTATAATCCTACAAAATCCCTAATTTTGTGCAAGCGTACCTGGAAGAATTGGCACGGTTTTGAATGCAGAGGGTGTTCACACCAAATATCGATTCCAGTTGGATTTTGTTCATTCACTTTGCATTTTGGTAATTTACAAAAAAAAAAAACTATTAACACTTCTATTTTTGAAAGAATTCTTACTTTGCAGAATTGTTTCTACATCTGCCTAAAACCTTTGTGCAGTACTGTGTGTGGACTTAATACCTTGAAATTGGCTTCTCTGGACAGAGGGAAAGCTGTGAGCGCATTCTTCACACAGTGTGATGTACTATGTTAGCCCTGTGCAAATATGGTGTTAAGTAAATACAAGTATTGGGGTTTACGCTATATAGTGTTGCACTTGATACATTCAGCAGAGAGATTGCCCCCTTGTGGAGAAGTACGGTAATGAAAATTTCCATAACATTCAGTACTGTGAAAGCAACTTACGATTCAAGTCATAATCCAGCACTTTATTTTCTTCCCCATTTTTCATATTTATTGTAGGCAGTAAATACAATTTGATCGCATACATCAAAAAAACATAAAATAAGATTGTACTTGTATTTGACAAATCCCGAGCTAAATGATCACAGCTAAGATTCTGCAGTATTTTGTGATGCTGTCAGAGCGAAATACTGAGTAATGTACACAAATATTATGTTAAACGAAAACCATGTATTTCCAGTAAATGAAGTGTGTCTATTAGATTGTAACACTAGTTTAAGGATCTGTGATGTTTATATGACAGGCTGCGATTATATTGAGCGCGAAATCCACATCAAATCTGCAGAAAACTATAAGCCACTTCTAACCTCTTCCTGACATCTGCCATACATATGCAGCAGATATCAGGTATTATTGTATAGAGAGGGCTCAGGAGCTGACATCTAGCTGCAATATCTAGAATTGGAGATAACTCAGATCGTAGCAGTCAACCAGTTGTGACAATTGCATTTATAAAGCTCAACAGATTGCAGGCAGCAGTTCGGTCATTATGGCACCCTGTGGCCTTGTGAAGGCCCCCAGGGCTGTCATGTATTTTTGCCTATTAAGTCATGCCTGTGGCATGGCTTAATAGATTGCTTACAGAAATACCATGAACTACAATACTAAAGTATTGCAGTATATTGCTAGTTCAGGTGTCAGGACTGGTTAGGAACCTGGGGGCACGGAAGTCCATACACCAGCCCTCTCCCCTGTCCCTGCCTACTTGCCCCCCAGGGCGACAACTGGGCGGCGGTCCCTACTCTGCACTAAGGAGAACCCCGTGAAAGAAGGGCGAGAGAAGACCAACTAACAACAAACAACTGACAAAACACAAAACCTCAGAGTCAGGAAAAAGCAGGGTCAAACCAAACAGAAGCAACAGACCAAGGGAGAGGACAAGCTCAGAGTCAAAGAATAGCCGAGTCAGGCAATTGGAGACAGACTGATGTAGCGAGTGTTAGCTTGACAGGACCAAATCAAACACTGGCACTGGGCTCATGAGGGACATATCTGTTCAACAGATATTTATGAAAAACTCTATGAATCTTCCAAGAATCCGGTAATGACAATTCATAAGCCACAGGATTGACAATTTTAGTGATAGGAAAAGGTCCCACAAATCGCGGAGCCAGTTTCAATGCGGGAACCTTTCATTTCAAATTCTTGGAAGATAAATAAACCAACTGACCAACCGAAAAACAGTGTGTCTGTTCATGTTATTTCTTAGCATGACCCCCAACAATGCTCCAAATTACGATGTACCTCACCCCAAATCCCTTGAAGCCTCTTGACCATAGAATCCGCCGAAGGATTCTCGGACGCCGGAGACACAGAAAAGGAACACCTGGGATGATAGCCAGCATTGCAGAAAAACTGCGAAGTTCCAGAAGCAGAATAACAATGATTATTAATAGCAAACTCTGCCAACGCCAAAAAATCTGCCCACTGATGCTGACGATCGCTGACATATAACCTAAGGTACTGAATAAGTTCTTGGTTCATGCGCTCAGTCTGCCCATTGGATTCCGGGTGAAAAGCCGTGGAAAATGACAACCCAACTCCGATGTTTTTACAAAAGGCACGCCAAAAATCGAGCAACAAACTGCACTCCTCTGTCCGACACTACATTGTCACTGGGTACAAACAACCTCCCTTCAGGAAGGGCACTCGGAGCACCCGATTGAGCTGCAAGAATTTGACCGGAGATGTCAGAAGACAACGCCGCCACCACCACCCCAGGAGATAGAATACTCTTGGGTTGAGAATCCTCTTGTTCAGGCGCCCCAAAACTGTGGGATAAAGCATCTGCCCTGACATTATTTGACCCTAGTACATACGTAACTACAAAATTAAAACTAGAGAAAAAGAAAGCCCACCGGGCTTATCTAGCGTTTAGGCACTTAGCAGACTCTAGATAAATCAAATTCTTGTGATCCGTGAACACGGTTATCTGATGTCTGCCCCCCTCCAGGAAGTCCCTCCACTCTTCAAATGCCCATTTGATGGCCAGCAATTCTCTATTGCCAATATCATAATTCCGTTCAGCCAAACTAAACTTCCTAGAGAAAAAGGCACATGGCTGCAGATTGGAGAGAGAGGCAGCTCCCTGGGATAGGACAGCACCCACACCATGCTCGGACGTGTCCACCTCCACAACAAATGGACAATGGAGATTAGGCTGTACCAATACCGGGGCAGTAGAGAATGCCTTCTTAAGGTGGGCAAAAGCTTCCTTAGCCTCAGGTGACCAGACGTTTACCTCAGCGCCCTTCTTAGTGAGGTCCGTCAAAGGTTTGGCCACAACTGAAAAATTCCTAATGAATTTACGGTAAAATTTTGCAAAACCTAAAAAGCGTTGCAACGCCTTTAAATTAGTCGGTTGACACCATTCAGTTATGGCCCGTACCTTGTCTGAATCCATCTGAATCGCTGAAGGCGTTATGACATACCCCAAAAAAGAGATCTCTTGGACCCCAAATTTGCATTTCTCCAGCTTAGTGAACAAACGATGCTCTCGAAGACAAGAGAGCACAACACATTAATGACTCAGATGCGTCTCCCAATTGGGAGAGAAAATCAAAATATCATCCAAATACACTACCACAAAAGTACCCAGAATATCATGAAAGATGGCGTTCATGAAGCCCTGAAAAACGGCCGGGGCATTGCATAAACCAAACGACATCACTAAACACTCGAAATCCCCGAAAAGAGTATTAAATGCCGTCTTCCATTCATCCCCTTCTCTAATCCTAATCAGGTTGTATGCTCCCCTGAGATCGAGTTTGGAGAACCATCTGGCACCTGATTAAGGAGATCGGGGATTTGCGGAAGTGAGTATTGATTCTTCACTGTAATCTTGTTTAATGCTCGATAATCAATACAAGGCCGGAGACTACCACCCTTCTTTTCCATAAAGAAGAGCCCAGCCCCCGCAGGAGACTCAGAGGGACGAATATGCCCCTTGGCCAAACTCTGTTACATACTTCTTCATGGCCTCCCATTCAGGGACTGTAACATTGTAAATTCCCCCCTTGGGAATCTTACCCCCAGGAACAAGATCAATTTTGCAATCCCATTCCCAATGAGGGGGCAACACTTCTGAGAGTTGCTTAGAAAATACATCAGCAAACTCCTCTAGGTATTTAGGCAGGCGAGGAACCTCACAACTGGAAGAATGCAGTTGGACAGATGTTAAATGATCTCCACAGCCAGCTCCCCACTGTATCAACTCAGAGGCTGCCCAATCAATAACGGGGTTGTGAAGACGTAACCATGGTAACCCCAAAACAATAGCGAGAGATAAATTCTCCATGGCTAGGAACGTACAGGTCTCTGTATGTAGGGCTTCTACAGAGAACGTTAGTTCAGCTGTAATCTTCTTAACTAGCCCTGCAGTCAACGCGGTTGAGTTGATTCCAGAGAATTGTATGGGAGGACTCAAATCCCGCAATTCAGAAGCAAATGACTTAACAAACTCCAAGTTTACAAAATTGGCAGCCGCCCCTGAGTCAATAAATACATGACCGTAAATAAGACAAGAACCAAACATAATGGAACAAGGAAGAAGCAACTTAGAAATACCCGTAAGTACCTGAGCTCCTAGCGGTCCCTCCGAACATCGCCTAGGAACGGAAGTTTTTCTGCAGCTGTCTCTTGTCACAGGTGGCAACCCGATGTCAAGGATCCCACAGTAGAAACACAGCCTGTTCTTTAGGCGGAATACCTTATGATCTGGAGGTGAGATATACCCCAGTTCCATAGCTTCAGTATGGTTGCTGGGTAGAACAGAATTCTGATCCTTCAGAGCGGGGGAGGAACTACCAGATCTAGGATTAGGTCTGCCTCTAAGACGACGACCAGCCCAAACTGCTAACATCATGGCAGTCTCTAATGTCTTAGGCTCAGGATGAGACAACAGCAGGTCCTTTACTGCTTCAGACAACCCGGTAAAAAAAAAAATCCTTTAAGGCCCGGTCATTCCACCCAGAATCAACATTGACCTGTCGGAACTGAGAACAAAAATCTTCTGCTGCACTCTTGCTCTTAATAATTTAGACACAGCATAGCCTGCTCTGTCTGGTTCATCATATATCTGACCCAACGCTGCAAAGAAAGCATCCACGGACTGACAAGAGGGTAAATCAGGTGGCAAGAAAAGGCCCAATTTTGTGGATTATCCTTTAACCGAGAGATAATAGCCACCTTCTGGTAATCTGACCAAAACAGTGTCAGCCGAGCTAAGTGCAGGAGTCCCCGCCTAAGGCAGGGGCGGAGCGTGATGATACACCGGCCAGTGATGCAATAAATCCGGCCTCCCTCCAGCCACGCCTCCAAACAGGAGAACCCTGAGCCTGGCCGGCGCGGATGCGCCGGCGCGCAGAGCGGGAGCCGCACCACCGACCAGCCCAATGGGAACTATGGGCAGCAACGCCTGCACGACCGCCGATGGCATCGGGAAGGCCAGCACACCCACGCCGAGAACCAACACCCCCAGCGGTGAGCCTCCTCCTAACATTAGGATTCCTATGGGGTCTGAAAAGACTAAAAAAAAGAAGATTAATCAATTTTTTTTAATTACTGGCAAATAAAAAAAAAATATAACTATTCCTTACATTTCTTGGTCTATTTTTCTAACAATTGACATTATAATGTATTGGTGTATGTTGTGGATGATTTGTTGTTGTTGTTTTCCTTAATTTTTTTATTTACTGTTTTTCAATTTTGATATGTTTCATTTTAATTTTTTTTATCTTTCTGTATTTTTTTCACAGTTTTTATCTTTCTTTTTTCAGCTAATTTTCCAATATCCTAGACAAGAGTTTTCTGCTTTTGTTTCTGATAAAATGTCGAATGAGGTGACTCTGCAAATTAAAATTTCCTGAAATCTGGAGCTGTCACTTTATAAAATCTCAATAGCTTGAAAAACAATAGTTAACAGGTAATAAAAAAAAGCTTTGCTACTCATCATATTTAAAAATGGAATCTCCACATTGGTAAAAGTCCAATTTATTTCAATATCACATTTATTGCACAAGGTGAGTGCCAACAAAAAAATATGCATCGCCATAAACGCGCTTTATTTATCACCCTGGCTCAAAAAATAAAACCTGAATAAAAAGCATACAAAACGTAATATGCTTCCTAAATTGGTACTAATCAAACCTGCAGAAAACAAGTCCTCACACAGCTGCACGGGTGAACAAATAAAAAAGCTATGGGGGTCAAAAGGTGGCGACAGAAAGCACTTTTTTTTTGTAGCATACCATAAGTTATATAAACTTGGTATTCCCACAGTGGTACTGATGGAAGAAAGATAGCATGTACCATATAGACTCGAGTATTAGCCGACCCGAGTCAATAAGTTTTACCGCAAAAAACTGGGAAAACATATTGACTAAAGTATAAGCCGAGCTATACTCAAGTATATACTGAGTAAAAAAAAAGACACCCTCCATACTCACCTCCCAGCCGGCGTCTGTGTGACAACCTGCGTGAATTCTCCCCGCTGTCATCTCTGTCAGTGCTGTGTAAGTAAGCGCTGTGATTGGATTGAGTGCCAGCCAATCACAGTTAGAACTCGATCCAATCACAGCGCTTACTTAAACAACGCTGACGGCGGGGGATTTGAAAGCTAAGCAGGGAGATGACAGCGGGGAAAATTCAAAAGCAGCTTGCGATTGGCTGCGAATGATCGAGCGCTGGCTGTGATTGGCTGGCGCTCAATCCAATCACAGCGTTGACGGCGGGGGGTGACAGAGCCGAGCAGAGAGGACGGCGGCGGATGACAGCGGGGAGACTTCCAGCAGCTTACCGCATCGCTGTCGGAAACACAGGAATTCAAGCAGCTTGCCGCACCACCGCTGGCAACACAGACGCCGGCTGGGAGGTGAGTATGGAGGTTTTTATTTTTTAACCCTTCCCTGAATCGAGTACACGCCGAGGGGGGCTTTTTCAGCACAAAAAAATGTGCTGATGAACTAGGCTTTTACTTGAGTATATATGGTAATTTTTTAATTGCACCATGAATACTGTAGAAACTAACTTCACCATAAATGGCGAAATTATTTTTTTCATTTAACCGCACGTATAAAGTCTTCCATTACACTATGTGGTATGTTAAATGGTACCAATGAAAACACCTATTCATCCTGTAAAAAAAAAAAACCCTTATGTAGCTATGATGCCAGAAAGATAAAAAAAAATTATGATTTTTTTTAAAGTGGGTAGGAAACAAGAAAACAAAACAAAAAAAAGCACTGTAGCTGGAAGGGGATAAAATGTCATCCACATAGCTTGCGTATGTAACATTTACACCACTTGGGGGCATACCACTAGGGTTTATTCACACGTGGTGTATTCACTGCATATTTTCTGACGCAGACTTCATGCATAAATTACTGCATATGTAGAGTCCCAGAACATCATTCTGGACCCCTCTATAATTGTCATACATGTATTGTCTTATGTGGATGCACTGTGCAAAACTGTCTATTTTCTGTATGTGTATTGCACAGCTGCAGCGTCTGAAGGGTTAACTCCCTTAAAATCATTGCCTATGAGCTTTGCTGCATGTTGAATGTATCTGTCTTTCTGTGTCATGTGGTACAAGTGAGGTTATAAAAGTGAGTGTCGGAGAGCAGGAAGAAGGTTGATGATCTTCCATCTGCCCATGCTGTTGGAGGACCCACAGTAATGCAGGGAAACACATTCAGCTTCCCTGTATCAAAAATGGAGAAAGAGAGGATCCCTAGTAGGAGCTGAGGATCTTTCCTCTTCCCCGATCATCTGGAGAAACCGCAGGGGCACAAGGAGACACCTCTGGTTTCTTTGCATCTAATATGGCGGAGACTGAGAGATCGCCTAACCGTATGTGAAGCGCATGGGAGTGAGTGAGCTTAAGTGTTTCTTCCCCAAAAAGTCCCATCACAAGAGAGCCATTGTAAGTTACTACCTCTTTTAGTGACTACATGTTTTCCTACAACAAGATCAGTGCAGAAGTCTACCAAACCTCTGAAAATAAAACTAAGTCTGTTTGATGATTCCTATGCGTCCGTTTGAAGTCTGGATCACCGTATAGTGGTATACCTTTAACTGACACCCGCAGGTGCTGAAGTCTATGAGAGCGGGGTGATAATTACTGCCATTCTGTGGCCATTGACACTCATGTCAAGTTTTCTGAATAAGTACTAATTTGCCGGCACTGTAAAGTCTGCCTGCTGAAGTTTGTTGTACCGTGTTTTCAGTCACTAGTAAAGTTCTACCAGGCCTTTACCATTCCGGAGGACCCGAGGTACTATACACTTGTTCAGTGTTATTAATCCGCCGTGTATGGATGCCGGTGTGTGGAACGGTGGCGTCACGAACTGGCAACTACATCCCCCCTCATGCCTGTTATTCTACGTAATGTTTCATAATAAACATTGCACATATACCGTGTTTCCCCGAAAATAAAGGCCTTATTATACTTATCTAGCAGGCTTGGTCCGGGTCCAGGGCTCTCCCACTCCTCTTCATAGCTCCGACGCACTTCCCGCGAACCAAACACAGCCATTGCTTCCTGGAGGCAGGATTTATGAATCCCATAGCCAGGAAGTGATGTTGTACGAGTGGCTGAGGACTGGGGGAACTGTGCTGAACCCCTAGAGAGCAGGAGGGACCTGGACCGAGTGTGCTAGGTTATGCATTTAGTTTTTTCTAATGAAGTGTAACTAGGACTTATTTTTGGGGTAGGGCTTATACTTCAAGCCTCCCTGAAAATTAGGCTAGGGCTTATTTTTGTGGAAACAGGGTAGCACATCTGGCAAGGGGATGTGATTTCGAACAAATCTAATCTATGTGCTGCAGAAAAATATGAAGCGTAAATTGACCTGCAGTGAATAATTTAAAAGGAACCTGTCACAACACTATGAACTAAGTTATGGTGCTGTTAGAGGACGTGACAAGGAGCAGGGAGATGTATTTGTATTGACACTCACAGGCTCCCGCGATCCAGCGGTGTGCACCTCTGAAGTCCGCACGTCTGTTGAAAATCTGACTCAGACTCCCATGCATGCGCTCTCCCATAGACATGTATAGGAGACCATGCGCACAGGACTCTGCAAAGAGTCTGGTCTTCTGCGCAGACGTCACAGTAGAACACCGCTGGTTTGCGGAACTGTATAATAAAATACATCAGCCGGTTCCATGTTATATTCCCTAATGGTTTCCCCCATGATTTCAACTCTTCAAATGAAAAAGTATTTTCTTCATTTTTGGTTTTTCTTCCCCACCATTAAAAAAATCATAACTCTATTATGTATTCATTGACGTCGCTGCATGAGGGTTGTTGTTTGCAGAACGAGTTCTCTTTTTCAATGGTACTATATGATGTACAATATAATGTACTGAAAAACTTGAAAAAAATTCTTAGTGGAGTGAAATGGAAAAAAATCCGTTGGTACCATTGTGTAGTACATACGACTTTTTGACTGCTCTTGGAGATGGGTTGACCAGAAAAAGTTTGGCGTTCTTTATTTATTTTCTTCTGACAACATTCACCTTGCAGGATAAATAATGCATTACCTTGATAGATCAGCCTTTTTTTAAAATTTAATTCCCCATTTTTTTTTTAATAAATAAAAAAACAATGTAAAAATTAAGTTTTAAAAACTTTTACCAAGTCCCCAGAGGGAACAAGAACTTGTGATGCTTTGATTGCTCCTGCAGTATGCTGTAATGCCATAGCATTTACACCTTCCTTTATATATATATATATATATATATATATGTTTTAGGCCTCTTTCACACGGGCGACAGCGATATCGCCGTCAGAAAATTGCAAGGCTTATAATATAAACCCTACCCTTAAAATAAGCCCTAGCTGCATAAAAGAACAAAAAACCAATACAACATCTAACAGGTACTGTCGGCTCTGCCACGCATCTCTTTGGCAGCTCTGGCAGATTTGCTTGTAGTTTTCAGTCAGTGCAAGTTCAAAATCCCCGCCTCCAGGAAGCGCTAGCTATGAGTCTTAAGCGCCGCGGCTCAGCCAATCACTGCAGCGCTCGATGAACCAGTCACAGCCATTCAATGCAATGTATCTAGGGCTTATTTTAGGGCTTTTAGAGTAGGATTTCCTACTCTAAAAGTTGCATCACACCGCACAAAAACCACGTTTTTGTGTGATATGATGCAACACAAAGGAAGGCTTCATAGGGAAATATGGGCTACGAAACATCGCAAATCGCGGCTGTATAGAGCATGCTGTAATTTTGTAGTCTCACAATGTAGTAGCCTACAAAACATCACTAATGTTAAGGAACCCATTGGAAAGCATGGGCTTCACATACATGCGATTTGTAGCGATGTCGCATCACAAGAAAATCACACGATTTTGTCACCCATGGGAAAACCGGTGTAGTGTCCCAGAACATCATCCTGGTCCCCTCCATAAATGTCATACATGTTTGTCCTATGTAGGTGCACTGTGCAAGGCTTGTCCTATCATATCCAGTGTGTGTGTTGCACAGCTGCGGCGCTTGAGAGGTTAACTTCCATAAAATCATTGCCTGCATGTAGATGTATCAGTTTTTCATGTCATGTGGTGTGAATGAAAGTATAAATAGCAGTGATTGAGAGCAGGAAAAGGGTTCCAGTCCATCTTCAGAGAGTGCCAACACAGAGCCACATGGAAGCACCTTCAGCTTCCAGGTAGGTGAAGATGGAGGAAGAGGAGAGATATCCCGTAGCGACTGAAGTCTGGATGTGTATGGAGTAAGTTCCAAAAACCATAAGAGAGAGCATCTACATATAGAGACTTATCGTACCAGGTACCAATTCATTATTACAAGTTTTCTATGCCGCCATCAATCTCCAGGATCACTGGATAGAGGAACGCTGCTGAGTCATACCCACGCACCAACCGTGCGGGGTGTTATAAGTAAATAGTGGCCAGAGTGTCTGCCGAGTGACCCCCTATCCCCCTTCCTCCTCTGGAGTACAGATAATATGGACTATAGGACCGGTTTTCATCCTGTGTATCCACCCTGATCTCTGAGCTCTAGTCTGTCTGCACTTCAAAGAATTGTACCTGCATTGTTTTGAATAATTGTTTGCATAAATTACTTCGAGTAAAGTAATACCGAGCCCTAACCGTTCCTGGGGACCTGAGGTACTACACCAAGTCTCTGTGTTCTATCTCAGCTGCGTAGCATACCGTTTTGTGGGAATGGTGGCGTCACAAGTGATATCTACTACTACTCCCCTCATACCGTCGAAGGTGGCCTGCCCTCCTGCTCTGGCCTCGGTTATGTGTCATCCCTCTGGACCAGAGCCTGGTAAGTGCCGTCATAACAAGCAAATACTTAACCCTCTCAGCTTTTCATGTTAGTCAAGTATCCAGGATACCCCTCTGGGGTGTTGCACCGGCCTTATTCAATAATTTTAACTTTTTTTAACTCCTTTTTTACGATCTATGTCCCCCATGATATAAGATCGTTGGGGGACATTCACCTGGGTTTTTTCATTTTTTTATTTCCCACTTTCCCACTGTAGCTGGGGCATCCATAGGAGCCACATCCTTAGGAGTCCCAGTTACAGGGTAAAACATTCCCCTGTAGTGACAATAGTCACTGGCACAACTGATTGGGGTCTGCTATGACCCTGCAGCTCTGCTATGCCAGGGGGCTCCCGGTGATCACGTGACTGGCAGCTCGCGTAGTAAAACAAACACTTCCAATTCTTACTACAAAGTGCTTATTGAGCGCTATATACCTGGGAAAAGAGAAAGCAGAAAAAACGTTTCTCCCTTCTCCTCAGGGTCCTCAGTTGTGACTTGCAGCCGAGCACCTAGCCTGCTCTTGCTTGATTGCAGAGACTTTAATCCTGCACCGTATTTCTGCGATCGGGCAGGATTAAGACTGCTTCCACATGGGTGATGCGATATCACCGCGGTCCTCAGCCAATTAGAGACAGTGCTTCTTGGAGGCAGGGATTTTCCAATCCCTGACCAGAAGAGATGCTTGAAATCAGCTGCCAGGGACCGGAAAGGAGACACGGCGGAGCTGACAACGTTTCTGGGTTTTTTTTATGCAGTGAGGGCTTATTTTAGGTCTTTGACAGTAGGGTTTTCCTACTGTAAAAGTTGCATCGCAGCATGCGCTATACAGCCGCGATTTGCAATATTTTGTAGCCTATGTTTCCCTATGGAGCCTTCCTTAGTGTTGCATTGTCACGGCTGTATAGAGCATGCCGCAATTTTGTAGTCTCGCAATATCGCAGACTATAAAACATTGCTCATGTGAAAGAACCCATAAATGCGTTTTTTTGAACTGTCGCATTGCCACAAAATCGCCCGTGTGGAAGCGGCCTTAAGCCCAGAACCTAGCACCGTAAATTTACAGAGCTTGGTCCTTAAGGGGTTAAGATTCTTGGGCGCAGCCTGCATTGGACGGCACAAAGACACAAGTCCATGTCCTGTTCGAGCCCCGTGGGTAGTGGATGTTGCATGTGGGACGAGTTGTAGTTTTTATCGATACCAATTTCGAGTACATTAGAGATGAGCGAGCGTACTCACTAAGGCAAATTACTCGAGCAAGTATTGCCATTTTCAAGTACATGCCCGCTCGTGCCAAAAGATTCGGGGGGCGGCGGGGGTAAACGGTGAGTTGCGGGAGTGAGAATGGGGGAGCAGTGGGGAGAGAGAAAGATTTCCCCACCGTTCCTCCCCGCTCTCCCCCACCAGCCCCTGAATCTTTTGGGACAAGTGGGCATGTACTTGAAAATGGAAATACTCTCTCAAGTAATTTGCCTTAGCGAGTACGCTCGCTCATCTCTAGAGTACATGTGACTGTTGGTTTCTTTTTATTACATATTTTGGAAGGCGAACAAAAGAAAAATAGCAGTTTTACCGTTAATTTTAAAAAGTATTTTTACTGTGTTCACCATGCGAGACAAATAAAATATTTTCATTGTTTGGATCATTACGAACGTACTTAATGGAACTTTGTTAACGCCTTTCTTATTGCCTGAAGAGGACTTTGAAGTTGTGATTGTTAGACCTGTAGAATAGTACACTGCATTACTTATGTGGTGCATTCTACTAAGGCAAAGACAGCAGCCTATTAAACCCTACCAGAGGCAGGGCCTAATAGGCTGAGTTATGGCCCCTTTAGGCCTCCTGCACACTAACAGGTTAGATTCCAGCTCTACGACATCTCGCAGTGGAATCCAACCCTGTTGCCCGGCGGTGACCCCTGCGTACCTGTCTGATGGTTTCATGTGCAGGCAACTTCTGTACTGCGGATGTTCCAGCCATCGCACCGTACAGAGTGACGCACTGTCGCTAGGCCATGATGCGGATCCCGTGGCCCATCTGCACTGCTCACTACGGTAGGGCCGCGGGACAGACGGCTTCCATTGACATCAAAGGAAGCAGTCTGTGCGAGACCCACACCAAAATAGAACATGCTGCGATTTTCGCCCCAGAAGCCGAAATTCATAGTTGATTTCCGCTCGTGGGCAGGGAAAAGTGGTTTTACTTAGCATGTTATGGGCAGTATTTTGGAGGCGGATGCCCGCTCAGGATCCCGCAGTGCAAATATGCCTGTGCCCATTTGTTTGAATGAATTTTGAGCGATAATCCCCATTACATGGCAACCCATTCGTACTATGAGATCACACTGCGGAGTGCAGTGACTGGTGAAATAAAGAGCCCCTCCTCCTGCTTACAGGCTGCAGTTGCTATTGATTGTGGCATGTACCTGAGGTTTCCTCATTCCTGCCTGTGAGGGCTCTTGCACACTTGTGTTTTTTTCTTGCACGTTTTTTCATGCGATATCAGTTCAATTTTTTAACAAAAATGTCAACGGGACTTTCTGATGTTAAAAACGCATCGCTCAAAAATCGCAAGTTTGTGCTTTGCGATTTTTTTGCGATGCATTTTGAACATTACAAAGTCCCGTTTACATTCGCGTAAAAAAAATGCAGCGACATCGCGTGAAAAAAATGCGCAAGAAAAACACAAGTGTTCAAGAGCCCTTGGGGTCATAGCTGCACGTGTTTTTGCGTGCGTACGCACGCAGTGCCCAGAGAATAGGACCCATCGGCATTAATGATGCACTTTACCGTGTTTTGTGCAAAGCAGTCGGACGGGCTCTATCTTTCTGCGTATTGTGTAGCAAAGGCCCCCATAGACGTCTATGGGAGGTGCACAAATACACGCATAAATCATCAAAATGCTGCGCAATTGAGTGAAAAACTGAACACATCTGGACATCATTAGGCTAATTAGCCTTTTAAATCAGGGCTTTGCGTGTGCATAGGAACAGGCCCTGCATGCGCAAAAAGTACAGTACTATTTCATGGCGTAAATGCGCTACGCTGAAGTGTGCACTATTGCACATTCGGTCGTCCAAATAAGCCCTTGAGGCAGGAGCCTGGCTGTCCATCGCTAAACCGTTGCCTTAACCCTTTCCAATCCACTGTCTGACGTCTAAAGACATTTTGATTGAAGGCTGTACAGCTTCCGATGTCGGAAGACGTCCGGCAGGGTATTCTTACTGTATATTACTGGCCGCTCTGTTGTCGTAGGCCTCTCTGGCATGACACATACTGCAGTACTGGCTCTAGCCAGCAGATAGCGCCACTGTAAAATGGAAGAAAGAGAAAGCCCCCTAGGAAACCCTGAATCCAAAATTGGATAGCAAAGGGTTAAATAGATGCATGTGTAGTTTTAAAGCCCAATGATGATCGCTGTAAAAAGGCATATTGGTGGTTAGTAAGGAGACCATCGGTTTCCCTGGCATGTGTCAAGAGAACTTTATCATTGCAATGGCGGACAGCGGGTTTTAAAAGTTGATAAAAAAAAAAACTGTTTGCCACCTACTAATAATCTGCAGATAGTCGCGCTCTCTTTTCATCTTCCATTGCCTTATTAGTGGGCGCCCATATTTCTGTGCCATATTCCTTCGAAGATAGCGTTTCCTATATACGAATAAAAAATGGCTATTTGACCCGATTTTCACAGGGTCAAAGTGGGACAGAGGGGCGTGGTCAGGGGCGGGGCTTATCACAGCGTATGATTTTACCTCCAGCGTTATAAAAAGTACAGGCTCGGTTCAAAACAATCCAGGGAGCAAATTCCACAGCATTTCCACCATGTGTAAACATACCCTAAATCCGCTTGAGGTATGCTGCCACGTGCAGAACGGCCTCAGTAGTAATAGTGTCCCCTATACTAGCCTCAGCATTCATAGTGCGCCCCTACAGTGGTCCCATCAATAGTGAACCCCCACAGTATCCCAGCAAGAGTAGTGACCCCCACAGAAGCCCCAGCAATAATAGTGACCACCACAGTAGCCCCAATAGTACTATCGCTGCCCTATACCAGCCCCAGCAATAATAGTGACCGCCCACAGTAGCCCCAGACAGCAATAATAGTGACTCCCCAACAGTAGCACCAGCAATAATAGTGCCCCCCTACAGTAGCCCCAGCAATAATAGTGATCCCCCACAGTAGCACCAGCAATAATAGTGCCCCTCTACAGTAGGCCCGCAATTATAGTGGCCCCAAACGGTAGCCCCAGCAATAATAGTAACCACCAACAGTAACCCCAACAATAACAGTAACCCCCCCCCCCCAGAGAATTCCCATAGTATTAGCGCTCCCCCTAAGACCAATATACTTACCTCTTCCTGATCTTCATAGTGCCGCTGCTCCTCGCAGCGCTGCCGCCGGCGGATGTGTGGGCAGAACCAAAAAGGAGAGGTGAGGAGGAGAAGATCCCAGATGCACACACTGCGGTCAGTGTGTGCATCCGGCCTGCAGCGCTGCAGAGTGATTACTGGCTGGGGAGCTGCGGCAACCTGGATGGTAATGACTATAATGGTGACCCAACGTCCTGAAAGCTCGGCAAATGGCTGTCCTGCAGGGGTCGTGGCGGAAAGCGGGACTGTCCTGCCTAAATCGGGACATGTGAGCACCTTACCCAATATGGCCTGTATATCTTATATATAAGACACAACATTTGTGTATATGTGTCGTATACAAATCCACACTTCTGGTCCGATTCTAGTGAAATTCTGCATGAGCGTTCGTCAGCATCAGGCGACCAATACTGGCAGAATTAAACATTTTAAACTCACCGACTTCCCCTGTAATCTTTGTTGCCCATAGCAACCAATCACAGCGCAGCTTCCATTCCTTATACTGCTGAGGTAAAATGAAAGCTGCTCTGTAATTGGTTGCTATGGGCAACAGAGATTTTCTTTTGGACAGCTCTAATAAGAGTGTGCAGAGAATAGAACCCACTGATGTCAAAACATGTCTGTGCCTCCAGACACTGTACACGAGGGGCTTGTGCCTATATACTAGCACCCTCCTGTATATGCCTTTCTGCCATTGCAGCTCCTTCTAGGACTGCCAATGCCCAGGTGTTGGGCTGAGGAGGCAGCAGTCCTGTCAGGAGGCCGGTCTTCACACGCTAATCATTCCTGTTTAGTCACCATTCAGCAGGGCTTTCCTATGTAGGCACTGCAGAGAGTACTAGGGGAGCCCCAAACCCTCCCAGATCATTACAGACTGCCCTAGTTGCAAAGCACGCCGGGAACTGTAGTCTTTTTGGGCTGCCTGCTCCATAAGCTCAGCGAAGTGAGCGAACTACAACTCCCGTCGGCCCCTGCGGGATTTAGCTGTCGCTTCTGTCAGAGACAGAACGATGCAAGTGGAAAGGGAAATGCGGCGGTGAGAAGACACGGAGCGGCGGACACAGCTCTCTCTCCTCACCCGGTGAGTGCCCGCTACTCCTTACCCTACACTGCAGTGCATGCTGCTTCACCCTGGCATTAGGTTGGGGGCATGGGTGGCACTAATCCCCTGGCTGGGGACTTCTAGGTGACAATGACACTTTGCCAGGTGGAGTGCAGTTGTTGTGCCATCCTCTACCCTTGCAAGGACTACCTCTCTCAAGTATTGGCACCCCCAAAATATCACAGGGTGTGAGGATTGCACCATGTTATTGTGTTTAGAACTTTTATGGTCGCCCCCCCCCCCTTCCTATTTTTAAAATGACTGGGAAATAAAGGGTTAAACCGGGCGCAGGAATAGTTCGCCAATATGACCAGGCGTACTGGTAAATGGCGAGAAAATTGGTCATTTTCAAAATGTTAAAAATCAATGGGGGGGGGTTAAAGGGGGGCCATATCAGCCCTAAAAAATGGCGGATACGTGATATTGTGTAATCGCCGTATTACTGTTTTTCGTATCCCGTACGACGACAAAAAATTGCTGTGTCTCAGTCTTTACCGTGTATTGTTGGACCGCAAATCTAGTCTTTGTCCCGGGAAAGATGGGTAATCGCGGTTTTGCAGCCGCAGATGGAGGCATCCTACTTTCCTAGACTCCTGCTTGTGAGATTTGCCTTTCTGTGCAGCGACGCGTCACCTGACCCTGTATTAGTGCATCCCTAAGCGGATGCGCCGTTCAGGAGTATAGGAAAGCCGGGTGACAACTGCTTTTCCGCTTTCTAACGGCGTGTCGCCCGGCTTTCCTAGGCTCCTGCATAAGATGTCAGCCCGGTTATACAGCCGGGGGTCAATGCATCCTCGCAGAGCAAAGGCAGTTTACCGTTCTGGAATACGGAAAAGCTGGGTGACAAACCTCATGCGAGCTGTCATGGCGGCCGTACTCGCTGGGATACTATCATACAAGCTAATGGTGGGAGAAAGGCGGCGAACTTCGATGGGGACCCTCGTTTGGGGCAGTCGTAACTAATGGGTTTGGCACACATTATATACGGCATACGTTACATTTGGGGGTCATTTTCATTGGTTGAGGCGCCTTGGAAGGGGTTAAGGGTCGTGTAGTGGGTTGATTAGGTAATTAATTCTGCATGCTAATGATGATGCTTTATGGTGGGGGAGGGGCTGGGTTGTCTGTTATAGGGTTAATACTGTTATGCAAACATGAGATAATAGTACTGGACTCTATGAGCGACCCCCCCCCCCCAATCTCCCGACCCTCCTATATGGACACCCCCCCCCCCCCATTTCCCGCATATTCAGCCCCACCTACCCCCACCGAGCAGGTATGTTTACTGTTGTAGAGGGATAAGCGGCCGCCAGACGTCTCTGTAATCCTTTCATTTACATAATCCCAAAAAGGGAGCTCTTGTTTGAGATTTAGAGGGGCTGTTCATGGTCATGGCCATTAAAGTTAAAGCGACCCTCTGGGCCTGGAGAAACAATGATGGCCGAACCGCTTCTCAGACTACCAGATGTACACGACATATTATTAGTATTTACATTAATCTAAGACCCTACACCTGCTGTCATTGGCCAGTGCTGCCCATGTGATCAGCGTCGGCCAGTCAGAGTAGCATGCAGTGTCTTAGACTACCAATACATACTAATACGCACTGTGCATCAGGTAGTCAGAGAAGCGGTTCGGCCATCTTTGTTTCTCCAGAACCAGAGGATCACTTTTTTAAAGGGATTATCCAGCACCAAACATTTTTGGAATCTGCCCAGGTTGGTGGAAAAGCCATTAAAAAAAAAAAAAAAAAGTTATATATATTTGCTGCTTTGTTCCCGGCCCCTTGCTCTGTTTTCTGATGCAGACATGTGACCACTGCAGCCAATCAGTAGGTGAAGTGCGCCCTGGTGTCGGTGACATCATCACTGCAGTTGGGGGGGCTCTTAGAATGGGAGTGCCGCGGAATGTGGAGAAGTGAGTGTGGCTTCTTTTGTTTTGACAGGTTCTAAAAAAAAAAATGGGGTGCTGGGTACCCCTTTTATTGGAGACGCACCCCTGCTGTCCTAAGATATGATCATGAGCTTGCAGGCTTGAAGCCGGGGGGGCTGCACTACTGAGAGGTTCTGATTTGGAAGAGAACCGCTGACCAGATGTAACTGAAGAGGAACACCGCAAAGTGAGGTTCAAAGGAGGCTGTATAGGGGGCGCTCTGGTCATCACGTTAATTAAAGGGGTACTGCTAGGCTTAGCCGTCACTTTATGATTAGTGCGGGTTATTCCGGGCCACTTATAACTTCAGCTCCTTAAAGGGGTTGTCCAAGTTGTAGGTTTTCATTATAACCCCTTTTTCATGTACAAACCAGCATATTCTCGCCTGTCCAGCGCCGATACTCGGTCCTCCACTATTTTATTTACAGGCTACAGTTCCGCCTGGTGTTATGGGTCGTCACAGGCGCCGCAGCCAATGACAGAGATCGATTGCTCCCATAAATAGGCTGAGGAGGTCTGTAAATGTGACATCAGAGGGGAGACCCGAAGCGGCGACATTGGGTGTGTGTGCTGGCCTATTCAACTGCATGGGGAAGGGGTTTTCGTGAAAACCTATAACTTGATCAACCCCTTTTAACCCTTTCCAATCCAATTTGTATCCTGGTTTTCCTAGGGGGGCTTACTCTTTTTCTGCCGTTACACAAAGGCGCTATCTGCTGGCTAAAGCCAGTACTGCATGAGGTGACACGTTGGATAGGCTCTGACAGCAGAGAGGCTGGCAATATACAGTAAGAGAACCCCGACGGACGTCTTCCAACATTGGAGCTGTACAGCCTTAAATCATAATGTCTTCAGAGGTCAGACAGTGGATTGGAAAGGGTTAATGCAGTCCTGATTAATGAATCCACAGGCGGAGGGGTGCAGGGCAGAACTTGTGCTGGCATCGAGGCCAGCACAAGGTATGATGGGGGCAGGTGTATGGCGGAAATGGAAGTAGCCGCAACGGGGCACATGGAGGGAGCGGTGCAAGTGCTCTCGGGGGGTGGAAGGACTGCCTAATATTGTGTGGGCAGCAGTTTTTGAAAACCAATTTGGGTAACAGAAAAGCCCTTTAAGAATGAGGGGGGTGCAGCGCCGCTAGTTTAGTGCTGCACCCCTTTACCGGTATTACCGCACAGGAAACTACGGCACAATCCCTTCCAAGTGAATGGGGCGGCTGCAGTTCCCTGGGAGCGCCACTTTGTAGGGAAGACTCCAAACAGGGCCACAGTGCTAAACTAGCAACCGCTGCCCCTTCATTCTCAGGATAGATCCTTGCTTCCACTTGAATGAGGCTGAGCTGTGGTGCCAACGTGCCAATGAACCGCGGTGCCTGGTTAACCAACGAATAGACGATAGAGCTCATTGGAGCACTGCAGTCCCTTCATTCCGGTAATTGCCGGCGGTCCGACTACTCTGCGATGGCTAACGGGATGTGTTCACTCATCGCTGATTTGCTGTGGATTTTGGTGCAGATCTGCACCAAAATTTGTGACAAAATCGGCAACGCGTGAACGCAACCTCAAGGTTAAAGTGACCCTCCATTTTCGGACAGGAGGTTGGAAGGGTATCTTACCTGTGCCTAATCTTTATTTTCCTCGCCCCTCCATTCTGCTAGTTCGGCGCTTTGTTTTAGGACGGCCATGATGATGGCCTCCGCGATTTTCTAGTGATCCAACAAACACTGTGAAGTGCTCTGTGATTGGCCAGCACTGATCATGTGCCAGCTACTACCAATGCACTATAGATGTTCTGGTAGTCTAAAGACTGCGGTGGCCATACGGGCCACCTGAAAAACGGAACCGTCGTAACCTAGGACCAGGAGGAGAAGATAAAGTAGAGGTAAGCTTTAAAGCAACACTCAAGTCCTGAGACAAACCAAGATATCCTCATCGCTTCTATGGCTACCTGCGCTTCGGTAGTCTAAGACTCTTCATGCTGCTCTGATTGGGTAGTGCTGCTCACATGAGCATTGCTGGCCAATCAGAGCCGCATACAGTGTCTTAGCCCACCAATGCCCGGTGTGCATCAGGGTCTTTGGAGAAGCAATGCAGGTTTGACTTTGGGCCTGGAGGGTCACTTTAATTCTTGGACCGTGTTCAGCTCCCGCGGTGCCTACAGAGATGAATAAACCGAAGCTTTCTAGAGAATGCCGACCGCGCTTCACATTCTTCTCAGCGTAATCCATAGTTGTGTTTACTCGGCGTGTAGGATGAATTCCCCAGAAAGGAAATCTCGTTTGATGTGCGCAGTATGTATCCTCATTGGAGGAAAAAATCACAGTTATTAAGGCCTCATACATTTCTCTTCCGAAGACGAGGGGTTTCTGGGTTACGAGCGGCGGCGCGTTTCACTGAGAAAAGTCACATTGAAATGTAATGAGATTTTTTTTTTTTTTTCTGACTTTATTTTAAAGCTGTTTCGGCATCCTCATCCTTGAACCGCTGTGACAGCTCTGACGATATCATAAATAGTATTGTTACGCCAGCACTAGATGTACAATTGTAGAAAGTGCGCAAATGTCATTCAATGTCGAATAGTATTTATATGGTGATGCCGTCGTCAGCCGCTATGCATCAAAGTGGCATAAAGGCGTATCTGGCAGTGGGAGAATTGTAGATGTGTCAAGAAGTTGTTAAAGTTTTGTTTTTTGGGGGGGGGGGGGGGCATTTACCCCTTTACCCCTTTACCCCACCCATCGGCCGATCTTCCGGCCGGTTAGTGTAGCTGAACCGGACATCTGCACCGACTTTGAAATCTTCTATTACGCTTTTGGCTCCGACCCCCAATGCAGATGTCTGGCTCAGCTGTTCGGCGGGGATCCCAAGTGGCAGACCCCCGCCTATCAACTATTGATGACTTATCTGGAGGATACATCATCATCAGTAAATGCCCCAAAAAGGGGTTTTCTAGAAATGCACATTTTAAGGCCTTTATTTTAGGACCTGTGGTGAGTCAACCTCTGGGACCCCACCAATGGTTGGAATGAAAAGGCCCTTCACCCTTCATTCTACAGATGGGTGGTGGGGGTTAGACCACCACTGACCACACATATTGAAATAGGCTATCGATGTGCATTTCCGGATAAAGTCTTTAAAGGAGTGTTCCCACCTCGGGCCAAACATGGTTCAGATGGGAACACCACTGATTATGAGTAGCCAAGATAATGGAAACAGCCGAGAACTGGGCTGAGCTGCGGTGTTTGCGTCACTCCCATTGACTTCTACACAAGGAACGTAGCGTACATTCTGTCCGCACTTCTTGAGTTGCAGAAACGGCATAGCTCTATGTGCTCCATTGACTTCTATGGTAAGTATGGAAATAGCTAGCACAGGGTGCTGGCTATTTCTATCCTGCTGACCACCTAATTTATGGTGGCCGGTGGTGGTAGGGCCCTAACTCAAGGTAGGTGTGGGTCCCACCTCTGAGACCTGCATCTACTCGACTTCTGTGGCATATACTGTGGAAGTGCCATAAAGTTTGAGATGGGAATAGCCCTTTAAGACAATATTGGAAATGCTGAAATTGTAGATGTCTACTATATAAAGTGTGCGGTCATGTAGTATATGCGGTCACCCGGTATATGGATGCTGGTAGAAGTCAATATGCTAATTAATAGAGACCTCATTAGCCCTTTATTCCCTAACATAAGCCCATAAAT
Organism: Eleutherodactylus coqui; assembly: GCF_035609145.1. NCBI lineage: Eukaryota > Metazoa > Chordata > Amphibia > Anura > Eleutherodactylidae > Eleutherodactylus > Eleutherodactylus coqui. Next base: position 49,733,171 of record NC_089842.1, on the reverse strand, counting down.
AAACAGGTTACTGGATTGCACAAGTTCAACACGCTCCTTTACCGCTGCTGTTAACATTACATTGATATGATCTGGCTGCAAGGTGTTGAATCTTGACCTGGCCCATACAAGGAGTGCTGACGTTACTAATCACAAGTGGACAGGTCACTGCCTCCTGCAAAATCCACACGTTCATCTGCTTCTGATGTGCCGCCACATGTTATGATTCCCATCTCTGTCATCCTATTCTGATAGCTACAGAATTTTCTATCGCAGTTCCCATTGCGAAACGCACGAATATGAACCCCATTCTTTTGCCCGCATCGCACATGTTTTATCTTTAGCGTTTCCTTGGAACGGCTCGTCCATTGTTTTCAACGGGACCGGAAAACACATTGCACGGCGTGTGATATAAGGCTTCCCATTGAGAACAATGGGAAACACTTGACGATCCTTCAGCTGTGCCGGAGGATTGCAACTGTCCTAAAGTGGTGGGAGGCGTTTCTGACGCATGCGCCTCACATCCCTGGGTACGTCGCACGTTGGCGAAAGCAAAATCTTGCCAAGTTTTACGGCCCGATATCGCGCTCACCCGTGTGAAATTGGCCTAATGGGTTAGTTCCATCTCGGCAAATTATTCCCTCTCCACAGGATAGGGGAAAGCTTGCGGACCGGTGGGGGTCCGACACTTGGAACCCCCACTGATCCCGAGACTTCAGCCCTGATAAATTCTGAAGTATAGGCTCTGGAGGCCGAGTATTAGTGTCGGTACTCTAGTCACTTCAATGGGACTGTCGGAGATGGCCAAGTTCAAGCGCTTGATTACCTCCACCGCTGTCATTGGAGTGAAGGGAACACAGGGATACATGCGTGGCCTTCGCTGCCAACACTTCACCGGCGCTGAAATCTTGGGCTATGTGGGGGCTCCAGCGGTCGGAACCCCACTGATCAGCAGGTTATCTACTATCCTATGGATGGGGTATGACTTGCTGAGAGGAGTGTAGCCCCTTTAGCTCCATCACATGAGTAGATAGGTCACTCTCTTGCACAAGGTCGGCACGCTCCTCTTCTGCTGCTGTGATAGATTTCTGATCATGTAATTTTCTACTATCCAACTGCAAAAGGAAATATATAAAGAGATTTTTGAATGGAAGTTTCTTATATATTTGATTTTAGTTTCATCACTTAGATGGTTTTTTTTTTTTCTCCGCTACTTTTTATTTTGATGTACTTCCCTGGGGGCAATCATGTTGGAGGCACACTTCTTTCCTGTATTGACTATATAGGTTAAGCAGCAGAATGTGCCTGTTTACACGCACCGATCCATCAATCAGGTTTCTGCAACGATGAATGAGAAGCAAACCAATTGTTCGTCGTGCAGTCGGGGCGTGCCTTTACACTGACTGATAGTCGTTCAGATTCATGCTAGCTGTAGGAATCTGAACAATTCTTCAGCCTGTGTAAAAGGGCTCTTAACAAGTGTGTTGGATGTCTTAACCGCCCCCACCCCTATTTCAATGGGACCAGATGATAATTTAATATTATGCTCGAATCTTGACTTCCTCCAAAGGAGATGTTGGGTGACATAAGTATCAGGCATTTGTATTTCAGTATGCTCTATTCTTTCTTTGGGAGATTAGCCACCACCAAGGGAGGCTGGCAGCATCTTGCACTCTTCAACCCATCTGGAAAACATATACACTTGCTGAGTGTTCATGTGTGTGTGTGAGAGATGGCCGTTGGCGAAACACATCTATCTGCTATGTAGACACTATCCCTTTTCACCCCCCTCCCCAAACCACATAAACATACATGTTTGACATATGTTCTCAATGCGCACAGGGGAGTAAGCCACTGCCAGACTCCCCTGGAGGCAGCTTATTTCCCCTGAGAACAAAAGGATCAGGAATGTTGAAATCCAACTGCCTGATCCTTCTCTCTCTGACATTTGTCATCAGGGAAGTTGGGAGTCCCCAAAACACATTAAATGGTCGTTCCTAGTTCAGCCAACATTAATCTGTGTTTGGCGAGCTTTACCCTGTTTTATGTAAGCCTCTAGCAGTATAATAATTCATTCATTGAATGACAGCTGAGCGCTGCCTCTGGTTGGACACAGCGCTCCGCTAATCAGAGCCAGCGCTTTCAAGAGGCGGGGATTTTTAAATCCCCGGCCTGAAGAAAATGCTTTAGAACAGTGCCGGAGAGCCGGGAAGAAAACGCGCCGGAGCCCCGACGTTCCCAGTAGCTAGAGCTTCTTTTTAGGGAAGGACTTATATTTCAAGCCATTCCCTGAAAAACCCTGCAGGGGTTGCCTTCATCACATTGCTTTCAATGGAGTGGCAGCAGCGCGGTCCTCTGCCACAGCTGTGGCAGGGCATTCTTTCGTCCTCCGCCGCAGTCCCCTCATCACTGTGCTCAGTGATGAAGGGACTCCCCGTGGCGATTAACGGAACCCTTGGAGTCTCCTCATTCCTGCGGGAACTAGGGGGTTAACAGCGAGACATTTAAAAGGTGCTTCTGGCCAGAAGCACCCTTTAAATGCCCTGCTGTAAGCAGCAACGAAGCTATTGGCAGCGCAGAAATTTCCATCAACTCCCGCTTCCATAGTTGTCAATGGAAACACCTGTAAAACGCGTACCTATGTCACACTCGTGTGAATGAGGCCGTATGCTAGTGGTCCGCTGTATCCTCACTAGAACTTTTTGTATACTTTTTAGTTGTTTTTTTTGTTTTGTTTTTTTATCACTATTTGATAATCCAAACTCTGCCAGGTCCCATTCATGCAGGAATAAGGGGGGTTTTCAGTGTTTTTATAGGTTCCTTCTCTTTAGCAGAAGGGTAAGGGCCAAGGATCTGAAGATGGAGAATAGAATGCCACAGTTTGTGAGCACATTCTTATTTCTGTGTTCCAGGGGCGGCTCGGTCTCCCCATGTGAATAGCCGTTATCAGGTCAGAGCTCCGGGGACCTCTCCAGCAAGTTCCACAACTGCTGCCAAGGGCAGATTAGGTTTATAAATAAAAGTGCAGAATTTATTTGACTTTTTCATTGCAAGATGTTGAGTTTCAGTTCTGAAGGAAATGAAACCAATTTTACAATTTAAAGAGACATCAGGCCCATTAGTGACTTATCAGGAAGCATAAATCATGTTTTGAAAAATGCTTTAGGTTATTTATTGCTGGGCTGCATCTAAAAAAACAAACAAAAAACCCTTTGGAAATAGTTATAATTGATTAAAAATTTCTTACCGTATTTTGTACACAGCTTCTATGTAGGCTAATGTTTCTCCATGGTTACAGACTGTGAAGAGACCCCGTTTCGTTTAATCTACTGTCAGGTATCTCACATCTACCCCTATCCAGTATGATGGGGGCTGTTTATAGGTTTTCATGTAATATCCATAGACTATAATGGAGAGAGAAGTGCCTGGCTGACTCTCTCTCGCCTCTTCTCTCACTTGCCCAATGGCTTCTCTTAACGGTAGACATGGGACCCCTATTTTTCCAGTTGGATGTGGTTCCAATCATTAAATCCACATGTACAGTATTAGCGTTTTCTATAAATATGCCATAAGTATCTTTTGGCTGGATGCCGCTTTAATCTACTTTGCATGGTTCCAGAATGAAGGACCTGCTGTATGTCGGGTCCCAAGTTGTTTTCATTGTGGCATCTCACGGGCTATAAGGCCAGGCTCACACGTGCAGGTCGGATTGCGCATGCGTGAGAGCCAAGTGGGTTCTGCCTGTGAGCCTGCTCAACTCCTATGACTGTACTGGGGATGACCATGGAGGCTCGCAGGCGGTCACATGTAGTACACTGTTTTTTTGTTTTTTTTTAATTTTCATTTCCTGCGCTATTGACAGCAATGACACGGCTACCTGCAGCCCATATGCCAAAATGCCCAGGTTGCAAAAGGTCATTGGCCTGCCCAGTCGGCAGATTTGTCACAGCCGGGACACCAGCTTCAGCAGCCTAGCAGTGTGCCGGATCTAGAGGCTCAGTTGTGACAAATGTAAAAAATAAACATACCTTTCAAGTAATTTATTTATTACCGTTGTATCTTGTCTACACCGTAAGTAGGGGCTGGGGACAGCAGTAGGGAAGGGCCAGGCTGACAGCTGTACACGCCCCTCTGGCATGTACGCTTTCTAGTGGCTGTTTCACAGCTGGCCTCTGCTGGCGACCCCACCAGCGGTCTCAGACTTTTAGAGCTGCCAACTAGTTAGTGTTCTGCCACTGCCTCTCCACTCACCACCTCCCATCTCACATGGTCCCATGCCATCCGTGCCGAGTTGCCTCCGAACGGCGCTGTTCAGTGCCCTGCTGTGCTGGCTCACTAACGCTGTCGCTCTCCCTGTGGCCCCTGCAGAGGGGGACTGCTGTCACTCTAGTGGCCTCAGCTTCAGGGCGAGAGGATGAGGCAGGAGGTCCAGCTCAGGAGGGCATGTCTCCACCCATTATCCTGGTGGAGACAAGATACAACAGTACTCATTTTACCCACCTTGGAAGGCTGAGTCAACCTTCAGCCGGCTACCTGAGCCAAGCGGAGATTTGAACTCGAAACCTTCAGGTCGTGAGCAAGAGCTTAGGACTACATTTCTGCTGCCTTAGCACACTGCACCACACGGGGCTCTAAACTTGTCCTTTTCGCTGTAATATTGTAATCCATTACATTTATGCATAGAAAGTTTCATCCAAATCCAACAACTCCTCCTTGGTGCATTATTTTATTTGTCAATGAGTGTATTTTTTGAGGGCACTTTGGATGGAGTTTTCTTTAAAGTGTGCTTAACCTGTCAAAAAACTTTTGCCATGTCATAGTGATATGTCAGAAGTTTTGATCAGTTGGAAACTCTGTGCCAAAACCCTCACTGATCGCTAAACTAAGGGTTTCTGTGCCTGATGGGCTATTTTGCCTCTCCTCAGAGCAGTGTATGAGCTCATTAAAGTCTGAGTCCCTGCCCCGATCACAGCATGGAAGTGACACCCCATCTCGCTGAGCCCTTCTGTCTCTTTTTAGCAATCAATAAGAATTTTAGTATCCAGACCCCCCACCAGTCAAAACAGAAAAGTTTTTGGAAAGCTTAAATACCAATATACGACAAAACCAACAATATGTGGAAAGATGTCTTGCCGTCTCTGATACTCAGTGATACATCCTTCAGTTCTTTGACCTTTTGTCCCAACCAACTTGGAAAGAATTTCCAATATACTTGAAAATCAGTTTGTAGAATATCAAGAGTTTCTCAGAATTTGTTCATGAGGTCCTAGCATGCGCCATGTCCTTGTGGCATCACTCGGATCACGAGATCTGGCGGCTCTGTCCAGAACAGCGTTATTTACTGAATTTATGCATCAGTCATTGATCAATAACTGCTCCATTAACCCCTTACGGACCATACATGGAAAATATACAGTGCTTGGTCCTGGGCTGTATCCCGGTTGATAATAGAAGTACGGCGCCGAATTAAAGCCTCTGCTCCTGCAGGAGCAGGTCGGGTTCTTGGTGGTCAGACGCAGCTGAAGAGAAGTGAGAAGCGGTTTTTAACTGCTTCTCCCTTACAGGCGACATAGCGCTTAATGAGTGCGATGTACTAAAAAGTGAAAGCAGAAGTGTTTGTTCTGCTCTGCGACCCAGCGATCACATGACTGCCGGGTTCCCCTGTTACAGCAGAGCTGCAGGGTCCTAGCAGCCCTTGATTAGCTCTATTAGTGACTTATCATTACTACAACTGATGTTTTCCCATGTGACTGGAGTTGCTATGGATGCCCCAGCTACAGTGGAAAAGTGTGAAATTAAAAAAAAAATGTGAATGACCCCCAGAGGTCTTATGTGATGTCATGGGGGTCATAGATGGTAAAAAAAAAATAGTTAAAAAAATAAATAAATTACTGAATAAAATAAAAATACATAAATAAAATGGCCCAACACCAATCAAAACCATCGCCATATGCGCCCTGTAATCTGGACTATTCAAACTTATATATCAAAACGTCTGAAACAAAATGAGGAACCCATTCGAACAAAAATAGTTTTGTTAGCTGAAAAAGAAAAATAGGGCAGTAAAACTACTACATGGGTAAAATCCCCAAAGTGTCTGGCCCTTTGGGGGTTAATTCAGTTAATGCCGTTTTGGACTGAGCAGTGAGATCTTGCGGTCTGAGACAGGATCTGTTGCCTCAAAGGATGCTGGGAGGACTCAGAGGAGTGGTGAGGATACCCAACTCCTGTGGAGAGCTGGGCAGTTTGCATATATGATGGAGGGCTGGTAGAAAGGTGGTATTCCTTTTTTTTTTTTTTTTTTTTTAGTTTTTTTCTTCATGTTAATTGATCTACATTTAGAAAAATTCTTATTTCTTAAATGGGTTTTCCGGGACTTTTTTTTTAATTAAAAAAAAAAAGTTAGCCCAAAAATAAAGAAAAACTGAATCCTCGCCTAACCTGGTGGGTCCCTCTCTAAAGGAGAATCCTCTTGATGTAGGAAATATGCCTACGTATAGACAGCTGTTTCGGGGTTCTTGCCCCTCACCATTTCACGGCTGGGTTCTGGTTTGGTTACATCCTTAGTCATGTTGGCCTGTTAGAAAGTTGGATGTTGATTTGTAGGGTAGTTGGGGCTGCAGAGGATTAATGCCATTTCCCATTTGTGTACCTAATTTCTGTTCTTTTTTTACCATAAAAGGGGACTTTTTTTTCAGGTGATGGGTCCACTTTAAAAGGTCATTCCCCTCTTAGACCACACCTCCATCCAAGAGGCGGTCAGGTTTTATGGAAGGTGCTCTCGGAAGTGACGTGACTGGAACTTTCAAATATGTTAAAAGTATAAGGAAGGGGTCCAGAGGGGCAGATTTGCTGCAGTTCCACAGTAACTGAATGCAGGTTGAAGATAAACATATATGTATCCTAAAAGGAGTAATATCAGGGCAGACTAGGTGGACCAGGGGGGTCTTATTCTACTGTCAATCTTTTAGGTTTCTTCTTGACGTTCAGCTATTCCCCCATACCTTTGCCGATGACCTGGATTATGTATGGCCACCCTTACTATTCTGTTAGGTCTATATGCCAAAATTTACTCTTAATTCTGGATCAAACTCAAATTTTTACATAGCTAAAGGCAACTCGGCGCCTCTAAACTCTGCAAAGTGAGGATATTGCACCAGAGGTCAGAGTAGTTCAGAACAAACAGTACAAAGGTCCAGATGTTTTCGCGTCACATAGAGGAGGAACCTTTTACGTAGACCAAGTGTAGAGCCATCAAGGTTGAGGGTGCTACTATGCTATCATATGAGCCATCCTATCATAGCGTGACGTATCGTTAGTGAGCGATACACCTAGTGGAGAGTGCCCGTAATAGCAAGAGGAAAATGGGACTGTCCTGCTCTGCGCCATTTTTCTAACAGGCGAGTCCCATGCTTATTGACCCTTCCCATTAAAAAGAACTTGTGGCCCGTAAGCTCCCTTCTTCTTTCCTTATATGCTAATGTGGAGATGCCTGTATAGAGGGAGCTTTGTGTGGGTGCATGCTACCCATGGATATATAAGATGGGGCAACCTGTTTTACACCCCTTTTTTTTCCTGGGCATCACAGACGTCACATTGGCTACCTCCATGATTTGTGTTTCTGTATAATTATGCTAGCAGTCATCCCTGGATCATGGTTGTGAAGCAGTGCTCTCTGGGCAATAGTTCTGGAGAGGTAAGGGCGCCATAGAAAAAAATCTGGATGGTACCTTGTCCCTGGTTTGGGTTTATGCCATCAAACACTACCCATCAATGTTGGTCCAGCTTTGTTTGCATCTCTTTCTAGCCACATATACACTATCCTACCAAAAGTAATTGGAAACCTGAGCAAGAATTAAACTGACGGGGCTTGTGTGGCACAGAGAGTTAAGGCAGCAGAATGCAGTCCTGAGCTCTAGCTCACGACCTGAAGGTTGTGAGTTCAAGGTTGATTCCACCTTCCATCCTACCATTTCGGTAAAATTCGGGGGTAATATATAAAACTTATTAGCGCTGCAGAATAAGTAGGCACTATACAAATAACAAGTATTTATTTCCATTCACCCTGCAAACGTCTGGCGAGTTCTCACAAAGAAGATGGTGTTCTTATTTCCAGTTCATCCCAGATATATCCTCAAGCAAACGTTGTAACGATTTGTAACAAGGCCCAGAGTATTGCCACATTGTCAGCAGCATATTATTATCTAGACACCTCCGTGTTCATCTCACTACAACCAATAGTACCTTCCCATAACAGAACCTCTGTCGCACAACACACTCAGGCAAAAGGCGTTCCCCAGCACCCTCCACGCCCAGATACTTCTCTCCTACTTGAAGATGTAGTGTGATTCATATTGCAATGATGATGATGCTTCTTGCACCGTTCTAGATAAAGTGATGCATCATCTCTGAAGAAACTCACCAGACGTTTGCAGGATGAATTAAGGGAAACCATCCGATACAGCTGAAGTGTATCGAATATCAGTAGAAAGTATGCCATGGAGAGTCATAAGGGCCGAAGGAGTATTACCATATAAAAATAAAGACTCATTTTTCTTGCTCAGGTGTCCAATTACTTTTGGTAGGATAGAGTAGTTCCTGGGCTTTAATAATATTGTAGGAAGCCAAGTCTATGGGGAAATGGTTTAGGGCCGACCAAGTCTAATCCCACCCCTTCAGACATATGGTTTGCTTTATCACTAATCTGTACCTAGAGGGTGCGTAGACTTCATTAGCCTATATCAGTATACAATGGGATACCGCGAATGCAGCCATGGGTAGTAGCTTACAACCCGCTGACTCCTCTAACCGAATGCCCTAATTTTAAAGGGGTTACTCTCTCTGACAAATTCCCTTTAATGTATGGCTTCTAATTACCAGATTGTCTGATCTGCTTTCATAATCCTTGGGTGTAGGGATTAAAAAGTCAGCAGTTCACAGTCAGGTTTAATGAGGGGACAGACAGGCGATCACGTCTGCATCCCATTGCACATGAGACACTAGATGCTGCATTCTTTGCATGGAGATCTCCAGAGCTGCATTCCAAGCATTGTTTTTGTATTCTGAAAGACGAGCAAGGTCGGGGCGCCGCACCATCTGATTGTCGCATCAGGATGTTTATCTCTGCCTGGCGAACACAAGCCGGTGCCAGTACCTGTGCGAAAGACATAAACGGGGATTCATCCCATAGGGCAGACTTTACGAGACTGGCTTCAGTAGCACACGACCACTGACTTGGCACGCCACATTACTAGATTTTGGCTTTTGCTATGGTTGTGCCGTAATCAAAACTGCAGGTTTTGCTAAAGAGCATTTCTAGGACAGGTTTCTAGATTTGCTTCTGTGGAGAACATTGGGGCGCTGCAGTATTTTATTATTTATTTATTTTTTTTTTTAGGAGGGAGAGAACCCTGCCAAGTGTGACCCTTATGATCCAGATCTAATGGTCTAGAAAGATGGAGTAGATGGCTCTATTAGGGCATGGTCACATGGGGCGGATCTGCTGCGGAATGTTCGCAGCGAACATTCCGCAGCTGGAAAGTCCACATCAAGACTTGCACCATCTGGTCTGAATTTTGAAGCGTTTTTTTAACGTGGATTTTGGTTTAGAATTCATGACCTCATTGACTGATCTGTGCGTGTGCCACCAGTTGTCGAACTTCCTGTAGGTGGTTTTACATGCTTAAAGGAGACCTGTCATCATTTCTAAAGGTTTTTTTTTTTCCTAGGCTTTTTAGATGCAGCATGGACGATGAGCTTCATCGTTCAGTTTACACAGCGGCCGTTCAGTAATGAACTTCCGCTGTGTTATGTGAATGGAGGGGGCGGGGGAGCGAGAGGAGAGGAATCTCCTGTACTGCCCTGCCTCCCTGCTGGCTGCTCCCTGAACCAGTCAGCTCTGCTAGCTCCCATGTGACAGCACAAGGTCGCGGACACACAGGGACGAGTTTCGGGCATCGCTGGCCCGAGTAACAGTCGTCCCATGTAAATGGGCCTTCAGTTTTTTATTCTCTCTATCTAGTGTGATTCTCAGAGCCTAAGCCCTAATGCCCATGGCCGGATTTCCGTTGTGTAAAATGCGGCGGAGATCCGAGGCGTTTCATCGCAGCTATTAGGTTCTATTGAACCTAATAGCTCAATGTACATGCTGCATGAAATTACGGACTGCAGCAGCATTGAAAGCTGTGAACGGGGGAGCGGCGGTCACGCCACACAAAGGTGCCGGGCAGCACCGACCTGAGAGCACAGAGACATCGGCCGGGATGGAACCTCCACATGCAACGGGAACGGGGGAGTGGTGTTCACCGAGCACAGAGGCGGCGGCCGGCGCCAACCTTAAAGCGTTGTGGCAGCGGCCGGGACAGAGCCTCCACATGCAACGGGAGTCGGGGAGCGGTGTTCACTGAGCACAGAGGCGGCGGCCGGCACCGACCTGAGAGCACTGAGGCAGCGGCCGGGACGGAGGCACCAGATGCAACGGGGGATGTCTGCTCCGGTCTCACTGAGGAGGGTAGCGTGTGGATTGCTTTTGCCAGGCCCTGCACGCTTAGGATGAGGATTACTTTGCTGCTTAGCCTTATAATCTTTCATGTCAATGCTGCCATGTTACAGCACAAGCATGGCGGCATTAACAACTACTCATGTAAGCTGCTAGGACCTCCTGCCTTGACCCTATCGGGAGCTAGGGTGTGACAGGGGCGTTCCTCCATGCATGCCCTGTCAAACCCCTAGCTTCCGGTGGTGTCAAGATACAATAATACCGATATTGCATATATTGAAACTCTCCTCTAATCAATGTGGGGAACAGGATACTACACAAACTGATATTTGGAATCAATACACTGTATGAATCGATATACTGTTATACCAGTAATAGTTACTTTAGTATTAGAGATATATTTGGGTCCCTGAGGAGCGGAGCTCTGTTGAGCAAAATGTGTCAGACCAGGACCAGCACCAGCTAATCAAAACACATTACTCTCTTTTCTGGTGTAATAAAGTCTCAGAACGTAACTATGGTGAATTAGCTGAACAAGACACCTTTCCTATTGGAGGAGGATGTCCTGCACATCTGATTGTGACAGTGGAATATAAATGTGCTCTCATAATAAATACACCCTGTAATTGTAAGGGGGGGTGGATATATGACACTAAGAAATGACACCTCACAAATTTACACATGCATAGCTTGTGTGCTGACAGGACTTGTGATGATGTCGCCATCATGTGATCATTCACATGGTCTCTGAGCTGAATGAGGGATTATGGGCGGACTACATCCGCCACAAACCCACATGGCCTCAGTTGCTATGGATACAGCAGTACTCAGTCTGGCAGTTTGTAGCTGGTTGTGAGACAGCTGGACACCTGTGTGGAGACTCCAATAAATGACACCTCACAAATGTCCAAATACATAGCTGGCAGTGCATATTAACCAACAACATTGCAGCATAGTCCTTCACCACTATCTTCACATCTCCTGAATATGATATCATGTCATCTCAAGTGCTAATTGTCAAGCGTTGTCCAGTCTTGAAACAAACCGTCGTTGTCGTGCAAAAATGGGTTCAACGCCTCTGTGAAGCTAAAGCAGCTTACATGACACAGGGACATGTCACAATTTCACCTGAGCCACCAGCTGAAGTTCGCAAAACACATGCAGCTCATATGCGAAAGCTACAAGCTAACATGTCTCCTCAGTGAGCTGCTAAAGATAGTAAATCACGTGCATCTCATATGCGAAAGCTACGTAGCAGAGCTGTGTGTGTGATGTGCATGTAGCAGAGCTGTGCGGCACATTGCACCACCAGAAACTCTGGTACTCTAATTTTCTAATAATTACTAGTGGAATTCATATTCACGGGTTTTGTGCGTCTCGTAGTGCACAAAACTCGCAGAAGATCCTCATTCGTGTGCTTGTAGCCTAAGGCTGCTATTACATGAGCACTGTTAACGCTTGTGTTATAGCACAAACTGCTTGCTTGCATCTCTGCTGGCATTTTCAGTTCAGCAGTTGTTGGCAGCCGCTAGCGCCCGTTTAATAGCAGCCTTATTATGCTGCAGGAGTCGGGCAGGCTAACTAGACTGCGGGGAGAGCAGCTGCGCACCGTGCGCCTTACAACAATATATTTTGAAGAGTTTGCTTTGGCTCCTAAGTTTTTTTTTTTTTTGCTTGTTTCAAACTTGTTTGAAGCTCTATGAAGTGTAATTGTTCTGTGAACTTACCATAGTTATAATCAACTATGTTCCATATATTTTCCTCTTTTTGTGCTAATTATTTCAGGATTTATTTTATTTTTATTACTTTCTTTAAATTTCTACTGGTTGCCCTTGGAAACAGACAACAGTTTATCTTCATCGGGCTGTCGGACGAGATCTAATAGTTTGAGCTCTTGCTGTAACTGTCACCTTAGCCCCAATAATTTAGCTTTAGGCCCCCTGTCCAGGGCCGTGACGGACTATCGCTAGTGATATTCCGCCGCGGGGGAGCAGGGAGGGAGAGCTGGCAGGTCTTCGCGCTGAGCCTATAGAAACGGCACTCTCGAAAGAGTTTGTCTGCCCAAAAGCCTTGTGTCCTCTTCCTAATAACCCGATCACTTGACCCATCCAGGGTTCAGTCGGCGCCTGTCTGCTGGGAAAGGGGGGGGGGGGCATTGCCTATCTGCTGGGGGAGGGGGGGGTGTCGGCGCCTATCTGCTGGAGGGGGGTGCGGTCGGCACCTATCTGCTGGGGAAGGTGGGGGGGGGGGCGGTCGGCACCTATCTGCTGGGGAAGGGGGGTCAGGCGGCGCCTGTCTGCTGGGGAAGGGGAGGGGGGGTCAGGCGGTGCCTGTCTGCTGGGGAGGGGGGAGCGGCACCTATCTGCTGACACATACATTTAGCTTTTAGGAATACCACTTTCTTGTACCATTTTATCGGCCCGTTTTGTCTTCTCTCTGTAGCTTTGCATCATCATCTGTCAAGTTGACTTGCGTTTTGACTGACAGCGAGAAAGTAAATTATGGTGATCACTTAGTCATCCATTTCTAATAATAATCAGAAATTGGCAGAGAGCGAACGTTTTCATTAATGAATTTCCTATGCTTCAAAGGATCGCGTTCATCCATCCAGGCTAATAATCCATTTATACAGAGCTAATGGCCTGTAGATAATAACTCATCCAGTCCGGATAGGACTTCTCCATCCATACTTGTGTAAGAGGGAATCGCACATACAACCGTTCCTCCGAAGTGAGGGTCAATGTAGTGATAGAAGACAATGGCTAGGAAGTCAGACTCTTCCCTGGGAAGCAGTCAGTAAGGTGAAGGCTACCGTCGTCCACTTTTTATGTCCACAATGTGGATCTGTGCAGTAGTTTTTAAGAAACTTACGGCCAAAACGCACAAGCAGAAATACCCGCATGTGAACAAAGTCATTGAAGTCAATGGGTTCTATTCTCTGCATATACTCTAGTGTGAAGGAGCCCTTTTATTGAGCTAGTTGTAGAACTGCGGTTCGCGGTAAAACCATGGTGGTTTTTACCATTCTCTCCCCCCCCCCACCCCTCCCAGCCACATAGTAAGAACTACAGCATGTAAAACAGGTCTACACATCATTCAAGTCTTCCATCAGAGGTATATGCTCCTAGACCTCGATGGATACATTAACGCTGACCTATACGGTAAATGTAAGACTCAATGGAGCAATAGAACCGCACACCAATTATGCTTAATGTGATTTTATTCACATCCGCAAAAGACACCGCCGGTGAAAATGTAAAAGTATGTCTCAATTACAGCAGACCCTTAATCATGGCATTGAGCACATGGAGAATCAGCACTGCATTAACCCAGTTACAATGGAGGGGGTGAGAGATGACCATGTTCAGGTACTTGCCCCTGTATGAACCAGCCTGATGAAGGGATGCTCTACCCAAAAGGATTACTTTTAATTTGCACCAATGTTGTTTTTGTGGATCTGCAAACAATTACTTGAAGCTTTATATTTCAGAAGTAATTGGAAACCTGAGCAAGAATCAAAAGTAGCATTTATTACTGTTAATATGGCTGCTCCTTGGGGCCTAATGACATTGAATAATCTCTGTGGCATACTTTCTACTAATGTCTCGAACACTTCAGCTGGCATTTCCCTTCATTCATCCTGCAAATGTCTGGTAAGTTCTCTCAAGGAAGATGGACACTGTTCATATTTTCTGACTCAATGTTCCAGTTCATCCCAAAGATGATCAGCATGGTTCAGGCTGGGACTCTGTGCAGCCGGTCCAACCATGGAATATTCAAATCCTCAAACCAACATAACGTAGCGCTGGATTTGTAACAAGGCACGTTGTCTTGTTGGAAGTATGGCTGACCATTCCCAGAGTATTGCCACATTGTTGGCAGCACATTATTGTCTAGAATGTCAGGGTACCCCTTTGTGTTCACGGTCCCTGCCACTACAACCAACGGACCGTGACCATGCCATCTAAACCATCCCCAGACCATAATGGAGCCTCCGCCGTACTTGTTGGCATGACAGTCGGGCAAAGGTCATTTCCCAGGCTCCTCCACACCCGGGTACCTCCATCTGATGTGAAAATGGCGCAGCGTGATACTTCACTCCATAGAACGTTCTTCCATTGTTCAAGTGTCATTGACAACGTTTCTTGCAACATTGTAGACGGGTCGATACATTTTGCTTTATGATGGACGGCTTGTGTGCAGCGACATAACCCCTATATCCAATAGCATGCAGTTCCCGTCACAAACTGTGGCTGACACCTCCGAGGTTCTGCATCTTATATAGCATGGTTTAGGACACATATAGTCAATCATAAGACACAATCCATCCTGAGAAGGGTGTCCTCATCCATTTGTAGTATAGTGTACATGGTGTGCTGTTCCGTCCCTCCATTGTTTTATGTAAGTGGGTTGGAAGCGTTCGGCCCACCAGGGATGCCCAGCCGCACGTCCTGCGACTTAATCCTATTTTTGTAGCCATTTAAACAAGGTGCTCAGACATAGCGTGCCGTGCGCCTCCGCGTCATACGTGTTTATTACAGCGTCTCCTCAGGTACGGGACGCGATAATATACTTAGCGAGGCTTATTTTCTGGGCCTATTTATAGAATCTTCTCCCTTAATCATTTCGCCGAGACATTTGCTTGCAGTCATTCTTAATTCGGTTTTGAACACTTGAATCCTGATTTAGCCAATCGCCGGGCAGGAGACTTTTCAATCCTGTTAAATCCTATAGAGGGATTTATTAATCTCAGTAAGGGATTGCCGCTATCCTCTGTCTAGAAAATATTCTGTCTCAGCATACTTGTGCCCCGGCCACAATCGTCTGGTGTAGAAAGTCCAAAGCTGCTTACTCATGGCCAAGCATCAGAGGTACGGGCGCCTGTCCATCACTGGGTGGGGCGGACGGGGGGCATACGGAAATGGGAGTCCTAGTATGATAACCCAATGCCTTGTTTTAAGACTTTTTATATTCTCATTAGTGGGCAACTCCATGCACTACAGACCTGCCCTATCTAGGAGGCACCTACGAAGCGCTGTACATCCTGGGCCTTCTGGTTCATAATCGTACAGGCGGAGCAGTAGCAGAGAGATGGGCAAAGTAATGCTATATAACGGTGCAGGTTTGCACACCATCCAGGTCTTTAGAAATCTGACAACTACGTGGGCGATATCATGGCAGCCATTGGTCATAGAGTCATAGAATGGTAGAGTTGGAAGGGACCTCCAGGTGGTGGTCACTTGTGTTAAGACTATGAAAAGTCACAACCAGCTGAGTTTACACGTAAAGATAATCTCTACATGCCGCCACCGTGTCCAAGTGATGTCACCCAAGTGCATGGAATTGTGTTAAGACAGATGAAAAGTATAACCTTAAAAAAAAAAACTTCCAGTCTTGGACAAACAAAGATGGCCGCCATTAGGTAGTCAGAGAAGCTGGTGTGGCCAACTTTGTCCAAGCTTGGAGGGTTGCTTTAAGGAGCAGTTACATAATATGGATAGATTGTAGCTACCTTAGGGGGATAATTTGTATTAAATCCCCCTCTGAAGTTGGCGATACACACAAGAGTTGGCCAAATCTACCATCTTCTGTGTGATCAGACGAATATCTTAAAGCAACCCTCCTGTTCCAGGATAAAATTCTGTCCTGGGACCGGAAGGGTATATTGCCTGCACTTGTTCATTGCCCTCCTGGATTTTGACCATCGAAGATGGCAGCAGTAATTTTCTAACTAGCTAAATACGCACTGTATAATTCTCTTTGATTGGCTCTGTATACACTGCTCTTTGATTGGGTGTTGCTAATCATGTGAGTAGCAGTAGCCAATCAGAGCAGATATAGTGTATTCATAGTCTTGCATTGCCAGTGCACTATGGGGAATGAGGTAGTCTGAAGATTGTGCTGGCATCTTGAATGGATGAAAGTGGGACCTGAAACTGGATGGACAACAGAGAAGAACAAGTGCAGGTAATATACTCCATCGCCTCCTTCAGTCCCGTGACAAAAGTTTGTCCTGGAACTTGAGGGTTGCTTTAGGTGTATTGGGGCATCCTGGTAGAGGGAGAAACAGGATTGGGCATACTTTAGTTCAACATGCCCGATCCTTCCTTCCACTAGGAGATGAGCAGCTACATGAGGGGTCCGGCTGCGACGTATTCTCTTCTCTGCATTGAAATAAGCGTGCTCGCTTGGCCGAGAAATAGCCCTCTGTCAGAAGTGTCTGGCGAGACCAACTTTGAGAAGACAGCCCTAACGTTACTGCTCCCTCTCCAATAATGGTACAGTTGATCATGGGGGGGCTCATGTTAGCAGATCTGGATCCCCTAACTAATGTTCCCTGCTCTGCAGTCAGTACAGGGGGAATGCTGTATAAAAAAAAAGTATTGGGAAGGGGGGTCATTAACACAGAAAGCTAATTAATAGGTCACATCATATTACTCCTGAAGAAGTCTGAGCACTGGGAAAAGTCGGTTAAATGGAAAGTGGAGCAGAGAAAGGAATCCAATTAACTCCTTCTGCTCCTGTAACAATAAATGACTCTAGACACACTCGCAATGCTTATCTCTCATGTAATGTTTTCTCTCTGAAAACCTCTTTGGGATGAACTGGAATGTGGGAACAGGAAATATGAACAGCATCCATCTTGTTTGAAAGAAGTTGCCAGACGTTTGCAGGATGAATGGAGGGAAATACAGCTGTAATGTATCAGACGTTAGTAGAAAGTATGCCACAGAGAGTATCCAATGTCATTATGGCCAAAGGAGGCCTAAATGCGTTAGACCCCATTTACATTGAAAGGTGATTGCTCAAACGAAAATTTGAGTGATTGTTTTGAGCGATCAACTTTGCATAATCTATAGTAGCTAAAAGAGCTATGCAGGTGGAGCGGGACACTGCCGCTATCACTCGGCGAACAATGCAGCTGTTCTGCATAAGCAAACAGCTGTATTGTTCTCTGCGCTTACAGGTAACGCCCCGCTGTGAACTACCAGCGGGACACGAGCTGAAAGAATCTTATCAGCGCTGCCGACTGGGAAAACAGCCTGCATTGCTGACAAGAATTCATCACTCAATTCTAGAAAACTAGAATTGAGCGAGGAACGAATTGTGCACTTAAAAATCATGATGTCTGTGCATTTAGACGCAGCGGTTGTCGCTCAAAAGACTGCTTTGAGCGAGAATCGTTGTCTAAATGAGCCTTATGATGAGTGTGGAAAAAAATGTTTCCAAGTCAGATTGCTTTTGAAAATTAGACGTGTTAATAGTTTTTATTTTTGTTAATTATCAAAATACAAAGTGAATGAACAAAAGAGAAATCAAAATCATATCAATATTCGGTGCGGCCGCCCTTCCAGGTGCGCTTGCACAAAGTCAGGGGTTTTGTAGGCTTATATTTGGGTAAACTGGTCCATTTCAAAGCAGACCGGTGGTTAATCCCTGAAGGACGTAGCCTAGTTTGGCCATGAGGAGACAGACAGACAGATAATTTTTTTATTTTTTTTCAGATTTTCATCTCTTTACAAAAAAAAAAGTTTGTTGCGTTTTTTTTTAATTTTTTTTTTGTTTTACAGCGTCTATCATACAACATAAATGACACAATACACTTTTTTTTCTGCAGGCTGGTATGATTATAGCGATACCAAAAATATAATTGGGGGAAAGTGTTATTTTTACATCGTTGCATTGAAAGTCCCATAACTTTTTATTTTTTATTGTTTTTTGAGAGGACTTGATTTTTGCAAGACAAGCTGTAGTTTTTTTTTTCTGGTACCATTTTAGAGTACAAACGGCTTTTTCTATTATACCTTTATTGTGTTTTTTTTTGGGGAGGCAAAATAAAAAAGGGAGGCGAAATGCTTATTTTGTTCAAGAGGAGAGAGGTGGGTTCCTTTTTTTTACTGTGTAAGATAAATGTTGTGTTCGATTTATTGTACAGGTCGTTGCGGATATGATGATACCAAATATGTGTGGGGTTTTTTTTTTTGTTTTTTTTTTATAATCTTTTCATTTTTTTTGTTTTATACAAAGAGGGGAAAATGAACAAAAAAGGCTGTTACAGTTTTTTTTGTTTTTTTTAATATAATATCCCTATAGGGGACTTGAACCATAACAACTTTGATTGCTATGATAAGGCGTTGCAGGACTTCTGTTCTCCAATGCCTCATTGCTTACAATAGCTATCATAGGCAATATCAAGCTGGGACGCCAGTATCAGTCCTGTTTTCATGGCAACCCATCGTCCCTCTATGACTAAGTCATGGAGTTCCAATGACATCACAAATATATCACCCTATGAACCCTTTCAATGCTGCGATCTTTTTAGATAGTGGCATGTGGGGGGTACTACTCATGTGCGCCGACCTGCACATCCGTAATACATATTTTGAAGAATACGGAAAGGTGCGCAGGAGTCACCGGCTGGGCACAGGGTCAGATTCCGCTGCGGGATCCCACATGCGGAATCCGACCCGGCCATATGCATTCGGGCTTAATTGACAAAAATGAACTATTAACCCTTCAATTTGAAAGCATTTTTGCTTTGCAACATTTCTCACACCGGCCTAAAACTTTTGCACGATACTGTAAACTCCTTTTGTTTCTTGCTGCTGTGTCCTGTTATTGTTTGTAGCATAGTGTGCCATGATGGAGCCGCTTATATAACATTCTTGGTAACCGTAGTAGAATCGCACCCCGTATCTGCTGGACTGTACACAACAGGCATGTTTGGCCTAAACAGAGCGCCTCCTAAAGGGCAGACATGTAGATAGCGGTGCTGTTTATACTCCTCAGTGCTACATGCTGAGTCATTGCTCAACGTTTACAAAATAGAAGACAGATAAGTGCAAAGTCTTTGTTTATTACTGTTTGTTAATGTTTATATACATTGTAGCCAAACAAGCAATAAGTATAATAAATAGAAAGGTTTGGGGATGAAAGGTCTCTGAAGAGAAGTCTGTTTTTAAAGGGGTTGCTCCAGAATTGCAAGTAATGCCCCTATCCACAGGATAAGTTGCAGATCGGAGGGCGTCTCACCCCTGCTGACCTGAGAATGGGGGTCTTGTGTCACCTATCCTCCACTACAGGATAACTGCACCCCTGCAGTGAGGAGGAGACTGGAGCGCTGGAGACACAAGTGCGCTAGAGCTCCATCCGCTCAGTGGGACTGCCAAGTTACCTGAAGTAGAAAGCACTCGGGTATTTCCATCTGTCCTATTGAATGAATGGCACGCCAACCGTGCATGCTTGGCCAACGCTCCTTTCACTCTGACACTGCGGTGGGAGAAGCAACCCCTGCATTAACTGGCAGAGAATTAATCGGGGCCCCCTTTCTTGAGATGGGCGGGGGAGCCAGTGGTGAGACCCTCACTGATCAGCAAGTTATTTCCTAGCCTACGGAAGGGGGATAACTTGAAATCATGGTATAACCCCTTTAAAGGGATTGTGCGAAGGTATAAAGTCATAAACTTTATGATCGTTGGGGGTCCAATCGCTGAGACCACTACCAATCCTGAGAACGGGCATTCCAAAAGGTATGAAGCCATAGTCACCCACGCTCCATTGATTTCAGTGGGAGCGATTGGCAGTCTTCAGTGTTGTAATTGAAATGAATGGAGCCACAGTGTGCCTGTGTGACCTCCGCTCCATTCATGTGGGGAACTTTGGGACCACTTTTTTTCTAGATCACTAGTTGTGCCAGTGATTCTGTGGATAGGAAATGACTTTATATCTTGGCACAGCCCTTTTTAAAGTGACTTTAGGTCCCATAACAAATCCTGAAAGCTGTGATTATTATTTATCTGCCTCCCTACATTTTGCTGCAGATCCATCAACTTTGAGGCCCTCCTTCGGTCTTCCAAGAGGATTGATGCGCTCTTCTGGTTAACCGTAGAACATTGTGCATTTGATCAACCAGCAATGGCTAATCTGAAAGCAGCGTCAAGTGTCTCAGACTACCGATGCACCATGTGCACCGGGTATTGCAGTCATTTTGGAATACCAAAGCTGGGCCCAGGCACCTGGGAATCCATATCAGAACACCGTAAACTGAGGGTAACAGGTAATACTAGTTCCCCTCCAGTCTGGGGGCAAACTTGGTCCAGGTTTACTTTACAGGGGGTGTCTCACTTCTGTGACAATCCTTGTATGCCTACCTGTTAGGCCCGAGTTTGGTGACTTTTAATTACCATTATTGGGCTCCGGATGGAACTAGTAGATAATTTATTAATCTGCTCAAGTGTTTTTCTTGTTTTAGAGCTCGTCTTCCTCACTATAATCTGCTCAAGTGTTTTTCTTGTTTTAGAGCTCGTCTTCCTCACTATAAAGCACTGCAGGGCATTGGTGAATGACTTGGGTTTCAGAGCCTTACTAGACTAGCCTCTATTGATTCAACATGCCCCCATAAGACACCTAACAATGGTCAACTTTAAAGGAGTATTCCGGAACTTTAATTGATGACCTATCCAGAAGACTGATCATCAACAGTAATTGATCTATGGGGGTCCACCACTCACGATATGTTCCAATTTGCTGATTTCCCCCACTCCTCCCCATTCTGCTGTCAGTGCAGCATGCTCGACATCCACATCAGTGGTCAGGGCTGAAGTGTAAGCTCTTTCACACGGGCGACAGCAATATCGCAGCTGTGTTCTGTGCAATATCGCTGCGTTTTCTCTTGGTGATATAGCTATTTTTAGTGCTGTTTTGACAGGATTTACTGGTGGAAAGGGGGAGGGGGGGTGGAGGCCTGAGAAATAGAAGCCCTACCCCAAAAATAAGCCCACGCTACATTAACAAAAAAAAAAATCTAAGTACTAATGACCACTTGTCTGTGAGTGAGTGCATTTCATGCTCCGCCCCTGATCACATTACTATGATGTCATCATGGGTCCTAAATAGAGATGAGCGAACGTACTCGGTAAGGGCGATTTCGCAATCGAACACCACGATTTTCGAGTACTTCACTACTCGGGTGCGCTGTGGGTGAGCGGGGGGTTGCAGCGGGGAGTGGGGGGGAAGGGAGAGAGAGAGGGCTCCCCCCGCCCCACAGCGCACCCAAGTACTTTTCACCCGAGTAGTGAAGTACTCGAAAATCGCGGTGCTCGATTGCGAAATCGCCCTTACCGAGTACGTTCGCTCATCTCTAGTCCTAAAGCATTAAACATGCAGAGCCTAACAGCAACCGTGTACTTCTACAGGACCTGTGATGTCACCGTCATGTGATCAGTCACCTGGGCTCTCACCTCTGCCCCTGATCACATGATGGTGACGTCAAGTCCTTTACTTTATTAAAAACCCGCAGGCATATATCTATATTAAACCCCAGTTCGGCACTAACAACCAATCAGGTTGAATCAGGGAACCCAAACAACCAATGAGGTTGAATCACACAAGCCAAACAACCAATGAGGTTGCTGGAATTGCTGCATAGTGCCGAACTAGGGTTTAATATAGATATATGCAACCCGCAGAGCCAGACAGCAGCCATATGCTTATAGGACCTGTGATGATGTCGCCGTCATGTGACCAGTTACCTGTGTGGGAGGAGCCCGGGGTCACATGACCAGGGGGTAAACAATGTGTTTAGGATTCTGCCTTTGCTGGTGGTGATCCGTGTTGTATGGAATATAAAATGCATGTAGCAGAGCTGTGTGTGATGGGTGCATGTAGCAGAGCTCAGTGTGTGTGATGCGCACATGTAGCAGAGCTGCGTGTATGTGACGTGCATGTAGCAGAGCTCTCTATAATCTATCAAATACCCTAGAGGCGCAATGAGAATGACATCATCACATGTCCTAAACCAGCAGCCGTGTGCTTACAACTCCAATCCCTTTCACTATATTATTTCAGTAAATGGTGCATTGCGCCACCAGAAACACTGGTACTATAATTTCCTAGTAATTACTAGTACATTACTTAACAGGCACTGTCCGCTCCCCCGCACTTCTCCTCCGGCAATTCTGCTGCAATTCTTGTTTGTAGTCTTCAGCCTCCGTTTCCTGGTCAGGAGGTCATAAATCCCACCTTGATGGCTGTGATTGGTTCATCGAGCGCTGCAGTAATTGGCTGAGCTGTGGCGCTCAAGAACCAATCGGAATCAGCACTTCCTGGAGGCGGCATTTTTGAGCTCCCTGAAGACTACAAACAAGTCCAGCGGAACTGCCGGAAGAGAAGTGCGGCTGAGGGGACAGTGTCTGTTAGGTAATGTATTGGGGTTTTCTTGGTTTTAAATGCAGCTAGGGCTTATTTTAGGGACAAACAGTAGCACTTCCTACTGTAAAAGTTGCATCAGACCTTACAAAAAAATGTGATTTTCATGTAACGTATCACAAACTAAGGCTCCATAGGGAAACATAGGCTACCAAACATCGCAGATTGCAGCTGTATTGATTTTAATGGAAGCGAAAACCAACTATTACACTTCTGGCCTGGTGACTGATGTGGACGTCTGGCTCCTCTATGGGCCAGAGGATCAGCTGATTGGCAAGTATCTTAAGCGGTTGATCCCCACTGATCAAATATTGATGTTCTAGCCAGGGGATAGGTCATCAATATTAAATGTCCAGAAAACCCGTAAGACGAAAATGGTTTCAATGGGACATATAAAGGAAGGACTTCTATTGGATCCGCTTTTGGCTTTGCTCAATTACTGCAATCAAAAACTGCGTATGAGATTCCAGACAAATAGAAATCCCTTAGGAGTCGGAGCCGGGCACTTTTACTATTCGGCGCGTCTCCCTTTCTGACTTGACTCAAGGATCTGTCTGGTAAGTGGAATCTACGTGTGAGCATTACAAGTAAGGGAGCACAAAAGAGCAGTTGCAATGACATATGGGCACATTTGAATATATTCATGAGCGTTGGCTGCTTACGTCATCATCTGAAATTAGCCCAGGAGATGTCTTTAGTCCACAGTGTACTGTAGGAGGATGTAAGGGAAAGTACAAGCATGCAACTTGGGATATGCTATCCTTTAACTCCATAGAGTCTGTCATTCCACAACAGATGGATTTATATCTATGAACAGTAGATTCCATTATATTATTGCTTTCAGTCCTTACTGAACTTTTAAAAACAGTTTTTATACAAGTTTCCAAATCTATGCAGTAGGTATAGGTGAAGATGTAGTTATTGGGGACCTATGGCCCACCCGGACCTGTCAGAGTTGGTACTGTGAACCACTAGCAAATGCTGTCTCTCTCCAACAATCGTAATGTAACTTACACCGAACGATCACCGCTTTAGGAGCAGCCGGCTCATGACGTCTTGTGATCAGTAATGCAGTACCAAGTAACGGGCACATCGTGATCTGCTCTCAAATAATGTGCTGACGTCTCCTCTGTTTAGCAGAAGGCAACATCTGACAGTCGTGGGTAAGCGTGGTGACGCAGATTGTTGGTGCCTCGAGGTGTGGTGCCAGTATTGCTGAAACGGTTGCACTTGTTGGCTGTTCCCAAACCATGGTAGCAAGAGTGTACCAAGGCTGGTTGAACCATGGGCAGACATCTGACAGATCACACAGCGGGTGGTTGATCCTAGAGGCTTGGAACGGGTGTCTCGGGAAAGACCTGCCACAGTTGACCACCTGATTCAGAAGTACAACAGCGAGGAAGTTAGGTGAAGTTCCACAATGACCATGAAATGTACATTGTATCAACTGGAGTTAAGTAGCCAAAGACTGACCAAGGGCTTCTCTGTTAATACCACGTCATCGCCAAAAACGCCTTGCATGGGCCCAGGCAAGACGTCAATGGACCTTGGACACATGGCAGAAGGTCATTTATTGGGATGAGACTCGTTTCCCACTGAACCATATAGATGGCCAGGTTCACATCTGAAGTGAACTGCGTGAAGCCGTATCCCATGGGTGTACCATTGAGGTTCAACAGGCTGGTGGTGACATGGTCTTGGGAGCATTTTCCTGACATGGCCTATGACTATGGTCTTCCCCAACCATAGTGCCATCTTTCTACAAGGCAACGCTCTATCATTGAGCTAGGATCACTAGGAAGTGGTTAGAGATACACGACCATCAATTCTCCCACTGCTGTGGCCCCCAAACTCACTGCGCTGTAAACACAATGAACATGTTTGGGATATTCTAGAAAGGGCTGTGACATCTGACATAGCTGCTGCAGCCGACATGGCTTGAGTTGAGTATGGAGGATGATCACCAACTTGTGGAATTTTTTCCCTTACATCTGAAAGCTGCGATCGCCCAAAAAGGTGGACTAATCCATTATTGTGTAGGTTTTCCTAATGCAGTGATCATTTCTATAACATGTCTCTTCTGTACTATTCCATGCAGTAAAAACTGGAAACCATAATTCAAACCAAATTGGCCTCCGTCGGGTGAATTGGGGTGTATGGGTCCATTTCACTATAGGCTCCTGGAGCTTTCCTGATGCATATGATAAGCTTACATCCTTTATTACACCTTTAGTTTAAGTGGACTGTAAATGGAGGAGCTGCACCCTCACGTGGTCCTCTGATCATTGCACCATATGTTTTTCAGCTCTGTCACTGCAAATGAGCTAATCCATACCGAACAAAAAAATTGTGTACGGAGGAAGAGTTAACCGTGTTCTTTTACATATCTTTACCGCCTTTCATTTCCTTGCTCGCAGACGGGGTGCACATAAATATTAATGAGCAGCCTGAGGCTCAGGGATGTGATAATTATTTTTTCACATTAGTGAGGAGTGTGGGTTTCTCTGCTGATGGACTCCGATACGGTATGAGTTGCTGAGGAGGCATTACATACATTTCCTCATCTTCAACGAATAGTTGGACCTATGATATATGGTCTGCAACCTGCGGCGGTCCAGCTTCTAAAGCTTCAACTCCCAGCATTACCCTTTACAGCCTCTGGGTGGGATTTGTAGTTTCCGAAAGTTGAAGATTTCTGCTCCAAGGGACTTTAAAGAACAACCCCAGTGGAGATACTCGGTCCCATCCTGCCCTAAAACCCCTCTATAGAATATACTGTGAAGAAAACCACTCTGCAGCCATCTTCATCTGCCTTCCAAGACCGGAATTGTTGGCAGCTTATATGCAAAATTCCTATCAGCCCTTTCTCTCTAGGTAGTCGACAACCATGTATTTGGGCCAAAACATGACTGAGGGTTGCTGGTTGTCAAGGGTGTACCTTAAATAGAGATAGAAAAGGAGGCTGTTACTAATGCCATGGTTGGCACCATCTCTTTTACTGTTGGATGACAAGACTCCTCTCTCCATAAGATTCTCGAAGGGGTCAAAAATTGACCCAAGGCTCATGGAAAGGGAACAATAGCACACACATCTTCCATCCTGACACAATTAAGGGGGAAGGGACACATTTTGAGCTTTACTATGAGGCCCAGTCTCTTCTTCATGTCATCATAGAATAAGATTCTACGATTTTCTAGAGTTGGATGGGACCTCCATGGTCATCGGGTCCAACCCCCTTCTCAATGCAGGACTCGTGTCACTTATAGGAGATGTAGTTTTTGCAACAGCTGAAGAATCACAAAATGGTGATCCTCTGGTTCCAGGACAATTTTGTCCCAGGACCGAGGAGGGAGAGGAATATATTGTTCACAGTTCTTCTCTGAACTACTAGTTTCAAGTCTTATTTTTGGCCATCCAAGACGGCTGATGCAATATTCAGACTATTTAATCCCCAAAGTGCATTGCTAATGTTAGACTACCAATAAACTCTACCTGCTCTGATTGGCCAGAGTTGCTCACGTGATCAGCACTGGCCAACCAAAGAGCAGTATACAGTGCAATAGGTAGATAGAAAATTGCTGAAGTCATCTTGGACAGCTGAAAATAGGATCTGAAATAGGTGGATTGGAGGGGCAGTAGACCTGTCCTGGAACATGATTCTCTCCCGAAGCCAGAGGTTCACTTTAAAGGTAGTCTGTCCCTAACTTTTACACTCCCACACTCATTTAAAAAAATGCTAACCATAGGTGGGGAATATGAAGAGAGCTTTAACCATACCTTTTGGCTTTCTTCAAAGTGCAGCCAAGGTTCTGAAATCACAATTTTTGTGCAGTATGTACATTAAAATGGTTGTCTGGATATTGGACTGTATTTCCCCTATTGGTCCAAGTGTGCTAAAATGCGAAAAATATCTGTACTTACCCATCCTCAGCCATGGGGATCCAGTGCTGTAGCACCGCCGTCCTACCGGTGTGTGTTGTGGAAGATGATGTCACCAGATATCCGCTTACTGCTACGACCTCACCATTCTGAACTTCTGCCATGGAAGTGAGTGTGGATCCTAGAACGAGCAGGGAATATTTGGCCTCTGATTAGCTGCAGCTGTAGAGCTACCAAAAACTTTGCTATACAAGACAGCAGGCGTGCTGTTTCATTGAACCCTTTCATATCCACTGTCTGACCTCTGAAGACATTATGATTTAAGGCTCTACAGCTCCGATGTTAGAAGACGTCCATCGAAGTTCTCTTACTGTATATTGCCAGCCTCTCTGCTGTCGGAGCCTATCCAGTGTGTCACCTCATGCAGTACTGGCTTTAGCCAGCATATAGCGCCGTTGTATAATGGCAGAAAAAGAGTAAGCCACCTAGGAAAATCAGGATACAAATTGGATTGGAAAGGGTTAAAAGCAATGTCATAAATTCTGCCAGGTGAACACACTTAAGCACGGGCCGCCGCCTACTGCAACGCAAAGTAGTTACCAAAAACTACGTCAAGCCCAGATAGCAGGTGTGCTGCTTGTTTTAAAAGCAAAGGACAAACTCGACCAGGTGAACAGAACAGCTGAACACGGGCCTTCTCCAAGGAAAAGCTGTAGAGCTACAGATGGATCTTGTGCTTTTGAAAATGTTTGTTGTGGAAGGAGGGTGAGGAAGGGACAGACAAGGATGAAGGTCCCACAACTCTTGGGGGGTGGGGGTACCATGAAACATGGGCCACTACTTTTGGCTTCATGCCCCACCTGTAGGACATTGACCCAGTGTGCTGTTAAAGATATGTAATGCCCCTGGCCATACTTGTTGAACCACATGTCCATAGTCAGGTGCACCGTGCCACTGACAGCATTCTTCAATGCAAAAAACATGTTGTCACTCACAGGGCAGAGATGGCTTTTGGGCAAAGAAATGGCGGCTTGGCATCTGGTACTGTGAGTTAGCGCAGAGCGACACATTGCAGACGACGGCTGTGTCCACTAGCCCGAAGGGCAACATTTCCAATGCAAGCAGCTGTGCAATGCTTGTGTTCAGGCTCTGTGCTCGGTTAGGGTGTTTTTTTAAATTTTTTTTATTTGTATTTACGCTCCCATAACTTGGGGATGGAGGGCTGGCTGCTGAACTGGGACCCACTGGAATACGGGGTAGATGTTAATGTCTGTGAAGGCGGTGATGGTGGTGCCCAACTTCTGCTCTCCATCTCCCGCTCCTGGTTCTGAAGCCTGCAGCCCAATCGTCAATTGTGGAGGAAAAGCCTGAAGTAGGCATGATGCTGCCCCTACACAAAACTGCCTCTCGGTGCTCGGAGGCTACTGTCTGAACAGGGAGGGCAATGGAGGAAGAGTGAGCTGGAGCAGGATGAGGCTGACACTTTACCCAGATGGGCTCTCTAGGGCAGCGGGTGGTGGGAGTTCATGTTACTGTTCATACACTTTTGTGTTGAGGTTGTTGACATTTTTGCCAAGTTTTAAATGCTTAGCACAGATCTCACAGATGACTATTCTGCTGTCCGCACATGCGGTTTCAAAGAATGCCCAGGCTGCACATGTCCTGTGAGCAGACCTAGCTGTGCGCCTAGTAGTAGCTGATGGTGACGGTACTGCCCTTATGTTTGTCTGCGATACCCTACTCCCTGTCTTAGTTTGGTGCCCTGCAACATCCGCCTCTTCCTCCTCCCCCTGCAAGATCCTTTGATGACTCTCCCTGTCTTTCCATGCTGGGTCAAGCACCTAATCATCTTCCACCTCCTCTTGTCCTCCTGAGTGGACTGTATGTCACAGGGCGCACTTGGAGCTGACGCCTCCGTTGCCACATCCCCCTGAGTACATATTGCCTGTGGAGGGCTGATCGCATGCACCGACCCACCATCTTCCTCTGGTTGGGTGTTCGTGCATTCAATGTCTTGGTCTTCTACCTCTAGTTGTTTGGACTGTGCAGTTGACATTCATGATACTGAATGATCAAACAGCTCGTCATACTGATCCATGTGGACTGCTTTGGAGGGCGCAGGGGATTTGGCACGAGGTGAAGGAGAGGAGAAGGGGGGGGGTTCATGGCTGACTGGTACAGACTGACTGCTGTGTCCCCGTGACTGGGAGGAAGAGGAGTTGGTGCTTTGGACATGCTATGTCATCCACTCTACAACCTGTTCTGTGTGCTGCGGATGTAACGTACGGGCAGAACTGCTTCTACGGAACGGCAGTTGGCTTACCTCACCTCCTGCAGCTTTTGCTTCAGTGGGAGCTGCTTGAAGTGCCAACTTGGCCAGCCCTTTACCACCAACCTGTACATTTCTTTTACTTTATTTCGATTCCTATTTATTTTTTTTGTTTACTTTTTATCGTAGTTTTAAGTAACTTATGAACTAACTTTGTAGTTTGCAGAAAACCACTGCTAGCTCCGTTAAACCTACAAATAATTTTGTTGGGGCCAGACTGTCAACTTTGAGTGACTTTTGAGGCCACTGACACCCACTGTGTGTATGCGCTGTTTCCCTGCTGTTTTTTTTTGTTTGTTTTGTTTTATATTAAGCATTAACAGCATCCATCTGCTTTGAAAGAACTTGCCAGACGTTTGCTGGATGAATGGAGGGAAATACCAGCTGAAGTGTATCCGACATTAGTAGAAAGTATATCGTGGATAGTGTCCAATGTCATTAAGGCCAAAGGAACCCCATTAAGTATTAACAAGTGAAAAAAAGAGGCTGTTTTCGATGTTATGCTTGTGCCCTATTACTTTGGATAGTATAGTGCAGAGGTCCCCAACTCCAGTCCTCAGGGACCATCAACAGGTCATGTTTTCAGTATATCCTATAGTAAGAACACCTGTGGCAATGTCTGAGGCACCGACAATAATTACATCACCTGTGCAATCCTGAGGAAATCCTGACAACATGACCTGTTGGCGGTCCCTGAGGACTGGAGTTGGGGAACACTGGTATAGTGCATGTTTGGCGTTCTATTCATCATCCCCCACACCTATGGTTAGTGACAGGCTTTCTTTAAATCATTTGCTGTAGGTGTGACATCTTTGTGATGGTTAACCTTTGGAATAAAATTCAGTGTGCTAAACACGTTGTTGTGCTGCAAATCTCCTATTATTGCGTTTACTCTTGCAATCGTTTCTCTATATTGTGATGGCATATATTGTGTTCTAGTAGTGCTTTTACTTTGCCACTCCTGCCTGTGTGTGAACTCTCCCTTACACCCTCATGCACCGTCGCTCCATCAACCTGTTCCCTGGTACTTGCAGCGTCCTGTCTGCTCCGCCTGCTCTCCCCGGGATTTGCAGTGATAGGAGGGGTTGCTGTCAGTCTGTCATGCTATGACAGCTGTGTATTAGGCACCAGGCTTGTGCTGGGCCCCACGCCCGCATCAGGGGTAGCCAAGTATACCAGTCTGCTCAAAGCGCTCCTCCTTTATTTTTCCAGCTACGGGACAATAGACAGAAATGCCCCGAGGTTATCCCTCTCTTATCCTTGCCATCTTGCAGTTGGCAGCCCGAGCCTCATTCAAGGTTGGTGCTGTTTGCAGCTCGTCTCCTGTTAGACTGTCCTGTATTCTGCCTTTTTGTAAGAAGAGGTTTTTACTCTTCCACAATCTGCTAATGTTGTGAAGTCGCGGAACCCAATCTCACCCGGCGGAACCCTTTAAAAACCCGATGTCTCCTGTGCTGCCATCCAACCTCTGGAAAGTGCTGCCGCTAATACTCCACATCCTCATCTGACCACCTTCGCCTGCCGGAGAACATGACAACAGCAGCGTATTAATATCTGCTCTCCTCTTCTCCAATCACAAGCGAACGCTTTATTTAAGGGCGTCAATGGCTGAACGGTAAGACAGCAGTAGGGGAGCAGAGTAAGGCGGGGGCTTGAAGAAGTATCTGTGGCTTCCTGCAGGAACGTTCGGATGTGGGGTTTGATTGCTCGTTGGCAGATACTATAGGGTTAATGTCATACGAGTGAATACCTCGTGGTTACTTGAATAGTGATATTTGCTTATGGAGTTTGTGTTTTTGCAGTTTGCTATGTAAATTGTGATACCACGCGGACCAATTACTTACTTTTATGGTACTTAGATTGGAGACTTTGACTGTAGGTGGAGGTTGTGTATAAGTCACTGAACGACCACTATATTAGAGACACCTATCTACAGTAGTGTTCAAAAAATAGCAGTCCAACATCGGTAACCTGATAAATCAGTTTTTGGTATAAGCAATATTTCTGCATAGCAAGTAACATACAGAGTTTCCCCTGAAAATAAGACCCTGTCTTATATTAATTTTTGCCCCAAAAGAGGAATTTTCAGGGAATGTCTGATTTTAGTTGCCTAGCAGCCACGGTCCGGGTCCCGCCCACTGGTCTCTGAAGTTCTGTAGCTCCACCACGCATCCTGCACTCTTCGGGCCGCCGACAGAACCTCACTTCCTAATTGTGGGGTTCATAAATCCCACCTCCAGGAAGCGATGACTGTGATTGGTTCAGCGAGCGCTGCTCTCAGCCAATCAGAGCCATTGCTTCCTGGAGGCTGGATTTATGAACCTTACGACCAGGAAGTGATCTGTTGGCGGCCGAAGAGTGCAGGATGCACGGCGGAGATACAGAACTTAGGAGACCAGCGGGAGGGACCCGGACCTTGCCTGCCACGTAATGCATTCATTTAAAAAAAAATTTATGTAGTCTAGTTAGGGCTTATATTTCAAGCTTCCCCAAAAATAGCCAAAATCATGGTAGGTCTTATTTTCAGGGAAACACGGTGGAATGTAAGGCTGAAAATATATCCATTCAGTTCAGCCTCTTACCCCCCCCCCCCCAATGTTCATCCAAAGGAAGGCGAAAAAAAACAATGAGGTAGAAGCTAATTTCCCCCATTTAATTTTGCAAGTGCAGTACAGTAGTAGAAAAAAACCACAGACCCAACAATTAGGACGCCCGCGCCGCTAGTTCGGAGTAGATGAATCACTGATTGAAAAGGGGAGTTTTCAAAATAATAGCAATGAGGCGTAAAAGTGGTGAGGTTATTAATTCTGCGGAATAACAAGTGTTAGTTTTGGCCTTGACTCAAGGTCGGAGGGCGGCAGATGTTGCACCTGTTGGTTATAACGCAACTTCCTTCTGAAATACTGGTGAAAATGGGTCATTCCAGACAAGTTCTGATGAAGGACGTACTTGGATTGAAAAGTTGATTTTGAAGAGGGAAAAACAGAAGTACAGCAAATTATAGGCTGCTTAGATAAAATGATCTCAAGTGCCTTGAAGTGGCAACCCAACCCTGAAAGACTTGGAAGGAAGTGGGGAACTGCTGTCCGACTGGATCGCAGAATGGCCAAAGTGGCGAAAGCTCAGCCAATGATAACCCCCAGAGAGATCAAAGAAGATCTGAAATTACCAATGAGTACCGCTACAGTCGGACTATTAACCCTTTCCAATCCATGGTCTGACGTCTAAAAACATTCTGATTGAAGGCTGTACAGCTCCGATGTCGGAAGACGCCCGGCAGGGTATTCTTACTGTAGATTACTGGCCGCTCTGTTGTCAGGGGCCTCTCCAGCATGTCCCATACTGCAGTACTGGCTCTAGCCAGCAGATGGCGCCATGGTATAATGGCAGAAAGAGAAAGCCCCCTAGGAAATCCTGAATCCCAAATTGAATTGCAAAGGGTTAGAGGTGGTTTTAGATTGAACGATTATCATTCAAAAAAAAAATTTCTGTCCTCCAAGATTCCGTCTTGCGTTTTTTCCCCCTTGATCGCATGATTCTCAGTAGACTCTCCACACTGCTGCACCAAAAGAAAGTCTACAAAGTTGGCAGTGAAATCTTTGCCCCAGCTAGCCTAGCACCGATGACCAGGCTCCGATTGCTCAATATTCCTATTGCAATGTGGATTCACACTGTTGGGGTGCATACACACGGGTGGGTGTGTTTTTCGGTTGGTGAATATTCATGGGCTGAAATACGCTTTCGCTGCACGTTTTTTCTGCCCACCGGCAGCCTTTTTTACTCACATAAATATACAGCATATATTTGTGAATTTGTGCATCCTTATTTATTTTATTTTTTTAAAAACGCACAAAAAACCCCCCAAAACAAAACATGGATGTAAAACACGGGAGACAGCACATACGGCGTTCACACAGACCTATACTCACATTTACATCATTCTGCTTTTCATGCACCAGAATTGGACACTTTTGCGTGATGGGTGTGATCACAGTAGAATTTCACCGCAGACCTGACTCAGAATCTGTCGCAAATTCGCGTTCCATTACTTTCATTGGGATTTTGTCCTCAGTCTATGTGGATTTGCAATTTTTTTTTATTTTTTTATTTTTTTATTTTTTTTGGCGCACCAATTCCAAATCTGGTTGTGGTAAAAAGTAGTGACCTGTCCCGCCTTGATGTGGATTCCACGTTGTATCCATGCCAGTAACTCTGCACACACGTTTTCCGATCGCTAAATCTGCGTATGGATTCGCAATGTAGATGTGCAGCGATGCAGTAGAAACCCACCTTAGAGGTGGTATCCGCGTAGAAAAAAAATCCTAGCCTCCGCTCCTTTTTTGACAGTGAGCGTATTTGAACATAAGGCTTTCTAAACCAGACAACCTCTTTCATGTCCACTTTGGCCAATTACATTGTATTTGAGGAGATAAAGGAGTCGTCCTTTCCAAACCGAGGAGGAGCAGAAGTCTTACAGAGAAGTGCGATGTAAAGCCAAGTAGAGCGAGTGTGCATGGCTGTATGCAAAGTGTGCTGTGTCTTAAGTGTGTAAAGAGTCACTTGTATTTAATTACTGCTTATCGATTTTGAATTTTTCTATATATTACGTTTTCCCTAATCTGTTTGTACGATCCCCATTTAGACTGGACTCCATGATTGACGACCGCCATCAGCGCACATCTAGACGGCAGATCGGCTACTGTAAACAGTTCTGCTTTCACAAATAATATACAGTGGAATACGGTATAATTGTTAATAAAGCAGGAGCAGAAATACAAATTACATTTCAGCCACGGTGTTTGCATCCAAGCCTCTGATTGTATTCGGCACTAGGTTGTATATTTAACCCCCTCGGTCTTCGCTTGCACATATTCTGTTTGCTCCAGGTCCCCGTCGCCCGGTGCTGCTCCCATACACGGCCTGTGTCAGCAAACTGGCATTATCCCATGAATCCCCTTTAATGCTTATTTTGCCTTGTCATTTGTAAGCGAGGATTAAAGGTGTCCATACATGTGCTCTGTTCTGCTATGTAACCGGGCAGCACATGGCCGGGCCTTGTGAATCCACAGATCATTACTGGCAGCTATTGACATAATGGTAAAGGTCATTTTCCTATACCCCCCCCCCCCCCTTTGCCGCTTATTGACTGTTCTGGTCCTGCTCTTTAGTCTAAAAACATTGCTTTAGCTGACAGTATTTCTTCTAAAAGGGAATGCCTGATGTATTTAAAGGGGTTGTTCAGGATTGTGCTTTCTTTCAAACACAGCGCCACCCTTTTCTGTGGGTTGTCTAGTATTGCAACTCAGTTTCCATTCAGCTGAGCTGCAATACAACTCTCAGCCCTATGGACAAGAGAGGCGCTCTGTTTGGAAGAAAACAGCCATGGTTTTCTAAACCCGGACGACCATTTAAATGATGCAGCTATTTTTGTTTTATTTCTGGCCAGTACACACTTCCTGCCTCCTATTATCCGTATAGACAGTGTAGCAGGGTGTGTGCTTTATGGCAGCTGCAGCAAGTGGGCTTTAAAGGGTTTTTTTGGTTACCAGACTACATTCCGCCTATAGGCCCCACTGTGCGGACGTAACAGAAGAAGCTGTACTTTCCCTCCCGATATCCAGTGCTCCAGCCCCACCATGGGCCAGATGTTTTTGTAGCAGATTGTCACCAGAAGTTACCTGACCGCTGCAGCCAATCAGAGGCTGCCATAGTCCTCTATCAGGACTCCTGGCATCACGGCGCCCAGGATGTGAGCGCTGATGCCAGGAGAAGGGCCGGTGATGCTGCAGCGATTAGGTGACTTCTGGTGACCTCTGCCACATCAAACACCGGGATCACAGCGGGGCTGCAGCGCTGGATCAAAGCAGCAGAGGACGAATAGGTGCAGCTCCTTTTGCTATTTTAGAGCAGTAGGCCCTAAAGGTGAGTGTTGTCTGGTAACCGGACAACCCCTTTTAAAGGGGTTGTGCCAAGTTATAAAGTTGGCCCCTATCCACAGGATTGGTTGGGTTCTGACTAGAGATGAGCGAACGTGATCGGCTCCGCCCCTTTTCGCCCGAACACCGAACTTTGCGAGCAATTCCGTGCTCGGGCGAAAAAAGTTCGGGGGTCGCCGTGGCAGCGCGGGGGGGGGGGGGGTGCGGCGGGGAGTGGGGGGGAGAGGGAGAGAGAGAGGGCTCCCCCCTGTTCCCCGCTGCTGCCGCCCGCGCCGCCGCGCCTCTCCCCGCCCCCCGAAGCTTTACGCGCGGACACTGAAGTCCTCGGCAAAGCCGGTGTCCGGGAGCGTAAGTGTTCGTTAAGAACACGTTCGCTCATCTCTAGTTCTGACCGTTGTGACTCCTACCGATCCCGAGAACTGGGTCCGGTCTGTCCCTGAGTAAATTGAGCGGAGGTTGTATAGGTGTGCCACTGTTCCATTCACTTCAATGAGCGCATTCAAGCATTTCAGCAATCTCCAACACTGTGAATGGAGTTTTGGTGTGCCTACGTGACCTCTGATCCACTCCTTTTGAGACCAGACCCCCTCTTTTGGGATCGGTGTGGGTCCCTGCAGTTGGATAGGGGATAATTTTACTTTGCACAACCCCTTGGACAGAAACTATTATTGCAGGCCAATATGTTGTGAGATAATGTCCAGAGCGCCTCCTGGGATGAATACGAGTCCCGCTAGTAGACCGGTCTGTCGGCCATATGTGCAGTTGAACAATGCAGATATCGATGAGGAAGAGATGGATAAAGTGCTGCTGTCCCAAGGTCATGGTCGTCGAAAACAGTGTGAGCAGTGGTGGAAAACTTCATGGGGGATGGAAAGCAAGAGCGATGGGATCTGGCGCAACTTTACTGGTTGGAATCCATGAATGAAAAATGTAATCCTCCTTTATTTATATCCAGCACTAATACATTTTGAGATCTATAGCCTCTTCTTCAGGGAGATGATGTACATTGGTGCTCCTGCAGGTAGTTCTTGGTATCACCCATAAAAGAGACACTCCTTGGGTAAAACCAAAAACTCTCTTGTACACCACCAGTTCTCTGAAGAAGAGGCTATAGGCCTTGAAACATGGTAGCCACTCATGTAAATACAGAGAATTAAACTGTGACTATTGGTTCTGACCAGTAAAGTTCCTCCAGGTCCCATGCTTTTACCTTTTATCCCATAGATTAGTTTCCAGGAAATGGAGTGCTACCCTTCCCACGGACAAAAAGGGGTGACAGAGGAGCTACATACAGAGCCTTAACTGTGTGTCTATAGTGTTGATATCCTGCCTTAAGGCCTCCTGTCCACGGGCGAATTTTTACTGCGTTCCCCGCGGCGTTAATCCAGCCTGGGGGGAACGCAGTGAACACTTTCCATAGACTTACTATTAAAAAAGCGCAGCCCCGCTGTCCATGAGTGGAGAATCATAGCGATTCTCTGCTCGTGGGATCTAAATCGCGGCGTGCTGCGAATTGCTGCGATGTGCCTATTTGTCAGATAGGCTCAGCGCGGAGAGCCGTCGGCTCTCCCCTGCTCCCCGGCGGCGATCTGCCGTGGGATATCGCTACACCCGTGGACAGGAGCCCTAACTAGAGCTCCAGCTATACAATAGAGCTGTCATTAAAGCAACCCTCCAGGCCTAGAGAAGCAAAGATGGCCATACCAGCTTCTCTGCCTGGTGCACACTGTGAATTCGTATACATCGTTAGTCTTAAGACACTACATGCTGCTTTGATCAATTAGTGTTGCCCACATGAGCAGCACTGGCCAGTCAGGCATCTTAGACTACTGATGCATACTATGCACAATGTGCATCAGGTAGTCAGAGAACTGATTTGGCCGTCCTTTGCTGACTGTGTCCCATTCTACACAGCAAAGCTGACAAGTGAGCTGTTGGTAAGAAGGGATTGTCAGCCTATTTTGTGTGCTCTAGTAACCAGTGTACAGAGTGAAATCTTTCCCGTGTCAGGGATTTTTGGGGATAGACTCTTAAGAAATTTCTTGAGTCATTCACTCTTCCTGTCTTTTATTTAAATATTCTGGCATTTTCTGCTCCTTTATTCTCACGTTTAGCATGCTCAAAGAAAAGGTGAGTCTTCTGCTTGGGTTTACTCCACCTAACTAAAGCCCAGGGCAATATGTAGTGTGCACCCGGTAGGGCATGACCATTAGTGTCCACTGAAAGATGAGATGTGGTTGCTCTATTCTCTTCCTTCCATCCATCGCTTACCGGATCATAGTGAATGGGAAAAGGATTTTTTTACTTTTCCCAAATTTCAGTACAAATGAGCATTTTTTTTTGCTGGTGGGGCATGGCAGAATGCTTCGTTATACCACCATCTAATCTACTGCGCCGGCATAAAGCAATTCCAATAGCTTGGTACCAATCTGAACTCAATATTACTAGATGGGTGAAGGCTGCTAATTCATACCGTTGCAATGCCTTTCATTGTAAGAAGCCTAATTTCACTATTGTCTTCCCATGCATATACCTCCTGGCTGACTCAAAGCCGGATTGTGATCCTCAAACGTAAGGTCCAGCAAGACAAGCAGCAGAGCACGAAGTATTTCTAGGAAAATGACCTGAGCAGGTGTGTCTGGTGACTGGCATCATACCTCCAGCCCTCCACCTGCCGGATGTAGAGAGTAGTTGGAAAGCCAAGGGTTCTGTTGAGTTATCACTGCAACGACTCTTTATTGGAGGCAAGATGTTGCACGGCTCGATACAGTCTGACTGGTTCAGACTAGTCACTGTGTGCATTGGGTAAGGTAAAGTATTTAACCCTTTCCAATCAAATTTGTATCCTGGTTTTCCTAGGGGGCTTACTCTTTTTCTGCTCTTATACAATGGCGCTATATGCTGGCTAAAGCCAGTACTGCATGAGAAAAGACATTGGATAGGCTCCGGCAGCAGAGAGGCTGGCAATATACAGTAAGAGAACCCTGACGGATGTCTTCCAACATCGGAGCTGTACAGCCTTAAATCATAATGTCTTCAGACGTCAGACAGTGGATTGGAAAGGGTTAATACATTATCTATTTCCCTCGTTTCCTGTACAGAGGGTAATGGAGGGTAAAATAATTACGTTACATGGTTTGGTCACACTGGGTATGTTTAGCTGTCTTTCCATAAACTTTTACAATGAGTACTTGGCTTGTTGTTTTGGGATAATCATCATGGTGTATGGGTCGTATTAAAGTATAATCAAACTTTCAGATGACTTTTCAGAATAAGTTGCCTATATGTATGTACATGAGGAATAACCATATTTCTGACCAGTATATGACTTGTATTATGCCTCGGTCACCAGTTTTCCCCTTTGCAGGCTGTATCTTTAATTCTCAATCTTCCTTGAGCTGGTAGGGAAAAACTAGGAGCTATGTCTCTTATACACACAGGACAATAGAAGAATCCCCCTCCCCCCCCCCCCCCTATCTCTTTTCTCTCAATCACTCACCCTCTTATTAAGTAGCCACAGTACTGAGCAGTGTAGATGTGACTTTAGGATTGGGCTGAACTAGAACACATACTAGAAGCTACAGCGACGTCTCTGTGTCTCCCTCCACCCCCCTTTCCTTCCCTCACTCCTCAAGTGATCAATGCAGGGGAGAGGAGAATTTTTGGGTTAAGAGTCGGTTTTCTGCAAGTCTGCTATTACACAAGCCCTAGTGGCTGCCGCTGGCGCTCGCCTTTTACCATCATTTGCCTATCTGAAACTACAAGCACAGGTACAGCCCGACAATCCGTGTTATCATATGATTGTTAACGGGCACTTGTGTAAGGGTGCTGTTATACGAGCGCTAGTGGCGGCCTATAGAGCTCCTGTTTTCTTAACAATTGCTCGGCTCAACCTGCAAGCACATGTGTAGCTTGGTAATTAGTGGTATTACATAAGCTTTAACGGTGCTCATGTAATAGCGCACTAATGACTTCCTTATGAGATATATTACAGAAGTTGCTTAGGGCACTATTATTCGAGTGCTGGCAGCTGGCAATTATCTCATTTACAGATAATTGTCGGACTGAACTTGTAAGTGCGGGTGCAGCCCGGCAATGGGCCTTGAATCGTGAGCGCTAGCGGTCTGTAATAGCGCCCTTCTATTCATTTGTAGTATTGGTTTATGAAGAAAAGATTAATGGTGTAAACTGTTCATGTGTAAGCAAGTCGAATTAAGTAAAACGTTTGTTCTATGTAATACAGTTCTAATTTATGCTATACGGACAGGGAACACTACATTTCCAGTGGTTATGTGTAGTTTTCTGTGTCTGTATACATTTTAACCCTTTCCAATCCACTGTCTGACATCTTAAGACGTTATGATTTCAGGCTGTACAGCTCCGATGCTGGAAGACGTCCGTCGGGGTTCTCTTAATGTATATTGCCAGCCTTTCTGCTGTCGGAACCTATCCAACGTGTCACCTCATGCAGTACTGGCTTTAGCCAGCATATAGCGCTGTTGTATAACAGCAGAAAACGAGTAAGCCCCCTAGGAAAACCAGGATACAAATTGGATTGGAAAGGGTTAATGGCATAAAAGAAGTTTTCCCCACAAACAACCTTTATCCCCATCAGTCGGAAACCCTTCCTTCTTCCTCTGCCCTGGTTATATGGAGCTCGTACTCGACCTCTGCTCCATACTAGGTACTCCCCCTAGTGCTGGACCCTCATACCAGGAACGGTGGTAGTCCCAGCAATTAGGTGTGCAATACACAGTGCATAGAACTCATTGATTTCAGTCGGTTCGTTCACGTACTTTACACGCTCCATTCCATCGTGCAAAAAAGAAATATGCAGCATGTTCCATCTTACAATAGAAATACAACATATGAAACTAATTATGCTACCGTAATTGGCCATTTCAATGTACAGGGCCTTGACGACTGGTTTTCTGCACGCGCAAATGCGCACCATTTGCATGCACAAAAAGTACAGTGAAAAATGCAGCTGTGCCTGTAAATGGGCAACGGCCGATGCGGATTAACGTGCAGTGAATGTGCATACAAATACGCATACGCTCGTGTGGCTTTGGATTATTACGATGCAGATCTGACACTTGAAGCGGTTTTCCGGGCAAAAACTATTGATTGCCATCAGTAGATGATCACCGATCAGAATCCCCAGCGATGAGCAGATCACCCAGTCTACTGGCGGGGCGGACGTAAAAGTGTGAAAAATCAGCTCCCATTGATTTCAATTGGAGTAAAGCAGCTATGGCACTTCCTCTCCCATTCCCTGTGACGCCCGCTGAACTGACAGCGAGACGGACCAATCAGCTCATGACTCGGGATCCCAAGCGATGAACTGTTGGTGAGGCCGAGCCTCAAAAGTTTACCGCAGATTTTTCCCCTACTCCAATCCTTGTGCCGACGTGAAGAATTGATTTTGTCATTTTTGTCATTTTTCTTATTTTTTTTGTCCAAGAATGATTTCAATATCCGTATTATAGGAACTGCAGCTCGGATATACATTGCAGTCAATGTCATGTTAAATACTCTTGTAGAAAGGCAAAAGTACAATACAGGGGATACCTGTACAATTATATACGGAAGCTTTTGAGACTACCTAAAGGGAATCTGTCATGTCCCGACAGCACCATAAACTAAGACAGGGAGTCGGGTGATGTGTTGGGTTTTTATACACCTTCCACCCCCCACCCCCATTGAAGCCAGTGGAAGCCATTCGACCCGTGGCCCTTCTGCAATCATCATTGGAGAAGCCTTAAAGGAAACCCGAGGAAACCTTTAGACACAACTTTAGACACAACCTTTAGACCCGGTGAGATTCATTTCCATTCACATGATATAATCTGATTGAACCCGACGGAGAGGCCCTAAGTAGCCTCGAAGTCTTGCATATTTACATTTTTTCTGGTGGCC
This sequence comes from Eleutherodactylus coqui, assembly GCF_035609145.1. Taxonomy (NCBI): domain Eukaryota; kingdom Metazoa; phylum Chordata; class Amphibia; order Anura; family Eleutherodactylidae; genus Eleutherodactylus; species Eleutherodactylus coqui. The sequence goes on along the minus strand of NC_089842.1, from coordinate 49,692,424 downwards.
AATAAGAACCTCTCCTCTATAATACTTGTGGTCGTCTTTATCCAAGAATATTTAACATCGTATACGTTGTTCTGGTTCGCACGGTAGCGCACTATTTTTGCCTTACATGGCAGTCCACATAAGACTAAAATGGTGCCGCGCCAAATTGAGCCATGTGAACGGGACCTAACCGTTATCACCTATCATCTGCACCAATCTTGAATGTTCATTGCGATATTACCCGGTGGCCGCATGATGTTGGGATCAGCAGCTCTTATTGACCACACTGCTGGAATAAAGTTGTATTTATCAGGAATGTGGAGTAAATTTTGGGTGGAGTTGGTAGAACCCCAGCTTCAAAATAAAACCATTAAATATTCCATAATACCGTATACTTACTGCAGTAAGTATGTTATTAGTAATTACTGGCAGAAGCTTCACTCGCCAGCTCTTGGTTATCATGTACAGAACATTCGGTAAGTCCCCTTAGGGTTCCACTCTATGATCTTGATAGCTTTGTAGCTGATGAGTATGATTTCCTTTTTTTTTTTTTTTCTTGTGTTTTTCTCTACTTTTGAGGCTGCAGCAAAAAAAAGAAAAAAAAAACGCGAAGCGTGAACTGTCCCTTTACGTTGACTGTCTGCAAGGTCTCGGCCTCCTCTCCTTCCTCATCCTCCCCTGTTTGCCCGGGTTATACCTGCAGTTCACTTTTCCATCTGGGTTAAGCTGAAGGCATTCGTCCCTGGACCAGATTCAACCTAATTTCCTCTTATTGTTTTTGTTTCGTTTTTTTTTTTTTTATTCTATTGATTTTCTGGATTAAAAGCAAAATGAGTTCTTGCATTTTTGTTCTCGGTCTCTCGGGGCCGCGGACTCGGCAGTTATTTTTGTTACTATTCTTTTATTGTTTTTATTCGGGTTAAATTTAGAGCGAGGCGGACAGTTATTCATGGTCTCGTTTCACAGTCTAGTAGTCATCGCAGGTCATTGCCGTCTCCTGAGCAACAATGCTTTTAATAGGCCGGGTGAACTTTTTTTTCACTTTTTTTTTTTTTTTGTAGCAGACTGGCATAGCCCAGTTTACACACGTTAGATGTGGGATCACTTATTAATATACGTGTATATCCCATGTTGATATTGCCTCTTCTAATTGGGTTTCTTCTAGATTTCCAAAACCTGTTTGTTAGGCCTCCTGCCCACGGACAGGTATTTGCTGCGGAATCTGCACCGCGGATCCGCAGTGAATAGCGCCAATAGCCTGCTATGGAAATTGGATTCTTCCTGAACCCTTGCGGAAACCAAATGCAGTTCCCGCAAGCGGAGTAAAAATCGCAGCCTGCTCCATTTTTCCGGAGATGGCTTCCATTGAAGTCGGCGGAGGCCGTCTGATCCGCAGCCCTTTTGCAATGACATTGCGGAAAGGCGCGGATTCTGCGCTATCACTAGGCGATGACGCAGCAAGATCAGGGGTTTAACAAAAAAACTGTACTGCGCATGCTCAGCAGCTCGCCGCGCAGGACATCCAACAAAAGTTTTCATCTGTACGCCAAATTATGGAATTCTGAGTAAAGGGCCACTTACACAGAACGCTTATCGCGTAAAATTTGTTCGAACAGCGTGGAACGGACCCCTTTGACTATAATAGGGGCCGTTTGGTCTCCACTCAGCTGTCCGGCCTTTGGATGGAAGAGAAAGCATTGCATGCAGCACTTTTTCTTCCAGTATCTTAAGCCGGATCTGCGGCAAAATCTCCGACCGGACGTGTTCCATCGCAGATGGGAAACCGGGCTTATCACGTCGGGTTACAAATAGAAAAGATGTTTTATGTGTAATTATGCAATTAGTCTTTTGTTGTAGGAGTCATACAATAAATATAGACTTAGTAAAATATCACTGATTAGATATAGTTTTCTCTACATCCTAGCCAACGCATCAGACAGGGGAAGCCATTGATTTCTGTTGAGGCAGGAGCCGCATGTACATCGGGGTAATGGTCCAAGGCACCTCGTTGGGTCCGTAGGTGAGCAGCTTCCTGCCCAAGTACCTTCAGGCATGGAGACAATTTTTGAAAATGGTCTATAAGATAGGCTTATGTGCACATAGACCTTCTATTGTTCATATGTGCTGGCGCATCCTAATATTTGTCTCTGTGTTGGCTCATCTCAAAATATTTGCATGATACCTGAAGAAGTCACAAGACAGCCAAGCAAACATTAAGAGCCATTGTTTTAGATAGTTTATTTACAGTGTACCTAGGATAGACTAAGCCATTGTTCTAGATGGACCCCATCTCAAATATATTGTCCATAAACTCAAAGCATCTTTCCCAAACAGAATGTTACTATGCTTCCAAAATACAATATGGAGGGCCTATAGGGAAAATCGCCAATACAGCCTGTAGTGCTACACAGATTCACAGATTACTAGCAATAGGTTATTAGAGAAATACAACTTGCAGAATCCGCTCATAACGCCTTTTATCTCTGGCCCAAATGCTACCCGAGTCGAGTCGTCTTTCCACTTTCCCCCATGAAAAATTAACTCAGTCTGTGAACAGGAGTTTGAGCAACGCAAGTGTATAGACAATCCCATTCCCTCAGACTGTCTCTTTTCCCTGCAGCAGATCTGCTGGATACCTAGTGATTAAAGATGCACACTGAGGCTGGCCTCACTTACAGTTTGATGTGCAGGAGTTCCTGCTTCTGTGGTGTCCTGCAGCAACCAAGACATGAGGCACACACTGAGGAGATGGCGGGGTAAAGATGGCACTTGTCACGGTTGCTCTGCAAAACTCCTCCCCAGAGGGACGCGGTCAACCTCAGCCAAGGCACCGCTAGGTCTCTTTCAGGCAACGCTGGGACACCAGTTACCTGTATAGATGTGCAGTGGACTGAAGAAATTGTCACTCGTGACGTCACCGTTCCTTCACAGCGTTGGTTGTCCGGCGGAAAATAAGAGTCCACACACGATGAACGTTGAATACCTCAATCACTGGGAACGTGCAGTGGCTGGAACTTCTTTAACTATAGCTTTTACACACCAGTGCAGGAATAACAGTTGAGCAAGGGCAGGGAGGAGAACTATAGTCCTAGTTATCCAAATCTCACTGCTCCTGGACATGCACACTCCGGGACACAGGATGACACTGGGCCTACAGTCTGGGTCATCTGTAAAGCTCCGCTCCTGGACAGACACACACCGGAGGTGGGAAGAACACTCTGCTGACATTCCCTTGTAGTTAGTAGACAGAACACTGCATGGCGGGCTGCTTGCTTCTGCTCATTCAAGGTAGGGGTCCTGGGATGGGAACATCTGGATACCTCTCCTCAGCTTCCATCTTTTCACCACATGAGGGTTGAAGGTACCCCCATGTGGCTGTCACTCTTATTCAACACTCAACCATGGAAAAAGATAGAACAACCACCTGACAACCCTCACTAATATTTATAGGATTCAATCATCATGTGACTAGACAATTTGATACAATTCTCAGACATATCCCAGACAATCAGACATTAACCTCTTGTATGCTGCAGCTGTGCAATACACACAACTAGAGACAGAACAATTTGCACAGTGCATCCACACTGAAGACATGACATGTATGACCATTATGAAGAGGCCAGATATATAGACTTTGGGCCACTACATTTCTACCGACCCAAGCGATCCTACACTGTTGTCAGGAGTGCTAATCTCCACTCTTCTCTATCAATGTCGGGTGATCCTGCTCCACTCTGAACCTGGGCAGTACCTTCTCCAGTGTTCTTAGGCTCAGTCCTGTGCCTCCAGCTCTGCTTTCTCTGGCCTCTTCCTTACCAACATGCCTTTTCCTCACAGCCAGTGACCTCTCCTACTTCTGTCCAGCATCTGCTCACCTCACTGCATGGCAAAAAATTGTCCTTTTTTTTTAATATCGGGGCATTCACCAATCCTCCTCAATCGGCATGCTCCAATTTGCTGCGTTAAAATTTGCACCAAATTTTAGTGCACTTTTCCAGTTCGTCCCCATAGCAACATTAACCTCTTGGGTTGAGTCCCTTACTAATTAGCAAAAGCAGAGAGTGCTTACAAAAAGCATCTGCCGCTCTGGAGGGCCTGTCCTGTCCTGCATTACATAGACCGTCCATTGATTTAAGTGGAAACTGTGTAATGCCTCATTTCACCTGCGGTGGTGCTGCAGGGGAATTGAACACTTTTTTTTTTTTCTGCAGAGTTCCACCACAGATTAAAGCTGATTCACGGGGTTCCAGCAGTAAAGTGCGATCAGTTTATCGTTGGGGGACTCTTCAAATAAAAAAGGATTGTACAAAATAGCACTTTACGAAAATATTCCTATTTCAAATCTGAGCTAGTACAGAGAGACGATACTGGTGGAGTAAAGAAGTTCTTGGGGATCTGAAAAAAAATGTGAAAATTGTCAGTAAAACAGAAATTGTGATTCCTTCTGGCTGATGGCATGAAAACATGAGGCCAAGTAGGGTGAGAGGTTTACTTTTACAATTTAGGGCAGAAGACATCCTGTCCGTTTTTTTTTTGTTTGTTTTTTGATCCTCTGAAATTCAAGCAATGGCGATTCCCCGGTTTCAGGACATAATTGTGTCTTCGGACTAGAGGTTCTTCTTCTGTACCGTTGTCCCTGGGTTCCACCATCCAAGATGGCTGATACAATATTTAGACTACTTGATCCCAAAAATGCATTGATAGTGTAGAAATATCAATGTACTATACCCGCTCTGATTGGCTGGCTCTGCTCACGTTCTCAGAGTAGTGCACAGTGTGCCTTAGATAATTTTAAAAAAATGTGGCCATCTTGGACCGCTGAAATGGAATTTCAGGCGTATTGATGGAGAAGAACAATGGTTGGTAATATTACAAATACCTCACACCCCCAATTTGGCCCTGAGACCAGAGGGTCACTTTTAAAGGTGTTGTACCAGAATATCAAATCATCCCCTATAACTTGCTGATTGATGGTCTCACTGCTGAGACCCTCACCAATCTCAACAACAGGGGTCACTTGTCCCCTGCAGTCCTCCTGTATTGAGGAGACTGAATGAACCGGTGGGTATGAATGAACCGCTACGCTCCATTCACTTTCAGTAGGGATGCCAAGATCAGCACCCGCTTGTGTTTTTCTATCAGCCTGATTGAAATGAATGAAACACGGACCGTGCAAGTGCGGCTAGCGCTTCATTCTGATTGATGCCACAGCGGTAGGAGAAGTGACCCCTGCAGTGACAGGTGAGCGGGACACTGGATTCCCGTTCTCAAGATAAGCGGGGGTTTCACTGGCAAGACTCCTACCGATTAGCAAGTGATCCCCTATTCTGTGCAATGCCCACTGCTGAAGTCTACGCGTCGGACGAAAATCCAACTCTCTTTCAGAGTCCTGTGCACACTCTTTTCTATAGACTTGTATAGCAGAGCACGCACACGGACTTCAGCGGCGTGCAACGTGGGACCCCGGAGGTGGGTGGGTATGAACAAATACAGCGCCTTGGCTCACTGTCAGCGCGCCCAACCGCACCATGATTTAGTTTATGGTGCTTTAGGCAGGTGACAGTTTCCCTTTTAAGGGTCCATTCACAAGGGTATTTGCTTTTTGTGTGAATGCCCCATTAAAGTAATTTGGTGTATTGAGATGTACCAATATGCGTACTGCTATTGTGTGTGTGTGTGTATGTATGTGTATGTGTGTATATATATATATATATATATAAATGTGCAGTATATCCTATTTTGGTATGTATTCACAAAACATAATCCCTCTTGAAAGTTTATGGGAGCATAAAAAAAATGCCGCGAACGTGGATGTTGCCTGCATGTGCACTGCCTTTTTGACATATGTTGCCAAGAGATGGTGAAAACAGGAAAAAAATTCCATCCATCAAATGGGTGCACGTTAAATCTGGATGACACCTATGCAACAAAAACGGATGCGACGCACACATACAGACGTAGTGAAATTGGTTTGTTTTCAACAGACCGAAATTGCATATGCCCATGTGAATAAACCCTAAACTGATTATAGAGTTTCTCACTTTGGTAAACTCCAGCAATTAGTTGTAATCTGTGCACCTGGCAGAAAGTGGTTTCCTGCAGTGCCCCAACAGGGGAATTGAAGCATTACATTCCTATTGAAGTCAGTGGGCTGAAAGTGTAGCGCACAGAAATGTAGGGTCCTCCAGAGTGAGAGGCGCCATCAACGAAACTCGATCTATTAATTCCCTCATAAGATGGGTTTGGATAAAAGGGGTTCTTGCGGGTAAAAGTAAAACTTGTGCGGTTTGTTCTCATGTTCGCGCCACAAAGGAGTCGTGAGAACAGAAGTCGTTGGATTGAGTCTGATTCTGTTCTTTTCATTATCATCCAGATTCTCAGAAAACAATCTTTCGGGGGACGGTGGCAGATAGTTAGAAATGTGCTAAAAATGTGTTTCTGCGTTGTCCTTTTGGTCTATTTTATTGTGTTTGCCCCAGACTGTGATTCCAGATAATGGAGACGTTCTCAGTCTAATATGATGAGTTGTGTTCCAGATCACTGAGATGACATCCTTGTTGTTACTTCCATTGTTTATCTAAGCTGCATTGCTTCAGTGAACTGTACATTATTTCATCCATCAGTCTCTGGGATTTTACTTTTTTTTTATCATTTGTTTGCACAGTGTTGGCCGTCATATTGAGTGTTGCCCTGCTTGCCGGGTGTCATATGTGAACATAATAGCTGTAGGGCCCACATGTCAGATCGGCTTTTCTCCTCTCTACCTGCAAAGGATTGTCTCATCAGAAAGGGAGGAGGGTTGCTGTAGAAGCAAGCTGCCTCCAGGCAAGCGACAAAGCTACTGGCTTTCTCCAAGCTTTAAAGGAGTATTCCCATCTCTGCAAGTTATCCCTTATCCATAGCATAGGGGATAACTTTCTGATCATTGGGGGCCACCGATCTTGATATATTGCCCTTCCACATCTGCCCTATCTGCATGGGGCCATGTGCTGCCATCAAAAATGATTAAAACGTTTGGAGGATGAACAATCATATGACCAATCATTTGTCCCCCTATATCCGTGGGGCCGACTGCTGCTCATAAATTGGGTCACTATTACTACTGGGGCCGATATAGGGGGTCACTATTACTACTGGGGCCGATATAGGGGGTCACTATTACTACCGGGGGCCGAAATAGGGGTCACTATTACTACTGGGGACTGATATAGGGGTCAATATGACTACCGGGGGCCGATATAGGGGTCACTATGACTACCGGGGGCCGATATAGGGGTCACTATGACTACCGGGGGCCGATATAGGGGTCACTATGACTACCGGGGGCCGATATAGGGGTCACTATGACTACCGGGGGCCGATATAGGGGTCACTATGACTACCGGGGGCCGATATAGGGGTCACTATGACTACCGGGGGCCGATATAGGGGTCACTATGACTACCGGGGGCCGATATAGGGGTCACTATGACTACCGGGGGCCGATATAGGGGTCACTATGACTACCGGGGGCCGATATAGGGGTCACTATGACTACCGGGGGCCGATATAGGGGTCACTATGACTACCGGGGGCCGATATAGGGGTCACTATGACTACCGGGGGCCGATATAGGGGTCACTATGACTACCGGGGGCCGATATAGGGGTCACTATGACTACCGGGGGCCGATATAGGGGTCACTATGACTACCGGGGGCCGATATAGGGGTCACTATGACTACCGGGGGCCGATATAGGGGTCACTATGACTACCGGGGGCCGATATAGGGGTCACTATGACTACCGGGGGCCGATATAGGGGTCACTATGACTACCGGGGGCCGATATAGGGGTCACTATGACTACCCGGGGGCCGATATAGGGGTCACTATGACTACCCGGGGGCCGATATAGGGGTCACTATGACTACCCGGGGGCCGATATAGGGGTCACTATGACTACCCGGGGGCCGATATAGGGGTCACTATGACTACCCGGGGGCCGATATAGGGGTCACTATGACTACCCGGGGGCCGATATAGGGGTCACTATGACTACCGGGGGCCGATATTTGGGTCACTATGACTACCGGGGGCCGATATTTGGGTCACTATGACTACCGGGGGCCGATATAGGGGTCACTATGACTACCGGGAGCCGCTATGACTACTGGGGCCACTTTGCACAGCATACCTTAATTCGACTTAGGGTATATTTACACATGGCGAAAAAAGGCTGCGCAATGTCCACAGCGGAAATTTACGTGGTAAATTCCGCAGCATTTCTGCATCCAAAAACATGTCTGAATTCGCAGCTTTGGTGCAGATGTTGACTGGAAATCGGCTTTGTATCCACAGCTGATTTCATTCTATGCGGCGCTCCCCTCACCTCCTCTGAAGGCTTCCCGCTGCCAGTTTTTATTGTGTCACAGCATTAAAGGGATTGTTCCATTTTACACAGTTATGCCCTATCCACAGGTGACGACCCGACTGCTGGGACCTCCACCGATGACCAGAATGGGATTGACCAAACCCCCGGAGTGAAAGGAAGAAAGGGAGGTTGTGCAGGCGTGCCGCTGCTCCATTCATGTCACCGACCATCCCGGAGATTGTGGAAACGCTTGAAGTCTGTTATTCCTGGCGCTGTCATTGAAATGAATGGAGTAGCGGTGCGCCTGCTCAACTTCTGCTCCATTCATTGGTGGACTGACTCGACACACGTTCTCGGGATCTGTGGTGGTCCCAGCGGTTGGACCCTGCCAATCATAAAGTTGTCCCCTATAAATTGGCACAACCCCTTGAACGCTAAGTGCCTGTCAGCCAATCCAACTTGCTTCCTGAGTGGCTGGGATGTCCTCAAAGCATTGTAATTTAGATACAGTTGTGAGGAACTGACCTGTTGATTTCTATGGGAGGTGCCATGTGCAGAGGTCATTGGGCATGGTGGGGGAGGAGGTGAGCTGTGAGCATGGTGCTTTGTGAAGGGTGGATCCCTTGTTATTTGTAAGTAGGGGTTATCTCTCATTGTAACCCTACCTGTGATAATGAGTGCTAAAAAGTTTTGTCTACAGAACAAGAGCTCTGAGATTATTATTGGGCCTAGTGGTCAGTAAGAAAACTGCAGGATTTTAGGATTTATTTAAAATATAGGTTGTGAGTTCGAAGATGACAGCTTGCACTGGCTCTAATGAGTGGGGACCAAAGAAACTTTGGATCCCCCAACGTTTAACCCTTTACACGCTGTGGTCAGTGCGACAACTGCCTGTAAAAAGTTGATAGAGGGAGGGGGCTCCTTCTGTCACCTATTGGACCCACGCAATGTGAACGCAGGGTCCCGATGGGTTGCGATTGCACCCGGAGGCTTTAATATAGGCCACTGTAGCTGGCAGACCCGGAGCTTATGATGCGCAGCCACTGAGTGAACTTATAGGCTTTCTAATGCACTTCTATACTGAAGTATAGTGGTGTATCAGAGTGATAAAAGATGCTGATAATCAGGTGCCCTAGTGGAACTAAAATTAAATTAAGTTTTAAAAAATAGTAAAGAAAGAAACAGATACGTCAAAAAAAAAAAGTATTTACATAGTAAAGGGGGAAAGGTGGGGACCTTTCCCCCTTTACTATGTAAATACTTTTTTTTTTTTTGTGCTACCACTGCGTTCGGAATGACACATAGGAAAAAAGTTAGTAACTTAACCTTTAGAGCGCACGTCATGCAAAAGAAATACAAAAACACGTCAAATACAAAAAAAAAACTAAATAGAATGTCATCAAAACCTCACATGGATCAACAAATGCTACCATTAAAAAGTTCAACTCGTTCTGCCCAAAAAAAATCTCCCCACACCATTGACAAAAAAAAAAAAAGAAAAATGTTAGGGGTCCTTGAATGCCATAAACAAAAAAGTGTGAAGTTGCATAAAAAACAAATCTCTATAAGTTTGGTATTGAGGTAATCGTATTGGCCTGCAGAATTAATTTAGCATTTAATGGTGGACACCGTTAAAAATAAAAACATGCCAAGAGTGCAGATTTTTTTTATTAATCTTGCCTCTACAAAAAAAATGGCATGAAAAGCAATCAAAAGTTTACATGTACCCAAAAACGGGACAAATGAACTAAAGTTCATCCCGCAAAAATACGAACTCTCAAAAAGCTCCGTCCGTGGGAAAGTAAAACTGCTATGGCTCTTTGAATGCGGCGACACAAAAGCAAATCTTCACACGCAGAAAACCTAAAAAATACCGTAAAAGCTCGGTGCCGCCGCAATCGTACTGAACCGGAGATTTATTTTGTAAACTGAATGCCGTACAAATGAAATCCAGTACACAATTGACAGAATCCCCCCCCCCCCCCAATATCCTAAAACTAAATAATAAGTTATACAATATATTATATGGACCCATAAATGAGGCGATTAGAAAATACAGCTTGTACCGCAAAAAACAAGCCCTCATACGACGAAGGAAAGATTAGTTATGGCTCTTGGAATGCCACTTTGAAAAAAAACTGAAAAATTAGTTCATTAAGGTGCAAACGGGCTTCATCACTAAGCAGCTATACTCCCACGTTTTCTGCCACCCACAATCCAGCCCCACTGTTGGTTAGGAATAGCTGCAACCAATCAGAGGCCACAGCGGTCACATGCTGTTCTCTTGCTGGCAGCCATAATGCCAGGAGAAGGGCACCTGACTACTGTGGCCTTTGATTGGCTGCGGCAGTCAGGCGGTAGCTATTTCTAAACGAAGACCAGGAGGATTGCTCAACTACAGGGCCCAGATTGCTCAACTACAGGGCCCAGATTGCTCAACTACAGGGCCCAGATTGCTCAACTACAGGGCCCAGATTGCTGGGGCGGAGCAGAGGACGGGTAAGTACTCCCGCTGCTTATTGTTTTAACAGCTTGTGATCCTGTTTTAAAAATCACATCACAATGCACAACACCTTTAACCCGTTCAGGACCAGAGATTTTCTCCCCCCCCCCCCCCCCCCATAATGTACTGCGCCATTTTTTGGTTGTGGGTTTTTACAGCATTCATAGTACACTAAACTTTGTTCTAATGGGTCAGTATGATTACAGTGATGCCAAATGCTTATAGTTAGTTTTGTTTTTTTTAAATGTTTGTCTCTTTAAAAATCGAAATCTTTTCTTAAACAAAAATTGCTTCAATTGCCGTATTCTGAATGGTGTCATTTTTTTTTTCTTTTGGTCGATTTGGGCTGTGTCAGGGCTTATATTTATTTTTTATGAGATGTAGTTTTATTGCTACCATTTTGGGAAACCAAAATCTCTATCACTTTTTATTAATTCCCTACCCCCCTCACCCTATGGCATTCCATACTTATTTTTATGGCCTCCACCATTCGGAATAAATACTGTGATTATTCAACTTTAATACTTTAAGGGCTTATTCAGACGACCGTATATCTCTGCAGGGGGAGGAGGCTGGAAGAGCCGGGAGCAGTGCACTGAGCTCCCGCCATCCTGCTGACCACTTAAATGCGCGGTCAGCTTTGACCGTGGCATCTTAACTGGTAATGGCCGCAATCAGAGCTAACTGATCACAGCAGTTACTGGCAGCTGTCAGAAACCGCTGATACCATTGGCAGCAGGTATGGTTTGCACGGATCCTCCTCTCCTACCAGCGGGGTTATCACTTGTGTAATAACGAGATTGATTTTTATTGTGTGCCGCTGATGAATCTGAAAACCAGTGACGCCAACCGCCGCACACCGCACCGGCGTAATGCATTTAAATGAATGAATTACCGGAGCAGCTAATGTCTGTTATCGGCTTTATTTCTATCCCCAGGCTAATCACCGGCTAATCAGAAACAAAGAAAAGCTCGTACACAGTCTCTTCCTTGAATAGAAGTGGGACATAGATAGATGTGACGGGCGGATATTTCCAGCCTTCTGTTGCCTGGGAATGGTGCTTTTTGTTTTGTGTGCCGCAATGTATGAGGTCTATTTATACCATCGCTACTACGGTATATTGTGTCTGCTGTTTGGACTTGCTACACAGTTCCTCAAGAGATCAGAGCTGATCATTGCAAGTGTTCATTTTTCCTACAGCGCCTCCACTGGGGAAATGAAGCATTACAGAATCCCTATGGAAATGAATGGCCTTGTCTGTGCCCTATTTTTCAGAATGAGGGATGGGTCCTGAAAGTGATTTCGAAAATGGATTTACTAAATCAGACAGTCACTTTTTTTTTTAAAGGGGTTTTTAGGGACGAAGGGATTGATGACCTATTTTTAGGAAAGCTTAGACTGGTAGGGGTCAACTCCCAGCTCCTCCGCTGATCGGCTGTTTGTAGGGGTCACCGTGTTAAGGTGAGCGCTGCAACCTCTTCTCCGGTCTTGTGACGTTTTGGTCATCATGTGACGCATACACCCAACTTCATTCATGTATGTTGCAGAATCCGTGTTATCTGACTCCGATCCTTCACCATATGTGAATGAAGTTAGGTTTATGCATTACAGGTTATGACCAGGAGGGATCTGGCATTCAGCCAGGGATTTGTTCACATTGGCATGGGTCCTTGTTGAACTGGATGTATGAAGCTGTACAATGGTGTAATGCCTCCACACTATGCCAATCGCCGCACTGGCTGCCCATCCACTAGAGAACGCAATTCAAACTCCTCGCCCACAAAGCTCTCCATGGTGCCGCGCCACCGTACATCGCTTTCCTCCTGTCCATACATCACGCAGCCCACACAGTCTGATTTGCTAACACATTCACACTGGACGCCCCTGTAATTCAAAACTCACACGCTCGCCTTTAGGACCTCTCTAGAGCAGCACCGATCCTCTGGAACGCTCTACCCCAAAACATCTGGACAAGTCTCGACGCACAGAACTTCAGACGCTCCTTAAAAACGCACCTCTTCAGGGAGGCAATCCAAATCTCCTGATCTAATCCATGGCTCCCACACTTTCCACTTTGCCTTTTCGTGTACTTCTCCTGCCCCTGTACCTCCTGTATTACCCCTACCCCTTTTTGTTTCCAAACATTTGAATGCCGCAGGTAACTGTTGTATTGTTTGTGTGACCCCCGTGCTCTGAAAGCGCTGCAGAATAAGATGGCGCTATGCAAACAAAGATTATTATTAATGCAGAACCCTATCGGGTGAGCCTCCATTTACATAGTTCTACTTGGACGTTCTTGCCCTTTTTTTGAGCTATACCTTTTTTGGTTTTCTCCACCAGTCACATAGCCATTGTGTACCTCAGTCTCATTCAAGTGAATGTTATTGAGCTGCAATACGAGGCATCAGTGCTACAGATTGTATGGCGGCGTTCCTGGTGTACAGTGAAGAGGCTATGGCACGCACTCAAGCACCACAGACTCTTCTGTTAAAGCTGGGGTGCTTGGGAGTCTCTCATCCATACACGCACACCCAACACCAATCTAATATTCAATCTAATATGCTAAGGATTGGTCATCGATATTTTAGTCCTGGGGAGAACCCTTTAAAGGGGTTTCCCTAGAATAAGCTATTAATGAGCTTTTCTTAGGACAGGTCATTAATAGTTGATCGGTGAGGATCCACCAATCGGCTGATTGAAGGGACAGTCCATACCAGGTACATTGTATGGTGGCTGTAACAATTATTGTTCTCAGGTCATGTGATAAATGAACGTTACGTTGCTGGCCTGAGAAAAGAAGGGATGAGTGCTGGAGCCTCTTCGATCAGCTGATTGACGCGGATCCCACGCGGCAGACCCCCGCCGATCAACTACTGATGACCTATCTTGAGGATAGGACATCTGTAATGTAGTCATGGAAAATCCCTTTAAGTTGGTAAAAATGCTATTCAGCTATTCATGCTATTAACCAAGAAACAGCCGGCAGGCTTTTTTATTTTTGGAGGATTTTTATGTTTTTTAATCCTAATTTCCTAACTTAATTTTTTTTTTTTTTCTTTCCTCAGTGCTAAATAAGTTTTACAGCGTTGGAACTTTGTCCTAAAACCTTCTCAGCAATTTTTGGGATCCTTCCTAATGTGCCCTCTAATTCCACTGGATGCTTGAGACGGACTGGGACCCCTCCGCAGCCATGCAAGTGGGAATGCGTGTGGTACGAGGAGTTGACTGGAAATGGGCCAACCAGGACAATGGCGAGGGCAGTGTGGGCACTGTGGTGGAAATTGGACGGCAAGGCAGCCCTACCACCCCTGATAAAACAGTAGTTGTTCAGTGGGATCACGGCACCAGGACAAACTATCGCACTGGATTCCAAGGAGCTTATGACCTGCTGCTGTATGATAATGCCCAGACAGGTATGTACCAACATGCATTGGCACATTAACGGGCCTCATAAAATGGCAAGTAACTTTGTAAAAAGAAAAAATACTTTGCCTTCTCTTGGACTGTTTGAGTTTTATAGGCCTTTGCTGGTGCCTTTATGGAGTAGCTATCGAGGGCACCGTGCGAGAAGGGGGGGGGTTCAGTTAGTGTCATCACTGCTGGTCTAGTATTGGGATCCTCTATGTAGGTAGAAGTGGATGTATGTGAGAAGCATTTTCTAATGGCCGCCATCAGCAGGATAATAGATTATATCTAGAATGTAGCGTGGGCAACTGACTTCCTTTCCTTTTTATGATACCAAAAATGGGACGTGAGTTTTTGAGATATTTTTGCAGACACTTAGACATCATTTTAACCCCTTTAAGGCCAACTTCATATGGGCAAGTGCGATATGGGGCATATCGCGCTCCCCACCATGTGAATTTCATGGGAAAACAGCTTCACATCACTTCGGGGACACAGAAACTCAAGAACGTAACACTGCAGGCTCTCATTGACTGCAGCGGTCACATGGTTTCCTGCCGGCTTCAGTGCAGGATCCGGTGGCCGCGGACAGGCATTTCTCTATTTTCACAAAGGGGGTTGTCCAGTAACAGACAACCCCTTTAACCCCTTGAGTGGCACGCTCGGAAATTTTCCGGGACGAGCTCCACTGCTCATAGTGACATAGCCCGGAAATCGAAGATTTCCGGGCTATGTATCACTATGGGAGCTGCAGAGCACAATGCCACAAGCTGTGACAGTGTGCTCTGCCTGCACAGACCCACACAGAGCAGTGCAAGGGCTTTGAAAAACCAGCAGAAGATATTGCCGGCATATCGGCAATCTCCTGCTTTGTTTACAGGTTGCCATAGAGACCATCGGCTTGTCAGAAGCAAGCCGATGGTCTCTGTGACAGGGAGGGCTGGTTGTTAGCTGTCAGAGGACAGCTAGGTACTAGCTCTTACAGCAGAGATCAGAGAAAACCTCCGATCTCTGCTGTGTTAACCCTTTACATGCAGCAGTCTATGTGACTGCAGCATGTAAAGGGCTGTCACTGCAGCGTGTAAAGGGCTGTCACCATCAGACCCCCGGAATGTGATCAGGGGGTCCTGATGGGTCCCTGTAGAAGTCCCCTAAAGGGACAAAAAAAAATGTAAAAAAAAAAAAAGTTAAAAAATTATTAAAAAAAAAATTATAAAAACACTTGTCTCCCTTTACTTTGTAAAAAATCAAAAATACAATCACACATGTGGTATCCGTGTGCGTCGTAATGACCCAGAAAAGGAAGTTAATACATTATTTAACCCCTTAATGACATGGCCTCTTTTTTTCTTTTTTCCCCATTTCTTTTTTTCCTCCCTCCTGTTTAAAAAATCACAACTTGTCCTGCAAAAAACAAGCCCTCATATGGCCATGTCAATGCAAAAATGAAAAAGTTATGGCTCTTGAGACGCAACTGCAAAACTAGTTGAAATTCAATGATTAGACCATTTTAAAATACCTGCCCTGGTGGGCACGACAGGGTGGTAGGAAACCTGCCACTCAAGGGGTTAATAACCAGATGGCTGGACACCTAAGTAATATTAGGGTTAAGTACCATTTGTGGCCAGGAGCTCAGGACGGTGATGGCATGGCCTCTGGCTACAGTGGTCACCCGACTTCCGCTATAACCACAGACCAGGAGAGCTGAGGGAGCTGCTGCACTGCTTACTGGAGGGAGAAGAGAAGTGAGTATTTGCTTTTTTTTTGTTGTTGTTTTTGGGTCATGACAACCTGTTTAAAAATTAGTTTTTTCTTAAAGTGGGACAACCCGTTTATAATGTGGTGCTTGGGGTGGAGTTTTGGAGAATTACACAATTTATAGATGGGATCACGTTCTGTACCCCAGCTGAATTAAATTATTTGAAGATTTTTATTTTATTTTTTTAGTTACTCTTTTATTGAATATAGATCGGTCTAAAAAAACGAAATAAGGTTATCCTAATACATTTACTAATTGTTACTGACCTATAAATGTTAAATACCAGATGTCTATCCCTGTTTCATATCCCTGGACCACTCTGTTGCCTCTGGCACTTTTTTCCGTGATCCATTTTCTGAAAATTAAATGGCTGGCGCAAAGCAGTAATTCCATTATTGCCACCTTGGCTCCCCTTGAACAGTAAATGCTGGAGGTACCCCAACAAGCGCACATTTGAAGATTGGAAAAGGAAATTGCACTTTGTTTTAAGTGCCTTCTTTACCTTTTGTACTGCAGAAAGCAGAGGGTGGTTATAAATGGTACATACTCTGATTGGGTCACCGTTACTAGTGCGGTACCACAGGGGGCGGTACTGAGCCCTATTCTTTTAGATATGTTTATTAATGACCTGGTAGAAGGATTGTGCAGTAAAATATCAATATTTGCAGATGATACAAATCTATGTAAAGATATTAACACGAGAGAGGACGCAAGGCGATTGCCAGAGGATCTGGGTAAGTTAGGAAACTTAACAATGATAAATGTAAGGTTATGCACATTGGGCAGAGGAGATGACATGGAACGTGGTCACGACGAAAGATGGCACTGTGATTGGCGAAGACTTCCTGAAGATATGGGTGCAGATGGTCAACTAACAGGTCCCTGTAGCATTCACCATTACTACATCCTTGGCCATGCCAGCAAAATGCTCTCCAGACCATTATACCTCCCCCAGAAGCCTGTTGAACCCCAAGGGTACACCCACGGGATACGGCTTCATGCGGTTTACACCAGATGCGTACCCAGCCATTTGTATAGTTCAGCAGCGAATGTGACTCATACCTCCAGGCAACCTTCTGCCATGTGTCCAAGGTCCATAGTCTTCTTTCCTAGTCCCATTCGAGGCATTGTTGGCAATCCTATGGGGTCATCAGGGGCACCCTTGTGTGGGTTCAGCTATTGATATCCAGTTGGCGCAAGGTACGCCGCATGGCCATTGTGGAAATTAGTCTAACTTCCCTGCTGTTGTACTTCTGGGTCAGATGGTTCACTGTGGCACGACATTGCTGAGAGACCAGACATGCCACCCAATGCCCGCCTGTAGAATCAACCACAAGTGACCTGCCACTGTGTGATCATGTATCGGATATGGTTTAACCAGTTTTGGTGCACTCTTCATACCTTGGCTCAGGAAGAGCCAATAAGTACCACTATGTTAGAAACGCAGACATTGCAACTCTGGGCACCAACAATTTGCCTTCAAGTAAAGTCACCCAAGTCACCATGTTTACCCATGACTGCCAAATTTTGCCTTCTGCTCCACAGGGGAGGGGTCAGCATGTTATCTGGGAGCAGATCATGGTGCGCCCTTCACATGATCGTTCAGTGGGAAAGGAAAAAAAATAAAAAGATCCAGAAGATTCTTCTTGCGGAATGCAAAACGGACAAGTCAGGAAAGTCTTTGGGTCCTCTATTAAAGGGGGTTGTCCGAGATGTAACTTTTTTGTGTAAATGCAGGAAATGTTCTAACATAACAAAAGAAGCTATACCCCCCAGACTGATACCCCAACGCTCCTGCGCCACTGTTTCAGTACTTCCTACTGGCCTTTGTTTGTATGGCCGCAACGGTGATGTGCCAGTGTACCTGCGGGACCGCTTTCTCCATACTGTACACAGCTGAAGCTGTCACATGGGTGTGTGGGCACGTCACCACTGTAGCTATGTAAACCCAGCCCAAAAAGGAGGACCCGATTAGCTGAGTCCCCCACCGATCATAACGTGATCCCCTATTCTGTAGATGGGGCAAACTTTGGATTTTGGGATAATCCCTTTTAAATAACCTAGATTCGCTCTTATTATTAATCTAGAGACCTCAGATTTAACTGCCCAGAGGCTTCACTTGGACTTTTTTAGTGGCTAGACCTTAAGAATTATCATGGGCACCAGTGGAAGACTACCTAAAAATTTAGGCACCAGTGGAAACATGGTAGACTCATGGGCTGCTGATTCCTGGGGTTTGTTCATTCTTGGGTTAGGTTGATTGATATGAAAGGAAATTTAATCTAGAACTTGTTTAGTTGCTTATATGCATAATCAAATATTGTGTCATGAATGTTCTGTTACCATGACCTGGTCACTAACGATTATCCTGTTTTTCAGGCGTCCGTCATCCGAATATCATTTGCGACTGTTGCAAGAAGCACGGGATTCGAGGAATGCGCTGGAAGTGTAAAGTTTGCTTTGACTATGACCTGTGTACCCAGTGTTACATGAACAACAAGCACGACCTGTCCCATGCATTCGAGAGATACGAGACTGCCCATTCCCGGCCGTAAGTATGGAGTTAGTGATCCATGAGGGTTGTAAACAAATGGTATATGTCTCAGACTGATAGTGGGTAGGCTGCCATCATATATGCTGAGATATGATTATCTGGAGTTGTAGGCCCAAGGGCTGAGGCTGCACTACATCCTGCTTTATAAGGAAAGTCCCCTCGTCAGCAAAATAGCTCCAACTTACCAAGGCATGGATGCCACAAGATCTCTGAAGGTGGTCAATTGTGGCGTTCATGTCCATCCACAATTGACATTGCTAGTTGTGAGGTCGCCTTCCATGTTTTCCAGAACATCTGTAGAATCTGGGGGCCAAGTCATCAGGAGTGGGATAGGGAGTTAAGGGGGAGGGACTTCTTATTTGTATAGCGCCAACGTATTCCGCAGCGCTTTCAGGTAATTTTCAAGCTGGGTACTCATTTTACCGACCTTGAGTCAAACTACCTGAACCAGGCGGGGATTGAACTCGCAACTTTCAGGTCATGAGCGAGAGCCTTAACCCGTCATCATCTTGATCGTTGTCATGTTCCTCAAACCATTCCTGACCGACTTTTGCAGTGTTGCTGGATGCGGTCTCCTGCTGAAACGGGCACTGCTATTAGGGAATATCACTGCCATGAAGGGAGAACTTGCGCTGTAAAATGCTCAGGTAAAATGTTGAAGTCAATGGGGGCCGTCCGACCTGCACCCCATCCACAATTGACATTGCGGGTAGGTCGCGGGTACCCGCGTCATCGACCAGCAATTGGCACTGAAAATACAAAATTTAAACAAAAAAAAATTCTGTACCACGCGTGACCGACGGCGAGCGTCTGCGGTCATCCACCGTACAGAAAGGAGAAGGTCACAGCTGGATTCTGCTGCGGGAACCCACATGCAGAAATTTGGAGGGCTCATGTGAACCCGGCCTTAGTCTAATGGAGAGGAAAGGCAATAACTGATTTTCTGTTGTGGTTTCCACATCCAAGTTATCAATGTTTTTGATAAATAGCGGGATTAGATTGATAGAACATACATTTATAGGACATTTAAACATGTGTGAGTGATGAGTCAGTAGCTCTTGTGGGGAAGTAGACAAGAGTAGAGTGGTAGCCGGAGAGGGAGAGAGAAAAGGGTGATGCGAGAGACCATATGTGGAGATGTGGAAGAGACAGGAGAGCTGAAGCTTACCCGTGCCGAGTCCCAGGCTTACTCCCGCGGCAATAGAATGCTTTTCCTTCGGAGAGTGTGAGAAGTAGATTCTGTTCTCTTGGAGCTGATGGTGGCGAGCGCATGGTGGTTCTGTTCATCTACCACCACAGTAAGCACCCGCAAAGGAACTGAGTAACTAGAGTTATGGGAGTGACTGAACAGAGAAAAGTGAAGTGTATGTGATGTGTGTCAAACAAGTAACGGGAACATCCCAGTAACGACGGATAACTGACACTGCGGATATTCAAAGAGAAAAAGTGACTTCTGGATACAAACTTGTTGAGGGAAGAATAAGGATAAGTAGTGTTTGCATTGTTATTCTTTAGACTGTTTAATGCCCTGTAATGAAGAAAATTTGCATTTGACTGTTACTGTAAAAGAAAACCATGTGCCTCCGGTTTGAAACTATTTCCTTGATTGTGGACTTTGTTATTTACTTTGTTCACTATAAAAGGGCACTGGCGTCACGAAGACAAATAGGTAATAAAACGATCCGGCACCATTAATATACCGGGTCTGGGCTGACTGTGATTTGGTGGTCGTGAGGGGGAAGATGATAGAGCCACCCGTGACCATGAAAGCGTTTACCCCGCCATCTTTCCCAGCCCAAAGAACTGACCCTGTCCGCTACATTTTTTTTTTATAAGCCGGAGTCGGTACATTTCTACCGATTCCGAATTCACCAAAATGAGGCTTCAACTCCGGAGCCCTGGGAGAAATGTTGATTGACTGACAAAGGCTTGGCCATTTGAGCCTTGATCAACTGTGATTGTTTCCATCTTGTTATGGGTAGTGTTGAGCAAACTTTACATGACTTCAGTTAGTCTGGTTGGCTGAATTTCGGCAAAAAGTTTGGTCCGGTCCAAATTAGTTTGAACCAAGCTAGAACTTCACCAATACCCCTGAAACTGGTGTATAGCACGGTCTAAGAGTCATTAGGTCCAAGAGTGCTATTAGGTCACCTAGGAGGGTAGCTAGGTAACTTCTTTTCAAGTTTTTTTTTCGAAGGCAAAATAATGAGAAAAGAGAAAAAAGAAGTGAAAGAGGAAAAGGGGGGAAAAAAGGAAGACTTTTTTTTTTTTTTCCCCCCACTCCGTTGTTCGGCCGAGACGAACCACTCAAGGTTCGGGTTCGACCCGAACAAAACCTTTAGCAAAATTCATCTTGAATCTGAGTTCTACTGTTTTGATTCACTTAACACTAATTATGGGGTACTCAGCTGGACTCGTATTTAATCCTCATGTAATTGGAGAAACGGTATATATAATCCCGATATATAGTATTACTAGTCCTATATTTTACCACAGTGGGTTTAGCTAGGGTTATCACGGACAGATCTCTCCAGTCGTAGCGCAGAATGTCTTTGCATGCGCTAATTTTAACGGTCCTTCTGGCAATGACAATCTATAGGGCTGTAGACTGGAGAAGATCCTCGTCGCCATCCTTATATTACGGATTCCTCTGGTATGAAGAGAAGAGGACTCATTAGTCCATAATCCACCTGCATGGAATATTACTGATGTCAGTGCTAACAGTAGGAAGGAGGAAATCTTGGCCGCGCATCAAAGACTTCAGACACCGGAGGAGTTAATGAAAAGCCAACACGCACAATCACAAAAGTGCATTGATTGTATTAATTTAAGGGGATCAGCTCCCCCAGGCGGTGGCTTATTGCTCAGATGACACAGTTAGACAAGTCTATTTTCATTTCACAAGCTGCACGGGAAACTTTTAATGCTCTTTATTGTACAGGCTGCTACTTGACCAACGAGGAGATTGTATCTTGTATCAATTTTGCAGCTGAAATATTGAATAAGAGGTTACTTTAGGGTCTACTTATCTGGAAGAACTGGCCTCATCGTCACTTCCCAGCAGCCTATAGGGAGCAGCAGGGGGCGCCTGGTTGGTGAGAGCACACAGTATAGCTATATTCAGTCCTGACTTCTGTTTGACCGTAGTCCAGGTGACTTTCAGACTACAGAATCCTTCCAGTGACCATAGCCTGAGGCATTCCCGCACACAGTACTGTAGATAGTGCTGTGATTAGACCACAGTATAGTGAATGGATCTGTGTTTATAACTTATGACTCAACTCGCCACCATCTGTTCACTGTTTTGGGGCATTTTGTTTTCTTTTACATTTTTTTTTTTTGGAATTTTGTACTATGATGTCCCTCCTGTTAATCCTCCTGGAAATAAATGAATACATTGACAACTGGGTGTTACCTTTCCTTTTATGGATAGAGTGTGTCCTTAAACAGTATGATGGTCTGTCCCAATTGGATACTGTGTCAGACTATATAGGGACACGCCCTATTTATAGGGGGAGTGGTGATGCCCAGTTAATTCTTTCATGCATTGGCAGGAGGAATAACTGAGGGAAAACACAATTCAAAGAAAAGGAACTCTATAATTGATCATGGTGAAATACATCTATGGCCCCATTCAAACGTGTACGCGCACATGCCAGACCCGCACCTGACACAGATGTTAATGGCCCTATTTATTAAAGCACGGATGTAAGGAGAGAAGAACTGGACCTCATTAAACGCTAGTTTAAATCAAGTCCGGCATGAAAGAACAAGGGTCTAAACAATAGTATGTCAGATCTGTATTCTTACAAGTGTGATTGAATCCCAGGATGAAGAAGCGCGTAGAGGGGAGCAAAAAAATACGGACCTGAAGTAGACCAACGGAGTTGGCCTTAAGTTGTAAAATTGTAATTTTACCCTCCACCTATAGAGGGAGACATACTCCTTTATAATTTGGTTGGAGACGTTCCATAGTTGGCAAGTAGCATAGATTTATACGAGATTGTACAGCGGGATCACTGGAGCAGAAATCACTAACCATTTTATCATTTTCTCACAATTACAGTCACACCAGGCTTCATAAATACAGAAAGCGTGAAATAAAGCCTTTTTATGATCTCGCGCGTTGCATTGTCTGCCACGTAGATTGCATTCCTCGTTAAATGCGCAGCTTTTGGCAATAGGATAATTGTTGCGGTTGGTAGAAAGATACATCATGTTCTTAGCTAATTGACATGTTATGCAACGAGCAGCAAAGTCATTTGAGACAATCTCGGAGGTAATTAGCATTGCTTGCTGAAACATAATCTTCTGTAAAAACTGCCGTAGAGCGTCTGCTGGAATGACCGCGAGCGTCTCTTATGTACTTGAGAAAATTCAACATCCCTGCAGAGCCTCGTGCAGGAAAGAATCGGGACCATTCTGTGATTCTGGTCTGGACACGGCAGGTCGATGCAGAATGTTCTGTATATTTTTATGTAAATTAGATACATATTATATAACCATGTTCTTTTCAAAATAGAATAGAACACATCAGATGATGCAAGTGAGAGATTTTTCCATTTCAAGTAAAAAAGAAACAAAAAAAATCAACTCATTTAGTAATTGATGGCAGCAACACATCTCAAAAAAGGTGGTAAAGGGCCATGTCTGCAATTGCGTAGCATCCACAAGCCGGATGGTCCCTCTCCTCCTGAGTCAGGACATAGCATCTGTGGTTTCCAAAGAGAATTTCAAATGTAATTTGTCTTACCACATCTATTCTGAATGATCCTTGGCCCAGAGAAGACGTCGGCGTTTGTGGATTGCGATGATATATGGCAGCTTCTTTACATGATATAGCTTTAACCTGCATTTGTGGATTGCATGGCGAACTGTGTTCACAGACAATGGTTTCTAAAAGCATCCAATATTAACCGTTGGCCTTATCTCTTGTGCACATGAATTTCTCCCGATTCTCTGAATCTTTTTATATTCTGTACTGTGGTTGGTGGAATATTCAATGTCTTTGAAATTTTACATCAATGAACATTTTTCTGAAATTGTTTCACAATTTTTAGATGCAGTTTTTCCCAGACTGGTGATCTTCTAAGCATCTTTGCTTCTGAGAGACTCTGCCTCTCTAACATGCTCTTTTGATACACAGTCATGTGACTTAGTGGAAAACTGGGCCCCTGGCTGCTTTTCATTTGTACTACTTACTTTTCCAGCCTTCTGTTACCTCTGTCCCAACTGTTGTTCGTTTTTTTTTTTTTTTTTTTAAGATTTGTTGCTGGTGTCAATTTCTGAAGGAGTTAATTCTTTAGAATGACATAGACCTATGCCTCACTTTTCAACTTCTGATATGTGCCCTATGTTGTATCCAATTTATATCCTGGTTTTCCTAGGGGGCTTACTCTTTTTCTGCGGTTTAACAACAGCGCTATCTGCTGGCTAAAGCCAGTACTGCATGAGGTGACACATTGGATAGGCTCCGACAGCAGAGAAGCTGGCAATATACAGTAAGAGAACACCAACGGACGTCTTCCAACATCAGAGTTGTACAGCCTTAAATCATAATGTGTTCAGACGTCAGACAGTGGATTGGAAAGGGTTAACATATGATTGAAACTTGACTCAACTTTTTTAAAATTAGGATTTTGTGATGTACATATAGATAGATAGCACTTCATACACTTGGTTAATTCTGAGGGTCCAAGACTCGTCAGCAGTTGAGGATGTATCTGGGCTTACAGCCATGTTCTGTTTGAAGGACGCTTATTTGAAGGTCTTTTAACAGATCTCAAAAAAAAAACGTCCGTGACTGATAAGGTGTACGAGGAAAGTTCTCGAGAAAATCCTGCTACAAGCATCAGGAAAACCAAACTCATTTTTTCACTCTACAAACAAGTTTTCATGGACAAAGGCCAGTTTGACATCTGCATCGGAACTTCTGGTCAGAGGCTCATCACAGATCCGGCTCAGAAGACCGGAAGAAAAAGTGCTGCATGTTCAAAAGCCGGGCAGAAAGCAGACAGACCCCACTGACTAGACTCAATGGGGTCTGTCCAGCGCTATTCGATTCCATACGGAGACATTCAGCTGGGGGATTCCCCTCTTCTGCTCCCAGTCTGGAGCAGGAAAGGGGAACCCCAGGCGCAGGTATGAAATCACCTGAATGCTTGTGAAAAGAGAGAGATAGTATAAATATTTGTGGATTGTGTCAAAGGAGTAACCTTGGGAATACATTTTGTTTAAAAAGAAGCTGGCACGGATATCCGCTGATCGCTGTGTGGGTCTGACTGCTTTCTAACTGGTCCAAACCCTTAATGAAATGTAGCATTGGGGTAGCTTTACAAAGGACGTTAATTAGCCAAAAAATAAGTGTTTTTTCAACTGCGGGTCTCCGTGCTTTGAAAGCGCTGTGGAATAAGTCGGCGCTGTACAAATAAAGATTATTATGCTTACACGGGACAATTGACAGGGTACTGAGGTCGGCAAGATGAGGACCCAGCTTGCTGGGGGTGGGGGATAACAAATTTAAAAAAATAATAAAAATTTTCCTGAAAGCGCTGCGGAATCAGTTGGTGCTATACAAATAACAAGTCCCTTTCCCTTACTTTTACATGGGAGGACTGTCGGCCCAACCATTATTGCTCCATGAATGGAGGTTGAGCACATTGGAGATCTCTTCTTACCGCTCACCTTCTCACAGAATTAAACAGGTAGTACTTCATAGATGAACGACTGCCTGTTTAAAGGGACCAATTCTCGCTCACTTGCCCTGACACGTCCCATGGTTGCAAGGGAGAACAGTTGCCCGTTATCGCTTTTGGGCGACTATTGGCCCATGTAAAAGTACCCTAAACAGGCAGTTATTCACCTATAAACAACTGCATGTTCACAGTGAATGAAGGCGGGCGGCCAGTAGAGCTCTCGGAGCGCTCAACCTCCATTCACTGAAAGAATATCGCTGTTGTGTGAAGGCGCAGGAGCAATAAGTCTTGGGATGACTGTTGGACACTTATGCGCCTGACCAGTTGTCCCTTGTAAAGCCACCCTTACCAGTAGCTATACCGGTCGCCCTTACCAGTTGTCCCGTGTAAAACCACTGTACATGCCAGCTATTAAAATGAAAGGTCATCTACATATCACATGGACGTACAGGCTTTACCAGAGAGCCAGAGCGGCTCTCTGTTCTGACCCATAGGAAAGGGTCACAAGCGGACCTCCCCCTCTGTGACATCCAGATAGGTACACGTGTATCAACTATATTATGACTGGTGGGGACTTGACCTCTGGAACCTCCACTGATGTCAAGAATGAAGATATCAAGGTCTCCTCAGCCTTTTCACTGCACAGTTACTTCCGTCCACCCACCGCACGGGGAACTACAGTACGGATCAAATTGGGTTGTACCAGAGTTCCCTGCACACTGAGTGGATGGGAGCGCCGCTGTGCTGGGGGAACTGGTTAATGGAGGAATTACAGAACGTAGTTATTTGGGACCAAAAATCCTGTTTAACAGTGTGAATATCTACTATACAATAATATGCTAATTACACTGGCAATATACTTCTCAAAACGTCACCATATTCCTAGAAGTTCGGAGCTTTTCTTGTAACCTGTAACGTGTTCTCACATCTCGGGTGTAAAGATTGTCCTCTTCTCTCCTCCGTTTTAATAACGGCTATGAAGAGACTGGCTGTCCGCCTCTGTTTATTAGCGAAGGGCCCTCAAGTTTCTCCCTGGATTGTGCAAAACCGAACCATAATCATTCAGTGTAAATGCTGCAAGTGTAATACGATAATTCATTTGTTTATTATTCGGCCAGTTTGCACAGGCATAAAAATCAAATGCCGATTGGCCTGTTTAAACAGGCAGTCATTTATCTATCAACTGCCTGTTTACTGTGAATGGACATTGGCAGCCAGAAGCTCCGCCTCCATTCATTAAGCGATCATTGCCCCAGAAACTATTATCACTGGGATGACAGTTGGGAACATAAGCGCCCGACAATCATCCCATCTACAAGGACACTAAGCCAGACTCATTCTGTCATGACAGTCAAAGCTTTTTGATATCGGAGAACATTGTTTTTTTCGGGATTGGATAATCCCTTTAACGAACCAGTGCTGCTGCCTCTTCATTTGGAAGATCATGGAGATCGGGAAATCTGATCCCTGCTGATCAGCAAGCGATGGTGCTTCTTTCCATTATACATTTATCACATGATTGGAATCCCCTTTAATTTAGTCTTAATTAAAGGGGTTTTTCCATGACTTAAAATTGCTTCACAGGCACTCTGTATATCCAGGGCGCTGCTGAACAGGACATGTGACTGCTGCAGCCAATCACTGGCCACAGTAGTGACCTTCTTTAGCAAGTGATTGGCTACAACAGTCACATGTCTTGGTCAGCACCAACTAAGATGGACAGAGTGCATGTGAAGCAATTTTAACTTGTGGAAAAACCCCTTTTAAGTAAAGTCTGTCTTTCCAGTGTTTGGTTAGTGATCCTGTCATAGTGTCATACATAGGGGTGATTATGTTCTTTCTATTCTAGTGTCGTATTGACTCCTCGTCAAGGATTGCCCCGTATAGTCCTCAAAGGGATCTTCCAAGGAGCCAAAGTTGTGCGTGGACCTGATTGGGAATGGGGAAACCAGGATGGTAAGTGTAATGATCTTGTGAAGTGATGGATTAGGGGTTTAGATGGAGGCAGGGAAGGACTTGTATTACTTGTTTCACATAACAGAGAGCAGAATGAAATGGCTAGCTTAACAAGGGATGGCATATGCTGATCAAGAATGGGGAAGGCTGGCTGCTACTTCCTATGCAGAACGAAGGTCCTGACCAGAATGCAACACGGCGCCATCTGATAGTCAGAAAGTACCACTGGACACGGCACATGAGCTGGCCATTGGTAATCCTTAGAGATGAGCGAGCATACTCGCTAAGGGCAATTACTCGAGCGACTATTGTCCTTAGCGAGTACCTCCTCGCTCAGAAGAAAAGATTCGGGTGCTGGCGGGGAGGAATGGAGGGGAGATCTCTCTCTCCCTCTCTCCCCCCCCCCCCCCCCCCCCGCTCCCTTCCTGCTCACTGCCGCAACTCACCGCTCACCCGTGCCAGCATCCGAATCTTGGGCAGGTACTCGCTAAGGGCAATACTCGCTCGAGTAATTGCCCTTAGTGAGTATGCTCGCTCATCTCTAGTAATCCTCTATACATAGTGCTGTGTAACCCCTCTCTAGTGTCCAAGCACTTGGATCTCCATCCACCCATCAGCAAGTGATGGAAATGCATCTTCTTCATTCTCAGGATCAGTAGGGGTCCCCACAAATGATAAAGTGATATGCCATCCTTCTATAAAATGGGAATACCTTTTTAGGAAACTGTAAGGAACACAAGAGCTGATGGCTATAGCAACTACAAGAGGTCATCGGGTAACGTTTTCTTAGCAACCAGTTTCCCTGATTTGTGCAGGTTACAAAGCGGCATATAGGGGGGGGGGTGTCCAGTTAAAAACACACTTTTTAAAAATTAGATCCAAATGACTAAAAACCATAAAATAAAGGGTACTTGGCTGGCCTCAGCCCTGGTGATGTAGCACTGCAGCCCGACAATCCTCCTCGTCTATGTTGACCGTGAAAGTCAGGTGACTGCTGCTGCTGATCAAAACCGTAGCATTACTGTTCTGAACTCCGGGCATCATGGTGCCCGGGGTGTGAGTGCTGATGCCATGAGAACGGGCAGTTTTATTATTTTCAGTCATTTTAATCTAATTTTGAAAGTTAGTTTTAAACCGGACAACCCCTTTACTGAGGAATGTACTTTATCTATTGCTGCTCACTTTAGCGCCACCATGCTTTCTGGGTCACCACAGGTTATTTGTTTCCCCCTATGTGCAATAAAATGGTCCTACTGAAGGCAAGCTACTTGATTGCAACTGCGCTGTCCATTATTACATGGCCACAATTGGCCGCCACAATCACATGACACGGTGTCAATATGAATATCATAACATTGCACCTACAAGGAAGCTGGGCACCCGGAGAGGGTGAGCATTGAAACAGGCAGGAATAGATACAATTGCTACATGCAAAACTTTTACAAAACTTTTTTGGGAACCTAGAGACTCCCTTTAGATGGACTCTCTGGTGGGCACACAGGGTGATGTACAGGAGAATGGATGGAAATGTCTTTATACTTTCACCTAGGTGGAGAATCCAAGGTCGGACGAGTTGTCGACATTCGCGGTTGGGACGTAGAAACAGGACGCAGCGTGGCAAGTGTTACCTGGGCGGATGGAACCACAAATGTTTACAGGGTTGGGCACAAGGGCAAAGTGGATCTGAAATGCATTGCCGATGCTCCAGGAGGACATTATTACAAAGACCATTTGCCAAAACTTGGTATGAAATTACCGGTCTTGTCAATATGGCCGCATTCTCAGCGCAATTATCAACTCCTGAAACTTACATTTTATTATTATAATGTAGGCAAACCTGCAGAAATTCAGCGGAAGGAAAGCTCAGAACGGCATCCGTTCCAACATGGCGACAAAGTCAAATGTCTCCTGGAAGTGGAGATCTTGCGAGAAATGCAAGAGGGGCATGGGGGATGGAACCCTAAAATGGCAGAGGTAAGTGGCAATCTTGTACCTACCTGATTACAAGGAAATTGAGTTGTATCTGATTGTAGGACTTTGTACTTTCCTTAGAACTATGCATTGTGCCCTTCCTAGCTAGCTTGGCTTTAAAGGGGTTTTCTTCGGACCCCGTTCGTGGGACTGGCAGAGGGAGTTGAGCACAACACTCGCCTGTTATCACCATAGACTTTGAATGAAACAACCGTGCTCGACCACCAATCCATGTTCATGGGGAGGTGGAAAAGGGGACCCAGGCCCCCCATTCTAGTGATTTATGGGACCACCATTGATACATTTAATTTATGGATAGGTGATAAATTAGATTTGTGGGAAACCTCTATTTTACGGCCCCATGAAATGCCCTGAAAAAGTAGGATAGGGGGTGGAATTGAAGCGTGGGGGCAGTGAATTCTACCCATGCTGTATCTAATTTGGACAAATGACCCATTTTTAGTCCTAATTAGCCAATAGTTTAAAGGGGCGGCTCCTAACTGCTCAGATTCGTTATTGGGCTAAGTAACGTTTCTGGTTTTTTTGTTTTGTTTTGTTTTTTTCTTTCCATTTGCTTCCGCTTCCATTGACGGCAATGGTGTTTTTTGTTTTTTTTTAGAAAAAACTGTAAGGTAGCAATCCGCTTCGGTTCCATTTTTTGATCTGGAAATAAAAGCGCAGCGGTTTGCGGTTTTGCTTTAGTTTAAAAGAACGCAATGGCGACAGAATATTGACAAACAGATTGCAGCTAAGTCTTCAGTTTCGACGCACGTCTGCGGGCACAGAAACTGGAGGGGTTTCTTTCTGTTTAGCTGTTCCCACAATGGAGTAGCTAGAAACAAAAAATGTTCGTGTGAACAGGCCCTCATAGAAGCTTGAAAGTAAAGGGCTGCTTATGTATTTTTGTGTTGTTGTAGTTTCTTAGCTTTCTTTTACTTCGTTAGCGGTCTATAAGTCTGATTTGGTTGTACAGTTTATAGGTCAAACGGGAACAGTTCACCGGATTACAGAGCGAGGAGATGTCAGAGTTCAGTACAACAGTGAAACGCGCTGGACCTTCCATCCCGGAGCTCTAACTAAGGTACCCGGAGGACAGAATACAGCGGTACATGGAGTTACAGCAGGATGTGTTCACTATGAACCAAAGCTGATGCCAAGATGACGACCTTTCACTCCTTGTACCAGTAGATCTGGTGCTCATTACACACAGAGATGATCACATTCACAGATCCTTGTGATGTCATTACTAATGACCATTAGATGGCTTACATGGATAGCCTGGAATCTAGAGAGTTGCCAAATTGTTTTTCCTTTCTTGTGATTTCAAGAGATGCTAGAAGACCTGAGAGCTTACAGTCTAACAGAATATTAGATAATTAGGGCGCTGGTACACAAGCGACTGCGACCGCTGCAAACGCTTGCGATTTACTGTTAATTGCCGGGCTGCACTTGAAATTATATCTTCAGACCGACAATTATCGTTAAACTGTGAATGATGGTGGCCACCGCAAACGCTCATGTATTAGCACCATGTGGCTAGGTGCGCCCGAGCTCCACCCAAGAAGCTTGGGTGCAACTGGCATCACACCTGTGTGCTGCTCGATTTTATATGGGGGCAGATCATTGACATGCATTGGCTTGTCCTACTTCTCGTTCATGAAACGAACGGTAAGTGGACTTGTTTTTTATGCGGACCATTTGAAAAAAAAAAAGGCAATGTGCATAGCCTCTTCCTATGGAGAAAAGATAGCGTTCCTAACCCATGTCGCAGGCTAGCCAAGCCAGAAACCTACTGCACACTGATGAGGGGCAAACACCCCAAATCAGTTGTCTGTGTTTGGATTCTGGCTTAGCTTTCAATTCCCAGTCATTGTTACAAGGCTTGTATGAAGAGTCTAACATTGACTCGCAAAAATGCCGCCTTCCAATAGGTGGCGCTGCTGAGATATTCCATCTCCAAGATATTCCAAGCCTTAAGCATATAATGGGATCACGTGTTGTCCATGGATTAGCAAGGACAGCTCAGGGCCCAAATAATCAGACGCTACTCTTGACTTGCTCTTTAGTAAGAAAATATTGGATCCGTTGACTCCTTGACTTATCCATGAGTGTAATAGCAGGCACACCCGGGGCATTTAGTGCCCCGGCTCTTAATGCCCCATGGTGCTTCTGCTGGAGATGGATGTATAGAATGACTTGTGCATCCCATCACATTTGTGCAGCTACTTCGTCTTGTTGGTGGTGTGATAAGTGTGTTCGTTACTTAGTGCTTCCCCCAGTGTCCAAGTATGAAATTACGCTTTGCATTCTCCAAAATACGTCTTGTATATTCTATAAGTTGCTCCCTTTTTCCATTAGAGAAAAAAAGCTTTTTTTTTATTATTTTTCTTTCCTTTTATAGCACAGCAGCATTTGGGTTGGTGATGTTGTGCGTGTGATGGATGACATGGATACAGTCAAGAAGCTACAAGTTGGTCATGGGGAATGGACAGATGATATGGCCCCTGTGAGTGACGTTAAATGGCACGCACTAAAACTACTCAGTGCTGCTTATCGCTATCTTTAACTTTCTGTGCAAATTTGTCAGTTCCTCATCTGTCTCTCTCTTTTGCTCCAAGATCATTCACCATTTTGAACAAGTTTTCAGCATTGCTAAAATTGGCCGTACACAGCTGGAGTTTTCGGACAGTTGGACCCAAATGCATCAGTTTATCCATGTTTCCAAAAACTTGACCCAGGAGTATAAGTTCCCTAGCGGTAGTGCCATTATAAATCTTTACTAGTGCCCCAGGGGTGTAACTACTGTGTATGATGACCAGGGCCGGTGTCAGCACCAGCAGGGTCCATTGCTGTTTTCGGCATTTGCACCCCATGTAGTTTTCCTTACACTGGACAGTTGGAGAATACACTTAGGACATTTGCATTGATGTGCTTTGTAGAGTCGCCTACAAAGGACTTTTGGGGAGAGGGCCTCTGGGCACGCTGACGGTACATGGGGGCTGCTTTTGAATATTTAATTTTTTATGTAAAGTGACCAAATTCCGCTTTTGGACAAGAGCGGAAGGGGGCAGTTTTGCTTCTTTGTTGCAATCCAATGTCGGTCCTTGTTTTCAGTTGTCCAGGATGGCTGCAGTAATTTTCTAAGTACTTAATGCCTACTGTGCACTGCTCTCTGATTGGCCAATGTTGATCACATGACCAGCTGTGGAAAATTAGAGAAAGTTTAGTGCATTGGTAGTCTAACACTACCAGTGCACTGCGGGGGTTAGGCAGTTGGAAGATTGTCAGCCAACGTGGACTGCTGAAAATGGTGCCTGGAACTGGCGGATCGGAAGGATGGCAAAGTACAACTGCAGGTAATATACCGCGTCCCCCTATAGTCCTGATGCAGAATTTTGTCCCGAAACTGGAGGCTCACTTTAACCCCTTCTTTTACTAGGTCTCTACCAGGTCTCAAACTTAGGACATGCTGTATGGGAGGCATACTTAGAGTATGTTCACACAGTGAAATCCGTGCCAGATTTTTCCACGTAGATTCCGCCTCTAAAGCTGCAGCAGTTTGCGTTTTTCTGCCGTGGATCCACACGTATGGAATTGCCAATACAGATCAGATTCTGTGTGGATTTGGCAGGAAGTTGGCATTAAGAAGAGACACGGCTCTTTTTTTTTTTCTGTGCCATATAGACTATGGCATGGATTCCCATACAAATTAATGTGTCACCTAACTGGTGTGGGTTTGTTGAAAATTTGATGCAGAATTTGCACAGATTTCGTGCAGGTTCCACATTAAGTCTGCGGCAAAATTCCACCATGTGTACATACCCTATGGCCGGCTGTCCACGGGCATTGTAAAGTTCTGCGGGAGCCGCCGCCGAATCTCCGCCGGTCAGCCCTATCTGATAGATAGGCTGGCCATGGAGAATCGCACTGATTCTCCGCTCGTGGACAGGGGCCGGCGCTTTCCATAGCAATGCTATGGGAAGGGTCTGCCAGCGTGATTCGCCGGCGGTTTACCGCCAGCGAAATCACTGCCATGGACAGGGGGCCTAAAGGTTGCCAGAGGCTGTGTTGTTGTAATAGAAAACAATTTTCAAGAAACCCTTTCAGGTAGTACTAAATTTCAGGTAGTACCGGAATTACCAAAAACATAATTTTTTATTTATTTTTTATCCTGGTGACCATAACAAACCCTACAATACGGTGAAACATATTTACGGTGGTCTGTAAATGGTGTAATTAAAAATATCACAATTGTTGCAGTTGTTTCTTTCTGCATTTAATGCATTTTATGTGTCGTCAGAGAATGACCTATTATATAAATCACATTTTTGTGTTTAAACATATTCCTTAAGAACTTTTTTTTAACTTTTAGTAACAATCTGTATTTTAAAGAAAAAATCCTAAAATCCTGCATTTTTCACACTGCACACAAAGCCTAATAATAGACTGATGCTTCCTATTCGGTAGAGAAAGCTTTGCAGCATTCATCTAACGAACATCACTGGCTGGATTACTATGGAAACTAACACCTATATGTAGATCACACAGGACCCCCCCATTTATAATAGTTATCTACTGCCCCTCCCTGCACAATGACCTCAGTACAGGACCCAGAGCATGTCTAGAACAGTCTCTCATGCAGGTCAATGGGTCAGATCCTATTGTGGGACTGGCCCATGAAGCTGCTGTAAAACTTATCTCAAAATGCTGTGAAATGCAGCTCAGGCAAGATAGTCGCCCCCTATCTCGGTTTCTCTGTTTGGTTTTAATTTTTTTTAAATGGTGATATTGTCCCTTAAAATCATAATTAAAGTTTATAGAAATTAAATGTTTACTTATCTATGTAGTAACATGGTATGTAGGGCCTAAAAAAGATCTTCATGTCCATCCAGTTCAGCCTATTACCCCCTCAATATAGCAAAACAAAGAAAAAGTATCTCCTCACCCTCGAAACCAAGATTTCATATATCGATGTTTATCTAAACATACAAAAACTATGGCTTTTGATGTGTGAAGGCAAAAAAAAAAACATCTTGCCATCTCGGTAAGGCTAGTTTTAAGTGGTCGAGAATCTCGTGTGAGTTTTGTGCGTTCAAAATGCACAAAACGCGCACGAATATGACCTCGATTATTTTGAATGGAGTCCTTCACAAGAGCAATGTTTTCCTTAGTAGCGATGCTGTGAGGATAGAAATCGTGCCATGTTCTAATTTTTCGCGCTCCTCTGAACACCTCGTCTATTGATTCTGATGGGACCTCAAATACATCAC
Source organism: Eleutherodactylus coqui (assembly GCF_035609145.1). Lineage (NCBI taxonomy): Eukaryota > Metazoa > Chordata > Amphibia > Anura > Eleutherodactylidae > Eleutherodactylus > Eleutherodactylus coqui. The sequence continues at coordinate 49,657,977 of NC_089842.1, read as the reverse complement.
ATGACTCTCGCATGCTATGTGATGGGCACATGAATGCGATGGAAGGTTTCCCATTGAAATCAATGGCAAACGCTCTTTCGATCCGGAAAATCGCCTTGCATCCGCGGGTAAAACGCACATGGATGAGCGCGATATCGGGTGGAGTTTCTCTGTGTGAAGGTAGCCTAACTAAACACCCAACTTTCTATCCATAAAAGGATTAAACTACCAGCTTTGCTGCCACTCTCCACATTTGGGGTATGTTCATAAGTGGTGGGATTTTTACTGTTCTTTGGTAAAGATGATAGCAAAGTACTAGGAGGAAGAAGGAGCTTTGGGCATAAGGGGGCCAATCATGACTCTATCGCCCAAGGGCCTTAGTAAACCCGGCGCCAACCCTGTCTGTTACATATAGTGTACTCGCATAGAAATAAGAGTATGAAACTTGTTCAAAATGGCTGACAGAATTGTTGCAACAAATTTCTTAAAACCTTTTTTTCTTATTTTCTGTATTTTCATCATATTTTCTGGTAACGGCCAAGAAATTAACCCGTGGAAACCACAGGGTCCCGTTACCCAGTCTTCATCTTGACTGGTCGCTATGGGCAATACCACTGTCTACCATGTGTTCTAGGGTTTATAAATCTGTCCTCTTGTCTTCATCCATAACGACATACGATTTAATTGATTAATTACAGCTTACTTTATATTCTGTGCAAGGAAGCTGGGAAGTCTCGCAGACGCTACCAACTCTTGGAGTGCGCACTAATCACTATTTTACAATTCCCATTTTGTTGCCTCAGGCACTAGGCCAGATTGGCAAAGTCATCAAAGTGTTTGAGGATGGAGACATGAGAGTGTCTGTTGGCGGCCAGTCCTGGACCTTTAACCCAGCCTGCTTGACTTCTTATCAGAGAGATGATGACGCCAACTTGATGACAACAGAAAACACAAAGGAACCTAAACGTAAGAACCAAAAAAAAGTCTTGTAGTACTTCAGAAAATCTCAGGAAAAGTGGAGTTTCAGAATGGTGGGGCCCAGTGTTCTTGATTGGACTGGGGACTGTTTAAGGAGGAGACTAGGGCTTATTTTTCTATTTCATTACATTCCCAACGCACAGAATTTTTAGTTCAGTCTTGGAAAACCCCTTTAATGACCAGGGTTTGTCTTTAATGACCCGACAGTGGATGGTTTAGCGCTCTTAACTCTATATTTGTTGAGTTCTAGAAGTGAAGGTGCCTTTACATAGGATGACTGTCGGGAGCAGAAGTGCTTGACAGACGTCCCACCGACCTTTGCTCCTGTGCTTTCATACAGGAGGGATAGTCATTCAGAGAATGGAGTCAGAGCTGCCTAAGACGACTTCTGGCCTGTCTGCATCCATTCACTGGAATCAGGCAGTGGTTCATAGATGAAAGACTGCCTGTTCACAGGGGATGATAGTGGCTTGGTTTTTAGGCGAGATAAAAGCCAAGGGACTTCAACTCGATGGCCTCGTGTACACCGATGACTATCGCCGGAATTTACAAACTAATATTCGTACAATAATCTCCCCATGTAAAGGCACCTTAAGGCACATCAGTCTTAAAGGGTAACTAAACTTTTTAAAAACTTGACAAGTTACAGTCACAGATCATAAGTTGAATCGGTACAGGTCCCGATGCCAAGACCCCAACCGATCGCTAAAATGAACGGGCGGAGGTATTCATCTGAGGTCTATGCTGTCTTCATCACTGCTTGGAGCGGTGTACGGGCTTCATACAATGTCTGTGGAGTCCATACACCGCTCACAATGACAACTGAACAGGCACAGCGCTCAGATCAACTATTCTGCCCGCTTGTTTTAGTGTTCAGTGGGAGTCTCAGCACCCACCAATCAAAACTTATGAAATGTCACTGTGGCACGTCGGAAGTTTTTTAAACAAAAAAGTTTAGTTCTCCTTTAAGACAATCCCAGGAAAGATTCTTCAGTTGATAACATAATGACCCAACTTCACACCACCCTTAATATATCTCAATGCAAAGGTTGAGTTTTATTACCCTTACCGCTGGGGCCCTTTCAGACTAGCAGATTTCTCATTTGATAGAGCGAATGACATCATCGTTGGCACTTTCACTTCTGCACTCTGTTTTATACAGGTAGATACATCGAGAAATTGCGCAGAATCTTTCACATTCGCTGTACAAGTGAATGAGAAGGACTGAACGAGAGCCGTTTAGACTGAACGAGCCAACAATTTATATGCCTGCATAAAATAAACGACAAGCAAGAAGCGATTAGCGTTTGGTCGTTGGTTTGTGTTTTAAACTGAACGATTATCGTTCACTTTGCTTGTTTTAATGATTTTTTATTTTTGGGACAATGATTGTTTTGTCTAAAAGCACCATTAAAGCTCCGGTCCTGGGCAAACAAAGATGGCTGCATCACTTTTCTGACTGCCTTTTACCCTGACTGGCAAGTCTTGCCCACTTGAGCAGCACTGGCCAATCAAAGCAGCATGTAGCATCTTAGACTAATAAGGCATGCTATGCATCAGGTAGTCCGAAAAGTGGTGCAGTGTCAACTCACTTCTATGATAAAGCTACTTCTGTCCCCCCCATTCTATGTGCTGCATGAAGTTCTGAATGTGAATAGAGTAGAACAGGGGTCCCCAACTCCAGTCCTCAGGGACCACCAACAGGTCATGTTTTCAGGATATCCTATAGGGAGAACACATGTGGCAATGTTTCAGGTGCTGACAATAATTACATCACCTGAGCAATACTGAGGAGATCCTGACAACATGACCTGTTGGGGGTCCCTGAGGACTGGAGTTGGGAAACACTGGAGTGGAAGACCCGTAACCCAGAATCAGTATTATGCCGTAAATACCGGAACATTTGCAGGTTGAAGTTATTGCATCAAGACATGAACTCTAAAACGATACGTAAAGCGCATCTACCTTTTCCGGCAGGAACATTAGTTACCATTTTAGAGAAGATACTTGCTCAGAAGACTGACTGTGAAAGCCCAAGCTCCTTGGTTATTGAGGCAGCCCAGGGGAACACCGGCCGAGTGAGGGAAACGCTCCTGAAACACCCCGACAAGGTACCTCTTGTAATACCTAGACTTAATATCGCTTTATATGATTGTCCTCATTATCCCTGCAGTCATAAAATCGTGCAATAAAGTTTGTGCCCCCCGTGGATTCCTCTTTGTAGATTAGCCCTTTTAGTTGACCGACCAGAACGTGGTTGGATGGATTTGTCTGCCCTCCAACAAGATCCTTCCCTTTTTTTTAAGATGAAGCAAACCAGAACTTGGCCTGCTTAAAGTCATCCCAGCTGATTAGAAAGAAATTTCTAGGAAATTACTCTTTGACCCACATCAAAACAAGAAAAGAAGTGACTGAGTCACCCTTGGCCAGAGTTCTCTCCAGCTGATATTCGGCAGGAGTGGGACGCTAGTTCCTTGGAAAGAAAGGACAATACCTGGCAAGAGTTAAGAGGACTTATTCTATATGAAATGTTTGCGAACGTTCATGATTACCTCTCTTTATCCCATGATAGGTGGATGTAAGGAATGAGGGCAGGACAGCCCTGCAGGTGGCGTCCCACTTGGGACACTTGGAGGTGGTGAAGGTTTTGCTTCAAGCCAACGCAAACATTGACCTTAAGGATGACGAGGGGGATTCTGCTTTACATTATGCTGCTTATGGGTAAGATGTGGCAAAGTGAGGAGGGATGAACGCATGCTTTTAATCCTCCTTATATGATCACTCCTTATTACATTTTTTTTCTTGAAGACGGGGTGACCAAATTAGCGCAATTCTGGAGTTGCATATTTTTTTCCGGATAATCACAGTATGGGATAAATAATATATTACTTTGATAGATTGGACTTTTAGGGACGCAACAATACCAATTTTTTTTTTATTATCATTATTCTAAATATGGGAAAATGCTTTTCTTTGAAACTTTTAATACTTTTATTTTTTCCAATATTACTTTTTTTTGGTTTTTTGATGGTTCCAACAGTGTAAAGTAATACCATAGTATATTATACCGTGATACAACAGGCATTCTGTCAAGCCACGCCACAGTCATACCTTGATAGGCAGTCTGCCATGCACCTTCAGAAGTCCCTAGGCTGCCATGGCAGCCTGCAGTCTCATTGTGGGGAGGCCATTCGGTACTGCGCAAAAGAGATCAGGAAATTTAAATGCCGCTGTCAGAATTTTTGGTGGCATTTACAGGGTAAGTAACCACGATCAGCGTTCACGCTGATCGCTGCTGCCAGCTATGAGAAACAGCCGGCACCTGCATTGTATGGAGCAAAATCCGGTTCCAATCCTCCTCTATACAAACCCCAAATGCCCGGTACTTGGCTGTACGTCTTGTGGTGTTAAGTGCGTCTTGTGGCCCCCTGGGGTTAGCACAGTGTGATGACTGACTCCTAGGGGGACATCACATCGTGAGGTTTTCTTGGCAGACTGCAATGTCCAACGCCTGCAGGGCTTGGACAACACGCAGACCTGCGTCTCTATGCACACAAACTCATTGTGTCAATAAGCCCCAAGTTTAACTCAATTGAAAGGCTGAAATCTGCTGAAGATGTTCAGCAAGAAACTATGACAAAATTCGCAGCAACTTTGTTACCTGCGAGCGCGTCCCAAGGATACGTTCTCACCGGAGGGATTTTCTGCACATCTGCAGCGGACTTCACCCCTTTAACTAAAAGATGACATTTAAAGCAAATCTGCCACATGTGAACACACCCCAAGAGGAAGTCTGTGAGAGAGATCAGGCCTTCCGTTTGGGTTAGGCTAGATTTTACATTACCCTCCCATTTGGCCAACTCGCTTTTCATTTAACCCTTTCCAATCCACTGATGTCTGAAGACATTATGATTTAAGGCTGTACAGCTCCGATGTTGGAAGACGTTCATTTGGGTTCTCTTACTGTAATATTGCCAGCCTCTCTGCTGTCGGAGTCTATCCAATGTGTCACCGCATGCAGTACTGGCTTTAGCCAGCAGATAGCGCCGTTGTATAATGTCAGAAAAAGAGTAAGCCCCCCTAGGAAAACCAGGATACAAATTGGATTGGAAAGGGTTAACGTGTCTTTTCACAGCTCTAGATGTCATTCCCTGAAATCCTCCGTAATGATTAATCTTTTCTAATACAACCCTGCCTTGGGGAGTTCTTCTGTTGGATGTGTCATAACCCCATCTTTTACCTTTTGGTATTTTTACCTGAAATGTAGATTTTTTTTCTTCCGTCGCACCAATACGCTTTAGCATCGATTTGTAACATTTGTCATTTCTACACAGAAACCAGGCTGCTGTCGTCAGAGTTTTATTGGCCAAGGGGGCCAATGCAGAACTCCTCAACAATGCCAAGTGCTCTGCTCTGTACATCGCCGTCAACAAAGGCTTCACAGAAGTGGTGCAGGTCCTATGTATTCCTAATTCTGCCATCAATATGCAGGTGAGGGTTAGAATGGATTGTATTAAAGGGAACGTGTCACACAGAACATGTGTAGTCGGCATGTTATAGAGTAGAATAAAAAAATTAAAGTCTTGTTATTTGTATAGCGCCAACTTATTCCGCAGCGCTTTCAGGTAGTTGATTACCCACGCCAAGCTTGGGTAATCATTTTACCGACCTCGGAAGGATGGAAGGCTGAGTCAACCGTGAGCCGGCTACCTGAACCAAGCGGAGATTGAACTTGCAACCTTCAGGCCGTGAGCGAGAGCTTAGGACTGTATTTCTGCTGCCTTAACACTCTGAGCAGGAGCTGAGCAGATTAATATATAGCTTTGCGGGAAAAGATTCAGCATAGCTTGTATTTTATTCATTCTCATGTTCATTTTATGCCTAGGAGTTCAGTGCATGGTCTTATCAGCGATGGACAGCCACAGAAAGCTGTGAAAGCGTATTCCCATCTCATAAAGTCATGGCATATTGCTGGAATAAGCCATCACTTTATGATCAGGGGGTCTGACCTCTAGGACCCTAACCAATCTCAAGGACAAAGGGGCTACAGAGCTGATTTGGGTGTGAATGGAGCTGTGCTGCAGTTTCCTGCATAGCTGGGTGGACAAACCACTGCTATGCAGGAAAAAACAGTAAGGGGGCAGCAGCGCCGAATCAGATCTGCTTCCCCTTCAGTCTCGGGATTGGTGAGTGATCCTGAGGTGAGACCAAACCCTCACCCACCATTAAGTCCAATGTGGTTGCCTCACACGGGTGGATTTGCATTGCGGAATCCAGAGTGGCCTGTACACCTCCGGATTCTGCAGTGAATACCGCCCATAGCATGCAATGGAAAAGCGTGTTTTTTTCCATTTCCTGAACACAAGCAGAAATCAATTGTGATTTATTTTTTTTATTTTTTTATTTTTTTTTATTTTTTGCTTGCAGAGGAAAATCCGCAGCATGCTCTATTTTTAGGCGGATTCCATGCGGACGGCTTCCATTGAAGTCAATGGAAGCCATCCGACTCGCAGCCCTTCCGCAATCATCGCAAACAGGTCGCGGGATCCACATCGTTGCCTAGCGATAGCGCAGCAAATTCTGTACTACGCATGTGTGCTGGTCCGTCCGCAGTACAGATTAAGAAGATTCCAGGCAGGTACAGACACGAGGTCTGATTCCGCTGAGGGATCCCACATGCAGAATCCGACCCTTTCATATGCAGGTGGCCTAACTCTTTAAAGAGTAACTGCACTTTTTTAAAAACTTTTTCTTCCAGACTGGTATCGTTTCCCCTTAGAGCACCCTTCCTGACCCACGGCTATAGGCCTCTTACTAGCCAAGCCATAAACCTGCTGCACACTGCTCAGCGGCAATCACCCCAAAACAGCTGTCTGTGTATGGATTCTAGCTTTGGCTCACAATTCCCAGTCATTGTTACAAGTATTGTTTAAAGTCTAACATTAACTTGCAGGAATGCTGCCTTCCAATAGGTGGCGCTTTAGAGGTATTGTTCCATCTTTCTGTTTAAAAACTTTGGACATGACTTTGATATGTCAAAGCTTTAGATCAGTGCTGATACTCTGCTGATCTCTGAACTGAGGGGGTCTGGTGCTCACCTGAGCACTGTGCCCCTTAAGCTGTCTTTATTGCTTGCTGGCTCCTCTTAGCAGCTGAAGACTAATGCATAGACTTCTATAGACAGCTATGTCTCTGTCTTCAGCTGCCCAGAGATGCTGACAGGCTGTGAGGACAGCGAAGGGTGCACAGCGCTTGGGTGAGCTTTGCAACCCTTTCGTTTCAGCGATCAGTGGGGGTCTCGGCACCTGGACGCACGCAAAACATTTGACATGTGACTCTAATATCAAAAGTTTTTTTTAAAATTGCAGCTAGGTGTGTTCACATGTAGCAGGTTTGAAAAAAATTTGCACCAAAATCTGCTTTACTCAGTGTGGATTTTGACACGAATTGACAGCGGACTTCACCCTTTTAGTTAAAGGGGTAAAGTCCGCTGCGGAATCGCGTCAAAAATCCACACCAGTGCTGCAGCAAATCCCCACCAAATCCGCCACATGTGATCGCACCCTGACTTTTTAAGAGTATGTTCACATGGTAGATTCCACCGCAGAATTCACACGTATAACAGCAACATTCCATTACTATTCTGCCATGGCTTTTGCTGTGGATCCACATGCGGATTTAGGCTTATCAAGGGGCTAAATTTGTATGCAGAATTCCGTAATTTCTGTATGCGTTTCCACACGGATACCTTTCAAGAGATGACATGTCACTTCTTCACGCCGAATAGCGTCAGCATTCAACTAGTAGATTTTGTCTATTTAGAGAGTTAAATCTGCGTGTGGATCCGCAGCAAACATCATGGAAGAAAAGCGTGGCATAATTGTGGATTTCTGACGCAATTTCGCAGGGGATTCCGAGTAGAAAACTCCATGGCGGAATCCGCTGTGCAAATATAACTTAAAGGGGTTTCCCAGGGAGAATACTATTGAAGACCTATCCGCAGGATAGGTCATCAATAGTTAATCGGCTGGGGTCCATTGCTCGGGACCCCTGACCGATCAGCTGAGCAGGTGCATGCTGTCAGTGCTGCAAATACACAGAGGTCGGAGCGGAAGTCTTGGCGCTGACATCTGTGTAGTGGCCGGCACTTGTAACTGCAGGCACAGCTTGTGTTGATTTCAATAAGAGCCGTGCCTGCAATTACAAGCACCGGCCACTACACAGAGGTCGGAGCAGAGACTTCCGTTGCTTCAGCTCTGCCCTCTGTGTATTTGCGGCACTGACAGCATGTGCCCACTCAGCTGATCGGTCAAGGTCCTGAGGATAGGTCATTAATAGTATTTTCAACAGAAAACCCCTTTAATGATCCGACAGTAAACCTATACAGGATGGTGTGTAACTTGCTGTCTTTGCTTCTAGGACTTACATGGGGATACTCCGCTGCACTACGCCATCACTGCAGATTACAGAAGCATCATTGAGATCCTCACTGACATACCGAACATTGATTTTACCATCCAGAATCAGCAAGGCTTTAATCTTCTACATCACTCGGCTCTGAAGGGAAACGTCTTGTAAGGAACTTTTTTTAAACTTCTGATCCTTTTCATCTTCTGACAATAGCGCACATCAAAAAGATACATTAGTGATTTAAGGAAATCATGTGGGGCTTGTACGGACAAGACAGATTTCCTGGAGTGTTTGATTAGAAGAGCTTAACACCTTTTGTCTAATAGCGTACAGTAGTCTCTTACTCCCACTGACATTCTACAAAACCGTGTGCAGCACTCTGCAGCAAGTATCAGCAGCTCATGCTGCTTCTTCACCGTGCTTTTAAGGCCTCGTGCCCACAGCCGTGATGGACTCCGCCAGAGGAATATCGCAGCGGAGTCAGTCACGGCACCCCCCAAAGCCCCCATACTCTCCTCTCCGGATCCGCAGCTTGAATCTGTCTGGTGAGCCGGCGCGCATGCACAGTACAGCACATAATGCAGCCGGCTGTGGGGAATAATGCGACTGGCGGTGACGCGTAATAACGCGATACTTCCGCTGTGCTCACTGCGAGAGTATTGCGTGACGGACGGCTTCCATTGACTACAATGGAAGCCAGCCGTGCGTTTTTCCACGGCAGTTAGAACATGTCGCGATTTCTTTCCTTCTGCAGAATTCCGCTGTATGAACATTGAGCTATTAGGTTCAATAGAACCTAATAGCTGCGGCATAACGCCGAGGATTTACGACACTTTTCACACGGCAGAAATCCGTCCGTGGACATTAGCCCTAAAGGGGTTGTCTGGTTTAGAAAACAAGTTTGTATGTTTTAATAAAATAGATGTCAGAAGAAAAATAAATTTGGGTTCACTCAAAAGTTTCATCGCCTCAAAGAGTCTGCAAGCGATGGGGACGCAAAGAAGGGCCTGATGTACACCATCCTACCAAAAGTAATTAGACACCTGAGCAAGAACACCTGCAGCCGGTCCAATCGTAGAACATCCATATCCACAAACCAACGTAAACCAGCGTTGAATTTGTGACTAGGCTCGTTATCTTGTTGGAAGTATGGCCGACCATTCCCCGAGTATAGCCACATTGTCAGCAGCACATAATTGTCTAGAAGGTCAGGGTACACCTCTGTGTTCATGGTTCTGACCACTACAACCGGACTGACACCATGCCACGTAACGCATCCCCAGACCAGAACAGAACCTCCACTGTATGTAACTATTGGCACAACACACTCAGGCAAAAAGTGTTCCCCAAACCCGGGTACCTCCGTCTGAATTGTCACACCACAGACGTTCTTCCATTACTTAACTCTCCATTTACACCACTCCTTGTACCATTGTAGACGGGCCGATGCATAGCGCTTTGTGATGAACGGCTTGTGTGTAGCGGTATAACCCCCATATCCGATAGCGTGCAGTCCCTATGGCAAACTATGGCCGACCTCTCCAATTGTCTGCATCTTGCGTCACATGCTTAGGACACCTCTGCTAATACACATAACTACCCAGCTATTACATACTTGTTTGGACTCTCAGATAGTGAAATAATGTTTCCGAGGGCTAAATAAATCTGAGTAATGCTGATGATGGAACGGACTTTTCAGAGGCTGGATAGGCAAACCTTTTTCTTGACATTTCCAGAATTTTATTAACCACCTTGTGTTGAAAACCTAGAAATCTAATCTCTTCCTTTACGCAACCTGTTATTTTTAAACCAAAATGAGAACGCCTACGGTAACTATATCCGGGAGTCGGGTATTCACCGGCTGTCCCTGTATTTAATAATTCTGCATCCAATAGCAGCAGTCAAGTAAAAAAAACCTGAATGATGGACGGCCGCACGCTTTGCCTATTGACATACAAGATCTACTTACCGCCTACAATCCTAGGATTCCACTGTTTGCAAAAGCTCACATTAGTGACCGCCGTGAATATAAATGCCGCCAGTACCTGGATGACATTAATAGCTTTTCCCAGGAATTTGGCATAGATGGCCTATCTTCTCAGCAGTGGTGCGCAACCTACTCCACCCCCTCCCCCCCCCCCACCCCACGTACAGCTCCTGATTGACTACAACTCCCAGTGTGTTCTGACAGTCGTTGGCTATGATGGCTTACCGAGGTGCAGGGCAGCTGCTAGCCGCAGACGTCATTGCCTCATAGCATGTGGGTCTGATTGCTCGTAAATTGGATCAATAACTCCACGTCTGCGTATAACACGGTTTACATATTATTACCTTCTCCGGTGTCATAATCCTAATATGGAGTGAAAAATAGGAACAGAACTATAATAGTATACATCTGTTACATTACTTAACCCATTGGTTACTTCTTTAACCAATATACGGGGCTTGGTCCTGGGCTGTAATCTAGGCCGATGGTAAAAATATGGAGTGGGATTACCCTTTCCAATCCACTGCCTGACGTCTAAAGACATTATGATATAAGGCTGTACAGCTCCGATGTTGGAAGACGCCCATCGGGGTTCTCTACACACATGCTGCTTTCTCTATACAGTATCATCTGCCGCATTGTCACTGAGACTCTATACGTGGTAATTGTAAATATTCCATGGCAGAATGTATGATTTCTGTCATATTTACCCTAGGCCTGGACCCCAATATAAAATCTGTAATTGCACTCCCACCTCCCATATGTCCTCTATAGTAATACTGAGGTCTCATGTGGCCTTTGGACCCCAATAGGTGCGACTGCTACTGTACCTCTGCACCCCCTATAGCTACGCCCCTAATTAAGGAATATCGGTCACTTCCAGTTGTACCAGTATTTAGTCTCCTGGGCACCCAAATGACCTAAAACTTGACTCTTTCCATTTACTTTTGGAATATGGAATCCGGATTCTTAATAACTTGCGTCTCAACTTTTACATTCTAAGACAAATAATAGAATAGTGAATGAATCTCTCCGTAAACACGAATGGCTAGGGCTTAGCACTCAGTATACAGGAGCCTGTCCAAGCACAATGTTTACCGGAGGGGAAGACGGCTGGATTGTGAGAAGGATTTGCAAACATTTTGTTTGCATGGTTCATAAACACAATAGCAACCACCGCCGAGCGAGCCCAATACCCCACTGATTCCAGGTCACTTGCCAGGTGGAGAATAGACTGTGCAATGGAAAGGCTCTGGAAAGCATGAGTAACACATTCACATCCTCCAGATGAGACTAATATGCTGCATTTTACAGGCCTCACCGTTCCTCTTACGTCAGTCCTTGTATTTCTGTTTCCACATTAACCCTTTCCAATCCACCATTTGACGTCTGAAGACATTCTGATTGAAGGCTGTACAGCTCCAATGTCGGAAGACGTCCAGCAGGGTATTCTTACTGTCTATTACTGGCCGCTCTGTTGTCGGGGGGGCCTCTCCGTCATGTCACATACTGCTGTACTGGCTCTAGCCAGCAGATGGCGCTATTGTAAAATGGCAGAGAAACCCCCCCCCCCCCCCCCCCTAGGAAACCCTGAATTCAAAATGGGATTGAAAAGGGTTAACTAACTTTTTAAACCTCATCACTTATTTCCACGGCTAGAAAATAATGGAGGGAAATTTTTTCTTGAAGGGTTTTCTTTTACTTCGGACAAATCAATCCCATATATTTTTTAGGATAAGTTTCACGTTAAAAAGCTGAGGGGAAAGGAGTCTCACTTTTTAGATGTAAACACACTGTGTGGCTACAACACATGGTCAAACTACGGCCACCCATGGTGGCCAATGGTGATGTGAACTACAAGCAGAATTGTGCAGCCATTGGCTGCTGTTGTTGGATGTAGTTGGGCAGCATGTTGCATCCACATGGTGTGTTTCCACCCTTTTATGCATGGGTTAATTCCTAATAATGGATGCCCATGCTGTCAGTGCTTAACGTTGGGATACCTTGTAGTCCTTCATGTCAAACAGCTGTGTTCTCATCTCATCCAACATGCAGGGTGCCCATAATGTGTATAAACCTATATCTTACTAAAGTTATGAGCACCTTAACCCTTTGCACTCCAATTTTGGATTCAGGGTTTCCTATGGGGCTTTCTCTTTCTGCCATTATACAATGGCGCCATCTGCTGGCTAGAGCCAGTACTGCAGTATGTGACATGCCGGAGAGGCCCCAGACAACAGAGCGGCCAATAATAGACAGTAAGAATACCCTGCCGGACGTCTTCCAACATCAGAGCTGCACAGGCTTCAATCAGAATGTAGGAAGATTCAGTGGATTGGAAAAGGTTAAAGCAGCACCATCTCTCTGATCTTAAAGCAAATCCGTATCATAGCTAAAGGCATCTAAAATATCCATGCCAGCCGGCTACTTGATGAAGATATAAAACAAAGAAGACACAAGGTGGGAAAAAAGTTATAGAACTGTTAAGAGGTTCTCTGGGACTGCAATATTGATGGATGGCACGTCCTTAGGCTCCTGTCAACTCGCCCATAATCTGGTTGAAGGGGCCCCTTCATTATTTGCCCAGGCACAGAGTTAAACATTTGGTTTGAGTTGCCAGGGTCCCACATCGATCTTGTATTAGCGTCCTGTTCGAAGAATAGGCTATAAATATTACAGTCCTTGAACCCCCCCCCCCCCTTAAATATGAAAATCCCATCCTACTCCCCTATTACTTTCTTTTTTTTTCACTCAAACTTTTTTGTACTGTATTGTTAGAAAAAAAGTGAGTGAGATCTAGGGTAGGAGTAAGGCCCCTATAGATATTGTTGAATTGGTGTTTTTGATAACTTGAATCTGTTGAAATCTACTACTTACCGTTAAAGGGCTTGTGCAAAATTAGAAAAGGGGATTTTTTTTGTTTTTCCAGAAACACCACCACTTTTGTCATTGGGCGTTTATGATATTGCATGTCATCCCCAAGTGCACCTCTTGTTAATGGGTGCTGTGGTATTGAATCTCCTCCTCCAATGCCACTGATGTCCATGTGTCATGTTTGGTATTGCATCTCCTTCTCAAGCATCACTTTTGTCCATGGGCCGATCTTGTCCATAAGACTGTGTGTGGTATTGCATGTCGACACACAGCGTTCCTCTTGTCCGTGGGCAGAATGTGGTATTGCATCTAAACCCCAGTGCCCATCTTGTCCATGGGCTTAATGTGGTATTGCATCTAATCCCCAGTGCCCATCTTGTCCATGGGCTGAATATGGTATTGCATCTAATCCCCAGTGCCCATCTTGTCCATGAGCTGTGTGTGGTATTGCATGTCGACCCTCAGAATCCCTCTTGTCCATGGGCTGAATGTGGTATTGCATCTAATCCCCAGTATCCATCTTGTCCTTGGGCTGTATGTGGTATTGCATCTAATCCCTCAGTACCCATCTTGTCCATGGGCTGTGTGTGGTATTGCATCTAATCCCTCAGTACCCATCTTGTCCATGGGCTGTGTGTGGTATTGCATCTAATCCCTCAGTACCCATCTTGTCCATGGGCTGTATGTGGTATTGCATCTAATCCCTCAGTACCCATCTTGTCCATGGGCTGTGTGTGGTATTGCATCTAATCCCTCAGTACCCATCTTGTCCATGGGCTGTGTGTGGTATTGCATCTAATCCCTCAGTACCCATCTTGTCCATGGGCTGTGTGTGGTATTGCATCTAATCCCTCAGTACCCATCTTGTCCGTGGGCTATGTGTGGTATTGCATCTAATCCCTCAGTACCCATCTTGTCCATGGGCTGTGTGTGGTATTGCATCTAATCCCTCAGTACCCATCTTGTCCATGGGCTGTGTGTGGTATTGCATCTAATCCCTCAGTACCCATCTTGTCCGTGGGCTATGTGTGGTATTGCATCTAATCCCCAGTGCCCATCTTGTCCATGGGCTGTGTGTGGTATTGCATCTAATCCCCAGTGCCCATCTTGTCCATGGGCTGTGTGTGGTATTGCATCTAATCCCCAGTGCCCATCTTGTCCATGGGCTGTGTGTGGTATTGCATCTAATCCCCAGTGCCCATCTTGTCATTGGGCTGTGTGTGGTATTGCATCTAATCCCTCAGTGCCCATCTTGTCCATGGGCTGTGTGTGGTATTGCATCTAATCCCTCAGTACCCATCTTGTCCGTGGGCTATGTGTGGTATTGCATCTAATCCCTCAGTACCCATCTTGTCCGTGGGCTATGTGTGGTATTGCATCTAATCCCTCAGTACCCATCTTGTCCGTGGGCTATGTGTGGTATTGCATCTAATCCCCAGTGCCCATCTTGTCCATGGGCTGTGTGTGGTATTGCATCTAATCCCCAGTGCCCATCTTGTCCATGGGCTGAATGTGGTATTGCATGTCGACCCACAGTGTCTCTCTTGTCCATGGGCTGAATGTGGTATTGAATCACCTCCCCCCCCCCCCCCCCCCCAGTGCCCATCTTGTCCATGGGCTAAATGTGGTATTGCATCTAATCCCTCAGTGCCCATCTTGTCCATGGGCTGTGTGTGGTATTGCATCTAATCCCCAGTGCCCATCTTGTCCATGGGCTAAATGTGGTATTGCATTTATTCCCTCAGTGCCCATCTTGTCCATGGGCTAAATGTGGTATTGCATTTATTCCCTCAGTGCCCATCTTGTCCATGGGCTAAATGTGGTATTGCATCTAATCCCTCCAGTGCCCATCTTGTCCATGGGCTAAATGTGGTATTGCATTTATTCCCTCAGTGCCCATCTTGTCCATGGGCTGTGTGGTATTGCATCTAATTCCCAGCACTCCTCTTGCCCATGGGCTGAATGTGGTATTGCATCTAATCCCCCCAGTGCCCATCTTGTCCATGGACAGTATGTGGTATTGCATCTAATCCCTCAGTGCCCATCTTGTCCATGGGCTGTGTGTGGTATTGCATCTAATCCCCCCAGTGCCCATCTTGTCCATGGGATGAATGTGGTATTGCATCTAATCCCTCCAGTGCCCATCTTGTCCATGGGCAGTATGTGGTATTGCATTTAATCCCTCAGTGCCCATCTTTTCCATGGGCTGTGTGTTGTATTGCTTCTAATCCCCCCCAGTACCCATCTTATCAATGGGCTGTGTGTGGTATTGCATCTAAGTGCTGCGGAATATGTTGGTGCTATACAAATAAAGATTATTATTATCTAATCCCCAGTACCCATCTTGCCCATGGGCTGAATGTGGTATTGCAGCTAATCCCCCCAGTGCCCATCTTGTCCATGGACAGTATGTGGTATTGCATCTAATCCCTCAGTGCCCATCTTGTCCATGGGCTGTGTGTGGTATTGCATCTAATCCCCCCAGTGCCCATCTTGTCCATGGGATGAATGTGGTATTGCATCTAATCCCTCAGTAGCCATCTTGTCCATGGGCTGTGTGTGGTATTGCATCTAATCCCCCCAGTGCCCATCTTGTCCATGGGCTATGTGTGGTATTGCATCTAATCCCTCAGTAGCCATCTTGTCCATGGGCTGTGTGTGGTATTGCATCTAATCCCCCAGTGCCCATCTTGTCCATAAGCTGTGTGTGGTATTGCATCTAATCCCCCCAGTGCCCATCTTGTCCATGGGACGTGTGTGGTATTGCATCTAATCCCCAGTGCCCATCTTGTCCGTGGGCTGTGTGTGGTATTGCATGTCAACCCACAGTGTCTCTCTTGTCCATGGGCTGAATGTGGTATTGAATCTACTCCCCCTCCAGTGCCCATCTTGTCCATGGGCTGTGTGTGGTATTGCATCTAATCCCCCCAGTGCCCATCTTGTCCATAAACTGTGTGTGGTATTGCATCTAATCCCTCAGTACCCATCTTGTCCATGGGCAGTGTGTGGTATTGCATCTAAGCGCTGCGGAATATGTTGGCGCTATACAAATAAGGATTATTATATAATCCCCAGTACCCATCTTGTCCATAAGCTGTGTGTGGTATTGCATCTAATCCCCCCAGTGCCCATCTTGTCCATGGGCAGTATGTGGTATTGCATCTAATCCCTCAGTGCCCATCTTGTCCGTGGGCTATGTGTGGTATTGCATCTAATCCCCCCCAGTGCCCATCTTGTCCATGGGCAGTATGTGGTATTGCATCTAATCCCTCAGTGCCCATCTTGTCCATGGGCTGAATGTGGTATTGCATCTAATCCCTCCAGTGCCCATCTTGTCCATGGGCAGTATGTGGTATTGCATTTAATCCCTCAGTGCCCATCTTTTCCATGGGCTGTGTGTTGTATTGCATCTAATCCCCCCCAGTACCCATCTTATCAATGGGCTGTGTGTGGTATTGCATCTAAGTGCTGCGGAATATGTTGGTGCTATACAAATAAAGATTATTATTATCTAGTCCCCAGTACCCATCTTGTCCATGGGCTGTGTGTGGTATTGCATCTAAGTGCTGCGGAATATGTTGGTGCTATACAAATAAAGATTATTATTATCTAGTCCCCAGTACCCATCTTGTCCATGGGCTGTGTGTGGTATTGCATCTAAGTGCTGCGGAATATGTTGGTGCTATACAAATAAAGATTATTATTATCTAATCCCCGGTACCCGTCTTGTCCATGGGCTGTGTGTGGTATTGCACCAGATCCTCATTGCATTGAATAGGAATGAAGTTCAGTACCGGACACAGCTGGTGAAAAAGAGTTTTGCTGTTTCTAGAATTTAAAAAAAGTTCTAGTTTTTGGACAACCTCTTCAAATAAGTCCTATTTTGTATGTAGGTCAGTGAATAAGAACTATAAAATTCTTGTATTTAGTGACCTTCTTATAAGTGAAAGGAGCTGGAATCACATCAGTCAGCGCCACACACATCTGTTAACTTTGGAAATCAGTTACCGGATAAGACGTCACACATTGTGACGCACGGTAGTGCTCCAGCAATGCAACAAAGCCCATTTTAACTTAAAGGTAGCATTAGGAATTTGACAGAGGAAACCAACTCCAAGTCCTTGGCTTGACGCCTTCCAATGAAAAATGCATGACTTGTGAAATCTTATTCTTTTTTTTCTTCGCTCCTTCCATAACATATTTTGCAATCCTCCTCACAAACCACAGCGGCAGCTGCCCTCAATCAATAGAGGAAATGCAGAATAGACACCCTCCAAATACATTTGCATCGAACACGTGCCTTTAAATTCACAGTCCAGTAAGCTGATCTCGTGTTCTATGTGCAATGTTTTCCCATAATGATTAACAGAATGTCAACCAATCGAATTCTATTAGAATTGCTAATTTTGGACAAATATTACGGCAAACGCAACAATCGGTCAGAGTTGTTTTCTTCTGCAAAGATTTACATTTTTGTTGCTAAGCCATTTCTGGACAAATCTCTGTCCACTTCTGCGTTGTGGCTTCCACAATGGCCGCCCCATGGATTGTATAATCCACAACATCCACTGAACATCAGCGCAGCTAATGGACAAACCCTGAGGTCTCATGTCCACCGGCGTGTCCAGCCCTGTCCGTGGCCAGTGAGCTCTATTTACCTATTTTTCCCGGCAGCTGCGTCCGCGCGGATCTCTCCACTTTCGGGTTTGCTGTACTGCGCATGGTCCTCACAGGTCGTGTTGGACATGCGCAGTACCTTTTTTTTTTTTTTTAAACCCTTTCTACTTTCCCGCGGAATCCGCAATGTCAGCTGCGGGTGTGCCATGGATGGTACGGCTTCCGTTAACTTCGATGGAAGTTGTCTCTGCGGGATACGCAGATAAATGGAGCTTGCTGCAATTTGTTTTCCGGACCAAAAGGTTTGCAAAATAAATCCGCTTGCTCAAATTAATTTGGGGACACTCATGCTTCCCTATGGGCAGTTGATTTACGTATCTCCCGCACGGGTTCCGCTAATCAAACTCGCCCGTGGACATTGGACCTAAGCCTTAAAGGGGTTGTCCCGCGCCGAAACGGTTTTTTTTTTTTTTAACCCCCCCCCCCCCCGTTCGGCGCGAGACAACCCCGATGCAGGGGTTAAAAAAACAACCCGCACAGCGCTTACCTGAATCCCGGCGGTCCGGCGTCTTCATACTTACCTGCTGAAGATGGCCGCCGGGATCCTCTGTCTCCGTGGACCGCAGGGCTTCTGTACGGTCCATTGCCGATTCCAGCCTCCTGATTGGCTGGAATCGGCACGTGACGGGGCGGAGCTACACGGAGCCGGCATTCTACACGAGCGGCCCCATAGAAGACTGCAGAAGACCCGGACTGCGCAAGCGCGGCTAATTTGGCCATCGGAGGGCGAAAATTAGTCGGCTCCATGGGAACGAGGACGCCAGCAACGGAGCAGGTAAGTATAAAACTTTTTATAACTTCTGTATGGCTCATAATTAATGCACAATGTACATTACAAAGTGCATTATTATGGCCATACAGAAGTGTATAGACCCACTTGCTGCCACGGGACAACCCCTTTAACCAAAGTTTAGCCATAAAATGATTAGAACCATGAAGATTAGTATGACTTCTATCCAATTGATGTACTGTGAAACTGAAGACTAATCCATGTTGTGTTCTCTTCTGCAGAGCTGTAAGAAAGATTTTGCACAGGGCTCGACAGTTGGTGGACTCCAAGAAGGAAGACGGATTCACTGCGCTGCATCTGGCCACACTTAACAACCACCAGGAAGTTGTGGACATCTTAATTAAAGAGGTAAGGCTCATTTGGGACCTTCTGTAACCTCAAGAACAACGAGAATTCCCAAGTTTTCAATAGGGATGGGATTTTTATGCAGTGGTGCTCTGGACACCTACAGCAGTTGTAACTCATAGATCCTTAACCAACCTGGTCCATTTTTAGCAAAGACATTGGCCAAACGTGCGACTACATACATAAAATTGCAAGTCAAGCAATCCAGTTATTACCATACCTGTACGTAGCTGCTGGAATATCACTTTAAAATATCCAGTAGTACATGTCTCAATAGATGTCGTTCCTGCTACAGCAAGTATTTCAATGGGAGTTGTCCTCTTCCTCTGGTTTCTGTATTGCTGGCCATTTTGGTTTGTTTTTCTGTGGTGCGCTGTAGCTTTTAATGAAAAGCATGTGACATGTCGTTTTTCAGATTTTTGACATTGGTGTTCTTTTTATGTCTTTTATGTATCGCCTCTCAGGGTCGCTGTGATGTTAATCTCAGGAACAACAGAAACCAAACGCCTCTGCACCTAGCGGTGACCTATGGCCACATCAACCTGGTGCAGCTGCTGGTGACAGAAGGGGCAGGCGTGAATGCAGAGGATGAAGACGGTGACACACCAATGCACATAGTGCTCGTCCAGCAGCACCTTTCATGTCTGGATCCAGAGGGCAACGGATCCGCTACTCTTGCCAAGGTAAAAGAGATAACGCACTTGCAAGTCCATAAGGATTGGCCTTTTACTAATGAAAAATTATGGCA
This sequence comes from Eleutherodactylus coqui, assembly GCF_035609145.1. Lineage (NCBI taxonomy): Eukaryota > Metazoa > Chordata > Amphibia > Anura > Eleutherodactylidae > Eleutherodactylus > Eleutherodactylus coqui. The sequence continues at coordinate 49,638,189 of NC_089842.1, read as the reverse complement.
AATGAGGTGAAAAATTGCAGGTAATCTTCAACAAATGCAGGAATTCCCACCACGTTACAATTCTATCACCTAGTAATCTTGTAGATATGATAGCTTTTAATGGCTAACAAAAATACATGATGTTATAGCGAGCTTTCGATCCTACTTGGGGTTTTCCTCAGGCCATACCCTCCCCTTCTGTGTTATAGTCAACCTCCAAATTTGAGGAACCTTATAATCAGGAGTGCATTACCCTCTGACGCACAAAAAGGAACATATCCCTGTAATGTAAGGAGCTGTAAGACCTGCTCACATATACTGACTGCGGACAGGATACAGATCACCAACACACAGCAGGACTATAGGATTCCCCGGACATTCACATGTTCAAAGTCTGATGTTTACTGCATGTGCAGTAAATGTCCTGTTGGGGGGCTTTGTTGGAGAAACAGGACAAAAACTTTAAGCAAGGAGCATTTTTATAGTCATAGATAGAACATATGAAAGTTACTATTCTTAAAGGCAATATTAAATCTCAGCGTCACAGAGGAATTTGGGAAGACAAGTTTATAGTCATCTTTGATAATCTCAAGAACGGAATGAACCTCGGAGGGGGCTACATGCATTAGTGGAGAATATGAAAAATCTGGAGCAGAGGTAACACACAGGCGTGGTGACCCCCTAGCACAAATTTAGAGACCATAAAAGTTTTACATCCGTTATCAATGGACTAATTTAAGTATTTACTCCTCTGCTCATCCTGTTCTGGTATTGTGTTAATGACAATACCAGATAATTTGAGGAAATGAGCTGTTTATGTAAGAGAGAGCATAGAGCGACCACATATTTCAGAGGGAAACATAAGAAGAATTCAAGAGGTTTTTCTACGTAGTCTATGCAAATCCTCACATTGTGCCGGCTGAGAACCCTCATACGACCGTCTAGCGTCTGTTAAAACGTTGTGATCATGAGGCCATCTTGGTTGCAACTGGTACAGGATCCTCGTGCAGGTGACCAAGAAAGCGTGTATAATTTAGTGATGCGTTGTTGCAGAATGTGGAGGATGACTGCTTCTTACCGCCTCTATGTGGGGATCCCAAGACTTGACGCTACTCTTGTTCCTCCCCCCCCCCCCAAGATTCCCAGACATTACACCCTGTGACGACTTCCTGTGGGAATGTGTCACTTTTTTGTACCACCATTAGCGACTAATCTGGATGACCTCAAAAACAAAACCAGAAATTACCTCAGTGGAAGAAGACACTTTGAAAGATGTTTGGGACCAATTCAACTATTGTCTCAATGTGGTCCATACAGCAACGTTTCGACCCACCCTCTGGGGTCTTTCTCAAGCTGGTACCAGCTTGAGAAAGACCACAGATGGTGGGCCGAAACGTTGCTGTCTTTGACCATGGAATAAAGGAAAAACTCTTCTACTTTTTGAAAATATCTGGCTAACTTGGAATGCTTCATTACACTTTTGACGCTCCTTTATTATATTGGTCCGCATAGCAGGTGGAGGGCACATAGACCATTTATAACACAGTTAGCAAAACCTGGTGGCTCATTGATCAGTTTGTAACTTTTTGTGTAATTGTAATATGCTGCCATGAAAGATACTGCTCTGAAATAGGGTCTATCTTTTTGAAACTCTGTAAAATGCAGCAATGAGTACAGAAAACTCCAACGAGGGTACATTGTGCTTTCTCCTTCTCATCGCCTTCTCATTCTCCTTCTCATTCATTGAAATCGGTTGCTAAAATATCTATAGATCATCCTGCGAAACAGAAGACCTCACATGGGTACATTGATAAGACCATAAAGAGTTATGCTTAGCCGAATGTAGAGGGGAGAACTATTTTACTGGTCCTGAAAGCCAAAATCTGTGAAGACCTTAAGGGTCGATGCAATGAAAGGACTCAAATTAAGAGATGTAAATTTGATGTCTACCATAAAAAATGACACTTTAAAATTCTAAAAGGCATCTCAAATGTGTCTTCTAGTGGTTAATCTTCTACTTTTTTTATCGTCTTAACAGCTGCAGGCTACTGGTTTGCTTGGAAATACCGATCTAAACATCACTGCGGCAATTGCCTGCTTTTTGGCACTGTCGGGTGCAGACATTAACTACGCCAACCACCGTGGGAAGTCACCTCTAGACCTGATCACTGATGGAAGGATAGCACATCTTGTGAGGAGCTTCTCTCAGAAATTCAGGTATATCAAACAGAAGTGTATCTTCTAGGTCCGTTTCCCTATGAAACATAGTGATCATACCTTTATGTATTGTGGTAGGTGAGAAGGATCTTAATTTACCAAAAATAGCTGTCAGGCTTGGACAACTTGATCTTAGATTATAGATCCATCTCGGACTAGGTGATCTTAGGAGGTCTAGCTGTGTTGAGCTTCAAAACCCATTATCATCTAATCTACAGAACTAACCCAATCCGCCATAACATTTAAAACCAACTGCCTAATATTGTGTAGGTCCCTTTCGTGCCGCCAAAACAGCTCTGACCCATTGAGATATGGACTTCACAAGATTTCCGAAGGTGTCTTGTGATATCTGGCACCAAGACGTTGGCAGCATGTCCTGTAAGTTTTTGAAATGAAGATGAGACTTCTTTTCCAGCACATCCCACAGATGATCAACAGGATTAAGAGTTTTGAGGTCAAGTCCTCACCTTAAACTCTTTTCTTGTGTTCCTCAAACCATCCCTGAAGATTGTTTTTCAGAGTTCAGGGCACATTTTCCTTCTGAAGGATGCCACTGCTATTAGGGAATATCTCTGCCATGAAGGGAGGTACTTGGTCTGTACAGTGTTATGGTGTATTAGTGTATCTTGACGCCACCGGAAGCTAGGGGTTTGACAGGGGAACACCCCTCTCACACCCCTAGCCCCCGATAGGGTCAAGGCAGGCAGCTCCTAGCAGCACACTGCATTGATGTGTGCCAGCGCTGCAGCCTTAGGCTGAGGGTTTGTGGTCTTCTTAGCCTTGCATTATAAGGTGTAAATGCTGCGATGTTAGCGGCGCAGTAACATGGCATCATTAACATGTAATAGTGTAAGGCTAAGAAGACCACAAACCCTCAGCCTAAGGCTGCAGCACTGGCACTCATCAATGGAGATGCTGCAGTGATAACAGTCACCTGAGCAGCTGCCCCCGCCTCCGGCCCCTTTGGCGCCTCGTCGCTGTTTTTGTCCGGCAGCTGGCTGTCACCTACGTGCCGACCACTGCAACTATGTGCTCCCTGACAAGCTTCCCCGGTCACCGATCGCAATAGTGCCTCAGCCGCTGTTTCTGCTCTGGTGGCTGGGACAGCCGGCCACCGTTGCCTCAGTGCTGCGTCCCAGCAGCTGTCTGTCAGCTCTGGCCCGGCCGACACCGCTGCCGCATCGTGTCTGCTCACTCACCGCTGCTCCCCCGCTCACAGCTAGCTAGTCCGCTCTCACGATCACCAAAGCCAGTCCGCTCTCATGCTCACCAATGCCATTCTGCTCCCCCCTGAACTCTGAATCGGTAGTCACCTTCCAGGACCTACAAGGCTACCAGATGTGCAGCCAATCACAAACGGGGAGCGTCACCCCCCCCCCCCCCCCCCCGTCAATCTTGACTTCAACAGGAGTTTCTGGTGGTGTCAAAAGTACATGTCAAAGTAGCATCCACATAGATGCCAGGGTATTCCAGAGTAAATGATGTTCCCAGCAAAAAAAAAACTTGCCCAGACCATCACACTGCCTCTGCCAGCTTGCTATCTCCCTAGAGCGCATCTTGATTCCTTCTCTTCACCAGGTAAGCGATGCACCCAGTTGTCCAGATAATGTAAAAGATAACATGATTAATCAAACCAGGCCGCCCTTTCCTTTGCTCCATGGCCCAGTTCTGGTCTTGGGAGTCCAGTGGGCAGTTCTAATCAGTGATCGACAGCCCACTTGACTCCTGAACCCAGAATAAGTGGAGGTATCCATCAATGAATCCAATCAAAGTATATAGATCTTTTTTCCTACAAAACTATATATCTTCTCGACTCCCGCAGCTCTACAACAAACTGCCTGCAGAAGGGCCTGCATTTTCACTATGATAGGTTCACTTTAAAGTCAACTGATTTAGAATGTAGAAGCTCCGTGCATATAGTAAATATTCTTGAGCTTCGGATGCCTTTTAATCCTGCTCCTTTATACTGATTGCAGGGAACAGGCTGAGACCGACTCATCCACCATCAGCTGCACCCTCCGCAGGGTCCACACTACTCCAAACACAATGACCAACCTCAGCTTGTCCAGTGCTAGCACTCCTTCCGAATGCCTTGTGTGTTCAGAACTGGACATGCTCATCACCTTCTTCCCATGTCAGCACAGCATAGTATGTGAAGGTAAGAGAAGATGGCAGCAATTATTCTTTGTGCAGTTTTGCATTTCACAAGTAGGGAGTATAAAGCTAAATAACTGTAAATGCATTGCTCTACTTATTCTTCACTCCTCAGGAGTCGCAGCCTGCACCGTAGCCCAGAGCTGCATTAACACTTTCCAATCCAGTGTCAGATCTTGTAAGACATTAGGATTTCCCTGCATAGCTCCCATGTCAGACGGGGTCCGACACAGGTTTCTAACACTAGGCAGATGTCTTTTGAGCGAGAATCGTTGGGTCTAACGGCACGGACATCGTGCAGTTTTCGTGCACGAGTCGCTGATCGTTCTCTTTCAGTATGCTGAGAGAAAACGATGAGCCTTATCAGGAGTTCACAGCGGGATACAGCTGATACTATTGTTTCAGGTGGTATTCCTCTCTGTGAACACAGCGGGGGTATGAAGAACACAGCGGTCCAGCTGTGTTCTGCATACCCTGCACAAAGCGCACAGCTGTATACCAGCTGAGCGCTCCGTGAACAGCTGGGGTATGAAGAACACAGCGGTCCAGTTGTGTTCTGCATACCCGGCACAGAGCGTACAGTGATTTTCGGGGAAGGGCTTTAAATATAAGCCTTTCCCTAAAAGTCACCCCTATCAAGTGTAAAAAAATATATACTCACCTGTCTGCCGCTGCCGGGGCTCAGCCACGTGTAGTAGTCTTCTCCCTGTACTGCTCTGAAGTTCTTTAATCAGGCGAGGATTTAAAATCTCCTCCTGCTGGAAGAGCTGTATCTGATTGGCAGCTGAGCGCTGCCTGTGATTGGCTGGGCGCTTGAGCGATCACCTTGCCCTGTAAATGCACAAGATTATTGCTCAAAAATCTTTTGAGCAATAATCGTTGTGTCTAAATGGGGTCTAAGTAGACAGATGAGCTCCTGTAATTCATCCTGGATGCATATCTCATAGGCACCACACTTCCAGAATGCAGAGTTCCACAGCAAGCTTGGTGCTGGCATCCATTCAGCAAGGAATGTGGCAGATTTGCAGGATTGTAAAGGGGTTGTCCAGTTGTGAACTATTGATGGCCTATTTTCAAGAGAAGTCATCAATAGTAGATCAACAGAGGTCCTCTGCTCAGAACCCCTACCAATCAGTTGTTTGCTGGGCCATTGTCCTTGTGCGCTGAGCTAATTTTTGCAGAAAGCAGCAGACATCACCGTTACCATTTGCCAGGCTTGGTATTGCAGGCATTGAAATGAATGGGATCTTTGCCTGTAATACTAAGCCAGGCCACTACAGTGAGTACGGAGCTGTATGCTTCCTTCAGAAATCGGTGCATGAGTGCAGCATGCGGGCAAGACAACTGATCAGCAGGAGTACTAGGTGGCAAACCGCTGATCCATTGTTAGCCGATCCCGTGAATACGCCACCCATAATTTACAACTGGACAACCCTTTAAAGGCACTTCTTTATGGCGGTACAGGCTGTAATTTAGGATCGCTACAAGACAAGTAAAGCAATACATGTATATTTAAATGACACAACTTTTTAATGCCAATTAGTGCTATATGTAAACTGTCTAATAGCATTCCAAGGACGACATATGTTCATTAACCCCTCAAGGGCGTGGCCTATGTTGACCTTCAGGACACACACACACATATATATATATATATATTATATGGTGTGTGCATATGTGTGTGTTTTCCATATTTTTCATACCTCCTTTCCAATAGCCTTTACTTTTTTATTGTTCCACTGATGCTTTGATATGGGGCCGGTTTCTTGAAGAACCAGTTATATTTTTCACTGGTACCTTTTTTGGGTTTATTACACTGCATTCTTGCCTGTCAGTGTTTTTCTGTCAGGGCAATCTAGGCCATGTCTTAGACAAATACACAGCAGACCTGGGCTTGTTATTTGGCCCCCAGTTGGCATGAAAATCAGTTGGCACCCGGCAGTTACGTTGTGGGGGTACCAATAGTGTGACAGAGGAAGCTTTATTCTCAAACTGCTTAAATTCCACAGTATATAAGGAGTCCGCTCCAATTCTAGCTCCTTATCTCTAATTCTGCCGCAGCGGGATGTTGGCTATCGGATACAGCTGGCACCTACTGGTGATGGTACGGGCATAGCTCCATCACTAGGATGTACTATTACATCATGGAGCATTTCACCCATGATGAAATAGTATGCAATGGGGAGGAAAGGCTATTCCATAATTATGCTTCTATATGGGACTATAATACTGACGGTCCACCTTTAGGATACATAATTGGTGTTATAACAGTGAGTGTCCAACTCCCAGGACCACTACTGATCACCCAAATGAAAAGGGGCTCGCCTCTTCCCCTTGTTTGTATACTTCATACAGCCCTGTGCTATTGGTAATAACTGTGTCTGTTAGTCCCATTGAAGTGTAGCAGTACTAGATGGAATTATCTGGCTTAGCCGTGGATGTACGGCTCGATCACCAGAGATCTTAATGGGAAACAGTCAGGATTTGCTTTTCTATTGCAGAATGTTCCCGCAGAATGAAGAAGTGTATAAAGTGTCAGGTATCCATCACCAAGAAGATGAGACAAGGTGCAGTATAATTGTATCTCTTAACTCTTCATTGCCTGGTTTTATATTTTTTATTTTGGGGTACATAACTTAATGTTTAACTGTTTCAAGGGTGGTGGCAAGGAAAACCCTGTAATGCCATCACCGCACAGTATAAATCACATGGTAACTTTGTGGGTCAGTAGAATTATACAATACAGAATCTATATAGTTCTATATAGTGCAAAGGTAGTATATTCCAAAATCCATAATGGCTTTATTCACGTAGCTCTGTGGGGGCTTGTTTTTTTTGTGGGTAGAGCTGCATAATTCATTGGTATCATTTTAGGGCACATACAACTTTTTGATAACTTTTTGTTTCATTTTTTTGGCAGGTGGCATGAACTAAGAGCTGCAATTCTGGCATTGTCTTTTATAATGCATTTTAATGGGATTTTTTTTTTTTTTGTGACCATGCCATCACGTAATATGTTATTTGATACCTTGCATTGCTTCTGTATTGCAGTGTATTATGCCTATCAGCATAACACTGACAGGCATTGTATTTGGAGGCAGGGCTTAATAGATATAACAAAAAAAAGCAAACCTGGGGGCCTTAATTAGGTTGAGGGAGCCACGTCATCACTATGCTGCACTTTTGCAATTTTTTGCGTTGCCGCACCCCCCCCCCCCCCCCATCAGTGCCATATATATGGGGCAGGTCGGGAATGGGTTAATTGAATGTGTCCTACATGATGGTAGTCATATCTGTTGTCCAAATCAGTATTAATCAGTATGTCTCAAAGCTATCAATCGTGAATGATGTCTATAGGAATTAGTGACATTCTTCAATAACGTTAGATTGGGGTTCTGTGGGGACCAAAGACCCATAACAGCCACATGGTTTCCGTTCTATATTGTATGCACTCTTGTCAGTGCTATAACAGCCTGTTCCCTAGTATCTACTGTAACAGGGTTTAAGTACTTGGAAAGCACCGTTGGGAAAATGAAAGTCCCAATAATTCAACTAGATTTCTCTATTAAGTGTGCATGAACTAATTAGTTTTTCTTTCTGTATTCCTTTGTAGATAGTACAGAAATAGACAATATTCTCAGCTTAGAAGCATCAGATCAACGCAAGGTGATGGAAGATCTTCAAAACAGATATCGCCAAATGGAGGAAAGGATGACCTGCCCGATTTGCATTGACAGTCACATCAAGTTGGTGTTCCAGTGTGGACATGGGTCCTGTGCAGAATGCAGTACATCCCTAACCTCGTGCCCCATTTGTAGGCAGGGCATTCGAGAAAGGATACAGTTATTTGTCTGATAGTTGTGTGAGTGTTGCTCGATTTGCAGGGAGTCAACACTGTAGAAGAAAAGAACAAGAGATCTTGCCTGAGCTAAGCATGGTTGTGTAGACCCTCTCCCAACGCAAGGCTTCTGGGAGGAGAGACGACCAGCTTTGCTTATGGAGAAGTGTGGCTTCTGTGTGTTTTTGTAAACACTTATAATCTGTATCTCTCCACACTGGAAGGGCTATTCTGTAGCGCAGTCTTCCTGAGAAATACTATTTTTCAGAGAGATAGAAAAGGCCAATTCCAATCACTCATTCTATTATAATGTCATCACTGCCCATTCTTACCATGTGTCTATATAGGAGTTATCCTCCTTTTGTTTCTGTAAAATCAATGAACTTAAATCACGGCCTTCCAATACAAAAAAGTTCATTTTTTTGTTTCATACATGTTCATGAGACATGACAAAGCAATACATTAGGTCAATAACCCTTGATTGGCCTGGGAAGAGTAGACTTGTGCACCAGTAAAGTTAATAGGCCCATGGGAAAAAAAGAACAAAAAAAACTCCTGCTTCCTAGGGATGTAGTAGTGACCACCAAATACTGGTTTCCAACAGGAAAACGTTTGGGGCAGAAAGGGTCACACTTAGAAGTCATGACATTAGATTAGAGGAGGGAAGGGAGAAAAGGATACATTGTTCTCTTTAGGATCTGTTCTCATCAATCCCACATCTTCCACTTTTAAGATAATTGAGTGAATTAGCAAAGTTTGCTCATTTTTTGTGTACAATGTACGAAATGTGTATATTAAATAAAAGGCTTGTTAATATTACCAAATTCATGATTACTAGACTCTTCCTGCTTCAAAATTTTACAATTGTCCAATTTTGTGCTTCCCTTTTGTGTAGCGATTAGGGTTACCTGTCGGATACTTATCTATCGCCCCTTACACTGATTGTTACAACAACAAAAACATAATCTTTGTCATTGGGTGCGGACAGCTTGGATCATGGGTATAGCTACTGCTATTAGAAGGTGGACACTAAGCAGAAAAAGTGTTGACTCTTCCTACCAGCTATACACCTCCTGCAGGCACCAAGCAAATCAGTTTTAGCTTGGTGTCCAAAAGAAGAAAACTTCTCTGTTACCGTTCTTCCTTCCTCTTTCTATGACTACCTTCGGGAATACAGGACAGACCTTAGACTCTTCCTGGTACCTTACTGAGGAGGGCTAACAGCATAGAGACCACCACCCTGTTGTATGTCCAGCCCTCAGAAGAAAAGGAGGTATGGTCTAACACTAGTTTGACCATGACCTAGCCATAGTGTGCACTCTCCAATGAGAGCACTCCTTCCACAAAGGGAAGACGAGCATTGGGGCGCACACTGCTGGAATAAAGTCAATCTACAGATGGGTGAGTATACTTTACCGTGTAAGAGTTCTCCACTTCCTCACTCCTAACCTCTCACCCACTGGATGGAAGTCCTCCCACCTTTCCTGCTAAGGCTCCTTTCTCCTGCTGCCGGAGGTCAAACAGGAGCCTCTCTCTCTCCTCTCGACAGTACTTGCTTCACTACATGCACTTGCTGCCAGACCAGATTTCCTGGGATGGAAGAGTGTTGTTGGTGGTGATATTACTAGGGCCATAGTACCTTAAAGGGCAGGCTACTATAGTCACCCGATTGGTTGCTATGCTTATAGGGGTTGGCCCACAGGCTCTCTTCAGCCTAGGAGGGTGCCCCTGCAGGGAGGAGGTACTTCCTGGGGAATCCTCCAATCACTGCTCTGGGTGCCCTTTTCCTGTGCTCTCATTGGTTTCTACCCTTCCCAGTGCTAAAGCCCACCCTCAGGTCCTTTTCCTCCTAATAACAGCAACCTGTCCTCTGCTGCGAGTTGAGGTACCTCTCATGGCTCTTCTTCCCCCAAAAGCAAGGCCTGGGAACTCCAGCACAGGATAGGATAAGCTCTGCCTGGCATGTAGATCCTTTTTTCTAGTGCCGCTTCTGCAGTACCAATAGCGGCGAACAAATTAGACCCATGCACCATGTCTGACCCCAGGGCAGAATGTTCCAGATAGGCTACAGCTAGTCATACATTTTGCATGCTGTCACTGTCATACCCAACTATCTGAACCACTCTGCACTGATTGCATCCCTTTAAGACAGCGATTTGCCTACTGGCCCCCTCCCAGCTACAGCCGCCCCTTCAGCTGCTGAACTAGAATTGGCACGCACTCTGTCTTGTCCTCACTAAAGCATCTAAGACTATCGTTGACATACTGGAATACTCTTCCCATCACCCATTCTCAACCTTGTTTGACAGCGAGTACACCTTAGCCCCTCCCATGGAAGAAGCAGGAAGTGGTCTAGATCAGTGGTTCTCAGCATGGGTGTTATTGCCCCCTTGGGGGGGAGGGGGTTACTTCTCTATGGGGCGGTGGAACAAAAAAGGGTTGCAGGAGGGCGATGGAAGATAAAGGGGGCGGGAGGGGGGCGTTCCGTGTTTGCTTTGTTTTTTTAATTTTTTTTTCGTCTAGTAAATCCATGTTTCTAAAAATTTGTAGCGATACCACAGTTTTCGTTGATAATCCGCCCAAAAACAATAGGTGACATTCGAAACCGACGAAAACCAAGGCAATTATTTCCATATGAATCACTTACATGTAATGGGAGTTGTGTGCAGCCTGCGCTCCTCGATCATATGATGTATGACTTGTATAACTCTACTACAGATCAATCACCCTTCATAACACTGGATAAACTTACAGCACAACCTAACCTGCTGTATTCCATAATGACGCTGATTGGCTGGAACCGCTTCAAATTTTCACTTGTCAGGATCTCTGGGAATTCTAGTCTTTTCAGAACACGGATCTAAACTACTGTTACGATCGTGTGGGCAGACAAAGCACAGGGCCCACACGATCATGACCAAAGGGGGACACACACGGGTTTCTTGCAAACTGACCCTGTGCTACCGGGAGGTTGGCAAGGCCCTACCTAAGCGAGGACATTGCCCCAATAAGGGCAGCCCAGCGGTCTTCGGATCTGGGCCCTAGCTGATCCTAGGAGCCACGCACCAGAACAGGATGCATTCACATGCCACATGACAGACCCAGAATACACCGCATACAAAATGCAACCACTAGTAACAGATAGGAAGCTGAATATAAATACCAGGTATTAGTTGACATGTTGTACAATATGTGGAAGCTAGCAGGCCACTTCACGGCTCCTGGTTATACTGCTAGTCCCTACACTAACCAGGAGTCCAGCAGAACCGGACACAGTTCACACCGCACGCTGCAACAGGACACAACACAGATTGCAGGACACACAGCAAGCTAACACAAAACTGACAGAATTTAAACGTACATAAACCAGATCACACTGCAAACCTCACCAGACAAGCATTCATGACTGCTCACCTTTGGTGCCATACAGAGACTGACCAGGAGCTGGGTTTATATATGAGCACAGATCCAGGGGATTGGCTAGCAGGAAGAACCACACCCAGCCAGCTCATTCATTAACCCTGAGAGTGCTGTGCTGCTGGAATCACAATAGTACGATATGTCTCAGCAGCACACGTAACAACTACATCTCCCAGAGACCCACACAATTGAAAGTTCCAGCCAATCAGCAGCATATGGAATACAGCAAGTTAGGTTGTTCTTTAGGTTATCCAGTGTGATTGATCTGTAGCGGAGTCATGGAGTTATAAAAGTCATACATTATTCTATGAGAGTGACATAAACAGTGCATTCTTGAAGCATATTTTATAAAAATGGCTGAGAAGAAGAAATGCCGTCAATATTCAAATGAATACTTGAAATACGTATTCATCCCTTTTCCTACAAACAGCCAGCTTCCCTTGTGCCTCATTTGTGAAAAGGCGTTTTCGAATAAAGCTATGAAGCCTTCGAGACTGAGTGAGCACTTAGCAAAAATGCATTCAGACAACACTTGTGTTACCCGTAGTTAGAGATTGTCAGTACTATGCTAGGGCCTGACGCGTGTGCCATGGTGAAATCGATTCCTTTAAGTTATGACACTGTTTCAAGAAGAATTGGTGAGATGGCTGCTGATGTGGAATATACACTTTTGGACATGTTTAAAGAACGCAGAATTTGTAATGCAAATTGACGAGACAACTGTTAGAGACAATTAAGTATTGCTGCTAGCTTACGTTCGTTTCATTAATCGGAATGAAGAGGTACAGTGGAGGAACTGTTGTTTTCCAGAAATTTAACCACCTACACGAAAGCCTCCTCTATATACAAAAAAAGAGGAAGAATTATTCCAAGAAAAACATCCCTTTTACAAATGTACTTGCTTGTGCAGCTGATGGAGCTGCATCCATGATGGACGATATCGCAGCTATCATAGTCCATTTAAAACCTGCTATACCTGGCATAATAGCAGTCCACTGTGTGATCCATCGGCAACACCTTGTTGCTAAACATTTATGTGAGAGATTGTGTTTCTCTGCGCTATGTAATTAATGCTGTTAACAAGATAAAAGCGCACTCTTTGAATGAACGTCTTTTCCACAAGCTTTGTCAAGACCATGAAGAAGAATTTGAATGTCTACTCCTACACACTAAAGTGAGGTGGCTGTCAAAAGGAAAGTGCTTTTGACGATGAAGACAAAATTAATTTCCCCAGTCGCCTACACGACAGCACCAATTGAGATTGCCTCCTCCTGATAGGACAGGAACACACTGAGAAGTTAAAAGCTCCCCCCCTTCCCCACTTTCCTCAGTGTCTTCCTGTCCTGCCAGGAGGCAGCATCTCTGAGAGGAGCTGGTGGAGAAGCCAGCCAGGATTACTTACAGGCGGATCGGAGGGCAGTGGGTCAGCCTGTCCTCCCTTCCAAGCCAAACGACTCCCGAGACGCCACATGGGGTGGTAACCCCCGGGCCAGGTTCCTCCTGCGGCGGCCCATGGGGGGTACAAAGCGGGAGCCTCAGTCCCCCTCGTCCTCCCTGCAGAAGTTAGAGCGCGGTGCTCCAGGAAGCCCTTCGACGGTGGGGGGCGGGGCGCCGCGTCACGTGTCCAGCGCGATGACATCATCGCGTCTGCATCAGGAGCGGAGGGGGCGGGGCTTAGCGCAGGAGCGCGAAAATGTTGAAAAAATAGGAACCTGAGAGAAGCCAGAACAAACCAGCACTACAGGTCGCAGGGTGTCTGCAGCATCGGTATGGTAATGAGTGCTCCAGCCCCAGAGACAGCTGAAACCTCAGCCTCAGCGGCCGTAAGTAGCCAGTGCGGCAAAAAATACAATGCAAATATCCAGTGTATTGTGTATGGAAAATTGCATATTTACCCGCAAAAATGCTTAATTTGTCAGGGGGATAAAAAAAGACCCCCCCCCCCCCCCCCCCCCTCCCCAGAACAAAACTCAGAAAATGCGTGGAATGCGGGATAAAACTGCCAGCTACGTACCAGAGGCCTCTATGCAAGGCATGCGTAGCTAGGCTAGTTAAAGAGGAATCGGGAGGACGTTAGGAAGCTGGTGAAAGAAGAGGTTAGATCAGCCCTAACGTCACAGCTGGCGCCGCCAGCGAAACGCCAGAAAAGGGCGTATGTTCCTGACGAGCCTTCCGATTCCGAGAGTTCTATCGGGTCGGAGCAAGAGGAACAGGCGGCCGAGGAGTCCTCAGATTAGGAGGACTACAAAAAATACTTATTCCATCAGGACGACTTAATGGAATTGATTAAGTCAGTCAGGGCTACACTAAAAATGGAAGAGCCCAGAGAACCACGTACCCTACAAGATGAGATATTTGGGGGACTAGGGGAGAGGCGCAAGCATACCTTCCCCCAGTCGTCTCCACGACAGCACCAATTGAGATTGCCTCCTCCTGATAGGACAGGAACAAACTGAGAGGTTAAAAGCTCCCCCCCTTCCCCACTTTCCTCAGTGTCTTCCTGTCCTGCCAGGAGGCAGGATCTCTGAGAGGAGCTGGTGGAGAAGCCAGCCAGGATTACTTACAGGCGGATCGGAAGGCAGTGGCTCACCCTGTCCTCCCTTCCCAGCCAGACGACTCCCGGGACTCCACATGGGGTGGTAACCCCCGGGCCAGGTTCCTCCCGCGGCGGCCCATGGGGGGTACAAAGCGGGAGCCTCAGTCCCCCTCGTCCTCCCTGCAGAAGTACAGCACGGCGCTCCAGGAAGCCCTCCGACGGCGGGGGGCGGGGCGCCGCGTCACGTGTCCAGCGCAATGACGTCATCGCATCTGCATCAGGAGCGGAGGGGGCGGGGCTTAGCGCAGGAGCGCGGAAATTTTTAAAAAAATAGGAACCTGAGAGAAGCCAGAACAAACCAGCACTACAGGTCGCAGGGTGTCTGCAGCATCGGTATAGTAATGAGTGCTCCAGCCCCAGGGACAGCTGAAACCTCAGCCTCAGCGGCCGTAAGTAGCCAGTGCGGCAAAAAATACAATGCAATTATCCAGTGTATTGTGTATGGAAAATTGCATATTTACCCGCAAAAAATACAATGCAAATATCCAGTGTATTGTGTATGGAAAATTGCATATGTACCCGCAAAAATACAATGCAATATCCAGTGTATTGTGTATGGAAAATTGCATATGTACCCGCAAAAATACAATGCAAATATCCAGTGTATTGTGTATGGAAAATTGCATATTTACCCACAAAAAATGCTTTGTCAGGGGGATATAAAAAGACATCACCCCCAGAACAAAACTCAGAAAATGCGCGGATTGCGGGATAAAACTGCCAGCTACGTACCAGAGGCCTCTATGCAAGGCATGCGTAGCTAGGCTAGTTAAAGAGGAATCAGGAGGACGTTAGGAAGCTGGTGAAAGAAGAGATAGATCAGCCCTAACGTCACAGCTGGCGCCGCCAGCGAAACACCAGAAAAGGGCGTATGTTCCTGACGAGCCTTCCGACTCAGAGAGCTCCATCGGTCGGAGCAAGAGGAACAGGCGGCCGAGGAGTCCTCAGATTAGGAGGACTACAAAAAATACTTATTCCATCAGGACGACTTAATGGAATTGATTAAGTCAGTCAGGGCTACACTAAAAATGGAAGAGCCCAGAGAACCACGTACCCTACAAGATGAGATATTTGGGGGACTAGGGGAGAGGCGCAAGCATACCTTCCCTGTCCACAAGAATATCACCAAAATAATCCAAAAAGAGTGGAGGACGCCGCACAGTTAAAAGATCCCATGGATCGCAAAGCTGAGGGCCTTCTAAAGAAATCATGGGAGGCAGCGGCAAACATACTTAGGCCAGGGATCGCAGCCACTTGTGTGGCGCGAACTCTGGGGGTACGGCTAGAACAGCTACAGCTACACCTAACCAATAAGACGCCGAGGGAACAGATCCTAAATTCCCTTCTGATCCTGCGTATGGCAACAAATTTCCTAGCGGACGCTGCGGCCGAAACTGTCAAACTCTCGGCGACAGCTACAGCCCGGTCTAACTCAGCCAGAAGAGTGTTATGGCTGAAATCGTGGTCAAAAATAAGCTATGCGCCCCAAAAACCCCGGAAGAAAAGCCACAGAGAGGGAAGACCTTCTTCCGGGCCCCAAGGCAACAGCCAGAGACCTACCGAGGCAGGGGCAAGACAGGCCGCTGGAGTTACCCCAAGGGGGGCAGAGGAAGGAATATCCTCTTTTACCCCCACCAGGGGGAGCCAAATCAGAGACCCTGACGCCATCCCCATAGGGGCAAGGCTGGAGGGCTTTGTGGATCAAGGGGC
Organism: Eleutherodactylus coqui; assembly: GCF_035609145.1. NCBI lineage: Eukaryota > Metazoa > Chordata > Amphibia > Anura > Eleutherodactylidae > Eleutherodactylus > Eleutherodactylus coqui. The sequence continues at coordinate 49,622,275 of NC_089842.1, read as the reverse complement.
CACGATCTCCGAAGGCCCATGGATCCCAAAGATCTTACAGCAGGAATACCGGATAGAACTGGTGTCCCTCCCCAGAAGAAAATTCATTATCACGGGAGGCTCCAAACAGTTACACCTACTAAGGCAAACCGTTGGGGACCTGCAACAACTAAATGCAATATCCCCCGTACCGCAAAACGAGGAGACCCAGGGCCATTATTCCAGGCTCTTCCTAGCAAGGAAACCCTGTGGGAAACAGCAGATGATAGTGAACCTGAAACCTCTGAACACCTGCATCAGATACAGAAAATTCAAGATGGAGTCCATCTCCTCAACGATAAAGTTGATTCCCAAAGGAGCCTACAGGGCATCCATCGATTTAAAGGATGCTTATTTCCACGTACCGATCCACGAGGGGTCCCGGAAATACCTAAGGCTCACAGTGGATATGGGCAAAGGAATAGAGCACCATCAAGGCAGATGCCTGCCCTTCGGGATCTCCTCAGCACCCAGAATCTTCACCAAAATTATGGCGGAGGTAGCCGCCTACCTGAGGAAGAAGTCGGTCCAAATAATAGCAGAGTCCAGAGAACTCCTAACGAAAACACCTGAGGATAGTGCTAGAACTTCCCCAATCCTTGGGACGGATCATAAACTGGGAAAAATCCAGCCTAGATCCCGACAAACAGAAAACGTTTCTGGGTATAACGCTCGACTCAGAATCGCAATGCTCCTGCCTAACCGAGGAGAGAATACAAAAAATCCGACTGCTAGTCAAAACCTTTCTACGGAGACCATTATGCACAATTCGGGAAGCCAGGTCTCTCCTGGGAAGCTTGATTTCAGGCATTTCAGGAGTGGCATGGGCCCAGGCTCACACCAGAGCCCTGCAAGCCTCAGTCCTATCCACGTGGGACAAAAAGCGGTCCTCTCTAGGGACAAGAATGTACATTCCAAGCGCGGCGAAAACATGCCTGCGTTGGTGGGCATCCCCAGAGAACCCGCGGAGAGGGGTTCATTCGCTACAAAACCCAGCCACTCGCATCACAACGGATGCAGGCGCCTGGGGATGGGGAGCGCACGTGGGGAACCAGTTCTTTCAGGGCCCATGACCTCAAAGAACAAAAGAACAGTCCTCAAATCACAGGGCGATCACGGCAACCCACTTGAAGGGGACGCTAAACCAAAAGCGGCCTTTCTCAGCAGGAGGCAAATAGACCCAGGAGAATGGTCTCTCTCCCTGAAAGCATTCAGAATCCTGATCAATCAGCGGGGGACCCCACAATTGGACCTGCTCGCAACCAGGGGAAAATGCCAAAGTAAGCAATTTCTTCTCCCTCCGGCCAGGAGATCGTCCGACAGCAGTAGACGCCCTAGGCCAAGACTGGGGAGAAGGGCTGGCGTACGCGTTCCCCCCTATACCGTTAATCCCCAGAGTCTTACAATATTTCAGAACCCAGGTATGCACACTAATCCTGGTGACCCCCTTCTGGGCCAAAAGAAGCTGGTTCGGTCTTGTAGCAACTGAGCATCCAGGACCCAGTCATCTTCCCTACCTGGACAGGTCTTCTATCGCAGGGCCCACTGAGCCATCTGAGCCTAGACAGGCTCCACTTAACAGCATGGCTCTTGAGGAATCCTCACCAAAAGAGAAGGGATTCTCAGAGAGAGGAGTAGAAACGTTAATGTCCAGCAGAAAAAAGACTACCCACCTTATCTACCAGAAAGTTGGAGAAGGGTCTCCTCATGGAGACAGGGAAGGGATCGCGGGGATTCTATCCCGGACACCCCTCTAATCTTAGAGTTCTCGCAGAGGGGCCTAGAGACGGGCCTCTCTCCAAGCACCCTGAAGTTCCAGGTCACAGCCCTTAGCGCCATATGTGACACAAAGTTCTCAGACAACAGATGGGTCAACAGGTTCCTAGCAGCAGCAACTAGATTACGGCCTGGGCCCATAAATCTTTTTCCAGACTGGAACCTTAACTGGGCCCTAGGGGCCATGACAACGGTACCATTCGAGCCGATCGAAGCACTACCCATAAAAATGCTTACTATTAAGACCATTTTCTTAGTAGCCATCACCTCCGCAAGACGGGCTAGCGAGCTGCAGGCCTTGTCCATTCGCCACCCGTTCCTGAAAATCCCGGCCACCGAATTAGTACTTAAAACGGACCCGGCGTTTATGCCAAAAGTAGGATCACATTTTCATAGGTCCCAGGACATAATAATCCCCTCAAATTTTAGTAAACCTAAAAACGAGGAAGAAAAAACTCTCAACTGCCTGGACGTTAGGAGAGCAGTCCTAGGCTACATAGAGGCGACAAGCCACTGGAAGCGGGACGACAACTTGTTCATCCAGTTCAGTGGCCCAAATAAAGGGAGCAAAGCAGCAAAAAGCTCCATAGCCAGGTGGATCCGCCTGGCCATCATAGAGTCCTATAAAGCCCTCGGGAAGGAAATCCCCTTAGCTCTTAAAGCCCATTCTACAAGGGCAGTAGCATCCTCATGGGCCGAACATAGCTCAGCTTCGGTCGAGCAGATATGCAAAGCCGCAGCCTGGAAGAAACCCCACATGTTTGTTAAACACTATAGAGTAAAAGTGCAGCAGGACGAGGACAGGGCCTTCGGCCGCAAAGTCCTCTCGGTAGCAATCCCACCCTAGGGAAACTTTAGTTGGTACGTCTCAATTGGTGCTGTCGTGGAGACGACTGGGGGAAAAAATGGATTATACCTACCTGATAATCAGGTTTCCAGTAGTCTCCACGACAGCACCCGTACCTTCCCTCCCTAAATTGATAGAAAAGAAACTATATAATATAAAGAAACATATATATATATATATATATATATATATATATAATATAATTTTATTTTAAAAAAAAAAAATAATAAAAAATTTTAAGTTGAGCTCCTACCCCGGCAATTCGTTAGAATCCACTGAGGAAAGTGGGGAAGGGGGGGAGCTTTTAACCTCTCAGTGTGTTCCTGTCCTATCAGGAGGAGGCAATCTCAATTGGTGCTGTCGTGGAGACTACTGGAAACCTGATTATCAGGTAGGTATAATCCATTTTTTCCCTGTCCACAAGAATATCACCAAAATAATCCAAAAAGAGTGGAGGACGCCGCACAGTTAAAAGATCCCATGGATCGCAAAGCTGAGGGCCTTCTAAAGAAATCATGGCAGGCAGCGGCAAACATACTTAGGCCAGGGATCGCAACCACTTGTGTGGCACGAACTCTGGGGTTATGGCTAGAACAGCTACACCTAACCAATAAGACGCTGAGGGAACAGATCCTAAATTCCCTTCCGATCCTGCGTATGGCAACAAATTTCCTAGCGGACGCAGTGGCCGAAACTGTCAAACTCTCGGCGACAGCTACAGCCCGGTCTAACTCAGCCAGAAGAGTGTTATGGCTGAAATCGTGGTCAGGCAACCTAGCCTCAAAAAATAAGCTATGCGCCCTCCCGTTCTACGGCCAGTTTTTGTTCAGACCGGATCTTGACAAGATTCTAGAGAAGGCGGCCGACAAAAAGAAGGGATTCCCGGAAGAAAAGCCACAGAGAGGGAAGACCTTCTTCCGGGCCTCAAGGCAACAGCCAGAGGCCTACCGAGGCAAGGGCAAGACAGGCCGCTGGAGTTACCCCAAGGGGGGCAGAGGAAGGAACATCCTCTTTAACCCCCACCAGGGGGAGCCAAAGCAGAGACCCTGACGCCATCCCCGTAGGGGCAAGGCTGGAGGGCTTTGTGGATCAAGGGGCTGCGATTTCCGAAGGCCCATGGATCCCAAAGATCTTACAGCAGGGATATCGGATAGAGCTGGTGTCACTCCCCAGAAGAAAATTCATTATCACGGGAGGCTCCAAACAACAGTTACACCTACTAAGGCAAAGCGTTGGGGACCTGCAACAACTAAACGCAATATCCCCCGTACCGCAAAACGAGGAAACCCAGGGCCATTATTCCAGGCTCTTCCTAGTAAGGAAACCCTGTGGGAAACAGCGGATGATAGTGAACCTGAAACCTCTGAACACCTGCATCAGATACAGAAAATTCAAGATGGAGTCCATCTCCTCAACGATAAAGTTGATTTCCAAGGGAGCCTACATGGCATCCATCGATTTAAAGGATGCTTATTTCCACGTACCGATCAACGAGGGGTCCCGGAAATACCTAAGGTTCGCAGTGGATATGGGCAAAGGAATAGAGCACCATCAATTCAGATGCCTGCCCTTTGGGATCTCCTCAGCACCCAGAATCTTCACCAAAATTATGGCGGAGGTAGCCGCCTACCTGAGGAAGAAGTCGGTCCAAATAATAGCAGAGTCCAGAGAACTCCTAACGAAACACCTGAGGATAGTGCTAGAACTTCTCCAATCCTTAGGATGGATCATAAACTGGGAAAAATCCAGCCTAGATCCCGACAAACAGAAAACGTTTCTGGGTATAACGCTCGACTCAGAATCGCAATGCTCCTGCCTACCCGAGGAGAAAATACAAAAAATCCGACGGCTAGTCAAAACCTTTTTACGGAGACGATTATGCACAATTCGGGAAGCCATGTCTCTCCTGGGAAGCTTGACTTCATACATTCCAGGAGTGGCATGGGCCCAGGCTCACATCAGAGCCCTGCAAGCCTCAGTCCTATTCACGTGGGACAAAAAGCAGTCCTCTCTAGGGACAAGAATGTACATTCCAAGCGCGGTGAAAACATGCCTGCGTTGGTGGACATCCCCAGAGAACCTGCGGAGAGGGGTTCATTGGCTACAAAACCCAGCCACTCACATCACAACGGATGCAAGCGCCTGGGGATGGGGAGCGCATGTGGGGAACCAGTTCTTTCAGGGCCCATGGCCTCAAAGGACAAAAGAACAGTCCTCAAATTACAGGGAACTACAGGCCGTATGGCAGGTCCTACAGCAATTAGGGAACTCGCTACGGGACCAGCATATAAAGATACTGTCAGACAATATCACCGCGGTCGCCCATATACGACACCAAGGGGGCACAAGATCTCCCGCTCTGCAAAAAATCGCACAGAAAATTTTCCACTGGGCAGAGGGCCGGATCCTCTCGATCACGGCAACCCATTTGAAGGGGACGCTAAACCAAAAAGCAGGCTTTCTCAGCAGGAGGCAAATAGACCCAGGAGAATGGTCTCTCTCCCTGAAAGCATTCAGAATCCTGATCAACCAGTGGGGGACCCCACAATTGGACCTGTTCACAACCAGGGAAAATGCCAAAGTAAGCAATTTCTTCTCCCTCCGGCCAGGAGATTGTCCGACAGCAGTAGACGCCCTAGGCCAAGACTGGGGAGAGGGGCTGGTGTACGCCTTTCCTCCTATACCGTTGATCCCCAGAGTCTTACAACATTTCAGAACCCAGGTATGCACACTAATCCTGGTGACCCCCTTCTGGCCCAAAAGAAGCTGGTTCGGTCTTGTAGCAACATTGAGCGTCCAGGACCCAGTCATCTTCCCTACCTGGACAGATCTTCTATCACAGGGGCCACTGAGCCATCCGAGCCTAGACAAGCTCCACTTAATAGCATGGCTCTTGAGAAATCCTCACTAAAAGAGAAGGGATTCTCAGAGAGTAGTAGAAACACTAATGTCCAGCAGAAAAAAAGACTACCCACCTTATCTACCAGAAAGTTTGGAGAAGGTTTTCCTCATGGAGACAGGGAAGGGATCGCGAACTTTTGGAGACAGGGAAGGGATCGCGGGGATTCTATCCTGGACATCCCTCTAATCTTAGAGTTCTTGCAGGAGGGCCTAGAGATGGGCCTCTCTCCAAGCACCCTGAAGGTCCAGGTCGCAGCCCTTAGCGCCATATGTGACACACAGTTTGCAGACAACAGATGGGTCAACAGGTTCCTAGCAGCAGCAACTAGATTACGGCCTAGGCCCATAAATCTTTTTCCAGACTGGAACCTTAATTGGGCCCTAAGGGCCATGACAACGGTACCATTCGAGCCGATCGAAGCACTACCCATAAAAATGCTTATTATCAAGACCATTTTCTTAGTAGCCATCACCTCTGCAAGACAGGTTAGCGAGCTGCAGGCCTTGTCCATTCGCCACCCGTTCCTGAAAATCTCGGACACCAAATTAGTATTTAAAACGGACCCAGCGTTTATGCCAAAAGTAGTATCACATTTTCATAGGTCCCAAGACATAATAATCCCCTAATTTTTTAGTAAACCTAAAAACGAGGAAGAAAAAACCCTAAGCTGCCTGGACGTTAGGAGAGCAGTCCTAGGCTACATAAAGGCGACAAGCCACTGGAGGCGGGACGACAACTTGTTCGTCCAGTTCAGTGGCCCAAATAAAGGGAGCAAAGCAGCAAAAAGCTCCATAGCCAGGTGGATCCGCCTGGCCATCATAGAGTCCTATAAAGCCCTCGGGAAGGAAATCCCTTTAGCTCTTAAAGCCCATTCTACAAGGGCAGTAGCATCCTCATGGGCCGAACATAGCTCAGCTTCGGTCGAGCAGATATGCAAAGCCGCAGTCTGGAAGAAACCCCACATGTTTGTTAAACACTATAGAGTAAAAGTGCAGCAGGACAAGGACATGGCCTTCGGCCGCAATGTCCTCTCGGCAGCAATCCCACCCTAGGGAAACTTTAGTTGGTACGTCTCAATTGGTGCTGTCGTGGAGGCGACTGGGGAAAAAATGAATTATACCTACCTGATAATCAGGTTTCCAGGAGTCTCCACGACAGCACCCGTACCTTCCCCCCCTAAATTGATAGAAAAGAAACTATATAATATAAAAAAACATATATATATATATATATATATATATATATATATATATATAATTTTATTAAAAAAATTTTTTTTTTTTAAAAAACCCCGGTTAAGGGAAAAAATGTAAGTTGAGCTCCTACCCCGGCAATTCATTAGAATCCACTGAGGAAAGTGGGGAAGGGGGGGGAGCTTTTAACCTCTCAGTGTGTTCCTGTCCTATCAGGAGGAGGCAATCTCAATTGGTGCTGTCGTGGAGACTCCTGGAAACCTGATTATCAGGTAGGTATAATCCATTTTTTCATTAAGGCTAAAGGTATGATCTCTTCCTTCATTGCCAAACTGGACCTTCATACCAATAACCTGAGTCGATGCAAGCTCTGCTAGTTTCCGAGTCTTCAAGAAATTGCACACGAAGACAGAAACAAACTTCAAGATGCAGACTTAGAGGTTTTTTGCTCACACCTCAAACAAGCCAAAGAGGACATGCAAACTAGGTTTCATGATCTATGTACCCTTGAAATACCAACGTGGGTACTCAGTCTATTTTCAGCAGACGCAGGAGAATTTCATCCCAGATTACAAGAGCAGTTGATCGACTTGAAACACGATAGCGAAGACCAAGCAGTTTTTCAACAATGTGGCTATGAATGTTTTTGGGTAAAAGTGAAGAATTCCTTTCCTATCCTGTGGCAGGAAGTTGTTGCTCATGTTAGCTTTTCCATCTACGTACTTAGTGGAGAGGGGCTTCAGCGCGGTTCAGCAGCTCCTGACAAAAGCGAGAAACAAACTTCAGATATGTGTAAGGGGCAACTTGAGACTGCGGTTGACAAAGATATAACCCGATATCGTGAAATTGGCGTTAATGACACAGATTGATTGTGGCAAACATTATTATTAGTCGAATTTCATTGTTCTTGCATTTTAATTAGTCTTCTTACCATTAAGGATTAAGGTGTATCTTGCATTTTCTTTATACGTTGTATGTTTCTATCGAATGATAAAATTAAAGATGGTATTATTGCTTGCTTCCCAAAAAAAAATTATCTTCTGCTATAAAACCTATTTATTATTGTATCCACAATAAACATGTTTTAAGGTATTTAGCACCTACATTCTAGCAGCTAAAATTAAGCTGACTAAAATACTACTTTAGAAGTAGAAAAAGAAAGTCCGCCTGCACTATCTATCCAAATGCCACCAGGGACGACGTCTTCATATAGTCAAAATGTATTCTAAAATACTGTACTGTTTTCCACTTCTATTTTACTCACCTTGTGAGTCCAACCTGGCAGTTGGACACAGAAGCCGAGCAGCCTACTCTACACACCTGAGGACGGACAAGTATTTCTGTGAGATCCTTCTAGGATCCTATAAGCCTACTTGGATGTGGAGGTGTTAGTGGGGCCCCCTTCTAAGGGGTTCTCACTAAACACCAGGTGAGTCCTATTCTCATTATACCAGTATTAATTTCCTTTATCTACTAATACTCCAAAAGCCTACGGAAGCGCCTCCCTTACGCATTATATGTTAAACTACTACTTTGGTAATTTTTAGAGACCTGTTTTCACAATTCATGCTAATCTGTTAAACACTATCAAACTTTGCAAAAAAAGTATTCAGTATTTTAGTTTGTACTTTTAACTTTGTAAACAAGGTAAACTTTGACTGGGTTTAAACCATCCCAATACCTAAAGGGGAAGCTGGACTAAAAAAGGTTAGGAACCACTGGTCTATATCACCTTACTCGCGACAATCCTCAGAGAGCTTCATCGCGCTCCCCTTCCCCTACTGGAATGCGCTTTGAGCTTTTCCCCAGGAATGACCCACACTCGGAAGGCCAAGTGTCTGAGTATCTCTTTAATTCAGATCTGGATTAGGAAAAATCGTCCAAATATCCTCTTTAGTTTGATAGCTGCAGTGAAAGAACCTGTGCAGGTGAAAGATTCGGATCCAGAAGCATTCACAGGGGAAGACATTCCTCTAAGGTATTTCCTTCCTACAAGAAATTTGAAGACGTCCTGACTAGAGTTGAGCGAACATACTCTGCCGAGCTTGATGCTCGTTCGAGCATTAGGGTACTCCATGGTGCTCATTACTCGAACGAGCATCAAGCCGTGTTTGACCCTGCCCCAATTTTTTGCTCCTCCCCGTTGTGACGTGCCAGTTTTGGCCCCTCCCCACCACGTCGCAGCGCACGTAATTGGCAAATTGGCTGGCTGGCTGACTGGAGAGAGAGAGAGCGCGAACATAGGGAGAAAAAAAAAAAAAGCTCGGCACCCAGCGTCCCACATACAAAAATGCTTGAGTCTCCCATTGTAGTCAATGGGGTTCGTTACTCGCGTAGAGCTCTTGAATTTTACGAAAAGCTCAACTCAAATAACGCGGACCCGAGCATTTGGGTGCTCGCTTATCTCTAGTCCTGACCAAGGAATGTAATTTCTCTGACAAGTGTTTCACTAAACTGAAGCGTTTATCCATTATGTACCTTTTTCTTGAGGTGTTTATAAAGAAATGGACATCCTCTCCATCGGATGACCCGTCCGATCACGCTTGACAAAATGCACCATTTTGTCTATGCCGGATGCCTCTAACTTTGTGAACTAAAGTGATAAGAAACTAGAATCGTTAGAAAACCTCTTTTGAAACAGTAGGTTTGCCCCTACAACCTCTCTTTGCTTCTGCCTGGATCAGCAGGGCTACTTCTGAGTGGGCCAAGCAATTACACTATGGCATTCTCCTCGGTTCTTCCCCTGAAAAATTCACAGTGCATAACAAATCAGCCATGGATACCTCTGCAAGTCCTCCTTGGATGCAGCCAGGCTAGTGACTCGGGCTTCGGTGGCCTCCATAGCATGAAAGACCTTGTGGCTGAAAACCTGGGACACTGATGCAGCATCTAAAAGGTCTTAAACTGGATTTCCCTTTGTAGGTTCCCACTTCTTTGCAATCGGCTAGATAAAATCATTTTGGAAGGCCCCGGTGGTAAGAGCTCCCACCTACCTGAGAACAGGTGCCCTTAATTTCGTTCCTTTCGGCGCTCCATTCTACATACTGTGGATACCAAGAAAACCACACAGGATTAGAGGAAGAAACCTTCTTTCAGACCCAAACCCTCCTGGCGTTCCCATCCACAGAATTATCTGCATAAACTGTGGCCCACACCCTAATCACTCAGGATGGGGGGAATAATTATCCCATTTCCTAGACATCTGGTTCTCCCGTAAAAAGAAAAAAAAAAGTGGCAACAGCACTCAAAATGCATTTATCAGAAATATACCAAATTACAGTATACACATAAACCACATTAAATAATGCAAGGTTATTGGTATATAATTTGATCAAATCATATTGAGCCATCTACCAATGTCCAGGTGACCAAACTATCAGATGGGTCCTAACACGAATGAATACCAGGTGGTTTAATCTCAACCTTTTTAAGAATGAATCTCTTGGGACTAAGCCAACAAATAAAGCCAAGATAAAGTAGGATACCATTTATATGGCCCAATAGGAGGGACAGATTATATACCAAGAACCTTGCATTATTTAATGTGGTTAGTGTGTATACTGTAATTTGGTATATTTCTGATAACAAATGTAGTTGAGTGCTGTTGCCACTTTTTTTGTTTCTGCTTCATTGTTGCAACCATAGAGTTAATATGCACCTATAGATTTATATTGGGAAATGCTGAATTCTCCTTTTTATTGTACATCTGGTTTTCCTGTGTTTCTAACGCCTAAGTCCTGAAGGTATCTCCTAAGCGTACGTGATAGTTTGTCAACCGTCCTCCAGACCATTTCTTCAACTCCAGACTTTCAATGTCTCCTTCACGGATCAACAATTTGGATGAAGCGATATGCCAGCAGCGTTTCACGAGTTTTCATTCAAACTCTTGGTTTCAAGAAGAAGGATGATCCCAATATTTGAAAGTCTGGCATTTCCACATAGAGTCCCTAAAGTCGGTCATCGCATCCATGGAAAAGTTGAATTTCTGGCGTCCATCAACATCAAGGACACATACCTTCCCTGTGCCCATCTGCAGAAAACATTGTTTTCTGTGCTTCACACTTCGGTCGGAAAACTACCAGCTTGTGCCTCTTCCATTCAGGTTGGTCACAGCTCCGCAGGTGTTCACAAGAGTCCTAGCAGCAGTGATTGCCCTTCTAAACACTCAGATGAGTTTCACTTTCCCCTATCTCGACAAAATCCTAGTGAAAGGACCTTTGCACTCAGCCGCTCTGGAAAGTCTCTACATCACTCTAGACACTCCTTCATTTCGTGTGGGTGATTATCATCTACTCTAAGTCCTCTCTATTCCCTTCTCAGTGTCTGGAGTTTCTGGGCTTGGTCTTCGACAGAAGTGCCTGTATTCTGCTACCATCGCAGAAACTTCAGTCACTCAAGACACAGTTGAGCTGCTTACAAATTCGGACTTAGAACTGCATTTGACATTGCACAAGTCCTGGGGTTAATAGTCTCTTTTATGGAGCCAATTTCATGGCCACCTTCTCCACTGGAGAATTTTCTCTCAATGGGACAAATCCGCACGTTCGCTAGCTTAGAGCAGTGTTTCTCAACTCCAGTCCTCAGGGACCCCCAGTAAGTCATGTTTTTAAGGTAATCCTATAATAAGACCTGTGGCAATTTCTGAGGCACTGACTAAAATTACATCACCTGTGCGCAATACTCAGGAAATCCTGAAAACATGAGCTATTGGGGGTCTGTGACGACTGGAGTTGAGAAACGCTGGTTTAGAGAATCCAAATTCCTCTCCAGTTTACCTCCGGGTGTGAAAAGCTTTCTTCTGGTGCGATCAGTGTGGTTTTCACCTCGTGCATTTTTCTCTTTCCTGATTTCTTTCTTTTCTCCAGGCAGGTCTAGACATGGCCTTGCACCTACGCTCCTTGAAAAGACAGGGATCGGTCCTGTCCATTTCTTTTCTAGCACCATTTGGCATCTATAGCAGCCGTCCACACCTTCATAAATGGAGTTGTCCATGGTGCTCCTTCCTGTCATTCTCCAGTTCCACCCTGGGACTTTAACTTGGTTCTAGATGCACATCAATCATGTCCCTTTGAATGCATGCAAGACATCCAAGCTCGTTTTTTGGCATGCAAGGTGGCATTTTTGATGGCTGTCACCTCCGTTGGCCGAGTCTCAGAGCTGACAGCCCTCTTGGCCAAGCCTCTCTCTACTGTAGTACACCAAGACAGGGTAGTCCTCCATCGTGTGCCCTCCTTTCTACCGAAGGTGGTGTTGTCATTCCACATCAATGAGGATATTGTGCTGCCATCCTTCTGCCTAGCAGATCTCCATATGTTCGCTTTTTGGTTCATGCTCTGAGTATCTAGCTAGCACAAATTTCTACTTTCAGGTGCTCCGACTCCCTTTTCATGATTGCAGACGGTACTAGAAAAGTTTTTTTCCCACCTTTCATTGGGGAACACAGCACCCACCCCCTTTTTTTCCTATTTTGAGGCTTGTTTGATATCTCCTTCCTTGTTGGAGTGTTTTCCCCAGAGTTACATAGTTCTGCACTGTTACGGTTTAATTCTTAGTGTTTTGTACGTTACACTACCTGCTGTACCTTTTTCATATCATACTCTGCTGTTTCTACTGCTTGCATAGAAACTGATTAGCTTGCTGCCTGTAGGAGGAGTATAGCTAGTAGGAGGAGCTAACACTGTGTGCCTGGTGTCTGCCTCCTAGTGGCAGTAGCTATACCCACGGTCCAAGTTGTGTCTTCCAATGAAAAAAAGATTTGACGGTAACTACAAAAATCAAATTTTCCCTACTGACTGTATTACAGTACAGCTCTGTGGACTAACTTGATTACACAGACATACACTATCCTACCAAAAGTTATTGGACTCCTGAGTAAAGGCCCATTTGAACAAATTTTGAGCTATAATTGTTGCGTGTAAATGACCGAAAACGAGCAACAATAGTTACATGTAAACGTGGGCATTGTGCACTTTTTGTTTGAACAATAATTTTAAGGTGAACTTAAAATCCATCGTTCAGACACTGAGATAAAGTGTCTCTCAAAAGACTGCATGCTGTTCTCTCCATGGGAAACGGCAGATAACATTGTAATTTGCCAGCAACCGCGAGCCTTGTGTGCACAGCTAGGTGTGTTATTAATCACAAGCTTGGATCTGCAAACAGCTCCTGGAGGCCCTTTTACATGCAAATGAAGATCATAGTGTTAATGGACATTAATAGCGATTAATATTTTATGCAAATAGATCACACAATCTTTCAGTCATTTGAAAGATTATCTTTGCATGTAAATGGGCCTTACAAATTAAAAGTAGTATATTTATTTACATAGCTTAATACTTAGTGGGTCTCCTTTGGCCCTAATGACATTGGATACTCTATGTGGCACACTTTCTGTGACACAACATCTGATACACTTCATCTGGTATTTCCCTCCATTCATCCTGCAAGTGCTTGGCAAGTTCTCTCAAAGAAGATGGACGCTGTTCATACTTCCTGACCCGATGTTCCTGTTTGTCCCAAAGATGTTCAGTAGGGTTCAGATCATCACTTTGTGCAGGCCAGTACAATGATGGAACATTCATAGCCATAAAACGGCGCTGTATTTGTGGCAAGGAGTGTTGTCTTGTTGGAAGTATTGCTGACCATTCCCAGAGTATTGCCACGCTGCTGGTAACATATTATTGTCTAGAATGTCGAGGTACACCTACGTGTCCATGGATCTTGCCACTACAACAAACGGACCGAGAACATGCCAGTAAAACATCCACAGACCATAACAAAACCTCTGCCATACTTAGCTGTTGGCACATCACACTCGGGCAAAAAGGCATCCGCCAGGTGTCCTCCAAACTCGGGTATCTCTACCTGATTTGAAGTTGAAGTAGTGTGATTTGTCACTCCATAAAATGTTCTTCAATTGCTCAATTGTCCAATGACAACTATCCTTGCAACATTGTAGACTGGCCAGCGCATTTTCCTTGAGAGACGTTTGCAGGATGAATGGAGGAAATACCAGCTGCTACTACTTCTGAATGTGGCTCCGGTGTCTAATTACTTTTGGTAGGATCGTGTAGAACATTTATGTTAGAGGTTTTTGTACCATAGTAAATAGCGGCATATCGCTAATGCCAGGACCCTCAGAATGTAGGGGCCATAGTAATGAGTAAACTGTGGCTCCTTCACAGATCTACCTTAGGGAGTAATACTACAGTCTATCCACTGTGCAAGGAACTACCAAATGGCTCCATTCACCTAAATGGAGCCATGTTACAATTGCATTTGCCATTTTGGGTCCAGAAAGCAGTGTTTCTGAAACAGGATTCCCAGTGCACAGATTTTTGTACAATGGGATCATAACTGCGCTGCTATCTGGACAGTATAATGAATGTAATGTGAACTTTATGCATGTATTGAATCAAAGGCAGGTGGAGTTTTCAAAATGATAGTTTTCCATTTCCATGAAGGATTTAAGAAGATCTATGATATAACATATAATTGGTTTGTAATAGCATAATACCAGTTATTGAACTGATGTACTGTAAACATTTCTGTACAGACAGACATATGCTAGGCACAGCCTTTAGATTTGGTGCCAGGGCACACATAACAGCATGGCATACTCGCCAAGTCTAGAAGCACTAGAAAGTATACAGAGACCAATGTAATGTAGACTTTGGAGATTTACTACATCACAGCATGCACAGTAGAGTATTTCGTTATGGTTAAATATATATGTGCATACTTTCATTCACACACCCTTCCTCGCTCCTTCTCTCTTTTCCAGAGAAGAGTCTGAGAAACTTGAGCCTTAAGGCCCTTTTACACGCAGCGATTATAATTTTTGCTCATTTCAACCATGAACATTCATTTATCGTTGTTTTATGCAGGCATAAAAATCATCGTTAGCTGCTTCAGTCATTGTTCGGTTCAATTACCGATCCTTCAGTCGTTCGTATATATTTATACAATGAATGTGAGCAACTGAACACTTTTCGTTTATACAGACAGATACATCCTTGACTCGTTCAGACAGGTTGGCCAAGTGAAGTCTGCCATAGTTTGCTCGCTCAAATCAGCAGGTCTAAAACGGACTTGTAACCTACAGCTGCCTGTCCGCGGGCGATCCGCTGGGGCTAAATCGCCTGCGGATCACGCTCTGTGAAGCTTTCCATAGGCTTGCTATGGAAAGCACAGCGCCGGCGTCCATGAGCGGAGAATCATAGCAATTCTCTGCTCACGGGATTTAAGTCGCGGCATGCTGCAATTGCCACAATTCTCCGCGGTGAGCCTATCTATCAGATAGGCTCACCTTGGAGACCTGTCAGTTCTCCCCTGTAGTGGTATTCTGCCTCGGCCGTGGACAGGGCGCCGACATCAGATCTTCACAGATATATGAAAAGTGTATTAAGATCAATGATGGCTCTTTCCCTCAGTGCTGATTGACAGGGTCATAAGTTATGATCTAAATTAGAGGGCATTGGAACTGTGTGCATTATACTTGGTTAATCTAGTACTTTCAGTGTACAATCAACATCGCAGTGCCCTTAAATCCTCATATATAGTACAAGTGTGAAGATGGTTTGTCTGTTGGCCTTTCCTTTAGGCCTCATGTCCACGGGGAAAATCAGATCCGCTGCAGATTCTACATGGAGAATCTGCAGCGGGTCCCTCCTGCCCCGCGGACATGAGCGCTGAAAATAGAAATTTAAAAGCATTTACCTTTCCGTAGCGGGCGGCGAAGGTCAGCTGTTCCTCACGGCCGGATCTTCATTTTCGGCCGGCGGATGAATTCCTGACGCCGGCGGCACGTCGCCGGCACGTCGTCGACGTGCCGCGCGCATGCGCCGGGCACATCCGCCGAGCCGAAGCAAGGGAGATGCGGCCGTGAGGAAGAGCAGAGCTTCGCGGTCCGCTGCGGGTGAGTAAATGCTTTTAATTCCTATTTTAGGTCTCCCGCGGATCCGGACGGCTTCCATAGGCTTCAATAGAAGCCCGCGGGAGCCGTCCCCGCGGGAGACCCGCATGAAAATGGAGCATGGTCCAGATTTTTTCATGCTCCATTTTTTTTTAAATGCCTTTTATTGACGATCCGCGGGTATTTATCTACCCGCGGGTGGTCAATGCATCCCTATGGGGTGCGGATCCGCGCGCGGGAGATCCGCTGCGGATTTTAAATCACATTTTGCCCGTGGACATGAGCCCTTATAGTCACTCTTTCTACAAGGCAATTGTTTCACCGCAGACTTCTCTCTTCTGTCCGATCTCTCTTCACATGACAGAGGTTGCCTGCTCGTCGCTGATGCTGCTGTGATCACAGGACTATTAGCTAACAGATCCACTTCACAGAAACACAGATCTGAGCCTGCAGTTCCTTGTTGAGTAAGAGATTCCAGTTTTTAGCTATCTCATGAATGCAGCTGCTAAACAGCTTGCATTACTTTTAATAATTGTATTTCACTTTAATTTAACCAGATAGAATGAATTTCTAAAGAACTGCTAGACTGGGCAAATATTTCATTATAAAAGAAGACCCAACCTCCATCCGAGCAGCCAAGTTCAAGGAGGTTTACACCCTGTAGATGACATTAGACATCTGTAAACTGTTCCCCATCTGTAAATCATTGAATCAGCTGACCGGAGCCTAATCATGTCTTACGAATGTGTAGAGCGTCCATTCAATGGTGGAAACTTTATTCTACTGTAAACTTGTTAGTGTTATGTACAGTAATTGTTGTGCTTTCAGGCTTGCCCTAAGCTCAGCTGGAAGATTACACATCAGCTTCTGGATGCTCTCCCGAAAACCGTCCACTTCATTGAGCATTTACTGCAAACACAGAAACTGTCCAAATGGCCACATAGCACAATTAAATGCTCTATTAATGTTGGCTGCGGAGCATGTACAATAATATTCTAAATTTATCCATCGCTTGTTAACTTTCTCGTGCTGCTCAACACCAGGTGGTAAGTACCATCTCAGCACTGTTTAGCGTACAGATTAAAATGTCTTATGTTACTTTGGAAAATTACATAGTGACCAGGGGCGTAACTAAAGGCTCAGGGGCCCGGATGCAAAAGGTGATCTGGGGCTCCCCTCTATCTATACCCGTACCCATACCTAAGCCAAGCTGCACAGAGGCATAACTTGAAGCTTCTGGGCCCCAATGCAAAACCTGTAACAAGGCCCCCAACTATAATGCTTTATTCATAATACTGGGCTCCCTATATAGAGAAGAGAGGCCTTATGGGCCCCCTAAGGTTCCTGGGCCCGCGTGCAATCACATCCCCTGCACCCTCTATAGTTACGCCCCTAATAGTGACACCTACAAAGACTCGCAACCCATACAGGCTCTGTGATTGGTGGAATATATCCATGTATTTGTGTAGTTATATGGTGGCTGTGCGTTAAACCATAAACAGGTTAATGTCCATAATGATACATCTGTATTCTAATTGCCTTCTTGTGGAGGATCTGGTGTTCTTTTGGAGTTTATTATTGATAGCCTATTCGTAGGATAACCTCACCATTTAATAGATGGGAGCCAAAATCATCAGAATGTAGGGTCTGCAACACTCCAGCAAATGCCACATCCCCTTCATGGTTTATGGCACCATACATACAGTTGTGGCTGTGACTGTTACTGCAGCTCAGTACCCTTTAGGTGAATATTAAAGGTGTTGTACTGGATTAGAAAAACATGGCTTCTTCCTTCTGTAAATGGTGTCACATCTGTTAACATAGTATGACATATATTATCAGCCTATTATCCTGCAATGTTGATCCAGAAGAAGGTAAATCACCGTGAGGTATAAGCCAATTTCCCTCATTTTATGGGAAAAATGCCATCTGTACCATAAATCTAGCAATTGGAATAATCCCTGGATCAACAACCTCTCTGATGTAACAAGTTACTATTTACATGTATTATAGTTACACTCAAGAAAGGCATCCAGGCCCCTCTTGTAATCTTATAGTTTGCCATCACCACGTCCTCAGGCAGAGAGTTCCATAGTCTCACTGCCTTGCAGTAAAGAACCCACTTCTATGTAGAAACCTTCTTTCCTCTAGACGTAGAGGGCGCCCCCTTATTACAGTCACAGTACTGGATATAAAGAGTTAATGGGAGAGATTCTGTATTGTCCCCTGATATATCTATACATAGTTATCAGGTCTCCAACTTTTTTTTTTCTAAACTAATCCCAATTTGATTAATCTCTTTGGGTATTGTAGTCCGCCCACTGCATTTATTAGCTTAGCTGCCCGTCTTTGTACCCGCTCAAGCTCAGATATGTACTCCTTGAGTACATATCTGTACACAATATTCCATGTGTGGTCTGACCAGTAATTTGTAAAGAGGACGAATAATGTTCCCCATGATCCTATTTGCTTTCCCTGCAGCTTCCTGACTCTGTTTGCTCCAGTTAACCTTAGTTAACTAAAATCCCCAAGTCCTTTTCCATGTCAGTTTTACCCAGTGGTTTCCCATTTAGTGTGTAATGGTGACATGTATTTTCCCTGCCCATGTGCAGAACCTTACATTTATCAGTGTTAACCCTTTCAAATACAGTGTTGACCCTCGTCCGACTTTAAGATTTTCTCACATAGCTCCGATTATTGTACGAGGGCCGACACGTGTTTCTAACAGTATGCAGGTCAGCACCCTGATGTCAGAGGCTGTTCTGCATATGTATGTTACATTGGAGCTCTGTCCTGTATATTGTTAGAACCGTGTCGGCCCTTGTCTGACATCGGAGCTATGCAAAGAAATCTTAATGTCGGACAAGAACCGACACTGGATTGGAAAGAGTTCATTCTCATAAATTGCTAATAAAATCATCATATTTATTTTTGGAGTAAAGGCGCATTGTAGATTCCTTGGAATTACTCAACAGAAACACATACAAATGATTTGTGGAGTGTGTGGGTGGCAGGGAACTGGATTGGAAAATGTTAAACCTCATTTGCCACTTTGTTGCCCAAACCCTTAACGTATCCAAATTCACTTGCAACTGCATTTTGTCCTCTTGTGTAAATTACGTTATATAGTTTTGTGTCATCTGCAAATATTGATATTTTATTATTTACCAGGTCGTTAATAAATATATTAAAAAGAATAGAGCTCAGTACTGACCCCTGTGGTACCCCACTGGTAACGGTGACCCAATCAGAGTATGTACCATTTCTAACCACCCTCTGCTTTCTATCACTGACCAGTTACTTACCCCCTTACACACATTCTCCCCCAGACCAAGCATTCTCATTTTATATACAGACGTTTTATGCAGCACAGTATGAAACGCTTTGGAAAAGTCCAGATACACAAGATCCGATGACTCTCCCGGTTCCAGTCTAGAACTTATCTCCTTGTAGAAGCTGATCAGATTGGTTTGACAGGAGCGACCACTCATAAACCCATGCTAATATGGAGTTACAAAGCTATTTTCCTTGAGGTCCTCCAGGATAGCATCTCTTAGAAACCCTTCAAACATTTTAGCCACAATAAAAGTAAGACTTACCGGTCTGTAGTTTCCAGGTTCAATTTTTGACTTTTTTTTCGAATATTGGCACCACATTAGATATGCACCAACCCAGTGGAACAGACACAGTTACTATAGAGCCCTTAAATATGAGAACCAAGGCTCTGTCTTTCACATTACCTAATTCCCCTAAAACCCGAGAGTATATCCCATTACACCCAGTGATTGGTGTATTCTAATCTTTTTAAAGCTGGTCTGCACTCCTTTCTGGGTTAAGGGCGCCCACCCACTGGCGTTTGCGATTTCCGTGCGTGAAAAACGCAGCGTTTTCGGCGCGTTTTCCGCGATTTTTCCGTGCGTTTTTCGCGGCGTTTTTTGCGGCGTTTTCGCGGCTTTTCCGTTAATTTCCATTGCCATTCATGGGTGTATTAAGAGAAAAATAAGGACACATATGCAACTGACAGTTCCTATGTTAAAAATCGCAACGGACCGAAAAAAAAACGCCAGTGGACAGGAACACATGTTATCTCTATGCCTGTGCAGGAAAAACGCAAACGCAGGTAAAAAAAACGCCAGTGGGTGGGCGCCCTAAACTAGTGACATTTATTAAAATGTACTTTATCACTCTGCATCTCATCTGACATTTCCTTTCGCCCCATCAGCCTCTACAATTTTTCCTACATTATTTATTAAAGGCCCAACACTTTCAGTATTAATCTTTTTACTAATTGCCAAAGGGAGTAAAACTAATCCTAAACTGCTCTTCAATTATATAATAAGTCTCTCTGTCTCCACTTTTGCGACTTTTATCTGCTTTTTACATTTTTTCTTTTTCAGTTTTTAGTGCTTTCTTGTTTTAGTAGTTTAACCCTTTAATGCCACAGAACGTAAGTTTACATCCTGGCTCCGGTGTACTTAAAGCAACAGGATGTAAACTATCATCCTGTGGATGGCGTGAGATCAGAAGTTGTGGGAGCTAGCTGCTACCGATAGCTGGTACCCCGCTGCACCAGTGGGAGCACGTAAGGACAGTGACCTCCAATACGCGGCAATTTATGTAGATCGCGGCACGTAAAATGTTCACAGAGGAAGGGAAATCCCTCTGTGACATCATCGGACCCCCGCAATGTAATGACCTATACTATAAATTGAACTCCCCAATTATCCTGCACAACAAAAACTGTTTAAAGAAGAAAAGGAAAATGATTTTGTTCGTTTTATCACTCATACAATGCAATAAGTGATCAAAAAAGTCATATGTACCTCAAAATGGTACAAATAAAAATTACAGCTCATCACAAAAAAAAACAAGCCCTCACAGAACGCCATACATTGAAAAATAAAAAAGTTATTTATTGGACTTTGAATACAGTGATGTAAAAATAATTATTTTTTCCAAAAAGGGTTTTTATTAGAGATGAGCGAGCACCAAAATGCTCGGGTGCTCGTTACTCGGGACGAAATTTTCGCAATGCTCGAGGGTTCGTTTCGAGTAACGAACCCCATTGAAGTCAATGGGCGACCCGAGCATTTTTGTATTTCGCCGATGCTCGCTAAGGTTTTCGTTTGTGAAAATCTGGGCAATTCAACAAAGTGATGGGAACGACACGGCAACGGATAGGGCAGGCGAGGGGCTACATGTTGGGCTGCATCTCAAGTTCCCAGGTCCCACTATTAAGCCACAATAGCGGCAAGAGTGCCCCCCCCCCCACTGTCAGCGTAAAGATCGTTCTCCTCTGCCATAGCTGTAACAGCTGTGGCAGAGAAGAACGATGTTTGCCCATTGAATTCAATGGAGCCAGCAATACAGCAGGTTCCACTGAAAGCAATGGTCTGCCGGCGTGCGCGGGGATGAATTGTCGGGAAGGGGTTAAATATATAAGCCGTTCCCTGCAATTCATCCAGAAATGTGTTACAATAAAAATATATACCGGCGTATAAGGTGACGGGGCGTATAAGACGACCCCCCAACTGTCACCTTATACGCCGGCAATGCAGTGGAGCAAAGAATAAAAATCATTGCTTACTTCTTCTGACGTTCTGCGGCGCTCCTGCAGGCTGTTGCTCCCTCCTGGTCCACGGCAGAGTATTGCTTTCTGGATGCAGGGCTTGAAATCCCCGCCTCCAGAAACACACCCAATCACAGCCATTCAATGACATCATTGTCATTGGCTGTCATTGGCTGAAGGCACGTGTGTTTCTGGAGGCGGGGATTTAAAGCCCTTCGTAGAGAAATCAATGCTCACAAACCCTCGAGCATTGCGAAAAGTCCGTCCCGAGTAACGAGCACCCAAGCATTTTGGTGCTCGCTCATCTCTACTCCAGACCCATTTCCATTACTCAAGGGCCATTTACACGGGACGATTTTCGCTCAAAATGAGTTCAAATTAACAAAAATGAGAGATAATTGCTCTGTGCACCAACTCTTGAGCCACATGTTTACCTCCCTAATCTCCTTCTACCTTTCTTGTGTGGTACATCGCATTCCTCTCCTCTGCCAACTTTGCAAACTTGTTGGGGTGTGCCAGTTCAGGACTAGCCTCACTAGATCTCTCCCATCTACCCCTCCTCCTAACTTCTACCCAGCTGGCTGCCTGCTCATCCTGCCCTACTGAGTGCCTGCTCAGTGAGCAGCAAATGCCTTTCTATGTTGCCACTGGATCTCAGTGTTGCCAGTTGTGCATTTAGAACCAGGATCTGGACATCTATATGCACAACACACTTACATTTAGTACAGCAGTATGCACCCTCAAATGGCTGTTCAAGGACTGCATACATGGCACAAGATGTACACTGATGGCATTGTCAATCATGGAGCACATTCTGAATGGGGATCATACAGATAGATTTAAGAAAAGTATTATATGCAAAACTTCAAATAGATAAGTAGTAATTAAATAAAAGTGAGTCTGCCAAAGTTCCTGAATCCAAAGACACAAATCCCAAGTTACACACTTAATACACAGCGCACTTAGAAAACAGTATACTTAGAATACAGCCACGCACGCTTTTTGGAAAGGACAACCCCTTTAACTCCTCAAATACAACTTGAGTTGGCCAAAGTGGACATGAAAAAGGTTGTCTGGTTTAAAAAAACCTAATGTTCAAGTACACTTATTGTCAAAAAAAGAGCCTAAGAGTTGTCGGAATGGAATGAAACTTTCTATGTGTGATTTGCAGTGTTGCTATAAATAAGTGATTACAATATCAGAGCAAAAGGATAATTTATTGTGGAAAACTGACCCCTTGAATGGAGGCTCTAGTACCCTGTTGTACTGCTTCTAGCTTGGATACAAAATGTGATATGGGCAGGCATGGAGGCACACAGGTTCTGTATGGTATACCGGTTCATAGAATCATAGAATGGTAGAGTTGGAAGGGACCTCCAGGGTCATCGGGTCCAACCCCCTGCTCAGTGCAGGTTTCACTAAATTATCCCAGACATATTTGTCCAGCCTTTGTTTGAACACTTCCATTGAGGGAGAACTCACCACCTCCTGTGTGTTACGGCTGGCTGGGACAGGTGGACAGGTCCCTACGCCAGCCCTCTCCCGTGTCCCTACCTACTTGCACCCCTGGGCTAGGCCCCAGGGCGACAACTGGGCGAAGGTCCCTGCGCTGCACTAGGGACAGGAACCCCAAGGAAAGAGGGACAGAGAGACCGGCAGGTGGGTACCGCGTAGCAGACAAGACGTAAACAACTAAGCAAACAGAGAGTAGTTGGGAAACAGGCCGGGTCAAACCAGTAAGGCACATGTGCAGTACAGGAGGACAAACCAAAAACAGAGTCAGAATAGAAGCCGAAGTCCGAACACGAGTAGTCAGGTCAATAATGCGGGTGTAGGCAGACAGAGTCAGAACCAAACACTGGCAACCAGTGTCTGGCCCAGCCAGGCTTATAAGCAGAACTCCCTGCACGGAGGGGTGGGGAGAAGTCACATGACAACAAGGTCGCCCCTTCCTGGAGGCGCACACTGACCAGAGCGCCGTGCGGCCGAACAGCGGACAGGCGTGCCTGCACATGACCCCGACCAACCACCAGAGCAGGGAAACCCCGGACATGGCCACCAGGCTGGGTGCCCGCAGCTCCAGGACGAGCGTTCCGCCTCACCCGCATACCGACGTCCTTAGTGGAAATCCCATCTCTAACACTGTGGTAACCTGTTCCACTCATTGATCACCCTCACTGTCAAAGTTTTTCTAATATCTAGTCTGTGTCTCCTCCCTTTCAGCATTGCTTCTAGTCTTTCCTTGTACAAATGAGAATAGGGCTGATCCCTCTGCACTGTCCCAGCCCTTCAAATATTTGTAGGCCACTATTAACCTCCTCTCAGCATTCTTTTTTGCAAGCTAAACATTCCCAGATCCTTTAACAGTTCCTCATAGGACATGATTTGCAGACTGCTCATCATCTTGGAAACGCTTCTGTGAAATTGCTTCAGTTTGTCTGTCTTTTTTTAAATCGGGGTGCCCAGAACTGAACACAGTATCCCAGATGAGGTCTGACTAAGAAAGAGCAGAGGGGGATAATTATCTCACATGATCTAGACTCTATGCTTCTCTTAATGCATCCCATAAATGTGTTTGCCTTTTTGGCTGCTGCAACACATTGTTGACTCATGTTCAGTCTATGATCTATTAGTATACCTAAGGTTTTTTTTGCTGCTGCTTAGCCCAATTCCTACCATTCTGGATGTGCTTTTTTCATTTTTCTTGCCCAGATGTAGGACTTTGCATTTCTCCTTGTTAAATACCATTCTGTTAGTCACCACCCACTGTTCAAGCTTTTCTATGAGATCTTTTTGAATAATCTGTCTCTCTTCCCTAGTGTTAGCTATCCCTCCTAGCTTTGGGTTGTCTGCAAATTTAATCAGTTTCCCATCAATTCCCTCCTTCAGATCCTTTATAAAAATGTTGAACAACACTGGGCCTAGGACAGAGTTTTGTGGTACCCAATTTGATACATTCTTCCACTTGGATGCGCAGCCATTTATGACCACTCTTTGAGTACAATCACTCAGCCAGTTGCGAATCCACCTAACAGTTGCCTTGTCAATCCCATATTTGGTCATTTTTTCAGTAAGTCTGGTATGAGATACTTTGTCAAATTCTTTACTAAAGTCAAGATATACTATATCCAATGCATTTTCCTGATCAACCCAGTTGGTAATTTTGTCATGGAAGAAAATTTAGATTTGTCTGGCATGGCTTGTTTGTTACAAAGCCATGCTGGCTCTGGTTAATTACTCTATTTTTATCCGAGTACTTGCATACATGCTGTTTAATAATTTGTTCAAAGATCTTTCCTGGTATAGAAGTCAGGCTCACAGGCCTGTAGTTTCCTGGATCCACCTCCTTTCCTTTTTTGAAGATTTGCGCTTTTTCAATCTTCTGGGACTTTTCCTGTTCTCCAGGAATTTTCAAAGATTATGGCGAGTGGTTCGGCAATCGCCTGCGCTGCTTCCTTTAGTATCCTAGGATGTAATTCATCTGGACCTTGAGACTTGAATTCATTTAAATTAGCTATGTGTTACTTCACCATCTCTCTGCTTATAGATAACCAGCCTTCTTTTATTCCCCCAATAGCACAGGGAAGATCAGTTAATGTTACATCTACTTTCTGAGGGAAAACCGATGCAAAATAGGAATTTAAAAGTTCAGCCTTCTCAACATCA
The DNA here is from genome assembly GCF_035609145.1 of Eleutherodactylus coqui. Classification (NCBI taxonomy): domain Eukaryota; kingdom Metazoa; phylum Chordata; class Amphibia; order Anura; family Eleutherodactylidae; genus Eleutherodactylus; species Eleutherodactylus coqui. Next base: position 49,597,390 of record NC_089842.1, on the reverse strand, counting down.
TTCTTAGCCAATTCACCATTTTCATCTCGAAAGCATCCAATAGCATCTTTGACTTTTTTTTGCTTTTGACATACCCCCAAAATCCTTTTTTATTGCTTTTGGCCTCTGTTGCAAACCTCAATTCATTATTAGCTTTAGCTCTTCCGACACTTGTCCTACAGTTTCTGCAGACTTCATTATATTCTTCTTTAGATATTCCCCCCTCTTTCCATTTAATAAACATATTTTTCTTCCTCGTGGGAGATGGTGAGTTCTCCTTCAATGGAAGTGTTCAAACATAGGCTGGACAAATATCTGGAATGATTTAGTGAATCCTGTACTGAGCAGGGGGTTGGACCAGATGACCCTAGAGGTCTCTTCCAACCCTTCCATTCTGTGATTCTATGACAGTGGGTGGGGGTTAAAAGCAGTATGTACTTGGAAATGGCTTCATCGGGGGCCTTGTAACTATATCGCCACTTGTCACTGGATAGAAGTAGTAGAAACAGAAAGCATATGTCAGCGCCTCATCTCAGGAGATATCGCCTCCACAACAATAATCCTTCCAAATGATAACTCACATGGTGCTCAGCCGAAAATCCCTCAAGGGGATATCTGCCGGCACCTAGTGTCCTCGTTGGCCTCTCATCCTCCTTATCCTTGGTCTCTGTCTAGCGAGCAGCAGCTCAGGAAGAAAAGCTCACTGGATAACCAGGGCTTAAAAGAATATCAACACAGAAAAAAGGAAAAAATTCTTCCACGCGCTCCAAGGGTTAAATATAAATACAGACCGCTGGTCCATAATTTAGCAAGACTGTTTTATTGCTACGCATTTCGGCATTCAGATTACGCCTTTTTTAAACAAAATCCACATACAAATTAAATTTAAAACCATCTTATATATGTTTAAGGTTTACCTCACACATGTTGTATCTGCTACGGACGCCATCAAAAAGTCCGCTTTGCCCTGGGAGTTGACTCGGTCACATGACTTAGTCATGTGACTCAGGTCATGGGACCCGAGTTCCTAATCTGTGGAACGCTCTCTCGCGGCTTTATGAAACGCGAGTGGAACGCATCATGCGTTCCACAGATTAGGAACTCGGGTCCCATGACCTAAGTCACATGACTAAGTCATGTGACCAAATCTCTTCCCAGGGGGAAGGCGGGCTTTTGGACGGCGTCCGTAGCGGATACAACATGTGTGAGGTAAACCTTTACATATATAAGATGGTTTTAAATTTAAATTGTATGTGGATTTTGCTTGAAAAAGGCGTAATCTGAACGCCGAAACGCGTAGCAATAAAACAGTCTTGGTAAATTACGGACCAGCAGTCTGTATTTATATTTAACCCTTGGAGCGCGGGGAAGAATTTTTTCATTTTTTCTGTGTCGACTTGTCACTGGATAGTGGTCAACAAAACAATTGGAGCTTGTCGGACGATCAGACATTTCTCTCTACTGGTTGTCTGGCAAGAGCATCCTGAGCCCAGTTGCCTTTTGTGCATACCCTCGCATTTCAATAATGTCCCTCCCCCCAAACTCTTTAACTGCATCATAGAGGCGTCTAGTGGTCAATCAGCTCTACACAAGTAGAAAAAGAGGTCCACGACATACAAGTAGCATTGTCATGAACGGCAGCTTTTCATACTGAGCTATTCCGTGTCTTGTTCCTTCCCCAAGTAGCCCTCTATATTAAACCTAGTCTTGCCACTCCCTCCTTGCGTGATTATTCTGCTTAACAGCAGTGTTTGGTCAAGCTCCACATTACCCGCTCCTCCACTATTTCTGCAAGACTACCCGATAATGACTCCTGTCTTATATCTGACTACGCCTTCCACATCACCCATTGTACTGCAACTGTGACTACCTGATAACATCTCCTTTATTCCATCTGACTATGCTTCCGCCTCATCTTTTGTACTGCAACTTGTGACTACTTGCTGATGACCTCCAGCTTCCTCCTGAATTATCTCTGGTCCTGCACAGCTACTATACCCGTAGCTCCTATCGAGCGCCAGTAAGACATTACAAGCACCAATACAATTGGAACCCCTTTTAGGGCATCAAATGGCAAGACTGTTCATCTAATCACTCCACAAGTCTAATCATTTGCATATCTGCCTGAGATGTAACTCCATGCCGAGTTTTACAACAAAACGACAACTCCTAGGTGCTTGATTTTTTTTTTGACAGAGATTATATTTTGTTTGGTAGCTACGGATACTAACTTGTACATAATTAGGGGTTAACACTACAGTAATAGCCATATGAATTGGTTACAGCTTTTAAAATCTTCACTTTTTGAAGGGGGTTTTCAGCATAAGACAAATTTATTGGGGCATATTAAGAAGTTTGAGGTGTCTCTACTACTGAACCCTAAAACATCCCATTTTAAAGGGACTTTCCAGGTCAATTCTATTGAAGACATATCCTTAATCACCAGGAACCCACCACTCAGGATCCCTGGTGATCAGTTGATTGTTCAACCTGTAGTCAGTGCAGCGGGGCCAGGCATCATCATCAGTGTCTGAGGCAGAAGCATCAGAGAGGGCTTTACTCCCATTGAAATCAACGGGTGTGCTGCCTCCTATTACACTTCCACATCCGACCCTGGTGTCTGGGAAGAAATAGGAGGATTCAGCTTCCATTAATTCCAATGGAAGTGAAGCCCTTTATGATGCTTCCATCTACGACCCCAACATTCGGCCCCGCTGAACTGACAGGAAGCCGGACAATAAGCTGATCACTGGGGATCCCGAGTAGCAATGCCTGGCAATTGGCTATTGATGACCTTTTCCTAGGAAAGGTCATCATTAGAATTTGCCTGGAAAATCCCTTTAAGTCTGTAGGGTCGGTCCGGTTTCATTGGTATCAAACGATGGATTCAGCAGAGCGTTGTGACTTTCGTTGTGAACATAGCTTACAATCCTTGAACATATCATAAAGCATTAGGTCTGTTTTGTTGGCACATGAAGTATATCATCTGGAAATGGTCAAATATTGTAGCATTTAGTGAGAGATTCATTACCAAAAAATCATTGCTTTTTAGGTTTTTTTCAAAACTATCAACCCTTTATGACAATGTCTGAAAATTAAAATCTAATTACTAATTAGTATAAATTTAATAGTAATGTGCTTCGGTACTAAAGGTCAGTGGTTTTGGTCTGTACTTTGTGGATCCATGCGTCCATCCCATATGTTGAAGATCTCTGGACCTGGAGGACCTCACACGTTAGGATGGTAATTTTTTTCTGACGTTCATTAAATCGGTGTTGATGGATTTGTTTGCTTGTATTGAACCAGCTGCTTTACATGTGTTGTTTATCCAGGATTTTTTTCTTTAATAGCTTAACCTTCTGACAAGAGAACAGCCGTGTAAGCCAGGAACAGCAAACCGAAACTGCAAAAAATGCAGATGGTTGGCAAAGTACACTTTATTACAGGTCACATGTGGTCAGTGAAATAAACCATAGAAAACTCCGGACAATCCGGCAAGTTCTAGATTTATGGAAGCAAAAACTAAGGGAAATGTGAAGTTACTGATTTAGGGATCTCTAATAGAGATAATAGAGATGAGGGAGCGTACTCGCTAAGGGCAAATACTCAAGCGAGTATTGCCTTTTGCGAGTACCTGCCTGCTCGTCTCAAAAGATTCGGGTGCCAGCTGGGGTGAGCGGTGAGTTGTGGGAGTGAGCAGTGTGGAGTGGGGGGTGCGGGGGGAGAGAGAGAGAGAGAGATCCCCCCCCCCCGTTCCTCCCCGCTCTCCCCTGCCACTCCCCGCCCCCCGCCGGCACCCAAATCTTTTGAGACGAGCAGGCAGGTACTCGCAAAAGGCAATACTCGCTCAAGTATTTGCCCTTAGCGAGTACGCTCGCTCATCTCTAATCTCTAAATAATGTGCAATATAAAAGTACACCACAAATGATATATGAAGACACTAGTTTTTGTCAAAGATGAACACAGAAGAGAAACTGGTGAGGAATCTAAAAACGAAATACTTCTGCAAAAACTTTCTTTATAAAGTCAAGGCAGATTAATTGTCTATGATATAAAGCACTTCTTTTATTGGTGTCCTGTTTCTCCCTTGTACACTACTAGCCCAACTATTATATTTTTCAACTTCTTACCCGAGAATTAGTGGAATGGGTATTGGTACAGGAAGGTTTGACAAAATAGCTGGTCACCCCATGGCACCATTCTGGTGTGACTCTTGGACCAGAAGTGCCCATTCAAGTCAATGGGTGCATTATAGAATCTGAATGAACTCATATGGGGGGTTTCTGTTTTTGTTTTTTTTCTTCACCCATTGACTTCAGTGGGAGTTTTAAATTACATCAATTGGGCCACGTTTTTTTGTTGTTTTTTTTTTAAAGTACATGAAAAATAGATGACTTGTTAAAAACGCAAAAAAACAAAACTGTTGTTAAATGCACATACACTTGCAATGAAATGCAGCAATTTTTCACTGACCAAAACCACACATGTGAATAAGGCCTTAGGCCTCCTGTCCACGGGCTTTAAATCCGCAGCGTTTCTCCCGCATGCGGATCCGCGCCCCGTAGGGATGCATTGGACACCCGCAGGTAGTTAAATACCTGCAGATGTCATTTTTCCCGTCAGGCGTGGATCTGCGTGCGGGGAAAAAAATGGATATGCTCCATTTTCGTGTGGGTCTCTCGCGGGGACGGCTCCCGCAGGCTTCTATTGAGGCCTATGGAAGCCGTCCGGTACCAGAATTAACATCACCTGCTCTGGACGATGCGGTTCTTCCCTTCTTCGCGAGCACATCCACCGGGCCGAAGAAAGAAGATCCAGCCGCAAAGGAGGGAAGATCCGTATCGTCCGGAGCAGGTGAGTTTATTCTGATTTTCAGCCTCATGTCCGCGGGGCAGGAGGGACCCGCTACGGATTCTACATGAAGAATCCGCGGCGAGCCTGATTTTCCCCATGGACATGAGGCCTTAGGTTGGAGATGGGAGATAGAAGTGATTACTAAGACTATATTCACATTGCGTTTTACACTGCATTCCAGAATTCCATCTGGATTGCCAAAAAACACATCCAGATGGCAACCTGGAATGAATTATGGGCTGTGATTACTAAAACGAAGACTAGAGGTGCAAACTTTGGTCTCCTTTTCAGCAGGTTTTCATTCTTTTCCGGTATTTTAGCCGGACAGAATAGCACATTTGGCTGACTGCTATTCTGTACAAACGCTGGAATCCAACGCAAACCTGCTTAAGCTAAGACCAAAGTTTGCACCTTTTAGGTTTCCCTCCAGAGTGCCATTTTCCATAATTCAGATGGAACTGTGGGACCTAGTGTAAAACGCTATGTGAATGCAGTCTTACATGTATGGATGGCTTCTTCTTTGATTGATCTCTGGTCCCCTGCTCGAGGCTGCGGGGGCAGTTGTTCCATTGCTCCATTGATGTTGAGATCCTATTCATTAATTACCCTGACTGACTTTTGTAGTTCTGAAAAGTTTGCAATGAAAAAATCAGTGTTCTTTCCGTTCAGACTTTACATATATTCATATTGTATAGCAGTATTCTAGTTTACCACAAAGAGCAGGTTTCTTTTTTATTGCTCTTGTACAGCGTTACCCTTTCATTTGCGGTTTCTCACCATAATAACTGTACACAGTGTTTAAGAGGAACGGGAGAGGCTTCCCACATCCCAAACCTTTTTTTTCTAGATCACAGGAAAAATGTTGGATCCCTTATCTGAAGCAAAGAAGCTGAGGAATTTTTTGCACAAACCTCACAATCTTGAGTCTGCTATGGAAATTTTAACCCCGTCTGCTAAAGACGTCTAAGGCCATGTTTAAGTTCCATATTACTGCTGCAGCACATAGAGTGTAACAGAACCTTATGGAGATCTACGTTCAGTTCAGAAGAACCCAATCACCTCTAAGTCCGGTTCTGTAGAGCTACGTGGCATCCAGGAGTAGTTATGGTGGTTAGTTTGTGGGTTCCCAGCAGTGCAAGCCATCATAATGGGTTTCTTGCCATAGAAAAAGAGTTTTAAGTAACATCTACTTCAATATAACTATAGCAGATGTCAGCCATTCATAACATTTTAGACTCCTTTGAGACCTTTTCAGAATCTCTGTGGTTCGGGGGAGAAAAAAAAATGAATGTATTGCAAACATTAGAAAAAGTTGAGTTGCTAAATCACAGCTGTTTCATATGTTCTGACAAGCGATGGGAATCAAACCAATCTTGGCTGTATCCCCCACTCTCCATGGATTTTGTATGCAGCATGCAATTGCGAGGCTGCCACTCTTTACCTTTAGTTGGCCTATGCAGCGTTGTTCCTTCTCATGGAGTGGATCTTGTAGAAGAATAAAATAGTTCAACGCCAGAAGAGTACATTTTGGAACAAAACCGGGAACGGTCGATCTTGTCCATTTATTTAAACTTCTTAATAAAGTCAATAACAGTTGCAGAAATCACAGCATACCAGAATTATATCTCGGTGGAGCTCAGTGGGTATTGGAACAATCCACAGTCCAAGTTATCTGCAGGTCCTTTCACTCCAGGCAATCACTTTCTCCACCGGCAACAACACTCACACTTGTTTTTTTCTCTTCTTACTGATAAGTGGTTCCTTTCTCTCAGAACTCAGCAGTTGTACAGAGGGTTCCTGGATTAAACGGGCCCAGGCTGAGCATCAGGCAATTGCTCGGCCTTCTACATACTCCACACACAGGCCAACTTGACAGCCCCTCTGTAGTGTCTTGGTCTGAGTGACTGACTAGACTTCCCCCTCATTACATTCTTGCAAACGCATATATCAAGCATCATCATGTGCTCACAAATGATACATTTTCCAGACAGGACAGAACATACCAGACCTTAACCCCTCAGTCCTGCAAATATCCAATACACATAAATCTAATGCACTCTACAAACAAGACACTGACAAGACATAGAACATTCTGCAGGGGACCCCATTAACTCTGGGCCATTCCACCTACATGACTCAATAAGACAACCCCTTCCATATGCCTTCCATATTCTAGGGTATATGGACATCATAGGTGGAGGTCACCCATTCGGAACCCCTGTAGCTGTAGCATTTTTCACTCTGGCCCAGACACGTATTGAATGGCAGTCATATAATACTACTATTCTGGGGTACATTCCTCCTGTTCTTGAATGGATCAGCACTGATGATGTTGCCACTATGTCTGTTCTCTTTCTTCCCCTGCAGATCCTTTGCCCCACTAGCAGGTGTAGTTTCTCATACTACGAAGCTCACTGTGAATAAGGTAGTCTGAGAATCTGGTGGCCATTTTATCTACACGAAGAAACTTGGAATGGAACAAACCGCAAAAGCAAAATTGAAAGGACAAAAGGTACATTATCTATACATTTTGCATGTAAAGCAAAATCTTTACTGTGAACTAGAGGGTCTCTTTAAATATTTGTTTTCTTCACCTTGATTGGAAAGTGTGGAGAGTGGGGGTAGATTGGCTACAGGGAGAAATCCCAGTGGGCTGGTTGGGTCAGACAGGACTGGCTTCAGTACTTGGGCATGTACTGGGATCCATGGCACCACCTTGCATCTGAATTAGGGTTGATATAAGAGGAAACACCTGCTGAAGATTTTTCTGTCCCGTAAGAAGGGGACAGACACAAACAATGAGGAGGGGAGAAGACCGCAAAATTTAAAGGCCCAGTACAGAGACCTTGTACACGTTCTATTCTATCTATCCCCAATGAGGCTGGCTATACATAACGTTTTTATGGCCCCACCTACTTGTGTTCGCCACACCTCCTAGTAATTTAGACCTGTGACATGAGGCCACTTTTCGATTTTTTTTTCTCCAAGGATTACCAATTTGTCCCTGGTGAGCACCATGCCCAGCACAGACCTAGGGCAGCGTCCTCACTGAACCGCAAAACCACTCTCAGTATTATACTGGGAAAGACTACATGACACGAGACCATAGGAGATGGAAGTAACTTGCCCTTACTGCTCAGGAAGATGGGGAACCCCTGCCTAAACACTGAGTTAGTGTCCTGGAAAGGACGGCCCCACTACCTTCTTCTGGGACCTGACTATCCCTATAAAAACACCATGAGGGATACAATAAACGCAGCAACGCAACTGTGCGAACGCTAACACAGCGAGAGCAAAGTAAACCAGCACTTATCTGTAAGTAGACCGCTTTCACCCAGAATAGAGACCCCAACCACCAACAGAACTGAATAAACAGCAATGGACTAAGGGAGGGGTCGGAATATAAAGCCCTTCCTGTTGATAGGTAGCACAGAGAGGGAACCACACCTCAAACCCTCTCTGAAAGGTAGAACTCTCAGAGTGAATACAAGCATGCAGCATACCGGTACTGATAGTAGCCAGCAACCCCCGCATCACGTGTGTCAACCCATGACCTGCAGAGTGACTGGTCTGTCTCCGCATTATGGCCAACATGCTACAACACCGTCGCAACCGCAAAGCTGTGACAATTGCCATACCTCATGCTTACCGACAAGTTCAGAACTACTACATTGCACATATGTTGGCTGTGTTGTACAAATAAGCATTACGCACTTAATCCCCATATAGGTAAAAATGAATGATAATAGTGAATAGTCCATTTTCTTAATGTTTTCATGTCGTGAATGGCTACATTTAGCTCTGCAGTAATATGTTTACAATTTATTACCATATTCTACACAATGGGTGGCAGGCTGGTCCTTCATCATGGCCTGAAATTCCAAAACTCACAACAAATACATCATGCATGTTACCACAGTGCGGACACTGTGTATAGACATCGGAGGAAACCGTATGGGTCATTAATAAAAACATACATTCTGCATCAACCTTCTCCAATAACATGAGAGGTTGAATTAAAAGAAGCGATCTGTACAAGACAAGTAGGCAGCGGCATGAGTCAATGGAAATTCACCCTAAGTCAGTCAGTGACCTAGTTCTCTGCCTGCGTCACGCCCATTCTCTGGCACACAACCGGGAGTATGTTGAATTTGTCTTATTTTGGAACAGATTGTATAAAATATTCCACATTCCCCGCCAGCTGGAAAAGTGTCTGTTTAGAGAGCATATCTCATTAAAAGCTTGAAGGCCTGTTAAAAAGGAGTTTGGGGTACTTGATAGACCCTTGCAGAATGACACTGTGCCTACATCTCATGATGGAATGGATGTTTAAAGGTACACTTGACTTTATAGAACCTTCAACCACAGACATCTATGGAAAAGGTGGTGGAACTTTACAGGTATTTTAAACTTGGAAGTCCTTTATTAGGGTGACTACCCACTAGCGTTTTTTTCCGCTGCGAATTTGCTTGCGTTTTTGTGCATTGCGTTTTGTAACATTAGAAAGTCCCATTGACAATTGGAGAAAAAAACGCAGCGAATTTGCAGCTGAAAAAAAACGCTAGTGGGTAGTCACCCTTAGGCCTCATGTCCACTGGAAAAATCAGGCCCGCCGCGGATTCTTCATGTAGAATCCGTAGCGGGTCCCTCCTGTCCCGCGGACATGAGGCCTAAAAATCAGAATAAGCTCACCAGCTCCGGACGATGCGGATCTTCCTTCCTTCGCGGCCGGATCTTCTTTCTTCGGCCCGGCGGATGTGCTCGGCACGCCGGTGGCGTGCCGGGCGCATGCGTCGGGCACATCCGCTGGGCCGAAGAAAGAAGATCCACCCGCGAAGAAGGGAAGATCCGCATCGTCCGGAGCAAGTGAGTTTAATTCTGGTACGGGTCTCCCGCGGATCCGGACGGCTTCCATAGGCTTCAATAGAAGCCTGCGGGAGACCCGCACGAAAATGGAGCATGTCCATTTTTTTTCTCGCACGCGGATCTGCGCCTGATGGGAAAAATGACATCCGCAGGTATTTAACTACCTGCGGGAGTCCAATGCATCCCTATGGGGCGCAAATCCGTGTGCGGGAAAAACGCTGCGGATTTTAAGCCTGCGGACATGAGGCCTTAGAGATGAGCGAAATTGTTAATGTTTGTTAATTTACAATTAAGAGTTCATCTATTCCCCAGGAAATGGAGGCAGTGTCATAAATCGGTATACATTTTTGATCCCTGACGTTTTGCGGTGAGGCATTGTTTTCATCCTCTCCTCCTTGGCACCACTAGCTTTATGAACCCATAGAAGAGCTACTGTATGTACGTGAGCATCTTAACTGGACCATGGAACAATGGAGAAAAAGGCTGCTTGATCTGATGAATCACATCTCCTTTCCACTATGTGGACGGCCAGGTGCATCACTTACCTGGGGAATAGCAAACAGAGCATACTACGGAAAGAAGACAAGCTGGCATATGCAACATGATGTCTGATAGATGCTCTTCTGGGAAACTTTGGGTCTAAGCACTCATGTGGATGTAATATGTACCCTCTACTTAGCATTGTGCAGGCCAAGTATTCCTTCATAATAGTGGTATTTCCTAATAGCAGTGGCCTCTCTCAGTAGGATAATGCACCCTGCTGCACTGCAGAATTGTTGGAGAATGGTTTTGTAACCATGCTGCTGGCCCCAACTAACTCTTGACACATGCCTGGGTCCAGTGTGACTTCAAAACATCAGTTTAGTGCTGGACCACGTGATGCACCTTCCGGTGCATTGTCATTTGGCATTGGATGTTGAGGGATAAACAACTCCCTTCTCTATAGCGCTGATAGGCTGGCTTGGCTATCTATTGCCCTAGTCAGCCTATCGGTGTCTTTCTGAGGGTATTTATTCTGGCTTCTCTTGACAGAGGATGCCAGTTATATACTTCTTTACTGGTCTCTCTCAGTGGTTGGGTATTTTTGCACTGTGCTTCTGCGTGCCCTTACGTTTTGGGCTTTGGATTTTGCCAGTCTGCTTTTCTTTCTAAAACCAACTGTCGTTCTCAGTATCTGTACTCTGTATCAAACCAGTATCTGGTTGGTTTATTTGGCTAATCTTTCCGACCCTGTCCTAAATTATTCTCTTACTCCATATAACCTCCAGGAACATTTAGGGAATTAATTTAGGTTCCAGCCATGGGGTTGCCTTTTTTGGGGCAGGTGTAGTGGCCCACCGGGTCCAACAGAACACTTACAGCAACATCTGTCCTGTTACACCTGTCCATGTGCTGTCCTTGGACATAGAAGGTGCTGTCTGTAGGAGAGATCCTGTTTCTCCCCTTCTCTCCACTAAACCTAGAGCTTAGCACTGATGTCAGCTGGTGTCCTATTGGCTGATAGTCAGCTTTGAACTCACTGGTGCAGAGTCCAAGGGCGGGAAAGCAGCAACACAAGTCCCTGTGCAGAGTGGGAGGAGTAGAGAAAGTGCGGGAAGGAGAAGAGGAGATAAAAGGAGGAGTCAGTGAGCAGTTAATAGTTGCAGCCAAGAGAAAGAGAGGAGAGGTTGTAGCAGGGTCATGTCTGAGGAGAAGGAGGTATGTGCACAAAAAAGAAAAGGCCGTCATTAAGGATGTTTCTTCCCAGGGTCGAGCGAGGTCTCATTCCGCTCCCTTGGTGATCCAAAGTGGAGAAGAGGAGAGCCTTTACAAGGTTGGTCTTCTACAAAACAGTGAGTCTGAAGTTTACCTGGTGAAATCAAAGCCAGGACTAGTTTAGTGACCTTCCTACATTCTGCTTTATCTACACTTTGTTAAATTCACTCATCCCTTCAGCTAAAGCAACTAATGGGGAAATTGTCCTGCAAATCTGTTTCAGAGAAAGGAAAGGAGAGAGCGTTGAAGTCAGTTTCTATTTAAGTCAGTATTACGATGTTCTTCACCGTGCTCAATTCACTGCATACTGTTGTATTTATTTGTGCCATTACCAAGTACCAAATTGGAGAGTCTGTATTTTCTACTGTTTCAAATATCAGCTTAGTAAATCTGCGTACTCCCAGATTACTACCACAAGCTACAGGACTTGTTAGTTATTTCATTGGCATTCCAACCCAAGGGTCCGATTGGAGTACTGGTGTCACGCGTGACAAAACAAGCCTTCCTGTTAAGTGTACCACAATATGTTCTTTGGGTCGCTACACAACCCCTGAGCAGAGCACTCTTGATACCACTGTCGGGAGGGAACATAGAGCCACCCATGACAACCCTTCTGCAAACCTCGTGGTCTCCCTCATTTTGACACGCTCGGCTCGGCTGTTGCATAGGTTCTCTGCTTCTTTGGCAGATCTAGTAAGGACTGTTGTAGGGAAAGATTTTAGGCCTTTCTTCCATTTTTGCCATTGACTGTTGTATAATCCTACACATCTAGCTCCACTCTGAATTCCTGTGTTTACACGTCACCCTGCATGTCCCTGTACTGTTTCTGTTGGTCAGTTTCCTCGTCAGGTCAGATTTGAGGTACAAGACAAAGAGATCAAAATCATTACTTGGCTTCCAAATTACACAGATCTCAATCTGATTGACGATTGTGCTGCAAAAGCACGTTTAATACATGGAGGCCTCACCTTACAACTTGTAGCACTCAATGGATTTCTTGCTAATGTTGTAGTGGCCCAGCGGGTCCTACAGAACACGCACAACACACTTGTCCTGTCACACCTCTCTGCATGCAAACCATGGATGCAGAAGGTGACGTCTGTGGGAGAGACCCTGTGTCCCCCCTTTTTCCTTAAGCCTAGAGCTTAACACTGATGTCAGCTGGTCTCCCATTGGCTGACAGGTTTAATTTCACTGGTGCAGAGCCCCAAGGGCAGGAAACGAACACACGAGTCCCTATTCAAGAGTGGGAGGAGTCTAGTAAGTGGGGGTAGGAAAAAGAGGTGATAAAAGAGAGTAACAGTGAGCAGTTAGGCAGACTCAGCCAGGTGTGAGAGAGCAGAAGCTGCAGTTCAGTTGTCGGAGTGGAGAAGTCCGTTACAGCCTGTTTGTCATCCAAGGTAGAGTGAGGTGAAAACCCTCTCCCTTGGCACCACAGCGGAGGAAAAGAAGAACCTTTCTAAGGTCCATCTTCTACAAACAGTGATTCATGGCTACCCGGTGAAGTCAAAGCCAGGATTAGCATTACAGCCACTTGTCCCTCTGCTTCATAAATCCTTCACTAAAATCCAAACCAATTCCTCATCCAAATCTACTAGTGGGGAAATTGTCTTACTAAATAATCTACAGGAAGGGAAGTGAGAGCGTTGAAGTCAGAGTATCTTCAATTCATTACCACTGTATCTTCTTGTACTCAAATTGCCTGCTTAGTGCTGTATCCTGGTGTACCTACTACAAGTACATTTTACAGAGAACTGTGTGTTCAATTTGTTACTGCTAATTTCAAAGTTAGTAAATCTGCGCACTCTCAGATTGCTAAACTATAACTGGACTTGACTCTGATTTCTGCGGCATACCACCCCAAGGGTCCAGATAGAGTACTGGCATCATGTGACAAGGACTAGGCCTCTGGCCATACGTACAGTAAGTTCATTGGGGCGTTGCAATGTCTTGGTGCCAAATATTATAGGAAATCTTCATAGGTTTTGTGTCTCAATGGGGCACAGTTGTTTTGGCTGCATGAGGGAGGCCTAACCAATATCAGGAAAGTGGTTTTAATGTTGTAGCTGAGCTGTGTATGTCTTTGCAGGAGATTTGGCACTCTGAATCAGACAAATGGAATTCCAACCTGTAGTAAAATAAATTTAAGAAATAAACAGATGAATATTAAACCCAAAATAGAGATGATGGTGAAAGGTAAATATTAATATTAAGAAAGTCAGACCCAAATCTTGTATTCAGGAAAGCGTGCATGTACACTATCCTACAAAAAGTATTTGGACAGCCCTATCAATAGAATGCATTGTGTCGTAGCATATCATGTGTCCTAAACCATGCTACATAAGCTGCAGACCCTTGGAAGTGTCATCTATAATTTGTAACGAGAACTGTATGCTATTGGATATACGGGTTATGTTGCTGCACACAAGTCAACCATTAAGAAGTGTAACAGCGATGCAAGGGGCGTCGTAATTGGGCAGTTGAGCAATGGAAGAACGTTCTATGGAGTGACGAATCATGCGACTTCATCTTCAAATCAGATGGATGTACCTGGGTGTGGAGAATGCCTGGGGAGCGACTTTTGCCCAGGTGTGTTGTACCAACAGTTAGGTACAGTGGAAGTTCCGTTCTGGTCTGGGGATGTTTTATGTGGCATAGTCTCAGTCCATTGGTTGTACGCTGACATTCTAGTTAATAATGTGCTGCTGACAATGGGGCAACACACTGAAAATAGTCAGCAATACTTCCAACAAGACAACGCAGCTCGTCACAAATCCAATGCAGGTTTATGGTGGATTTGAGGGTATAGATGTTCCGCAATTGGACTGGCTGCACAGAGTCCAAGCCTGAACCTTACTGAATGTCTTTGGGATGAACTAAAACATCGGGTCAGAAAATATTAACATCATCTTCTTTGGGAGAACTTATCTGATGTTTTCAGGATGGTTTGAGGGAAATACCAGCTGAAGTGTATCAGATGTTAGTAGAAAGTATGTCACAGAGAGTATCCAATGCCATTAGGGCCAAAAGAGGCCCCACCAAGTATTAACACATGGAAATACTTTTGATGCTTGCTCAGGTGTCCAATTACTTTTCGTAGCATAGTGTAGTTTATTGATGATCTCTAGGAACCACCAGCTGAGGTGACTACAGACGAATTTATTTATAGGTATAAGTCACTCATGCTTTTTATTCATCGTTTCTCTAATCTTCCCTAATTTTGGCAAAGTGACTGGGACTTGAACACACAATTTGGGTATTTTTAGAACAGTGACAGAATAGTTTGTTCTTGACAGAGATGTAATTGGAAGCTATTTGTAAAGCTGGTGCCAATTCTTGTGGTAAAGGGGCTTTTGGAGTGCTTCAAGCAGAAGTGGATGGATATGACTACTAACATGACAGCTAATAAAGCGCCAACATATTCAGCAGGACTTTACAAATCCAAAGGGAACATGAGCAGACAAAATCAGACATTACATACAATATAAAACTTATAACCAAAATGAACAATAGAAGTGAGCGGCCTTATGAGGAAATAGGGGTGAAACAAAAGGTAGCTGTGTGCAATGGTCTTTTATATAAATAGGGTAGTATGTAGTACATTGCGTGAGGTGGAGTCTGTGGACTTGGAGCCTCCATTATTTAGTCAGAAGTGGTAATAGCAATGAAGGACCAAGCCAAAAATAAAGCATCAGGCATAGATAACATACTCGCAGAGTTAATGCTGCTAGTGTCAGTGAAAACCATCATGGCGCTGTGCCAGGCAGTTTGGGCATCCACATAATGGCCACAGGACTAGAAAAGATTTGTCTTCATCCCTCTACCAAAGAAAAGCGACTCCCAGAATTGCTCCAACTACCGAACAATAGTCCTCATTCCACATGCAAACAAGATCTTTCTCAAAATGATACAGGAAAGACTGAGATGAGTAGTTGAAGCGGCACTCCCTGATATGCAGGCAGGACTCCGGCGAGGATGCGGCACCCGTGACTATATTGCAAATGTACAATTGACCAGGGAAAAAGCTCGAAAATATCAAAAGAATATCTACAAGTGCTTCATCAACTACATCAAGGCATTTTACTGCGTCAACTATAACAAGCTATGGCACACCCTACAAGAGCTGGGCGTATTGGCACATCTAGTCAAGCTAATAAAATCACTTTATACCCATCAGGAAGCCACTGTGAGAACACAGTATGGAGACACAGATTGGTTTAGGATCGGCAAAAGCGTCCAACAGGGCTGCATCATCTCACCATTCTTGTTTATCCTATATGCAGAAGTGATCATGTGGAAGATGGACCTAGATTATTTGGAAATAAGGGTGAGAATAGGTGGCAGAAACATCAACAATCTCTGTTATGCGGATGACAACAACTCTGCTTGCAGAAACAGAAGCCGGTGTGAAGTAGCTGATATGGAAGATTAAAACTGAAAGTGAACAAATGGGCCTGAAATTAACGAAGACTTAAATTACGACAGCTGCAAAAAATGGCCAAATTCAAATCAAAATCAACAATGAGGCCATAGAATATGTGTAAGACTTCATCTTCCTCAGTTCAAAAATTGGCCAGGCTGGAGAATCTACGCCAGAGATAAAACGTAGGGTAGCATTGTGGCGAAGCACGATGCTAAACATGGACAAAATCTGGAAACAGTAGTGATATTGCAACTAAGTTTTCCCAGTAGTCATGTATGGATGTGAAAGCTGGACTGCGAAAAAAGCTGATAGAAGGCGATTTGATGTGTTGGAGCTGTGGTGCTGGCGAAAGCTGCTGCATATACTCTGGACGGCGAGCGTAACAAACAGAGAAGTCCTGAATAGCATAAGACCTGATATATCACTGGAGGGGAAGATGGCCAGATTCAGACTCATGTATTTTGGTCATGCTGCTAGAAAAATCTATAATGCTTCGACACATCAGTGGCAAAAGAAGACCCGGCCGCCAAAAGATACGATTGCTGATACTGTCACAGCTGATACTGGCATGGATATCACACAACTGAAAGACGCAGTGCAAAACCGAAAAACGTGAATGGAGGGAGCCTTTAAGGTCGGCGAGGGTTGTGAACAACTAAATGGCTAACAACAACGCAGTACATAAATCTGTACGAGTCGCTCACCAGCCAATATCTACATAGATAGTGCATTAAAGTGTATGGGGCGTGGGGTTAGTGTGATCAAGTTTTGATGGACAGTGTTGAAACTGGATAAACGGGTAAGATATAAATAGAGAGGCCTATCACATCCCCTAAAAGAGAGGTGTTTTTAGGTCTTGCTTAAAACTTTGGACATTGGGTATTAATCTGATTTGTCTGGGGTAGTGAATTCCAGGGAACTGGTGCAGCTCAGGAAAAGAACTGGATATGGGAGTGTGAGAATCGGACTACGGTGGAACTTAGTCTAAGGTCATTAGCGGAAGATGGAGCTACAGGTAGGGAAGTAGATAGAGAACTTGGGCAAAGAATGTAAATTAATCATGGTGTAGACACATCCATTAGTTCCATGGTCTGCTTTATTAGGTCAAATACCTCCCTGATTGTTCTTTTTTTTTATTGAGCTTTATCATGGAGGCCACAATTCCTACATGGGAACAGAAGCTGACAGAAAAGGAGGTAACACTGCACCAGATGAAGAATGAACACAAGAACACAGAGGCTCATTCACTCAGCTGTACAGTAGCAGCAGGCACAGTAGACTTCCTGATACATAGGAAGCACTGTCTATTTGTTAGAAGGTTTGGCACACAGGCACGCCTGCTGTATCTATTCTAAAATAATACGGTCTATTTCCATTTCCATATTACCTCATCAGCTTTTGTTCGGTCTGGTAGCAGACACTGCAGCGGCAGACAGAAACTTACTGAAGCTTTTTCTGTCTGGAGACTTAAAGGGCAGGAGAAGACTCCCCTATACCCATCGGGGGTCTTCAGGCCCTTTGAAATTTAAATAACAAAAACGTAACTATTGCACTGTAGTGCGCAATAGTAAGAAAAAAAAGACTATGTTAAACATCTTATTATAACACTAGATTGGTGTGATCTCTTTATTACATGTTAGGAAGGTTGAGAGCACAAAAGTATAAGGGACCAGTTGTAACTCATATTCATACTTGCCAACTCTCTGGGAATGTTAGGGAGACTCCTTGAAAAAGGGGCAATCTCTCACAAGAGTTGACAAATCTCCCGAGCGCTCCACTCCTCACCCCATTCCTGCATTAGTACAGTAGCTGAAAGTCTATTCAGAGGACAGAGCTCTGCATGGGCAATGAAAAAGTGCATATTGCAGTTTCAACTAGGCCCAGCCTAATGTGCTCTCTACGAGACGATGAGCAGTGTTCCCCCCCCCCCCCCGTCACATATTGATTGACAGTGATATAGATATGTGTCCTCTACTTATCTATAGATCAATCGTTAAAGGAGATGTCCCGCGCCGAAACGGGTTTTTTTTTTTTTAAACCCCCCCCCCGTTCGGCGCGAGACAACCCCGATGCAGGGGTTAAAAAACCCACCCGCACAGCGCTTACCTGAATCCCGGCGGTCCGGCGTCTTCATACTCACCTGCTGAAGATGGCCGCCGGGATCCTCCGTCTTCGTGGACCGCAGCTCTTCTGTGCGGTCCACTGCCGATTCCAGCCTCCTGATTGGCTGGAATCGGCACGTGACGGGGCGGAGCTACACGGAGCCGCTCTCTGGCACGAGCGGCTCCATAGAAGACTACAGAAGACCCGGACTGCGCAAGCGCGGCTAATTTGGCCATCGGAGGCCGAAAATTAGTCGGCACCATGGAGACGAGGACGCTAGCAACGGAGCAGGTAAGTATAAAACTTTTTATAACTTCTGTATGGCTCATAATTAATGCACAATGTATATTACAAAGTGCATTATTATGGCCATACAGAAGTGTATAACCCCACTTGCTGCCTCGGGACATCTCCTTTAAGCTCTGCTATTGGCTGCAGCCCCTGTAACCCATGCAGGACTGGAGCTGTAAACAGAGAGCGGAGAACCGAGCTTGGGGAGAAGGGGTTGTCCCAAGATCTTATAACTCAGACAACCTGTTTAACCCCTTAGTGACGGAGCTTTTTTGCTTTTCTCCATTTTTGTTTTTTCCTACTACCTTTCAAAAAATCGTAGCTCCTTTATTTATCCACCGACGTCGCTGTATGAGGGCTTGTTTTTTGCGGGATGAGTTGTATTTTTCAATGGCACTATTTATTGTACCATATAATTTACTGAAAAACTTTTTAAAAATTCTTAGCGGAAAGAAATGGAAAAAAAACGACATTCCACCATCCTTCGGTGCGTCCTGTTTCTACAGCACACAAATTGCAACAAAAACGACCTGATATTTTTATTCTATGGGTCAGTACGATTACTACGATACCAAACTTGTATAGTATTTTTTTTGCTGTAGTACTTTTATTTTTTTTTTAAGATATTTAATTTTTTTCAATTATTTTCTGCGGTCATTTTGTGCGCGCAATAACTTTTTTATTTTTCTGTCGACGTAGTTGAACAAGGGCTCAATTTTTGCGGGATGTCCTGTAGTTTCCGATAGTATCAATTTGGAATACATACAACTTTTTGATCGCTTTTTATTGCGTTTTTTTTCTAGGAGACAGGTTAACTAAAAAAGTGTATTTCTGGCGTTCTTTTTTTTTTTTTTCAGACGACGTTCACCGTGTGGGAAAAATAATCCACTACTTTGATAGATCGGACTTTTACGGACGCGGTGATACCAAATACATATTTTTATTTTATGATTTTGATTTTTTAATAATGGATATGGCAAAAGGGGGGTGATTTAAACTTTTATTACTTTTTTTTTTTTCACAATTAAAAAAACTTTATTGATTATTTTTTTTACATTACTTTGAAGGGACTTTAACATGCGATGCTTTGATCGCTCCTGCAGTATGACGTAATGCTATAGCATTACGTCATACTGCTTTTTTACAGGCAGTCTTTCAAGCCACCCTGTGTGGATGGCTTGATAGGCAGTCTGCTAAGGCAGCCCTGGGGCCATTCATTAGGCCCCCGGCTACCATGAAACCTGCACGGATCCCCCAATCTCACCGCGGGGGGCCGTGCGGGACCCCCGAACAGCGTTCGGGGGATTTAAATGCCGCTGTCAGAATTGACAGCGGCATTTAAAGGGTTAATAGCCGCGAACGGCCGAGCGCAGCTATTGCCCGCGGGTGTCAGCTGTAATAAACAGCTGATGCCCGCGCTGTATGGAGGGAGATAGCGCCGCTACCTCCCTCCATACACGTCCTGCAACAGCAGGACGTTGTTTTACGATAGGGCTGTCACTAAGGGGTTAAGAATGAGTAGGAAAGAAGGAAAACATCAAGGGCTGCAGAGACCTCGAAACAGCATGAGGCTCAAATTCAAAAAGAGAAAGACAGAGACTGTATATCAAGGGCATCAGAAACCACAGAACAGTGTGAGGCCTGACTTCAAGTACTGCAGGAAAGAGCCAGGACATCAAGGGCTGCAGAGACTCCAGAACAGCATCAGGCCCAAATTCAAAAAGAGAAATCAAGAGTGGCAAGGGTACCCGAACAATGTCTGGTATAAAAGCTAGTAGATATATGTTAATATCTGTGTTATGGATGTACTGGGGCCTGGGCATGGGATCTGTATACATGAGGGCTCGTTTGAAGTCTGCATACAGGAGGGACTATTCTGTGGTCTAAAGACAGAGAGGAGAAACTGGCTTGGCGTATATAAAAAAAAAAAAAAAATATATATATATATATATATATATGGGGAGGGCTGGTCTGGAGTCTGTATACAGGTGGAGATTGGTCTGAGGACTGTATAAATGGTTGGGTTGCATTATGTACTACTAGCTGTGCTGTGTTTACTTAAAGGAGACCACAGTTGTCATGGGTTGGTGCAGTATGTGATCATAAAACTGTGTTTTACTGAGAACTCGAGATCACAGTTCCATGTAAGAGCAGAGGTGGGGGGGACATACAGAAGCAGAGAATCACACACAAATGTGGCAATTGGAACTCATAGGAAGTGATTTACTGTGATAGAGCTACTGAAATCACATCTACACTGCTCGGTACTTCTCTAATGCCCTCTACGATGATGAGATTTGTTTGCTCTACATAGCGTTGGAGAGCAGAATCTGCAGTTTCCTGCATGTGCAGCGTATGAAAACATCATAGCAGCATTCTCCTTCCACCAGCTCAGAGAAAATTGAAAATTAGGGATACAGCCTGCAGAGGAAAAAAACTGGTCATAAATGCAGGATACAAGTCATGTAAGGGCCAGAAATAATGTTATTCCTCATGTACACACAGGAGCCTATTTTGAAAGGTTAGGTACATTTTGTTAAGTATTACATTTTTCTGATTTACTACATAAGAGTTCAGGACCTAGTTCATATTCAGAAAATCTCTCCCAAAGCTGAAAACTGAAGTGTTAATAGGTGCATGTTGACAACCAGGAAAGACTTTTCTATGTTGCCACCAATATTCAGCTCTACAGAAGCTTAGTTGCCACCTCACTGTACTACATGCAATAGTTTCCTCTAGCATGAGACAATCCAGCAGTTATTTAATAAAACAGAAGAAATTATTCTACACGCCTGTACCGGGACAGGTTAGTCTAGGAAGGCATAACATTCATTGGTTGAAGTCTCTAAGTTGTAAACTCAGTGTGGTTCCACATTTGGGATCAAGTTATGGATTAAAAGAACTGCTCCATGTTTGGATCAGATGGGATGCTTCATATTCCACTAAATCATATCTGCTCAGTCAGAATATACACAACCCAACCAAGGATCTTCCAACCCAATTTTCCAATTTAAAAGGGTTGTCCAATTGTAAAGTTTTGATGGTCTATCCTATCAGGATACGTCGGCAAAAATAAAAAAGCAAAGATCTGTCACCCAGGACACCTACCAAGCAGCTGTTTGCGAGGCTGACGCACTAAACTGATTTCTGTAGGAAGCGGACAGCTCCGTTCTCACTGCAGTGTCCCCGCTTGGTATTGCAGACAGCGTTACCATTAAAATGCATGGAAACTTGGCCTATAATTTCCAAGCCTTAGGAACGAAGCTGTCTGCTTCCTGCAGAAATCGGCTCAGTGCACAAGCGCACTGGCCAGGTGAACAGCATGGTTCTCGGGTGATAGTCCTCTGCAGATCTACTATTATTGACCTATACTAAAGATAGACCATCGAAAGTTTATGACTGGACAAGCCCTTTAAGATGCTTATGAGTAGAGATGTGAGCGCATTCGTCCGAGCTTGATACTCATTCGAGTATTAGGGTGTTCGAGACGCTCATTACTCGAGACGAGCACCACGCGGCACTCAACTCAATTACATATCCTTCCCTGAGAAATTTGCACCCTTTTCTGGACAATAGAAAGACAGGGAAGGCATTACAACTTCCTCCTGTGACGTTCCAGCCCTATCCCACCCCCCTGCAGTGAGTGGCTGGGGAGATCAAGTTACCCCCAAGTATTTAAATCTGCCCCGCCCGCGGCTCTCCACAGATGCATGCTGACAGAGATCAGGGGAAGTGCTGCTGCTGCTATGGGGATAGTGTTAGCATCTTCAAGAACCACAATGGTCCTTCTTAGGGCCACAGCTCACCTAGTGCACTACTGCTGTGGGTGCTGGGAGCAGTTTTGCACTTTTTTTTTTTATGTATATCGGGCGTGCAGTCTGTACTTGAGTATTGGGGCAGTATTGGTCAGGCAGGGACAGTGGTAGTGTAGAATCCTGTCTACAAGAACCCCAACGGTTCTTCTTAGGGCAACCTCTGACCGTGTGCATTTAACTCCGTGGTTGCTGGGAGTTGTAGTACCTCAGTATTGCACATCAGAGCCTGCGTGCAGCCTTCATTTAAATATTTTTCTGTCCTCACTTTGCGTTGCGTCAGCTCAGTCTGCCTCTAAGTGTACGCCAAGAAACCACACATTTTCTACACCGCTCTGTGTTATACGTGTGCTGTCTGACAATTGCACGGTGTGTCTGACGCCCATAGATTGAAAGTGCAATACACACTGCATAGCCTCAGCCTGCATTGCATAGAAAAAAAAGGAGATTTAAAAAAGAAATCCTTTTTACGGCTACCGGTGACCCAGTGCATTTGCCTGCGTGGCCTGTGGGACTTCACGTCCATCCAAACTGCATAGTGCACAGCAAGGCCTAAGTGCAGCCTTCCTTATAATTTCTCTTCTCCACCAGCGGACAGCAGCGCTACCTAAAGACCTTTGTCAATCTGTGTATGGTATTCGTCCTCCTCCTCCGGCTCCTCCTCCTGAAACCTCTCGTAATCACCGCGAACGGGCAATTTTTCTGTGGGCCAAAAGGCTCATATAACGTTTCTAAATAATATTTATCTGTTTCACTTCTCATTAAAGCATTGAAACTTCCACCTGAACCAATTGTTTTTTAGACTGGGCTGCCTCCAGGCCAAGTTACAAAGTAAGCCACAGTACGCAAAGCTATTAATGGGTTTCACCTGCCCTCTGGGTTGGGCATGGGCAATTTTTCTGGAGTACATTTGTACTGTTGGTACACCAATTTTTGGGCCCTCGCCTACAGTGTAATCCAAGTAATTTTTATGGGCTTTGCCTGCACTCATGCTACACCACTGTGTCTGGGGTTGGCCTACACTTTTGCTACAGAAATGTAACTCTGTTCTGCCTACCTATACTTCTGCCACAGTAATGCTACAGGGGTCTGACTATACTTCAGCAACAGAAATGTTACTTCGGTCTGCCGATACTTCTGCTCCTGAAATGTTACCTTGGTTGGCGTATACTGTTACTACTGTAATTTTACTAATACTGGGCTCTGCCCATAATGCTTCAACGGAAATGTTACTGGGGCATGTCTATACTGCTATAACAGAAATGTAACTAATAGTGGGCTCTGCTCATATTGCTTCTACGTAAATGTTACTGGGGCCTGTCTATACTGCTACTACTGAAATCTTACCAATACCATGCTCTCCCTACACTGCTGCCAGGGAAATGTGAATCTGCTGCTTTGCCCATACTGCTTCTACGTAAATGTTACTGGGGTCTGACCATACTGCTACTACTGAAAAGTTACAAATACTTTGCTCTCCCTACACTGCTGCCAGGGAAATTTTTATCTGCTGCTTTGCCCTTACTGCTTCTACGTAAATGTTACTGGGGTCTGACTATACTACTACTACTGAAATGTTACAAATACTATGCTCTCCCTACACTGCTGCCAGGGAAATGTTTATCTGCTGCTTTGCCCATACTGCTTCTACGTAACTGTTACTGGGGTCTGTCTGCACTGCTGGAACTGAAATGTTACTGGGGTCTGTCTAGACTTATACTACTGAACTGTTACTGGGGTCTGTCCATACTCTTACCACTGAAATGTTACTGGGGCCTGTCCCTAATGATACTACTGAACAGTTACTGGGGTCTGTCTGCACTGCTGGAACTGAAATGTGACTGGGGCATGTCGCAACTGATACTACTGAAATGTTACTGGGGTCTGTCAATACTGCTGGAACTGAAATGTTACTGGGGTCTGTCTACACTGCTGGAACTGAAATGTTACTGGGGTTTGTCTAGACTTATACTACTGAACTGTTACTGGGGTCTGTCTATACTTATACTACTGAAATGTTACTGGGGTCTGTGTATACTGCTGCAAATGAAATGTTAGTGGGGTCTGTCCTCACTGCTGCGAATGAAATGTTACAGGGGTCTGTCCATACTCTTACCACTGAAATGTTACTGGGGCCTGTCCCTAATGATACTACTGAACAGTTACTGGGGTCTGTCTGCACTGCTGGAACTGAAATGTGACTGGGACATATCGCAACTGATATTACGGGGGTCTGTCAATACTGCTGGAACTGAAATGTTACTGGTGTCTGTCTACACTGCTGGAACTGCAATGTTACTGGGGTCTGTCTAGACTTATACTACTGAACTGTTACTGGGGTCTGCCTATACTTCTACTACTGAAATGTTACTGGGGTCTGCCTATACTTCTACTACTGAAATGTTACTGGGGTCTGTGTATACTGCTGCAAATGAAATGTTAGTGGGGTCTGTCCTCACTGCTGCCAATGAAATGTTACAGGGGTCTGTCCATACTCTTACCACTGAAATGTTACTAATTCTCGGCTCTACCTATACTGCTGCTACTGCTATGTTACAGGGTTGTGGAAACGGAGGCTTCCCAAAGATCTGATGGTGGCGATGTTACGGCACTCTGACCCCCGAACGCCAGGTGGGGTGCCCTGAACTTACCACACCCCACTGTCCCTGCCTACTTGCCTCGACCTGGCTAACCCCAGGCGGACAACTGGACGGCGGTCCCTACCCTGGCTAGGGATCTGGCGGCTGCACTAGATGTTCCTAACTAATGGGGGACAGAGTACCGACAAGGAAAGGCAGATGGAGTGACCAAACATAAAATACTGAGGACAAGGCAAAGCTGGAAAAGGAAGCTGACGAGCAAACTAGGGAACTGACTGAGACGAACTGCAGACAGGACCAACTAGGAGCTGACAAAACCAATAACTGGCGGTGAGCTCAGGTCACTGCCAGCCTTATGACTACAGGACTCCGCCCAGGGGCGTAGGAGGGAAGAGCCCACTCCCCCACTACTGCACAAGAGAGGTGGAGGAGTGCGGCCGACACCCTATGGGCGGACACGCCCACGCCACCGCCCACCGGCCACCCCCCGTCGCCGGGGGACCCCGCGCCGCCCTGCACGGTAACAGGCGAGGCTGCGCTACTAGGTCCCCAGGCGCGACAACTTTTCAGCGACGCGGTCACTGGGAAGGTGCATATAACCACGGACAAGGGGACAGGACACGTACTGCCTCAAAAACATCCCCGTCCTCCTCCTCCAACAATGAAAACATTCTTGGCAAATGCTTTCGCAGTGGTCCGTCTGGCGGCAGTCCAAGAATTTCACCTTAAACGACACAATAAGAAAGCCCCCCACCACAGCCCACTTAATCCTGGCCACATTCCAAAAACGAACAAAATAAAACCACGCTAATAGGTCCACAGTCGCGACCACTATCCCACCAACGCGGTTACTAGTAAGGTGCATATAACCACGGACACGGGGACAGGACACGTACTGCCTCAAAAACATCCCTCTCCTCTTCCAACAATGAAAACATTCTTGGCCAAAGCCCACCTGTATGTAATCAGACGTTAGCTCTGCTGTCCATGGCACTGCAATGGGATGTATTTATGTACCGCCGGTAGGTTCCAGGGAGCCACCCATGCTGTGGGTCCACAGGGACTTCACTTAGGGGAGTTGTTCCTGTGTGTGTCTATGTATTAAAAACCCCGGTCTGACTGGGGCATGCAGTGTGGGCCAAAGCCCACCTGTATTTTATCTGACGTTAACTCAGCTGTGCAGAGCAATGCAATGGGATTTACTTATATACCGCCGGTGGCTTCCTGGGACCCACCCATGATATCGGTCCACACGGACTTCACATTAGGGAGATGTACCTGCCTGTGTATACTTATAAAGAACTCGAGTCTGACTGGGGCATGCAGTGTGGGCCGAAGCCCACCTGTATTTTATCTGACGTTAGCTCAGCTGTCCAGGGCACTGCAATGGGATTTATTTATGTACCGCCGGTGGCTTCCTGGGAGCCACCCATGCTGTGGGTCCACAGGGACTTCACATAGGGGAGTTGTTCCTGCCTGTGTCTATGTATTAAAAACCCCGGTCTGACTGGGGCATGCAGTGTGGGCCAAAGTCCAACTGCATTTAATCTGACGTTACCTCAGCTGTGCTGGGCAATGCAATGGGATACATTTATGTACCGCCGGTGGCTTCCTGGGAGCCACCCATGGTGTCGGTCCACAGGGACTTCACATAGGGGAGTTGTTCCTGCCTGTGTCTATGTATTAAAAACCCCGGTCTGATTGGGGCATGCAGTGTGGGCCGAAGCCCACCTGCATTTTATCTGACGTTATCTCTGCTGTCCAGGGCACTGCAATGGGATTTATTTATGTACCGCCGGTGGGTTGCAGGGAGCCACCCATGCTGTGGGTCCACAGGGACTTCACATAGGGGATTTTTACCTGCCTGTGTCTACTTATAAAAACCCCAGTCTGACTGGGGCATGCAGTGTGGGCCAAAGCCCACCTGTATTTTATCTTACGTTACCTCAGCTGTGCATGGCAATGCAATGGGATTTACTTATGTACCGCCGGTGGCTTCCTGGGACCCACCCATGCTGTCGGTCCACACGGACTTCACATTAGGGAGTTGTAACTGCCTGTGTCTACTTATAAAAAACCCCAGTCTGACTGGGGCATGCAGTGTGGGCCGAAGCCCACCTGTATTTAATCTGACGTCAGCTCTGCTGTGCAGGGCACTGTGATGGGATTTATTTATGTACCGCCGGTAGCTTCCTGGGACCCACCCATGCTGTGGGTGCACACGGAATTCCCATTGCGGAGTTGTACCTGCTTGTGACTATTTATAAAAAAACCCAGTCTGACTGGGGCATGCAGTGTGGGCCGAAGCCCACCTGTATTTAATCTGACGTTAGCTCTACTATCCGGGGCACTGCATTGGGACAAACTACAGGAGCAATACAGCGCTAATGAGACGTGCACAGCTACGCTAGCATTGGAGTCCGCTGTAGGCCCGCGATTGCTGAGGGTTTGTGCAGAGGCCTATGTCCTGGGTGCAGTGAAAGTCCGCTTCCTGCCTACGATTGCTGAAGCTGTGGGCCGAGGCCTATGTCGTGGGCGCGGTGCAAGTCTGCCATGTTTGGCCGCTCAGATCAATTTTTTGTTCATATCTTGGGTTTCCTAGGACCCACCTATGCTGTTGGTCCAAACTTAGTTCCCATCGTGGTGCTTGACCTGTCTGGCACAAAGACACTGACTGACTTGGGTAGAGGACAGAGCGCTGATGGCTTTCCCCTTGCAGTGTGGATTGAGCTATGCAACACCTTGACAGAATGAATACTGTGTGGCACATGGATTCCCCATTGCTATGCCCATGTTTGCAGCTCCTGACGAAGGTGGCACAGGATTGGAGTTCTCATTGCTTCTGTACAGCATTATGGGCTATCGCCCCGCCCCTTTTAAAGAGGATCACTGCCTGGCCCTGCCAACCCTCTGCAGTGTGTGCCTCCGGTTCCTCCTCATGGCAGACGCACTTATAAATAGACATGAGGGTGGTGTGGCTATGAGGCCAGCGTGTGGCATGAGGGCAGGTGAAGGCTGAGCAGGGACACTTTGGTGTGTGCTGTGGACACTGGGTCGTGCGGGGGGGGGGTTGGGCAGCGTGTAACCCAGGAGAAGAGGCAGCGGTGTGTCATGCAGGCAGTGATTGTGCTTTGTTGGAGGTAGTGTGGTGCTTAGCTAAGGTGTGGCTTACTAATGAGGGTTTGTCCAAAGTAAAAATTGTTAGGGGGGGCCCACTCTTGCCGCTATTGTGGCTTAATAGCGGGACCTGGGAGCCTGAGATGCAGCCCAGCATGTTGCCCCTCGCCTGCCCTATCCGTTTCTGTGTTGTTTCCATCACTTTCTTGGGTTTTGCAGATTTTCACCAATGAAAACCTTAGCGGAGCATGGGTGATATACAAAAATGCTCGAGTCGCCCATTGACTTCAATGGGGTTCGTTACTCGAAACGAACCCTCGAGCATCGCAGAAAGTTCGACTCAAGCAACGAGCACCCGAGTATTTTGGTGCTCGCTCATCTCTACTCATGAGCCAACAGCTATTTCTCCCACCTTCCTCATATACAAACATGCATGTTTGGCTCAGCTAGATACCATCGGATACCTCTATAGGTTGTGTGGAGTTAATGGGTCAGAGCTGTTTTGGTGGCACAAGGAGGAACTTCGCAATATTAATTGGATTTAATTTTAGGACTGACTGGTGTCTAATGCAATATTTGAGCCACACATAATTGCTTTAATTTCAACAGCTGCATTATGGGTCTGAAGCTGTTAGGTCTGATTTATAATGTTGATATTTTTTTTTTTTTACAGTGTAGATAATGGTGGCAGGCCATGAAACACAAATTGGGTAAGTGTAATCTATATTCCGCGATTGTTTGGTGTCTGAGAGAGGCTGACCTGACTGCCTGGGTTACTGCCATAACAACTAGAAGCGAGTTTAGCCTCAGTCGCCCTCTTTGACTCTGTACAAATGTTTAGTTAATGAATAAGAAGTTCCACTCTGTGCCCTTGCCAGCGCTGTGCCAAGTTACATAAGGATTTGGGTTTCAACTCTGCAAATATTAATCCACAAGAATGAAAAAGCTACTGTATCCTTTCCAGTAATGCGGGAATCGGGGGATTGTTTTGGTATTAAGTTCCTAGATGATGATGACTTTACTTTATATATAACTACTGTTTCGGTTTGCTGTAAACCTGTCACTTGCATATAGAACTTAGAAAGATAGAAAGAAAGCTTTAGTTCCAGGATAGATGGCAACTTGTCCCACACAATAGCCGGCATGTTATTTTTTAAACATGTCCATGGAGGGATTTGGAGCTGCATATCGGAAAAGCAAAGAACAAAGCTCTGAATGCTATGAAGATATATCGATGGAGTCCTGAACACGGATAGGAACATAGGTGACATATAATACATAAATGAAACACCACACACAAAAAAGGCTGAAAAGATACTTAATAAGGGTTACAGATATATAATAAATTATTAAAACCATAAATACTTAATAAGCCATACAATATTAAAGAATATCAATAAAGGAATAAAAATATCTGTGGTACCCCAGGGTGACAGCGATGTAAAACGACGGTTCTGTCATGGCACACTTCCATTGTGGCTCACCTGCTCCTGTAGCCACGGGTGGTCCCTGCCATGCTCAAGCTCCTTTCTTCTCCTCTTCTTGCCCCCTGATCTCTACCTGTACGGCTTGTGCATGCTCGCTCCTGCCGATTCTTTTAATTGGCCAGTGTGAGCTCCCACAACTCGTCCTTCTCCAATCCTGTTCCTACACTCCCTATATTAGGCACCCACACCCTAGAGTGGATGCCTAAGCAATTGGTCTTCTACTACCATTGCTGACAAAGTCCCTGGTTGTGTTTGTTCTGGATCCTTGCTTGATTTTGACTATTCTGACCTCTGTGTTCCCCGACCAGTTCTGTACTCTGGACTTCGTTATTGATCACTGCCTGCCCTGACCTTCAGCATGGACTTTAACATGTAACCTCTGCCACCAACACGGTCTACAGCCTGTTTCTCTACTACGCACCTCAGTCCAGTGCAGCATCGGCAGTCACATTACCGAGGCTGTGTGTGTGTAAAATGGCTTGAGGACCCTGCAACAGAGACCGTAACCTGCTTCGAAGAGTCTAGAGCGAAAACTGGTTATTCCAGGTTCAGCCTATACATATAGCCCAAAGTCAAACCGGTGTGTGGCAAGGTAGATCCACATCCGTCTGCTTGACAGACTCCAGGATTGGCACAATGAATTTGATCATATAGCGGTCACTGTTCACCTTCTCTTTGGCATCAAGTGCCAGTTGCACGAGATGACCTTTGCGGCTATTGAAATGGGCTCAGCTACATGACCCTGCATAGGTTTCCCAATGATACATCTTCTGAACAACCAAATTATTTTACTTTGTATACTTTCATTGAACGTAACATGTCCATCTCAGCACATATGTAGCAAGGGTGCAAGTGGTAGCACGTAATAGCTGGCGGCTCAGGATACAACTCTCAGAAGGACAGTTACTTCCTCCATTACCGCAATCTGTACTGATATTATGGAGGCTTGTTTCAGACATGAATCTAGCACAGGACCTTCAGACTCGCAATAGTAGTGGCATACGTACATTTTTTAGTAGACGATGCATCTGCTCCAAGGCAATGTCCCCTTGCTCAAACTATTTAGCGCACTTTTTTTAGGCTGTTCTATATATTAGCTTCACCTCTCTCTGAGTCTGACGAGACTACCGCTGTGCAACGCTGTAATCCAATCTCAAGCCTCTAAAGGTCCCTTTCTATGGGTTGGCTGTTGGGCGCATTAGAACGGACAGCTGTCTCAGCAACTATCGCTCTTCTTACAGAGGAGCGATAGTCATTCTGTGAATAGCGGCGGAACGGATTGGTAATCTATCACTCCTCTGTAAAAGGATCAATAGTTGCTCTAAGATTGAGTTGCTCCTGTTTACATGGGCCAACAGTTGCTTGGTTAGTAGGTGAGTTAAAAACCAAGCGACTATGATAAATGAGCGTTTTGTTCCTCAGTGCTCTGTCGGCGTCCGCTTGCACACGTGACGACTATTTGCCCAAATTCATGGTTTCAAGTGATTATTCGGGCAATAACGGCAATGTATAAAGGTTACTAAAGGGCACAATACTTTAAACAGTAAAAAACAATGTTACTTTAACAAAAACCCAATTGGACATGTACTACCCTGTTACACAGCCCTCCTGTATTAACTGGGGACAACCCCCACTAATCCCCATGACTTAAGTTGACATGTCTCCACCAACAATAAAACAGCAGCCTTCTTAAACTTAGACTGTAATTCCAAGTTCTAAATATTCAAACCTATCTCTGGAAGATGTGTTCAGCCCTCTTTGTACAAACCAGGAACAAAACCCTCTCGGCCAACATGGTGAAAAGAAAAACCTACAATTAATGGCATAAATAACATCAAATTTCTATTAACTCCTCCAAATTTTTACCAAACAATATGATATAATCTTCTCAACTTTATCCCAAACCATCGCACACCTATCCAGTTCAGTTGGTCCTTCAAAAAGAAAATTATCAAGAAGATGATTAACCCCTATCCTTCCGGAATTTCTCTCTGAACTACCCACTGCAGAGTACTGGCAAAAGCTTCAAAATAAGAAGACCATGTAACACCAATAGGAAGACATCAAAATACAATTTATTCCCAAAGTAAATACCCATCAGATAAACTGGTAGCAAAAGAAACGTTGATTTGTTATGTTCTTTTGCTAACGGGGCTCCTTTACCAAACCACCTGATCAAATGTACGGCATAATCAAAAGACGCAGAACTGACGGAGGCCACAGACGGATCAGCTACATTGTTAAGTGACGGTTTTAGATGTGATTTCTGAACATACAAGAATTCAGCTCTTTTTAGCAGGTAGACTCAAGGGGGAAATTCTTAAATGAGGGGGTCCAGAAACGCCCAGCCATACTACGTTCACACACTTCCTTGAAAGATGTTCAAAAAACCATCGCTGATGAGTTGTGCCATCTCCCTGTTTTGGAAAGTCTGTAGCCAGGACAACATTCTTTGCCATTTCACTGGTGTCCAGGCTTTTGCTAAGAAATTCCTTGGTAGATGGTTGGACTTGCTTTTTTGAAGCATCCAGACATGAGATGTTTAGAGGGGTTATCAAGAGCGTTATACTTATATCAATCCATTCCTAGTTAAGTTATAGTTGTATACACTGGTTCTGCTCAGTGCTAGGTCGTAATTTATCTCATGCTTCTGAACACTTCATTATGCCTTCTGTTTAGACTTTGGGTTACGTTTCTCAGTTTTCTTTTTGGTGCTATTGTTTCTTCGGTACTCTGTTATTGGAATTAGTATTTGCTTGTCCTATCCTGCAAATTATTCCATTACTTCCATTTTGCAAGGGAATCTACAAAGGTTCCAGTCGTGGGGTCGCCCTTTCTCGGGGCAGGTGCTCCACTTTTGGCAGGTTCACTCAGGGCAAGATCAAGTCAAAGACCCTACCTAGTCTTCATCTGTTTCCTTACTCACGGTTTCACACATCTAATGACCCAGTTACCCTCTTTGTTTTACATGTCATTCAGCATGTCCTAGTCTCCTATCTCTAAAACTGTTGGTCTGCTTTCTTGACACGTCTGGACAAAATAAGCCAGGCAGCCAGCTCCCCTACAATGTAACATGACCAGCAAGCAAAATAAATCTGTAAGACCGCCTGCAGATGGGCAGAAATTCCGCGGCGGGATTTCCAGTGGAATTTCCACCCGTGGAGGCTGCCATAGGATTGCGTTAGCAAACACAATCCTAGGCAGACGGCTGCGGTTTGTCTGCGCAAAATCTCGCGTGGCAAACAAACCGCAGCATGTTCTATTTCTCTGTGGAGCTCGCACAGAAACGTCAGTGCCCGGCCGCCGGCTCCGGTCTGCACATGCGCTGGCTACCCGGCAAGCCGCACATCCAATAGGCGGAGCCGGGGGCGTGGGTGAGTACGGGCTGCTCTCTGCAGGCGCTCGGTTCAGGTCCCGCGGCGAGAATCCTTGCAGCCGGATCCGACCAGCCCGTCTGCAGGCGGCCTAAAGCAGAGTTCTATATAGGTAAATGTCTCAGGCAGAGGTCCACCCTAGAAGCAGGTCAAACGTCTTCAACTTTTCAATATAATATATGTGATTAGCGCAGCCTACGGCCTTTTGGGAGTCAGTACATGGCTAAAAAAGCATGTTGTGCTTCAAAAGACTAATAGCAACCCGTAACTTCTGCGGCACAACATGTTCTTGAAATGTGAAGATCTTTAATCTCCTTTGTGGATACCAAAGTCTCAAAAGAAGGTTGTGGACTGTGCTTATTGCATTTACTGTAATGGAGTGGATACTAGTGTCATTTAATGCAATGTTCACATCTGCACGGATTCCGCCATGTTTGACATCAAAAGTTGGCTACGTGAAGCACTATTTATCCTGCCAAAACAACTGGCACCCTGACCTTGTAAGTCAAATGTGTCCGTCATGCAA
The DNA here is from genome assembly GCF_035609145.1 of Eleutherodactylus coqui. Lineage (NCBI taxonomy): Eukaryota > Metazoa > Chordata > Amphibia > Anura > Eleutherodactylidae > Eleutherodactylus > Eleutherodactylus coqui. The sequence continues at coordinate 49,564,203 of NC_089842.1, read as the reverse complement.
CCGACCTGCACAGTGTTCTGAGTTCTGGAACTGCACTGTAGTTAAACAGAAGCCACAACGCAAATGTGAACAGAACCTTTCATATTTACTTATAAGCAGTGCCAGCCTTAAGTTAGATGGTATGCTATACAGAATCCTCCCGCCCATGTCTTACGAAAAAAATCTATATTACGCTAAGCTGTCTTCCTGTATTCAGCTCAGTGAATAGTGTACCAAAACGAAGCTCATAACAACTACAGCCCCAGAATCAAGATTAATACATATACACAGCACCTAATGCAAGTTCATAACAAATAAAGCACCAGAACCAAGCTCATAGCACAAATGCAGCTTTAGAACCAAGCTCGGTACATAGATACAGTACCAGAAGCAAGCTCATAACATAAATGCAGTAGGAGAACTAAGCAATTTTGTTGTGGGGTACACTATAGGGCTGACAGCGGCATCTCAGAACATCAGAGGGGGGGAAACAGTGCAAGGAGGAGGATGATTCATGTAACGCCACAAGATTCTGTCACATGGAGAAAGATCGTCATATGACTGGGTGGACCTAAGGGGGGGAATGGCCCCCAACCTGTATGACTGTGCCTCATATAGCACAGAGTGTTAAGGCACCAGAATGCAGTCCTAAGCTCTCACTTATAACCTGAAGGTTGCTGGTTCAATCCCTGCATGGTTCAGGTAACCGGCTCAAGGTTGACTCAGCCTTCTGTAGTGGCCCAGAACGTATATTTTTGGCCCCTCCATAACTGTCATACATGTCATGTCTTTTGTGTAGATGCACTGTTCAAATTGTCTAGTCTCCTGTTTGTGTATTGCACAGTTAGTGAGAGGTTAATGTCTGCATGAGACTGGGAGATGTCTGCAAATATATCCATTTATATCCTGTCATGTGGTATGCTAAAGACTATAAATATGAGTGTCAGAAAGTGGGAAAGGGGAGAAGAGTTCAGTCTATCACCTTCTGGGTTCTGGAGTGAGAGTGTCAGCCACATGGGGGTACCTTCAACCCTCATGTGGTGAAGTGATTGAGGAAGAAAAGAGGTATCCTGATGATCCCAATGCCAGGAGCCAATAGAGAGTGAGGAGAAAGAGAGAGTGTGAGAAAAGAAGGCTAAGACCACCATGCAGAGGTACTGTGTTAGAAGAGTGTCTGTGGAGTGACCCTACCCCTATCCTCCTCTGGAGAGTTCCCCTTCCAAGAGCAGTACCTGACAGATAATGCAGAATTGGAAGGACCGGTGTCATCCTTAGTTTCCTCCCTGACCTCCGACCGTCTGTTCTTACCTGCACTGGTGTGTTCCTGATTTGTGCGACATTGAAGTTTCCAAGTAAAGTTTTGCCAGGCCCTGACCATTTCTCAGGCACTAAGGCACTTCAACCCTACATTGTGTGTGAATTCTCTTTATTACCGCCGAGGGTCACACAGGTAGGTAATAGGAACGATGGCATCACGCGTGACAAAAATGTATTCCTGTTCCATCTATATTGGCCATCCCTCTCCTAGGGGTGTCCAAAAAGAGGCCCAGCTCTGCTCTGGCCGAGGCTACATGTGTCCCTCTGGGGGAAGCCTGGTAAGTGCCACTGTGACAAGTGACCACTCTACCCTCCCAGCTCCTCAACGTATGCCTTGTGCCCTGAGTTACCCTTTGGGCTGCTGCACTTCCTTCCTTCCAAGGTTAGTAAAATGAGTACCCAGTTTGTTGGGGGGTAATAAATAAAATTACCTGAAAGCGCTGCGGAATAAGTTGGCGCTATACAAATAACAAGTCACACGTAGCTGATCACCTGTAAATCTAATAAATCCATTGGAATTAAACCCATATGACATACATGTAATATTTATAATCTAGCGAAGAACTCAGTAATGGAAAATATTAAATGACTGGATTTCCTATTTGTTTCAACACATAAGTCTTCCAAGCTTCACACTACAATTATTCTTCCGCCAATCTTGCCACAAATCATGTGTTACATGTAGACTTTGCGGTGGATTGACCTTCAGATTGCCCAAAGGGTAAAATCTGCAGTGAAAGAAATAGAATGCTCTGATTTCTGTGTGGATTTTCCCCACTACATTTGGGTGGGTTTTGAAAGCCCCATCCACTTTGTATTACAATACAAAATTGCTGCGGATTGTGAATCTAGCGAAGAAGGGGTGAATAATGGCATATATTAAAACATAACTTTTACTGATACAATACTGAAGTAAATGGCGCCAAGAGTAACAAAAGCACACAAGCCAGACAAAGTATATAAAATACCTTATTTCATGGAGGCAGTTTCATCCAAAGCTGCCTATAACAATGGATAGGTCTTAGTTGGCCAGATAGGGGGAGGTTTCAGACCAATCGATCTGTCCCTAAAAAGCCCTGCGATCTATTATTCTATATGTAGAAAGGTAAATGTGGGGCTATCGCCCAACAAAGAGCGGCTCCACGGAATCCCTATAATAGGTTCCCTATAATGATCCTATGTGGAAAGGTCAAATAACCGACCAGATGCATTTTCTCCTATGATGAATTCATCAGGAGTCAGGACCAAAACAGAGTATACCCAATTGCTATACAGCACATAGGAATTTGTGAACATCTATATATATAAAGGCGAAAGCTCTCACTGGCTGACTGACTCGCCACTAAGTCTCTGACTTCCCGGTGTCATACAAACATGAAATTTGGCACAACCATTCTTTAGGTCCTAAATAGAAAAAGTAAACTTGATTATTCAATGCTTTAATGATTATTTTCACCTTAATTTTTTAAGTCCCCACAGGGAACTTGAAGTAGAAGATAAGCCGCAGCAGCAATAATGATGCCGTAGTTAATCAGATGTTTGTCTTTATTCCTCTGTGCAACGTTTCGATCACATAAGGATCTTCGGGAACTTGAACTTGAGATTGCTTGTTCGCTTATACAGTATAGTGCAATACTGTGGTCTTGCATTATACTGTATTACAGGTTACCTATTAAAGACATGCCACAGGCATGTTTTAATAGGCGAACAATCGGGGCGTGGTAGTTTGGCACATTTCAGTGCAGAGTTATTGATGTTACCTGAGATTACAGCTGCGGCAGGCTGATGCCGGCTGTCAAAGGCAGCCGATACCCGCAGTGTATAGAGCTGGCTCGCCTCCTGAACCCCCTGCATACACAGCATGCGATGTGTACGTCTATTATGTCCTATCTGCATGAGGTATGTGTAGTTAGGACATATGAATTTGCAGGTTTTGAAGTAAATGTATACACAGCTATATATTATACATTCCAGAATAAATGTTGCTTCCTTCTACAAATAACAAAGTAGTTAAAATAAAGGGCCAAAAAGTGGGAAATCTACATCCCACTATCTACAAAAAGACTCGTCCTTGACAGACAGAACATGATTTGCTAATGCGGCATGTAATCAGAATCCTGACGCATTCTCATGATGCATTAACTGTCGTCTCTGCAGTTTCCTCTAATAAGTGGTTTCCTTCTCCATATGACTATCGGTCATTGACAGCAGCTTCGCTCCGTCCCAAATGCATTTTCCTCTTTCCAAGTGAAAACTATCCAAAAAAGGCAATTTTATAACTTCCATCTTGTAGTCACTTTCCTTAGCACATATTATCACACCCGCCATTTGTGACTCATACACACGACTGGATTATGGCTTTGCATGAACTCTGAGTTGTGTAGTGCTGTAATATAACATACAAGTGTACAGACCTTTACTGGAGCTCCATTTGTTTCCAATTTCATAAGAAAGTTAATTTTCTTTCTGCTGGATTCTGCATGAATCTAACAGTAAAAAAAATTGTGATATGTTCCATTGGATTCTGAAAAAAGTTTGGTACAATGTTAGCCAGTAGAGCAAAATGAAAGTCTGAGTAAGTCCGAAAGCTTGCTATAACATCATGTATTTTTGTTACCCATTAAAAGGTATCATATCTACAAGATTACTTGGTTTCTCCCATTGGATTCTGTATTAACAGAATAATTCTAGAGGAGAATCTCTCTGTACATACAGTAAGTACCACACAGAAGTTTCATACTATAATGCCAACCAACCTCCATACACTTCTACCAGGTCTGTGTGTAAAGCAATGCAGAGTGTGGAGGAGCTACAACCACAGTGTCGAGGGAAAAAGTTGTTTCGACCTCAACCGGAAGTGGTAGACAGTGAGCAGAGTTGAGTTAGTGACTTTAAGTGTGAGCAGTGTGCAGCTCTGTGGTCCAGTTGGAACCCAGAGACAGGAGCAGCAGTGTGAGGCTGTGTGGGGTAGTTGTAGCCCAGAAAGAAAGGGGCAGAAGTGGAATCCTGGAAATACAAGGGAAGAAACGATGGCCTTGTGCCCCAATCCAGAGGAATAGTCACTGTGTTGCTGAACCGCACAGCAAGGCAATCTTCAGATACAAGGGCACCTGGTGCGAAGAGGAAATAGTCGCAGAAGGAAAAAAAAGGAGTCAATTCCCATGAAGATTGCTATTGACCTGAGTTCTATATTTGAAACTGTTGCCCTGAGTTCAGTCCTAGTTACTTGCAAGAACCTGTTTGAGTTGGTTCCAGTTAACCCTGTTGTTGCCATCTTTGAAAGTGCAGACTGTTTCCAGTGGGATGAATGTTGTGTGCACATTTTGAATTGTCACATGTTGAAGTTTGACCCTTTTATGTCCATGAACCCTTAGGGACTGTTCACATGTGCAGAATATTTCTGCAAGACCCATCTAGAGATGCAGAAAATTTTGCACCAAAATCTGCATGTGGCTTATGGAGCTGAAATCTACATCTGCATTTTAGGTGCGTTTTGCAGAAATATTCTGCACGTGTGAACAGTCCCATAGTGCGCTATAAAACAATACGAAGTGGCAAATAATTGGCCGGTGACTGAAGAGGGTACGCATGCATCCTTTTTCATATACGGAAGAAAGTACAGAAAGATAGGAATAATGAGGAACTGACTGTGTTTGGCATTATGATGGCACTTTTTTAGCCTCATTCTGCTTCTAAGGGGCCTCTGGCTTTGATTGCAATGCCCATTGACACATGGTACTGTTTATGGAAGCAGATTGGCACTGTTCATGCAGGCACAGGAGCTCTGTTATTGATGTTGTAAGGGGGTGATTGCGGGTGTAATTAAGCTAACGTCACAGAAGAAGGTTATTTCTTTAATTATGGTACGTTGTTCCTTGATAATAGTGTTGCTGCCTTTTTGGTTTGTAATAGCAGGCAGCAGTTGGATCATGTGTGATACCACAAAACTGGGTGGACCAGTTTGTAAAAGGTGAAATTAAAGGGGTGGTCTCGTGAAATCAAGTGGGGTTATACACTTCTGTATGGCCATATTAATGCACTTTGTAATATACATCGTGCATTAAATATGAGCCATACAGAAGTTATTCACTTACCTGCTCCGTTGCTAGCGTCCCCGTCGCCATGGATCCGTCTAAATTCGCTGTCTTCTGGTGTTTTTAGATGCGCTTGCGCAGTCCGGTCTTCTCCCTGGCGAATGGGGCCGCTCGTGCCGGAGAGCTGGTCCTCGTAGCTCCGCCCCGTCAATGGACCGCACAGAGCCCACGGTGCACCATGGGAGAAGAGCCGCGGTGCATCGTGGGTGAAGATCCCGGCGGCCATCTTGGTAAAGGAAGAAAGAAGTCGCCGCAGCGCGGGGATTCGGGTAAGTAATAAACTTTTTTTTTTTTTTAACCCATCCCTTGGGTTTGTCTCGCGCCGAACGGGGGGCCTATTGAATTTTAAAAAAAACCGTTTCGGCGTGAGACAACCCCTTTAAGGCTGCCTGTCCACGGAAAATTTTCTACTGCGTTTCCGCAGCCATGCTGTCCACGAACGGAGAACCATAGCGATTCTCCACTCGCAGTATTAAAATTGCAGCATGTCAGATAGGCTCAGCGTGGAGAGCCGTCCGCTCTCCCTGGCGGCGGCTCCCACGGCGGAGATCTACCGCGGGATATTGCTACGCCTGTGGATAGGAGCCCTAACACAGGAGCGAGATTTGTGACGTATCAGAAAGTTGAGAGAATTTGGTGAAAAGCAGTCCCTGTGTGAGACCATCATGTAGAGTCCTGGTGAACAAAAACTAGCTTCTACCGGAAAGATGAAGATCCGGTTACCTATAATGAGTCCGCTGTCACCTAAAGTCGCTAACACAACTTGTTGACATTTACCAATCTTCTGTTCCTGTTATTGAACTGCATTAGTCTTCATTTAAACTGTTTTAAGCATGTGGCCGACTCTAACTCCTGTACCTCCACATCACCATGCTACTGGACGTTCTACCACTGATTCCTACAAATGGTGGAAGTTCCAAGAACGGTGGTTCCAGCTGTGCCCAGAGACCCCGGTAAGACCAATGCTGAACCTGCCTGAGACCACACTTCCAGTTTGGGTGTTTCAATGTCATATACCCCAGGAGGAACAGAGGGGGTACAGTCTCCCAGTCTGCAATAGGCTCGAGGAAGTTGTCCACTACAGATCTCTTGTAGGTTGGATCCCACCTCAGTCTCCGGCTGATCCCACTGTCGATATGGCTGGGTATCTTGAACGCCATAATGAGAACGATCACAGGATATGTATAGAAGAAACGGTTCAGAAAACTCACAATCCTGCTTCATGCTTAACTGTTTTATTGGAACCGGAACTGGACAGTGCAACTTGGAACACTGGCTGCTGTTGATGCAGAAGTACATCTTACTCTGCCTTCCCTTTCCTCTCACGCCACACTAAGCTGTAACTGTGGCCTAGCGCTATCTGTAGCTCTTGGTGGCGGAACCACTTTTTTGAAGCTTGCTGCATCACAGACAATGCAGCTCCCCACCACCACCCCACCCCACCATCCTTTTATGACTCTGCATGACCTTCTAAATTCCTCCCTGGCGCCATCTAGCACCACGGCTCTCGGTTAAAGGGGAACACTCCATATTCATTACACCACACCAAGAAGTGTCAAGATACATAGCGTAATCAGGGGTCCCCAACTCCAGTCCTCCGAGACCACCAACAGGTCATGTTTTCAGGATATCCTATGGCTAGAACACCTGTGGCAATGTCTGTGGCACCAACAATAATTACATCACCTGTGCAAAACTGAGGAAATCCTGAAAACATGACCTGTTGGCGGTCCCTGAGGACTGGACTTGGAGAACCCTGGCGTAAACAGTTAAAAAAAACTGTGCAAAGCATATTACCAGGTTGGCAAAATTAAACTTCCCCAACTCCCAGGCCTATGAAGTGAGTTTTGCTGCTCTAAGTGAGGCAAAATACATACAACAGCGGCTTAAGACGATGTGTTCGCAATTTATGGGGAGAAATTTTTTTTTTAAATAAAAGTCGCCAATAGGTGGCGCAGTAGCTATGCAAATCACACTACAAATGCTCATGAGGCATTAAGTTACCCTTTGCTCTCAATAACGCTGTCTATTTACAAAACCATGTTTTCTATCGCTGAACACAGCTTTCATTGCTACAACATGCTGATGAATGCTGTCTTTCAGATCTGATGCAGGTCTGCCACAGCAGGTCTGGTCCGCTGCAGCGCCACCTATTGGCAACTTTTTTAATAAAATGTATTTTTTCAGAAATGGCGAGTGCTTGGCCTGAAGTGGTGGTTTTCTCATTTGGAGCTGAAGAACTCCCTCTAGAGTTGGGGAAGTTTAATTTTGCTAACCCTGTATATAGGACTTTGTTCCTCTTTCCCCCACTACGGTCACGTGAGCACAAAATATTGTACTGGTCTGGCAATGGCTATTGGGCATATAGCATTGTTTAAGGCTAATTCTACTTATAGGGGGCCCTCAGGCTATGTTTAAAGAGACGCCTTGGCCGTTTCAGTGGTGCGCTGTAGCTGTGCGCCAAGTATAAAAGCCCCCCTGCAATTCTTTAAAAGTTGGCAACAACAATAATGTATATAGTGGAGCCATCTATCTGCAGACATACACCTAATCCACAGCCATGCATTACACAGGAGAGATTACATAAGTCATGTACCCGTCACATTTCATCGTCTGAAGTGTTTTTCACCATTTTTTGGTCTCTGTACAGTCAACTGTCAAGAGCAGATTTATTCCTCTTGTTTCTGAGCCAGTTAGCTTGAAGTAGACTGCGCCGCTCCTGATCCCCCACACTCGCCCCAACTCCGTCCAGACCAAACCCTCTTTTGCCTGTGAAAGATGAGAACATTTGGCTTCAATAGGAAGGATAGTTGGCAGCTCCGACTCCCAGCCTAGATTTTTAACGAAAGTGAGAGAAAGAAAAGGACTTACAGGGAAACTTAGAGAGAGGATGATGAGGCAGGAACTTCATTAGTCCATCCAGGCATTACACTATGCTATACATCTATAGGTAGATAGAATCATCTGGCCCTACAAGAAAGGGCAAAACAACCCGGCGAGAGAGACAAAAAATTTGAGAAATCCCTGGATGAAATAAGGGAAATGCAAGAATAAACAATCCACAGAGCAGAAGGGGGAATTATGCAAAGTATTTAGCCAGGACTCAATTAAGAAGCTGTTCATAGAAGAACCAGAAACAAGTCTCGCATTTGTACATCTCGCCGATAGATCTAAAGCAGGCACCATGGACTGTCAGAGAGAGGCAAATGTTAGCGATGGAGGAGGCAAATTTACCTGGCCGCTGCTCGGATTATTTGGTGTCCTGGTATTGGTGGCTGCAATTTTCACCGCTTCATCACTAGTATCATGGAAGACCCAGGTAAGAGTCAGACCCAGGGGTATACCTAAGGGGGCAAATTTAGATGGGGCGAAATTTCTCTGTGGACCCTCCGCACAGAAATTCCGAGGCATTTACGGTAGGAGCAAAGTGGATGATATTTTGGAAAGATCTCATCCACAAACTGCAGGAATAATCTGCGAAAAACCTGTGCAGAAAATTGACATGCGATGCGGAATTCAATTTTGTAGCATGTCAATTTTATCCCCACTTCCACTGCAGAATTCACCTCTTCTCAATGACTGGGAGAATTCTGAACAGAAATACGCGATAAAACCTGCACCCACTGCGGACATTCTGCTGCAAATCGGCCCAGTGTTGACTCAGCCTAAGAGTGCATTCACATGTAGCTGATTTGGTGCAGATCTGAGACAAAATCGGCAGCAAATCAGCGACGAGTCAACGCACGTGAAAGAGAGATTACAGCTTCAGCAAATGCATGTCATGTTTTTGTATAGTGAATAGTTAAAACAATTTTGCACTATACTTTCCTAACCATTTCCTTAGTGTAAGATCTCTGCTTGCTGTCATTCATTAGGAGTCTTCATTATTTCCTTGCAGTCTGTCCTGGACACGTGATGGACACACAAGTGTACCGCATGCTGCAAGACATAACTCTGATCACTGTACTGTAACTGCAGCGAGCCGTGCACCCATGCTCCATCACAGACAGGGAGCCAACAATAGATGGTCCTATTAAATGCCAGCAAGCAGAGATCTCGAAACATGTAAAGGATTGATATAAAGGGTAATAAAAAAATTATATTATAAGTTCGTCATAAAAAATTATTTGCTGAATTGCTTGGGAAACTTATAAGGAGTACTTAAAAAAAAATTTCTTCGTTTCTTCGCCATTCGTTTTCGGTAAGTCGTTGCCTTGGGTAGACGTTTGCTTGTATAATAGGGTATTGCACTATGAACAGTTAAGGCTCCTTCATACGGGCGTATTTGCTAGCGTAAAAGTTATGCATGCAATACACAGAGAATAGAAACCATTGATTTGAACAGTCGGTCATGCAAAAAAAAACAAAAAACAGCAGCATGCTCTATTTTTCTGCGCATTTGTGCACCAAAGGCCACCATAGAAGTCAATGGGGGGGGGGGGGTACACAAATGCATGCGCAATACACGAGGAGTTGCGTAACATGTTACATAATTCCGCTGGAGAAGGAACGCATCTGGAACTTATTAGACGAATTAGCCATTTCAAGCGATGCGTCTTTGTTTGCCTTGCGCAAATGAACCAACCCTGTGGTCGGAAAAAGTGCAGTAAAATATGCCGATATGCGAGTAATAAAAAGCCTCATTCTGTATACAAAAAAGTTGTGCTAAGACATGAGCAAATATGCATACGCTTGTGTGAAGGGGCCCTCACAAACAGTAATAATAGGGGAGAACAGCTGGAGATAAAATGCCTGCAGCTGCTCTTCCTGACAGCAAACAATAGATGTTATTTCTGGCACCTGTACTCTGTGAACGCGGAGGGATGGCCGTCACCGAAGCCCATCCTCGCTGTTGCCTATGGCTGTAGTGCCCTATAACCTGAATTGTTCTATCTTGGAAAGGGACACATTAAGGTAAAAAAAATGCATATATTAAGGAGTTTGTCACAATTAGAGATGAGCCAGCATACTCGTTAAGGCGATTTACTCGAGAGAGCATCGCCTTTTTCGAGTACCTGCTGGCTCGTCCCTGAAGATTGGGGGGGCGCGGAGGTGAGCGGGGGGTTGCGGAGGGGATCGGGAGAGAGAGATCTCTCTCACTCTCCACCCTGCTCCCCTCCACCGCCCCGCGCCCCCCCGAATCTTCAGGCACGAGCCAGCAGGTACTCGAAAAAGGCGATGTTCTCTCGAGTAAATCGCCTTAACGAGTATGCTGGCTCATCTCTAGTCACAATCGAACATGAAATTAGCCACCATGTATAGAGTCATCAGCAGTAATTCATGATTGTTCAATGATGTTTCTAGGAGAATCAAAACCCCTGAACTACATAATACGACATCATGGTAGGTGGAGGCCATGTTACATATTTTGCATTGGAGCTTGAAGTAAAAGTAACATGTAGATAAAAAGAAGGGTTAAAGGGGTTTTCGGACATTTACCATTGATGACCTATCCTCAGGATAGAGCATCAATAGTTGATTGGTCAGGATCAGCTACTCGAGATCCCTGCCAATCATTTGATTCTCAGGCCCACTGTCTGTGTATCCGAGCTGGACTTCAGTATTGGGGTCAGAGTCGAAAGTGCTGTAGAAGATATGGCTCCCACTGATTTTATGGGAGCGATACCTTCTCTTACACTTCCGGTTCTGGCACCAATGTGGATATCCAGCTCTGCTTCATTGACAGCGGGCCTGAGAATCAGATAATTGGCGGGGAGGTGCGGAGCCTTGCCGATCAACTATTGAAGACCTGTCGTGAAGATAGGTCATCCATAGTAAATGTCCCCTTGAAGGAGCCAAATGCCCCTTTAAACTCCGCACAAATGTTATGACTCTTCGAAATGTCTTCTGTGTCAAATGTTGACACTTGGCATCGTCGAGTGTCCCCATGCTCTTAGTGTACTACCTGAAATGAATCATTAAGTGACCCTAATGATCATGGATCTACCTTTTAACCAGTTATAGGCTCTTTATCATACAATTAGTCTCAACAATGTCTATATAGATAACCCTAAGTCTAGCTTGGGGTAGAGTTATATTGCTACTGCATGTGGAAATCCCTAGCTGGAGCTCAAGGACTTGGTAGGGGGTCCAGTAACGGATGGAAGGGGGTGAGGTTGCATCAGAAGTGCCCTCATGTCGCCTTTAAGGTGCTGAAGAACAAGGTTTGGACAGCTTTGCCATATTACTGACTGTTCAGTTACAGGAACATGCCGATCTCTTTTCAGGAACAGTTCCGCACATGCTGAGAACATTCATTTTATACGATTACTTCAAGTATCGGTCTGGCTTTAAAGTCTCCAAGAGACCATTTGCACAGTGGGATAGTGTGTATACATAGTAATAAAAGTGCCTTATGCTTTTAACTACTTTTTTACTAGATCTACATTTATATGACAGGGCCTATTTGTTGCATTATTGACTATGATGCATACAGTAACTTTCTCATTGTCAGTGCATCGGGTCCCCAATTGTCATTGGGCTAGGGCAAGCTATGAAAATAGCCAAACTATCCATGTGCTTATCGATCTGTGGCATTCAATAGTTTAGACTACTTTGTTCCAAGTTTGGCAACATGGCGGATTTTACACCTAGTGGCTGACCTCTCTGGCGGCTTGCTTTTTTTTTGGCAGCCCAAAATACCCAAGTTCCAGTCCACGGCAGCATGGCAACTTGACTCCAACAAAGATCTTCTGTATAGCTAGCCAACAGGCTAAGAGTTGCTTTATTTGATCAATATTTTATCCAAAGCTCCCTACAGACCACTGGCGTAACTATAGGGGATGCGGTTGCACTCGGGCCCAGAAGCCTTAGGGGGCCCATAAGGCCTCTCTTCTCCATATAGGGAGCCCATAAGGCCTCTCTTCTCCATATAGGGAGCCCAGTACTATGAATAAAGCATTATAGTTGGGGGTCCTGTTACAGGTTTTGCATTAGGGCCCAGGAGCTTCAAGTTATGCCTCTGCTACAGACGTATGATGGTTTACATCTGCACAGTATGGCGGTATAATATAGTTAAAGCTTGTCAGGAAATGAGTCCGTATTAGTGGGAATCTGCCATCTGTTTCTGCTCCGCTAATTACATAATCTCCTTGTAAGTAAGATCGCTGCAGGATGAGGCTGAGCTCTCCATGATAGGTTTATTTTAGTGGAAATTGCAGAGCTGAAGATTTGTGTCAGTGCCCTGGGAAGACGGCTGCAATTATTACTTATTAAAGGAGAGGGAAAGGAAAAGTGAGACGGCTGGCTGACAGGTGCGGTAATATCCAGACAAAATTGCATAAAGTGGTGGGGAGCCAGGAAAAATGTGACATAACTGCAAAATCACATAAGTAGTAATATGTAGTCAGTTGCGTAACTGTAAGATATGTCAAAAATGTGGGCCCCTACCTATCCACCTCCTTACTCCTTCCCACTTTTGCTTGATGCATCAGGGGTCATGAAAGCATTTAGGGTACTACCGCTCTCCAGTAACTACTTGCACTTAGTATAAAATGTATTAGATGACTTTGCAGAATTTGTGCTTATTTCTCTTTTTGCTGCTTTTCTTAAGTAAACACCGTTTGAGTACATTTAATGGGTCACTCCGTAAATTTTTTTTTTAACTTCATTATGTAACTAGTCCAAGTGCTAACGACCACTTGTCCGTGTGTATGTGTGTGATGTGTGAGTTAGGGCTCTTTCACACAGGCGTCGTCGTTTCTACGTTCGCCCACCGGCGACGTAAAAATGCGTGAACAGGCGCCCGTTCAGATGGCCCGGCGCATGTACCAGCGGGGGGAGACAGTTTAGCTCTGCTAAGCTGTCTCCCCCTTCCCTCCCCCTCGTCGACTCCTGGCAAGGGGAGGAGGCGGAATGGGGCTGGGGGCTAGTGTGCTAAGCTCCCACCCCTTCCATTGCTGGCTACCAACAAGGGGCGGCAAGGGAGCGGGAGCTTACCAACTAGCTCTGCCCCATCCCAACTCTCCCATTGAAAACGGCAAGAGGCAGAGAGGAGGAGGGAAGGGGGAGGGAGTTTAGCAGTCATGCTGCTAAACTTCCTCCCACCTCCCTTCTCCGGCAGCTGTCATTGGCTCCCATAGCAGTCTATGGCAGTGGCCATATTCCAGGTGGGAAAGATAGTTCCAGCACTATCTTTCCTGCCCGGCGCTATATTGGCTAGGTGCTTTTACACCGCGTTAATACGCCCATCCAATCTGATGCTTTGGCATCGCAATTTTGTGTCGCTACAAAGTCGCACGACTTTGTGGCGCTCTTTTGCCGGGATTTTCGGGGGGGCTTGAGATACAAGCCCTACCCCCAAAAATAAGGCTTATCTACATGAAAAAAAACACAATATATTACCTAACAGGTTCTGCCGGCTCCGCCGCGCGTCTCCTCTGCAGCTGCGGCAGACTTGCTTCTAGTTTTCAGTTAGCGCATCCTGGATTGGAGGTTAAAAATACCCACGTTAACGAAGCTCTGGCTCTGATTGGTTCTTCATGCGATGAATGGCTGTGATAGGTACTGTCGGCATCAATGAACCAGTTAGGTAATGTATTGTTTTTTCTTTAATGCAGATAGGCCTTATTTTAGGGCTTTTACAGTAGGACACTGTAAAAGTAGGTACTGTAAAAGTTGCATCGCACCACATGAAAACCACGTTTTCTTGCAATGCGATGCAACAGGCTCCATAGGGAAACATGGGCTACAAAATGTAGCAAATCACGGCAATGTTCAGCAACCCGCAATTTTGTTTCTCGCAATGTAGCAGCCTACAAAACATCGCTAATGTGAAGAAACCCACTGGAAAACATGGGCTTCACATACATGAGATTTGTAGCATTGCCGCATCGCGAGAAAATCACGCTATTTTCTCGCCCATGTGAAACCAGCCTTAAATGTTCTGGTCACAGGAAATTCAATCTGCTGTATGGTACATACTGGATCTCCAAGTGACACAGTCTTGTTTTAGTGTAGAGCAGTGGTTCCCAAACTTTTTCAGCCATGGAGCCCATTTTGAAGCAAAAGTTCCTCATGGAGCCCCAAGAAATGTTGGCAGGACAGAGGGTGTGGTCAAGGGAGGGGTTAGGGGCGTGGCTTATCACAACATATGATTTGTACCTCTGTTGTTATAAAAAGGAAAGAGCCGTTTATTAAAAAAAACAAAAAACTGGAAGTAACGCTGGAGCGCTGGATGGGCTGTTGATATACATTATATTTAAAATTAACATGCTGTGGAATGAAATCCCTCACCACATGTTAATATCCACACAGGTTTTGTGTGAGATTTTCAAACTCTCATCTACTTTGCTGCTACAGCAACTGTAAATTCCGCAGCAAATCCGCCCTGTGTAGTAATAGTGATCCCCTATATTGGCCCCAGTAGTAATAGTGCCCCCTATATTTGCCCCAGTAGTAATACTGCCCCCTATTGTGGCCCCAGTAGTAGTAGGTGACCCCTATTGTAGTCCCAATAGTGATGGGGTCCCCCATTTCCATCCCCCATCATTGGTCCCTGCTCTACTTACCGCTGCAGCAGTGTTTAGACAGGCTGCAGTGAGGAAATAAATGAACAGGACCTGTGGTTGACACAGCAATGACGATCCTATGACCAGAGCCGGCTCATGACATATGCGTTGCTATGCTGACCACAAGTTCTGTGCATTCAGTTCCTCACTGGAGACTTTTTGGAACACTGCTACAGTGGTGAGTAGAGCAGGGACCTAGACCCTTGGTCGGAGTCTCTGAAAAGGACTCCCTTGGGGCCCCGCGGAGACACTTTGGGAAACCCTGGTGTAGAGTAATAGAAGAAAAAAAGGGTAGAGCAAGCCTGCTAGAAAAGAAGTGGGATGAAAGTGGAAGTAGGGAGCTTGGTTGCTGTCATATATACGATCAGCATTTTAGATGTGTATCTCCAGCAAGTGCTGAAGAAGAGGTTCCCATACCTCGAAACGCAGATACAAGCTGTTATTGATAAACTGAGATTTTTTAAGCAAAATACCTCATCTCAATCATTTATACCACGTCCGAAGGTTGCACCACATTCACCCCTCCAGAAGAAATTTTTCTTCGTCCTGGTTTAGAGTCTTCTTTAAGGATTTTTAGGCTACAGGAGGCATGAAACAATTGACCATGAAACTGTGCTATGACTTGTCATGGAATTGGTTTTGTTCTGAATTATCAAAATTGCTAATAAAGCAAGTTTGTGGGACGTCTGCAATACATATGTTGGAATGAATCAGTTTCATATGATCCTCGGCTCTGAGCGATGTTCCAGATATGAGGGCTTATGCTGAGTCACAATTCCCCTAATGAATGTCTAGGATCCAACATCCTAGTTTCTGCAAGAAAGGGATTATTCCCAGGCCTGCCACACATACACCACAGCCCTAATACATTAGAAGCAAAGGATGAAACAGCATATCTGTAGTTTAGCTAAGAGGTCTTTCTTTTACTAACGGAAGCAGACGTGGGCATGTTCAGAGAATGAAAGTACATGAGATGACAGAGAAGAATTAAGTTTCATAGCACCCCCATTTCTCTATATATCTGAGGAGCACTGGCATAACTATAGAGGGTGCAGGCGATGCGGTTGCACCCAGGCCCAGGAGCCTTAGTGGGCCCATAAGACCTCTCTTCTCCATATAGGTAGCCCAGTACTATGAATTATAGTTGGGGGCCCTGTTACAGGTTTTGCATTGGGGCCCAGGAGCTTCAAGTTACGCCTCTGCTGAGGAGGCATTTATTTTGTCTTTCGCAGCTTCTTCCCTCTTCAGTGTTAGAATTGTATGGACATTAGGATTAGGAAAAGGTCAGGAGGGTCCTGGCTTGCTTTTTTTTTTTGGCTTTACATTGCTGGGAGGTTGCTTCCTGCAACAGAAACCTTCCACACATGCAGGGGCATAGCTACAGGCTCTTTGGCTCCCCAATTCTCCCCCCAAAGCTACTTTGTCTTTGGTCCGCCCCAAAAAATACTATAACGATATGCACATATAATAACTCAGCTCTAGTAAACTCTAAACAGTGCCGTCATCATATACTAGTCAGATTCCTGTTCTACACAGTGATGGTGATTATAGTGCAGTTACCTCCAGTGACCTCCAGAGTCTTTTCTCCTCCATTCGGTCCAGACAGTCATGCAGATTTCTTATACTGTATCTATCACTAGTCACTGCAACCTTTCCATACTGCCACTACCACCAATGCCCCTCACAGTGTCTTCTGCAGTAAAAGTGCCCCACAAAATAATACTGCTTGCACATAGTAATAATAATAATCTTTATATAGCGCCAACATATTTTGCAGCGCTTACAAAACAGGGGGGAACAGATACAAAAAATAAAGATACAAAAAACACTCTTACATGTAGTAATCGATTGATGGAAACAGTAGGGGTGAGGGGCCAGCTCCAACGAGCTTAGAAACGACATATACTGTGTTTCCCTGAAAATAAGACACTGTCTTATATTAATTTTTGTCCCAAAAGAGGCACAGTGTCTTATTTTCAGGTGGGGCTTATATTAACCTGGTCCACGGCGCCTGGGTCCATGGCACTGCTGATCTCTGGCGGCGGGCTGCAGTGTGCTCGGCATTCACACAAAACTCTCCTTCTGGTGATGGGGCTTTGAATACTCTGCCTCCAGCAAGCGAGTACTGTAATTGGCTCATGAGCGCCGTGGCTCAGCCACTCACAGCCATTCAGTGATGTCATTCACTAAATGGCTGTGAATTACTGAACACCAGCTCTGATTGGCTGGCACTTCATCCAATCACAGTACTCACTTGCTCAAGGTGGGGTATTCAAAGCCCTGTCACCAGAAGGAGAGTTTTGTGTCAGTGCAGAGGACATGGCAGCCTGCCGCAGCCACAGGGACCTGGCGAGAGACTCATCCGCCGGCCAGGTGAGTATTGAGGTTTTTCAATTTTTTTTCAATTTTCTAGGGCTTATTTTTGGGGAAGGGCTTATATTTCAAGGTCACCCCTCCCACCTCCCCCCCCAAAAAGTAGGGGTAGGGCTTATTATCGCGGGAAAACGGTAGTGGGGTGATACAGAAGCTAAAGGGGCTGGAGGTGTGCACAGTATGGCGCGGTGGAGAATGTGTGATGCTATACACATAGACAATGGTCAGAATTGGGCCATAGAGTGGCCGAATCGGTGTGACTGCAGAGGGTGGTTGATGGCAGCTAGCAGGGATTGCAGTCAGAGAGGCAGGGAGTGTGTTATTAGGTGGAGTACAGAGGAATTTGGTTTAGGACATATAGTATGCCTCCCTGAAGAGGTGTGTTTTTAGAACACACCTGAAGTTGTGAGAGTCAGGGATTGCCCGGATAGTTTTTGGTAGCGCGTTCCAGAGGACTGGTGCTGCTCTGGAGAAGTCTTGGAAGCGGGAGAGAAAGATTCAAATTTAAGGGGCTGATTTCATTAGTGGAGCGAGGGCACAGGCTGGGTGGTGGATTGATATGAGGGAGGCAATGTAGGGTGGCGCGGTGCTATGGAGAGCTTTATGGATGAAGGTAGTGAGTTTGAATTGAATTCTATATTTGACAGGCAGCCAGTGCAGTGACCGGCACAGGGCAGAGGCGTCCGAGTAGTGGCTGGACAGGAAGATGGGCCTGGCTGCCGCATTCAGGATGGATTGGAGGGGGGAGAGTCTAGTGCAGGAGAGGCTGATCAGGATGGATTGGAGAGGGGAGAGTCTGGCGCGGGGGAGGCCGATCAGCAGCGATTTGCAACAATCAAGCTGAAAGTGTATGAGGGCAACAGTGAGTGTTTTTAGCGTATCCACAGTGAGAAAGGGGCGGATTCTTGCAATGTTCTTGAGGTGCAGCTGACATATTTGGGCGAAAGATTGGATATAGGAGGTAAAGGAGAGATCTGGGTCGAATATGACCCCAAGACAGAGAGTGTGATGTCTTGGAGTTATGGTGCTGCCACACACTGAGATGGAGATGTCAGGATGAGGTCAGTTAGTGGAGGGTGGAAACACCAGTAGGTCAGTTTTTGAGAGGCTTAGTTTTAGGAAGAGAGAGGATATACTGTTAGAGACAGCGGACAGAGAGTCGGTGGCATCCTGAAGCAATGTTGCTTTGATGTAACGGGAGGAGGTGAAATGTGATTGTTCTCAGCAAGAGAAACCAAGTAATCTTGTAGATATGATACCTTTTAATGGCTAACAAAAATACATGATGTAATAATAGCGAGCTTCCGAACCAACGCAGGGTTCTTCTTCAGGCTTATCAGGAGGAGGAGGTGAATAATTGCGTGTCGTTAGCATGGAGATGGTACTGAAAGCTAAAACTCCTGGTGGTTTGTCCAATAGGGGCTGTGTAGATGGAGAAGAGGAGGGGGCCAAGGACAGAGCCCTGGGGGACCCCAACAGCAAGGGGAAGAGGAGAGTAGGTGGAGCCAGCAAAGGAGACACTGAAGGAGTAGTCAGATAGCTAGGAGAAGTGCCAGGAGAGCAGTGTCCTTTAGGCCTATGGAGTGAAGCATACTGAGGGGTTTGGCAGCTTCATCCAGGACATCTTTGAGAGGGGTGTTGTAATATGCGGCAGTCAGGCTAGGGCAGGAATAGTAATTCACCCATATTGACCATCACAAGGAACAATGAATGCTTTGTATCCTCAGACTGTAATAACACTTCTTTATGCCCCACATAGAAATAAATCTTTTCTGTGTTCCCTGGAAAGTAGCAATGCCTATTTTGTGCCCCAGAAAAGTAATGATATCCCCCCAGTGCTCACAAAGTAATAGCGGTGTCTTTGTGCCCTTTAAGGGGATGTCCGAGTTTTTTTTTAAATTCCTGCTCCCCATGTATAACAAAAATTACCAACTGTATACTCACTTCTCCCGCTTGCCTGCAGCAGCTCCATCAGTTCCGCCAGGACTGTGTTAATAGGCTACAGTCGGCCTTTTTATGGAATGATTTGGATGTAGTAGCCAATCATAGATATCAGCACTGAGGTCTCCGATTGGCTGCAGCAGCCTGTGACGTCCCGTACGCAGTCTAACTGCAGGCTGTCAATACAGTATCATAGTGGAGATCTAGCTATGTGACTCTGTAGCTGTGGGGAGCTGGGAGAGGTGAGTATGCGACTCTTAAAGGGGTTGTCCCGTGCCGAAACGGGTTTTTTTTTTTTTCAATAGCCCCCCCGTTCTGCGCGAGACAAACCCGATGCAGGGGTTTAAAAAAAAAAAAACCGGATAGTACTTACCCGAATCCCCGCGCTCCGGTGACTTCTTACTTACCTTGCGAAGATGGCCGCCGGGATCTTCACCCACAGTGGACCGCAGGTCTTCTCCCATGGTGCACCGTGGGCTCTGTGCGTTTCATTGCCGATTCCAGCCTCCTGATTGGCTGGAATCGGCACACGTGACGGGGCGGAGCTACGAGGAGCAGCTCTCCGGCACGAGCGGCCCCATTCAGAAGGGAGAAGACCGGACTGCGCAAGCGCGTCTAATCGGGCGATTAGACGCTGAAATTAGACGGCACCATGGAGACGAGGACGCCAGCAACGGAACAGGTAAGTGAATAACTTCTGTATGGCTCATAATTAATGCACGATGTACATTACAAAGTGCATTAATATGGCCATACAGAAGTGCTGAACCCCACTTGCTTTCGCGGGACAACCCCTTTAAGTGTTTTTATACATGAGAGGCAGGATTTTTTTAAATTTAACTTTGACAATCCCTTTAAAGACATAACCCCCCTCCCCACCCCCATGTGGTCTTACAAATAGGGCCCCCCTTGTGCGCTTTTAAAGTTATACAGCCTCCCTGTACTCCTTTAAAGGGGTATTCCATAGTTTTTATTTTTGTTATTAATGACTGATGGGTCATCAATAGATGATTGGTGAGGTTCTGCTGCTCAGATCCCCGCCAATCAGCTGATTCGCAGGGCTGCTGTCATTGTGGTCAGGAAAGCGCTGACCACAGTGCAGCAGCCCAGATTGGCATTGCAAGTGCAGTTCCCATTTAATTTAATAAGAGCTGCGCTTTCGGCTTCCACGGCTGACCATAGCAACAGCGGCACCGGGAATCAACTGATTGGCAGTCTTCCGAGTAGCAGGTCCCTGTCGGTCATCAATGGCAAAAATAAGAAAAAAAAAGTCTTGGAGTATCCCTATAAAGTAAAAGTATCCCTTGTAAAACCCATCTGTGGTGCTTTAACCCTTTCCAATCCACTGTCTGACCTCTGAAGACATTATGATTTAAGGCTGTACAGCTACGATGTTGGAAGACGTCCGTCGGGGTTCTCTTACTGTATATTGCCAGCCTCTCTGCTGTCCGAGCCTATCCAACGTGTCACCTCATGCAGTACTGGCTTTAGCCAGCATATAGTGCCGTTGTATAATGGCAGAAAAAGAGTAAGCCCCCCCAAGGAAAACCAGGATACAAAATTTCATTGGAAAGGGTTAATGCTAGAGGCCCCCATGTTCCCCCTATAAGGTAATAGAGCCCCGTGCACCCTTATAAATACAGCTCCCGTGACTCTATAATGTAATAGAAACACCCCCCCATGTCTTCCCTCCTCCAAAAAAACCATATTGTCTCCCTTGCACCCCCTGTCCATCCAAACAATTAGCGCTAAGTAACATCTGTTTCACCCATATTGAATTTGACCGAACTGAGCGACGATCAGTTCGTGAGAATGTGTAGCGCTGCAGCCGGAGGAGTCGAGCGGCAAGCAGCGCTGCAGTGTGTGAAAGAGATATTACTGGCACTAATTGTTCAGACGGAGGAAGGGTGTGGAGGATCCTTGTAGTAACATAAGCGATCAGGGGGAGGCCTCGGCCCCCCTAACTTAAGCGTCAGGTCACAATTGCAACCCCTATTGCTACTTCAGTGCACACATGGCTGTTCCTGTATCTCCATTAAATGAAAGCTCTTGTATCTGACATTTTAACTCTTTCTAAGGTAGACTCTGTGGCTGATCCAGTCCCGGTTCTTCGCTTACCATATCATCTGAGGGTGAAACGCTACACTCTGACACCAGGACTGCTGAAATGGGATCACTACAATCTGACCTACAGGTAAGTGAGAGAAGGCTTCCATATAAGATATATTTAGAACACAAACTATCTAACCACAAAGCAGAACAACTTGGGGTTTATGTAAAAATGACAATTCACGTAAATTGCATTGTTTGTAGCAATATTATCTGTGTCCTAATGATAAATCCATGTGATTAAAGGTTATGTACACATTCACACTATTTTTTTTAAACAATATGTTTTTGGAAATGAAGTGTTTTTGTAATTTAGTTTTCATTAAAAATTTCTGATTGTTTGATTTCTATACTTGTATTGTTTTCAAAGGCACCGCAGACTGGAGGACTGAAATTTTAGCATATTCCACCAGTCTGAGTATACTGACGGGTTGTTTATTAGCTCCTCCCTTATCCTGCTTCACTGTCAGATCAGAAGGATAGAGGGCAGAACAGAGAAAACTGCTATTATAGAGGATTGCATGACAGTGCCAAAATATGATGGAGATGATTAGGAGCTCTTATTAGCAGTGAGGCGGAATGGGACCAGCACCTACTCAGAGGGAGGATTGGATAGGTAGCTGTGTAGTACTGAGTGGGTGCGGTTATGTTACACAGCCTCTGAAAGAGGAGAAGGGGAAGGGATGCTAAGCTTGTCTGTGTTCATGAGAGAAATCATCTGATCAGTGCTGGAAATGCTGCCAAGCCGGAAACTTAAATGTGGGAGAACCTGTAAACCCCGTATGAAGCTTTCTAAATGCATGAAAAGGAAACCTCAATGAAAAAAAGATAAGTGCATGATGTTTTTTTTTTCTGTAGGAACTTAGATATTGTTTTTTCATGTGCAAAGGTTTCCATAGCCTGTAATGCACATCTGGTTAGTAGTAGCAATTACAATAAATCCCAACAGATGCAAGATAATCCTAAAATGATGGGGAAATCAAAACAAATCTCTTCTCTCTTTGGCATCATTAAAGTATATTTTCAACATGTGCATTCTGTCAATGGAAAGAGATACTGGTCTGTCATTGTAGCTCCTCTCCATTAAGATACCATAGGAGGTGAGAGGAGTCTCACCATTTGAAGATATACCATAAATGTCTGATTAGGAAGGGTCTGATCCCTGCATGCTCACATGGCTGTGTTTGTACCTCCCATTTACAGCAATGGATTGTTGGGGTTCATGTAGAGCCCTCTGTACCTCGAACAAGGGTCTTGATACCCACATTCTTGGCGTTCAGTGGTCAGACACTTAGGCCTCATTCACATGGGTGTATGCAATTTCGGTTTGACATATGCAGTGTTTTTACTGCATGTATACATGTGCGTTTGGTGTGTGTGCTTTTTTTATTCTGCACTCATATGTACTGCGGTTTTCTCAAACTCACAAAAAAAGCAAGAAGGCCCAATTGATGCCTCTATTTTTTTAACGAGTCTCCTGCCAACATGCGTGAAAATACAGTGAATACGCATGCAACTCTGTTACATAATCCCATAGACTTTATTGGGTGATTTCGGTTGATAATGCGGGCCAAAATAGTTCAAGCTGCCATTTATTTATCTTTATTTATTTTTTTACACACACCTGCCATTCCGTATGCGTGCGGGTCGTCCGGCGTTTTCCCTGTGCATGTGGGGGGTGCGCCAGCATGTGGGCGAGCCCGCCGTTCGGCACGCCCCCTGCACACATGCAGTGGAGATTTTTTTTTTTAAATCTCCTGCTTCCCCATGGGACCCGCAGCACACCCGGAGTGACAGTTCCGGGTGTGCCGCAGACCGGACAGCTTCCATTGACTTCAATGGAAGCCATCCCTGCGGTCCCGTGGCAAAACGCAGCATGCTGCGATTTGTTTTCCAGACTGGATGGTCCGGAAAACAAACCCGTATGCTTTAATTAAGCTGCGGGTGCCCATGAATAGTCTATGGGCGGCTTGAACTCCGGCTCATCCGCGCGGGTTCCCCACGCGGATCCCGAAATTCAGACCTGCCCATGGACATGAGCCCTAAGGAGCACATCTCATTCTCCTGTTGAAGTCAGCAAGCCCACAGCAAGCGTGACTCTTTTCAGAAGGCTGTGCATGCTTATGGCCATTCATTTCTATGGAAAGGGTCAAGCTGGTGTGTGCATACCGATTTTGTAGGGAACACCGCAGGAGCGGGTATGAAAAGAAGCTTCTCAGACTCCACAAACTGAGTTTATGATGCTTATAGCTGATGACAAGTGCTTGGGACGATTCCTACTTCCTGGAAGGGTCCATTGGCAATAAACTGATCACAGTGTGTTCCCCTGCTGGGACCGCCAGTAACTGACTACAAGCTGTGATGAAACCTGACAAAACCTTTTGAATTTTCCTGCAACACCACCACAGGGAAAATTAACTAGGCCAACAAACTTTGCCTCTTTCTCCCCTTATTGGGCACTTATCCCCTGCCCTGATCATTCACTCTAAAATTGCTGCAAAATCTGTCTTAAGATGGATCAGGTCACATGCTACCTTCAGAAGTCTTAGAAGTATATGGAAAGGAACCAGCAAGAGAGTAAGAGAGAGTGACACACACAGACATGCTGCTACTTCTAGTAAGTATTTTACTGTCTCACTCCATCGCTGGATTCACATCTACACTGCTCAGTACTGCCGTATTGCTTCATTCTTTTTGTTTTATATGATAGAAAACTAGAAATAACTGGTTGCAGAGGTAGATATGGCCTTTACAATTACGTTTAATGTTCATCAACCTTTTTTTTTGTTTATTCCAGAATTGTGTCATTTCCAAGAAATTTGATCAATGAAAGTGATACAAGAAAGGGCATAGCTGAAGCGTTCCGTATGTGGAGTGATGTGACACCCTTCCATTTCAAGGAGGTTCCAGCAGACCAAGAAAGTGATATGAAGATTGGTATGCTGATAGCTCGTTCATAAAAATCACATTGCTCTAGGGGTATGACGTTTCACATCCATTGGGGCATTGGGTTATATGATAGAATTATTAGGTTAAGGATCTGCCTGGATAGCTTTTGGTTCAAAGAAATGAAAAATTTCTTCTTGAAACAGCGCCACTTTTGTTTATGTGCTGAATCTGGTATCGCTGCCTGCTCATTCCCACTCACTTCACTTGATCTGAACTGCAATACCAGCCTCAGCCTAGAGACAAGAATGGCGCTGTTGCTAGAATAAAATGCAGGTTCTGTTTTCTAACCGTGTAGTATATTTTCGATACGTAATGTACACAAATATTTTATATCTCTTCAGGATTCTATGGCATAAATCACACAGACTGCTTGGAGTCTCGTATTCATTACTGCTTTGATGGAACGACTGGGGAGTTGGCCCATGCTTACTTTCCCCAGACTGGCGAGATTCATTTTGACGACAGTGAATACTGGATTGTGGGGAACACCAGATTTAGTTGGAAAAAAGGTATTGGTAATGTTTTTTGTTGTGCTCCTTTGAGTTGGGAAAATGTCTAGAATATACACGGACATGCCAAAAGTGATGGGATAGCAGTATGTAAATTGATGAAGTGGTGTTACCTCAGCGGATGGCTTGGGAACGTCCACACCTGTATAATTTGTGAGGTGTTATCTTGTGAGTGAGGTTCAACACTGACCAGCGTGCTCATGGCAAGGTGTTGGAGTTTGAGCGAGGCAGGATAGTGGGCGACAGATAAATGGGACGTGCTCATGGGAAGGTATTGGAGTTTGAGCGAGGCAGGATAGTGGGCGCCAGATAAATGGGATGTTCCGTGCAAGCATTTAACCCTTTCCAATCCACTGTCTGACGTCTTCCTACATTCTCATTGAAGCTTGTACAGTTCCAATGTCTGAAGACGTCCGACAGGGTATTCTTACCGTCTACTGCCAGTCACAACGCTGTCTGAGCCTCTCTGGCGCACACACTGGCTTTAGCCAGCAGATGGCACCATTGTATAACAGCAAAAAGAGAAAGCCTTTTAGGAAACCCTGAATCCAAAATTGGATTGGAAAGGGTTAACATTCCTCGATCCACGGTATTGTGCGTGTACTGGGAACACTTCATTGAAGGCGTTACCACTCACAATGGACAGCCCACAGGTGCTAAATGATTGTGACCGGCGCCATCTAGCTAGAACAGTCTTTGTGAACAGACAAGTGACTCCAGCATAAATCACATTCACTGTAGGAGACCCCACACACATATCCCACAGGTCAGTGCAGCGTTGTTTAGCTTCCATGGGATATGGGAGCAGAAGACCCACCAAAGTGCCTCTTATAACAGCACGACACCAGACATGGCACCTCTCCTGGGCTTGTGAGGTTATTATCTGGACCCTATATGACTTGTAACATATAATGTGGCCCGATGAGTCATGGGTTGATGGTAGAGTCCGTGTGTGGCGCAGACCCCACAAAGCCATGAACTTCACTTGTCCACAAGGCACTGTGCAGGCTGGTGGTAGTTTCATACTGGGTTGGGTTCACTGGTCTGCCTAAATACATCATTGATCGGTGCCCATTGTGTTTAATTGCTTGGTGACCATTTGCAGCCCTTCATAGACTTTATGTATCCCACACACTGATTAGATATTCCAGCATAATAATGCACCGTGCCATTTGGTCCAAGTTATCCAGAATTGGTTCAAAGAATAATCTGGAAAGGTTCTGCAAATGGTATGGCCTGCACGTTTGCTGGATATGAGCCCACTTGAGCATTTATGGGATCTGGTGGAAAGGTCCATTCGCACCCAAGATCTCTGACCTACAAATACCATGGAGCTGTGGGTGGCTATCCGGACAGCATGGTTCAATATTCTCCCCCAGATGTCCTCTCTCCACTTGTGGAACCATTGCCACATTGATTGGCTGCACTTTGCTGGGATAGAAAGGGTCCTACATAATATTAGTTCTTGTCCTATGATTTTTGGCACATCACTGTGTAGACCAATGATCTCCAGCTGCTGTGAAACTACAACAGCCAGAATACTAGAAGTTATGGCTTTACTATAGCTGGAGAGCTACAGGTTGGAGACAACTGATGTAGATCCTGTTGAAAAGTGCTGATTTCTCTTAGTCACATAGCCTGCAGCAATATTGGAGCCAGATGACAAAAATATTTGCCTACTTCCATATTTCTGGTCACAATCACATTACTTTGCATCAAACAAAAATAAGGTTCCATGTGATATTTTCCAGAGACAGGAAATAGACTTTATGCAGCCAACTGCGTGTAGCTTCTTATTGTTCAAAATATTTTTGTGGAAATTTTTGGTACATTGACATTACATCAGAAACCTTTCACCTTACTTAATATTAATATAATTCTGTAACCGTAGTATTTCGTGAGAGGAGAAAAAGAAGAAAAAAGAGTAAAAGATGCCTAGAATATACCAAATTCTTTCTTTAATTTCCATGGAAAATACTGACAGAGAAATCCAAAGAAAGGTCCAGTAATATCTCTGAATTAACGTAATAAAAATGAGAAAAGAAAAAAGGTATCAGTAAAGAAAAAAAAAGAGTTATAGATAAAGAAAGGGTAGAGGGAGGTAGAAGGGGCAGTAGGGGAAGAGATGGGGGGGGGGATGTCCACGGCAGCACATAAGACAGATCTCATTTGAGGGCACCATTGATAATAAGGGTAGTAGAGTTACGCCGATACAACACCTGATTGGAGCCAGAGCTTCAGATCTCTCGAATCACGAAAGAGTATTCAAGCTGACCAAATCAGGTAGAACCTCTCTCTTTTAGACAGCAATTTCTTCCATCTGGATTATGCGATCCATAGTTTCCAACCATATGATCCTTGTTGGGGGTGAGGAGGACTTCCAAAATTTCAGAATTGTTTGACGAATGGCTATAAGGAAAACTTTGAATGGACTTTTTTTGATTTTTGTTATGGGACCAGGGAGCATGGATAACAGGGCCGCCTCCGGTGTCAGGACCATTGAATCCCTGTAGATCGTGTTGTAGAGATTAGTTATTTCACACCAAAGGGGTGAAATCAAAGGGCAGTCCCACCAAATATGGAGAAGACTTCCTCTTTCCCTAGAACAGCTCCAGCAGGTGTCCGGAGTCTGGGGGTACATTCTATCTAGGATTGTGGGAGTTCTGTACCATTGAGATAATATCTTGTAGTTGGTTTCCTGGAATTTAGATGAAATTGTAAGGGAGTGAGTTGTGAGTGAGTGAGGATTTTCCAATCTCCCTCTCCCAGTTCTCCACACATCTCACCATCTCGTTAAGAGTTTCTGCTGACAATAGGAGGCGGTACATCATTGCCGAGACTCCCACACAGTGTTGCTCGAACCAGGAGAGGGAAGACAAAAAAAGATCAAAGGGTCCATGGGACCATGAGCGTAACTATAGAGGATGCAGGGGATGCGGTTGCACCCGGGCCCAGGAGCCTTAGGGGGCCCATAAGGCCTCTCTTCTCCATATAGGGAACCCGGTACTATAAGTAAAGCATTATAGTTCAGGGCCCTGTTCCAAGTTTTGCATTGGGGCCCGGGAGCTTCAAGTTACGCCTCTGCCTGGGACTGAATAAAGTGTCTGATCTGCAAATAGTAGAACCACGCTCCAGGTCCGGCGCCTCTACCCCTCAGCAACTCAGTCATAGGGCAAACACCTGAAGTGTTGATAGCATCCTTAATCTGCAGGGGAGAACAAGCCTTCCCTAATAGAGGGCAAGGCCCCCTAAGAAGCAAGGAAAAATCCGGGTTTCCTGTTAAAGGGGTAAGGGGACCCGGTCTAGACACCAGTCCGAAGCAGTCGGCAAAGCCATTCCAAGTGTCCAGAAGTTGACTCAGAAAAGGAGATATCGGGGGGGGGGGGGCTCTATGGATACAGCAGGTAGAAGCCAAAATGAGCCCGTGAGCTGCGCAGGGGCGTTTTCATGTTCAAGCTCAACCCAGAGCTTCGAGGATCTATTGTGAAGAATATCTAGAATGCAGTTGCATATGGAAGCTTTATGGTAGAGGGAGAAGCTTGGGAGGCCCACCCCAGATTTGGGTAGCTTCAGTGGAAAGGTTGTAAAGGGATAGAACAATTTTGGAAGTGAGTCCATTTTTAAGGCACTGATTCTCCCAAACCACGAAATGGGGGGGGGGGAGGGGGCGCAACTTTTTAAGATCTCTCTCTATGTTTGCTAGCATCGGTTTATAGTTTAGGTTAAAGAGATTATTGAGGTCACTGGGGAGATTAATCCCTAAGTATTTAATGTGCTCGTCCTTCCCCTTAAATTTAAAGGAAGCTCCTAGTCCTGAGGCTGCAACTGGCGGAATAGTTATGTCAAGGATCTCTGACTTATGAGTATTAATTTTAAAATTGCTAACCTTACCAAAGTGCTTAAGTTCGGTCAAGCCCACAAGGAAGGCAACTCTCAGTTTCGATAGATATAACAGGAGATCATCCGCAAACAGAGCAAGTTTGTGTTCAGAAAATCTCGTCTTAAACCCCTGAATGTCAGGATTGTTCCGGAGGGCGTTAACCAGGGACTCCATCACCAGGACATACAGAAAAGGAGACAATGGGCAGCCCTGTCTCGTGCCGATGTTTATCTCTAGCGGGGAGGAGAGAGAGCCATTCACCCGAATCCACGCCATCGGGTTGTGATATAAGGCCATTACCCAGTATAAGAATCTAGGTCCCAGACCAATTTTCTGGAGTGTTGCTTTTAGAAAGCCCCAGTGCACTCTGTCGAATGCTTTTTCAGCATCTATTGACAGGAGACACAAAGGGCTTCCCGATAGATGGGCCCGCGAGATCAGGGACAGTGATCGGATTGTATTGTATTGTCTTTTGCTTCTCGACCTGGGACAAATCCAGTTTGTTCCTTGTTAATTAACGCTGGGATAAGTGGTTTCCAGCGGGACGCCAATAATTTAGCAAATAGTTTAGAGTCTATATTCAGTAAAGAGATAGGGCGATAGTTCTCACAGGATATGTGGTCTTTTCCTGGTTTGGGGATCACTGTAATTATAGCTTGGAGAGCCTGACGTGGGAATGAGCATGAGCCCGAAATGGAAGGATTTTAATAGGAGGAGAGTAAATAGTTGTCCAAAGGTTCTGTAGAATCTGGGGGTAAACCCATGTGGACCTGGGCTTTTTCCTAATTTTAGGTCTTTAATCACTTCCTGCATCTCCGATCCTGTGAAATTTTTTTCTAGACTATCGGACTCATACCCTGGAATGGCTGGAGCAAACTTATTAAGGTAATCCTCTGTGTCTGGGGAGTTCTGCTGGTTTCCTCCCCCCTGGCTCTCTAATATGTTGTAGAGTTCTTGATAGTATGACCTGAAGCAATCTAATATGTCCGCCGTCCTTTGGTGTATACGTCCTTTAGTGGGGGAGGTTAAGGAAGCTATATATGGTGTGGATGTCCTGGGATGGAGAGCCCTGGCCAACCACCGTCCGCATTTGTTTCCATATTTGTAGAACCCGCCTCATCT
The DNA here is from genome assembly GCF_035609145.1 of Eleutherodactylus coqui. Classification (NCBI taxonomy): domain Eukaryota; kingdom Metazoa; phylum Chordata; class Amphibia; order Anura; family Eleutherodactylidae; genus Eleutherodactylus; species Eleutherodactylus coqui. The sequence continues at coordinate 49,534,421 of NC_089842.1, read as the reverse complement.
TTTGTCCCTAGAGCATAATGTATATTGATCTAAAATGGAAAGGATTTTCCTCTGAGTATCTGAGATATCTGCTTTTTGTTCATCTGAGGGGGGCTCTTTTGTTTGAAAGTTCAAGGGTGTCAAGCTTCGTTAGCAATAGTCTCAGACTCTGCACGCGCTCCCGTTTTAGCCTAGCTCCATGGGAAATAAAGATTCCCCTTAGAACACATTTAAGAGCTTCCCATTGGATGGGAGGGGATGTGGAGTCAGATTCATGGACATCAGAATAATCAAGTATCGCCCATCGTATCTCCTCCATACACAGTGTGTCGTTGAGGAGGTTGTCATTGAGGCGCCATGTGTGGTTTGCCCTTTTTTCCGCAAAGCCCTAGAGGGCGCCAAATACCGGAGCGTGGTCAGACCATAGAAAAATCCCAACAGAGCTAGTGGGAGATAGATCTAGGAGGTCTTGAGATACAAACCAGATAGTCTAATCTATTATAGGTGTTATGTGCAAAAGAGTGGTAACTAAAATCCTGTGTTCGGTTGTAAAGTCCGCCATAAGTCAACTAGTTTCAGGGATGCTAGAGCCCTCTTAAATTTTCATGTGAGAAAGAATGAAACCCCAGACCTACCCACTGACGAGTCCATCTCAGGGTCGAAGCAGAGATTGAAGTCTCCTCCAAAAATAATTTGTGAGCCTGCAGCGAATCAGGAGAGAGCACCAAGGATCCGGACACCAAAGGGCACCTACAGATGGTTAGGGAAGTAAGCATTGGCGATTTGTTAATACTCTCTTTCTGAGCAACAATTTAAGGAAAATGTACCGCCCCTCTGGGTCAATCTCAGAAAAAATAATTTGGTGTGGAAGTTGTTTGTGGACAGCAATTGAGACCCCACATGATTTTTTCTCTGGGTGGGTACTATGGTACCATGAATTATAATGTTTAGAAGAGCAGTTGGGGATGTTACTCGTAGAGAAGTGGGTCTCTTGGAACATCACAACCAGGACTTTATTCTTGTGAAGGTGATAGAGAATCTGACCTCTCTTAGCTGGCTTGTTTAGGCCCCTGGTGTTGTGCGAGCAAAAAGTCAGATTATCCATAGGTACCGTCTCGAGTTGTCAGTGGCTGTGAACTGGATGCGGGGGATGGAGGGCGATAGGGAGAGAGGACATGGGACAAGGAGCTGAAAAAGAATAAAAATAGAAAGAAAAAAACAAAAAACAAAGGTAATTAAATAACTGGTTGTTCACCAGGTAACAGACTATGCTACGTGTCTTCCCGCCTAGTTGGGAGCGAAGAAGGAGACAGCAGGGCCGGCGCTCCCCCTTCTCCCCATGAGTGAAGATGTAGACCCAACGAGTCAAAGCTAAATCAGGCCAAAAGCAATGTGCCAATAGGAGGAGTGGCAATCAAACATAGAATACAGACATTGACTGACTAAGGAACAGGAAAACATTCAATCACACTATAGAACAAATGTAACAAGGTTGTGAGACCAGTGAGGTATCTTTTGGATATGTCGGGGCCAATCCAAGAGATCACAAGTCCCCGCTTGATCACACATGGAGGTCAGGAAGTGATTAGTCCCCACATATACTTCAAGCAGAGGAGAAAGAAAAGAAAACTCTCTGAGAGGTAGACAATCTTCAAGTTGGTGTGTTGCGGGATCTGAGTTTATCTCTCTGCCGCTTTGGGCAACCGTATGCTAGTTGTCACTAGGGTCCTGGACCAAAAGAGACGGAATGGACTGCCAGTCAGGAAGTGAGATCATGGGTAGATTAAATGTCCCTAGGAGATTAGGAAGGTCACCCAGGGAGCGGAGGTCGCTGATCTGCCGTCCTTCCAAGCCACCAGCTGAAACAGGTATCTCTAACGGTAGGGGATCTCTTTACACCTCAGAGCATCCAGGAGTGGTTTCAGAGCTTTACGAAGCTGTAGTGTTCTCCTGGCTAGGTCTTGCAGCAGCATGATTGGGGAACCATTGAATGACAAGTGTTCAGTATTTCTATCTCGTTTCAAAATGTCCTCTTTGTCTTTAAAGAAATAAATGCGACAAGTTATGTCACTTAGGTGTTTGGGGTCGAGAGATTTGGGACCCAGGGTCAGATGGATGCGGTCTATCTCTATGGGTTTATGTTGGGGCTTCCGGGTCAAGGAACTGAAGAAGTTTTGGGCCCACTGCTCCAACTGTGCATTTGTGATTTCTTCTGATAGACCCCGTATACGGATGTTGATCCTTCTGTGACTGTTTTCAAGATCATCAATCTGAGATAGGATAGAGGTCAGCTGCGTAGAGTGAGCCGTCAGAACTTATCTATGAGATTCAAGTGTTGATAAGGTTCGCTCCTGAGCCTCCTCGACTGCATTCACTCTGTCCTATTTGCTAAATTTCCTTTTGTATCTGGGTCACAGCCTGCTTATGTGTAGATTCAAGGTGTTGGAAGAGAGAGTCAATTTCAGACCTGGTAGGGAGGGCTTTAGTTTAATATGTGCTTTCCAGTCCCAGTCATTAATCTCGGATATAGCACTTGATGAGGAAGAGCAAGGGGCCCATGAGCTTTTGGTGTTGTGTGCAGGGGAGGAATTCTATGAGGCAGAGCTATCAGTCCCCATGGAGGGGAGGGGCTCTGTTGTAATGTGATTTTCAAGCTGAAATTAAGCAGAATCCCCTCTGCATAAGGCCGCCTGCACACGGGCGGAAATCCCGCGGCGGGATTATCCGCGGGATTTCCGCCACTGAAAGCCTGCATAGGAGTGCATTACAATCCGCACCCCTATGCAGACGGCCGCGGTTTGGCCACGCGAAATGTCGCGCGGCAAACATACCGTGGCATGTCCTATTTCTGTGCGGGGGGCTCGCAGAGCCTCGCACAGAAACGTCACTCACCCGGCCGCCGGCTCCGGTCTGCGCATGCGCCGTCTTCCCGGCCACCGGCACATGAAAGAGCTGGGGCCGCCAGGCGCGGGTGAGTACGGGCTCCTGCCTGCAGGCGCTGGGGTCGAGTCCCGCGGCGAGAGTTCTCGCCGCCGGATCCGACCCGCCCATCTGCAGGCGGCCCAAGGCCGCCTGCACATGGGCGGAAATCCCGCGGCGGTATTTCCCGCGGGATTTCCGCCACTGAAAGTTTGCATAGGAGTGCATTACAATACGCACTCCTATGCAGACGGCCGCGGTTTGGCCACGCGAAATCTCGCGCGGCAAACAAACCGCGGCATGTCCTATTTTTGTGCGGGGCTCGCACTCACCCGGCCGCCGGCTCCGGTCTGCGCATGCGCCGGCTGCGCGGCAGCCGGCACATGAAAGAGCCGGGGCCGCCAGGTGCGGGTGAGTACGCGCTCGTCCCTGTAGGCTCTCGGGTCGGGTCCCGCGGCGAGAATTCTCGCTGCCGGATCCGACCCGCTCGTCTGCAGGCGGCCTAAGACAGTGTGGTTCCTGATTTGAGTTCTGGGGCACCATGAAGTGTAGATTCCTTCCCAGGTGCTATGGTGAATGCCATGTGGGGAGATGCATGCTCCTGCTGCAGCGCCATCTTGGAAGGCAGGGAGGTCACGTCTGCAGTCCCTCCTGATTTCCCCCGGGGTGTTGTATCACCGCCTCTGGACAGATCCCCTCTCTCCATGGGGCAAGACACTTTAGAGGACCCCCCGGGTTCATCTCCTGAGACCCACTGATGTGAGTGTGAGGTGTTAGTGTCCCGCTATCGGGAGGGGGGGGGCACCGTGAGCCCGCTGGCTCCGCTGTCTCAGGGTGAGCCAAATGTCTCTCCTCTTCACCTCCTCCGTGGGATCTGCACTCAGTGGTGCTGCCCAAGGGGTGAGTGACCCGGGTACCTGCCACCCCCAAAGGGCATTGGCTCTCCTGCTCTCCTCCTGTGAGCTCCGTCGGCTCCCGATCCGCCGCCGCTGCCTGCAGGTTCTATCTCTCCTGTCCCCTGGTTCTTAGGCTGGATCTTCCTCTTTCCCATAACGCAGGTAGAAGTTATCCTTGGAGCCAAATAAATGGCCTTTGCTGCTAAATTCTGTTGGGATTAGCAGGAGCTAAGCTGGAATGCGACCTAGCCCGCCATCTACAAGCCACGCCCCGCGTGTAGCTTCTTAGATTGCTGTATGGATTGCATTATGAAATCTGGTGACAAGTCTTCTGATGCCCTACTTGGCCAAAAGTATGTTGATACTTCTAATTATTGGGTTTTATGTCAGTCACAACATTGCTAATGTGTAGATCAAGAATGGCTAAGGGAGACCACTAAAGCTGAATATAGATACGGAAAGGTCACTTTATTAGAGACACTCATCTAGTAACACATGGACCTCCTTTTGGCTTTTGGAACCACAGCAATTCATCATGGTATCCATCTAGAGATATCAGAAGACACAGGATGTACCAAGAAAAAATTCCCCACACTCTTAAGCCACCTCCAGTAGCCTGAGCTTTTAACACCTGACAGGAAGGGTTCACCGATTCATGCTGCTTGCTCCAAATTCTGACCCTCTAATCTGCATGGTGCAACATGAGTCTGGACACATTTGACCAGGCAATATTTTCCATTGCACAGTGATCCAATTTCTGCACTCTTTTGCCTACTGAAGTGTCGCCTTTCTGTTTCTCTTACACAGAAATGACACTGGTGAAGCAGGGTGATGGTACAGATTATTGCAAGGCAGACAGATGGTGACAGACGAAGTCAGCACTTTTTTTAAACTAAACTTTACTGAACTTGTCATGGCAACATCGTGGTCTCGCACAAAGTAGGTGCCAGAGTACATCACCAATTTAGGAGCACCACATCACTGTGGGCTGAATGCTCCATAGGTGGAAGAACACGTCTGAAATAATCTTATCTTGATGCATAAAACCAATACTCAAATTGCCTTATCCCCCATCACATTGTCATTTATATATTAACCCTCGTTACATGTTTGACGTTTATCAATCATATGTAATGTGTTAAACATCCTCTCATAATAAAGTATCACAATCCCCAATGAACTACAGCCCCCCTCAGGGAGGTACTCCCCTAGAACGTACTTGTCCGTCATAGTCTCTCAGTGAGTGGACACTAAACAGTCATCGGACCTGCTTCCTAAGGGACTGAATTCCCTCTGGGGAGACTCTCTATCCTTCCACGCTGCTTGTCCCCTTCTGCCCCCTCCTGGTTATCATGGCACTTTTGGTGGATTTTGGCCCCCAAATCATCAGGGCCCCTTCTTGCCTATTGTGCTGCTCCCCAGTTTGGGGACAGCGCCGTTCCTGCCACTTTCCTTCAGTAGTGGCCTGCCTCTGGCACTTCTCTCCTGTCTCTTCGACAATTGCTGGGCTCTCCATGTGCCACTAAGAGCTGTGACGCAACTCTATTTTCTTTTACAGTCCGCCTGCAGGGTCTAATAAGTTTGAGGACCAGGTGTGGGGTGGGTTTAGCCCTGCATCAACCCCTATCCAGGAGGCTGCTCTACATTGGGTGACGTGCTGGTCATGTTACTGCGGTACAGGGAGGCGTGAAGCCACCTCCCTCTATACAGTCACACTGTACAGCGCTTCTCCTTCCATTCAGCTGTAACACCTGGATGGTGGAGGGTGACTTCACCTGGCGCTCTCCTGTGCCTCTTTCCTTAGTGCTGCCCCCCCCCCCCCCCCCCACACACACACACACACACACACACACTCACACTCCCAGCTGCTGTGCCAACGGAGTAGCATAAATATACAAGATATATTTAAGAACACATAAGTGCAAATAATACCAGTATGAGTGTGTGAATATTACCAAAGGAACTGAGTTAATGCAAACCGCATTAGGCCACTTTAAAGGGAAAGGCAATTTTTTTTATTTACGAACAGTAAAAGAGCAACGGTGTATGAGAAACAGTCTTAACTAAGGATAAGCGAGTATACTCGCTAAGGCACTACTCGTCCAAGTAATGTGCCTTAGACGAGTAACTTCCTGCTCGTCCATAAAGATTCAGGGACCGCTGACAGGTGAGTCGCGGCGGGGAGCAGGGGAAAGCGGGCGGGAGAGAGGGAGAGAAAGATTTCCCCTCCGTTCCTCCCCACTCTCCCCCGCCGCTCCCCGCTCCGCGGCGGCCCCCGAATCTTTAAGGACGGGCGGGGAGATACTCGTTTAAGGCACATTACTCGAATGAGTAGTGCCTTAGCGAGTATACTCGCTCATCCTTAGTCTTAACATTACTTTGCAAAGGTTTGTTCGATATCAAAGAAAAGTATAGTTCACACGTTGCAATATACTGTTTCCTGAGAAAGGTTAACACCTGCCTGCTAACAGTATAATAAGCAGTACTCAGCGTCCTTATTTCTAAAGCTGGTTTTGAAGTACAGCGTTTGGTCTCTGTCCGTGACCTGTGAGCAATATCCTTTCAAGTAATAGTTGCTTCAGCATCAATATGTGTAATATAGCAGGCCTGTTACACGGACTCAGTCCCTATGAGTGTGCACATCCTTTTTAGTTAGCTGGAGGTCGACCTCACTTACTGTTATTTCCTTGCACTGATAAACTCTGTGGATGATCTCTAGCAACATTATCCAGTGCAGGGCATCGCTCACCCCCCTACAATGGAACTGGTCGTCTGCTGTTGTAGTGCATTGTGCACCATCTATTCATTAGAGCGATTTTTACATCTTCCCGACGCCTTTTGTTGATGAGTTTTTACATCCACAGGATCCCATTTTGCTGGATGTTTTCTTTGATTACACCGTTCTCAGTATACTATCCACACCATTGCATGAGAAAACCTAACAAGGTTGGCAGTGAAATCCTGGCCCCGGCTAGTCTAGGACCGATGATTAGGCTTTGTTGGAAGTCACTCAACTTGCTCAATTATCCCATCTAATGTAATGGGATAATCACACTTAAACTGATCCACAAAAAAACTTGTAACTTGATTGTATGCTTCGCTCCGGTGTCTTATGTCTAATTTCCATACAGGAAGCTGCAATCGGGAAAGGGCCGGTGTCCCTAATAAAGCAGCCATTTAGTGTATGTTAGATAGTTGTCAGCAGATTCCACCAATATCAACAGAATTGGATGATAATTTATAATTTCCCTATGTCGGCTGTTGGAGGAAACTAGGATCGGTCATGTTGTTATATCACCTTATTTCAAGTGCAAGTACAATTATTTGCCGCATGAGAGCTCTAAATAAAGTGAAAGAAGCCCCAGTTATTACTAATATATCTATAAAGAAAAGGTGTTGCTTAGTTTAGGATGAATTGGAATACTGTGAACCAGTCTTCATCAAATTAATATCAAAGTCCAACGTGCTTGTGGCAAAGACATTTCAAAGTCTACTGGCAAGGATCATCAGAAGGTTGGAGGCCATTGAAGGAGGACATGGAGAACCAGCTCCATATGAATGTTGAGGCGATGCGCACCACATTACAGATTTGTACACCGCCTAAGTTAGATAAGAGTCGTGAATGCTGGGGTCTTTTCGATCCTATGGGCTCCTCTATCAGAAGCTTTGACCTAGATGAGTACCATCGAATATCATATTCATTCTAAAAGAGGTTCATAGAGAAACTGTTATGATAAGTAGAACCTTACTAGGACTTGAGGACCTTGGAGGAATCACCAAATGTGGACTTGATAAGAAATTTAGGGTAGTGGCATTGTCTAGGGCAGTGATGGTAAACCTTTTAGAGACCGAGTGCCCAAACTGCAACCCAAAACCCACCCTTTTATTGCAAGGGCCAACATGTCAGGGGGCGGGGCTTATCACGATGTATGATTTTTACCCCCGTAGTTCTTAAAAGGACAAGGCTGTTTCAAAATATACAGCGTGCAGATTTTGACTTCTTTTGGATGCGGAAATGCTGTGGAATTTGCCACAGAAATTTCCGCTGAGGACATTCTGCAGCATTTCCACCTCGTGTAAACATATCCCAGCAGTGATACTGACCCCCCCAGAGCTGCCCCAGCAGTAAGGGTGACCCCCCCCCCCCCCCCAGAGCAGCCCCAGTGCTAATAGTGACCCACCCCAGAGCGGCTTTAGTGATTATAGTGACCCCGCACAGCGGCCCCAGTGGTAATAGTGACACCGCACCGTGGCCCCAGTCGTAATAGTGACATCCCACAGTAGCCCCCCAGTAGTAATCGTAACACCACACAGTGGTCTCAGTGGTAATAGTGACATCCCACAGTGGCCCCAGTAGTAATAGTGACATCCCACAGCAGCCCCCAGTAGTAATAGTGACATCCCACAGCAGCCCCCAGTAGTAATAGTGTCACCTCACAGCGTCCCCAGTAGTAATAGTGACATCCCACAGCAGCCCCCAGTAGTAATAGTGTCACCTCACAGCGTCCCCAGTAGTAATAGTGACATCCCACAGTGGCCCCCAGTAGTAATAGCGACATCACATGGTGGCCCCTGTAGTAATAGCGCCCCCCTCTGAGACCCAAATTTCCCCCTCTTCCCCCCCCCCCTCCTCTGCTTGGCGCTGTGGCTGCCACTGGTCCTAGGAGCACAATGTGACGTGCTGCCAGACACCTTCTCCCCTCCCCTCGCAGAACCAAGTAGGAGACGTCAGAGGAGGGGGGAGGAGGATCCCGGCTGCACACTGACATCACAGTGTGCTCCGGGATCAGCGCCTCTAGCAGCGCTGCTGAGTAAATAGCAGCAGGGGAGCTGCGGCACCCCTGCCAGTATTTACTAATGTGGGGAGTGGCAGACGGGAAGGCTCTGAGTGCCGCCTCTGGCACGCGTGCCATAGGTTCGCCACCACTGGTCTAGGGTAATAAGCTGCATGCTAAAAATCTGAGTGTCCGGTTTTGGATAAAAATATCCTTGCCTACAACACTTGAATGTATTTGTACTAAATATTTTGTAACAGTTAGAAGTTTTCTAATTGCCAATTCTTCTCTTTGTAGGGGTTTGGCTCACAGACCTGGTCCATGTAGCTGCTCATGAAATCGGCCATGCCCTGGGATTGATGCATTCTCTCAACAATAACGCCCTGATGCATATTAATGCCACATTGACTGGGAAAAAAGTAATCTCCCAAGATGACATGTGGGGAATCTACAGTCTGTATGGTGGGTCCAAGTTGTACAAGTTCCACACATACGATCGCTATTAAATAGATTGGGTTATTCTGGGTATTTTTTTTTTTTACCTTGCAGGGTGCAGAGACCGATACTTGGTGTGTTCCAGCTGGGCACATAAAGGTTACTGTGACTCTAGGAGGAAGCCTATGAAGAAGTATTGTCCATACAGCTGTGACTTCTGCTACGGTATGTATTCCAATGTGATTGCATTTCTCATAGATTGTCAATATGTTCTAAAATTCCCCTTAATGGTTGACAGCCAATGCAAAGCTGATCATGGAACAGAGTCCACCCGGTTCTTGACACTAGTGGTGGTTCAGCTGGACCTGTATGAATCTGAGTTTCATGAGATGTCTGATTAATAAGTCATACAATAACAATAACATTATTAATCCTTGGAAAACATGGAAAGCTCAATAAATTAAAATATGCTCATTGACAAAAAAAAAATATTGCACCGAGAAGTTGTTGGCATCAAATGAAAAAAAACCCAAAAAAACTGCAATTAATAGGAAGCTCTAGTATTCTGGGGGGCCACCTTTCGCCTAGATACATGATGAGATACAGTCTGGCATGGAGGCATACAGGATCCTTGTTATCCTACGGTATATTCGCCCAGATGCAACTGGGCCTCTAGATCCGGCACACTCATAGGCTGCTGATGCTGGTGTCCTGGCGGGTCTCATACGGGTCATCATCAATAAATCTGCCACCTGGCAGAGGCATTCCTAGGAAACCCTTGCTGTGTTTGGGTGAGCATCATCATACTGAAATATGCCCGTTGGGATGAGATGCAATACACATGGCCACAGAATTTCTATCACATATCGCTGAGCTGTTAGTGTCCCCCTCGTATCACTACTAGGGGTGACCGACTGTCGTATGCGATGGTCCCGTAGAACATCACACCAGCAGTAGGGGTAGTGTGTTGCTCCACAGTAAAAGCAAGATTGACAAGATCACAATGAGGTCTCCATACTTTAGGCCCAATGTCCACGGGGAAAATAGATTTATTAAATCCGTGTGGGTCTTTCACATGAGTGATCGGTGCCCACAGGGAATCATTGGGCGCCCGCAGGTAATTTAATACCTGCAGATGTCATTTTTTTCCCTGGCGTGCGGATCGCACTCGCGGGAAAACAGTTCCATTTTTGTGCGTTTCTCCCGCACGGACGGCTGCTGCGGCTTCCATCGAAGCTGTCCGGATCCGCGGCACGTCTGCAGCTGTCACTGCATCTGTGTGGCGGACCGTGAGAAAGGACAGCACACCGCCGGCGTCCCGAGCGCATCTGCCATACAGAGGAAAAAAAACAAAACAACTTGCACGGAGGAAAGCCCCGCAGCGTCCGGACAGGTGAGTATTATGTGTTTTCTGGCCTCATGTCTGCAAGCCGGGTGGAATCCGCTGCAGGATTCTGCACAGGTCAACTACGTGGGTCCGTGGACATGGGGCCTTAACATGACGGTTATTGGCTCCCAAACAAAACCTGGATTTGTCTCTAAAGATGATACGGTTCCAATCTGTAGCAGTCCAGGTTTCGTTCTAAGACTATTGCAATCAAAGGAGACTGTGTCAGGGTATTAACGACAGGACAAATAATGGGTGCTAAGTGCCTGGAAATGTTCCGTGCAGAGACAGTGTTCAGTAATGAAGTTTCCCCGTGTCTGGATGATGGATAATGAAACTGTTGGATCTGCTCTTGTTTGTCGGTGGGTCAAATGATCCTCTCTACCGGTGGTCTGACTGGGCCTTACAGAGCACTGCTCCCAACAGCTTGGTCATTATGGCCCAGATGGTGGGCAATTTATCAAAACGACCATCCCACTTCTCTCATTTGAATGCTGAGTCCCCTCTCAAAGTCTGTTAACTGGGCAAAATGTCATTGAGTGTGTTGTAGAGTCTAGCGGTCAACGATCTCTCAACAGGAGGTGTACTACACGAAAGTAGCCTCTGAGAGCCTTTTTATAGGGCAACAGGGCAGCACTTTTACAGCGTCTGGTGACAAAACCCAGTATCTCATCAGTCCACTACTGCAAGCCTTTACACATTTGCCCGGGACATAATTGCATGCAGAGTTATGCAGCAATCCGACATTTCTATCTGGGTGAAATTTTTTGTCAATAAGTGTATATTTATATGTTAATTAACTTTGCTAAAAATGAGGGAGCAGCCACTCCCCTCTATATGAAGAGGCAGTGTGAGTGGCTGTCTCATCGGTGTCCCGCACAGGTGTAATTCGCTCCCCCATTTGGTAGTCAGCTACCTGCATGGTGAGAGGAGGATGCATCTATATGCACTCCTCACTCAGTAAGTAATGGCCGTTTTCTGCGATTGTTTTTAATTTTTTTTATATTTCCCCTTCTGTGATGCATTGAAATGAGATTGAGTGTAACTACTGTGGGAGAGTCAGCTCAGGTAGAGCGCGGGGTTGCAATGTGAGCGGCAGTCAGAGACCACAACAGCATATAAAGTCCATACAGGCTTGGCCTTTGTTTATTAGAAAGGGTAAAAATAAACAAAATACAGCCTTAACTTCAGGCATAAAACAAAATCCTGCTTATCCAGCACTTTCTATATAGAGTCCGTCCCTGACTATACGGAAGGCTCGCTGCAGCCGCACGAAAACCACACGCTTGTGCAAAAGTCCAGTTTGTCCCTTGGTAAGGGATAAGGCGTCTCACGAGACCAGCAGCTTGCAGCATCGAGCTGCACCTGGCCTCACTCTACCGCCTTGCAGACTTTTATGGACTGGGTTAACTACCCAGCCTCTACACCTGGGAAGCTTGCCTCCCCTTAATAAGACCTGGAGTGGAAGGGGTGGAATGGTCAGCCCCACTACCAAGCCTGCCATCCATTCCAAAGAAAAACCAGGCCCAAACATGTTTTATAAAACATCTCCAGCAACTACTCTTGCTAGGGATCATTATGCATCCTGGTTTTTCCCCTTGTCCCATACAGTGAGACACGAACTCCCTTCATATCCACTGGGCGTAACATCTGAATTGAGGGGGAACATACTGACCGTGCACCATTAACCCCTTCAGTGTCTCACACTACAAAGTCGAGGTCGGACAGTTTTACACTTGTGGGATGTTTAGGCTGTGGTCCACAATATATGAAGTATCACTGCTTAAAAACCTTCAGGTGTGAACGAAGTAAAACTTAAGGGTGCACATCAACAGAAGAGTGGAAAAGTAATTCCTTTTTACGCTTGTTCTAAACCTCGAGCAAAGAGCATACATTGTATCCAGAATGAAGAACGTAATGATAATGATTACTGCTATTAACCAACTTGCGCTGTAGATATGGGTACCTGACAGCACTTCATCATTGTACACTTTAGACTTTCCATTCCCAACCCGGATGCCAACACCGATACCACCCAGAACCAAAGTGCGGATGGTTCCAGAAGGCAGAAATGTAACCTTCACCTGTGGAAAAAAGATTATCCATAAGAAAGGCAAAGTATAGTAAGTATATTATATAAATACAGCTGATTTATTGTAGGAGCATGATGTGGCCACATTTCATTCCACCCCAAATCAAAATAAACCTACAAGCCAAGCTGCAACTATTTTGGAATCTTATTCTGATACCTATGGCTACCTCCCATATGTCACACTAAAGATCAGTAAGGTTGTCCCTCAATGAGAGTCAGAGACCTGCAGCTCTCTGTTTGCCAATGTACTTTACCTGGGCAAATGAAAAATGATAGACCCGTGCCTTAAAGGGGTTGTCCAGCTGTAAACTATTGGTGAGCTATCATCGGGTTAGATCATTAATAGTAGATCAATGGGGATCTGTCACCAGGGAACCCCATTGATCAGCTGTTCCCTTAGCCAATGCACTCCTGCACTGAGCTGATTTTTATATGAAGCGGAGAGCTCCATTCTCTCTGCAGTGGTCAGGCTTGGTATTACAGGCAAAAGTTCCCATTGAAGTGAGAACGGAGCTGTCCATTTCCTTCAGAAATAAGCTTGGTGCAAAAGCTGGCTGACAGGGGTCTGGGCAGAAAACTGTTGCCAGTCTACTATTGATGGCCTATCCTGAGAATAGGCCTTCAATAGTTTGTAACTGAACAGCCCCTTTAAATCATACTGTGAAGTCTCTTTGGGACAACTAACCAAAATTGCATTTAAGAGTGGTCTTCTAAGGGGATGGCATATTAAAAAGAAAATGGACATCTGTTCTGCATAAGGGGTGGTCTTTTAGAGCAGTTTTACTGTACTGTAAAGTGGTGAAGACCAGCTGAAATTGCCACTCTTGTCTACTTTTGTATGTCTACAGCTGGTACAAAGACAACGAGCTCCTGGAATACTCATACCCTGGATATCTGTCCCTCAATGATGACCACATGAGTATAATCGCCAATGCCATCAATGAAGGACTCTATACCTGCATAGTAAAGAAGAGGGAACGGGTGCTGACAACCTACTCATGGAATATAAGAGTACAAATGTGAGGAATCCAGTAGTCACTTAGAATTTTGGACAACATAGGACCAATGATTTGACCGACTGTATGCACACACACCATCTTTTCTCGACAACTAGCCATTTTGCTACGTTGATTACTCAACCTCTCAATACTTGGTGCTGATGCAATGCATTTTTGTCTACTGAGGGTACCTTTACATTGTTGAGCTTTGCACATATTACCCCCTGCAGAAGTTACATTTGCTAGGGAGATACAAAACCCCTAATTGGGGTGGATTGATGTGATATCATTGACGTTGCCATAGAACAGAAGCTTTGAGCTATAGTGAACAGCTGATTTCATGATTCTCAACCACTGAGGACACTGGTGAGTTTCACTGCTTCACGAGAGCTGAAGAGCTACAAATTGCATAAGCCTGCGGTAAAGTAATGGAGAATGTAATGGCACTGGGTCCGCAACGCATATTATATACCTGAACATGCAATGGTGCTCTGTAATACAGGGTGTTGTCAAAAAGATTGATCCAGCGCTATAGCTCACTACTGGTGTCCTATATTGTGATTACCATAGTGTACTTGAATAGGAAGGCATGTATGTACTACAAGAGGGTATGGCACACGGCCCCTGGAACATCAATTTCGTGTTGTGGCCCCTGTAAGAGTAAAACCCAATTGCAAAGTTGAATAGTAGCATGTGAGCAGCAGAAGTTTTTAAGTACCATGGGACCGCTGCTATGACTGAAGTAAGGTCAGGAATGCTATCTTTTCTCCTTAGGGAGAGCACCTAGAAGGTGAGTGGGGAGACCTATAAGGCCATTTATGCTCCTCTGGGTAATATGCAAATAAGGGAGCTCGAAGTGGCCTCCTCCTGCTATGATACATGCATGGAGCCATCATTGGACCAGTGTTCATTCCAAGGACTCTCAACAACCTGAATGTCCTGCAGACAATGGTGGATCTGGATGATCTGCCCCTATTGTAGCAGAAAAAGACCACTTCAAGTACCCTTTTATTTCCTCAGTCATAACAGCGGTCCGATGGGACTTAGAGACATGGAAAGCAGATTCCTGCTTCTTACATGCTACGCTACAACTTTGCAATTGTGTTTTACTCTCTCCTCGACAGGGGCCACAACATAAAATTGAAATCCATGTTCTTGGGTCCCCAGGGGCCTGTGTACCATATTATCATGTAGTACATCCAAGCCTTCCTCTTCAAGTGTGCTATTATTTTAATCTAGGACACCAGTAATGAGCTATATAGCACTAGATCACTTTTTGACCACACCCTGTCTATCACTGTAGATCCAAACCCCCATTCTCATCAATGTTCACACCATAACTGGCTTGAATAGCAGCAGTTAGTTGTGCATGGGTATCTACACAGATGTTGATCTGGACACAAACAGTGGGATATATTGACTGTGTTCTCATTCTATGTGGAAGCTTCACTGCAAGAAACCTCTTAATATATTAGTCACATCTGGCAGCACCTCCATGAGCCAGACTGATGTAAATTACTATAGTAAATCTGGCAGCACATGCGTCCATGCCCCTGAAAACTAGGGCCCACGCTTTTTTCCCCCCAAAAAAGTTGCAATTTTGGATCCTGTGCCAAAATTGCAACTTTTTGATGCCAGCATTCTAGCACAAGAAGAAGGCTAATTAATACATATACCCCAACGTCCCTAAAATAAAATCAGGAAGTGTAGTCATGAGCCTATGACAGCACAGCCCCTTAGAGCTACAAGCACTGATCACTCACTATGGATGAAGTTTTTTTTTTACTTTTTCTATAGAAAACTCTTTGCAAAGAAAATTCATTTATTTAAAAAAAAAAAAGTTGTCGAATATTGTAAAAGCTGAACATGAATAGCCTCAACCACCGATATGGCTGCGCAGGAATAAGACAATTACAAATATTTTCAGTATTTTATTCTATATAGCGGGGCTTTATTTATAGTTAAATCCAGCCATAATTATACCCATGCTTTTGTATTTACACCAATTTAAAAAAGTTAGAATAGTGCCTCCGGCTGTTTCTTTCCTCAGATATTTCAGGACTAAATATTAGCAGGTGGTGCTGTTTTAACAGTAGTCCTGGAATATCTGAGGATAGAAAAAGCAGGTGGCGCTATTCTGTTTATATCCACAGATATTTCAAGACTGTTAGAAATAGCGCCACCTACTGTTTCTATTGAAGAGGCTTTCTGTGTCCGGTCTATTTCAGTAAATATACCAGATGATCACAACTACTTAGTCTTGCTTCTCTGCGGTAACACTTATTACTTGCTCAGCATCCAGTCGGACATCAAAGAAGACACAGCAACATCAGAAGTAGCCGCTCGCTACACCAGGGAACCCTCCACATACCCAGCGGAGCAAAGATAGAAGCAAGACTGAGAAAGTGGAAAGTGGAACAATTAAGCCCCATTAGACAGGACGCATGTCGGGCAAACGATGACCAACACTCATCCCCGCACATACACGCTTCGGTGCTCCTGCCCGGGAGCTTGTATCACTGGCTCACAGCAGGGTGGCAGGAGCAGATTTCAGTTCTCGCTCCCCCCCACCCTTCTCCATTCAGTTAACATAGTGACCGTTCAATACTGAATGGCTGCTATTTACTCTGAACTGTCATAGTTAAACTCCATCGCTCACCGTTTATGCAGCATAAACAATGGATGATGAACTGATCGCCGATCACTCAGTGTAAATAGCAGTCATTCAGTATTGTAGTACTTCAGTATTATAGCTGGGCATATAAACAGCAGGTGGCGCTATTGTCACATCAGTCCTGGAATATCTGGGAAAAAAAACCCCTCTTTAATAAATGTAAACGCAAAAAAAAAAGTATTTATATTTATGGGCTGGATTTCACCAATAACATTTTTGGTTGGACAACCCCTTCAAGATGCAGGTAGGTATTAGTAGCAATTTCATATTTATTCAGCATGTGGAGAATGACTAGGCCTCCCAACACTCTTCAAAAATGCAATGCAGGACAATTGCATTTGTATATATCTTCTGTAGTTACACAAATCATTAGAAGGTCACTCTGGTGAACACATTTTTTCTATCCCTGCCCCCCTCAAGTGATCATCAGTCACACTATGGAGGTCTTGATGGTGAGAGATTTTGGTTTCACTTTCAAGTCTATCCCATGATGCATCAGCACAGGATTAGTTGAGGCTACACGAATGTTTGCTGCCTGGGGGGGGGGCAATTTAATTAGAGACCATAAGCATATAGTCAGGAGGATGAGCTGTGATCTCCTCTATTATAACTGTGCACACTCCCCTCTAAGAAGTTTCTGTAATAGCATCTCACAAACTGAGAATCTTACTAAAAAATGAATCCATAAACTCAAGTAGATCTGAGCTAGGCAGAATTGAGATCACATGACCATCTTAAGGAAAAGAGGCCAGGAGTTTCAGACAGTAAGCAATAACTAACCAAGGTAACACGAGCTGACACATATACACATAGCTACAACATGAACAATTTTTTTTTAAAGTCACCGGAGTGGCCCTTTAAGCTCCTTGTGTTAATTGACACAGAGAAAGGTTAAAAGGTAAAAAAAAAAAACCCACAAAACCATTAATTATACACATACCGCTGGTGAGGATATGGTATCATACATATAATAGAGAAGGGCCGCCCGATGGTGCCCCATTTAGTTCTTTTATTGTACTACATTTTCATATATTATGCAGTGGAATTAAGATTTTCGGCTTTGCTGTTTTGTGTGTCTGACAGGTTTGATTTAATAAATCATTTGTAAATAAATTAAAGGGTTTGTGTTTTCCTGTAAACAATGTAAGATAGAAAAGCCCATTTACACAACGATTATCGCTCAACATTCGTTCAAATGAATGTGTGCAATAATCGTCACATGTAAATGCAAAGCCATCGTGCTCTATTCGTTCATTTGTCGTTTATTGCTCAGTTTCAGCCTGCATAAAAATGGTTATTAGTTTGTTTTTCGCTTCGTTTAAGGCCTCTTTCACATGGGCTACAAAATCATCCCTACAAAACACATCTATGTGAAGCCCATGCTTTCCAATGGGTTCTTTCAGGCTACAAAACATCTCTCATGTGAAAGAACCCAGGGCTTCACATTGTAGTGATGATTTTGTAGCCCGTGCGGATGCAGCCTCACATACATGCGTTTTGTAGCGCTGCTTTGTAGCCTTGTGAAAGAGGCCTAAATGGCATTTGCTCAGTCTTTGGCTAACAATCACCCCTCAAGTTGTTTAGTTTTTCAAACACAATGACTACTTGTTTACTCATGCCGGCTGAAGACCATGGCTTTTCTTCACACTAATTAAAACCCTGCTAGCCAGAAATTCCTCACATAAACACTCTCCCACCTGAGCAATCATATACAGTGTTTACTGCTATGGCATTACATCATACTGTACAGGGACCGGACAGGCTTCTATTAAACCTGTCCGGTCAGATCGCGGGACGTTGTGCGGTTGCTAGGCAGCCGGGGACCTTCAGAAAGGCCCTAGGGCTACCTGCAAACAGCGGTATTTAAAGTGTTAACAGTTCCGATGAGCGGCGTGGCTCGTCAGAACTGCTGCCGCCGGGTGCCCACTGTAAGAACAGCCGGCACCTGACGTTGTATGGAGCGGGATCCACCCGCAATCCTGCTCTATACAATCACTTGTTCGGACATACGAACAAATGTACTTGCGAAGAGGCTCCTGGAAAGGAACCTGTTCGCAAGTAGGGGGACCATCTGTATTAGTTTTGTATTGGCATTATATCTTTGGCTGCGAGGAATCACCTCATGTTCTCCATGGGATCCGCACTTACCTTACAGATTGCACCATAGGACAACACAAGATGCAGATATTATAGTAAGTGAAGCCTGTAATCAGAAACAATATGATCAAGTTTGGCATGTTCTTTGATATTCCCGGACTCCCTTGATTTGTTGTCTATGTAGCTCCTTAAAGGTGTTGTCCAGTTGTAAACTACTGATGGCCAATCAGCAGGATAGGCCAGTAATAATGGTAGGTCAGCAGGGGTCTGCCACCCAAGTGCCCACTGCAATCGGCTGTTTGCTTCCTGCAGATTTCAGCTCTGTGCACAAGCACACAGGCCCAGCAGACAGCTCTGTTCTCACTGCAGTGCCCAGACTTGGTATTACATGCAAAGTTTCCATTGAAGTGAATGGCCTGTAATAGGAAGCTTGGTCACTTCAATGAGAACAAAGTTGTCTACCTTCTACAGAAATCAGCTCAGTAAACCAGCACACCGGTGAAACAGTTGATCAGTGGGGATCCTAGGCAGCAGACCCCTGCTGTTCTACTATTTATGGCCTATCCTGCTGATAGTCCACATAGATAACAACTTGACAACCTTTATCGTATTTGTTAACCTTGTTTTTTTGATGTGGTGAATTTTCAGTTTTATTTGTGTGTGTGTTAGTGCCATGGGCCACTTTTTTCAATCATATTAACCCTTTAATGATCAGAGTATTGTGGTCCTGAAAGGACCATACTAGGGGCATAGCTAAAGGCTCAGGAACCCTGGTGCAACAGTACCATATCTAAACTGTGCTGCATAAAGCTGCAAAACACATTTGCATACATGATCTTGCCCCTTGGCATAAGCTTTCCAAACATGACTCGTTTCCTGGACTACGTGAGAATTTGTTTGGCGCCCCTTAAGGCCCATTTACACCAGCCAATGATCGCTTTAAAAAAAAACAAAAAACAAAAAAACCCCATGCTAATCTGCGATCGTTTTAGCGATCATCGGCGCGTCTAAACACACGCCCATCGTGCGCTTTTCAGGTATTGCTAGCTGATTGTTAAATTCGGTCTTAAGGCCCATTTAGACAACGATTATCGCGACTTTTGAGTGATAATAGTTGTCATTTACAGCGCAAGATGAGTGATCACCCAGCTGTTATACAGCCAAGCGCTCAGAGCAGAGGATGCAGAAGACAAGCGGCTGTTTTTAATACTTGTCATGGATTTTTTGTTTTATTAGGGGCAATGTGTACAGAAAACACTTGCAAACCCACAATTTTTCATGGAAGTGCGATGTGTTTGCAAGTGCAATAACGGTCCAAGTTTCTAAGACAGATATTGCACTAGCCCATGTAAATTGACCCTTATGGGATCTGCTACCTTCAGTCTTGAAGCGCTTTCATGTGGTTGTGCTCATATTCAGACTAGACGTGGTAATGACCCCCCTTGTCCTTCCACCCTTTCATTTATTTTACCAAGATGATTCTCAGTTTATTGGTCCAGCTGTTGATCTCCGATTGGCCTTCAGCTCTCTTTCGCAGTGTAATATCTGAAGCCATGCCCCCTATTGAAGCATGAAGCTGAAGTTTCCATACGTGACAGTAAGAATGTAACAGGCAATTTAAACAATTATAAACTGCATTTTAATTCTACAAATATACAGTAGTGAAAAATAAATACGTCAAAGACGCCAGTCCCTGCTCGTGTCCCAAGGTCCTTCTCTGGAATGAAGAGTTCATGGTATGATGGGGTGGTAGATGAGTCTGCTACAATATTTGGGTGGTTTTGCTGGATCTGAATCCTTGCCCTTATTATTCAGTTCTCAAGTCAGAAAATAAAGTCTTTTCCTTTTTCAGTACACTTAGAACTTGAGGCTGAAGCCGGGTCCTGCTGCAGATGCCCCCTGATTAGTGGTGGTTAGGTGAAATCCAGTGTCCTTAAGATCATCGTCCCCCTGAAATAAGAGGGGAGAATATTACAACGGAGAACAATACACACAAGTGCAGAATATAAGTCCATCATATACAATGCTTCATTTGTTGACCTGTGAATACAAAAAACCTACTAGGGACCTTGAAGAGGGTATTCTAGGCGTTTTGAACTGAAAACCTATACTCAGAATAGGTCACTAGTAGTTGATGGATGGGGGGGGGGGGGTTACTGCTCAGGATCCTAATTAAGGGTAACACAGCTTGCTTACATGCCGCGGTCATAAATGACAACATATAAGAGTTGTCAAATAGTCGTGATCAGAGCTTACAGCCAGCATCCACCAAGTATGCGTTAGAGTTGTGGGGTCGGGTATAAAGGGGGCTCAGAAACCGAGCCTATGATGTACATCACGTAACAAAGAGGAAAGGATTACTTTAAACTAGGAGATCTATACTTCTCATTGTAAGCGATGGATCAACAAGCTTACCAGCTGAGCGTAACCGAGTCCTCCCTCCGGGGGTCGAGGGCTTGTGCCACGTTTAACTCTCTGCTGTTCACTTTTTGCTGGCCATGTGGGGAACATGGAAGGGTCAATCGGCAGGGGGCTTTCAGAGAAATAATCATGCTTTAAGCCATCTTCTGCAGTAATTCTTTTTGCAGGACAGTAGGTCAGAAACCTGAGGAAAACACAAACAGTAAATGGATGGTAAGAGGAACCAGTCGTAACAATTTTCAAAGACATCCAAAACTCTGAAATACTGTAAGTACTTGTTCATGAGGTCAAATCCTTGATCCGAGAGCAGAGCCCCAAATCTCTTCCGGAGGTTGTTGTAAGGATATTCGGAAAAGGTCATTTTCTTCACTGCTGGAAGCTCATTGTAACCAGGCCAGATCTTCTCACTTGGGGTACCAAGATCCTGGAAAACAAATTTGCCAGATCTGACTGAAGTGTCCATACCGTGGCACCTTGTAGCACCACCATGAACAAGATGGCAGAACACTACAACAAAAATGTAACATCTATTAAAGTTGATGTCTCAATCCACACCTTGGTGTCACAATCTAAGACTACGGTTGATGGGGGAGGGGGGAAGCAGTGGCAGAACGCCTCCCAAGTGAAGTCATAATCTTTGCGGTGTGAAAGCCCCTATAAAACACAATCCACTTTACCTTAAATACTTTGTTGATCTGATCAATCTCAGATTTTCCAGGAAAGAGAGGCTTTTGGGTCAGAAGTTCTCCAAATATACAGCCCACCGACCACATGTCTATGGCTGTGGAGTATTCCTGTGGAGAAGAGATTAAAAATATGAAATTAACCGATTTTAGTTGAAATGGTTAAAATATCAAGACTTCAAAAGTTACGTCCACCACGGCAATGTTTTTTTTATTAAACATTTTGATTATAAACCGTAACACAAATGGGTGACAATGGAGAACGATTTAGGCCCCATTTACACAGGATGCATCTAGGCTATACTATCGGCAGGAGCGAGTGACGTCGCCGCTAGTTGTTGGTGCTTGTGTAGAATGGTCAGACAGGCAGATCACCGCTGAGTATCGTTCACTTCTCACTCAGCGCTTCACATTCTACGAGAAGCATGAGCAGGGAACATTTAGACTTTGAATAAATTTTGCGTGATAATCGTCCCGTGTAAATGGCCCTTTACATACGCAACTTCAAACAATACGGCAAAGAAAGCAATACCTCTAGCTGAATATTCACATTTTTGTTAATATTCTAAACATACAGTCAAACAATTATAGAAATAACCCAATAAACTTTCATTGGCATGATGACTTTTATTCTGGATCTCAAAGATTAGGATTGGTATCCAGAGTTGATATATAATGCGTAGTGCTAAAACAGAATCAAAGTTGTAGAATCACGTTTCCAAACAGCTGAGAAGCAGATGTATAATAGATAAGTGTTACATAAAGCTAACAGTAGTGAGCGTGCGAGCGGAGCAAGTGTGGCTGTATTCTAAGTGTGCTGTTTAACCCGTTAAAGACCAGGCGCTGTAAATTTACAGCGCTTGGTACCAGGCTTAAAGCCCAGCCATATGTAAAATTACAGCGGGGATTAAAGCCTCATGATGCTGCAATCAATTAGAAGCAGGGTTGGTTGTGAGCTGCTAGTCACAGCAGATAACCCGGAGGAGGAGGGAAAAGTGCGTTTTAACCCTTTCTGCCTCCTCTGTTTAGTAGACATCGCTCAATGAGCCATACGTACTAAAAAGGGAAAGCGAAAGGGTTTCTTCCACCATGGGAGCCCAGGGGTCACGTGACTGCTCGGATTCCCTGTTACAGCAGAGCTGCAGGACCCTGGCCAGCTCTTCAAGTGACTAATGTCACTACAGGGGATGTTTTTCCCTGTAACTGAGGGTCCTATGGATGCTGCAGCTACAGTGGAAAAATGTCAAATAAAAAAAATAAGAATAATTACATAAATAAGTAAATAAAAATTACAGAATAAAACAATATATACATAAGAAAATAACCCAAAGCAGACGCCAACCAAAACCGTCGCTATATGCGCCCTGTAATCCAAAACCATACATAGTATACATCAAAACGTCTGAAACAAAATGAGGAACCCATTCCCATACTTTATTTCAGCGTAAATATACTAATTCTAAAAAAAACACCACTATAAATGTTTTTAGCTCTTTACCCCCAATAAAACAAACAAACAAAAAAAAAATAAAACGGAAAAAAGGCAGTGAAAAAGAGATTTTTAAAAAAAAAGCCCTATATGTCACGGAAAAAGGAAAAAAATTATTTTGGAAGCTAAAGAAAAAAAATAGAGCAGTAAAACCACCACATGTGTAAAATCCCTAAAAAGTGTCTGGTCCTTCAGATACAAAACAGCCTGGTCCTTAAGGGTTAATGTGTGACTTGGGATTAGTGACTTTGGGAAAGTATTTTACTGCGTATCTATTTGAATTTTTGCATATATTACTTTTTCTCTAATCTATCTGTATGATCCCCATTTAGAATGTGCTCTATGATTGACAATGCCGTCCAGTGTACATCTTGTGCCATGTATGCAGTCTATGAACAGCCATTGCTGTACGCGATGTGAGCGTTTAATGCATTTGGAAGCCCAGATCCTGGATCTAAATCTAAGAAGAGAAGAATTTGTGGCAGCAAGCAGCGATGCAGTAAAAACTTCTTCCTTTATTACTCCATACACATACGACGTTTCGATCAACACAGTGATCTTTGTCAAGTAGATCACTGTGTTGATCGAAACGTCGTATGTGTATGGAGTAATAAAGGAAGAAGTTTTTACTGCATCGCTGCTTGCTGCCACAAATTCTTCTCTTCTGTTTGCACTACTTTGGGGTCTCAGGATCCGGATCCCTTTTGTGGCGTGCACAAGGTTGGTCCCACCCTGTGGGTTGAGTGGAGTAGTGCTGCCCTGAATTGTATTATATGTTCTGGATCTAAATCTAAACAGCTTGCAACACAGCAATCCATTGGCAATATGGAAAGGAGTTTACTGTTCACAGAGCAGACAATTGCTGGGGAAGATGTCCGAGTGGATGGCAGCACGGGAGTGCAGGATGATCAGGGAGGCTAGTCCTGAACTGGCACATCCCAACAAGTTTGCAAAGTTGGCAGATGAAGGGAATGCCATTAAAGAGTTAGCATAGCTGCAGCACGACATGCCCTCTAACCACCAGGGAATGTGTCTGCTCCAGTAAGAATGGGAATAGGAGTACAGGGCAGGCTGGACAGGTCCTGGTAGTAGGAGACTCAAATATTAGGGGGACAGACCAGGCAATCTGACAAAAAGACCCGGATCGTCGGATGTTGTATTGTCTTGCTTGTGCTCCAGTTCGACACATCGTGGATCGGGCTGACAGTGCAAGGAAGGGGCTGGTGAGGATCCAGCGGTCATGGTGCACATTGGCACCAATGACAAAGTAAGGTAGGTGGCAGATCCTTAGAAACAATTTCAGGGAATTAGGATGTAAGCTCAGGGCAAGAACTTTTAAAGTAGGATTTACTGAAATACTACCTGTACCATGTGTCACACCAGAAAGGCAAAGGGAGATTAGGAAAGTAAAGAAGTGGCTCAAGAGTTGGTGCAGGAAGGAGGGGTTTGGGTTCCTGGAGAACTACACTGACTTTGTTGGCTACAGGTTCTACCATATGGATTACAACGGTGAGGGTGCAGCTGTGCTGGGGAAGAAGATGACTAGAAGGTTGGAGGAGTATTTAAACTAGAGACTGGGGAGGGCAATTACAGCGATAGGGAGGAAGACAGTGACCTGGGATGAAATAATGAAAATGGGGTTGAAGCAAGCGGTAGGAGGGGTTAGAACAGTTAGAACTAGCAGAACAGTTAATAGGGATACATTTAAAATAAAATATATGGCGACTAATGCTAGAAGTCTGACCAAAAAGGTTGATGAACAAAGTGATAATGTCTGAGGAAAACTATGACATAGTGGGGAAAACAGAGACCTGGTTGAATAGAAGCAGTGAATGAGTAGTGAACTTAAAGGGTCACAGTCTGTTCAGACAAGATTGTAAAAACCTGCTTAAAGCCCACACTACAGGAAGAGCTAGATAGGTAGGAAAGTAGGTAGTAGATGAACATGTGGAGTCGCTATGGGCAGAAATGCATGGAGGTGAAAAACAAAATCCTCATAGGGGTTCTCTCTAGGCCACCAAATAGAACAGAAGCCATTGAGAAGGTAACAAGTTTCTGTCAATAAGTAAAGATAATTACTTTACCCAACTAGAGGAACGGCCAATATTAACCAACAGAACAACAAGGGGGGAGGTTGAGGGGCACCTTGGAAATGGTGACCATAGTAACATGGTACGCAAGGCCGAAAAAAAGGACATATGTCCACCCAGTTCAGCCTATTACCCCCGCCCCCCCCCCCCCCTTCCAATGTTGATCCAGATCAAGGCAAAAAAAGCAAAAAAACACAGCAATGAGGTAGAAGCCAATTTTCCCCATTTAAGGAAGAAAAAAAAATTCTTCCCGACTCCAATCTGGCAATCGGAATACTCCCCAAATTAACAACCCTTTTGAAGTCATAAGTGATAATATTATATCACTCAAGAAAGGCATCCAGGCCCCTCTTGAACTCTTCTAGTGAGCCCACCATCACTACATCCTCAGGCAGAGAGTTCCATAGTCCTACTGTTCATACAGGAAAGAACCCCTTCTATGTTGGTGTAGAAACCTTCTTTCCTGGGTATAAATAGGTGATGTGAGAGATCTCTGTATTGTCCTCTGATGTATTTATACATAGTTATTAGGTCACCCCTCAGCCATCTTTTTTTCTAAACTAATTACTGTATAATCCGGCGTATAAGGCGACCCCCCAACTGTCGCCTTATACTCCGGGAATACGGTGTCAAAAAAAAAAAAAAAAAAAAAAAGCAGTACTCCCCTCCCCCGGAGTTCTGCGGCGCTGCTGCAGGCTGTCGCTCCCTCCTCGTCCCCGACAAAGCATTGCTTTCTGGATGCAGGGCTTGAAATCCCCGCCTCCAGAAAGCTAATGCTGTGATTGGCTGACGCCGTTTGAGTTAGCCAATCACAGCCATTCAATGCTGGCTCGTCCCTGAAGATTCGGGGGGGGGCCGCGGGGGCGGCAGAGGGGAATGGGGTGGAGAGTGAGAGAGATCTCTCTCTCCCTCCCGATCCCCTCCGCAACCCCCAGCGGCCCCCCTAAATCTTCAGGGACGAACCAGCAGTTATTCGAAAAAGGCGATGCTTTCTCGAGTAAATCACCTTAACGAGTATGCTCGCTCATCTCTAATAACGTTGTATTATGGGTTTTGGAATATTTAACTACATGTACCTTAGCGCCAAGCAGAAGTTCTGGAGCTCGATACCACAAGGTGACCACAATGGGAGTGTAAGGTTTTAGAGGAGAGCCATATTCACGGGCTAAGCCAAAATCTCCAACCTGTAAAGAATAGAAACCAATTAAGTGAAATATAATTAAAATGAAGTAGTGAAATGATATATGCCATTATACACGCTCAGCAAGTATATAAAAAAAATTCTAGAGAGGTGGCTAGATACAATAGATAGCATTTTTATCCTCACCCCAAAAGCAGAACCCTTAAGCAGCGTACAACACCTTTGGTTTTGATACAAAACATGCTGCACTTTGGTATCAGGTTTATTCATCTACACATCAGGGAATTCCAAAGGAGCTTCTTCCTACACCGCTGCCTTCCTACATTAAATAGGGATAAGAGATAATCCTATGTATGCATTGCAAAACTCAAGCTGCGGGGCTGAAACATGATGTGGTGTTGTCCAAAGCTAACAGATATTGGACTTAGGTGCACTCTATGATTAACAGCCTATACTAAGTTAACCTGGATTTCACACCGCTAGTATGTATCATAGGGTATATAAGTGATTGCCGATGCAGGAGCAAGACGCTTATATAGCAAGGAAAGTAATGCACATCACTGGCTAGATGAGACCCCTTCTACACTGGGAGAATTCAGAAACGATGTTAAGGAGGCAGTACCTTTAATATCCCGGCATGACTGAGCAGCAAATTGGAGGTCTTCAGGTCCCTGTGAAGAATCCAGTTATCATGGAGGTGACGGACGCCCCTTAACAGCTGAATCATAAGTGTCTTCACTTCACCTGTGGAGAAAGGAGATGGGGAAATGACAGTTTGTTAGTTGCTTTTCAGGTTTTTAAAATAAATTAGTAATAAGTAACAGATGGTTGGAAAATAGATGATAAAATTTACTGCAGCAATTAAAAAACGTCCGTCGTTTAAGAAATTACATTCCAATGCAGAGATATTTAGGACTTTTCAAAACTTGTGCTAGTTTTATAATGACATCAGGACTAAACAAGGGAACATGTCAAACCTGCGCACATGGAGGGCAGGGGCCAAAAAATACAGAAGAGACTCCACTGAGTGTCAGAGGAGATGACACATGATTTTGTACACAACCAATTAGAAGATGATAGTTACTGTGGAGGGCTCAAAACTAATGCAATGACATTTGGGTATTATGCTGCAACAATCTGCTTTACCAGAACAAATATTGTATGTATCCCTCCAGTTTCCTGTTTAATATAAATACTGACACTGATGAAGAAATATCAATTTCAAGCATCTTGCAGGTACTCACAGTGATTGTCTATACTTAGGATTTTTCCACTGATGACTGAGGCGCCAAGTCAGCAGACTGAAGAGGCTATGATGCTTCTCAGAACACGATGGTTTCTTTCTTTTGCTAATAATGGGTGTCCTAGTTGTAAAACCCTCAAGCACAGCACACTGACAGCCTATCGTAAGACTAAAGTCCTTTAAAAGGGGTTGTCCCACTTCTAACTGTTTTATTACAGGAAGCAGACAGCTCCATACATTGCGCAGTGGCCTGGGTTGGGACTGCATGCCGAGTACTATTCACTTAAATATGGCTCGGTCTGCAGTACCAACCTGGGCCACTGTGTGATGTACGGAGCTGTCCGCTTCCTGCAGTGAAACAGCAAGAAGTGGGACAGTCCTTTTAAGAATTTACCACAATAAACTTCCAACACTTTCATTAGGTTCTATAGCCCTCATGGGTGAATTCAATATTCAGACTGGGAATATTTCTGTCACTCAGGAGCTGAGAATACATGCCTGTGCCAGCACAACTGCAAAAGGTGTCATTACAGTCAGACCTTACATACAGCTTGTAAAATGTCCAAAGTTTAGAGCGGTGAAAAATACTAGAGGTACCTATATTAAAAGTGATGTAGAATAATGAATTCAATGTTATGAAATGCATAAAGTCGTTACGACATAGTAACCTGAAGATAAAAGAAAAATAAATCAATCACCTGGTAGGAAGGGCTGCTTCATCGTCTCCATGAGGTTTTTCAGATCGTGTTCTACGTAGTTCATCACAATGTAGATTTTGTCCATATTGCTTCCAACAACAATTTCCTGGGCAAACAAAAAAAAAGAGAAACAACTAAAATATCTGAATTCAGAGCCAAATCATTTTACAGTCCATCCTCCGACTAGTACACAGTGTATATCAATCCTTACATGTATGGAACTAGGTTATTAAGGGCAACGTGTCAACAACTACAAGTACCATAAACTAAGTTAGTTAACGTGGAGCCTGGATAGCTGTGTCTCATGCTCGCCCGATGCATGCATGCACTCCAGCTTGACTCTTTTCAGAAGTCTGTGCACACGTGTGCCCTCCTATAGAGATTAGCAGGAATGTGTGCACAGCCTACTGAAAAGGGTCACGCTGGTATGTGTGTGCGGTGCCTTAGCCAAAAAACACCGCAGGAACGGGTATGAAAAAAAGGCACCCCGGATTCCATGTCCCCTAAACTTAGTTCATGGTGCTTATAATTGAGGATGGGTTCCCTTTAAAGGCCAACCTTGAGGAAATCTTCTGTGTTCCCCAATGACACAAATGAGAAACCTGGTTTAAAAAGGAGCAGGACACAGGAAAGATTGCCAACTGTCTCCTCCACGCAGCTCAGCTTTATTGATCGGTCTCTCCCTATAACCTCAGTGTTTCAGAGTAAAATATAGAGAACTGCAATAAAGGAGCCTGTTGGTATTACACGCTGCCGACGGTTAGGGAAGCATGAATGTGATGACAGGATCCTTTTAAAAAGGGTTTCCTACAATATATTTCATACTACACTGACTAGATAAGCCAGAAATCTGAATATGGGAGTTCTGAAGCTGGCCCCCTCACTGATCCCCAAAACAGGGATGCCTACCCCACTACTTCCAATCAAGTCAATAT
Organism: Eleutherodactylus coqui; assembly: GCF_035609145.1. Classification (NCBI taxonomy): domain Eukaryota; kingdom Metazoa; phylum Chordata; class Amphibia; order Anura; family Eleutherodactylidae; genus Eleutherodactylus; species Eleutherodactylus coqui. Next base: position 49,505,469 of record NC_089842.1, on the reverse strand, counting down.
GCCATACAGAAGCAGCTGAATTGCCATATATACTATTGATTTTTATAGCGAGTGACTGTACATAGTCACTCCTATCCACAGATTGTTCTAAGAGTGAAGGTGTCAGCGGTTGGAGCGTGAAAGTCTACCATGGGAAAACCCCTAAAAAGTAAAATTTAGCAAAGGCAGCAAATCGTGTGTGTGTATGTACCAGTACCAGCACAAAGCAGTACATTTCATTCCAGCTGTCCTTGTACGTCTGTCTGTAACGCCCACAATCAGGAAATGGTTGAGGCTGGGAAGCAAAAACTATCACTAAACTGTGGTGAAGGAAGATAAATATACCTCACTGAGAAAATAAATCATATTTGCAGGCCGACAATTATAATTTCAGCAGTCCTACCGCTTCTGATTCTTACCCGGACCCTGACAATATTCTCATGCTGGGCTTTCAATATGGTGTTGATCTCCCGGAGAGACGTTATAGGGAAGCCTTCCTTCTCTTTTTCCATTTTTAATCTCTTCAATGCAACAATTTCATCTAGAAAGCAATAAGGAAAACAAAAATAAGTGTCAAGGCCAAGAGTCTTCAAATGATTGGACACCGCTACTGTGGACCGACAAGATTCTGCCCAATCTCTACCAGAACAGTGCCCCCAGTGGTCAATGTACAAAATCATGATGAACATAGGCTAATCAGCTATAACATTAACTTGCCAACATGAGCCAAACATGTACGACGCATGTTACGTGTCTGTGTATGGAGCAAGCTCGGTGGGTGTCGGCCATATATGACAGCTGACACTTGCCCACAACAGCCGCAATTGCAGATATTTCAGATTACAGCTGTTAACCCTTTAAATGCTGCAGTCAACACCAGATTGGTGTTCTTGGATCCCAGACTGATGACCGATCGTAACACTGCAGCCTCTCACTTGCAGCAGCAATCAGCCGATTTCCTGTGAAATTATCTTTCACCAGAATCGCCAGGACCATAGGTTCTAGTCTTTCCTTGTACAAATGAGAATAGGGCTGATCCCTCTGCACTGTGACAGCCCTTCAGATATTTGTAGACCGCTATTAAGTCTCCTCTCAGCCTTCATTTTTGCAAGCTAAACATTCTCAGATCCTTTAGTCGTTCCTCATAGGAGATGATTTGCAGACCGCTCACCATCTTGGTAACCCTTCTCTGAACTTGTTCTAGGTTTGTCTATGTCTTTTTTAAAGTGCAGTGCCCAGAACTGGAGACAATATTCCAGATGAGGTCTGACTAAGGAAGAGTAGAGGGGGATAATGACCTCACATGATCTAGACTCTATGTTTAATACATCCCAGAATTGTGTTTGCCTTTTTGGCTGCTGCATCACATTGTTGACTCATGTTCAGTCTGTGATCTATTAGTATACCCAAGTCTTTTTTCACATGTGTTGCTTAGCCCAATTCCTCCCATTCTGTATGTGTTTTTTTTTCTTTTTTAAGGCCAAGAATGGCTTAACAGTGGACAACTGGCAGACCCAAAAAATCTGCTTAAATGAGTAATAGTTGTCCTGTGTAAATACAAACAACACCTCACCTGCAAAACAAAATCGGTCATTTATTTATTAGAGTGCCCGTGCGGACTTAGATACGTAGGGAGGACTATAAACACCTTAAGGGAAAGGATAAACAAACATCGTAATAACATAAAGAATGGTTTTTTAAAACATAGTGTGTCCCGCCATTTTTTAAATCATCATAATAGAGACTTTAAAGACCTTAAGGTAACACCACTTGAATCCCTACACAGTAAATCCATCCAAAAACTACGTGAAACGGAAATGTATTGGATTTTCAGATTAGACACATTAGTACCCAACGGTCTCAATGAAGTACTGGAGAAAATATAGTGGTGTGGAGTTTTATTACTATTTTTATTATTATCATTATTATTGCTTTTTATTAATGTATGTTTTTATATGACCTTTATTAATCTATGTTCTTAGTTTGTATTAATACATGCATTGTATAGTTAATTTATTCCATTAATTTATGTATTTATATCTATTATAGATTAGAGAAAACTGAATCAGCATCGTATGTATATATAAAAAAGCTTTTTACAAAAAAAGTACTGTTTTAACAACGTGGCATCCCACTCGGAAGCTTATAAAGGGTCTATTATAGTGGTTTTATTAATTAACCTCTTTGTTTACAGCATTAAGCACTTGATTTTACCATAATAATATTACATGTATAAGGTTATTTCATGTTAATGTTATTTTATTTTGAGGCCGTCAATAGACAAACTAATCACTTCGTCCTTATTTATTATTTATTTACTATAATTTTATTATGCATATATATAAAAAAGGCACTATATGTCATTCTAGTTTGGCTCAAAACTTGTTTTCCAGTTAGTAAGAAACCTATTGTTAAATCTAATAATTGCATTTATATGCCATGAGTAAAAATTCAACACCCAGATAACAGCCAGTAACATCCTTTAGCGGCTAAGTTCCCATAGTTACAAAGAACAACCTGCATTACCGGTATAACCAATCAGTTAACTACATGTCATCACACAACTGCAGTCATCAGGTGGAACTGACTGCATTAGAATATCCCCCAGTCTAAACCATATCTAAACGGGTGGACGTCATCACGCATAGAACACTGACGCTCCCGAGACACCAGTCATGTGACCTGATAGTCACATGATTGGGTTATCCCCGGATGCAGTGGACGTCATCACGCTGGGAACACTGACGCTCCCGAGACACCGGTCACGTGACCATATAGTCACATGATCGGGTTATCTCCGGATGTAGTTTCTCTTTCATTTTTTCTATACCTTTCTTACATAGACAGCGCTCACGTGACGTGGAGGTCACGTGAGCAGTAACAACCCGGAAGCTCACCCAGAGAGAGATGCCAGATTGTCATGTAAGTAACTATATAAACATGCAATGCATTGGTAGTGTTTATGTACTTGATAAAGTCGCCTGTATGCGACGAAACGCGTTGTACTAATAGAAATCCTATAGACAAATACCATATTTGTCACAACCTGGTCGATTGTTTGAGACAGCGCAGGAGCATTTTTTATGTTTTGGAATCCTAATCACTGTGTAAATACAGGACCGAAAAGTGAGAAATTGCTCAGTAGAATTTAGTCCCTTACGTTTCAGATCATTGCAACAAAGCAACCAGTTCTTGCTTACGGTAAACAGTCATTGGTTCATCATTGAAAGCACAGGAGAAATAGGTGTCCCATGTAAAGCCACCTTAAGGCTAATGTTCAAATGCACAGCAAAAACACACATCTTGGCTGCGGTTTTAGAGCTGGAAGCCACACTGGTTTCCTCCATGTGAACATAGCCCAAGAGTGCGATGAATGCACCTTTGTGCTCCACCACAAGAACTGCTGACAAAAACCTAATATATGCATGTCAAAACTGTGACAAACCCAAAACATTTGCAGACCTGTCTTCTTGTCCTTTGCTCTGTACACAACTCCATAGGTTCCTTCCTCGATCCGATTCAGGCACTGAAATTCCTCCACACTGCGGCAGCCCTGCAGAAATAGAAAAAAACTGTTAAAGGAGAACCGTAATACATTAGACTAAGCTGTACTTTACAGGTGTGCGCCTCATTTTACCTGTAGCGCTGGAAGATATTTAGGTAATTCTTGCTTCAGCTCAACAGGTGACATGACCGGAGAATCAGGGACATATTCGCCATCTGTCTGAGCGATTGAATGTGGGCTTTCAATTCTAGTTTCTTCCTCCTCCTCCTCTTCCTCTTCGTCGTCATCGTCATCACTCTCAGCAGAGTCGTGATCAAATCTGGACTCTGTAACTGCAAAACAGATTGTGTTAGTGACAAAGCCGCAGCTAATGTACTGAACAATTTGGTGATCTACATTATACCATTCTGATCAACGATCATGTAAAACATAAAAATACAAAATAAGACTTAAATATTTTGCCAGCTCCTTTACATAAAATCCCAAGTGCTGCGGTCACATTATAGCAAAGAAAGCAGCTGGGGGTGGAGGGAGGTTTACATGAAGAATTCAGGTTTCTATCTGCAAAAATAAAGCTGCTTGAATAAAAATCCTTGCAGGTGTGAATATGGACACAACTATAAAACAAACTATTTCCTCTTAGATGCGGTCCCATGAGACAAATTGTTGGCTGCCAGGAGAGCAGAAAAATTAAAATATAGTGTCGCTTTAAGAACAAGATTTTTGTTGCTTACCGTAAAATCTGTTAAGCATCTCATTCATTGGGGGGGGGGGGCAGCTAAGAACATGGGTATAGCTGCTGCCACCAGGAGGCGGACACTGAGGAGAAAAAGTGTTGGCTCCCCCTAACAGCTATACCGCTGCTGCAGACACTAAGAAAGTTCGTATGCAAAAAGAATTAACATGAAACAGTTATAACAAGTGTAGCCACTTGTGACTACAGAGGTGATAGCCAAAAAACAGAGAAAATGGTAAGGTTTGCAGCAAACAGAATCCTGGGTGGGTACTGTGTCCCCCAATGACCAAGGAAGAAAACGATTTTACAGTAACAAAAATCTTGTTTTCTTGTCTATGTCAATGGGGGGACACAGCCAAGACCGTGGAATGTTCCAAAGCAGTCCTCAAGGGTGGGAAGAAGCTCGCAATCGGGTCAGTGGATTGCCGCAACCGAGTGACATCAGAGGATGCAAAAATGTGCACCCAGTAGAATTTTTGGAACGTATCTAGTGAGGACCATGTTGTGGCCTTACGCACCACCAGGGAGAGACCTTGTGGAACACTGCATAAGATACCCTCACCGCTTGTGTGAATGAGCCGTGACCTGGAAGAGCACATCACTGCCTTTCAAGAGGTAGGCTTCTCGAATTGTGGACCTTGTGGAAGGACGGGATTGGACGAAGTATAGCCTTGTACTGGTGAAGTATCAGAAAGGGTGAGCGGCAGGAAAGAGCTGCTAGCTTGGAAATCCGTCTGATCGTGGTGATCACCACTAAGAAGGCTATCCTTACAGAAGAGGTGGTGCAAGGCAATGTCGCCCATTGACTTGAAAGGCGCTGATTGTAAGGCATCTAGAACCAAGTTTAGATCCCATGACGAAGTCAGACAGTGGTAAGGGGGTGCAGAATGGGCCACCCCTTGGAGAAAGGTACACGCTCAAGCTTTGAAAGTCAGTAGGTGCGGAAAAAGCACCGATAGGGCAGAAACCTGACGCTTGAATGTGCTGAGGAACATGTCTAGGTTCCCCTGTAAGAATGCAAGGATGCAGGCCAAGCCAACGTATAGCCTGCAGATGATTACGCTCACACAGCCAAAAACATTTTTCCCAAATCCAGTAATATATACGAGCCAAAGAAGGTTTTCTAGCCTTACTCATGGAAGAGTCGATGCTCTGTTGAACCCGTGATCCCTTAAGACCATGGTCTCAACAGCCATGTCGTTAAATGCAGAGAAGGTAAATTCAGGTGGCAGATTGGACACTGTGAAAGATCACGTCTGAGTGGCAGAGGCCAGGGTGCTTCGAAGAGAAGAGAGACAAGGTTGGCGTACCATGCTCGACACAGCCAATCTGGGGTGATGAGAATCAGCGGAAGGCCTTTCAGTTTGACTTTCTCTAACAGCCTGGGAATCAATGGAACCATACAAGGAGAGAAAGCATACAAGAATGGCAAGCCACGTTATCGTCAGTGCATCTTTAGCTAGAGCTTATGGATCTCGAGACTGAGTAATTAATGCTGGGAGTTGATAGCTGAACCCTAATTGTCATAAGGTTCACGTTTGGGGTGCCCCACCTGACGCAGCAAAATTTTCCGACCTATCCCACTGAAAGAGAATGATTAGTTGTAACAATCTGCTGTGGAATTGGCCATATGGGACTGCCTTGAAGGAGGAGACCGTGAGACTCAGCAACCGCTATCAAAGGCAAATCAAAACCGGCCTGCGCATCTGAAGAGAGGGGATGTCTTGCTACAGGGCAAGTATCGTGTGCAGTGGCATGCATACCCTGACCTGGATGGTATCAAACGATAGGCCCAGAAAAAAAAAGTCAGCCGATAAGACAAGTACAGAGTGGACTTGGGATGGTTGATGAGCCAACTGAAGCAACAAAAGGGTGTCCAAGGCAATTTCTAGACTCTATATGTTGGCCCTCCTGGACAGTGCCTTAAATCATAATACTGTCCAGATATGGGATGGCCACCACTACCTAAGAATGAAGGAGTGCCATCACAAAGGCCAGGGTTTTAGTAAAGACCTAGGCAATAGTGGCCAACCTGAACAGTAGGGCTACAAACTAGAAGTGACGTGAGGATCAAGAACCCCTGGAAACATTAATGGGACTGGCAAATCAGGATGTGAAGGTAAACATTCTTGATGTCTATCAACCAAATGGAATTTGCCTTGTTCCATGGAAGGAATGACATGGACTGAATTGGCAAAAGAAACAGGGATCCGTCCATCTCTTTGGATTGCCGTGTGAACCAGTTTAGTGGAAGGTGAGCGCTCTTGCCGCCCACTGCTTTCGAAATCACCAGAAGATTTGTCAGTGGCTTTTTGGAACTGATGTCAGCCGACCAGCACTTGAGCAAAAAGGTGCAGCAAATAGCCACAGTGTGTATGAACGCGTCAGAAGTCTTGCCGCATCTAGAGATGCTTTACAAATAAATTTCCTGGCTTGGGACAGTTGCTGTCGGAGACAAGGTAGGGAAGGAAGCCAGCACAGCACAGCACAAAACATGTCTAGTCAGGCAGCAGATGGGCCAGGAAAGATCGCACAGCAGCATCTTGGGGTTGCCACATAGACGCATGCACCATGGGCAGCGAGGAGGAGTCCAGGAACCCTTCTACAAGGTTTGGCAATGGGAGGCCGGGGCTGGATCTATACTCTCCTTGTCCCAAGTAGCAGGCGAGTTCCGTATCCAGCAAGAACGTTCTTTCACTCCTTACCTCCCTTTGGTAGGGAAGGTGGGAGGCCTGGGCGAAGGCAGAAAGGAGGAAAACCAACACTGGCAGGCCACAGGGGAGGTAAAGCTCTGTTATGCCACCTTGTCTTCAAGAAAGTAAAGAGACTTGCAGAAAGGCAATACCACTTCGATGCCCCTGCTGAGTTAACAGGGGAATATATCACCCTGTACTCCCGATATGAACAGTGAATAGCAAGCACTGCAGAACAGAAGGCCTGCCTCCTACGGACATTAGGCCAAAACGGCCTTAGCTTAGTGGTTGTAGGAGGGGTATAGCTGGTAGAAAGAGCCAATACACTTCTCCATAGTATCCGTCTTCTACTGGCAGCAGCTATACCCACGGTTTTGGCTGTTTTCGTCAATGACATGGACAAGAAAAGTGGTTTTACGGGTTTGGGCAAAATTTGCTTGATGAGGAGGATGACATAAAATAATAAAAGATGTACTTTTCAAATGGTAAAATCCCCTCCTGTTGCAGTGCCACCATTTGCTTGGCTGCTGCAATGAGGTCACGTCTACAACACGTGACTGTTGCAGCCAATCACGGTACACCATCGAGGCCAGTGACTGGCTGCAGCAGTCATGTATTTTAGACATGATACCATCATTCCAAATAAACCAGCAGGGAACACCAAAGTAGTGGAGCTAAAACAGCAGAGGTATTTCCCAGGCGAGTCCTTTTATATCATTTTTCTCAAATCTTGGAAAACCACTTTTAAAAAAAGAGTGTTTCCAGAGTCACGTATTTGTCAAGAATGCTGGCTATACTGAAAAATTAAACCATTACTCACCTATTCGGGCTACCTAATGTCAACACTGCCTCTCTGTTCACCTTACCGGGTCTATTTACAAGCTGTAGAGTCAGACTGTGACGTCCTGCCGACGGTCTGACTACAGCCTGTAAGCAGAGCACTGGCAGGGTGAACAGAGAGGTGGTGCTGGAGCTTTGGGGAGTCGGGACATCGGGACAGGAGAGTATAGTCCATTTTAATATTTTTCCACATGGTCAGTATTTTTAATAAAAAGATATATGGCTCAGAAAACTCTTTAAACCCCGTCTAGTCTATAACATTTATCCACCGGCTCTCTGCGACATAGGACAACATCGCTATTATTAGTGGGTCCGCTTTATCAGCAAGTAATAGTTACAATTGCCTGTACTGCTAAAGAATAATCAGACTCTTACCAACAGGAACGTGATTCCCATTCTCTCTCTCCTCTTCCTCGCTCATTTCTTCATCACTGACCTCTTCTGTAACACAATGAATACAATTAGTGAATATTGTTATTTCTTTAACCAGACAGGATCCCCCCCCCCCCCTCACAAAAAAAACAAAGTATCAACACAGAAAGCGAATAGCTACTCTTCCTTTGTAAGGAATCTTATTTCAAAACAGGTAGATTTAGGCAATTAAGAACAATCTATACATGAACTAGTGTCCTAAGACGACAGTGAGGCCCTAAATTATGAATTGAAATAGTCCAAAAATGTGAAGAATGGCAAAAGCAAAAAGTAATGACTAAGACCAGGTGTAAGTCTGGATTATCAATAATGGAGAGGAGTGCACCGTAGCGGTCTATAACGAGGATCCTAGAGCCTGCAGAACATATTAGCAGCATTAGGTGAACACTAGCCATGGTCATAGGCTTGATTGTCCCGTAGCCCAAGTTCATAGGACATAAGACAGAGTGTAAAGACACGCCATTTGAGCAAGACAAACCTACAGCTTGGAGAGAAGGCTATGAAAAAAAATCCTCTCAGGATTTTAAAACCGACACTCTGACTGGACCCTTTGACAGAACCGAAGAAGAGATGTGAATGGAGTCTAAGCTGAATTTTATAGAAGTGTATATCTGATGTACTTTATGTCATTGTAATAGCTATTCCCTTGTAACATTACTACCTGCAGTTTGCTCGGATGCAGCCTCTGAATTGCTTCCAGTTTCCTCCTCCTCTTCCTCTTCCTCCTCCTCTTCTTCCTCATCCTCGTCCTCTGCTTCTTCTGACTCCTCAGAACTGGTCTCGTCTTCTTCCTCTGACCCAGACGCGGACCCTGCTGAAAGGATATTACAAAAGGATGGTCAAGAATTAAAATGGGCAAAGCTAAAATAGAGGCGAGTGGCATTAGCTGGTCTAAAATGTTGGAAGTAAACAGTACATGCAATAGAAGGACATAGCCTTGCCTGAAGGAAACAGAGTTCAAGTTTGTGTATATGGAGGAACAAGTAATAATCTATAATACCTGAGGAGGTTTCTGCAGAACTTGTTTTCCGCTCACTGTCACTGATATCTTGCAGGTCAGACAGAAGATCCCTTACATCTGGTCTGTCTTCTTTCACTAAGAGAAGCAAAGCAATACAGTTGCGATGCGGCATTAATCCGGAGCGTCGCTACTCTGCAGCTTGTTTATTATCAGTGTTGCCTCAAGACTGATCATGATTGAAGAATACAGCTAATGCTTCCATCAGAGACAACCCTGTTAATGTATGCGTCCCCCTCGATCAGCTGTTTTGTCTGAGATTTTAGTTCAGGAATCCCAGAGGCAAACAGATGATTTTGTCAGGAAATAGTGTCCAAGGAGGAAAACGTAGTAGTAGCTGCCATCAATTCAGATGACCTGCTGCCCATATAATACAAGGAAGGCCAGAATGAAAGACACTTAGATTGTCTTCATGAGAACAACCTCTTTAATAGCCCCTGTTGCTTCAATAATAAGCAAGGTTTGCAACATTTATCTTGCATGCTATTTCTATGAAGAGACGAGTTGCTCGCTATGTTTCACTTCCAACACTTTTGGTAGGATGGCAGCAGCAAAATTATTTATATCAAAATTACATAAGGTTTCACTGTATTATCGGAACTATTCCCTTTGGTCTACACTTTCTACCACAATGATAAGCAGATAGCAGACGATCATTGTCCTAGGAACAATCACAATAGGCTATTCTGACATGGGAAGTATCTACCTAGTCTTCTAGACATGAAGCAATGTTTGCTGCCTACGGAAGCCAATGGGACATTCATGTACTACATGAACGCGCCGGCTTCTCAAGAGGAAAGCCATTCCTTGCAGCAACTCCATATCCATATGCCCTAATAGGACAAACATGGAAAGCCGTTCCGATCATCATAAAAGCCCAGCCCTTGTAAGCCCAGGCTTCTGTTTTACCTTTAGTTAAGCTTACCTGGTTTTCTCATATCTCCTGCCTCAGCCCTTTCCCGCTGCAGACGTATGGGACTGCGACTGTGGTAATTGACTTTATTTTTGTCACCATGTTCCTCTCTTGCTGTTCTGTGATGAGCAGTTACTGCAGAATGAAAAATTGTCAGGAAAAAAAATGAAATTAGAGCTTTAAACTGAAATCTTAAAGAGTTTCTCTTTTTTTTTTTATTTTCTTTTTAAACATATATAAAAACTTATTCCCGGCAAGGGAAGCAAGAACATTTCCATTCCCTGACAGCAAGAAGAAAAATCGTGAAAACTGAAGAATTGATACAAAAGTATATGAAAGTTAGAGCGTTTCATTGCATCAATAATTATGTTTTATATACAAAGAAATGTAAAACCCCTGTAATGTAACTTTAACTGCAGTTATTAGTGACATTTCTAGCCCTGCTGGACAAGATTCAGCTAAAGTGGCAAAGACGACAAAGGAAGATGATCAGCTCTGTTGTGGTTGTCACCTAGTCAGAGTTAGAACCCCCAGATTCACCTTATGACAGTATATTAAAGGGCCTGTATAATGCCTCTCCCAAATATATCTTTGTAATTCTTATATAAAAAGAACTGTGCAATAGTTTCAGGAAGGTGTGGAAAAAAATGCTGCAAAGCGGGGGAAGGAGGACTACAATCTGTCATATGAGCTGCGTCCGAAAGCGAAAGTAGCGGCGCTTTGCCGCGTACAGGTGTGGGAGCGACCTGACTGTTGAAACTAAGACGCCGATAAAAATATATCCCAACATTTGGAATTGCCAAACATACACACCGTTTACCTATTTGATAAGGGAAGGCCATTCCAAACCTTAACCTTATCCTCAAACATTCGTATCAAAGGAGGCAAATTGGCCTAAATAAAATCTCAGGGCTTAGAAGATACCACAACTCTCAAATGTTTCAATTCTCCCATTATTTGAAGTTGCATATGTTCCAATGAAAAATCCACCAGCAAGCGATCTATAGGAAGGATTACAGATTTCCCCCAATTAATAGGAAGACTGACATCTGAGCAAATATTTAAGAAAATAGACATGACAGGACCCATAGATTTACTCACATACCATGTATACAATAGATCATCTGCATATAATGAGAAGCTCATCAATTTCTCCATACTGTAGTCTAGTTTTATCAGGAGTATGCCTTACCAAACCAGCCGGGGGCTTCATTGCCAAGGAAAAGAAAACAGCATAGGGGACACCCCTGCGTTGCTCCCCTCTTTAATACCATCCATCCAGAAATATGACCATTTACCATCGCTTTTGCCCACAAATCAAATAAAGCAGTTTACCCCATGCCAAAAAGTTTCTCACCAAAGCCCACCCTTTGAAGAAAAGCCCATAAATAATTTCACTGAATGATGTCAATAGCTTTGGCAGGGCCAAGTGAAAAAACAGCTCTGCCCCCATCGACTCGATGGTCCACCTGCAGAGTCACATATTGCTCCTTTCAGTTTTATAGCAGTAGATTTGTTCAGCATAAAGCCAGACTCATCCGCATGCATTAAATGAGTCATAACCAGCAGTAATCTGTTCACAAGTACCTTCATCAGAATTCTGACATTAGTTGTCAATAAAGATATTGGATGACAGGAAGAGAGAAATACTTTTCCGGTTTAGGAATGGAGACAATTATAGCCCGTCTCATAGACGGTGTAAGTATACCTCCGTGTAGCGATTCATTAAAAAAATGTTAGTAGATGTGGTAGAAGCATATCTTGATAGAATTAAAAAAATTAGTTTGACAGGCCATTACTTCTCGGTGCTCTTTCATAAGGGAGCGTTGCTACTGCATAGTCTAATTAAATGGCAAAAGGAGCCTCTAGCATCGCTCTCCGATGTCCGGACAAAATTGGTAGTTGCACTCAAGCCAAGTTTTCTTTCAGATCTTCACTATCCACACTTACCTTTACAACATTCCATCCTCCCCTATAGCCAGAGAATTATCAGGCCTTCTCAATGACACCACATAAGATGTTCCCTGTGCCTTAATTACTTAATTATAGAAGCCAAAAGGAATGGGGGGGGGGGGGGGGGAATTAAATTTTTTTTTTTTTAAAAAAAGGACCCTCTGCTTCCCGTTTTCCAAATTATTCCACTTCATAAAAAGACGTCTACTTTTCCAATACCCCACTCCGCTTCTAAAACTAGTCACTGAGGGGTCATAATAGCATCCCGAGATTTAGACTTAAGTAGGCTAATCTTCTGTTTTAAGAAAAGAAAGATTGCATAAATGTCTTCATAGCATCTCACACCACAGTCAGTGAAGAACCAAATATGTATTCCAATAGAGCCTCTTCCATTCTAGCATCACCATCAAGCAAATTTAACCAGAAGGGATTTAACCTCCAAATTCTAATTAAACCAAATCCCCTATTTATTATCAAAAAATGAAGTGGAGAATGATCAGATACAGACGGAATACTCTTTGGGAGATCCATTCTGGAAAGTGCTTTATGTGAACTAGAACAACAAAGAGTATTGAGGAACTTCTGGGTTTCTCAGCCTCCACAGATCACATAAACCTAGTTCCAGTAATATACGCACAGAAGCAGTTGGGGGAAGGAGAAGCCACTATAGGGCCTTTATTAAACCTGTTCAAACTGTTATCTAAGCAAACATTAAAATAGCCCACCATGAAGGTGAGAACAGCATTAATACATTTACTGGAATATGGAGGGTGGATATATATTGCCACTACAAAATAATTCTTCTGAGGAATAGTATATCTAAGGCAAACAAATCTCCCCTCTGAATCGGTAAAGGAGGACTCCCATATATAAAAGGGATGTTTTTATGAATCAGTACACTTACTCTAGCTCAAGTACATAGAATGAAAAGAATGTACCCATAAGGAATGGTGGAGCAAGGGAACAGTATTTGTTTAATAGGTTTCTAATAAACAGACAATATCTGGTTGATATGCTGCATTTTTATCTAGTCAGCAGTTTCTTTGGGAGAGAAAACTCTGCAATGTGTAATCTAAGAAGCTGCAAATCAGTCTGTTACAAAGAAATTGCAGGTACACAAGAGCTGCAGCGCGTATGTACAAAAGAAACGTCAGAGAAGTCAATGCTCCTAAAGAGCCACCGAATCTACAAAGTAACAGCAAAGGAAATCAGGTGGAGTCTTACTAATGATAGTATTGCCCAATTGTTTGATGAAACATCACTGCGGTTTATATCCACCGTGTGACGTGGTTGTATATCATGACTCTGGAAGCTATGCCAACAAATGGGACTGATTGATAACAGTGGCAATGGTCGGGAGAACAACTTCAACAGCAACTATGTTACAGCAATTTATTTTAACACTTTCGAAAAAGTTTATACTAGAAGACCAAGTCCTGGAAAAAAATTTTGTGCTATGTGGTAAATAGTGGGCAACTACTCCACAACTGTCTGTACTTACCGTAATAGTGGCTAAATTCCTTTTGCCTTAAAGAGAATTTCTGAGACCAAGATATCAAAGCAGCGGGTGTTTGCTGCCCAAAATCCCCTCAGATCAGCGCTTGGGTGAGGACTGCGACCACTTCATTACATACCAGGCATCTCAATCCCATCCACTTGATGTCACAAGTCTGAGAAGAGGCCATGGTGCTCATCCAAGTGTCGTGGCCTCTTCGATCAGCGGATCAATGGGGGCCCTGACAGACAGACCCCAACTGATCTGATATTCATGATCTGTCCTAGGAAACCTTTTTAAAATCAACTATATCTTAGCCATGTGAGGCCAAATGCCATGACAGGCTCTGTTTGTAGCCTTGGTCAGCAGTTTTACCACATTTGACAGCAATCATAGCGTAGCAATAAGCACTGTGAACGAACATCTGACCCTGTTAAAAGTCAATGTAATCAGTTGGACATCGCTAGTATTAATCACATCAATGAAGATGCAATAAGACACTAACTTCATGCTGCTCTCTGTTCACCCACGGCTTTCAGAAATCGCAGCATTTTAATATCTGTGTGTTGATAAGGATGATCAATATTAATCAACATGTTTTGCAGTATGTATTTTTCCATATCGGTGTGAAGTAAGCCATGAAACATTTGCTGGAGCCAGCTCGTGTGGCTGAGAAAGGGTTAAGACACAATGCAGTACAGAATTGCTAGAAAGTTAATGCCACAGAAATGGTTTAAAAAGCCAAAACTTACTTTGAGTGCTAAACTCTACAAGTATTCTTGAATCTGCACTGTACTGCATTTTCTCAGTCTCTGCCAAGAGCCCTGGCTTCCTGCGCTCAGGAAGCGCAGATCCTGCGAGCCCTAGAAGGCATGTTGTACAGGTTGGAACACTAAATTGGCAAGTGCACGACTAACAATGACATGTCTTATTACTACAAATGAATTGCCACCAGATCACTGAGAGGAAAGGAAAGAATAATGGTGCTTAATACTTCATTAACTTGGCTCATGTAGTTACCAATTCATTGCCACTCCCGTGCCGATGACTGCCTGGTCCCCACCCGGTTCCGGCTTACCCGGCTCCAATGACAACGTGATAGGTCGCCACCAGTGATTTCACCATTGCAGCGGTCACGTATTTCAACATAACATCGCTGGAGCCAGGTGAATAGGAAATAGGAAATCAATGACACAGGGCTGGAACGGCATTTGTAACCTGGCTCCAAAGGCTGGAAACCCCTTCAATAGATGGGTCTAAAGTCTCCCATTCAAACAGTAGAGCCTGCAGGCAAACGGCTATACATGATAAAAAGCAGGAAGTCCTGCAATGAAGGCACCAAACCCACCTTGTTTTTTTTTTTCCCCAGAGTACACATTTGATGTGATAGCATGGGAAAAGGACTAATCTAGCGCAGCACTGGCAGCAATGTCTGCACTCCAAGCCTGCAAACATGTTGGTATACGGCATAGGAAAATTCCTCTCTCCTATATATTGTTTACGTGGTGAACCACACTGATGGCAAGCAACATGTGACTCGCAAGATATGGGCTCCAGATCACTGTAAGCTTTTTATGTTTGTCACGTAAAGGAGTGCAAAAATCTTTGCAGATTGTGAAATGTATCTTTATAGAAGTCAGAATACTATATTCCCCATACAGCTCTGTCTTTAGGGGGAAACTCTAGAGTTGTATGCAAAGACTTAGTATCTGCAACTGGGGAAAGATGATATTAAAAAAAAACAAAAAAAAAAACATAGCCACAATCCCTTTAAAAATAGGTCTTCTAAAATGAAAAAGCACCCCTGGCTGGATATGGGTAGCTTATAAGGTATTTATCATTTCACTAAACTTCTGTTCTGATATCATAGTAATACGTCAGTAAGTTTTGAATGGCGGGTGCAGCATGTGCAGAGATTCCCGCCGATTGCTGAAACAAAGGTGCCAAAGTGTTCAGCTGAGCATTGCACTTCTTTGGCTCTACTCTCCTAGGAAGCATAGACCAATATGAATTCTATGAGTCGGTACATGGCTAACCAGACCTCTTCAAGCATTACCCAGCCAAAGGCACACAGAACTCAGATGTGCAGTTCTGCTTCTTTGTGTCAGTGATCAGTGGGAGTCTCAGCACCTGGACCCCCACTTATGAAACAAAGTTCTCTGAAAAGACAGTTTAGGCCCTGTTCCCATCTGTGTCCTGGGGTTCAGGTGAATTCCTAGGTTCAGCTCTGTTCTTAAAGCCGAACAACAAAAATACCAGAACGGCTGTATCCAGCACATACTGTAGCCACACGAAACCACTGACTATATAATGGGGTCCGTCTGGCTTCTGACCACCATTTTACCAGATAAAAATAGCACTGCAAGTTGTGCTATTTTATCCAGGATTTTCTGCCAGATCTGCATCAGAGCCCCTCAAGGGAACCTCGGACGCAGATGTGAAAGGAGCCTAAATAGTTTTTACTACCTCTATTTTCTCTCTGTACCGTAAGCTTAATTAGAGACACAAAGTATTATGGTACACACTACCACTACACTGTAGAAAAATTGAACAACATGTACATGCCCTCTAAGCAGTATCTTCATAGAGCCCAATACCAAAGTGACAGGACAATTAAGGTGCAGGTAGGACTACCTTCTCTCCTGGTCTCCCGGCCTTTACGCCGCTCCTCCGCTCTCCTCTGACGCTCTTTCAGTTCTCTCTGCTCTTTCTGTTGTTCCCTTATTTTCCTTTCACGCTCACGATTCCGTTCCAGTTGCTCCAGACGGTCACTGCAGACAACAAACAAATTCCTTTAAAGTTAAAGGAATTGAAAATATATCTTTTGGTTAGAAGAGTCTCCTGACCACATACTGATCACAGGGTGTTACACTGCTGAGATCCCCATCAATCAACTGCATATGATGGAAACAAAGCATTACATTTCCCAATGGGCAATCTGGGTAACGTATGAATGAGTTCTCCATAGTAAGACTTTTTGTAGTAGCTCTCCACTGGGCTAGCAGAGTCATTTCGTGAAAAGGGGGACCCAGCTCTATTACTTTAGAATTCCATTTTTAAAAAAGGGCATTTGAAAATGAGTTTTCTACATCAGATTTGTTGCAGAACAGTTATTTTGTGGATTTCTTCACACCCCTATCAGATGGCAAACAGCCACAGAAATTACTGCAGCAAACCCTTATAGGAAATCCATTTTATGGGGACCTGTCGCATCCTCTGATAAGCAAAGCAGACTGCATTCTTTTACAGTCACATCCTCACTGATTCCATCTGTGTATTTTATAGCCCACCCACACTCACACACCTGTTTGGTTACAAGAACTCCTGTCCAACATTAAACCATTGTCAAATGTGCAATCACCACTATCCAACATCAATGGATGATGTGACAATTCCAACTTAAGTGTTAGAGACAGCCCACTTGACAATGGGCTAGTGTCAGGCACCAAAACCAAAGAGAGCCATTGTGGCTGAACCAGGACAAGAAGCATTACAATAAAAATAAACCACAAGAGGAATCAGCGGGGACATAGTTGCAAAGGTATGAAGCCACTCCACTTATCAGGGAAGGATGCGACAAGTCCTCTCTAAGTAATATAACATGTATATAATGAAGTCTAACGCCACATAAAAACCTGAAATGTAAGATTTGTGCTGCAAATTGCAATCTGTCCCCAAATCAGCCTACCACCTATAAGCATATTCACAGGTCTAGGTAGAGGAGATCTGGGGCGCTCTTGTATAGGGTCCTCACAATGAGAAGCTGTTCAGTTATACCTGTACTAACAGAGCTGAAACACAGCGGTCACCACCTCTCACTCTATTGCACTAATGGTGCATTCAGATGACCGTATATCGGCTGGGTTTTCACGCCCAACCGATATACAGCGTCTCTCTCTGCAGGGGGGGGGGGGGGGGGGGGAGCCTGGAAGAGCCAGGAGCAGTGCTCTGAGCTCCCGCCCCCTCTCTGCCTACTCTCCGCTCCTCTGCACTATTTGCAATGAGAGCAGGCGGAACAGGACAAGTTGCGGGAATTAGCTCCACCCCCATCCCACCCCTCCTCATTAAATATAGTGCAGGGGGGTGGAGAGGAGGCAGAGAGGGGGTGGGAGCTCAGAGCACTGCTCGCGGCTCTTCCAGCCTCCTCCCCCTGCAGAGAGACACGCCGTATATCGGATGGGCGTGAAAACCCAGCCGATATACGGTCGTCTGAATGCACCCTAACACAAATACGTATTATAAAAGATTGCCCATTCATCTGGATAGGAGCCACACAATACCAAAATGTGCCATGCTTAAGGCAGCATTCAGAATGTGGATTGTCCTTATTGGACAATGCTTCCAAATAATCCTGACTCTAGAAATGGCAAATAATTATGAGATGCCATAAACAAACAGTACCCAACTGCGTCTCATACCGTTCCCTTCTAGAATGCTCTCGGGCCAGTTCTCGCCTTTTCTGTCGCTCCCGCTCACGGCGAACTTTATCTTGCTCTTCTCTGTGTCTTTTTCGCATTTCATGCTCTCTGTCTTTTCCCTTCACACGTATATATTTTCCTATTCCATAAGAAACATACGCATATAGTCAATGCAAGCTATCAATCTTGTACACTAACATGCAACAATCACCTATAGTTAGGAACCAACTGTGACCCTTCAGACGGGGCAAGAGGGATGCGTCCAAGTAAAGAGATACATGGCACCCAAAATGCTGGGTAAAGGCATAGAAGAACAAAAGTATTCTGGACAGCAACAAAGTATAGAATCGTAATTTCATTTACCTTGTACCAATATTTACTTTAATCACAGCAGCCCCCTTCTTGCATTATCAGGCCCAATGCAAACACACTTCTACATAGCATATATCAGCTGGAAAGAACCCCGGATTGGTGAACGGTGCTTGAACAGATGTAAAAAGTATGTGTTTGTGGTTACGGAGGATAAGTGCATTGTGATGTAGAAACGGAGTACAACTTCCTAACTAGAGATGAGCGAGCGTACTCGGTTAGGGTGTTTTTGCACTCGAGCACCACTTTTTCCAAGTAACTGACTACTCGGACGAAAAGATTCGGGGGGGCGCCGGGGGGTTGCAGAGGGGAGGGAGAAAGAGCTCCCCCCTGTTCCCCACTGCTACCCCCCGCTTCACCACGCCGCCCCTCGAATCTTTTCGTCCGAGTAGTCAGTTACTCGTAAAAAGCGGTGCTCGAGTGCAAAAACACCCGAACTGAGTACGCTCGCTCATCTCTATTCCTAACCCATTGCAGACATGGCAATTTTTCATTTTTGATTTTTCTTTCGTTCCAAAAAAATCCTAACACTTACAATGGTACAAGTTTGTATACAACATAATATTCTGAAAAACTTTAAAAACAAGTGGGGTGAGACAAAAAAAAATAAATCAATTGGAGCTGTGCTTGTAACTACTATCAATGAAAGCTGAAATTTACACAGCTTTTTAATTGTTGTACTACTCTTAAATCTCTTTCTAAAAAAAGAAAATCCGTCACCATTTCAGACCATTTTCCTTCGATGCAGCTGTGTAAATACTTTTCTTTTTTTGGAAGGATGGGGGGAGGGGGCTTGGCTCCCAACCCTTCACACAAATCAAGTGCACAAGGGGTTAAAAGGGTTTTTCTTATCGATGAGCTAGCACAAGTGTGTACGCTATGCAGCAGTCAGGAATGGTTCTACAGATTTATGGCCTATTCAGACAAGCGTTCATTGGTTGGGTTTTCACGCCTGGCCGATATACGCTGTCCCTCTCTGCAAGGGAAGGAGGCGGGCCTGGAAGGGAGCTAGTGCACTGAGGTCCCGCCCCCTCTATGCCCCTCAACACTGTTTGCAATGGGAGGGGGCAGGACGGGTGGAACTTGAGGCAGCATTTAGAATGTGGATTGTCCTTACTTGTAGCAACAAACTTTATGTAGAAGTTCACTGTGAAAGTTTCATGTGACCCTGCAGTGTATCCCAGCATAGATTGCTTAGTTTTTCTTTTGATGACGATTCATTGTATATTTGATCTCCCGACGTTAAATTCATAAAATTCATAAAAATTAACATTTTTTTCCATAAAATAGAAGTACCTTCAGCAGAATGGCTGCGGTGTCGGCGCTTCTCTTTCCTCCTCTCATCTTTTCTGTGGTGAGATTTTTCTTTCCTGGAAACTTGTTGGGGAGGTTTAATAGCCAAGGAGTCGTCTTCTTCACCTCTGAATGTAAAAGGAAAAAAAAAAAAATGAAATTAAAAAAACAAAAACGATTTATTCAGATTTAGGCCTTACTCACACGTCAGCATTTTTCATCAATATTTTGTAAGCCAGAATCAGGAGAAGATCCACAATACGGAAGTAATGCAAATATTTCCATTATATTTTCTCTCTGCACGCTCCACTCCTGGTTTTGGCTTACAAAATACTGATGAAACATACTGACCTGTGAATAAGCACAATGTAGTAGTCCTATTGGGACTCCATACCTAGAATCTCCATAGTTCTACTGAACCGGACTTACATCTGCACAGAATCCTATGTATCCAGTTATTGACACCATAATAAGGAGTCTAATATGAGCCTCTATTACAGCTATATGAGAGCAGCTTATAAGGGAAGGGTTACGTGAAGCCAATATAAGAAAAATGTCATCAAAAGTTTACACATCATTGAGATTAAATCTTCAATAATCAAAATAATGGATCCACAAATTATATCAAATAGTAGCAATGCTGTTCAAGCATATGGCCCTTTTACATGGAACAACTATTCTAATAATTGTTGAATCATGGAAAAACGAACGATCGTTCCGTGTAAACATGGCCAATGATTGAATGATAAGGGCATCAAAATCATAGTTTGGGAATGGTTTGTGAATGACAGACAAATGACAGACTGGCTTGATAGGCCAGTGATTGACTGAAGGAGCCATGATGCAAAATGTTAAAAAATTATCTGTGTGTCATGATTAATTGCTCCATGTACAAGGCCAGTACCTAATGGCCCATTTAGACAGGACAAATGTCGGGCAAACGATGCCCGACACTCGTCCCTGTACATATTCGCTTCCGTGCTGCTGCACAGGAGCTAATATCGCTGGCTCACAGCGGGGGGGGGGGGGGGGGGGGGGGGGGGGCAGGAGGAGATTTCACTCCTCGCACTCCCCCGTCCCTCTCCATTGACTTAACATAGCGGCCGTTCGGTACTGAACGGCTGCCATTTACACCGAACGATCATCATTCAGCTCATCGTCCATCGCTTATGCTGCATAAACGATGGACGATGAGCTGATCGTTCAGTGTAAATAGCAGTCGTTCAGTATTGAACAGCCACTATGTTAAGTCAATGGAGAGGGGCTGGGGAGAGCGAGGAAAAATCTCCTGCAGCCTCCCCGTCCCCCTGCTGGCTGCTCTGTGAGGGAGCGGTAATAGCACGGGAGAAAGTGTATGCGAGGACGAGTGTCGGGCATAGTTTGCCCGACATTCATCCCATCTGAGTGGGCCTTTAGTGACCTGAGCCTAATTTATAAAAAAAAACAACTTTTGAATTAACTAGTAAAATTGGTATGAATCGTATATACTGGGTCCGTTGACTTTACCGGTCTTCCATTGAATCTTCACGTCTGTAAGGGGAATTCCTAATAGTAATCTCCATTCTTTGATCTCTCAACTCCCCTTCTTCCAAGGAATCTCTTTTAGAATCACGATCATCAGCCTGGGAAAGATATGAGAAGTGTAGTAAGAAAGCAAAAGGTAAAAGACTTCTCTCATCTATTCTTAAAAGACTGCTCCTCATTAAATAATGTGTCCAGAAGACTTATCTGCACTAAGAAAAACTTTCCACCAAGTTTTTAAAAAGGACGCTTATAAAGGATCATCAGTAGTTAAAGGGAACCCGTCACCTGCCTAAAGCACTAATAACTAACCTATGGTGCTGCTGGGGAAGGTGACAAACAGCATTTTTTTTTCATACTCACCCACTCCTGTATCCAGTGGTGCCTGCCATCGACATACATGTTGCGCACACAAATCTGACTCTTTCCAGACTCCCGTGCACACACTTTCCCATAGACTTGCATGAGCCAGATTTGTGTGCACAGTCTGGACTTCAGCAGCGGGCACTGTGGGATCAACAAAGCGGGCGAGTTTAACAAAAATATGTCACCCGGCTCCGTGTCACCTCGCCTAACAGCAACATAACCTAATTTGTAGTGCTGTAGGCAGGTTCCCTTTAAAGTACTGGAATACTCCTTTAAGGGGTTGTCTGACTTAGGAGGTTTCCATCCATAGCCCTTAATGGGATGCGAATATTACTTTAAAGGGGTTATCCATGATGGAAAAAAAAAGCCGCTTTATTCCAAATCAGCATCACACCTGAGCATGGGTCATGTGGTGCAAACTACATTACAATGTATAGGGCTGAGCTTCAATACCACAAAGGGCTTGACATTTTCTGTAACCCCCATACTACCTACCAGAGGCCAGGACTCAAAATGTCCAATTCTCAAGAATAATGGTGAAAGAAAACCCATGAACGCATCATGTAGCCAAGAGAATAAGCACTAGAGTCTGACCCCACAATGAATAATAGCAAAGAAGATCTTTTACAGTAAAGGTCTAAGGAGAACAGTTCAGACAATGGAACCAAGAAAAGATTTAGGGCACTTTTACGAGAAATGATTACCATTCAGATGATCGCTAGATCATGCGACTCTGAACCATAATTCATTCAGTGTAAACACTGCCGACAACTGAATGACGAATGATAATTCATTCACTTCTAGTTCATCGTTCAGTTTAGGCAGGCATAAAGATTAGAGATGAGCGAGTATACTCGCTAAGGCACATTACTCGAGCGAGTAGTGCCTTAGCGGAGTATCTCCCCGCTCGTCTCTAAAGATTCGGGGAGCGGCGGCGGAGAGCGGGAAGGAACGGAGGGGAGATCTCGCTCTCCCTCTTTGCTCCCTGCCGCAACTCACCTGTCAGCCACACCGGCCCCCGAATCTTTAGAGACGAGCGGGGAGATACTCGGCTAAGGCACTACTCGCTCCAGTAATGTGCCTTAGCGAGTATACTCGCTCATCTCTAATAAAGATCAAATGACGATTGGCCTGTGTAAACAGGCAAACATTCATCTATGAAAGACTGCCTGTTAACTGTGAATGGAAGTGATTGGCAGCAGCGATCCCCGGCCCATGGCACCTCCATTCACTGAGCGATTATCACTAATGTGTGAAAGAACAGGAGGGATTAAGTTTCCTGTCTAAAAAGGAAGCTTAGCCTTGAACGGTCAAAATTATCTATTTTCCATCAATCGTTTCACCAACTTTGTACATTTTTTGGATGCTTGGAATCTGATTTTTCTTCTTGCTCCTTCCTCCTTTTCTTTTCTTGCAAAATTTCATCCAGTGTTTTCACTTTCCAGGTGTCTTTTTCATCCCCCATTTGGAGTGGGCAACCTAACAAAACACAAGTCAAACTTTAGAGAATTTACTTCAAAATGAGTTTGCAACCAAGACTGCAGAGTTAAGAGTCATGGAGTCTTGGACGGACACGGGCTCAATGCAGAATTTGTTGCAAATTTCCTTTCATAGAAATTTGAAATGTCCTATAAATCTATGTTCTAGTCGTCTAATCCCCTATTTATCAAAAACACCGATAACTAGGATCATCAACAGACAATGAATTTGATTTTGAAAAACATCTGGACCAGATGAAGGGAGCAAAGCATTGTCGCAGAGAAAAACATTCCTTTCCCATAGAAAGCAAATTGATCAAACACAAGTTATTTTAAGACTAGAGAGCAACCTCTAAAATAATGAAATCAGATTAGAGGTCCTCCATGTCGGGGGATCCGATGGAGGCGATACTATCTCTGAAAACAAATTCCTAGACCGCACAAATGTTCTTTACTACGTTTGTGTTGAAAACTTCTTCCCCCACTTACTAAACGCATCGTGTAGCGTATATTTACAATTTGTGCTCGGAAACTGTATTCCCATAACTATATTGTATCGGAATAACTTGATTATTTTATCAGAATGGTGATGAAAAGCCCAATTTTACTATTTTAATACAGTCAACTTCTCACTTAAAAGCCATGAGTCATATATGAAGGAGTCGGAGTCTTGAGTCGGGGATTTGGCAAACCGACTCCACAGCCCTGTTTACAACAAAGGGTTTAAAAGGTACAATCTCATCAGAGAGAAGCCTTTAACCCTCTCCAATCCACTGTCTGACGTCTAAAGACATAATGATTTAAGGCTGTACAGCTCCGATGTTGGAAGACATCCGTCGGGGTTCTCTTAATGTATATTGCCAGCCTCTCTGCTGTCAGAGCTTATCCAACATGTCACCTCATGCAGTACTGGCTTTAGCCAGCAGATAGCGCCGTTGTATAACTGCAGAAAAAGAGTAAGCCCCCTAGGAAAACCAGGATACAAATTGGATTGGAAAGGGTTAAAGATGTGGTGTGGATGCAATCGGCTAAATGCCCTGGACCCCACTTCCACCATACAGCCAGATTTACTAAAAGAAGTTGCGGTCAAGGAAGACATTTCCAATGCAGGTGATATACAGTGTTACTTGTCAGCTACTTGTACGGGTTAGTTCGTCTTACGGGGGGGGGGGGGGGGGGGGGGGGGTATCCCGCTCCTCTAAGATGTCCATATGCTCCAATAGGACAACTGCTTTAAAAGTAACCGTCTCAGAAGACAAGGCCTTTCACAATGCGGTGCACAGCTGATCTCCACTAGTCCCACACCTAGAAAACTGCTGACTTTGCAGGGAAAAACGTGGAGCCCCAGACATTTTGCCTACAGCAGCCGATACAGGGGAAATATAGTATTATACGATGGCCACTCATCCGAACGGTTGTCATGTAAAACAAGGAAGCTCAAAGCCCATCTAAACCTTACATATCGTCTCCCGTTCCAGTTCTTCGAGAAGGCTTCCAAGTAGAGGAACCCACTCTTTGTCTAATAGGGCATGTGAGCATGGCTCGCCTTCTTGGCTCAAGGCCTTTGGGGTATTTTCACATGGGATGGAATATTCAGCCGTGTTAAGAAATCCAACGTTTAAGGTGGATTTTGAAGAAGAAAAAAAAAAAGTCGCAAAATTTGGCGTCGAAATCTGCATTCAGCCCCGTGGACCTTGGTACAGATTTTAACAGCTAAATATTCCAGCACCCAGATGGGCCTTATTTACTTGGACCTAATTCGTGTCCCCGTGCGAACGTCACAAGGACACCACACGGACCTATAATAGCCAGCGAGATGGCTTTCAAATGGTCATCAATAGCTGATCGGCGGGCATCTGCCACTCAGGATCGCAGCTGACCCTCCGGCCCGCTGTCAGTGGATGGGGCCGGACATCGCTGGTCAGAGCTGGAAGTGTAATAGAAACCTTCAATCCCATTGAGAGCGATGCCTTCCATCACACTTCCAGCTGTGACAACCAATGCAGATGCCGGGGGATCGGGTGGTATGCCAAGCGGCGGAGCGCTGCCAATGCACTAAGAATAGGTCATCAATAGTAAATGCCCAAAATACCTGTTTAATAGAAGTCCATCACACAGACATGAACATCACCCACAGCAACAAGCCCTAAACACACGGCATCTCCACAGAACAGTGGCGGAAGGACATTTACATCCGACTTCCATAATGCTCACAGACTCTGAGAACAGAGGAACTGCGGCGCTGAGCGGACCCTTCATCCAACATCACTGCCAAAGTCATAACAGGTAGGTAATACAGCACAGCCCACTCACCTACCTCTGCTTCCTCGGGTTTCATCATTGGAATTGCTTACATGACACAACAAACACATAAATCACCAGTATAAGCTAATGCTGGGCCGTATCTATGGCAACCACTGTATTTCCACGACAAGGCCTTCCCCCCTGTTACCGCCCGTAACCTACACGTCATCCGTCTAACCATAATAAACACGGACGAGACTGAGAAGATGATTTACCTGAAGTTTGTCCTATCTTCGCCTCTCAAAGTCCTGCGCCCAGCACCAGAACGTAAGGAGGCCCCGGGGGCGCACGCTGATGACGTCATATCCCACTTGTAGCTGACGACACTGCGCTACACCACACACTGTCCTTCCCGCCTCCTTCTGGTGGCGCATGCGCAACACCGAACACTGTCCACCTGGTGGCGCATGCGCAATAAAACCTGTGAGTGCGGCGTTTACCTCAGAACGTCGGACAGTGACAAGATGGCCACTAGAGTGAATTTCAGCGTCTTTTTGCTTGTAGAGTTGAAGTATTTCTCCCCAAAGAAGTTCTTTCCTGTCAGATTCCAAAAAATAAATTATTCAGCCATTTACAGATATCTTATAAGGGAGCCCTTTCACACAGGCGCAATATTTATACAGCTAAAAACGTTGAAAATTCTGCACCAAAATCTGCATATTTACATACAGATAATAGGAGCGGAAATCTGCAGCAGATTTAGCTATGGAATATAAAAATATACCATCTGGGTAAAGGGGCCACTAGAGACATTTTACACGGAACAGAACTGTCCGCAGGACGCAGCGCAGACACGGATTTTGGCTTTTAACTGCAGAATGCGTTCTGTACTATGGATGGAGCTGGCGGCTCACCATCGCACATGCGCAGTACAGATTCTTTTTCCTGCGTCGTCGCTAGTCAATGACGCGGAATCCCCGACGTGTCCGCCATGTTCATGGCAGACAGGCTGCAGGTCGGACGGCTTCCACTGACTTCAATGTAAGCCGTACACCCGGAGCCCACATGTAAATGGAGCATGCTGCGATTTTCCCATCACAAGCAGAAATCGCAATTGATTTCCGCTCGTGTGTAGGAAGCAGCAGATCTCCATAGGAAGTAACGGGCAGTATTTGCTGCGGATTCGCAGTGCAGGCGGCCTTAATCTCAGAATTACACCTCCTGTCTGTTAGAAATCCACAACAACAATTCCTCAAGACGTCCTTAATTCCGTAACAGAAAGATTTTCTGTTGCAGAACTGAATCTCGCAGTTTTGAGGTAAAGACGTGCGGATTTTAACAGATGCGGAATTCAAACTCCATAGGAATAACATTGCCGCAAACATTTATGCGCGTGAAAGGTGCCTTACGCGTCTTTCACACGAGCGGGATTTTCTGAACTTTGCGCTGCAAGTCGTGGTAAAGTCTGCACCAAAATCTGCACAACTTCGGACGAGCAGTGGACCCCCGCTAATCAAAAGTAGTTGCGTTTTAAGCCCCTTTAAGATGACGAATGGAACAGCCATAAAGGCCCATTTAGACACAACGATTATCGCTCAAAAGATGTCACTCAAGCGACTTTTTAGCGATAATCATTGTGTTATTTACAGCGCAAGATGATCGCTCAAGATGAGCGATCACCTTGCGCTGTCAGCGGAGGATGCAGAAGACAAGCATGTAGGCTCTAGCACCCTGTCGGTCCGCCTCTAGCCTAGATACATGATGAGATACAGTTGTGCATGGAGGCTCTAGTACCCTGTTGGGCTGTCTCTAGCCTGGATACATGATGAGATACAGTCGTGCATAGAGGCTCTAGTACCCTGTTGGGCCGCCTTCAGCCAAGATACATGATGAGATAGTCGTGCATGGAGGCTCTAGTACCCTGTTGGGCCATCAGTAGCCTGGATACATGATGAGATGCAGTCATGCATGGAGGCTCTAGTACCCTGTTGGGCCATCAGTAGCCTGGATACATGATGAGATACAGTTGTGCATGGAGGCTCTAGCACCCTGTTGGACTGTCTGTAGCCTGGATACATGATGAGATACAGTCATGCATGGAGGCTCTAGTACCCTGTTGAGTGGCCTCTAGCCTGGACACACGAGATGCAGTCGTGCATGGAGGCTCTAGTACCCTGTTGGGCCATCTCTAGCCTGGATACATGATGAGATACAGTCGTGCATGGAGGCTCTAGTACCCTGTTGGGCTGTCTCTAGCCTGGATACATGATGAGATACAGTAGTGCATGGAGGCTCTAGTACCCTGTTGGGCCGTCTCTAGCCTGGATACATGATGAGATACAGTTGTGCAAAAAGGCTCTAGTACTCTGTTGGGCTGTCTCTAGCCTGGACACATGATAAGATGCAGTTGTGCATGGAGGCTCTAGTACCCTGTTGAGTCGCCTCTAGCCTGGACACATGAGATGCAGTTGTGCATGGAGGCTCTAGTACCCTGTTGAGTCGCCTCTAGCCTGGATACATGAGATGCAGTTGTGCATGGAGGCTCTAGTACCCTGTTGGGCCGTCTCCAGCCTGGATACATGATGAGATACAGTCATGCAAGGAGGCTCTAGTACCCTGTTGGGCCATCTCTAGCCTGGATACATGATGAGATACAGTTGTGCATGGAGGCTCTAGTACCCTGTTGGGCCATCTCTAGCCTGGATACATGATGAGATACAGTCGTGCAAGGAGGCTCTAGTACCCTGTTGGGCCATCTCTAGCCTGGATACATGATGAGATACAGTCGTGCATGGAGGGTCTAGTACCCTGTTGGGCTGTCTCTAGCCTGGATACGTGATGAGATACAGTCATGCATGGAGGCTCTAGTACCCTGTTGGGCTGTCTCTAGCCTGGATACTTTATGAGATACAGTCATGCATGGAGGCTCTAGTACCCTGTTGGGCCGCCTCTAGCCAAGATACATGATGAGATACAGTCGTGCATGGAGGCTCTAGTATCCTGTTGGGCCATCTCTAGCCTGGATACATGATGAGATACAGTCGTGCATGGAGGATCTAGTACCCTGTTGGGCCGCCTCTAGCTTGGACACATGATGAGATGCAGTCGTGCATGGAGGGTCTAGTGACCTGTTGGGCCACCTCTACCTCGGATACATGATGAGATACAATCGTGCATGGAGGCTCTAGTACCCTGTTGGGCCGTTTCTAGCCTGGATACATGATGAGATGCAGCCGTGCATGGAAGCTCTAGTACCCTGTTGGGCCGCCTCTAGCCAAGACACATGATGAGATACAGTCGTGCATAGAGGCTCTTGTACCCTGTTGGGCCATCACTAGCCTGGATACATGATGAGATACAGTTGTGCATGGAGGCTCTAGTACCCTGTTGGGCTGTCTCTAGCCTGGACACATGATGTGATACAGTCGTGCATGGAGGCTCTAGTACCCTGTTGGACCGTCTCTAGCCTGGATACATGATGAGATACAGTCGTGCATGGAGGCTCTAGTGCCCTGTTGGGCCGTCTCTAGCCTGGATATATGATGAGATACAGTAGTGCAGGGAGGGTCTAGTACCCTGTTGGGCCGTCTCTAGCCTGGATACATGATGATATACAGTTGTGCAAAAAGGCTCTAGTACCCTGTTGGGCCGTCTCTAGCCTGGATACATGATGAGATACAGTTGTGCAAAAAGGCTCTAGTACCCTGTTGGGCTGTTTCTAGCCTGGACACATGATAAGATGCAGTTGTGCATGGAGGCTCTAGTACCCTGTTGAGTCGCCTCTAGCCTGGACACATGATGAGATACAGTCGTGCATAGAGGCTCTTGTACCCTGTTGGGCCGTCTCTAGCCTGGATACATGATGAGATACAGTCATGCATGGAGGCTCTAGTACCCTGTTGGGCCGCCTCTAGCCAAGATACATGATGAGATACAGTCGTGCATGGAGGCTCTAGTACCCTGTTGGGCCGCCTCTAGCCTGGATACATGATGAGATACAGTCGTGCATGGAGGATCTAGTACCCTGTTGGGCCGCCTCTAGCTTAGACACATGATGAGATGCAGTTGTGCATGGAAGCTCTAGTACCCTGTTGGGCCGCCTCTAGCCTGGATACATGATGAGATACAGTTGTGCATGGAGGCTCTAGTACCCTGTTGGGCTGTCTCTAGCCTGGATACATGATGAGATACAGTCGTGCATGGAAGCTCTAGTACCCTGTTGGGCCGCCTCTAGCCAAGACACATGATGAGATACAGTCGTGCATAGAGGCTCTTGTACCCTGTTGGGCCATCACTAGCCTGGATACATGATGAGATACAGTTGTGCATGGAGGCTCTAGTACCCTGTTGGGCTGTCTCTAGCCTGGACACATGATGTGATACAGTCGTGCATGGAGGCTCTAGTACCCTGTTGGGCAGCCTCTAGCCTGGACACATGATGTGATACAGTCATGCATGGAGGCTCTAGTACCCTGTTGGGCCGCCTCTAGCCAAGATGCATGATGAGATACAGTCGTGCAAAGAGGCTCTAGTACCCTGTTGGGCCGTCTCTAGCCTGGATACATGATGAGATACAGTTGTGCATGGAGGCTCTAGTACCCTGTTAGGCTGTCTCTAGCCTGGACACATGATAAGATGCAGTCATGCATGGAGACTCTAGTACCCTGTTGGGCCATCAGTAGCCTGGATACATGATGAGATGCAGTCATGCATGGAGGCTCTAGTACCCTGTTGGGCCATCAGTAGCCTGGATACATGATGAGATGCAGTCATGCATGGAGGCTCTAGTACCCTGTTGGGCCATCAGTAGCCTGGATACATGATGAGATACAGTTGTGCATGGAGGCTCTAGCACCCTGTTGGGCTGTCTCTAGCCTGGACACATAATGTGATACAGTCGTCCATGGAGGCTCTAGTACCCTGTTGGGCCGCCTCTAGCCTAAACACGATGAGATGCTGTCGTGCATGGAGGGTCTAGTACCCTGTTTGGCCTTCTCTAGCCTGGATACGTGATGAGATACAATCATGCATGGAGTCTCTGGTACCCTGTTGGGCTGTCTCTAGCCTGGATACATGATGAGATGCAGTCATGCATGGAGGCTCTAGTACCCTGTTGGGCCATCAGTAGCCTGGATACATGATGAGATACAGTTGTGCATGGAGGCTCTAGTACCCTGTTGGGCTGTCTCTAGCCTGGACACATGATGTGATACAGTCGTCCATGGAGGCTCTAGTACCCTGTTGGGCCGCCTCTAGCCTAAACACGATGAGATGCAGTCGTGCATGGAGGGTCTAGTACCCTGTTGGGCCTTCTCTAGCCTGGATACGTGATGAGATACAATCATGCATGGAGTCTCTGGTACCCTGTTGGGCTGTCTCTAGCCTGGATACATGATGAGATACAGTCGTGCATGGAGGCTCTAGTACCCTATTGGGCCGTCTCTAGCCTGGATACATGATGAGATGCAGTCATGCATGGAAGCTTTAGTACCCTGTTAAGCCACATCTACCTTGGATACATGATGAGATACAATCGTGCATAGAGGCTCTAGTACTCTGTTGGGCCGCCTCTAGCCAAGATACTTGATGAGATACAGTCATGCATGGAGGCTCTAGTACCCTGTTGGGCCGTCACTAGCCTGGATACATGATGAAATGCAGTCATGCATAGAAGCTCTAGTACCCTGTTGGGCCACATCTACCTTGGATACATGATGAGATACAATCGTGCATAGAGGCTCTAGTACTCTGTTGGGCCGCCTCTAGCCAAGATACATAATGAGATACAGTCGTACATGGAGGCTTTAGTACCCTGTTGGGCCGTCTCTAGCCTGGATACATGATGAGATACAGTCGTGCATGGAGGATCTAGTACCCTGTGGGGTCGCCTCTAGCTTGGACACATGATGAGATACAGTCGTGCATGGAGGCTCTAGTACCCTGTTGGGCCATCACTAGCCTGGATACATGATGAGATACAGTAATGCATGGAGGCTCTGGTACCCTGTTGGGCTGTTTCTAGCCTGGATACATGATGAGATACAGTCGTGCATAGAGGCTCTAGTACTCTGTAGGGCCGCCTCTAGCCAAGATACATGATGAGATACAGTCGTGCATGGAGGCTTTAGTACCCTGTTGGGCCGTCTCTAGCCTGGATACATGATGAGATACAGTCGTGCATTGGGGATCTAGTGACCTGTTGGGCCACCTCTACCTCAGATACAATCGTACGTAGAGGCTCTAGTACCCTGTTGGGCTGTCACTAGCCCAGATACATAATGAGATAGTCATGAATGAAGGCACTAGTACGCTGTTGGGCCGCCTCTGGCCTGGACACATGATGAGATGCAGTCGTGCATGGAAGCTCTAGTACCCCGTTGGGCTGTCTCTTGCCTGGATACATGATGAGATACAGTCGCGTATGGAGGCTCTAGTACTCTGTTGGGCCGTCTCTAGTCTGGATACATGATGATACAATCGTGCATGGTGGCTCTAGTACCCTGTTTGGCTGTCTCTAGCCTGGACACATGATGAGATACAGTCGTGCATGGAGGCTCTAGTACTCTGTTGGGCTTCCTCTAGCCTGGACACATGATGAGATACAGTCGTGTATGGAGGCATAAAAAGCTCTGTGTTATCCTGTGGCATATTTGCCCACAGAAGTTGCAACTTTGCCTCTAACTCCTGCACAATCCTAGGCTGCTGAAGCTGGTGCCATAAAAGCTTGATTGGGGATAAATCTGCCAACCAGGCAAGCCGAGGAAATTTGTCAACCTGGTGGAGGCATTCCTAGGAAATCCTTGCTTTAGCGAGTATTATCATT
The DNA here is from genome assembly GCF_035609145.1 of Eleutherodactylus coqui. NCBI lineage: Eukaryota > Metazoa > Chordata > Amphibia > Anura > Eleutherodactylidae > Eleutherodactylus > Eleutherodactylus coqui. Next base: position 49,473,393 of record NC_089842.1, on the reverse strand, counting down.
CTGCAAAACGCCTGTTGGAAGCCCTGCCATTAGATGCAACATATTTGGCTGCAGAATTTCCTGCACGTATCACTGCGCGGTTGGTGTCCTTTGTATCACTACTAGGGGTGACTGACTGTCGTATGCAGCAGCTCTCTAGACCATCACACCAGCAGCAGTCTCTTGCCCCACAGTAAAGGCAGGACTGAAGCGCTCACCTCCATACGAAAACATGACTGTCGTTGGCTCCCAAATAAAATCAGGATTTGTTGCTAAAGATGATACAGTTCGGCTGCAGCAGTCCAGGTTTCTTGTTCATGGCACCATTGCACCCGAAGGCAATTGTGTTGGGGTAATTAATGGCAAGACACAAATTTCCTTCTGCTTAGTGCCTGGAAATGTTCCAAACAGAGACAGGGGTTCTGTAATGAAGGCACCCCGTGGACAATGAAACTGTTGGATCTTACTCTTACTTGGCGGTGGATCAAATGATACTCTCTGCTGGTGGTCTATCTAAGCTTTATGGAGCCTGCTCCCAACACCTCTGCTGGTGGTCTATCTAAGCTTTATGGAGCCTGCTCCCAACACCTCTGCTGGTGGTCTATCTAAGCTTTATGGAGCCTGCTCCCAACACCTAAAAGCTTCATCAGAATGGCCGGCAATTTATCAAACAGACCATGCAGCTTCTCACATTCCAATGCTGCGTCCGCTCTGCAAGTCTGGACAAAATGTCATTGAGTGCCTGGTAGAGGCGTCAAGCAGTCAACAATCTCTCAACAGGAGGTACACAACACAAAAGTGGCCTCTGACAGTCTTTTTATATGGCAGCAGTGGAAGCGCTTTTATGGCCTCTGGTGACAAAACCCTATATCTAATCAGACCACAACTGCAAACACTTACATATCTACCCAAACATAATGGGTAGTGTCAGATTGCTGCAATACTCTGCATGCAGTTTTTTTTTCTGCAATGAGTGTATATTAATATGCTAAGTAAGTTTGCTAGACACCAAAGAGTCCTATGACAAAACTTCAGATGGGGTCAGCCGCCTTTCTGATTACTGACTGTAAATTGGCTGTTATATCTAGATTTGAATCGCACTTCACGGTTGAAATGAGATTGAGTGGAACTACAAAGTCCAGGTCGGACTGGGAGGTGGGTAGCAGTTTTATATTTGTGGGATGTTTAAGCTGTGGGCCACAATATATGAGGTATCACTGCTTAAAAACCTTCCACACTAAGAGGTGTGAGCGAAGTAAAACTTAAATTGGTTTTCCATGCAGCGCTTGCCGAGATACACCAATGAGAGCTGTGCCTGCAATAACAGGCTCCTGCCACTACACAGGGGGCGGGGCAGCGCTTCTGCTCTGACCCCAGTGTGTCCTGGCGGGTGCTGCCTGAAAAACCCTTTTAAAGGTGAATATCAACAGAAGACGTGAAAAGTATTAACCTTTTACTTTTGTTCTAAACGTCGGGCATAATGAAGAATGTAAGGATGATGATTACCGCTGTTAACTAACTTGGGCTGTAGATATGCGGCACCTGACAGCACTTCATCATTGTACACTTTAACTTTCCATTCCCAACACCGATATCACCCAGAACCAATCTAAGTATGTGTCAGCTTCAGTGCAACAAACCTCTTATTCCACTTGTACTAGCACAGGCAGATCATGTGACTGGAACATAGTAGTTAGGGCAGCCTCAACCACCGATATAGAAAAAAAAAAGTCTGAAGTGGCGCAACCCCGGTGTGGAAAAGTCTGAAGTGAAGAACCTGGTAATAGGGATAGGATGGAGATTACTTATTTTATTTTTTTAGGAAGCTGCAGCCCCCTATGGAACGTTCTACCCACAAGGTAAAATATATAAAATTGGCAGACCAAGAAAAAAAAAACTACATTTTTTTTTCGTAGGGACGAGTACGGCGCAACATTCAGACAAAGATGACTGTCGTATATACTGTTTTTGCCAAAAAAACGTATTAATTTATAAATCCGCTTGTAAACACTTTTCGAGGTGTATGACACGCCTCTTCAGTACCTTTTTTTGTCTCTCAACCACCGATATGTCTGCACAGGAATGAGACATTAAACGGTTTTCAGCATTTTATTCTGTATAGCATGGCTTTATTTATAGCTAAATCCAGCCAGAATTATAGCCATGTTTTTGTATTTGCACATCTCTAAAAATTGTTAAAGTAGCGCCACCTGCTGTTTCTATCCCTTGATGTTCCAGGACTGATGTTAGAATAGCACCACCTGCTGTTTCTATTGAAGATACTTTCTGTGTCCAGCCCACCTTGGTAAATGTACCAGATGCTCACACCTACTCATTTATGCTTCTCTGCAGTAATACTTATCACTTGCTGACATCAGAAAAGACGCAGCAACTTTAGAAGTAGCTGCTCATCACACTAGGGAACGCTCCACATACCCAGTGGAGCAAAGACAGAAGCAAGACTGAGAAAGTGGAACAATTACTGAAGTGGACAGAGAATAGAAACAGTATGCTATTCTAACAGTCCTGGAACATCTGGGGATAGAAACAGCAGGTGGCGCTATTGTCACATCAGTCTTGCAAAATCTGGGGATAGAATCATTTGAGTGTAAATGCAAAAACTGTTTATGATTATAGGCTGGATTTCACCAAGAATATTTTTGGTGGCACAAGCCCTTTAAGATGCAGGTAGGTATTAGTACCAATTTCGTATTTATTATGGATGTGGAGAATGGCAAGGCCTCCCAACACTCTTGTAAATTGCAATACAGGATAATTGCATCCAAGGGCCCCTCTGGTGAAAATATATTTTTACCGTCTCTGCACCCCTCAAGTGATTGCCTCTTTTCTCATACATACATTGCACTTGAAAAACTGTGGGTTTGCTAGTGTGATAACGGTCAGAGCTTTTCGAACCGATATTACACTAGCCCGTATAAATTGACACTTATTAGATCTGCTACCTTCAGTCTTGAAGCGCTTTCATGTGGTTGTGCTCACATTCAGCACAACCCCATCAGATCAGTGTAATAGCCATTTGTGCGATTATGATTTGGTCTGTTTACCTGGATTTACTAGACACGTGATAATGACCCCTTTGACCTTCCTACCTTTCATTTATTTTACCAAGATGATTCTCAGTTTATTGGTCCAGCTGTTGATCTCCGATTGGCCTTCAGCTCTCTTTCGCAGTGTAATATCTGAAGCCATGGCCCCCTATTGAAGCATGAAGCTGAAGTTTCCATACGTGACAGTAAGAATGTAACAGGCAAATTAAACAATTATAAATTGCATTTTAATTTTACAAATATACAGTAGTGAAAAATAAAAGAAGTCAAAGACGCCAGTCCCTGCTCGTGTCCCAAGGTCCTTCTCTGGAATGAGGAGATCATGGTATGATGGGGTGATAGATGAGTATGCCACAGTATTTGGGTGATTTTGCTGGGACTTGAATCCTTGTCCTCATTATTAAGTTCTCAAGTCAGAAAAAGTTTTTTTCCTTATTCAGCACACTCAGAACTTGAGGCTGAAGCCGGGTCCTGCTGCAGATGCCCCCTGATTAGTGGTGGTTAGGTGAAATCCAGTGTCCTTGAGATCATCGTCCCCCTGAAATAAGAGGGAAGAATATTACAACGGAGAACAATACACACAAGTGCAGAATATAAGTCAATCATATGCAATGCTTCATTTGTTGACCTGTGAATATAAAAAAAACTATATAGGGACTTTAAAGAGGTCACCAATAGTTGATGGCCGGGGGGTACGCCCCTCGGGATTCCCATCCTTCAGCTGATTGTCCGGCCCACTTTCAGTGCAGTGGACTGGATGTCGCCATCAGCGGACAGAGAAGGAAGTGGAAGTGCTGGCTTCATTTCCATTGAAATCAATAGGAGCGCTGAGCTTCTATTGCACTTCCTGCTCCTCATTACAGACTGGATGTCCAGGATCAGGAAGTGCAATAGAAGTGCGGCGCTCCCATTGATTTCAATGAGATCTGTGACTGCAATTACAAGTGCTGGCTGCTACACATTAGTTATAGCAGCAGTATCCACTTCCACGTGTGTAGCCCGGCGCTGACTGCCTGCGCCCGATCAGCTGGGGTCGCAAGCGGTGGACTCCAGCCGATCAACTCCTGATGACCTATCCTGAGGACAGATCATTAATACACAAGTACAGAGATTGACATCTACAAAACACAACTATCTTTTCGATCACTGGAGTAGGCTATAATGTAAATGAAAGGAATACAATTGTAAGTCAGGTTGCTGGAATTGTGAATCAGAACCAATCAGGTTGCTGGAATTGCTGAATAGGGCCGCGGACATGAGGCCTGAAAATAAAATTTACTCACCTATCCGGACGCTGCGGATCTTTCCTCCATCGCAGTCGGATCTTCTTTCTTCGGCCTGACGGATGTGCTCGGCACGCCGGCAGTGTGCTGCACACATGCGCCGTGCACTTTTTTTTTTTAAACTCCTGCTCTCCCATGGCAGAGCAGAAATTCAGCTGCGGGTGCACCACAGATGCGGACAGCTTCCACGGGCTTCAATGGAAGCCTGCGGGAGCCGTCCATGTGAGAAACCCGGAGAAAATGGAGAATGCTGCGGGTGATTTCTTGCACGTGTGATCCGCGCGGCAGAGGAAAAGGACATCCGCAGGTATTTACTTACCTGCGGGTGTCCAATGCATCCCTATGGCGTGGATCACACGTGCGGGACACCCGCACGGATTTACTAAATTCAATTACCTAGTGGACATGAGGCCTTAAGGTTGTATTTTACTGCATCTTCTTCATGCTGCCGCGGACTCTATCTTTCTCTATGGTTCTATTCTGGGAATTGTGATCCGGATTCCTTCTCTGTGGCTTGCATAAAATGTATGGTCCTGCCTTATTGGAACTGGAGAGAGTGCTGCTTGTGACATCTTCCTTTACCACATGGGCAAGCATGATATCGGGAAAAGAAGCTCGGCCCGATATTGTGCTTTTCAACGGGACCTTAAAAGACAATCAAAAACGCCTTATGGAGTTCTCGAAACGCGATATACTTGCCAGTGCGCATGTAGCCTAATGACTGTGAAATGTGAATGTCTGAATAATAAATCTGGTTAGACTTCAGATGTTTCACGGATTCCTGCTGTCCACATGAATGCTCCCATTATGACAGACCGGTAAATGTGCTTTACAGATATTAGCACAGGTCTCTGACACTACGTCATTCTTCCCCGCAGCAGCTCACTTTACCTATTTTACTACCAGACAGGTTTCTTTGTTTCTTTTCACCCTCGTCTTTGAAGAATCATAACTAGATTGCTTTTCCAGTTCAAAAACAAGGAAAAAAAAAAGAGTGTAATATAGAAAGCCTATGTTAAAGTTGTGACATTGCTCAAGTTGTAAGTGTTCTGGATGATGCAGTCTTGATTCCAATGGCAATCCACTTCCTCAATGCAAACAGAATCAATCTTCCACTGCTTAGTATCCCAATAGGCACAACACGGGTAAGAGTCTGAAGAGGTGTTGAAGGGGTAATTCCCATCTTGGATTTTCATGACTGAGATGGGAAAAACCGGAAGCTCTGTTCTGACCATCTGTCAAAAAGAGCTGGGCACTTAGCTCAGTTCCCACAGCTCTCATTCACTTCAATGAGAGCTACACAAACAGCACTGCGCTAAGTGCTTGGCTCTTTCCGTAGGCTCCATCTGGGTGGCCGGTAGCCATGGCTGCGTTTTCCTATCTCGGCTACTCATAGCAGAGATGGAAATACCCCTTTAATAACTGGCTGTAGGTACATCCATCAGATATCAGACCAGTGGTGTGACGTGTTTCAGGGTAACAATCCCCTTTCTCAAGCACTTATAGCTTATATGCTGCGGTACCTCTGTGATGTACATCCCGTCACAAAGAAGAAAAGGATTACTTTAAAAGCAGAAGATCTATACTTCTCATTGTAAGCGATGGATCAACAAGCTTACCAGCTGAGCGTAACCGAGTCCTCCCTCCGGGGGTCGAGGGCTTGTGCCACGTTTCACTCGCTGCTCACTTTTTGCCGGCCAGGTGGGGAACATGGAAGGGTCAATCGGCAGGGGGCTTTCAGAGAAATAGTCGTGCTTCAAGCCATCTTCTGCAGTAATTCTTTTAGCAGGACAGTAGGTCAGAAACCTGAGGAAAACACAAACAGTAAATGGATGGTAAGAGGAACCAGTCGTAACAATTTTCAAAGACATCCAAAACTCTGAAATACTGTAAGTACTTGTTCATGAGGTCAAATCCTTGATCCGAGAGCAGAGCCCCAAATCTCTTCCGGAGGTTGTTGTAAGGATATTCGGAAAAGGTCATTTTCTTCACTGCTGGAAGCTCATTGTAACCAGGCCAGATCTTCTCGCTTGGGGTACCAAGATCCTGGAAAAGAAATTTGTCAGAACTGACTGAAGTGTCTATACAGGAGCACCTTGTAGCACCACCATGAACAAGATGGCAGAACACTACAACAAAAATGTAACATGCATCTATTAACGTTATTGTCTCAATCCAAACCTTGGTGTCACAATCTAAGACTACAGTTGATGGGGGGGAAGCAGTGGCAGAACGCCTCCCGAGTGAAGTCACAAGCTTTGTGAAAGCTACTATAAAAACAAGCAAAAACAACTTTACCTTAAATACTTTGTTGATCTGATCAATCTCGGATTTTCCAGGGAAAAGAGGCTTTTGGGTCAGAAATTCTCCAAATATACAGCCCACCGACCACATGTCTATGGCTGTGGAGTATTCCTGTGGAGAAGAGATTAAAAATATGAAATTAACCAATTGCATTTTAACCATTTCAACTATAAAGACTTCACAAAGTTCCGTCCACTTCTGCAACATTTTTTTTCAACTATTATTTTTATTGAACATTTTGATTATAAACCATTAAACAAATGCGTGACAATGGGAAAAGACTTCCAATATGGCACAGAAAGAGCAATAAATTAACTGAATAGCCTTATTTTTATCAATATTCTAACTATAAAGTCAAATTAATAATTCCACAAATAAACCAATAATCTTCCATCCACATATTAACTTTTATTCTGGATCACAGAGATTTTGATTTGGTTCTATTTCAGCACTACACATCATTTATCAACTCTGGACACCAATGTTGTAGAATCATGTTACTAGTCCGTCTGTGTGATCCAGCAACAACCCTTTGGATATCCTCTCATGTCTCAGAGTTATGCCAGCAAGAAGGGGCCACTAGTCAAAATAGCGTTCCCAACGTTCCCTAAGTCACTTCATATCTTCAGCAGTCCAAAGCATCCCCTCCTCAGATCCTCAGCGAAAACCACACCATAACCAAATCAACAATCTCGTCATGTTAAACGAATGTCCTCCATTTAACGAAGAATTGTTCAGTTCCCTTTTTCTTGTGACATTCGATATCCGAATCGGTCTATTGCCATCATTAAGTTTCACAATGGCCTCTGAGACACTTGGGACATCAGACTGAAGCCATCTGTTTAATAAACTATGCTTTGTGACTAGAGATGAGCGAACGTACTCGTTTAGGGCGATTTCGCACTCGAGCACCGCTTTTTTTCGAGTAACTGACTACTCGGGCGAAAAGATTCGGGGGGCACTGGGGGGTGCAGAGGGGAGTGGGAGGAGAGAGCTCCCCCTGTTCCCCACTGCTACCCCCCACTCCACCACGCCGCCCCCAGAATCTTTTCGCCCGAGTAGTCAGTTACTCGAAAAAAGCGGTGCTCGAGTGCGAAATCACCCTAAACGAGTACGTTCGCTCATCTCTATTTGTGACCAATAGAATATGTATAATTGGTGGTACCCCCCTTCTGGACCTCCTTATCTGATGGAACCTGAACATGCACACAGCATACAAGGTTTAAAGCTGTGGCCAATATGATTGAACAACATGGATTGTGGCAATAACGGAAGGGTCAATGACTGGTTGATGTCAACATAGTTACCAAGCAATATAGTCTTTTAATGATCATTATTATGTTTTTCTTCAAAGATTAGGAACCTTTAAAACTCCAAACCGATCCTGCTCTGCTTACATTAAGTAGGTTAGTGACAGATAGAATAATAAAGCAGGACTACAAAATAAGAATTTACATGAAGTTGCTTCATGTTTTAGAGCAATAATAAAATTGACTGCAAGGTTGGACATAGTAACACAGTATGCAAGGCCGACACATGTCCATCCAGTTCAGCCCATTACCCCTCCAATATTGATCCAGAGAAAGGCAAATTACCCCAATGAGGTAGAAGCCAATTTTCCCCATTTAAAGGAAAAAATTCCCTCCAGTCTCCATCCTCTATCAGCCTTTAACTACACGTACCTTAGTGCCAAGCAGAAGTTCTGGAGCTCGATACCATAAGGTGACCACAATGGGAGTGTAAGGTTTTAGAGGAGAGCCATATTCACGGGCCAAGCCAAAATCTCCAACCTGTAAAGAACAAAACACAATTAAAGGAAATATCATTAAAATGAAGTAGCAGCTTTATAGTAGAGGAATATATGACATTACACACACTCAGCAAGTATAAAAAGCTCTAGAGAGGTGGCTGGATACAATAGCATTTTTACCTTCACCCCAAAAGCAGAACACTTGAACAGCGTACACTCCTTTGGTCTTTGATACAACACATGCTGCACTTTACATCCCCAACTACTTGGGAGTTGGATCATTTTTTTTACACTCACCTGGCTTCTCATTCCCCCACTTTCCCCTCTGAAAATAAGCCCATGGACTGTACAGTAGACGCCTCTCTGCAGGCTGCGTGCGCACCCTTCCAGAGAACTGTGTGCGCAGCCCGCAGAGAGGAGTACTCCGCACTGTCCACGGGCTGATCTTCAGCAAGGAAAAGGAGAGTATAAACAGTACATCCCCGGACTCCTCGAGACCTGGCCTATGAGCAGCATAACTTAGTTGTTTTTTTTTAAACTCATTTTATTGAACAGTATGGCAAATAAAAAGACAAAACCATACAGAATCGTATCTTAAAAGAAATATATAGCAGAGTAGTGTTAACCATGTTTCCGACTATGTGATAGAAGGTGCTCTAGATACTATCCATTTAAGTGCTATAGGCTTATGTGCTAGGAAAAGGACGTTTAACAGCAACATTTTCTAATGAGGCGTCCAACTATCAAGCTGACAGATATCCAACTTAGTTCAAGGTGAACAGAGGCAGTACCTTTAATATCCCGGCATGACTGAGCAGCAAATTGGAGGTCTTCAGGTCCCTGTGAAGAATCCAGTTATCATGGAGGTGACGGACGCCCCTTAACAGCTGAATCAAAAGGGTCTTCACTTCACCTGTGGAGAAAGGAGATGGGGAAATGACAGTTTATTAGTTGCTTTTCAGTTTTCTAAAATCATTAGTAATAAGTAACAGATGGTGGAGAGAAAAAGAGGTTCTATAGCCTCATGGGTGAATTCAATACTCAGACTAAAATGGGAATCAAAGATTTGTCACTCAGGAGCTGAGAATACATGCCTGTGCCAGCACAACTGCAGAGCTGTCATAACAGTCACTGATACAGCCTGTAACACAGTTTATACATAATGCCATCTATATTTAATGTGAGGTCGAATAATGAATTCCATATTATTATTAAATAGTAACCTGAACAACAGAAGACTAAATCAATCATTCACCTGGTAGGAAGGGCTGCTTCATCGTCTCCATGAGGCTCTTCAGGTCGTGCTCCATGTAGTTCATCACAATGTAGATTTTGTCCATATTACTTCCAACAACAATTTCCTGCGCAAAAAAATAAAGAAACAGCTAAAATATCTGGAGACAGAGCAGCGGTGGCACTGGAAAAAGCCAAATCATTTTCCAGTCATCCCTCCGAATAGTACACAGAGTATATCAATCCTTACATGTGTGGAAATTAAAGAAAATCTGTAATCAACTCTAAGAACCATAAGCTAAGTTATGGTGCTTATAGTTTAGGTGATGTGGAGCCCGGGGAGCCGCGTCTCATACTCACCCGATCCTCCGGTGAAGTCGGCGCACGCACTTTAGCTTTACTCTTTTCAGAAAGCTGTGCACTCCATGAGAGCTTCAATGCATCCCCCCCCCCCACCATGAACCAGACATTAAGCGGCTCGTATACAGAAATCAATTTTTGGACACCAGCATACAAAATTTTAAACCACTCAATACAGACATCCCTATACTGGAAACCGACTGATCGTCCCACATACCTCAGATGGGATAGCTTCCACACATCAAAAAGTCCGTCGTCTACAGCCAGGCCATCAGTTACAACAGACAGAGGAACATTTATACTATCTTAAAAGGACATTTTTGAATCAGGGCTCCCATCCCACCTCAATTGATGACCAAATCACCAGAGCCACCAGGATACCCAGAAATCATCTACTCCAATACAAGGAGAAGGAAGGAAACAATCGTGTACCTCTAGTAGTGACCTACAAATCGCAACTAGAGATACTAAGGAAAACCGCAAAGAAACCCCATCATACCCTACACAAGGATGACCGCCTGAAAGCCATATTCCCGGACCTTCCGCTTTTGTGTTACAGGCAACCTCCTATTTTGAGGGACTTTATGATCAGGAGTGTATTTCCCTTCGACACACAAAGACAAAATTTTTGTCTTACTTTTTTTTTTTTTAATTAAAGTATTTTTTATTAAACTTTTTCACCTTTTGCATATTTTAAAACATTTTTTTTAACAAATCTTTGGTTTCCCCTCCCTCCCCCTCCCCCTCTCACCCACCCCCTTCCCCTCTCCCCCCTCCCTCCCCCACCCCCCCTAAGATCTCTCTCTCAACGTTCTGTTCTTTGGGTAAACTGTCTCTGAATGAACACAGTGTTGTGTTGTAAACAATAATAACAGTTCTTGTAACGTATATTTGTTTTCTTCTTTGGTCTTCGTGTTGCTTATCTTCTTGCTGTTTTCTTTTATTGATTCAGGGTTAGATTTTTTGTTGCATTCGAGGGGGGGGGGGGGGGGGGGGGTCATATTTCTTTTGCCCGTTGCCCGGTCTCTCTCTCTCCAATCCCTCCTTTCTTAACTTTTCCCTATTACTCCTTACCACTTTATTTTATTGTATATCGAGTCTGTAATTTGTTCTACATTTCCCAATAAACTTTATATATATCCATTACATACGTTGTTATGTCTTAGTAAATCCCCGGTTTACTGGTGCCTCCCCACACGGCTCACCACTCCCTATGTATTTGATCCAACATTACTGCTCTGGGCGTGTATCCATCTCAGCCATATGTCCTGATATTTTTGACTGGTCTTACGCTTAGTGTAAATACTCCTTTCCCACGGTAAAATTTGGTTGACCTTATTTTTGAATTCTCCCAGCGTGGGTGGTTCTTCGTCCAACCAGCGCTGGGCTATTGTTTTTCTGGCTATATGCAATAGTCTGGCTACCGCTAGTTTTTCATGATCATCTAATGTTAGATCCTGTATGTATCCCAGAATGCACACGTATGGTGTAAAGTCCATACGTATGCCAAATGCCGCGTTAATTGCATTTCTTATTCCCATCCAATATCTGTGCAATTTCGGACATCGCCATAGCATGTGGATTAGGTCCGCCGTGTGGGTTTTGCACCTTACACATATCGGGGAGGTTCTCATTCCTATATTGTGTAAGAAGGCCGGGGTGCGGTACACTCTGTGTATTAGGAATATTTGTGAGACTCTGTGTGATTCGCTCAGAGATAGCTTGGGTGTCATTTGTAGGATTTCCTCCCAGTGCGACTCCTCAATGGGCCCTATGTCTGCCTCCCATTTTGCTCTTGTTGATAACGGGTTGTGTGCATTGACCGTGTCCTGTATATGGGAATATAGTACAGATATTTTCCCCGCTGTGGTGGTGGCTTTTCCTATTATGTCCGCTACTATATTTATTACCATTGTTATTTCCGCCGTGTTTTTTTCCGCTTGTATAGCGTGTCTAAGTTGCAGATATTTGTAAAAGTCACTATTGGGGATGTCGTGGTTTTGCCTTAACTGCTCGAAGGTTTTTAGTTCCCCCCCCTCCAGTATCTGGTCCATTCTCCTAACTCCCCTGTCTTTCCACCCTTGGAATCCTTTTAGCTTGTTGATTTCTGGCAGGTGCGGGTTATTCCATATGGGGGTATGTTGTGTGCAGTTTTTTATATCAAGCATGTTTCTGGTCTTCCACCATATTTTATGTATCAATAATAGCGTGGGGGCACTTTGACCGTTTTTTTTAAACGCTCCACGTTCCAGGGTTTCAAACAAATGTGATCCGTTAAAGAGATTTTTAAGGATTCTGAAACTAGCGTCGTGTGTTTCTTCTGTCTCCCATCCCCTGAGATGTTGCAGCTGGGAGGCCATGAAGTACGAGAACGGATTGGGCAAGGCTAATCCTCCCTTTTCTTTTGAATTGTATAGCAGTTCTAATTTTATCCTAGGTGTCTTCCCTCCCCATATGAGTTCTCTAAACAGTCCCTTGGCCTTGTGGAAAAATTTTTGTGTTATCCAGTGTGGGGAGTTGTGTATTAGATACAGTAATTGGGGCATCCATATCATTTTTATAAGATTCACTCTTCCTATGATTGTCATGGGTAGTTTTTTCCATATGTGAAGTTTTTGTTTCCATTTTTCCATAAGTGGTTCCAGGTTTATTTTCCCGTACTCACTGACCTCTTTCGTAATTTTAACTCCCAGATATTTAATTGTTGGGGTGCATTTCAGGGTTAATTCTCTGTTGGCAACTTGCATGTCTGGGGTGTCTATTGATAGTGTTTCGGATTTGGTCCAATTGATAGCGAGTCCTGAGAAGGCTCCAAATTCTTTTATTGTTTGCATCGTGGTTTCTAAAGATTTTTCCCTGTCCCCTAAAAATAATAACATGTCGTCTGCATACAAAGCGATTTTCTCCTCCATGTTTCCTCTTATGAATCCCACTATTTCCTGGTGTGACCGAATTTTGCATGCTAGGGGCTCTATTGCAAGTGCAAACAGGAGTGGCGATAGTGGGCATCCCTGCCTTGTCCCTCTATGTAGTGGGAATGTTTCTGATGACCCCCCGTTGATGGACACATCCGCCTCCGCTCTAGCATATAGGAGTTTTACTCGTCTCACAAATATTGGGCCACAGCCCATTTTTTCTAGTACCTTCCACAGGTATTGCCACTCAACGCTATCAAACGCCTTGGCCGCGTCCAGTGAGCATATGATTCTGTCTCCGGTATTATCTACGGGTATTTGTAGGTTTAGAAATACTCTACGGATGTTCGTAGCCGTTGATCTTGCTGGTATAAACCCACTCTGGTCTGGATGCACCAAGGTGGATGCCACTTGTGATAGCCGCTTGGCTAAAACTTTTGCTATAATTTTGACATCCGCGTTTAACAGCGATATCGGCCTATACGAGTCCATCAACAGGGGGTCCTTTTCTGGTTTTAACAGAATTATTATTTTTGCTTTTCGCATTGTTTGTGGTAGTTCCCCTTCCTTTTCCGCCCCCGCCCATGTCTCCAGGAGTTGTGGTAATAAAGTGTCTGCATGTTGTTTGTAAAATTCTATTGGGAAACCATCCTCCCCTGGGGCCTTGTTATTTTGCATATCTTTTACTGCCTCTTGCATCTCCTCCAAGTCTATTGGTGCATCTAGAAACTCTCTCTGTTCCTCCGTCAATTTATGTGTTCTTATATCCGCCAAGTATTCCTCGATTTGTTCTACCGTTTTTTCCAGTTTCGAGGAATACAGAGAGGAGTAAAATTCCCGTGCAATCTCTCTTATGGATGTTGCGTCCCTGACTATCTCGCCTTGTGCGTCTTTTAGTTCAATGATGTATGTGGGGCTAGTTTGCGCTCGGGCTATAACTGCCAGCATATGTCCCGTTTTTTCTCCCTCCTCATAATATGTCTGTTTCCTGAACCCATTTTTAGTGGCTGCCGTTTCTAGGACGTATTTATTAAGGGCCTCTTGGGCCTGTTTCCATAGGTTGAGTGTTGTTATAGTTTTCTCTTTTATGTAATTTTCTTCTGATTCTTTTAGTTTGTCTCGTATTTTTTGCCCTCTTTCTCTATGTCCTTTTTTTGCCTGTGTGATTTGCTGTATGTATACCCCCCTCATATATGCCTTCATGGCCTCCCAGCAAATCGTCATACTTGTGGTATCCTTATTTAATATGAAGTATTCCTCTAGTGTTTTTTTCACTATTTCCTTGTTTAATATGTTTAGCCAGTGCGAGTTCAGATTCCATCTTTTTTGGGAATGACTCACAGTGTTACTGTGCTGTATGTCCAGACGTAGGATGGAGTGGTCAGAAACAACTCTTGGTAGATATTCTATCGAGGTTATATCTCTATATATCTGAATATTCCCTACCGCTAGGTCTATTCTAGATAAGCATTGGTATGTGGATGAGTAGCAGGAGTATTGTTTGTTTGTGGGGTGCCGTGTTCTCCATATGTCTATCAATGATATCTCGTTTATTAGTTTACCTAGTGGTGTCAGGTTCCTTTCTTCGTTTGCGTTTCTTGCCCTTAGTCTGTCCTGTGCAGGGTTAATGACCGAATTAAAGTCGCCTATGATAAGGACTGGAATGTCCGGTTTATCTGTTATGAAACCTATAACTTGCCTCATTATCATGTTATTATATGGTGGCGGGATATATACTGAAGCTATAATGCATGTGTAGTTGTAGATTCTGCAGTGTAGGCATATAAAGCGGCCTTCTGGGTCAATTTTTCGTGAGAGACATTTAAACGGTATATTTCTGTGTATCACTATGCTGACCCCCCTGGAATACCTCGTGTGTGTGGAGTGGAAGCTCTGTCCCATCCCTCCTATTTTGAACGTGTCCGTATTTTCTTTTGATAAATGTGTTTCCTGCAAGCATATAATAGCCGGGCCTTGTTCCTTGATGACTTGCAGTACTGCTGATCGTTTTGTCTGGTCACTCATACCTCTCACGTTCCACGATACGACCCTTATCCTACTACCCATTTTCCTTGTTTTTTGTTTTCCGCAGGGTTATTATTTTCTGGGCGCCTCCACCAATTTTTGTTTTTATGAGTGAGTCGCACTGGGAGGGTCCCCATCTCTGTATTTGTGTCTCGCCCGTGTCGCCCCGTATATGTGTATGTGTATTACTGTTTGTTCTCCGCATAGGGCTTCTCCAGTAACATTTTGGTTTGGTCCCCCACATCCCCCAGTACAGACATTTCCACATCCCCCAGTACAGACATTTATCCACATTTACTATACATATTTTCGTTATTTGCAACACATTTATCATTTGTACATTTACGTTGACATTTCTTCCCCTTATCCCACCCTGAATCATTTTTCTATCGTTTAACCTTATCCCTTTTAACTGTATCTTATCTAATATTCCCCTAATATGCGAGAGAGAGACCAAACAACAGACACCCCCAACATGTATCACTGATCCGTTGTCTCATCGGATCGGGGTACCAGTCCTCCATTCTCCTACGCGATGCATCCTGTCGTCCCAGGAGCTCCTTTCAGAAATTTTCGGTTCCCTTTGCATGAACGTTTCTTTAGGTGCAGCCTCTTCATGGTGTCTTGCGCGGCGATCTTCCCCTCCGAATCTGTTCTTCATTTTGATCTATCCAGGCACCTGCATCTTTTGGGTTTTCAAAGAATTGTGTCGTGCCCAGCGCTGCCACTCTCAGTTTAGCCGGGTACAGCATCCCGTAGGGCACTTGTAGGTTTCGCAGTCGTCTTTTTATTTCTACAAATGTTGCTCGCTTCTTTTGTATTTCCGTGGAGAAATCTGGATAGAAGGAGACTTTCACGCCATTATATTGGATTTCACCCTTTTCGCGGGCCTTTTGGAGTATGGTATCACGGTCTCTGTAATGCAGTACTTTGATGAGTATCGGTCTGGCTGGAGCCCCCAGGGGGAGGGGTCGTGTCGGTACACGGTGGGCTCTTTCGACTGCAAACATTGCAGTTAGAGTGTTTCTTCCGAACAGTTCGGGCAGCCATGTTTCAAAAAATTCTGCAGGGTTTCTTCCTTCCGTCTTTTCTGGGAGGCCCACAATCCGCACGTTGTTCCTTCTTGACCTATTTTCTAGGTCGTCGACCTTGTTCTGTAGATATTGTATGTCATGCAGATTTTTTTCCACGTCTCGCTGCATCGGCTGTATTGCGTCTTCTACGTCGCTTATACGTTGTTCAGTTTCTGTCAGACGCTCTGATATTTTCCTCATATCTTGCCGTAGCAGGTTTACATTACTTTGCATCGCCCCCATCTGCATATTAAGGTTGTTCAGTGATGCGTTGCCTTTAGTGATTTCGCTGAATATTTCTTTCAACGTAGGCTCCCTGGCGCACCTTTCGTCCTCCTGCCTTTGATCTTTTTTGGCGGCATCTTCTGCACTTTGGGAGGTGTCTCGTATAGTGCTTTCTGAGGTGTCTGCGTGATTTGCGCTGTGCGTGCATATGCCTGGGCTGCTTGCATTATTCATGCTGTCTTCTGTGTAGTGTTCGTCTGGATTGACACTGTTTGCACCTTTATTTTTGTAGTTGGGGTTGTCTGCCTGACTTGTGACTTCCTGCTTATTTCCAGCATGATCTTGTACAGCATGTAGACTATTTTGTTTTTCCTTGTCCTTGCTGTGTTTTGCAGGGTCCGTTGTTGTGTTTGCTTTGTCTGCTCTTTCCTTTTGACTTTCACTTTCTGCATGTACTGTGTCTGCAGTTTCTTCCTCCCCTCCTGCTCCCTCCGTTTGTGTGCTTCTCTGTGGGCTCTCCCGCTCTCCCCTCCGTTGTTTTAGGCTTATGGAGTCCTGTTTTCTGCCCCCCTCCTCCCTGGCATACCTTGCCAGTTTACGTGCTGTGTCTGCACTGTTTGTGCTGGGCCGCGGTATGAGCGTTCTCGGCTCCCTCCCTCCGGCGCCATGTTGTTTCTGCCTGCCGCCGGCTTCATCTGCCTTCCCCCGCTCCTTGCCTCGCACCATTAACTCTGCTGCTGTCTGTTCTGTCTCCGGAGCTTGCTACTGTGCCTCCGCTGCTTTTTGATTGCCTTTCGGCGTCTCTGGGTCCCGTTAACAGGATGGGAATGTCGGATCTTGCAGGAGCTACTCTGAGATGCGACTATCTACATCTCCGGCCAGGCTCCGCCCCCCTTTGTCTTACTTTAAAATCCATTTTTGGTCTTGTTCATATTACCTGCACTTAAAATCCGTCCCTACGTGTCTTATTGAAATATGATTTATAATCTCATATAAGGCATGCACTTCATATGGGGTTTCCTTATTTTTGTCCACCCCTGTACACACATACACCATCTCTTTTTGTTAGCCATTAAAAGGTACCATATCTACAAGATTACTCTTACTCAGAACGAATCACATTTTGCCCTCCCATAGAGATGAACTGGCATGTGTGCACATTCTTCTGAAGAAGAGCCAAGCTGGTGTGTGTGGAGCAACGGGGCACGTCACCTAAACCAGAAGTACCAGAACTTAGTTTTTGGTGCTTACACTTAATGGCAAGTTCTCTTTAAAAGGGAATGTGTCGTTTCATGCAGCCCTACATGTGGGCAGCACAAAAAAAAGACAGGCCCGGTCATTCCAAAGGACTATGATCTACCTTGTAACACACTTGCAGTCTACGACATAGTCTTCTGCATCCCCAAATGACATGAATGAGAAACAATGTTTTAAAAGGAGCAGGACACAGGAAAAACTGTCCACTCAGCAGCTCCTCTCTGGCTTCTCCACGCAGCTCAGCTTTATTGATCGGTCTCTCCCTAGAACACCTCAGTGTTTCAGAGTAACATACAGATAAGTGTAACGAAGGAGCCTGTTGGTATTACACGCTGCCGACAATTAGGGAAGCATGAATGTGATGACAGGATCCTTTTAAAAAGGGTTTCCTACAATAGATTTCATACTACACTGACTAAATAAGCCATAAATCTGAATATTGGAGTTCTGATGCTGGCCCCCTTACTGATTCCCCAAAACAGGGATGCCTACCCCACTACTTGCGCCATTACTTTACAATCAAGTCAATATGCAATATGGAAACAGCTCAACTGTCATGCTTGGCTGTTTGCCATGTTTT
Organism: Eleutherodactylus coqui; assembly: GCF_035609145.1. Lineage (NCBI taxonomy): Eukaryota > Metazoa > Chordata > Amphibia > Anura > Eleutherodactylidae > Eleutherodactylus > Eleutherodactylus coqui. Next base: position 49,455,341 of record NC_089842.1, on the reverse strand, counting down.
TAGGGGTCATTCCCACGGGTATATGCGTAAAACGCTGCGTGGATCACACTGCATTTTACTGCCATGTGAGCCAACTGTCGCCACATATGGCAGCGATTGTGCACTGCCCATGACAGCGAATCTCATGCATGCGATCATGTGCATTGTAACTAGTTTGGTTTTTTTTTTTTTTTAAACTCCCCGCTATGTCTCATAGCGGCATTGCGTATGTACCACCGCCCACGCGCAATCCATAGTGTATTGACAGTGTTGAATACGCAATCCATAGAGAATGGTGTTTTTTTTTTTTACAGGCGTATTACAAGCAATGTATATACACTAATGTGAATGGATCAATGAAAATCAACGTACTTTCATTTACCCCATTAACAGCGTAATACATGATGAAATCACGCTTGTGGGAATGAGCCCTTCTAGCGAGTGACTTTACTTAGTCACTCCTCTCCACAGATTGTTCTAAGAGTGAAGGTGTCAGCGGTTGGACCATGAAATTCGATCATGGGAAAACCCCTAAAAAGTAAAATTTAGCAAAGGCAGCAAATCGTGTGTGCGGATGTACCAGTACCACCACAAAGCAGTACATTTCATTCCAGCTGTCCTTGTACGTCTGTCTGTAACGCCCACAATCAGGAAATGGTTGAGGCTGGGAAGCAAAAACTATCACTAAACTGTGGTGAAGGAAGATAAAAATATCTCACTGAAAAAAAAAAAAAGAAGATATTTGCAGGCCAACAATTATAATTTCAGCAGTCCTACCGCTTCTGATTCTTACCCGGACCCTGATAATATTTTCATGCTGGGCTTTCAATATGGTGTTGATCTCCCGGAGAGACGTTATAGGGAAGCCTTCCTTCTCTTTTTCCATTTTTAACCTCTTCAGTGCAAATATTTCATCTAGGAAGCAATAAGGAAAACAAAAATAAGTGTCAGATGTCTTAAAATGATTGGACACCGCTAATGTGACCGACAGGATTCTGCCTAGTCTCTAACAGAACAGTGCCCCCAGTGGTCAAGTCACAAAATCATGGTTTTCTAACATGGTGAACGTACACTGATAAGCTATAATATTAGCTCCTTCCTGACATCAGGCAAACATATACGGCGTATATTGGGTGTCTGTGTATGAAGCAGGCTTGGGAGCTGAGCCCACTCCATACATGGTGTGTATTGGCCATCTTTGACAGCTGACACCCGCCAGTAACAGTCACAATCGGAAATAACTCTGATCGCTAAGGTTAACCCTTTAAATGCTGTTAGGGATACTCGTCCGAAGCCAGGAGAATGGGAGGTAACATTGCAGCCTCCTATTGGCTGCAGCAGTCACGTGACTTCCTGTTACATCATGTGTCATCAGGACCACAGTGGGCTGTAGCGCTGACACTCGGTGGCCACTGAGGGGCAAGTACACTTCTGTTTATTATTTTCACACAGGGGGTCCTATTGAAAATGGGTTGCCCAGTAACCGGACAACTCCCCTTCAACCCCTTCATACCATGAAGACCTTCAACCCCTTCATACCATGAAGACCTACTGTTTTGGGTCAGAGCATCTTCAGTCATCTATCCATCACAAAATGGCTCCCATCCATGTCGCTCCAGCCCTTATGCTTGCCTATTATTCTGCTTCCAACACAACTACAATGTTATTCATTTCACCAGTCAGCGGTTTTAATATTATAGCTGATGAGTGTATAGGCCCACACATTACTTGTCTATATACTACTAACGATTAAAAGGCATTGAACAGTGTTAGAAAAACATGGCTTCTTTCTTCTTGAAACAGCGCCACAGCGGTAAATAGGTTGTGTCTGGAAATACAGTTCATTCCCCTCTCTACAATGAGCTGCAATACCAGACACTACCCATGGACAGGTGTGGTGCTGTTTCAGGTCGAAAGCAGCCATGCTATTCTAATTCTGTACGATCCTTTTAAAAGGGACAATATACAAGTAGGAGCTATGGAGAGGTAAAACTCTAAGGGTGGCCTTACACTGGACAACTAGTAGACAATAAAAAACATTTCTTGAACGAGTGATTTTCAGCAAGAAATCGCTCAGTAGTGGCTAGTCACTTAGTTTCAGATTAATGCAATAAAGCAACCAGTGAGCGGGTTTTTACTTAGTGTAAATAGGTATTCATTCATCCTTGAAAGCACTGGAGCGATAGCTGTCCCATGTAAGGCCACTCATTGGGCTATGTTCACATAGCAGAATCTGACAAGGAAGCTTCAGCGAAATTCCAGCTGTAAGTGGAAGAAATTAGCAGCTATTCTGTTGTGGTATTTGTTGTGGATTCACACGCGGATTTAGCCATCAATGGGCAAAATCTGGGTGCAGAATTTCCAACATGATTCCCTGCGGATTGCCGTCAAATAGCGACAGGTTACGTCTTTGCAAGGAAAAGCATTGGAAGTTCTGCATGCAGATTTGTCCATTTACGGGGGTAAATCAGCGTGCGAATCCATAGCAAAACACACAGCAGAAACCTGCAGCTGCACCTTTCTGCTTTGGTTTTAGAGTTGGAATCCCCGCTGGATTCCGCCGTGTGAACATAGCATTCATTGCCCTCTTAGGCGATCACTTTTGTGCTCCCTCCCTCAACAGAAATTAATACATGTCAAAACTGTGAAAACCCAAAACATTTGCAGACCCGTCTTCTTGTCCTTTGCTCTGTACACAACTCCATAGGTTCCTTCCTCGATCCGATTCAGGCACTGAAATTCCTCCACACTGCGGCAGCCCTGCAGAAATAGGAAAAAAACAGTTAAAGGAGAACCGTAACACATATCAGACTAAGCTGTACTTTACAGGTGTGCTCCTCATTTTACCTGTAGTGCTGGAAGATATTTAGGCAATTCTTGCTTCAGCTCAACAGGTGACATGACCGGAGAATCAGGGACATATTCGCCATCTGTCCGCGCAATTGAATGTGGGCTTTCAATTCTAGTTTCTTCTTCCTCCTCCTCATCTTCCTCCTCTTCTTCTTCTTCCTCCTCACTCTCAGAAGAGTCGTGATCAAATCTGGACTCTGTGACTACAAAACAGATTGTGTTAGTGACAAAGCCGCAGCTAATGTACTGAACAATGTGGTGATCTACATTATACCATTCTGATCACCGATCATGTAAAACATAAAAACACAAAATAAGACAATATTTTTCCGTCTCCGTTACATAAAATCCCAAGTGAGGCGGTCACATGTTAGCAAAGAAAGCAACTGGGGGTGGAGGGAGGTTTACATGAAGAATTCAGGTTTCTATCTGCAAAAAAATACAGCTGATCGCATAGAAATCAATGTCAGCAGCTTCGTCCTTGCAGGAGTGATCGTGGACAGGACTATGAGAAGAAGCAATGATTGCCTCCTATGCGGTCCCATGAGACAAATTGTTGGCTGCCAAGTAAGCAATTCAATATCTATAGCAGGAAACTGAAAATGTAATGTTGCTTTAAAAATACATTTTTTGTTAATTACTGTAAAATCTGTTAATCATCTCATTCATTGGGGGTCACTGCCAAGACCATGGGTATAGCTGCTGCCACCATGAGGCAGACACTAAGGCCTCCCTCATACAGACGTTTTTGTACAGCGTTTAGCACTGCCTTTTCAGCGCAGCACTGAACACTGTACAACGCTCCAATTCATTTCAATGGGGCTGCTCACACAAACATCAAAACACTGCACTTTGACAGCGATGCATGTTCTATCTTTGGCCTTTTTCAGCCCTGTGTCGCCTATTGAAATGAATGGGTAGCGGTTTCAGCAATGCTGAAAACGTGGCCCAACTTGGTACAACGTTTTTTAATGCAAGCTCTAGCTACACTACCTTAAAACAAAAAAAAAGGAAATACTCATCTAGCTGATGTCGTCGGGGTCCCCGACGCTTTCCTCCGGAGCTCCGGGCAGGCTGCCGGCCACTTCTCAAGCTGACAAAACCTCCAAAGCGAGAGATTGCTCTAAATGTTTCAGGATTGCCAGCTTCGCCAATCAGAGCTCAGAGCTGTCCCTCGATGCACCAATCACAGCCATTCAATAAATGCATCCAGTGCGGGCTGTGATTGGCTGAGCCTGCTGGCACTCAGTGGGCTCAGCCAATCAGAGCAATCTCTTCCTGGAGGCCAGATTTTCAAACCCCATCACTAACAAAGGATCCTCTGTTGGCGATAACAAGTGCCGGGGGCTTTGGAGAACAGCGACAGGGACCCGGACAGTGCCAGCTAGGTGAGAATCGATTTTTTTTCCCCAGCAGCCAAAACATTGTTAAAAATGCATGACAACACTGCTGAAACCGCAGTAAACGCAGCGTTGAAAAACCCTGCATTTCTGCAAATGCCTGTGTGAGGGAGGCCTCAGGAGAAAAGTGTTAGCTCCTCTTATAGGCTATAACCCTGCTGCAGCCACTAAGCCAAGACTGTTTGTATGCAAGCAGCATGTCTGTAGGAGGAAAGAAGCAGTCCCTACGGGTGGGAAGAAGCGAGCAATGTTGTCAGTGGATCGCCGCGACCAACAGTGGCGTCAGAGGATGCAAAAGTGCGCACCTAGTAGAATTTTGTGAACATACGCATAGAAGGATAGAGGCCTTGTGGAACACTGCCCAGGAGAGGGTGCAAGGGAATGTATCACATTGGCTCGTAATGTGATTAGGCCACATAACGGCGACAGAATCTTTCAGACACGATTGAATCGGTTACCTTATTTGTTTTCTGTTTTGTTTGTCTTAAATCCAAAATATTATTATTGCAGGAAAGTAATGACTTCTTGTATGTTTAAATAATACAAATCTAATTGCAATTTTATGTTTACAAGTAATCAAATGTATAATTTCTGTTAGGGACCTGCGCGTCCCATTCTTTACTGCCTCTTCCAGGTCTTTAAACCTGAATTAGTATTAATGTAACCTGCATTTTCATTCTGTAATATACTCAATAAAATAAGATTATTTTTCAAACAATGTACTACTGGAATGGTAAATTCCCCTCCCGTTGCAGAGTCACTGTTTGATTGGCTGTTTTGAGGATGTCACATCTACAACATGTGACTGCTGCAGCCAATCATGGTACACCACCGAGGCCAGTGACTGGCTGCAGCAAGTATTTAAGATATGATATCATCACTGCAGTCAAATAAACCAGGAAGGGAACACCAGAGCGGCAGAGCTGAAGCAGCAGGGATATTATCCAGGTTAATACTGCACCTTTTTATACCATTTACCCCAATCCTGGAAATCCACCTTAAATGAGTTTTTCAGAGTTAGATTTTTAAGAATACTGCCTATGCGGAAAAATAAAACAGACTATCCTCACCCCTTCTGGCTCCTCAGTTCAACACCACCTCTCTGTTCATCTCGCAGGATCTATTTACAGGCTGCAGAGTTATTCTGTGACATCCTGCCTGTAAGCAGAGCACTGGCAGGGTGAACAGAGAGGTGGCACTAGAGCTGTGGGGAGGCGGGACGGAAGAGTATAGTCCGTTTTATTTTCCCACATGGCCAGCATTTTTAACAAAATGGTACATAGCTCAGAAAGCTTTTTAAACCTTGTCTAGCCTATACCATTCGTCAAGCAGCTGACAATGATAAAAGGCAACATCGCTGTGAATTAGTGGATCACCTTTATCAGTTAGCGATTGTTACAAATCGCATCTATTGCTCAAGTATAGTAAGACTTACCAACAGGAATGTGATTCCTATGCTCTCTCTCCTCTTCCTCGCTCATCTCTTCATCGCTGACCTCTTCTGTAACACAATCAGTACAAATCTATTAGATGAATAGTGAATATTGTTTTTTCTTTAACATTTCTTCTTCAGCTATGGCAGGTGTTAAGTCACAAGGGTTGGGGGGGGGTAATAGATTTCCACATGGTATCATGGGAAACAAAGAGTAGGGTTGCCTCAGGGCAATCGGGGAAGATTACCCCCATCACTTTAAGAACCACCCCCAAAGTTGTCGTAAAGAAAGGCAGCTCCACTATATATGCAACACTGTGCCTCCTGGACTGTTACAACCGCAGCAAACATCTGGGACCGAGGGATACCAGCTGTGGAGGGATGAAAGTTCCTGATACATCAAGACATTATTTGGAAACTGGTCTATTGAGCTTTAGTGGCAATGACAGCTTTGTGGATAAGGTGGAAGCTTCGAGTCAACTGCAACTCGTGAACAGTTTACCCAACTCCCTCCAAAGCCTCACAATATGAGGGCAGCTGCGCAGAGAGATGCTTTATAGATCATTGTGATGGCATGTGGCACGGGAAAGAAAGACATCTGTTCAAAGGTTGTTAATGGGCGATGAAGATTACAACTACATTTGGATATTGTATAAAGATGTTTGCGTTGGTGATATTCAAAGGCAAAGCGAGCAGATGGTACATGGACTGGAAGGATCTCTGCAAGGGAAAGCAGGGAAGAACTCGTTAGAACATGAGAAAAGCATAAAGAGTGAAAGGCAAAGAACCTCGCAAGCAAATGTAATGACTAATAGAGGTGAAGTCCGGATTATCAGTAATGGGGAGAAGAAAACCAATTCAGTCTATAAGGGGGATTCGACCGTTACATAGATGGTCTTTGTCGAAGCTTGACAAAGACCATCTATGTAACGGTCGAAATGTCGCTGTATTTCATGATGATGTGATGTTCTGATGGAAATATAAGTCTTTATTGCACCTGAAGATCTGGACTCTGCTGCCTATTTTTCTTTTTTACTCTGCCTGAATCTATGGGATTAGGATTCAATCCCAGTTAGGCGTGCAGGACACTACATGTGGAAGAAACCCCCCCCCCCCTTATGGGTTATGGTGAGTGCTGCTGAAAAGAATTTTCCTTTATAAGGGGGATTCAACAGCCTGCAGAAGATGTTATTAGCAGTGTTTGCTGAACACTAAATGTGGTCGCAGGCATGATCATTCCCAAAGCCCAAGTCCCCGGGAGAGCAGACAAAGTGCCAGGACACACCGTTTGAGCAAGATGAACCCACAGCTTGGAGTGAAGAATATAATCTTCACTTCGAGGTGTGGGTTCATGTTCCCAAGACGGTGTGTACTCGTACTCGGTCTGCTCTAATTATGCAAAAAAAAAAAGCAGCTGTCAGGATTTCAAACAGACACCTTGATGGGACCCCTGGACAGAGCTGAAGAGGAGATGTGAATGGGGTCTAAAGCTGCATTTTATAGAAGTGTTTGGATGTACTTTATGTCATTGCAATAGCTATTCCCTTATAACATTACTACCTGCAGTCTGCTCTGATGTAGTAGCCTCTGAATTGCTTGCAGTTTCCTCCTCTTCTTCCTCCTCCTCCTCCTCATCTTCCACCTCTGCTTCCTCTGACTCCTCTGAACTGGTCTCGTCTTCTTCCTCTGACGCAGATGCGGACCCTACTGAAAGGATATTACAAAAGGATGGTCAAAAATTTAAAAAGGCACAGCTAAAATAGAGGCGAGTGTCATTAGTTGGTCTAAAATGTTGGAAGTAGTCAGAGTAAAGCGCCGCATCCCTACACAGTACATGCAATAGAAGGACATAGCCTCGCCTGAAATAATCTATAATACCTGAGGAGGATTCCGCAGAACTTGTTTTCCGCTCACCGTCACTGATATCTTGCAGGTCAGTCAGAAGATCCCTTACATCTGGTCTGTCTTCTTTCACTGAGAGAAGCAAAAGCAATACAGTTGTGATACGGCATTAATCCGGAGCGTCGCTACTCTGTGGCTTGTTTATTATCAGTGTTGCATAAACACAGATCATGATGGAACAATACAGCTAATGCTGTAGTAGTAAAAGCCATCAATTCAGATGATCTGCTGTCCAGATTTCCATACAAGGAAAGACAGAATGAAAGACGCTTGTACAGATCCCCTCTGTATCCATATTCCCTAATAGAACATATAGATAGGGGTTGTCTTCATGAGAACAACCTCTTTAATAGCCCCCGTTGCTTCAATATAAAAAGCAGGTTTTGCAGCATTCATTTTGCGTGCTATGTCTATGAAGAGACGAGTTGCCCGCTATGTTTCACCTACAAAACTTGTAGTAGGACGGCAGAAGCAAAAGGATTTACGTTGGAGTTAAATAAAGCCTCACTGTATAATCCTCAAGGAACTATTCTCTGTGGTCAACACTTTCTACCACAATGATAAGCAAACTGCAGACTGTCACGCTCCAAGAAACAATCACAATAGGCTATGCTCACATGGGAAGAATTTATCTAATCCTCTAGAGATGAAGCAGGATTCACTAAATCATCCCAGACAGATGTCTGTCCAGCCTTTGCTTGAACACTTCCATTGAAGGAGAACTCACCACCTCCCATGGTAACCTGTTCCACTCATTGATCTCCCTCACTGTCTTATATCTAATCTGTGTCTCCTCCCTTTCTGTTTCATCCCATTACTTCTAGTCTTTCCTTGTACAAATGAGAATAGGGCTGATCCCTCTGCACTGTGACAGCCCTTCAGATATTTGTAGACAGCTATTAAGTCTCCTCTCAGCCTTCTTTTTTGCAAGCTAAACATTCCCAGATCCTTTAACCATTCCTCATAGGACATTATTTGCAGACCGCTCACCATCTTGGTACCTCTTCTCTGAACTTGCTCCACTTTGTCTATGTCTTTTTTAAAGTGGGGTGCCCAGAACTGGACACAGAATTCCAGATGAGGTCTGACTAAGGAAGAGTAGAGGGGGATAATGACCTCACGTGATCTAGACTCTATGCTTCTCTTAATACATCCCAGAATTTTGTTTGCCTTTTTGCTGCTGCATCACACTGTTGACTCATGTTCAGTCTGCAATCTATTAGTATACCCAAGTCTTTTTCACATGTGCAAAGACATAACTCACAGAAAAAGAAGCCAAATATGCATCCCCAGATACTGCAGGGCAGGTTCAATCACCAGGTTTACTGATAGCATGCAGAGAGCCAGATTACAAAATAAGAGAGCAATTGTTCATGGTGATTGAGCCTGCCCTGCAGTATCTGGGGATGCATATTTGGCTTCTTTTTCTGTGTGTTATGTCTTTGTACACTTTTTTCTCTCACCTCTGTGATTTTATTTTCAGATTCAAAATAGGAATTTAAAAGTTTGGCCTTCTCAACATCATTCTTAACCAATTCACCATTTTCATCCTGTAAACTTCTTATAGCATCTTTGACATTTCTTTTACTTTTGACATAATCGCCAAAGTCTTTTTTTATTGCTTTTGGCCTCTCATACAAGCCTCAATTCATTATCAGCTTTAGCTTTTCTGACACTTGCCCTACAATTACTGAGGCTGCATTATATTCTTCTTTAGATATTCCAGCCTCTTTCCCTTTGATGAACATATTTTTCTACGATTTTAGTATATGTGTTCGTTCTGTTTTCATCCATCCTAGTCTCTTTAAATGCTTCCCATTCTTCCTTCTTTTAGGGATTGTTAACGATTGTGCTTTGAGAATCTCATTTCACAATATTTCCCAACCTTCTTGGAAATCTCTGTACTTGCTGCCTATGCCAATGGGACATTCATGTACTACATGAACATGCTGAGCCCTCAAGAGGAAAGCCATTCCTTGCAGCGGCTCCATATGCATATGCCCTAATAGGACACACATGGAAAGCTGTCCCGATCATCATAAAAGCCCAGCCCTTGTAAGCCCAGGCTTCTGCATTACCTTTAGTTAAGCTTACCTGGTTTTCTCATATCTCCTGCCTCAGCCCTTTCCCGCTGCAGACGTATGGGACTGCGACTGCGGTAATTGACTTTATTTTTGTCACCATGTTCCTCTCTTGCTGTTCTGTGATGAGCAGTTCCTGCAGAATGAAAAATTGTTAGGAAAAAAACTAATTAGAGTTTCAAACTGAAATCTTAAAGCGTTTTCTATTTTTTTTATGTACATGAAAGCTTCATCTTGGCACCATAGTTTTCCAATATTTGTTGCATTTCAGTTCCTCACATTTCTCAAAATTACTGTGAGGAAAAAAACATCCAAAGCAAAAAAAAAAAACTGTCCTAATCATGTAAATCAAGAACGTTTCCATTCCCTGACAGCAAGGAAAAATAATGAAAACTGAAGGATACAAAGTACATGAAGGTTACGGAGTGTTTCACTGAATCAATAATTAAGCTTTATATACAAAGAAATGCAAAATCCCTGTAATGTAAATTAACTGCAGTTATTAGTGACATTTCTGGGCCCAGCTGGACAAGATTCAGCTAATATAGTAAAGAAGATAAAGGAAGCAGATCGGCGCTGTTGTGCTGTCACCTTGTCAGAGTTAGGACTGTCTTCTCATGATAAACCACCCGATTCACCTTATGACACTATATTAACCCCTTCCCCGCCACAGGACGTAAGGTTACGTCATGGCAGGCTGGTACTTACGTCATGTGGATCTTGCGGCTTCCGGCGTCCCGCTGGAACAGCGGGGTTGCATTGGGACAGCGACCTCTGCTATTAACCCCTTACACGCCACAATCTATGTACAGTGCGGCGTGTAAAGGGTTCACAAAGGGAGGGCGCTGGATAGTTTAAAAAAATTAGTTAGGCCGGCGGGCGCTCTTTCATTAGAGAGCGTTGCTACTGCCTAGTGCAATACATTCAATGTCTAAGAAGCCTCTAGCATCGCTCTCCGATCACCAGACAAAAATCAGTAGTTGCACTTGAGCTAAGTATTCATAAAGATCTTCACGATCCACACTTACCCTTACAACATTTCATCCTCTCCTATAACCAGAGAATTATCAGGCCTTCTCAATTCCGCCCCATAGGATGATTCCTGTGCCTTAATTAGAGAGGCCAAAGAGAGACCCTCAACTTTCCCCTCATCAAAAATCCTCTGCTTCATAAAGACGTCTACTTTTTCATTACCTGTCAGGTGATCCACGAGATGCGACTTGATCATGACAAGTAACACTATGCACAACCCCAATAAAAGGCTGTGAGAGGTGAAAAGAAAAAATGAAACCCTAAATTCCTGCATAGGAAAGAGTGCCTCAGTGCAAAATGCACCAGACTGATGCCTGCAGGTGTAAGGTGGTCAGCAAGAATAGAAATACTATAAATGGTCACTCAGGTGTGAAGAGGAAAACCTACTGTGTATAATCGAAGAAGCTGAAAATCAGTCTGTTACAAAGAAATTGCAGTTGCACAAAAGCTGCACAAAGGAAAAGTCAGAGAAGTCAATGCTCCTAAGGCCTCATTCACACGGGCAACACTGCATCGCAGCGAGAAAATCTCAGCGATATCGCATGTAGCGCTACAAAGTCACATGTGGTGCTACAAAGACGACTCTGTAGCACAACATGCGAGGATTTTCAGGAAGGGGCAGGGAGCTTGAAATGTAACCCCTACCCCGAAAATATGCCGTAGCTGGGAAAAAGAAAAAAGTATACATCACCTAGAAGTGCTGTCTAGGGTCCCTGGCAGTCTTCCTCTTCATCTCTTCTGGCCGGGGACTGAAAAATCCCTGCCTCCTAGAAGCGCTGTCTGTGATTGGCTGACGCTTAGCCAATCACAGCCAGCACTTGATAAATGGCTGTGATTGGTTCATCAAGCGATAGCTGTGATTGGCCAATAACAGCCAGCGCTTCCAGTAGGCGGGGATTTTTCAATTCCCAGCCAGAAGATGATAAGGATGATGAAGAGAAACAGTGGCGGGACCTGGGCAGAAGCTGCAGCAGGATCGGACAGCGCTTCTACGGTGATGTAAGTGTATTTTTTAATTTTTTTCCTGCGGTTAGGGCTTAGATTAGGGCTTTGACAGTAGGATTTCCTACTGTCAAAATTGCATCGCAGGAAAATCGCGTTTTCGTGCTATGCAACAGAGAGGAAACATGAATTACAAAACCTCACGAGTCGCGTACATATCGCCGGACTCGAGGGGTTTTTGTGTCGGGTTGTTACATGCTATAAAACATTGCATGTGTGAAGTAACCAATAGGAAATCAAGGGCTTCACATACATGTGATTTGTAGCATTGTAGCAATGCGACAAAATCGCACAACTTTGTCGCCCGTGTGAAGGAGGCCTAAAGAGCAACGGACTCTACAAAGTAACAGCAAAGAAAAACAGGTGGAGTCTTACTAATGATAGTATTGCCCAATGGTTTGATGAAACAACCCTGCGGTTTATATCCACCATGTGACGTGGTTGTATATCACGACTCTGGAAGCTATGTCAACAAATGGGACTGATTGATAACAGTGGCAATGGTCGGGAGAACAACTTCAACAGCAACTCTGTTACAGCAATTTATTTATTTTAACATTTCCAAAAAAGTTTATACTAAAAGACCAAGTCCTGGAAAGAAATATTTGTGCTATGTGGTAAATGGTGACCAACTACTCCACCAACTGTCTGTACTTACCGTAATAGTGACTAAAATCCTTTTGCCTTAAAGGGGTTTTCTGATACTAAGATATTATTGGCCTATCCTCATTGATAGGTAATCTATATCAAATCGGTGGGCGTTTGCTGCTCAAACCCCCATGAGATCAGCGCTTGGTTGAGCACTGCAACCACTTCACTGCATATCAAGCATCTGAATCCCATCCACTTGATGTCACAAGTCTGAGAAGAGGCCATGGTGCTCATCCAAGTGTCACAACTAGTGATGAGCGAGTATACTCGCTAAGGGCAATTGCTCGAGCTAGCATTGCCCTTAGCGAGTACCTGCCCGCTCGAGACAAAAGGTTCGGGTGTCGGCGGCGGGCAGGGAGCTGCGGGGGAGAGCGGGGAGATCTCTCTCTCCCCCTTCTCTCCCCCCCCCCCCCCCCGCTCCCACCTGCTGACTGTCGCTACTCACTGCTCCCCCGCGCCGGCACCCGAACCTTTTGTCTCGAGCAGGCAGGTACTCGCTAAGGGCAATGCTCGCTCGAGCAATTGCCCTTAGTGAGTATGCTCGCTCATCTCTACTCACAACCTCTTCAATCAGCTAATCAGTGGGGTCCCTGAACGAAGGATCCACCGCTGATCTGATATTCATGATCTGCCCTAGAAAACCCCTTTAAAATCAACTATATCTTAGCCATGCGAGGTCACAACGCCCCAAGAGGCTCCATTTGGAGCCTTGGTCAGCAGTTCTACCACATTTGACAGCAATCATAGGGCAACAATAAGCACTGTAAACGAACAACAAACCAGGTTAAAGTCTTTACAACCAGTTGGGCATGGCCATTAGGCTAACTTCACACGGCCGAGCACAATATCAGGCCAACATTTGGATTCTCCGCGGATGCAAGGCATTTGTATGTCAAAACCGCCTCGCATCACTTCCGGGAAGTCGGAGGATCGGAGTTTTTTCCATTGTTCAATGGGAGACCTCACATCACATCCACCAGCACGTGGTGCGATGCTGCTGCCGGCCCTATTGAAAACAATGGGTGCTGCGATACGAGGGCACGCGCAAAGATAGAACATGCCACGATTTGTGTTCCACATCGTGGTGCAAGTGCTCATGTGTATGACCCCATTCAAAACAATGGGGTTCCTATTTGTGCGAGATTTTCTCACCCGTATTAAGGCGGCCTTATTCATCACATCAAGATGCAAAAAGAAACCAATTCATGCTGCTCTCTGTTCACCCACGGCTTTCAGAAATCGCAGCATTTTAATATCTGTGTGTTGATAAGGATGATCAATCTTAATCAACATGTTTTGCAGTATGTATTTTTCCATATCAGTGTGAAGTAAGCCATGAAACATTTGCTGGAGCCAGCTCGTGTGGCTGAGAAAGGGTTAAGACACAATGCAGTACAGAATTGCTAGAAAGTTAATGCCACAGAAATGGTTTAAAAAGCCAAAACTTACTTTGAGTGCTAAACTCTACAAGTATTCTTGAATCTGCACTGTACTGCATTTTCTCAGTCTCTGGCAAGAGCCCTGGCTTCCTGCGCTCAGGAAGCGCAGATCCTGCGAGCCCTAGAAGGCATGTTGTACAGGTTGGAACACTAAATTGGCAAGTGCACGACTAACAATGACATGTCTTATTACTACAAATGAATTGCCACCAGATCACTGAGAGGAAAGGAAAGAATAATGGTGCTTAATACTTCATTAACTTGGCTCATGTAGTTACCAATTCATTGCCACTCCCGTGCCGATGACTGCCTGGTCCCCACCCGGTTCCGGCTTACCCGGCTCCAGTGACGACGTGATAGGTCGCCACCAGTGATGTCACCATTGCAGCGGTCACGCGTTTCAACACAACATCGCTGGAGCCGGGTGAATAGGAATTAGGAAATCAACGGCGCAGGGCTGGAATGGCAATAAGCCATTTGTTATTTTTTAACTTTCTCAGCTGTTTGTAAAAATGTTATAGGGTTGGTTGGAAACCCCTTCAATAGATGGATCTAAAGTGTCCTAATCACACAGTAGATTCTGCAGGCAAATGGCTATACATGATAAAAAGCAGGAAGTCCTGCAATGAAGGGCACCAAACCCACCTTGTTTCTTCCCAAAGTACGGATTTGATGTGATAACATGGGGAAAGGATTAATCTAGCGCAGCACTGGCAGCAATGTCTGCACTCCAAGCCTGCAAACATGTTTGTATACGGCATAGGAAAATTCCTGTCTCCTATATATCGTTTACGTGGTGAACCACACTGATGGGCTTGGCAAGCCACATGTGACTCGCAAGATATGGGCTCCAGACCACCGTTTAAGCCTTTTCTCCTTTGCTTTTGTTATAGAAGTCAGAATACTATATTCCCTATACAGCCACAGAGTTATATGATAAATTTTGCTCTGTCCTTAGGCACCACTGAGGGAACTCTATAGAGTTGTATGTAGGGACGTAGTATCTGGAACTGAAAAAACATTGCGACAATCCCTATAAAGAGGTCTTTTGAAATTAAAGAGCACACGGCTGGATATGGGTAGCTTATAAAGTATCATATCACTATGATGACATCAGAAGTTTTGTGAAATGTCAGCAGTTTTGAATGGTGGTTGTAGCAGATGCAGAGATTCCTGCTGATTGCTGAAACAAAGGGGCAAAGGAAGCATAGACCCATATGAATTCTATGAGTCGGTACATGGCTAACCAGACCTCTTCAAGCATTACCCAGCCAAAGGGACACAGAACTCTGTTACAAACTTCTGCTGCTGTGTGTCAGTGATCAGTGGGAATCTCAGCACCTGGACCCCCACTTATGTAAAGAAGTCCTATAAAAAGACAGTTACACCTCCTTTAGGCCCCTGTTCACATCTGTGTGTTGGGGTCCAGCTGATTTACGATTCTCGGCTCTGTCCTTCGAGCCAAAAAATAAATAAATAAATATACAGAACCACAGCATCTGGTACATACTGGAATGAAAACTGAACCACTGACTATAATGAGGTCCGTCCGGCTTCCAGTATTCCAGCCAGCAATTTACTGGAGGAAATAGAACTGAAAGGTGCGCTATTTCGTCCGGGATTTTCTGTCAGATCAGTATCAGAGGTCTTGAACGGAACCTCCAATGCAGATGTGAAAGGAGCCGAAATAGTTTTTACTACCTCTATTTGTTTCTCTAGTTAAGGTTATGCTACAGAGCGAAATCTATTAAGTTACACACTACCACTAGACTGGAGTGTAGAAAAACTAAATGAAAAAAAGTTTTGTACCGTGTTGCCAGTAGAGCAAAATGTGATTCTTCCCAGCAAGAGAAGCCAAGTAATCTTATAGATATGATACCTTTTAATGGCTAACAAAAATACATGATGTTACTGCAAGCTTTCAAACCTACGCAAAGTTCTTCTCCAGGAATAATGGAATAGATCCGAAGAAGCATATATATTTACTCTTTTGCTCGTCCCAATCTGGTATTGTTTTAAGTGCAAATGAATCACATCAGGACTGTGTCTTTTCATAAATATATTTATTTCTTCTGATCTATTCCATTAAGCCTGAGGAAGTAGGTTTGAAAGCTCTCTAAAACATCATGAGTTTTTGTTAGCCATTAAAAGTTATCATATCTACAAGATTATTTGGTTTCTCTTACTGAGAACAATCACATTAAATACTAAATAACATGTACATGCCCTCTAAGCAGTATCTTCATAGAGCCCAATACCAAAGTGACAGGACAACTAAGGTGCAGGTAGGACTACCTTCTCTCCTGGTCTCCCGGGCTTTACGCCGCTCCTCCGCTCTCCTCTGACGCTCTTTCAGTTCTCTCTGCTCTTTTTGTTGTTCCCTTATTTTCCTTTCACGCTCACGATTCCGTTCCAGTTGCTCCAGACGGTCACTGCAGACAACAAACAAATTCCTTTAAAGTTAAAGGAATTGAAAATATATCTTTTGGTTAGAAGAGTCTCCTGACCACATACTGATCACAGGGTGTTAGAGCTCATTCAAACGAGTGTAGGCATACAACGCTGTGAGTCTCCCGCAGCGTTGTACGCATCATAGCCCATGCGCTCTGCTGGCAGAGAGCCAGCAGAGATCGCGTAGGGCTGCGACTGACACTGCGATGCCCGGGATTCTGATGTCCCGGACATTCGCAGTGTAATTTTTTTCTTCCAAATTCCACACTCTGTGCAAGGCGGGGCTGCGTATTGAAACACTGAGAAATAGAGCATGCTGGGATTTATTTCTCCTGCGTATCCTATGCAGTGTCCACTCGCAGGTGTGAATAAGGGAATGTAAGTCCATAGACTTTCATTGGCTCCATTCACCACGGTATGCATGGAAAATACGCGTGCGTAATACGGGGTGACAATACGCCCGTATGAATGAGCCCTTAAAATTGATGGGATCTCCATCAATCAACTGCATATGATGGAAACAAAGCATTACAGTTCCCAATGGGCAATCTAGGTAATGTATGGATGAGAGGAGTTCTCCACAGTGAAAGACTTTCTTTGTAACAGCTCTCCATTGGGGCCAGAGCAGAGTAGTTTCGTGAAAGGGGGAACCCGCTCTATTATCTTAGAATTCCACAAGAAAGGTATTTGAGAATGGGTTTTCTACATCAGATTTGTTGCAGAAATTTCTGGTACTGATATTCAGTTCCATTAATGTAAACTGAGTTTTGTGGAATTTTTCATACCCCATTCAGATGGCAAACAGCCACAGAAATTACTGCAACAAACCCTTAGAGGAAATCCATTTTAAGGGAATCTGGCACATCCTTTGATAAGCAGGTCAGACTGCATACTTCTAAGGCCTATTCAGACGATTATCACTCAACATTCACTCAAAAGCCATCTTTTGAGCGATAATAGTTGTGTCTAAACGCGCTGCCATCGTGCATTGTTCATTCACTATTCGTTCATCGCTGAATTCTAGCAAGCTAGAAATCACTGATGACTTATCAGCACTGCACACTGATTTTCTCAGCAAGCGGCGCTGATACAGTAGTATTCTTTCAGCTGGTATCCCACTGGTAGTTCTCAGCAGGATATCAGCTGAAAGCTCGGAGAACAAAGCAGCTGTTTGCATATACAAAACAGTTGCTGTTCTGGAAATCATCAGCGGTGTCCCGCTCCGCCTGCATTTAACTCTTTAAGTAGATAATTAGCTATTTAAGAGTTATGCAAAGATGATCGCTCAAAACGGTCACTCAAACTGTCGTTTGAGCGATTTTTAGTGATCATCTACTGTAAATGCACCTTTACAGTCACATCCCCACTGATCCCACCTGTGTTTTTATTTTTTTTTTATAGCCCACCCACACTTACACACCTCTGTTTGGTTACAATAACTTGTCCAACACTAGCCCACCGTCAAATGGGCAATCACTACTGTCCATCAATGGATGATGTGACGTTTCGATACACTTAGTGGAGACAGCCCACTTAACAATGGGCTAGCGTCAGGCGCCAAAACTAATGAGAGCCATTGTAGCTGAACCAGGATAAGAGGCGTTACAATAAAAAAGAAGCCACCAGAGGAATCAGCAGGGACATAGCTGTAAAGCTATACAGCCATTCCACTTGTCGAGGGTGGAGGGCCAGGTCCTTTCTAAGTAATATAACATGTAATGAAGTCTAAATTCACATAAAAACCATAAATGTCATATTATGCAGTGAAGTGCAATCTGCCCCCAAATTAGCCTACCACCCATAATCATAGTCAGGGTCGTCACACTGAGAAGCTGTTCAGCTATACCTGTACTAATAGTGCTGGCAAGTAGGAATCGCTTGGTCTCCACTCTCCGTTGTGCTGAACACAAACATGTATTATAAAGGTTGCCCTTTCATCTGAATAGGAGCCACACAACACCAAATGTGCCATGCTGGAGGCCACATTCAGAATGTACAGGGAGAGAAGACTAAAAAGACGGGGGAATAGACGCAACACTCTAAGTTTGCAGGAAATTGAAGATCATAGGTATTGCGGTATGAACTTCTCTTTTATTGAATAACGTGCAAAGCCAGCATATGAAAAGGCGTTTTGGGGTCATACCCCTTCATCAGTTCAGCTGGTTAAAACATTCAAATTAAGTGATAAGTAGAAGAAATAAAATTCAGAATGAGAAAAGTGGATAAGAAAATGTAAAAATAAAATAAAAAACGCGTTTTCATATGCTGGCTTTGCGCGTAATTCAATAAAAGAGAAATTCATACCGCACTATGATCTCCAACGTCCACCAAATTTAGAGTGTTGCGTCTATTCCCCAGTCTTTTTAGTCTTCTCTACCTGTACATTTACACGGACCTAGGTGGAGCGTTATCTGGCAGGCAGCACCTCTACCATTTCAAGCACACTTCGAACCTCTGCAATCCCAGATTCTTTTTGCTATATTACCAATCATTCAGGTTTTGCTTCACCCTTAAGGCCGTTTTACACACAGAAATGATCGCTAAAAAGATGGCTTTTGAGCAATCATTTTGCATAAACTTCTAATTGGTACTAATGCCATTTAGTAATTTAGTAGCTTAATAATGTGTGTGAGTCGCCGGGAGCTATATTTAGAGAACATCTGGTGGTCTGTTCTCTGAATACATTCCTTTGCTCCAATGCAGAGCTGACAGCTGAGACGATGTTATCAGCGCTCCCCACAGAGAACACAGCGTGAAGTTCCTGCTATCAGCTCTTCTACCGAACAATGGATTTTATGTGAAACATAAAATCATCGTTCGGCAGAAAAGATGGAGACATTTACACGCGACGGTTATCACTCAAAGGATGGCTTTTGAACGAATTTTGAGTGATAATCATTGCGTGTAGAAGGGCCTTTACTTGTTTTTTCCATCTTTGAAATTTAGCTTGTGGATTTGTCCTTACTGGGCAATGCTTTCAAATGCATTTGACTCTCTAAAAAGCGCAAATAATTATGAGATGCCATAAACAAACAGTACCCAACTGCGTCTCATACCGTTCCCTTCTAGAATGCTCTCGGGCCAGCTCTCGCCTCTTCTGTCGCTCCCGCTCATGGCGAACTTTATCTTGCTCTTCTCTGTGTCTTTTTCGCATTTCATTCTCTCTGTCTTTCCCCTTTACACGTATATATTTTCCTATTCCATAAGAAACATAAGCATATAGTCAATGCAAGCTATCAATCTTGTACTCTAACATGCAACAATCACCTATAGTTACCAACTGTGAATCTAATACACACACAGGGCCAAGGGGATACTTCCAAGTAAAGACATACATGGCACCTAAAATGCTAGGTCCAGTCATAGAAGAACAACACTGCAACAAAGTATAGGATCGTAATTTATTTTCCCTTGTCCCTTCCTTTGTGTTGCAGCGCATATAAATGTGGTTTTCATGAGGTGTGATGCAACTTTTACAGTAGGAAATCCTACTGTAAAAGCCCTAAAAATAAGCCCTATCTGCATTATAAAAACAAACAAACAAAAAAAAAAGAATACATCACTCAAGAGCCACTGTTAGCTCTGCTGTCACGCGTCTCTTCTTCACCTACGGCAGACTTAGGCCGCCTGCAGACGGGCGGGATTTCCGCCGCTGGAAGCCTGCATAGGATTGCGTTAACAAACGCAATCCTATGCAGACTGCCGCGATTTGGCCTCGCGAAATCTCGCAGAGCCCCGCACAGAAACGTAACTGCCAGCCGCCGGCTCTGGTCTGCGCATGCGCCGGCTGCCCGGCAAGCCGGCACATCAAACAGCCGGAGCCGCGGACGCGGGTGAGTACGCACCGCTCTCTGCAGGAGCTCGGGTCGGGTCCCGCGGCGAGAATCCTCGCTGCCAGATCCGACCATCTGCAGGCGGCCTTACTTGTTGTTTTCAGCAAGTGCTTCCTGGCTTAGAGGTTTGAAAACCCCACCTCCAAGAAGCACTGGCTAGGATTGGTTCTCGAGCGCCCCGGCTAAGCCAATCAAGAGACGGCACTCAATGAATCAATCACAGCCATTGCATTGAATGTCTGTGATTGGTTCATCGACCGCTGCAGTGATTGGCTGAGCCGCGGCGCTTGAGAACTCACCACAGCCAACGCTTCCTGAAAGCGGGGATTTTGAACCTCCAAGCCAGGAAGTGCTTGCTGAAAAACAAAAACTTCAAGTAAGTTTGCCAGAGCTTTAGCAGAAGACGCGCAGCGGACCTGACAGTGCCTGTTAGGTGATTTTTTTTTCTACTGCAGAAAGGGCTTATATTTCAAATCCCCCTGAAAATCCCGGCAAAAGAGCGCAACAAAGTCGCGCGACTTTGTAGAAACACAAATATCGACATATCGCCGTGAGAAAACGCAGCGATGTTGCTGCGATATCGTTGTCACCCGGGTGAAAGAGGCCTTCATCACAGCAGCCCCCTTCTTGCATTATCAGGCCCAATGCAAATGCACTTCTACATAGCATGTATTAGCTGGATAGGACCCCGGATTGGTGGAAGTGGCTCGTATAGATTATATAAGTATGTGTTTGTGAGTACAGAGGATAAGTGCATTGTGATGTAGGAATTGGGCATGACTTTTAACCCATTGGAGACATGGCCATTTTTTTATTTATGCTTTTTCCTTCCCACTTCCAAAAAAGTCTTAACTTTTTTATTTCTTTGCCAACATAGCCGTATGTGGGCTTGTTTGTTTTTCAATAGCATCATTTTATATACCATATAACATTCTGAAAAACTGTTACAAATTTGTAAGTGGGGTGAAAACTAGAGATGAGCGAGCACGCTCGGATAAGGCAGTTACTCGAGCGAGCATCGCTCTTCTCGAGTAACTGCATTCTCTCACTCCCTCCCCCCCCCCTGCCGAGCCTGCTCGAACGAGATTGCAGTTACTCGAGAAGAGCGATGCTTACTCGAGTAACTGTCTTATCCGAGCGTGCTCGCTCATCTCTAGCGAAAACTCAATTGCTCATTTTTCTTTTTTAAATCAATGAGATCTGTGCTTATAATTACAGCCTGGGGTCAAATTGAATTCAATGACAGCTACACCTGCAATTGCAAGCGCCGGCCACTACACATGGGTCAGAACAGCAGCTAACAGACTGCACTACCTGGAAAACCCCTTTAAGAGGATACCAAGTTTATAGAGGTTTTTCTTATTGTACTACTTTTAAATATCCTTCTAAAAAATAGCTTTCTGTCATCATTTCGAACCACCATAACTTTATTTTTCCTTCAATGCAGCTGTGTGAAGTCTTGTTCTTTCGTGGGACAACCTGTAGTTTCTATTGGTACCATAAGGCATTTTGATTGCTTTTTAAAGATCTACATATCTTTGATTCCAGCTAGTGGGTCTGGGTGTCAGCTATCAAAGACAGCCAGCATCGGCAATGCATAAAGTGGGCTTGACTCCCTAGCCCGCTCCATACAATCAAGTGCACAAGGTGTTAAAGGGTTTTTTCAGGCTCTTATTGATGAGCTAGCACAGGTGTCTACGCTATGCAGCAGTCAGGAGTAGTTCTACAGACTTGGTCCTATACACTTGAATAGGACCAAGTTGCAGTACCATTCTGGGCCGCTGCACAGTGTGTTGGGCTCTGCAAGTTGTGCCATGCAGCGGCTCTGAAAGACAGCGGATTGGTAGAGGTGATGGAAGCCCGCTGACCTATCCTGACAATAAGTAATCAATTAAGAAAAAAAAAGCCTGAAAATGCTCTCTAATTATGAACATTTAGGCGGCCTGCAGATGGCCGGGTCGGATCCCGCTGCGAGAATTCTCGCAACGGGATCCCACCTCCGCCCCTGCAGTGACCAGTGCGGCTCACCTTCTTCCGCGTCTGCTCTGCGATGTGTCGGCGCATGCGCAGAGCAGAGTTGGCACATCGGGAGTGACATTTCTTTTTTAACTTTGTTTTATTTAACAGAATACAGAATCACGGTACAGAGCACATTTGTTTAGATAAAAGCATTGTACATAGCATTGAGTATTTCTTTTGCTAATGGGAGTGACATTTCTGTGCGGGACTCTGCAAGACCCGCACAGAAATAGAACATGCTGCCATTTGTTTTCCACGTGTGTCTTCACGCAGACAAATCGCGGCCGTCTGCATAGGATTCCGTTTTGTAATGCAATCCTATGCAGGCGGGCACGGGCGGAAATCCTGCGGCAATTTCCACCCATGTGCAGGGGGGCCTTACAAAATCTTTAATGTAAATTTTTCTTATCGCACTCCCCGGAAAAAAAGTCTATTCAGTAATAGAGTAATTAACAACGAACTTTATGTAGGCGTTCACTGTGAAAGTTTCATGTGACCCTGCAGTGTATCCCAGCATAGATTGCTTGGTGTTTCTTTTGATGACGATTCATCGTATATTTGAGCTCTTGAAATTAAATCCATAAAAATAAACAACTTTTTCCATAATATAGAAGTACCTTCGGCAGAATGGCTGCGGTGTCGGCGCTTCTCTTTCCTCCTCTCATCTTTTCTGTGGTGAGATTTTTCTTTCCTGGAAACTTGTTGGGGGGGTTTAATAGCCAAGGAGTCGTCTTCTTCACCTCTGAATGTAAAAGGAAAAAAACAAACAAAAACTGGATTTATTCAAACTTGTGGTATTTCAATCAGCCATAATACGGGCACAATTTAGCAGCCCCATTGGGACTCAATACCTAGAATCTCCATAGTTCTACTGAACTGGACTTACATCTGCGCAGAATCCTATGTATCCAGTTATTAACACCATAATAAGGAGTCTAATATGAGCCTCTATTACAGCTATATGAGAGCAGCTTATAAGGGAAGGTTTACGTGAAGCCAATATAAGAAGAATGTCATCAAAAGTTTACACATCATTGAGATTAATTTCTGCAATTATTAAAACAATGGATCCACAAATTATATCATCTAGTATAAATTCTGTTTAAGTACGAGGCCCCTTTACACGGACTATTGTTCAAATAATCATTGAATCATGCAAAATGAAAGATAATCGTTCCGTGTAAACATGGCCAATGATTGAATGAATTAACTTGCCTATAATTCGCAGCTCATTTTATACGGGCATAAAAAAATTATAGTTTGTCATTTGCCAGTCATACACAAACCCTTCACAGACTATTGATGGACTGAGCGAGCTATGATGAAAAGATTAAAACTATAATCTGTGTGTGTGAACAGATGTCTTTCGAAAGCAAACAACGCGTTCGCTTGTTCTAACGAATCATTTCTAAATGTACAAGGACCCTTAGTGACCTCTGCTTAAGGCCCATAGTCCACCTGCGGATTTTAATTAGAAGATCCGCGCCTCTTGCTGCCCATAGGGATGCATTAGCATCTGCACAGCAAGTAAAAGCATGCGGATGTGATTTTTTTTCCGGGTCGCATGCACAGAAGAAATCGCAGCATGCTCCATTTTCCTGCGGGTGCCACAGCGACGACTTCCATTGACTTCAACGGAAGCCGTCCCCGCCGCAGCACACCCGCAGCTGTCACTGTGGAGATGCCGCGCGAAAGCAGAGGATTCAAAAACAAAAAAGAAAGCACTGCGCACTTGCCGGGCGGGTCGCCCACCACTTCGGGGCACATCCACTGTGCTGAAGAAAGAAGAGCCATCTGGCTCTTAGGAGATCCGCGCTGGACCTGGAGAGGTAAGAAACATTCTTTTTCTATGACCTCGGGTACACATGGATACCACTGCGGGATTCAGCAGTGGTATCCGTGCGTGCAAGTGGATATAAGGCCTTAAAAACAAAAACGCTTGGATTTTCAGTTAACTAGTAAAATTGGTATGAATCGTATATAGGGGGTCCGTTGACTTTACCGGTCTTCCATTGAATCTTCACGTCTGTAAGGGGAATTCCTAATAGTAATCTCCATTTTTTGATCTCTCAACTCCCCTTCTTCCAAGGAATCTCTTTTAGAATCACGATCATCAGCCTGGGAAAGATATGAAAAGTGTAGTAAGAAAAAAAAAGCAAGACAGACTTCTCTCATCTATTCTTAAAAGACCCACTCCTTGTTAAATAATGTGTCCAGAAGACTTATCTGCACTAAGAAAAACTTTCCACCAAGTTTTTAAAAGGGATACTGATAAGGGTCATCAGTAGTTAAAGGGAACCCGTCACCTGCCTAAAGCACCATAACCTTAGTTATGGTCTTGTTAGGTCAGGTGACAGGGACACGGGAGATATATCATTTCACCAACTTCTTACATTTTTTCCATGGTTGGAATCTGAGTTTTCATCTTGCTCCTTCCTCCTTTTCTTTTCTTGCAAAATTTCATCCAGTGTTTTGACTTTCCAGGTGTCTTTTTGCTCCCCCATTTGGAGTGGGCAACCTAATAAAACACAAGTGAACTTTATAGAATATACTTTAACTTACAACCATAATATATATGGTGTGGATGCAATCGGCTAATCGCCATGGACCCTACTCCCACCAAATAGCCAGATTTACTGAAAGCAGCTGCGGTCAAGGAAGACATTTCCAATGCAGGCGATATACAGTATTACTTGTCAGCAACCTGTACGGATTGGTTCGTCTTTCTAGCTCACAGAGGGGGGGGGGGGAGGTATCCCGCTCCTCTAAGATGTCCATATGCTTTAATAGGACAACTGCTTTAAAAGGAGCCGTCTCAGAAGACAAGGCCTTTCACAATGCGCTGCACAGCTGATCGCCACAAGTCCCACAGATGGCAAACTGCTGACTTTGAAGGGAAAGGCGTGGCAGTCAGACATTTTGCCTACAGCAGCCGATACAGGGGAAATATAGTATTACACGATGGCCACTCATCCGAATAGCAGACATGTAAAACAAGACGCTCAAAGCCCATCTGAACCTTAGGCTGGGTTCTCACAGGGTGGATTCTCGGAGGAAATATCATGGTTTGGCCGCAGCGAAAAAACGTGAGATTTTCGCCGGGAGAACTGCTGCTTCAAAATCCATAGAGGAGAGCGCGGCCGCAGCGGAAAAAAAAAATGGACATGCCGTGGTCGGCAAATCCGCGCCACAGTGGCGGCTTCTGCCGGCTTAGCCGCAGCGGATTTGCCGTCCCGTGTGGACGAGATTTCTGAGAAATCTCGTCCACATGGCTGGCTAATCCCGGGATTAGCGGCCACGTGCGGATTTGCCGTGGCGAAATTCTGCACAGAATTTCCTCTGCAAATCCGCCCCTTGCGAACCCAGCCTTACAGATCAGCTCTCCATTCCAGTTCTTTGAAAAGGCTTCCAAGTAGGTAAACCCACTCTTTGTCTAATAGGGCATGTGAACATGGGTCGCCTTCTTGGCTCAAGGCCTTTAGGGTATTTGCACATGGGATGGAATATTCAGACATGCAAAGACATCCACATGTCTAGCGCTTAATACGGATTTTGACACGGAAATGAAAATGGCAGAATTCTGTGTCAAAATCTGCATTTAGACCCGTGGACCTTGGTACAGATTTTTAACAGCAGAATATTCTGTCCCGTGTGAAGGCACCCGCATAGGCTTTATTTACTTGGACCTAATTCATGTCCCCGTGCGTCGAACTTCACAAGGACACCAGACGGACCTATAATAGCCAGCGAGACGATTCACACACAAACTTGTGTGGAAAAAAAGAATTGCAGCATGTCCTACTCTGCTCCATTTTCACGAGCCATGGAATGTTGGGCATCCGTGAACATCAGAAGGCGTTTGTGTGCTCTCCATTGCTTTTCTGCACCCAATATGTGATTAGGGCTTATTCACATGCATGTGCCCATGTACTGTCTACAGAATCAAACATGAAAAACATCTAAAAAAAAAAATTTGCCACTCAGGTTCCCAGCTGACCCTCCGGCCTGCTGTCAGTGGATGGGCCGGACATCTGCATCGGTGGTCAGAGCTGGAAATGTAATAGAAAGCTGCAATCACATTGAGAGGGATGCCTTTTATTACACTTCCGGCCGTGCAGATGCCGGCCCCACTGCACCGTCAGCGGGTTGGAAGATCAGTGAAGATGTCCATTACATTTCTAGCTCCGGCCACTGAAGCGGCCGTCCGATCCTGCTGCACTGACACAAGGCCGGAGGATTGGCAGGGATCCCAAGCGGCGGACTGCTGTCAATCAACTATTAATGACCTATTCTGAGGATAGGTCATAAATGGTAAACGTCCAGAATACCCCTAATATAAGTCCGTCTGACACACAGATGGCACAAGAACATGAAAAGCACCCATGTGAATAAGCTCTAAACATAAACGCATTGTCCGAAAATTCTCTCCCTTAGAAATTGTCAAAATCTACTGAAAGGAGAGTTTATTGTGGAGAACTGACCCCTTGAAGGGAGGCTCTAGTACCCTGTTGTACCGCCTCTAGCTTGGATGCCAGATGTGATACGGGCGGGCATGGAGACATACAGGTTTTGTGTGGTATCCAGCGGCATATCGCTCCTCATTTGCTGTAACTGAGCCACTAGATTGTGTAAACTCGTAGGCTGTGGAAGTTGGCGTCCCAGATGGTCCCATACATGTTCTATTGGAGATAAATCTGGTGACCGAGCAGCCATAGAAGTGTGACAATGTTGTGGGGGCTCCTGTGACCCCCTTGTGTGTGCGGCCGGGCATTATCCTGCTGGAAGCCGCAATGAGAAGTGCATATGTGTCTGGAGGATGTCCTGAACATATAGTTGTGCTGTCATTGTCCCTCCTACCACTACTAGGGGTGACAGACTGTCGGATGTGATGGCCCCCTATACCATCACACCAGCAGGGGGCAGTATGCCGCTCCACAGCAAAGGCAGGCTTGAGGCACTCTCCCCTAGGGCTCAGGACACAAACATGGCCATCATCAGTGCCCAAACTAAACCTGGATTCATCGCTGAAGATAACACGGTTCTTCTCTGTAGCGTCCAGTTTTGTTGTTCATGACACCACTGCAAACAGAGGCGATGGTAGGTGGGTGTCAAAGGTCGTACGTGTAATGAGTGCCGTGAGACCAAATGTATTTCAGTCAAGTGTCTGGAAATGGCTCAGACAAACAGAGAGGCGAAACAATGGCGCCACCTCTCTCTGGATGACGGACAACTTAACAGTTGGAGCTGCTCATGTTTGTCGGACGCTCCTCTCTACTGGTGGTCTGTAGGGGGCGTCCTGAGCCCGGTCACCTTGTGTGCCCTCATACATCCACTGGTCCCAACACCCCTAATAGTCTGGTCAGACGCTCCTCTCTCCTGGTGGTCTGTAGGGGGCGTCCTGAGCCCGGTCACCTTGTGTGCCCTCACACATCCACTGGTCCCAACACCTAACAGTCTGGTCAGACGCTCCTCTCTCCTGGTGGTCTGTAGGGGGCGTCCTGAGCCCGGTCACCTTGTGTGTCCTCACACATCCACTGGTCCCAACACCTAACAGTCTGGTCAGACGCTCCTCTCTCCTGGTGGTCTGTAGGGGGCGTCCTGAGCCCGGTCACCTTGTGTGCCCCCACCCACTGGTCCCAAACCTCCTAACAGTCTGGTCAGAGGCTCCTCTCTACTGGTGGTCTGTAGGGGGGTCCTGAGCCCGGTCACCTTGTGTGCCCTCACACATCCACTGGTCCCAATACCTCCCAGCAGTCTGGATAGAATGGTCCAGGTGGTGGCCATTCATCGATCCGACCATCCAGCTTCTCACATCCCAATAATGCGGCCCTCTCAGACTCTGGTAACGGGGTGAAATCTCTTCCCTGCGTCGTAGAGGCGTCTAGTGGTCAACAAGCTCCACACAAGCAGAAGAAGAGGTCACTGCACACAAGGAGCCTCCGAGAGCCTCTTTATAGGCCAAGGGGGAACCACTTTTAGGGCCTCAGGTGGCAAGGCCGTTCATCTAATCACCACAACTCTCATCATTTGTATATCTGCCTGAGATGGAGCCGCATGCCGGGTTTTGAAGTAAAACCACAACAACTCCTTCTAGGGGCGCGATTGTTTTTGACGACTGTATTTCCACACATTACAGTGACCGGAGGACATTTACATCCGACTGATCATGAGGGTCCAACTTCCACAGAGCTCACAGACCCCGATAACACAGGAGCTGCGGTGCTCAGCGGACCCTTCATCCAACATCCCTGCCATGGTCATGATAGGTGGGAGACTGATCACATAACACTATAGGCACATAAACTACCAGTGGAAGCGAATGCTGGGCCGTATCTATGGCAACCACTGTATTTTCACAAGGCCTTCTCCCGTTACCGCCCGCAACCCACACGGCAAACGACTAACAATAATAAACACGGACGAGAAGATGATTTACCTCAAGTGTTTCCTGTTTCCGCCTCTCAAATTCCTGCGCCCAGCACCACAGCGTAAGGAGGCCCCGAGGGCGCACGCTGATGACGTCACATCCCACTTGTAGCTGACGGCATATTAACACATTCTGCCGCAGTTCTACAGCGCGGCCGATTCAGCCAATCAGCTGGCTGGAATCGGCACCACGTGACACAGCGGCGTGCCCGCGCATTGCCGTGCACGATGAGCTGTGCCCGCGCGTCACGTGGGCTGTGACGTCACCGGGCCTTGCATTTGCCCGCGGATTTTGAACAGTATTGATCTACGGAGGAAGCAAGCTGATGGTTGGAGCCTTTTCCCCAATTTACAAGAGATGGGAGAGTAAGATTTGTGCTCTACGTGTGGTGAGTACCCACCTGAGATTTGTGCGCTGTGCGCTACGCTGTGCGCTACGTGTGGAGACGCGGTTACCTGAGATTTGTGCGCCGTGCGCTACGCTGTGCGCTACGTGTGGAGACGCGGTTACCTGAGATTTGTGCGCCGTGCGCTACGCTGTGCGCTACGTGTGGAGACGCGGTTACCTGAGATTTGTGCGCCGTGCGCTACGTGTGGAGACGCGGTTACCTGAGATTTGTGCGCTACGCTGTGCGCTACGTGTGGAGACGCGTTTACCTGAGATTAATGCGCCGTGCGCTACGCTGTGCGCTACGTGTGGAGACGCGGTTACCTGAGATTAATGCGCCGTGCGCTACGCTGTGCGCTACGTGTGGAGATGCGGTTACCTGAGATTAATGCGCCGTGCGCTACGCTGTGCGCTACGTGTGGAGACGCGGTTACCTGAGATTAATGCGCCGTGCGCTACGCTGTGCGCTACGTGTGGAGACGCGGTCACCTGAGATTTGTGCGCCGTGCGCTACGCTGTGCGCTACGTGTGGAGACGCGGTTACCTGAGATTAATGCGCTGTGCGCTACGCTGTGCGCTACGTGTGGAGACGCGGTTACCTGAGATTTGTGCGCTGTGCGCTACGTGTGGAGACAACACCCAAGATTTGTGCGCTACGTGTGGTGAGTACGTCATCTGAGATTTGCGCGACGCCACCTGGCGCAACCTGTCTTTTTTTGCAGATTTGTGCGCCTTATTGCAAAATTACGTGTGGAGAGGATCCTGACGTTTGGATGCGTTTCGAGAAGAATTTCGCTTCGCTCGGACCCCACCTGACATCACTCAGCGAGGTAAGCTGCTGCATCTGCCCAAATTTTCATCGCGTGCATCTGCTCATATGCGCATATTTGGCGCATATTTGCAGGTTTTCGCTTGCATCTGCTGATATGCGCATACTTGGCGCATATTTGCAGGTTTTCGCTTGCATCTGCTGATATGCGCATACTTGGTGCATATTTGCAGGTTTTCTCCTGCATCACCTGATATGTGCATATTTGCAGGTTTTCGCTTGCATGTGGTGATATGCTCTCCGTTTTCCACAGGACGACTCGTGTGGAGAGGAACCTGACATTTGGCTGCGTTTTGTACAACGTACGGAACCGGAGATTGGCGTTTTAGGTGCTGATCTCACATTTGCCCCCCGCCTTTGGGAGAGGACGACTCTTCTGGAGAGGAATTTCGCTTCGCTAGGACACCACCTGACGTCACTCGGCAAGGTAAGCTGCTGCATCTGCCAAATTTTTCATTGCTTGCATCTGCTCATATGTACACGCATGCCTGTATGCGTACACGCATGCCTGTATGCGTACACGCATGCCTGTATGCGTACACGCATGCCTGTATGCGTACATGCATGCGTGCCTGTATGCGTACATGCGTGCGTGCCTGTGTGCGTACATGCGTGTATGCGTATATGCCTGTATGCATGCCTGTATGCGTACATGCGTGCATGCCTGTATGCGTATATGCGTGTGTGCCTGTATGCGTACATGCGTGCGTGCCTGTATGCGTGCGTGCCTGTATGCTTATATGCCTGTATGCGTGCGTGCCTGTATGCGTACGTGCGTGCCTGTATGCGTACATGCGTGCATGCCTGTGTGCGTGCCTGTATGCGTACATGCGTGTATGCGTATATGCCTGTATGCGTGCCTGCCTGTATGCGTATATGCGTGCATGCCTGTATGCGTATATGCGTGCATGCCTGTATGCGTGCGTGCCTGTATGCGTACATGCGTGCGTGCCTGTATGCGTGCATGCCTGTGTGCGTGCCTGTGTGCGTGCCTGTATGCGTACATGTCTGTATGCGTATATGCGTGCGTGCCTGTATGCGTACGTGCGTGCCTGTATGCGTACGTGCGTGCCTGTATGCGTGCGTGCCTGTATGCGTGCGTGCCTGTATGCGTGCGTGCCTGTATGCGTGCGTGCCTGTATGCGTGCGTGCCTGTATGCGTACGTGCCTGTATGCGTACGTGCCTGTATGCGTGCCTGTACGCGTACGTGCGTGTCTGTATGCGTGCGTGCGTGCCTGCGTGCGTGCGTGCCTGTATGCGTGTATATGTGCGTGTGTGCGTGCATGCGTGCGTGTATACGTGCGTGTGTGTATGCGTGCATACGTGCGTGCACGAATGCGTGTGTGCGGGCGTGCATGCCTGTATGTATACGTGCGGGCGTGCATGCCTGTGTGTATACGTGCGGGCGTGCATGCCTGTGTGTATACGTGCGTGCATGCCTGTGTGTATACATGCGTGCATGCCTGTATGTATGTATGTCTAATTCTTCTGTCCAGGTTGGGGGAGTAGTGGTCATTGTAAGTGGGTTGAGCGGATCTAGGAATCAGTAATACTGGTGGGATGTGACTGTTAACCTGCTGTTTTCTCGTCATTTACTGCAGATCTGACGTCCTTGAGAACGGGAAGGCTGGCAGACAGTGAAGAGACCCTCAACGTTCAGCAATCTTGAAACCCTTCTTTTTATGAACTGTTTTTTTCCCAGTGACTCCCTTTTTTTAGATACGCTTTTTCTTTAAAAGAATTATGACGCAGGATCCTGAAAAACTGCGCAATATTTTACTGCAATGCATTAAACAGAAAAGACCCACAAACACAGCGGCCTTTGGTCTATATCACGGAATGAACCTTGTTGTAACATCCACACTAGCAATAAATTATAAAATCTGAATTGGGTGGAGTCTGTCGTGTTTTCACTATACGTTGCAGTTGGCGGCGTGCCCTGTCCTGCTCCTGATGCAGTTGGCGGCGTGCCCTGTCCTGCTCCTGATGCAGTTGGCGGCGTGCCCTGTCCTGCTCCTGATGCAGTTGGCGGTGTGCCCTGTCCTGCTCCTGATGCAGTTGGCGGTGTCTGTTATGTGGCATGTGTATGACTCCTGTTCTGTGGTGTGGCTCCTCGGATCTGCTAGGGCCCAGTTCTTAAGATCGCTGGGCCGCCCTCTTACTCGGCTGATGTCCCCGCTTAGGTAGGGCCACTGTCATCCTCCCTGTAGCACAGGCTTGGTTGCCTGGATTCTGTGTGACTCTCCTGTGTTCCCTGTGTGCGTGTATACTACTAGACTACCACTCCTTTAGTCACGATCGTGTGGGCCCTCTGCTTTATCTGCTCACACGATTGTAACAGTCTCTTCAGAAAGCCACTGACTACTCCTTTCTTTTTGGGCCCAGTGGTGCATACAGACATAACATTAGGGCCACGCTGTGTATACTTGTGAACACGAGACAAAACAGGGGTATCCATTTCGGAGGTTCAATCCTTTTGATGTGCAATATAGAAAAAAAAAGGTCTTGAAAAGGACATGTTTTCTAAAAATTAAATATTATTTGGTCTCCTAAATTGCATTAATTCCTAAAAATAAATGTGGGGTCAAAATACTCCTGACCCTCTCAGAGAATACATTAAGGGGTGCAGTTTTTAAAATGTGGTAATTTGTAAGTATCTATCATTATGACTAAGGATGAGCGAGTATACTCGGTAAGGCACTACTCGTTCGAGTAATGTGCCTTAAACGAGTATCTCCCTGCTCGTCCTTAAAGATTTGGGGGCCGCCGCGGGGGAGAGCGGGGAGGAACGGAGGGGAGATCTCTCTCTCCCCTGCGACTCACCTGTCAG
Organism: Eleutherodactylus coqui; assembly: GCF_035609145.1. NCBI lineage: Eukaryota > Metazoa > Chordata > Amphibia > Anura > Eleutherodactylidae > Eleutherodactylus > Eleutherodactylus coqui. The sequence goes on along the minus strand of NC_089842.1, from coordinate 49,422,796 downwards.
CCGCAGCGGACCCCGAATCTTTAAGGACGAGCAGGGAGATACTTGTCTAAGGCACATTACTTGAACGAGTAGTGCCTTAGCGAGTATACTCGCTCATCCTTAATTATGACACCTAGCAGCCTTTGCAAACTTGGATTGGTGTAGGAAAACTAAGGGCTCATGTCCACGGGCAAAATAAGAATTAAAATCTGCAGCGGATTTTAACTCTTCTCCCGCGCGCGGATCCGCACCCCGTAGGGATGCATTGACCACCCGCGGGTAGATAAATACCCACGGATCGTCAATAAAAGTGATTTAAAAAAAAAATGGAGCATGAAAAAAATCTGGACCATGCTCCATTTTCATGCGGGTCTCCCGCGGGGACGGCTCCCGCGGGCTTCTATTGAAGCCTATGGAAGCCGTCCGGATCCGCGGGACACAAAAATCAGATTTTACTCACACGCTCCGGTTCTTCTCTTCGCCGCGGCGCCATCTTCTCTCATTCGCGGCCGGATCATTTTGCTTCGGCATGGCGCATGTGCGGGGCACGTCACCGACGTCATCATGCACATCCGCCGAGCCGAAGAAAGAAGATCCGTCCGCGACGAGAGAAGATGACGCCGCAGCGAAGGAAGTATCCGGAGCGTGTGAGAGGTAAGTTAATTCTGATTTATTCCTATTTTCAGCGCTCATGTCCGCGGGGCAGGAGGGACCCGCTGCAGATTCTACATGGAGAATCCGGAGCGGGCCTGATTTTCCCCGTGGACATGAGGCCTAAGTGTTCCTCTAAATTCCGAAAAGAAATGTTAAATTTGTACATCTCCTAAATGGAAAAAATAAATTTACAAAAGTTTTAAACCGTGCATCCAGAATAAAGTGAACAGATGGAAATCTATATGTTCGCACAGATTTGTACAGTATGTTTGCACTTATTTTATGACATTTGACAATGTGAAAAAATGAAAATTCAAAATTGTGCAAAGTAGCAATTTTAATAAATATACACAACTTTTAACAGTCCTTTTTTACTACCTAACAGAAGTACAACAAGGGGAAGAAAACAATGTCAGTCACTTGGATATGCAAAACCTTTACGGACTTATGATATGTCAAGTGACACATGTAAAGTTCCAAATTTTCGGTCTGTCACTGAGGCGCAAACAGGCTTGTTCTCTAAGGGGATAAATAGCTTAGTGTATAAACTGTGAACCGACTAACGAGGGACAGTGAGCAGCATCACATGCAACCTGACAATCCTCATCGTACTGCTCCATCAGATCCTGATGTACTTCCATAGCAGGTGATGGGCCATTTCCAGCTTTTAAGCGTCCTCCGGAGCCAACATCTGGGAACTTCTGGCTCTCTGGTGATTCAACTCTGGTTGCGAGCAGCGGAAACGGTTACCACAGTGCAAGATTCTGACCAAAACGTATCAGCTGACCTATAACGAGGAAGAGAAAAAAAATTGACCCTGCCTGCAACTGGCTTAATTCCGTGGGTTTTCATAGTTATTGCACTGTCCCTGCTTTTCTTCACTCCTACTTTAATAGATAGACATCGTATTTGGACAATTGGTATGGTTCTCCGAAGGTTTGTTCAGTTAGTGCAAATTAGGTGCAGTATTGTGATGGAACCTGTACGTGTGCTAAAAAAAGGAATTAAATGCTCAAATCTAATGTAATGTCTTTCGGCCAATAAGACGAATTTAACACAGCAAGTGTGTGTGTGTGAGAGAGAGGGGGTGGCTGAGTAAGTGGGTGAGCATACATGCATGTACGCATACAGGCACGCACGCACGCATACAGGCACGCACGCATATACGCATACAGGCATGTACGCATACAGGCACGCACACAGGCATGCACGCATGTACGCATACAGGCACGCACGCATCTACGCATACAGACATGTACGCATACAGATATGTACGCATACAGGCACGCACGCACACAGGCACGCACGCATGTACGCATACAGGCACGCACGCATGTACGCATACATGCACGCATATACGCATACAGGCATGCACGCATATAGGCATGCACGCATGTACGCATACAGGCACGCATACAGGCATATACGCATACACGCATGTACGCATACAGGCACGCACACAGGCACGCATACAGGCATGCACGCATGTACGCATACAGGCACGCATGTACGCATACAGGCACGCACGTACGCATACAGGCATGCACGCATACAGGCATATAAGCATACAGGCACGCACGCATACAGGCACGCACGCATGTACACATACAGGCACGCACGCATATACGCATACAGGCACGCACGCATATACGCATACAGGCACGCACGCATATACGCATACAGGCACGCACGCATATACGCATACAGGCACGCACGCATATACGCATACAGGCACGCACGCATATACGCATACAGGCACGCACGCATATACGCATACAGGCATATACGCATGTACGCACACAGGCACGCACGCATGTACGCATACAGGCACGCACGCATGTACGCATACAGGCATGCATGCATTACGCATGCATGTACGCATACAGGCATGCATGTACGCATACAGGCATGCATGCATGTACGCATACAGGCATGCATGCATGTACGCATACAGGCATGCATGCATGTACGCATACAGGCATGCATGCATGTACGCATACAGGCATGCATGCATGTACGCATACAGGCATGCATGCATGTACGCATACAGGCATGCATGCATGTACGCATACAGGCATGCATGCATGTACGCATACAGGCATGCATGCATGTACGCATACAGGCATGCATGCATGTACGCATACAGGCATGCATGCATGTACGCATACAGGCATGCATGCATGTACGCATACAGGCATGCATGCATGTACGCATACAGGCATGCATGCATGTACGCATACAGGCATGCATGCATGTACGCATACAGGCATGCATGCATGTACGCATACAGGCATGCATGCATGTACGCATACAGGCATGCATGCATGTACGCATACAGGCATGCATGCATGTACGCATACAGGCATGCATGCATGTACGCATACAGGCATGCATGTACGCATACAGGCATGCATGCATGTACGCATACAGGCATGCGTGTACGCATACAGGCATGCGTGTACGCATACAGGCATGCGTGTACGCATACAGGCATGCGTGTACGCATACAGGCATGCATGTACATATGAGCAGATGCAAGCAATGAAAAATTTGGCAGATGCAGCAGCTTACCTTGCCGAGTGACGTCAGGTGGTGTCCTAGCGAAGCGAAATTCCTCTCCAGAAGAGTCGTCCTCTCCAAAAGGCGGGGGGCAAATGTGAGATCAGCACCTAAAACGCCAATCTCCGGTTCCGTACATTGTACAAAACGCAGCCAAATGTCAGGTTCCTCTCCACACGAGTCGTCCTGTGGAAAACGGAGAGCATATCACCACATGCAAGCAAAAACCAGCAAATATGCACATATCAGCAGATGCAAGCGAAAACCTGCAAATATGCGCCAAGTATGCGCATATCAGCAGATGCAAGCGAAAACCTGCAAATATGCGCCAAATATGCGCATATCAGCAGATGCAAGCGAAAACCTGCAAATATGCGCCAAATATGCGCATATGAGCAGATGCACGCGATGAAAATTTGGGCAGATGCAGCAGCTTACCTCGCTGAGTGATGTCAGGTGGGGTCCGAGCGAAGCGAAATTCTTCTCGAAACGCATCCAAACGTCAGGATCCTCTCCACACGTAATTTTGCAATAAGGCGCACAAATCTGCAAAAAAAGACAGGTTGCGCCAGGTGGCGTCGCGCAAATCTCAGATGACGTACTCACCACACGTAGCGCACAAATCTTGGGTGTTGTCTCCACACGTAGCGCACAGCGCACAAATCTCAGGTAACCGCGTCTCCACACGTAGCGCACAGCGTAGCGCACAGCGCACAAATCTCAGGTAACCGCGTCTCCACACGTAGCGCACAGCGTAGCGCACAAATCTCAGGTGACCGCGTCTCCACACGTAGCGCACGGCGCACAAATCTCAGGTGACCGCGTCTCCACACGTAGCGCACAGCGTAGCGCACAGCGCACAAATCTCAGGTAACCGCGTCTCCACATGTAGCGCACAGCGTAGCGCACGGCGCACAAATCTCAGGTAACCGCGTCTCCACACGTAGCGCACAGCGTAGCGCACGGCGCACAAATCTCAGGTGACCGCGTCTCCACACGTAGCGCACAGCGTAGCGCACAGCGCATTAATCTCAGGTAACCGCGTCTCCACACGTAGCGCACAGCGTAGCGCACAAATCTCAGGTAACCGCGTCTCCACACGTAGCGCACAGCGTAGCGCACGGCGCACAAATCTCAGGTAACCGCGTCTCCACACGTAGCGCACAGCGTAGCGCACGGCGCACAAATCTCAGGTAACCGCGTCTCCACACGTAGCGCACAGCGTAGCGCACAGCGCACAAATCTCAGGTGGGTACTCACCACACGTAGAGCACAAATCTTACTCTCCCATCTCTTGTAAATTGGGGAAAAGGCTCCAACCATCAGCTTGCTTCCTCCGTAGATCAATACTGTTCAAAATCCGCGGGCAAATGCAAGGCCCGGTGACGTCACAGCCCACGTGACGCGCGGGCACAGCTCATCGTGCACGGCAATGCGCGGGCACGCCGCTGTGTCACGTGGTGCCGATTCCAGCCAGCTGATTGGCTGAATCGGCCGCGCTGTAGAACTGCGGCAGAATGTGTTAATATGCGGCCGGAACACTACGCAACACCACACACTCTCCTCCCGCCTCCTCAGGCTTTGCGGCGCATGCGCACCACCACACACTGTCCGTTTCCTCAGGCATAACGACGCATGCGCAACACCACACACTTCTTCTGCCTCCTCAGGCTTTTCGGCGCATGCGCTACACCACACACTGCCTTCTGCTGGTTGCGCATGCGCAATAAAACACGTGCTAGCGGTTACCTCTGAACGGCGGTCAATGACAAAATGGCAACTAGAGCGAATTATTTCTCTGTTAGCGCTGAAGTATTTCTGCCCAAAGAAGTCTTTTCCTGTCAGATTCTAAAAAAATAAATGCAGTGATTTACTAATGTCTTCTAGGGCCCTTACACAAGGGGTAGGAGAAGTCCGCATAGAGCAGCTAAAAATGGAAAAAAAATTGGCACCAAAATCCACATGTGTACATACAGATAATGAGAAAGGAAACCCGTAGTAACAGATGTAGCTGTGGGATGCAAAAATATTGCACTTGTGTGAAAGGGCCCTAAGGAACACTCCCGCTCAGATGGAATTGTCCGCAGGACGCAGCGCAAATGCATCCGTATAGGGATAATGTGCCGCAGAAACGTCCGCACGGACTAATTCTATCCCATGGCAAGGGTCCCTAAGGGATTCTTTGACACAGGCGAAATTTTCCAAATATCACGCCGCAAGTCGCTGTAAAGTTTGAACCGATATTCGCATAGCTTCGTTCCGATTTTGATGCACAATTAAAATGGCTTAAATCAGCCTGTGATTCTACATCCAAATCCAGTTAACCCTGCAGGTTTGATGCGCAATTCCACAGCTGCAAATCCTGCTGCATCACAGTGCAAATAGACCGCGTTAAAGAGCCCTTAGGCCAACTTCACACAGGCGAGTGTGGGATGGGGCTAGGAGTCACACCCCGATTTCACGCTCGCCAATATGCTTGTTCCCTGCTGATATGAGGCGTTTTTTAAAATCCAAACCATCTGGCGACACTTCGGGAAGTCGCTGCGTGACTGGCAGCGTGTGCGGCCGCCATTACATGTCTGACTATTGCTCTTTTGATGTACAGGCTGATTCAAAAGTCAGGGCCACCCAGAATATCTTCTGAACGAAGACATACAAGTAGAACGCTAAGGCCAGCTACATATGGGTGTATTTGCACGCACACAATACGCAGAGAGTAGAGCCCATTGATTTCAATCAGTTCGGTCACATTTCTGTATTTTGTGCATGCCTTTCAGTTGCGCAAAAAAAAAGATGACCGGTCTTGGCACCTGACCAGTGGGTAGGGGCACACAAGGTGACTGGGCTCAGGACCCACCCGACAGACCACCAGTAGAGAGGAGCGTCTGACCAGACTGTTAGGTGGTGTTGGGACCAGTGGATGTGGGAGGGCACACAAGGTGACCGGACTCAGGACGCCCCCTACAGACCACCAGTAGAGAGGAGTGTCTGACCAGACTGTTAGGCGGTGTTAGGTGCAGTGGATGTGGGAGGGCAGACAAGGTGACCGGTCTCAGGATGCCCCCTACAGACCACTAGTAGAGAGGAGCGTCTGACCAGACTGTTAGGCGGTGTTAGGTTCAGTGGATGTGGGAGGGCACACAAGGTGACCGGGCTCAGGACGCCCCCTACAGACCACCAGTAGATAGGAGCGTCTGACCAGACTGTTAGGCGGTGTTAGGTTCAGTGGATGTGGGAGGGCACACAAGGTGACCGGGCTCAGGACACCCTCTACAGACCACCAGGAGAGAGGAGCGTCTGACCAGACTGTTAGGAGGTGTTGGGACCAGTGGATGTGTGAGGGCACACAAGGTGACCGGGCTCAGGACCCACCCGACAGACCACCAGTAGAGAGGAGCGTCTGACCAGACTGTTAGGTGGTGTTGGGACCAGTGGATGTGTGAGGGCACACAAGGTGACCGGGCTCAGGATCCCCCGACAGACCACCAGTAGAGAGGAGCGTCTGATCGTCCAACAAGCATGAGCAGCCCCAACCATTTTGTTGTTCGCCATTCAGAGACAGGAGACGCCATCATTACACCCCTTTGTCTGTCAGAACCATTTCCAGGCACTTGGCTGAAGGATACTTGGTCTCACGGTGCCCATTATGTGTACGGCCTTTGACACCCACCGTCACCTCGCTTTGCAGTGGGATTGTGAAGCAAGGTTTTCAATGAAGAATCTGCTGGTTGGCTCTCCTCCAACTTGGCTTGATAGAGAGGTCCCTCCCTATATATAAATACTACTGGACGTCATGGCCGGCTGCACTGTATATCTCTGGGGTGCTTTATGCACTACAATCCCCCCCCTACACATCATATTCAGGAGTCCTACTGTCCTTTATGTCTTTTTCTAAATCAAAAGGAGGATCACATGGTGGCACAAGGGAGAGAAGAGACACGCTTAGGGCTCATGTCCACGGGGAAAAGAAGAATTAAAATCCGCAGCGGATTTTAACTCTTCTCCCGCGCGCGGATCCGCACCCCATAGGGATGCATTGACCACCCGCGGGGTAGATAAATACCCGCGGATCGTCAATAAAAGGGATTTTAAAAAAAATGGAGCATGAAAAAATCTGGACCATGCTCCATTTTCATGCGGGTCTCCCGCGGGGACGGCTCCCGCGGGCTTCTATTGAAGCCTATGGAAGCCGTCCGGATCCGCGGGACACAAAAATCACATTTTACTTACCCGCTCCGTTTCTTCTCTTCGGCGCCGCGCCATCCTCTCTCAGCCGCGGCCGGATCATTTTGCTTCGGCCCGGCGCATGCGCGGGGCACGTCACCGACGTCATCGTGCACATCCGCCGAGCCGAAGAATGAAGATCCGGCCGCGACGAGAGAAGATGACGCCGCCGCGAAGAGAAGAAACGGAGCGGATGGGAGGTAAGTTTATTGTCATTTATTTTTCTTTTCAGCGCTCATGTCCGCGGGGCAGGAGGGACCCGCTGCAGATTCTACATGTAGAATCCGTAGCGGGCCCGATTTTCCCCGTGGACATGAGGCCTAAGAGTTTCCTATGTGTTCTTTACCGCTCTCTAGATATCACTGGTTCATCAGCGAACATAATGAAAGAACTACCATAGTCACTTACAGGAGTTGTCAGGACAACATTCCCTCTATAGGACCCACCATGCTGATATAATAAGACACCAGGACTTACCCCTCCTTTGCCACCAAGAACCAACGCTGCTGTAGCCCCAATGTTTTTTATGATGGGTGCCGTCACTGGAAGTCACCTGACTGCTGCAGCATCACTATCCCGCACTCCTGGCATCATGGCACCCAGGACGTGAGCGCGGATGCCAGAATGGGTGGTGATGCTGCAGCAGTCAGGTGACATGTGCCCCAACAAGCACATGAACCTCATCTGGGCGTCAGTTCTGGATTGCAGCAGCAGAGGAGGGGTAAGTACAGCTCCTTATGTTATTCTGGCACAGTCGGCCTTATAGGGGAACGTTGCCCGGTGACCTGACAACCCCTTTAATGTTCTGTTACCATCCTTCCCGTTGAGCTTGTGTCTCATCTTATCAATGAAAAACACAATAAGGAAAAGAAAAGCAGAGCGGATGGATGTTCATCTTTATTCAGAATTGCATCAAACATGGTAAGAGTCACAAAGGATTTACAAGGCAACTTATCCGAGTGGAAGATGCAGTTTGCTCCGGTACAAGAAAATTAGTAACACAAAAGACACAATGACACATTTATAACACAAAGTCTCACATGATGAGTAAAAACCTGCAGAGGGAAGATGAAAACTGTGGAAGAAACGGGATGAGATTAACATGAAATAAAAGCCATCGCTGGGAGGCACAACCACAGAATAATGAAGGCAAAGAGCAAAAGAATATCACTGCTAGTGATGGGCTAGTATGAAGGCTCAGAACCCCTAGGCAGCACAAGAGTTAAGACGGGGCAAGATGGTGGGATCATCACAGCCTCAATGCTTCCCTCTGGGGGAAAAAAGTGGCAAATAACCTTGTGCCCATCACTAAATATTCAACATGGTTGGGTTTTAGTGATGGTCGCTTGTAACCTTTCCATGGGAAAACATTGAGGTCACATGGATGTAGTGTCATGATTATATAGAATGCCATGTGGGGAACCCTGGAGCCCGAGATGGGAAGTAGACCTCACAGCCCCTTTAAGGACACTGATTGGCTCAGATTCTTTTGGGCTGTCAGATGTGTTGGGATTTGTACCTTCACAACAGCTGGAGAGCCAAAGATTCAAGACCACCATTAAAGACACTGTCACCTACTTTTATCACTATGTGCTAAGCTAATGGGCTGAAAGTAGGTGACCATTGGAGTTTGGGGATGTAAGTTTTATAATTCCCTTCCGTGTCATTCCCCCGGTGGAAGCCATCGCTGAATGTATTGAGTGGAGCAGCTAAGTAGTCGGTCCTTTATAAAATTAGAGCGGGTGGACTACTTAGCAGCACCGCTCAATGCATTCCAGTGCGACATCGGGGGGGGGGAACAACAGGGAAGGCAAGTATAAGACTTACATCCGTGGATTTCATGGGTCACCTACAGCTTAGCTTATAGGGCTTTAAGTAGGTGACAGAGTCCCTTTATGGAATGGATGACTCCAAACTGGAGCATCATTTCAAATGACATCACTATAGTATAGATACATTATTAGACCTCATTTATGAAGACTGGTCTTGTTGCTATTGGTAATAAGGCCTGTTTTCCTGTTAGATAATACATAAATGATGTCCAATGACTTATGTTCTGTCCACTTATGTGTTCAGAGCATTATAAGACATCGAGGCCATCAGTGACTATATACATCCATTGCACAATGGCTTCGTCACAGCATTATGGCTTATGTTAAAGGGGTTGTACCGCAATAGACTTAGCTATATGGGAGCTCATAGAAGTCTGTGGGGATGGGGGGTCCTCACAGCTGAGACCCCCACTGATCCCAATAACAGGGGTCCGGTCTTCTCATCACTGCACCCAGCAGATTGACATGGAAAATGAATGGAATGGCGGTCTAGCATGCCCATGCGCCGTTCCATCCATCTCAATGGGGCTACTGGAAATGGCCAAGCACAAGCACCCTGCTATCTCCAGTAGTGCCACTGAAGATGAATGGAGCCGCATTGCGCATGCTGGACCGCTACTCAATTCAATCTCCTCCTCATTACGAGGGATGTATGTGCAGTAAGGAGAAAGAGGGGGACGTGGGACCTTCATTCTCAGGACTGGTGAGACTCCCAGTAATCAGACTTTTATTACCTATCCTATGATAGAAGATAGAAGTCTATTGTGGTCCAACTCCTTTAAATGGAAGCCATGACACTAGTCTGAACAGATCCCTATTCCCAAGCCAGCAGATATTGCTTTGGTTTTTGGGAACGTTCATTTTTAAGGCCTCATGTCCACGGGGAAAATCAGGCCCGCTACGGATTTTAATTCTTCTTTTGCCCGTGGACATGAGGCCTAAAACAGTAAGTATGAAAAAAAATAGATTTGTTTCCGCTACAATAGCGACACTTACGGTTCTAGACTATAAATGCGCCATGATAATTAGCAAATCATTTTGAAAATAGATTTGATAGCCAAGACGCTGATTATCGCCGTACTGGAGAAGTCGGCAGCTCATTCACCACAAATAAAAACGGATCGCTGCAAAAGGTCCCGTGTTACCAAACACCTTACCCCGCAAGTTAGCAAAAAACTACACAATATAAAAAAGTGGCGCACTTCATAAAACACTGTGACCCGGCTGTTCCTTTGCATTTAAAAACTTTGCAATAAAATAAAACTGTGCCGTCCGATTTACGCCATAACCAGCAGTAGTGTGTAAGGGTAGATGGACTAGTGCGATTTTGGTCAGTGATTTTTTTTTCCCCTCCATTTTCACACACGTTTTTTTCTGTTCTGCACTTTTTGTGGTCCCCATAGTAATCTGTGTTAAAAACAGATCGCATTCAGATGCCAATCGCACGCAGATCATATGGCATGCGATGGCGATGATTTTATTTTATTTTTTTTACACTCCCTTAAAAAATAATGGGTCGATTCTTGAATAAGAATTGCTTAAGAATAAGACATGCGGTGATTTTGTTTTTAACTTGGACTAGGAGTCCAAGAAAAAATAATAATGAAATATCGCTCATCTGAATGAATCCATTCAAATGAAAGGGTCCTTTTTCCTCTTTTCTCGGAATCAGACAGGAATTGTATGGAGAGAAAAAAAATCCCCCATGTGACGCTTTGCCCATTAAAATGAATGGGGTGCGTTTTCAGAGCTGCTGAAAAAGTGGTAGAATGTGGTTATCGCGTTTTTTAGTTCTGGCATTTCAGCTGACATGGCTGCGTTTATAACGGTGTTGAAAACACAGTCACAAACGCACGGCGACGCAGCTGAAGACGCAGTAAACACTTTCAAGCATCTGTGTGAGAGCGCGGCCTCAGGCCGTATTTACAAAGACGAAAAAAGTGTACGAGTTCTGTGTGACTGCGAGATGCACCGAACGCGCACATTCTCATAACCCATTATTTACATGGGTGATTCTTCTCCGGATAGTAAAATCGCAGCGTCTCCTATTTTATACCTATTATTTTTTACAAGAGCAAAAAAACCCCCTAAAACGCACATCACATTGACAGTGCGAGTGCAATGGGAGTTTTTTGTTTCCTATTGAAATAGCATGCAATTATCAAATACGTGATAATCGCACGTACGAAGATGTGATGCATTTTTCTCATAAAATCCATCGAGTTTCTCACACTGATATGGCGCTGGCTTATGTAATTCTGGCCTAAGACATATATACTTCTTACATCTTCTGAGTGCATGATCAATCACATAGAAGGGTCTCAGATAGACTGTACTGTGGCACATGGAGCCCCCATTACCTGCAGGACTCCCCAGCCTCTTCCCTGAAGTAATACTTTCATACTTCAGAATATGCTGGAGAGTGCTAAAAACGTAAAAGGCATAACAGTACGGGCAAAACTGCAGAACCTCTTTAAACATGAGTAAAAACAAGCACCACCACTGATAAGGTAAAATCTAAATAAAACCTTAAGACCCGCAGCGCCAATGTCTGCAGCGTTCAGTATGGATGTGTATAAACGAACATAACATGTGGCGGTGGTAATACACTGGTGTGAGTAATACAGTCAGTCCTCCTACATAGACCTCTATGGCCCGTACAATACAGCAGTTACCGGTATGTGGCCATAAGCCAGCGCACTGGGAAGAAGGATAGGGGTGTGTGCTATTTTTTTCTACCCCGTACGGCAAATAGGTGGCGCTAGAAATACCATTTTTTCCCTTCTCGAGGACAGATAATTTCCATACTCTTTCCCAGGAGGCATTGCTTTTAAAAATCCCTACACCAGCTGGATCTCCTTAAGGAGAAGCAATACTCCTCAAGAGCGTGCTTCTGCAGACACCTGGCAGCGTACCTAGAACGACAGTAGCAATACATACCACCAGCACTTACGTTTCTTGCTGTCCGAGAAAGGATGATGGTGGCTAAAACCCAACTGTGGATGTAAATATTCCCACCCCGTGGAGCGGTTTTGCAGACTAGAGAATTATCATTCATCTTCTTGTCTATGCAGAAGATTTGGAGCTTTGTATCAGAAAAAAATGGAACTAGGACAATATATTAAAAAGGCAAAAACTAGTTGATGACCTATCTTCAGGATAACATCAATAGTTAATCACAGAGGATCCATGGCTCAGGATCCCCATCGTTGAGCTGATCGGCCGATTCTCCATCAGCGCAGCGGTTTGGACGTGGGTCATAGGGCATGGAGGCAGAAGTGCCATAGCTGGCTTCACTCCCATTGAAATTAACAGAGCTGAAGTCGGCTATCACAGTTCCAACACCGGGAACAGACACGAAAGTGCAATAGCCACTTCCTCTCTCGTCCCCTGTGACGCACATCCAGCCCGCTGCATTGGGGAACCCAAGGAGGAGGTCCCTAGCAATCAACTATTGATGATCCAGCTTGAGGATCGGTCATCAACAGTTTTTGCTCAGAAAAAACCCTTTAAGAATTTGATCAACCCGAATGGTGGGGGTGGGGATTTCTGAAAGGCTTTACACAACTTTTTGGTTGTGTGTGTGTGGGGGTGGAATCACAACGTTGGCGTGGAAAGTGGATGGTGCTTAAACAGAAGAGCGCCCAACAGACTTACTATAAACTTGTGCTAGAAACGGGCACAAACTAGATCCTAAATCTTAGATGCAGATTTCTGCTTTTGGGGTAATGACAGGGAAATATTCGTCAGATTTACTAAGATGCGTGCACCTCCTCGGCACACTTCACTCCGACTGACTTCAGACTCAGACTGACATGTGAAACACAAATCTTAAAATAAACCTAATAAAAAGGTCCAGATTTACTTTAACCCCTTGAGTGGCAGGTTTCCTACCACCCTGTCGTGCCCACCAGGGCAGGTTTTTTAAAATGGTCTAATCATTGAATTTCAACTAGTTTTGCAGTTGCGTCTCAAGAGCCATAACTTTTTCATTTTTCCATTGACATGGCCATGTGAGGGCTTGTTTTTTGCAGGACAAGTTGTGATTTTTTAAACAGGGGGGAGGGAAAAAAAATGGGGGAAAAAGAAAAAAAGTGGCCATGTCATTAAGGGGTTAAAAAATGTATTAACTTCCTTCTCTGGGTCATTACGACGCACACGGATACCACATGTGTGATTGCATTTTTGATTTTTTACAAAGTAAAGGGAGACAAGTATTTTTTTAATAATTTTTTTACTTTTTTTTTTTTAATTTAAAAAATATTTTTTTTTTTGTCCCTTTAGGGGACTTCCACAGGGACCCATCAGGACCCCTGATCACATTCCGGGGGTCCGATGGTGACAGCCCTTTACATGCTGCAGTGACAGCCCTTTACATGCTGCAGTCACATAGACTGCAGCATGTAAGGGGTTAACACAGCAGAGATCAGAGGTTTTCTCTGATCTCTGCTGTAAGAGCTAGTACCTAGCTGTCCTCTGACAGCTAACAACCAGCTCTCCCTGCCACAGAGACCATCGGCTTGCTTCTGACAAGCCGATGGTCTCTATGGCAACCTGTAAACAAAGCAGGACATTGCCGACATGTCGGCAATATCTTCTGCTGGTTTTTCAAAGCCCTTGCACTGCTCTATGTGGGTCTGTGCAGGCAGAGCACACTGTCACAGCTTGTGGCATTGTGCTCTGCAACTCCCATAGTGATACATAGCCCGGAAATCTTCCGGGCTATGTTGCTATGAGCAGTGGAGCTCGTCCCCGGAAATTTTCCGGGCATGCCACTCAAGGGGTTAAATGCCAAAAGTAAATGGCTGCATTTTCAGTGGCCCATTATAGCCTATGAGATCATAGGGACGATGTGTCACACAGACTGATGGTCCGCAGGGAAATGCTCAGGCCATGTACTATTCCTGTCCATTTCCATGGATGACAGCAGGGCATTCAATGTGATTACTGGACAGCATATGGACGGAGGCCGGTGTGCTGTGACCTAGCTTGAGCCTGCCAGCTGTCTATGAATGGGTGACAGGTGCACAGATGGGTGGACAACATAGAATGCAGTAATTAAATACTAACAGAAGCACAATAAATCAGCACCTTTCAAGTAATGCCATTCTCCTCCTTACAAAGCGCTAACTGCATTGGCCACAAGGATGGATAAGATGCCGGACACACAACACACATGACCGCAGGTCAGGAATGGAGGTTTTTTACAAAAGGCTTTACCCACAGTTCATAAAAATAGAAAGATTTCTGTACAATCCACAGGTGTAAATGACACCGACGGGTGGCATCACAAATAAGGTCAGCAGTCTCCGCTTCTTGCCATAGTGTAATCCCAAAGCAGGCACGGCATACAGGGAGCGGCAGTACTTTCCGACTTCAGTCGGCCGATTAACAAAAAGGACATTTTCCTTGGATAAATAACAGTTATTACCTTCAATATGGATTCTGAAACCTACCTAATATCATGGTGCGGAGTCTACATGTCACAACAAACATATGTAGGTCACCGCCGCTCATCATCACTGCTAATAGAACATTCTATATTAGGCGAACGTGCAATTTGGCAGCATGATTTTTTTTATAGCAATGTTAATTAAGGTTGTCTATGAAGACGTGTGATTGGTTGGGCGTTTAAGGCCTGGCTTTTAAAGCGACTTTTCCGGTCTGGACAAAGAAAGATGTGCGAACCGCTTCTGCATTGGTTGTCTAAGGTGCTACATGCTCCTTCGACTATCCAGAACAGCTCATGTGGGCAGCGCTGGTCAATCAAGCAGGCATAGTGTCTCAGACTGATGATGTCATCTTTGTTTGCCCAGGATGCTTTAAGGAGATCTCACACAAGATGGCTCATAGATGCCATCTACTGGTAAGGCTAGGTACTGTACGAGGGCAGAACAGTATGCCCACTAATGTTTTATCACCCCTCATATCTGGCCCGATTCCCAAATCATCAAAACAAAAAAAAAAATAGGCTCAATATGGCTTATTGGGTCTTTGGGTATAGTCCACCAGTGGTGATTGTATGAAAATGCTTATATGCCCCTGATGACCGTCACCATAGAAGTGCCACCAGTATTTGGAATTATATTTCTGTGGCCAAGTTAGGTAAAGCTATGTTCACATCAGCATGGGGAGCGACTTTTCACTGCTTTGTTATGGGAGCAGAAAACCGGAATCCACTGGCAGAACTTATGACGAAACCGCTGAACGCCGCCTGCTGACTATATTGGGGACCGCTGAACGCCGCCTACTGACTATATTGGGGTCCGGTCGGTGTCTGTACAGCATTCTTCAAGACAAAATAGTGCAGCGTTAATCTGTCTGTGATTCATTGGAAATTAGCAACAGAAGTGCCAAACGCTGATGTGAACAGAGCCCGAGATTGTATGCAAGTGCTACAGTGCTTTCAGGAATGTATTAGAAAATGTAAGAGGAAAGCAGAACTAAGAAGTATTTTAGTCAGGAGGCAGCGTGAGCGTACTAGGTGAACACACCTTGTGATATATTCCAATACCTGGCGCTCCAGATCTGAGGACTCTTCATGTTATGGGATAGTACCACAACAGACTTATCACCTTTCCATAAGATAGATATAGTCTGATCGGTGGGGGTCTCACCGCTGAGACCGCTATGGATCCCTAGAATGGGTGGGGGGGTTCAGATCTTCCTCTTCGCATCACTGTGGACTTGCTGCACTCAACTACAGCGTCATTCATTTCAATGGGGGTAACGGAGAATAGCCGAGTACAAGCGCTGCACTGTCTCTGGCAGTCCCATTAATAAATTGAATGCAGCGGCATTGGCTGGTGCTCCATTCAATCTCCTCCTTGCTGCGGGAGGTGCAACGAGCCCACAGTGAGGAGGAGAGCAGACACAAGACCCCTGTTCTCCAGATTGATGGGGGTCTCGGTGGTGAGACCTCACCGATCAGACTTTTATCAGTTATCCTATGGACAGGTGATAAAAGTCTATTTTGGGTTAACTGCTTTAAATATACAGGAGCGCCTGCATCCATATTTCATGTTTAATTACCACATTGCAAATGCACTTCTTGCTATTCTATTTTCATTGCTCCAATGCATCTAAAAACATGTTTAAAAGGAGCTTTCTGGTAGGGAAGAAGGGGGGGGGGGGGGTGTCTTTTTCAAGTTTTCATCCATCCACTATGGGACGGTGCCATTTCCCCTACTTCTGGCCACTTCTGCATTGCTGTTTGGCTGGAGTGACATCACTTTGAATGGAAAGCTGGCCGTGCATGTGCGGTGCCGCTCCATTCCATTCGTTTCAATGGAGTTAACTAGCTGAAGAGCTCGGTCATTTCTGTCAGCCCCGGTGAAACAAATGGAGCAGCATGGCCAATGTTGCTTTCAAACTGACATCACTCCGGTTGGAGCAGCGATGCAGAAGTGACCGGAAGTGCAGCAAACAGGATCCCCTGTTCTTGGGATCGGTGGGGGTCCTAGCAGTAGGACCCCCTACTGATCAGCTAGTTATCTCCTATATCACAGATAGGGGATAACTTCTTCCTACTGGAACACCTCTTTAAAATAACCTACCGTTTTGTGCACACAGTACCTATGAAAGCCTTCGGGTCTCCTAATGTCTGCAGGACCTGAGCAATTAAAGAGGTTTAATACATGACTGTGGGATCAGACTAGACACAGGGTTTGACATCACATAGGGGTGTACATGTGTACACAAAACTATAAGGTCAGTTTTAATTAAGAATATTTGCAGAAGTTGCTTCATTTTTTTTAATTTTAGATGCATTGCAGCAATGAAGGAAAAAGTTCCAATAGTGAAGGTACCCGGAGTTCCCTCAGAGTGCCTAGCATTTAACATCAGGAATAAGTTTTAAACATTTTTAACAAAACACTAATAAACCAAGAAAAACAGGACTGATTGATATAAACCATTGCTTTCAGGCACACGTCACAGCGACTGGTCCCCTCATACTTCAGCCAACGTTGCATTGTTGCTTGCTTTAAACTCCATAGTGGTAGACCCCACATTGCGGGCGCTGGGCAGGAATGTTATTTCACCCACTGGCATAGCTTCACATTTGACTATTTGTCCATCAATGATCATTTTACTCTGAATTAGAACGTGATGTAATCTAGATAAATTCATGGATGTCAGATCCTTCGCTTTGAATAGGAAGGCGATTAGCCAACACGGGCACACAACTCTTACTTACGTGTCTGGAAGAATTTGGAACAAGAAAAAAAGATCAAGTAACATTTTGTATTGCAGTCGTTTCATACCCAAATACAGAACTCACTGGACGTCATTGTCTCCTGGTGGCCCTCCTCATCTAATGATGGCCGCCTGAGAGCAGCAGCAGAACATTAATGTCAATGGCAGAAGAAAAATGGCGATCACCACATCAGCTCATTTCTCGTGTGATTTTTGGTCCTGTCCTATTAGTGGTTCAGAGTCCTCAGTACTGGATTGGGCGGTCAGCATTCGAATGGATTCCCGTTGATGCTGCCTTGCTTTATTGTAGAGCAGGACACCAATGATCACTAAAACAGTTCCAATGGCAGAGAGGCTGGTGATTTTATTCCCGAAAACGATAATACTGAGCCATATAGAAAGTGCGTGCTTCACAGTGCTGGCGACGCTGAAAGGACACAAAGATCACGGGTCAACGTATGGTAACGAGCAGATCGATGGTACGTATAGAACTCGGGCAACGGATTTTAATTTATAGAAATGAAAGAAAACAGGTTCTAACAAATGATGAATGATCTATCAGATAGATCCCCCACGGTTCAGTAAAAACAGAAACAATGCAGCTAGGGCAAACAGACTAAATCTAGTATTATTGCGTTATCACAATTTAAAGGGCCACTTCTTCTTTCTCAGGATTGGTGGAAGCTCCAGAGCTCAGACCTCAGGTGATCATATATGGTATATCCTAGTCATATGCCACCACTTTATGAAGTGGAAATACTCTTAAATCTACCTATAGCTCCTAAGCTAAAAGCTTTCTCTGCTGTCGCTCCCTGGGTATCGGATGACCGAGAGGAAGAACAACAAGTTGTCTATAGACAGTGGAGAGAGCTGTCAAAACCAATCTATAACGCTCCTGTACGGACCTAATTACATCACTGACAGGACAGCCAGGTCCCAGCGGCCGTGCTGGTCATTACAAGTACAGACACCGCTGGCTGCCCCAAAAAATCTAAGCTCAATACCAGAATAAAAATCATTAGTTATAATATATTAAAAGGTTCCAGGACAACATAAGACCCACCCCCTCCCCCGACTGTATTTCTATATGTGATATCTTCCCCCCTGCACTGTATAAGCCATCTGTCTGACAGATTCTGTAAGAAACCAAGTCCTCCTATAAACGTATTAGGAAAGCTGTTAAATATTTGTAAATTAATTCCGATATGGGACTTTTTTTCCCCGTAAAAATACATCTATTTAGAGAAAAAAGAACCTGTACAAAAGATATACCTAGCCTTTAAGGGGTTGTCCCACTTTTAGCTGTTTAGCTGCAGGAAGCCGACAGATCCGTACATTGTGCAGTGGTCAAGGTTGGTGCTGGCCAAGTACCATTCACTTCAACAGAACTCAGACTGCAGTACCAACTTGGGCCACTGTGCAATGTGCAGAGCTGTCTGCTTCCTGCAGAAAAATAGCTAGAAGGGGAACAACCCTTTTAAAGCTTAATAAATTTGTTGGACCACTGTTGGCCATACCCCTACTGGTATACCTGCCCCCTTCTATCGACACATTTCAAACACGGAGGACTGAAAACTAACAATTTTGCACAAGAATGGCATATGACAAAATACTGGCGCAAAGCGGTTGATAAGAGTCCCCCATTAAATTCAATACCTGAATGTTACAGGTGATATCTTTCCCATTAGCGCATACGCTGTGACACTTTGTAAGTGGAATAAGACTCCATCGATAAGAAGCAACACCATGACATCCCAGTTGTAGCTGAATTTTCTGCCACTTCTCCCAATCAATGGCATGTCCTATATTAAGCAGAAAGAACAGATCAGTGAATATTTAGCTTGACACAAAATTTTCCATTTTTAGCATTCTACTCAGTATCTATGATGGGGAAGGGGTGGGGAGGAGTGTGTGGAAGGGGGCTGAGGGGGAGAGCCCTGGGTCTAGATACCACCAAATGTGATGTCGCCTCAGAATATACACAACCAGCAGACAAAAATTTCCTACAAGTTTAACCCCCAAAACACTTCTGTGTCATTTCAGATGTCCAAAGGATTCCTCTCCCAAATACTCACATGGGGACACGAGGCCTCGTTATCCTTGTACAGTAATCAGTTACAACAATGCACCATGCGAGGAATACATTACATTGTCATCAATTCAATTACAGACACTCTCATATAGTCACTCGGGTGCTCATGCTTCAGGAGGGTTTTGTGCTTCAGTTGACTTCAGCAGCAAGCATGGTAATAGATTGGACGTTTCGCAGACCGGCCCCTTCATCGGGCATCACATTTATTCCTCACATGGTGCATTTTTCTAATTGCTTAACCCCAAAGCCCTGACATCCATAGTGAATGCATTCGGGGGGGGGGGGGGGGGGGGGCGCTGTTACTGAAAACCCCGGTCATGATCACCAGGGTTCGCCTGCTTACGCAAGCAGCGTAAAGGGTTTCAAAAATATCCTAGAGTTTTCCGTATTCTACATATAGCCCATCCAAAGCCTGAAACTTCTATTTATACTTTTATTATTTAGGTCTATATGGTTTGTTTTTCCTTGTATCACTTATTTTGCTGTCTTTCATGATCACTGGTGATAATCTAATGCCCCGCTTTATACGGGATAACTGTCGGCTGTACGAGTGGGTGACGTCACCGCTAGTTGTTAGCGCCCACACCGAACGTTTAGACAGGCAGATCATCGCTCAGCGCTTCACATTCTATGTGAGACATAATGTGAGACAAACGGCTGAATTCCGTTTGGAGTAAACTTTAATGACTTTTGCACCATTTCTACCATGCTATGTCTTATTTTCAGGGTATGTCTTATTTTCAGGGAAACAGGATGTGTGTTTTTGCAGGTAGGTTTTCATTACTCACCATCAGGAAAATCCATGTTGGGATTAACAGAATTACAGCTGCAGCACTGGTGTAAAACTGGAGTTCAGGCGGTCTGCGGGGGAAAAAAAACAACAACATGAAAACCTTTACAAAACAACAAACTGAAAAATAAGGGAAATTGGAAAAAAACTTAAAAAAATGAAAGATCTCCTGTATTCAGCATGATGCTTCCCTTACTTCATGAGGGAGAAGGAAGGCGCTCTCGGTACTGGTGCATCTTGTCTCCACCGGAACTAGGGGTGTAGACATGAGTTTGGCCTGGAGCACTGACAGGGAATGGACAGTTCACTCCCCTAGATGCAGATTGGCTGCCACGCTGGAGTATAGATGGAGCCCCTGGTGCAGGACCACCATTAGCGCTGCGGATCGCCTTCTCTACAAAGGCACCGGAGCTACTACAGCTTCTGAACACGGAGGAGGTAGCAGAGCGTTGCAAGGCACCGGTATTCCCACAGCATGGCAGGACGGAGGAAGCAGCTGAGCGACGTCAGAAGGACCAGCTTTATTACCGAGGAGGCAGCAGACCGGGGTAGTAAGAAACGCGAGACCGCGGAGGAGGCCACAGGGAGTGCAGCCCATTCATTAAAAAACACTGCAACCACAGTGGTCGGAACAGTGGCTTCACACGATCCAAACCATCACACAGCTCATACAGTGCCAGCAGCCAATCCACATCTGGGGCAAGACGTGGGCATTCCCTGTCAGTGATCCAGACCAAACCCATGTCTCCACCCCTGGTTCCTGTGGAGACAAGATGCACCAGTACCGGCGCTCTCTATTTTCAGTATATGTTCTGCATATATTATATACGCAGTAGCGCAGGGTTTTGCACACGAGAACGATAATCGTCCCGTGTAAAAGGGCCTTTAGACTGGTGACATTTAGTGGAGAGTTTACTTTATCACTCTGTATTTCTTTTGACATTTCCATTTTCTCTGTGAATCCACTGGAGAAAAAAATGTTTCATAAATTAGCTTTCTCTTTATCACTTTCTACAATTTCTCCTACATTATTTATTAAAGAGCAAACACGTTCAGTATTGATCTTTTCACTATTTATATAATTGAAGAACATTTTTGGGTTAGTTTTACTCTCTTTGGCAATAAGTCTGTCTCCAGGTTTGCTGCTTTTTACATCATTTATTTTTCTCCCTATAGCTCGTTAGTGCTTCTTCGCTGCCTTCTTGTTTCAGTAGTTTAAACACTTTTTTTCTTGTTTATTGCCCCTTTACAGGTTTATTGAGTCACGTTGTTTTTTCCCCATTCCTAACACTTTTATTACTGTAACCTATGTACCGCTCACAGTAAGTATTTAAGATGTTTTTAAACATTTCCCATTTATTATCTGTACTTCTGTTTTTGAGGACATTGACCCATTCAGTAAGGTTAAGGGCATCTCTGAGCTGGTTGAACTTTGCCTTCCTAAAGTTTAGTATTTATGTAGCTCTCCAATAAAACTCCCTATTGAAAAACAAGTGGAAACGTATTATATTATGGTCACCATCTCCCAGGTGCCTCCCAACCTGCACCCCTATTATTTTGTCACAAGTGTTGGTTAATATGAAGTCCAAAATGGCCATTCCTCTATTTAGACGAGAAGAGATAGGTGGGACTCCTTTACTTATAAGGGTTAACATTCCTTATAGGAAATGGGGTGAGGCGCTACCCTTCCACTAATGCCAACCATATATGGAGCGCAGCGTGCAGACTGAGAGGAGAAAGAAAATTGTGGATTTAATTAGCACAAGTCTCACAAAAATATTTCAATGCGTATTATACCCGATTTTTCCTTACTAATAGATTTAAAAACAGCCAGTGTTTTTAACGCATTTCGGGGTACACTCTTTCAGAAATGACTGTGAGGAGCACAGGGTGTGTCAGAGATTTCTCCTGTCTGCACCCCCGTTTAGAGGAACAGCAGCTGTCTTCTCTTTCCCCTCCGTCCCCCTAGTTGGGTCTTGTACAAGTTGGGTAAGGTAATTATCTTTAGTTATTGACAGAAACGTGTTACCTTTATGAGATCCGCAGGTTTCACCATCCCAGTTTATATCCAGGTAGTTAAAGCCCCCCATAATAATTACCCCATTGTGATTTGCTGCTTCATCTATTTGCCCCAGTAATAGATTTTCAGTGGCTTCTGTTCTATTTAGTGGCCTATAGAAAACCCCTATGAGGATTTTATTATTGTTTTTTCCTCCATGTATTTACTCACCTAGAGAGACTCCACATGTTCATCTCGCTCCCATAATGTGGGCTTTAAACAGGATTTTACATAAAGACAAACCCCTCCCCCCCTTTCAGTTTTTGCTACAATCCCTTCTAAACAGACTGTAACCCTGTAAGTTCACCCCCAGTCATAGCTTTCATCCAACCAAATGTCAGTTCCTCCCACTAGGTCAGCTTTCCTCAGACATTACTACTTCCAGCATTAGTCACCATATGGTTTAGAAGGCTCTGGTTATTTTTTATATATTAACTGTAACCTTAATAACTCTTCTGACAGCTCTAACTGTACTAGCCTCTCCCACCACTCCGCCCCCATTTTCATTACTTAGTCCCAGGTCACTGTCTTCTCCTCTATCTCTGCGGTTCCGAATCTCCCCCAAGTCTCTAGTTTAACCACTCCTCCAGCCTTCTGGCCATCTTCTCCCCAGCACAGCTGCCCATCCCAATTGACATTCAGCCCATCCCTACGGTAGAACCTGTAGCCGACAGCAAAGGCAGCCCAATTCTCCAGGAACTGAAACCCCTCCTGCTTACACCAACTCTGGAGCCACTTCTTTACCTCCATAAACTCCCTCTGCCATTCTTACGTGGCTCATGGTACAGGTGATATTTCAGAAATGCCTACTTTGGAGGTCCTTGCCCAAAGCTTACATCCTAGCTCCCTGAAATAATTTAAGGACCTTCCGCCTACCTCTAGCTGTGGCATTGGTGCCAATGTGCACCAAGACCGCTGGATCCTCACCAGCCTCTCCCAGTAATCTATCAACCAGATCGCGATGTGTCGAACTTGAGAGCCAGAAGGACAACACACTGTTTGATCTTTGTGGCAGATTGCCTTGTCTGTCCCCTTAATAATTGAGTCTCCCACTACCAGGAGCTGTCTAGCCCGCCCTGCGCTCCTATTCCCCTACTTACTGAAGAAGACTTCCCCCTGGAAGTCAGAGACCATGTTGTGCTGCAGCTAAACCTGTAATGGCATCCCTGCCATCTGCCAACTTTACAAACTTGTTAGAGCGTACCAATTCAGAACTAGCCTCCCTAGATATCTTCCCTCTACCCCTTCTGTTACCCACAGCTTCCATATTACCACCCACCCATATCTATCCCTCAGTGAGCAGCAAACTCCTTCCCATATTGTCAATGGATTGCAGTGTTGCAAGCTGTGCATTTATAGCCCGGACCTGGCACTACACGCTCACATCTCATACAGCAGGATGCACACTCGAACGGCTGTTCATGGACTGCATACATGGCAGTAACATGTACACTGGACGGCATTGTCAATCATAGAGCACATTCTAAATCGGGATTGTACAGATTAGTTAAAAGTAATATATGCAAAACTAAAATCAATAAGCAGTAATTAAATACAAGTGACTCTCCTAAAGTCACCGGATCCAAAGTCACTAATCCCAAGCCCCACACTTTAGAAATAGCTCACTTAGAAAACCCCTCACACCCACTTATGTTTGCTGTATTCAGCTCTTATCTCTAAGATTTTGCTCCTCCTCTGTTTAGAAAGGACAGGGGAAGTTCCACAGATGCAATTTATCACACTCTGATTGGGTAACCCCGCCCTTAATTAATCACCTGTGCAGAACAATGGAGATTAAAATCCACCAGCAGCCTATATGTGCTTCTAAATGTATAACATAACCCTCCAATATACCCCCTTCAGCACAATATGTAGGAGGGGCTGCTGATAAGTGTTTGGCTTTGTGTTCTTTTTTTGTTTCTATGGTAATGAATGTTACATCACATGAAAGCCTTATGTGTCTAATATATGTGTTTGTAGCTTATGGCAACAGTGATCTAGGCACGGGGGAAAACCAAATGGCGGAGTCTAAGGCGATATTCACAGCAAATGAGAGCAGGGGAGTGATAAAATTCTTGTTTCTGCAAGGAAAGTGTGCGAAGGATATTCATGGTGATATGTGGCAGACATTGGGGGGGGGGGGGGGGGGGGCAATGCCCTTTATATTCCACAGTTAAGAACTGGGTTGCCAAATTTAAAACGGGCCACTTCAGCACCAATGATGAGGAATGTCCTGGACGACCGAGAGAGGTTGTTGTTCCGTAGATCGTCGATGCTGTGCACAACCTCATACTGGAGAATCGGCGAATTCCAGCTAAAGCAATAGCAGACATCATGGGGATTTCTGGTGAACGTGTTTGTGTCATTATCCATGAACATTGGAGCATGAAGAAGCCATCTGCAAAATGGATCCACAAATGTTTGACAACAGATCAGAAAAGCATTGAGTGAGAACACCCCGGTCCATTTGTCAGCGTTTCCGGACTGGTAACAACTTCCTGGATCGGCTGGTCACTATGGATGAGACCTGGATTTATTTGTATGACCCTGAAACCAAGGAGCAGTCAAAAGAGTGGAGGCACAGTGGTTCTCCTCGCCCAAAGAAGTTCAGCCCCTAAGGTGATGGCGTCTGTGTTCTGGGATAAGGAGGGCAGGCTGCTAGTGGACTACTTTCAAAATGGTTCCACCATGAATGCAAGGTATTACATTGAACTTTTGGACCAATTGAAGGCAGCTCTGAAGGCCAAAAGGCGCAGCAAGCTGTCCAAAGGAATCTTGTTCCTTCAAGACAACGCCTCCGCTCACACGACACAAGCGACCACGGCAAAGCTGGTGGAACTAGGCTTCCAGCTGCTTGACCACCCACCTTATTCACCAGATTTAGCTCCCTCCGGCTATCATCTGTTTCCAAACCTGAAGAAACACCTCAAGGGTACCAAATTTTACACAATTTCTGATGCCATGGCTGCTACGGATGACTGGTTTCAGGCACAACCGAAATCCTTCTTTTTGCAAGGCTTACAGAACTTGGAATACCGATGTAAGAAGTGTGTTGGCCTCAGTGGAGAGTATGTGGAATAAATGTAAAGTTTCATCTTACTATCTCGTTTCTTTCTGGGTAAAGCCAAAGACTTATCAGCAGCCCCTCGTATAGGCCGTTTTTGCTTGTTGGGGCAGCAGTGTGGCAGAGCAGTTCTAGTCTGATAGACCTAATAAGATATGTAATTTCTATCAGTCTACGGACTATTAGTATCCAGTAACTTCTAGGATGTGTTTTAGTGAGAAAGCAGTCATGACTTAACCCTTTGCAATCCAATTTTGGATTCAGGGTTTCCTGGAGGGCTTTCTCTTTCTGCGATTAGAAAATAGCACCATTTGCTGGCTAGAGCCAGTACTGCGGTATGGGACATGCTAGAGAGGCCCCCGACAACAGAGCGGCCAGTAATATACAGTAAGAATACCGTGCCAGACGGCTTCCGACATCGGAGCTGTAGAGCCTTCAATCAGAATGTCTTCGGACGTCAGACAGTGGATTGGAAAGGGTTAAATGTAACAATGTGCACCAAAAGTTTGGCTTAAAGTAAGCCAACCAATAGGGGGTGCAGAGTTAGATAGAGGTGTCTGAGGATGCATTACATTTATCATCCAGTATTGGACATGCTGATAAATATGGCACATTTTTAGACTGGCTTGTCTGAATTTGCACTATTAGACCCAATTAGTGCATCTGCAACGATAATATTGACTATTGCGGAAGATTTATGAAAACTGTCAAACAAGCAGTTTTCATTTTTCAATAGCAGAATATGCAGTAAAAGCTGCATTGTGATTGGTTGCTAGGGGCAACAAAGACAAGCGTTCTTTTAAAACGTGTCACAGTGGATAAGCCCCGCCCCCTGCGTGTTATACTAGCCATTAAGATTCCGTGATGCATCACTTCCATCTGCCACCCGAGGAAAACAGATCGTCCGCCGGCCATCTGCTGCCGTAAAATATGAAGATCGAGAAACCTGTGCGGACCCACGAACAGACGGAGAGCGAATCCGGAGAAGGTGCAGCTCATACTTACATGTAAGTTGGGCTTTCTGTCACTCAGGGCAAAGATTTTATTCCCTGCCCCATCTTCAGTCTAAATACCCCGGCCAGGGTCAGTTCATCCCCCTCCTGATAATACAGTGTGCCTCAGAACTACCATGGAAGCCCCTTGCTACACCCATTCCAAAGGGTACACAGGACTCTTTGTTGCCCCGTAGCAACCAATCACAGCGCAGCTCTCACATAATCTCAGCAGTATAAAAAAATGAGAGCTGAGCTGTGATTGGTTGCTATGCTATGCTTTGATAAATTGGGCCACCAAAGTTAATGGCAACCATACCCCAAAACGTTCTCTATCCAGAGGGACAGCCAGAGAGCCTGTATGGGCATTGTTACTACGGTTGCCATGGTAGCAGCAGCCATCTTGGTCCAGTCAGTTAGAGGGAGAGGGCATGCAGACCTGAATGTAAACCGAGCCAATAAGTTCACAAGGTGGAAAAAGGCGAAATGTAAAGAGAAACAGGATAACTGGAGGGCGAGGAGAGATTTATTATATGGAGTAGATAAAACGTGATTCATGCAAATTTCTGACACCTCTGGAAATGGTAGAAATCTGAGAGAATGATATAATTAGGATTGTGTATGTAACGACTATAATGGGGGAAAATCCAGACCGCAATGCCGTACATGACACATAATCCAAGTAAGGCCTCCTGCACACGGGTGGATTTGCATTGCGGAGTCCGCGGTGGGTGTTCACCTCCGGACTCCACAGCAAATGCCGTCCCATAGCATGCAATGGCAAAACGCCATATCATCTCCACAAACGGAAACCGATTGCAAATTTTCCGTTCACGGAGAAGAAATTGCAGCATGCTGCGATTTTGTGCAGGCTACGCACAACCGGCATCTATTGAAGTCAATGGAAGCCACCTGTCCCGCGGCACTTCCGCAGTATTGTGGGATCCACATCATTGCAGAGTGCCGGCCAGCACATCCACAGCGCTGAATAGAAGACACCGGACAGGTACACAGGGGTCAGCGGCCGGGCATTGGGTCGATGTCTGCTGTGGGAATCCCACATGCGGGGTCCGAACAGCCCGTGTGCAGAAGGCCTAGCAGTCTCTACCGTCGGCCGCAGTAACGGGTCCTCAGTTCGGACTCTCAACTCGCAACAGATAGCAAAAATAGCCTATAGAATACCAACAGAACAGCAGTGTAATTAGTGAAAGCTGCAATGTGATTGGTTGCAATGGGCAACAAAGACAACTGACTTTAGATGATGTCATACATCTCCCATTGTCACAATGGATAACCCCGCCCCTGTGTGTTAGATTAGCTGTTCTATCCCATGATGCATCATTTTCAACTGCCAACCATGGAAAACAGATCATTCGCCATTTATCTGCACGGTAAAATATGCAGAAACCCGTGTGGATCGGCGAATACAAAGTCCTGATGGCGTGAAAGTATTGAATGCTCAGGCAGAATTAGGGTGCCATTACTAGAACATAAACTATGGGTTAAGCCCCATTTACACGGGCCGATGATCGCTCATGAGTGCGAGCTTTGAGCGATCATTTTGCATAAACTATTAAGGAACTACTCAGCTACTGAAGAGCTATTAAGTGTGCAAATGAAGCCTTAGCTGAATGCAGTTAATATCCCAAAGGCTCTTAACTGCGCTCAGATCCTTTGTTCTCCACGGGAAACAATGCTATCAGCGCTCCCCGTTGAGAACGACTGATAGGGCTGAAAGATGATTTTTAGGTTGGACTGAATTTAACGATCAGCTAGCAGTGCCCGAAAAGTGAGCCTTTAGGCTCTCTGCCACCCAGGGCAAAGATTTCATTTCCTAGTCCCACCCCTGTCTACATCAGGCATGAGGTTTGTTGGTGCCCCTTCTGGTACCCAATATTAGGGCCAGATACTTTGCAAGCCCACCTGCTACACGCACTACGAGCCATACCCCCAAATGTGTTATATCCATAGCGACAGTCAGAGGGCCAGTATGGGCATTGTTACCGCTATTGCCATAGTAGCAACAGCCATTT
Organism: Eleutherodactylus coqui; assembly: GCF_035609145.1. Taxonomy (NCBI): domain Eukaryota; kingdom Metazoa; phylum Chordata; class Amphibia; order Anura; family Eleutherodactylidae; genus Eleutherodactylus; species Eleutherodactylus coqui. Next base: position 49,394,322 of record NC_089842.1, on the reverse strand, counting down.
TGGTAAACTGGTATGCAGCTACTGGGCCTAAATGTAGACACAGAAGGTAACATGGGAAATGATAGAACATAAAGAGAATCAAAAACAACCTGCGAGGGCGGAGAGATCCGTTCTATAAATTGTTAAAAGATTAGTACAAATTCCATAAACCAGCAGGATCAGAAGAGAAATATGAGGGGGGCGATATAATTACTATTAATCTATTATAAAGCGCCAAACATACTACATAGCGCTGTACAAGAGGCGAAACCGCAGGCCAATACAGCAGTTACAAGAGAACCCTGCCCAGAAGAGCTTGCAATCTACTGCCTGCAGCGGCCCTAAAGGGTCACCCCCACACAGACGGCTCGTACCTCGTACTTCATAGATAATCCAGCATCCTGAATTCTCCAACAGCATGTTTCTATAAAGGTATTTTCTCATGACATTTCTACATTTCCTCTTAGGGGGTCTTCCATCTGCTACAGAAACATACAAAACCTGGAAGCCACAACGTATCAGACAAATGGAGCTCGATGTGAAGATGAAGATGTAATCCTGCTGCTACCTCTTGCTGGATAAGTCATTAGTAGTTAGGGTTGCCCCCATAACGGCCCCAACAGCAACAGTGCGCCGCCTTAACAGCCCCAACAGCAACAGTGCGCCGCCTTAACGGCCCCAACAGCAACAGTGCGCTGCCTTAACGACCCCAATAGGAATAGTGCGCCGCCTTAACGGCCCCAACAGCAACAGTGCGCTGCCTTAACGGCCCCAATAAGCAACAGTGCACCCCCTTAACGGCCCCAATAGGAATAGTGCGCCCCCCTAACAGCCCTAATAAGAATAGTGCGCCTCCTATAGGGAGGGAGGGAAGTGGTGGTGGTGGGGTTTGTGGGATAGGGAGGGTGCAGTTGTGGGATAGGGAGGGAGGGTGGTGGTGGGATATGTGGGATAGGGAGAGAGGTGGTGGGGGTATGTGGGATAGGGAGGGTGTGTATTGGGCAAGTAGTTTTACTCTCAGATCCAGATTCTGTTTATTGAGTCTAATTTGGCCTGATGCTTATCTCTACTGATTACCCAGTACTAACTTCACAGCTTGTTTTTTTTTTTTGTTGCCCGTTTGCTCCACCAGTCAGCGACTATTCTGGAGATGCAACCTAGAGATTCGTAGCAGCGAAATCCAGATCCCTTTACAGGGGTTAAAGGGTGAAAACCTGCGGTCCCTAGATCCTGCTATCCAGAGTAGCCAGCGCCAAGTCTGTCTGTGGAAGTGCAGTTGCTAAACAGGCAATTCCGAACACAACAACGTTACAGGAATTTAGCCTTATAGGAAATGTGAGAGTAAATAATTAGAAGTTAAAGGGGTTTCCAGTGAATTACTATTGATGAACTAACGTCAGGATAGGTCATCAGTAGTTGATTGGTCAGGGTCTTGAGTGACGGACACTGACCAATCAGCTGAGCAGGGTATGCTGTCAGCACTGCAATAACAGAGGCCGGAGCCGAAGTCTCCACGCAGACCTATATGTAGTGGCCAGCGCTTGTAACTGCAGGCACGGCTCTCATTGATTTCAATGAGAGCCGTGCCTGCAGTTACAAGCTCCGGCCACTACATGGAAGGTCAGCATCGAGTTTTCCGCTCCAAAATACACAAAGGTCGGAGCGGAAGCCTCCGGGCCGATGTCCGTATAGTGCCCTGTGCTTGTAACTGCAGGCACAGCTCGCGTTGATTTTAATGAGAGCCATGCCTGCCGTTACAAGCACCGGCCACTACTCAGAGGTCAGCGCTGAGACCTCCGCGGCTTCGCTCCAATCTGTGTTATTGTGGCACTGACAGCATGCGCCCACTCAGCTGATCGGTCGAGGTCCCGAGCTACGGACCCGAGCCGATCAACTATTAATGACCTATCCTGATGATAGATTATCAATAGTATTTCACTGGAAAACCCCTTTAAGTTCGAGATGGTATATGGGCAGGGGAGGGGCAGGGTTTGTGGGATAGGGAGGGAGGTGGTGGTGGGGGAGGGAGGTGGTGGTGGGGGAGGGTTTGTGGGATAGGGAGGGAGGTGGTGGTGGGGGAGGGTTTGTGGGATAGGGAGGGAGGTGGTGGTGGGGGAGGGTTTGTGGGATAGGGAGGGAGGTGGTGGTGGGGGAGGGTTTGTGGGATAGGGAGGGAGGTGGTGGTGGTGGAGGGTTTGTGGGATAGGGAGGGAGGTGGTGGTGGGGGAGGGTTTGTGGGATAGGGAGGGAGGTGGTGGTGGGGGAGGGTTTGTGGTATAGGGAGGGAGGTGGTGGTGGGGCAGGGTTTGTGGTATAGGGAGGGAGGTGGTGGTGGGGCAGGGTTTCCGGGATAGGGGGGCAGGTGGTGGTGGGCGAGGGTTTCCGGGATAGGGGGGCAGGTGGTGGTGGGGGAGGGTTTCCGGGATAGGGGGGCAGGTGGTGGTGGGGGAGGGTTTCCGGGATAGGGGGGCAGGTGGTGGTGGGCGAGGGTTTCCGGGATAGGGGGGCAGGTGGTGGTGGGCGAGGGTTTCCGGGATAGGGGGGCAGGTGGTAGTGAGGGAGGGTTTCCGGGATAGGGGGGCAGGTGGTAGTGGGGGAGGGTTTCCGGGATAGGGGGGCAGGTGGTGGTGGGGGAGGGTTTCCGGGATAGGGGGGCAGGTGGTGGTGGGGGAGGGTTTCCGGGATAGGGGGGCAGGTGGTGGTGGGGGAGGGTTTCCGGGATAGGGGGGCAGGTGGTGGTGGGGGAGGGTTTCCGGGATAGGGGGGCAGGTGGTGGTGGGGGAGGGTTTCCGGGATAGGGAGGCAGGTGGTGGTGGGGGAGGGTTTCCGGTATAGGGAGGCAGGTGGTGGTAGGGGAGGGTTTCCGGTATAGGGAGGCAGGTGGTGGTGTGGGAGGGTTTCCGGGATAGGGAGGGAGGTGGTGGTGGGGAAGAGTTTGTGGGATAGGGAGGGAGGTGGTGGTGCGGCAGGGTTTGTGGGATAGGGAGGGAGGTGGTGGTGGGGCAGGGTTTGTGGGATAGGGAGGCAGGTGGTGGTGGGCGAGGGTTTCCGGGATAGGGGGGCAGGTGGTGGTGGGCGAGGGTTTCCGAGATAGGGGGGCAGGTGGTGGTGGGGGAGGGTTTCCGGGATAGGGGGGCAGGTGGTGGTGGGGGAGGGTTTCCGGGATAGGGGGGCAGGTGGTGGTGGGGGAGGGTTTCCGGGATAGGGAGGCAGGTGGTGGTGGGGGAGGGTTTCCGGGATAGGGAGGCAGGTGGTGGTGGGGGAGGGTTTCCGGGATAGGGAGGCAGGTGGTGGTGGGGGAGGGTTTCCGGGATAGGGAGGCAGGTGGTGGTGGGGGAGGGTTTCCGGGATAGGGAGGCAGGTGGTGGTGGGGGAGGGTTTCCGGGATAGGGAGGCAGGTGGTGGTGGGGGAGAGTTTCCGGGATAGGGAGGCAGGTGGTGGTAGGGGAGGGTTTCCGGTATAGGGAGGCAGGTGGTGGTGTGGGAGGGTTTCCGGGATAGGGAGGGAGGTGGTGGTGGGGCAGAGTTTGTGGGATAGGGAGGGAGGTGGTGGTGCGGCAGGGTTTGTGGGATAGGGAGGGAGGTGGTGGTGGGGCAGGGTTTGTGGGATAGGGAGGGAGGTGGTGGTGGGGGTGGGTTTGTGGGATAGGAAGGGAGGTGGTGGTGGGGCAGGGTTTGTGGGATAGGGAGGGAGGTGGTGGTGGGGCAGGGTTTGTGGGATAGGGAGGGAGGGTTTGTGGGATAGGGAGGGAGGTGGTGGTGGGGGAGGGTTTGTGGGATAGGGAGGGAGGTGGTGGGACAGGGTTTGTGGGATGGGGAAGGAGGTGGTGGGACAGGGTTTGTGGGATAGGGAGGGAGGTGGTGGTGGGGCAGGGTTTGTGGGATAGGGAGGGAGGTGGTGGTGGGGGAGGTTTTCTGGGATAGGGAGGGAGGTGGTGGTGGGGGAGCGTTTGTGGGATAGGGAGGGAGGTGGTGGTGGGATAGGGAGGGAGGTGGTGGTGGGGGAGGGTTTGTGGGATAGGGAGGGAGGTGGTGGTGGGATAGGGAGGGAGGTGGTGGTGGGGGAGGGTTTGTGGGATAGGGAGGTGGTGGTGGGGGAGGGTTTGTGGGATAGGAAGGGAGGTGGTGGTGGGGGAGGGTTTGTGGGATAGGAAGGGAGGTGGTGGTGGGGGAGGGTTTGTGGGATAGGAAGGGAGGTGGTGGTGGGGGAGGGTTTGTGGGATAGGAAGGGAGGTGGTGGTGGGGGAGGGTTTGTGGGATAGGAAGGGAGGTGGTGGTGGGGGAGGGTTTGTGGGATAGGAAGGGAGGTGGTGGTGGGGGAGGGTTTCTGGGATAGGAAGGGAGGTGGTGGTGGGGGAGGGTTTGTGGGATAGGAAGGGAGGTGGTGGTGGGGGAGGGTTTCTGGGATAGGAAGGGAGGTGGTGGTGGGGGAGGGTTTGTGGGATAGGAAGGGAGGTGGTGGTGGGGGAGGGTTTGTGGGATAGGGAGGGAGGTGGTGGTGGGGCAGGGTTTCTGGGATAGGAAGGGAGGTGGTGGTGGGGGAGGGTTTCTGGGATAGGAAGGGAGGTGGTGGTGGGGGAGGGTTTGTGGGATAGGAAGGGAGGTGGTGGTGGGGGAGGGTTTGTGGGATAGGAAGGGAGGTGGTGGTGGGGGAGGGTTTGTGGGATAGGGAGGGAGGTGGTGGTGGGGCAGGGTTTCTGGGATAGGAAGGGAGGTGGTGGTGGGGGAGGGTTTGTGGGATAGGAAGGGAGGTGGTGGTGGGGGAGGGTTTGTGGGATAGGAAGGGAGGTGGTGGTGGGGGAGGGTTTCTGGGATAGGAAGGGAGGTGGTGGTGGGGGAGGGTTTCTGGGATAGGAAGGGAGGTGGTGGTGGGGGAGGGTTTGTGGGATAGGAAGGGAGGTGGTGGTGGGGGAGGGTTTGTGGGATAGGAAGGGAGGTGGTGGTGGGGGAGGGTTTGTGGGATAGGGAGGGAGGTGGTGGTGGGGCAGGGTTTCTGGGATAGGAAGGGAGGTGGTGGTGGGGGAGGGTTTGTGGGATAGGAAGGGAGGTGGTGGTGGGGCAGGGTTTATGGGATAGGTGGTGGTGGGGCAGGGTTTGTGGGATAGGGAGGGAGGTGGAGGTGGTGGGGCAGGGTTTGTGGGATAGGGAGGGAGGTGGTGGTGGGTTTGTGGGATAGGAAGGGAGGTGGTGGTGGGGCAGGGTTTGTGGGATAGGGAGGGAGGTGGTGGTGGGGCAGGGTTTGTGGGATAGGGAGGGAGGGTTTGTGGGATAGGGAGGAAGGTGGTGGTGGGGGAGGGTTTGTGGGATAGGGAGGGAGGTGGTGGGGCAGGGTTTGTGGGATGGGGAAGGAGGTGGTGGGACAGGGTTTGTGGGATAGGGAGGGAGGTGGTGGTGGGGCAGGGTTTGTGGGATAGGGAGGGAGGTGGTGGTGGGGGAGGTTTTCTGGGATAGGGAGGGAGGTGGTGGTGGGGGAGCGTTTGTGGGATAGGGAGGGAGGTGGTGGTGGGATAGGGAGGGAGGTGGTGGTGGGGGAGGGTTTGTGGGATAGGGAGGTGGTGGTGGGGGAGGGTTTGTGGGATAGGAAGGGAGGTGGTGGTGGGGGAGGGTTTGTGGGATAGGAAGGGAGGTGGTGGTGGGGGAGGGTTTGTGGGATAGGAAGGGAGGTGGTGGTGGGGGAGGGTTTGTGGGATAGGAAGGGAGGTGGTGGTGGGGGAGGGTTTGTGGGATAGGAAGGGAGGTGGTGGTGGGGGAGGGTTTGTGGGATAGGAAGGGAGGTGGTGGTGGGGGAGGGTTTGTGGGATAGGAAGGGAGGTGGTGGTGGGGGAGGGTTTCTGGGATAGGAAGGGAGGTGGTGGTGGGGGAGGGTTTGTGGGATAGGAAGTGAGGTGGTGGTGGGGCAGGGTTTCTGGGATAGGAAGGGAGGTGGTGGTGGGGGAGGGTTTGTGGGATAGGAAGGGAGGTGGTGGTGGGGGAGGGTTTGTGGGATAGGTGGTGGTGGGGCAGGGTTTGTGGGATAGGGAGGGAGGTGGTGGTGGGGGAGGGTTTCCGGGATAGGGGGGCAGGTGGTGGTGGGGGAGGGTTTCCGGGATAGGGGGGCAGGTGGTGGTGGGGGAGGGTTTCCGGGATAGGGGGGCAGGTGGTGGTGGGGGAGGGTTTGTGGGATAGGGAGGGAGGTGGTGGTGGGGCAGGGTTTGTGGGATAGGGAGGGAGGTGGTGGTGGGGCAGGGTTTGTGGGATAGGGAGGGAGGTGGTGGTGGGGGAGGTTTTGTGGGATAGGGAGGGAGGTAGTGGTCGGGCAGGGTTTGTGGGATAGGGAGGGAGGTAGTGGTGGGGCAGGGTTTGTGGGATAGGGAGGGAGGGTTTGTGGGATAGGGAGGGAGGTGGTGGTGGGGGAGGGTTTGTGGGATAGGGAGGGAGGTGGTGGGGCAGGGTTTGTGGGATGGGGAAGGAGGTGGTGGGACAGGGTTTGTGGGATAGGGAGGGAGGTGGTGGTGGGGCAGGGTTTGTGGGATAGGGAGGGAGGTGGTGGTGGGGGAGGTTTTCTGGGATAGGGAGGGAGGTGGTGGTGGGGGAGGGTTTGTGGGATAGGGAGGGTTTGTGGGATAGGGAGGGAGGTGGTGGGGCAGGGTTTGTGGGATAGGAAGGGAGGTGGTGGTGGGGGAGGGTTTGTGGGATAGGAAGGGAGGTGGTGGTGGGGGAGGGTTTGTGGGATAGGAAGGGAGGTGGTGGTGGGGGAGGGTTTGTGGGATAGGAAGGGAGGTGGTAGTGGGGGAGGTTTTGTGGGATAGGAAGGGAGGTGGTGGTGGGGGAGGGTTTGTGGGATAGGAAGGGAGGTGGTGGTGGGGGAGGGTTTGTGGGATAGGAAGGGAGGTGGTGGTGGGGGAGGGTTTGTGGGATAGGAAGGGAGGTGGTGGTGGGGGAGGGTTTGTGGGATAGGTGGTGGTGGGGCAGGGTTTCCGGGATAGGAAGGGAGGTGGTGGGGCAGGGTTTCCGGGATAGGAAGGGAGGTGGTGGTGGGGGAGGGTTTGTGGGATAGGAAGGGAGGTGGTGGTGGGGGAGGGTTTGTGGGATAGGAAGGGAGGTGGTGGTGGGGGAGGGTTTGTGGGATAGTAAGGGAGGTGGTGGTGGGGGAGGGTTTGTGGAATAGTAAGGGAGGTGGTGGTGGGGGAGGGTTTGTGGGATAGGAAGGGAGTGGGGGTGGGGGAGGGTTTGTGGGATAGGAAGTGAGGTGGTGTTAGGGGAGGGTTTGTGGGATAGGAAGTGAGGTGGTGGTGGGGGAGGGTTTGTGGGATAGGAAGTGAGGTGGTGGTGGGGGAGGGTTTGTGGGATAGGAAGTGAGGTGGTGGTGGGGGAGGGTTTGTGGGATAGGAAGTGAGGTGGTGGTGGGGGAGGGTTTGTGGGATAGGAAGTGAGGTGGTGGTGGGGGAGGGTTTGTGGGATAGGAAGTGAGGTGGTGGTGGGGGAGGGTTTGTGGGATAGGAAGTGAGGTGGTGGTGGGGCAGGGTTTGTGGGATAGGGAGGGAGGTGGTGGTGGGGCAGGGTTTGTGGGATAGGGAGGGAGGTGGTGGTGGGGCAGGGTTTGTGGGATAGGGAGGGAGGTAGTGGTGGGGCAGGGTTTCTGGGATAGGGAGGGAGGTAGTGGTGGGGCAGGGTTTCTGGGATAGGGAGGGAGGTGGTGGTGGGGCAGGGTTTGTGGGACAGGGAGGGAGGTGGTGGTGGTGGGGCAGGGTTTGTGGGATAGGGAGGGAGGTGGTGGTGGTGGGGCAGGGTTTGTGGGATAGTGAGGGAGGTGGTGGGGCAGGGTTTGTGGGATAGTGAGGGAGGTGGTGGGGGGGTTGTGGGGTTTGTGGGATATGTAAGTAGGGAGAGTGTGTATGAGAAATTTATATTTTAAATCTGGTAATGTTTTAAAAAAGTATTCCGGTTCCAACAGGTTAGCCCCTAACCACGGGATAGGGGAGAACTAGTTGATCGGTGGGGGTCCGACTACTGTGTCCCCCACTGATTACAAAGAACAGGGGCCCAGTCAGTCCCCTAATGAAGGAAGCCCAGGTTGAGCAGTGCGGGAAGCACAGGTTGGGCAAGCGCAATGTCCTCCATTCATTTCAATGACAGCGCCAAAGATTCCAGAGTCGGGTACTGACTGAGCCCCTGTTCTTGTAATCAGTGGGGGTCTCAGTGGTTGGACCGCCACCGATCAGCTAGTTATCCTCTATGCCATAGATAGTGGATAACTCGTTGGAACCCTTTAATGCTTTTAGCTAGAATACCTACTAAAATAAACATCTGCTAACTACTTGAATAAAAATTATTTTTTTTTAGACCCGCCTGGTTTTTTGCTTATTCTTACGAAACCGTTCAGTGTTACCACCATTAATGACTCTCTCCTTCCAAACTTTTTATTCCTACAACAGTTAAAGAAAAAAAAAAAAAAAGAAAGAAAAGGACATGCTGTCTCGGGAATTCGCGCTGCAGCGCCGGCTAATGCCAGCTTTGCCACGATGGATTGTCCGCCCCGTGTGGAAGAGATTCTTGACAAATCACGTCCACATGGCTGGCTAACATCGGGATTAGCTGCCGCAGGCGGATTTGCAATCCTATGGCAGTGTGCACGGGCGGGAATTCTGCAGGACATCCCACCCGTGTGCATTCACCCTTATATTACATCACGCACACTTTGGTATTCAAAGATGGACATATACTGCTTCATAGTTGGTAAAACTATAAAAGTGCTGATATTTGAGCTTCTCCCACCAGTCTGTGGGTTTCTAATTATTTCTATCCACTGCAAGCATTTTGACACCTGTGATTGGTTACAATTATCAAAAAGGTACTATACTTACGAAAATTTGTACTTATCTCCACTGAGGAGTTTCTTTGAGAAGACATTCTGCAAGCTGAAATGACAAATAGCATAATTATCAGACTGAAGTATAAGGCCTCCTTAACACGGGCGACAAAGTCACGTAATTGTGTTCCGTTGCTACAAATCGCATGTATGAGAAGCCCATGGTTTCCTATGGGTTCCTTTACACATGGGATGTTTTGTAGCATGCAACAACCCGACACAAAAAACTCACGGGTCCGGCGATATGCACGCAACACGCAAGGTTTTGTAGCACATGTTTCCCTATGGAGCCTTCCTTCCTGTTGCATTGCATGAACACGCGATTTACATGCGGTGCGATGCAACTTTGACAGTAGAAAATCCTACTGTCAAAGCTACAATCTAAGCCCTAAATGCAGAAGAAAAAAACCCCGCATACATCACCTTAGAAGTGCTCTCTGACACCGCCGTAGCTTCTTCCTGGGTCCCGGCACTGCTTCTCTTCATCTTCTGGCCGGGGATTGAAAAATACCCGCCTCATGGAAGCACTGTCTGTGATTGGCTGGCGCTTAGCCAATCACAGCAGGTGCTCGATGAATGGCAGTTATTGAACTAATCACAGCCATTCATCGAGCACTGGCTGTGATTGGCTAAGCGACAGCCAATCACAGCCAGCGCTTCCAGCAGCCAGGAATTTTTCATTCCCTGGACAGAAGATGAAGATGATGATCAGTGCCGGGACCCGGGGAGAAGCTGCGGCGGCACCCCAGACAGCGCGGGACAGTGATGTGTTATTTTTCAGGGTAGGGCTTATAGTTATATGTCCTCCACACTTATGGTCTACTAGTTTAATAAGAGCCCCCTGCATTAAAACAATAAACTGAGCATTGCTTACTACTCTACTCTGCCGCCAGGATCTAGTGCTGCAGCCTCGCTGGTGTTTGTGAAGTCAGGTGACCACTGCAGACAATCAAAGACAGCAGAACCACATTCCCAAATTCCTGGCATCATGGCACTCAGAATGCGAGTGCCGAAGCCAGGAGAACAAGCAGTGAAGCTGTCACCTGACGTCCGGTGACGGCAGCTGTCATACAAACGCTAGGGCTGCAGCACTGGGTCACGGCGATGGAGTGTAAATAGAGCTCTGTTTATTATTTTACTACAGTCAGCCCCAGATGGAAGACGACTACGAGAACAGTCAGGATGTTGTCTGGTGACCGGACAACCCTTTTATGATGGCACATGCTACTTTATAGATACAATCTTGTTCTAATTTGAAGTGGGATCAATTGGGCTGGGTTCACACAAGGCGGATTTGCTGCGGAAATTCAGTCTAAATTTTGCTGCGGCAAATCCGCCTGTGGCCGCTAATCCCATCATTAGCCAGCCATGTGGACGAGATTTGTCAAAGATCTCGTCCACACGGGACGGCCAATCCGTCACGGCAAAGCCGCCACCGATTCCCCGGCCGCAGCATGTCAACTTTTTTTTTTCCGTTGCGGCCGCACTCTCCTCTATGGGAGAGCCGGCCGCAACGAAAAAGCGTGCGGACAAGCCACTCCAAAATATGCGGCTAAGTTCCGCGGGTTTTGAAGCAGGCTTTCCCGGCGGAAATCTTACATTTTTTTTGCTGCGGTCAGAATGACTGCCATAAGAGATTCATGTGACAAGATGTAATGCAGTTACAGTCTTCCCATTGCTGCCTACAACGAGAGCACAAAGTCGCCTGTTAGTCTCTAAGCAATGTACTAAAAAGCAACATCCCACAATGATAGGGACAGTACAACCCGAAGCACCAGTGGGAATTGTGCCTATTAGTCCTAACTTACATGGCATCTCTCACCATCTAGAGGGGATGATATTCTCTTACCAATCCATAATGTTTGTGGATAATGCCGCAGAGAAGCCAAGCACATTAAAACTGAGTTCAGTTGCAGTACAGAGGGCGAGCCCTGCCATGACGGGTAGGAGGGACAGATTCACCATCATTCCTGAAAGAGACAGATATCAGTGAGACCCAACTCATCATAAGAGAGCTATAACATGCAGTATTCCTCCCATGCAAAACGCAGGCACAGGAACACCAAATGCAGACGGGATCTGTACTAATCAAGTCAAGCAGCAATGAGAAGTACAGGTTCCGGCTGCAACCGGAGGACCGCTGCCATGTAAAGCAGCCTTACAAACCTCTACAATCATTCATCACAGGCCGGAAAGAAACCTATATACACACACACACACATTACAGTTGGCAATGTAGGGGGTGCATTAGACTGCTCGGACTAAAGGGGGTTGTAATGGGGACTGCAGGGACTACTTCAGAAGTGGGACTAGAGCAGAAGGAATCCTTTTTACTACTAGAAGAGGGCACTGCTGTAGACTACCATGGAGAGCTCTAGTCTGATGGCTGTTGAAGTGAGGACTGAGCCCTAACACCACGTCACTGCTTGCTACCAAGTCTGTTCCCATACAGGAGTTAGTGAAAATGGGGCGTTTTACAGCATTTTCAAATATGTTCAGCAGCACTTTTACCGCACCCCAAACGACTGTCGGCCTGTGTAAAGGGGCCTTAAAATAGAGCAGACAGCGTTTGGAAAACCGCACTCAAATGTTTGTCTAAGAAGCCCCATTGAAATCAATGGAGGCGTTTAACAGCGTTTTTTAGCGGGCATTTCAAACACCGCGCTAAACATGTTAACCCGCTCATGTGAGAGCGGCCTTAACCTGACAAACATTTTTCTCGCCCGAAATACTCAGTAACTTTACATTATAACACTCTTGCAGCTAACAGTTCCCATAAAACACATACAGGTGCACAGACAATAAAAGTCATAATATAACACAGCGGCAGAGGGCAGGGCAGCGGGATGAATGAGAAGAGGCGGCCGAGGGTAAAGCAGTGGATCCTCACCAGTGTACTCTCCGAGGATGAGCCGGGACATGATGACGGTAAAGATAGGGGCAGAGCTTTTAACAGTTTCTGCGAATGAGACGGCTACATTCTTCAAGCTGACCAGTCCCAGAACCACAGTGGAGAACCTGCAATAATGAGCAACACCTTTAGCTTAAAGGAGCAGACAGATGACTGCTTACTACTAGGACCCAAAGTATAGAGATTCTAAAAATTAACCTTTATTAAAGTATCGTTAAAAACGTGTGTACAAACAAACAAAACAATCCGGTGAAGGGTAGGGAATAAATGGTGTACTGTCTAGTCACAGTTCAAAAGCCGGTACCCATCATAAGACTTTATACATTCTATGTCTGGCTGTGATCAGCATAGGATCTCATTTGTTTTAAAGGGGTTGTCCCGCGTCGAAAGCTAAAAAAATTTTTTTTGCCCAGTCCTCCAGTACCTGTAAAGGAAAACCACTGCCATGTGTTATTTAAAAAAAAAAAAAATTCCCTTACCTGAATCTCCGTTCAGCAACTTTAAAAAAATCTTCTGTCCAAGATGGCTGCCGCTGGTCTTCTCCCACAGTGCACCACGGGTCTTCTCCCATGGTGCACCGTGGATGTTCTTCTGCTGTCTGTGCTCCACTGCCGATTCCAGCCACCTCATTGGCTGATCGGCACCATGTGACGGGGCGGAGCTATGCGATGACGCTGAGAAGAGGGAGGGGCCAGGCCGCAGCTCGTGAGCCCGGACCATCCAGGAGAAGAATCCTCTGTGCGCAAGCGCGACTGTTCCTGGGACCAGAGAAGAAGTTTGATCGTCGCCATGGAGACGGGGACACCAACACCGGGAGGGGGTAAGTATATTACTTCTGTATGGCCAATATTTAATGCACGATGTATATTACAAAGTGCATTAATATGGCCATACAGAAGTGTATAACTGCACTTGCTGTTGCGGGACAACCCCTTTAATAGTCAACAAAAACCGCAATCTGAGACTTGTCCGTGGCTGAGAGTGGTATGTTCCCAACCACTAATATTTAGTCGGAGTTGGATGTGCTCCTCATAGTCCAATATAGAAAATAATAAAAGATGCAATTGTAAGATAGCTCTCCTAGTTTCCCTACACGTTTCGCCCACAGGGTGGGCTCCTCAGGGGCTTCAGTTTCTCCAGATGTATTTTCCTGGAGTGTGTCTAATAGTAAAAGGTAGACACAGATACTATTCAATAAGGAGGACTATAATCCGTTAGTCAGTGCGGATAATTTTGTACTGGGTACTGTATTGGTTCTGTACCCACTAAGTGGGAAGTCTCAGATTGAGGTTTTTGTTGACTATTAAAACAAATGAGATCCTATGCTGATCACAGCCAGACATAGAATGTATAAAGTCTTATGATGGGTACCGGCTATTGAACTGTGACTAGACAGTACACCATTTATTCCCTCCCCTTCACCGGATTGTTTTGTTTGTTTGTACACAAGTTTTTAACGATACTTTAATAAAGGTTAATTTTTAGAATCTCTACACTTTGGGTCCGAGTAGTAAGCAGGATTAATTGTTTGGGACCTTTCTGCCTCTGTGAAGCTATTTTCTAGCATACAGATGACACACAACACCAAGCCTGTTTGCGCCTTACTGACCAAGCCAAATTTTGGAAATCTGACATGTCACTAACATAGAATAACTCCGTAAAGGTTTTGCATACCCAAGTGATTCTTACATTGGTTTTTCGCCACATGTTGTACTTCATTTAGGCGCTAAAAATAGACCAATAAAATTTTTGTATATTTATTAAAAGCATCAAAATTGGGAAAATTTTGAAAAAAAATGTAATTCTTTCACATTTTCAATTGCAAAATCTCCAATGTGGGAAAACAAACTGTACACATTTTTGATACGATATAGATTTCCATCTGTTTACTTTATTTTGGACGCACATTTGAAAAACTTTCGTTTTTTTTTTTTTTTAAACCATTTAGGAGACGCACAAATTTAACATTACTTTTCCGCATTTTGAAGAACACTTTGCAAAGTCTCATAGGTGTCAGAATGATAGCTACCCCCACAAATGACCCCATTTTAAAAACTACACCCCCTAATGTATTCACGGGGAGGAGGGGGGGGGGGGGGAGGGACGTGAGTATTTTGACCCCACAGTTTTTTTTCTGGAGTTAATGCAATTTAGAGGACAAATATGTCATCTTAAGGGTGGATTCAGACGAACGTATATCGGCTCGGTTTTCACGCCGAGCCGATATACCGAGTCCTCATCTGCAGGGTGGGGGTGGGGGGTGGGGGGGGAATGGTAGAGCCAGGAGCAGGAACTAAGCTCCCGCAACCTCTCTGCCTCCTCACCACCACCTCTCCGCCCCTCTGCACTATTTGCAATGAAAGGAAGAGAGATAATTAGCTCCGCCCCCATCCCGCCTCGCATCATTGCAAATAGTGCAGAGGGGCGAGAGGAGGCAGAGGGGGCGGGAGCTCAGAGCACTGCAGAGAGAGATGCCGTATATCGGCTGGGCGCGAAAACCCAGCCGATATACGTTCGTCTGAATCCAGACTAAAAGGCAGTTTTTTTCTCAATAATGCACATGAAAATGAGGAATTACACCTGATAATCATACAACTCCTGTCATACAGGTATAATAGAGGAGATCACAGTCCATCCCCCTGACTGCATATGCTCTAGATTATTTTGGTGAATACAGAAGACAATAATTGAACAGTCCACTCCGTAGGCAAAAATAGTCTAGCCTCAGCTAATACTGTGCTCACGTATCATGGATTAGATGTAAAACTCAAGTAAAAAAAACAAAAAAAAAACTCTCTGAAGATGGTGTATAATAAGCATCAGATAGCAGGCTGCACTGCATGGAAATGGCTGCAAAACACACAGACCACCTCAAGAGTTTTTCTTTACATTTTTAACCCTCATATTGGTAGTCATCATGATTGTGTCCTCACATTTTAACTTGAATATTTTTATTCACTTTCGTCCTAATAAAAAGATATATTTTATAATACATCCGTTGTTTTCGTGGATGGATTTTTTGGGGTGTGCAGAAAGAGAGAGAGAGGAGAAAGAGCGTACGGTTACAACTTCCATCACCCTTATTTGTTACAACGTACTCATAGCTGTACATACACATCTGTAAAGTCCAAGTCATAAATGTGAACTGCTTTGTAAAACAATGTCACGGTAACATCGAACAGATATACCATCACAGGGTTTTATGCAGTGAGGGCCTCAACAACTGCGCTTTTAGCTGCTTTCCTGAATGTGTAATTCAGCCCCAAGAACAATGCATTGTTATAAAGGATATGTAGACTTATGCAACTTCTAAAGAAAAAGTCAAGATGATAAAATAAAAAAATTACAAATCTTCAACTCAATAAAGTAGGTCATCAAACTCCTGAAATAAGGAGCAGCAGAGTGTGGGAGAACACTAGGGTCTGGCTGAGGATCTGCGTGGCACGCATCATTAGGATTATATGGGATTACTGGCTTTAATCTCGCAACTATATGGAATAAAAAAAAATATTTTCACTTTATGCCAGAGGGGTCTGCATGTCGCCTCTTTTTAACCTTATTTTAGGTGTTTTAGGAATACTTTCACACGGCACATATTCTAAATATACTGCTTGGCAGGAAGGCGCGATATGGGGAAACAGACAACAGAACCTGGACATTCTTCCCCTATTGCAAAAAGGTGGCAAACTCTATGTGCCGGATGGGATCGAGTTGCCCGAATTCCCGGTGTTGAAGCCTCAGTTTTTTTTTCCTCTGAAATTCTTAAACTTAAAAGCTAAAATCTGACTGTCCTCTGAATGTGTGGCTGCAGCGGGAGCGACGATCCTCTGTTACCCACTAAAATCTGACTAGCCTCTGAATGTGTGGCTGCAGCGGGAGCGACGATCCTCTGTTACCCACTAAAATCTGACTGTCCTCTGAATGTGTGGCTGCACCGGGAGCGACGATCCTCTGTTACCCACTAAAATCTGACTGTCCTCTGAATGTGTGGCTGCAGCGGGAGCGACGATCCTCTGTTACCCACTAAAATCTGACTGTCCTCTGAATGTGTGGCTGCAGCGGGAGCGACGATCCTCTGTTACCCACTAAAATCTGACTGTCCTCTGAATGTGTGGCTGCAGCGGGAGCGACGATCCTCTGTTACCCACTAAAATCTGACTGTCCTCTGAATGTGTGGCTGCAGCGGGAGCGACGATCCTCTGTTACCCACTGTGCTTGTTGTTCTTTAACAATAAGGTTTTGTTGGAGTACTTTAACCCCTCCCACCCCATTGGTCATGTTGAAATTTAAAAAAACTCCAGAAAGTGAAAGTTTATTTTATTACTTTGGTTCCTGAATTTATGTCTCATTTTAATATATTTGATCCAGTCTCCTTAAAGGGGTTGTCTCAAGGAAGCAGTGAATTTTTTTTTTGCCCAGTCCCCCTAATTAAGCATACATTACTAAGCCCCCCTGTAAATGACTTTTCTAGCTGGTTTGTACTTACAGTTCCAGCGTTTCAGCAACTTATAAAAATTTTCCCAAGATGGCCGCCGGCTCTTTTCCCATCGCTTGCTGTAGCCCGACGTGCGCGTTCCCGAGACGCTACCAGCTGTGTCTCCCCGCCAACCAGACGCCCCGCAGCCGCCGACCGGACCCCTGGATTGAACACGGCCGACCACGGCACACAGTCACCCACCGCCAGGCAGCAGGTAACCGGCGCAGCCCCCCCCCCCCCCCCGGAGCAGCGGCGGCAACCCCCCCCCCATCACAGCGGCAACCCCCCCCCGGCGCAGCGGCGGCAACCCCCCCCCCCCCCCCCCCCCGGCGCAGCGACAGCCCCCCACCCCCGGCACAGCGACAGCCCCCCCACCCCACCCCCCGGCACAGCGACAGCCCCCCCATCGCAGCGGCAGCCCCCCCCCCCCCGGCGCAGCGACAGCCCCCCCCGGCCCATCACTTACCTGGGCGGCAGGACGGCGGGACAGCTGGGCGGCTTCTCGGGACAGCTGAGCGGCTCTGCACCTTCCTCTAACAGGATGGTACAGAATGGCCGCTCCAGCGCGCTCCCGAGCAGTGACAGCTCGTCTGCGCATGCGCAGAAGAGCTGTAGCGGGGAGCACACTGAAGCGGCTCGTGCTGAAAGGAGAAGAACGGACTGCGCAAGCGCGTCTAAAAAAGCAAGCTGCCAGCGAATTTAGACGGCACCATGGAGACGAGGACGCTAGCAACGGAGCAGGTAAGTGAATAACTTCTGTATGGCTCATATTTAATGCACGATGTATATTACAAAGTGCATTAATATGGCCATACAGAAGTGTATACCCCCACTTGATTTCGCGAGACAACCCCTTTAAGTGTATTGTAACCCCATAATGACAAATAATTTCAGTCTTAACCCCTAAGTGACCACATTTTTTTGCTTTTCTCCATTTTCGTTTTTTTCCTCCCCCCTTTTAAAAAAAAATCATAACTCCCTTATTTATCCATCGAAGGAGCTGTATGAGGGCCTGTTTTTTGTGGGGCGAGTTGTATTTTTCAATGGTACTATTTAATGTACTGAAAAACTTTTAAAAATTTCTAAGTGGAGAGAAATGGGAAAAAAACCCGACATTTACCATGCTTTCAGTGCGTCTTGCTTCTACGGCGCACAAACTGCGACAAAAATGACCTGATAACTTTATTCTATGTGTTAGTACGATTACTACGATACCAAAAACTTTTATAGTTTTGTTTTTGCTGTACTACTTATATATTTTTTTACAGATATAAAATTTTAAAATTATTTTCTGCCTCCATCTTCCGCGTACAATAACTTTTTTATTTTTCCATCGATATAGTTGTGCTAGGGCTCATTTTGTGCGGTACATCCTGCAGTTTCCATTGGTACTATTTTGGAATACATAGGACTTTTTTGATCGCTTTTTATTAGATTTTTTCTTGGCAACAGTGTGAAAAAAAGTAATACCATAGCATTACATCATACTGCATTCTGACAGGCAGCTTATCAAGCCACCCCTTTCAGAAGGACCCCAGCTGCCATGACACCGGCAGGGCTCCCCCGATCTCACCGCGGGGGTGGGGGGGCTGTACGGGACCCCGAACTTCGTTCGGGTGATTTAAATGCTGCTGGTAAATCTGACAGTGGCATTTAAAGGGTTATCAGTCCCGATCAGCCGGGCGGTCAAGCGAGGCTGTCACCAGCAGTTGTCAGCTGTGATATCTGTGATGTATGGAGGGAGATAGCAGTGCTATCTCCCTTCATACACGTTCTGCAACAGCAGGACGTAAAAAGACTATAGCGTGGTCACTAAGGGGTTAAGAACCAGTGCATCGTATCCCCTCATCTGTTCCAGTGGTCATAGGTCATAACAATGTAGCGATATGACACTTCAGTGAGCTTTAGTTTTTATAGGAATCAATATCGGGTCTATATAATGCATTCAATAACTTAATTTTTTTTGATGGGGTCAGTGGAGAAACGCTATTGCATAACTGCTTTATTGTGATTTATTCTTATGGCATTCACAGTGTGGTATAAATATAATGTTACCTTTATTCTACGAGTCATTACAATTATGACACCACCAAACTTATAGAGGTTTTATAACGTTTTAACACTTCTACACAATATAAATACTTGTTTTTTGTTTTTTTTATATATATATAGAAAGGCATTTTGTGTGGCGCCCCATTCCAGGAACCCCACAAAGATGCATCAGGCCTGTTTTTTGTGGGACGACAGTTTTTTGTGGGGCTTTTATTGGTACCATTATTAGGTGTATATACAAATTTTATTTCTCTGTCTTTAGGGGAAGAAAGATGATCAGAAAACAGCTATTTTATAGAAGTTGCTATGAATGCAGCGATAATTATGTGCAGGGGTTTTTCTTTGTTTTCATTTTTTGAATATTTAACCCCATAGTCTTTTTACGTCCTGCAGCTGCAGGACGCATGTGGAGGGAGATTGCGAGGTTATCTCCCTCCAGACATCGCGGCTGTCAGCTGTTTCTTACAGCTGACACCCCTGGGCAACAGCCCCAACAAGCAGCGCGGCCGATCGGGGCTGTTAACCCTTTGAATGTCCCAAACGATGTTTGGGGGTCATGTACGCCCCCCTGCGATTTCATCGCAGGGACCCGTGCGGGTGCCATGGTAGCCGGGGGGAGCCTTATGAAATACCCCAGAGCTGTCATGGCAGAAGGCCTATCAAGCCATCCCCGTGGGATGACTGTAGTATCTGCGGGATTGAACAGTATAAGGTTGCCTGCACACAAACGCATCAAATTCCGCATCGGAATCTGACCCTGTGCCTGGCCGGTAACTTTGCGTACATGTCAGGAATCTTCTTAACCTGTACTGCGGATGGTCCGGCCAGCGCACATACGCAGTACAGATTTTGCCCCGTCACTAGGTGGTGATGCGGATCCCGCGTGGAAGGGCTGTTGGTCGAACGACTTCCATCAACTTCAATGGGGGCTGTCTGTACGGAATCCTCCTAAAAATAGAGCATGCTGCGATTTTTCCTCTGAGTGGAAAATCACAATTCACTTCCGCTCATGTGCAGGAGAAAAATAGTTTTTCCATTGCACGCTATGGGTGGCATTTACTGCAGAATCCGGAGGAGGACACCTGCTCTTGATTCCTTAATGCAAATCCACCAGTGAGCAGTCGGCCTGAAGGAGTGATTAGAGGAGCAACTCCTTATCATTTCACTCCTTTTCTGGGAAAAACCTCATATGTGACAATCAGAGAGCAAATATGCTTTGCGATTTATAAGGTAGGGTGTCATCCCATGAACAAAAATTCATGTCACCCCTTCCCTGTGACAGGGAGATGTACAGGAGAATCCCAGATCTTCTTTGTTGCCGCTGGTCTCCCCTTTCTCTCTCCTCTGCACACACACAAAAAAAATGATAACTTTAAATTCAGTACTTCTGCCTCCACTTCAAACGTCTGTATCTCTGGTTCGGTAAGGGCCATGAACATGTTGCTAGCCCTGAATGAACTAGAGCTATAGCCGTTTAAATAGAAGGAGCGGTGTTTGTCCTAAACTATAATGGCCATATCACAATGTTAACTTCCTTGGGGTTGCTTCCTTTTGTGATGTATCCCAGAAATGGTGACTTCATTATAACAGACACAAAACAGTTTTCCATTTACAATATCTGAAATAAGACATTAGTATCTACATAATTACCTCATAATCCCCACAAACAACATTATCATCAGGAAGTTTGAGGGGTAGCTGAGGCGACTTTTGTGCTGATACAAGCAGCAGGGAATGAACATCTTGATGCAGCCAATGAAGGTCGTGGTCAGCATTTGGACAGCGCCTGCAGGAGAAACAGATGTGAATACAGCGAACCATCCGGTGTGATTTATAGTCATCAGTACGGAAAAGAGCCGTCAACGTAAAGGGCCATTTACATGAGACGATAATGGACCGAAATGCGTTCAAACGAATGGAAATGCGCAACAGTTACGCCTCAATGCAAAACATCGTTTACTATTAGTTTACTTTTTGTTTGTCGTTCATGTTCAACCAGCATAAAAATCATCACTAGTTCGCCTACTTCTTGCTGCGTATGAACGCTCCCCGCTCTGTGTTTTACATAGAATGTGAAGCGCTGAGCGAGAAGTGAACTATAAGTGAGCAATACTCAGCGGTGATCGGCCTTCTAAACCCTCTGCACGAGCGCCAACTATTGGTGACGATTAGCCGTCAGTCATCCCGTGTAAATGGGGAATAAGACTAGACCTCTCTGTAGATCCTTTCATTACCTATGAATGTAAGGGAGGGTCTACCTCAACTATCTGCAGATGCCTCAGGAGCCGTATCCATGTGATCAGCTCTCATACTGACGTAGTTGCCTTTATTCTCCACTTCCAATTTACAATGGCAAAGCAGAAATAGTAATACTAACCCAGAAGGTCAATTATCTAGAAAAGGGAGTTACAACTTACCAGTCCAGGACTCTTCTCCAATGGCGTTGGCATGCACAGTAAAGCTGCTTCACATGCACCCAATGCCGTGGAGATGAATCCTGGACTTATCCCTGGTAAGTTAGAACACCTTTTTCTAGATAATACGGAGACGGACGCTTGTCATAAGGGCATCCTTGGAAAGCGAAACCCAGCTACATTAACAGCCAGCTGCTGTTTGGTGACACCGAAGATGCCGACAGGTTAAAGACCTGCTGTGCAGGCACATGGCCTACTGTCTGTGAACACATGGGGTTTAAAGTGATACAAAAAAAATTATACAGGTTTAAAATTGTGTAAAGGGAAGGAAAGAAATTGGATACTCGCCTATTCTGGCAGCTCCCTGTCCAGCTCCGCAAAGGTGGTGCCCACCTCACGTAACCTGGAAGAAGCTGCAGGCATTTACGCGCACAGAGAATGGCATGTGACCGCCAGCTGGGTCTTCTGTGCACACAGTGTTTTAGCCTCAGAAGATAAGTGATTGCTGCGGCAGTACTCCCGCACACCTCCTGATAGGGACTTGTAAGACCGTCGGGTCCGGCTGCAGCAACAATTGTCTTTCTTCCTTTACTGAAAGGGGCTAAACCGCTGCTGGATGCAGTCCGTGTCCCCCGACTACCCACAAGGCTTTGGGCTTTCCTACACTACTTCATTGAAATCATCCATGGAAATTAAGGTTGTGTCTCGGATGGAGTTACTCCGGGCAGATCCTATAACTAGTAACTCCAATCCTCAAGTGTCTAGAGGGGATGTGCTGAAGTAAGGAGCTGCCAGGACAGGACACAATCTAACGGCTGCCTCCTGCCCCTTCTCAGCCGGCCTTCACTGCAGGCTATCCTGCATCCACCGCCCGATATTAACCCCACCCAGAGGGGCGGAGCTAATACTGATTTCACGATTCAGAGGAAACTAAATCATGTGGCATTACAGTGGCAAATTAGTCAAATTAACTCAATGACTCGCCCAGCCCTGGCGTGGAGTATATCCAGTCCTGCATCATTATGACATGCACTGCCAAAATAAGGTTTTAATATGTGGAAAGCGACCCTCCCCCTCCTCCTCCATTTGATCTGTAATGTCTTGAATGCTATCCGGGCTCTTTTCCCACCCCAAATAAAGATTCTGTATAGATAGTTGATCCACCTTTCATTATTTGATCTCAAAATGATTAGTAGAAAGTGGAGACGATACAGCAAACGGGGGAATTCTACCATTTTAAGCAGATTAGCCCGTCCCAAGAAAGAAGTGTTTCCAATAACCTAAAGTCAATTCCAGGTATTTTAGACAAGGTTCAATATTAGCTTTATAAAGCCCGTTTAGTAATGTGGATCCCTAGGTAACTCCTAGAATCATTTCCCCACTTGAATGGGAAGTTAGCTGCTTATAGGGGCTTGTCTGGTCCTTTAAAGGGATAGTTATCCAGAGACATAAAATATTGTATAAAATCTCACTTAGCCTGCAGTATTAAAATAACAGAATACAAACTCACCCTTCCGCGCTCCCCCGCTGGCTCTCCAGTCCCCGCTGGTCTTCACTACCGTTTGCAGGGAACCAGTGATGACGTCCCCAACAAAAGGGCCATGAGACCGTTGCAGCACTTATGTGACCCCCTTGTTGGGTCATCATCAATCCCCTCCCGGAAGTGAAATTCAGCAGGGCGGGACAGCCGTCGAGGCAGCAGAGGTGGGAGAGTGGGGAAGGGAGAGTATGTATTCTTTTATTTTAATGCTTCAGGCTGAGCGAGGTTTTACAGAATACTAGGTCCCCGGATAACCCCTTTAGCATCAATGCTTCAGTTTTATGTAAGTTTAAGGCTTTTCTCCAATACAATCTTATAGACCCAAATCCAGAAGCTGCACTACTGAGAAATTCTGATGGACAAACACATCAACTTCACCATAAGTACACAAAAAGTACTAGTGCATCTTGTCTCCACCAGGAGTATGAGTGGAGACATGGGTTGGCCGGGTTAATGCATTGGGGTAGGCCAGGTGACAAGCTAGCAGCAGATTGGTTGAGCCACACACTCCTCCACACACACCGTCACTCTAATCTGCCGTGAAGTGATGGGAGCCGTTTTTGACAGAAAAACGCCTTACCTCCGTGCGTACATCGCACATTCTCGAGCGTGATATCGGGCCCATCTCTGTAGGCTGTGTGTGTACACACATTTTCTATGGGAGTGCGCACAGAGCCTACGGAGAGGAATCCACTGTACTGTCCGAGTGGCGATTTCCATGGGTGACAGTGCGGGAAGGGGCAGCCAGGAAAGTATATAAAGCACATCCCCAACTCCTGCAAAACTTTTCCATGAGCACCATAACAGTTTATGGCGTTTATAACCGGTGACTGGTTCCCTTTAACCAGATGAAGATCAGTTCATAAATAATTTGTGTCAGAAATCAATAATTAAGTTTATAAACTGCAGTACTTTACCTCGGTGATAAGTCATGTCTGGCATGTGATTAAATGCCAACCCTGAGGTTGTCAATACATGTAAAGTCAAAGCCATAATGCAAACAAACAATTAACAAAGAGGTAAATCCGAAGTTAAATATCTTTTTCACATTGTGGAAATATTCCTAGAGCTTGCAAATTATATCTATAGACACATTCCATCTAAATAATCCAAAGACGTGGCTTAATAGCCAATTGTAAGGAAAGACTATATATGTAGACATAAAAGGTTGTCCAGTTACCAGACAACATCCGTTCAATAGGGCTGCCTATAGAAATAATAAACTGAGCACAACTTACCCATCTGTCGACACCGGGATCCAGCGCTGCAGCCCCGCTGTGGTCCCAGCTTGTGTTGTGACAGCTGATGTTACAGGTAGTCAGGTGACCGCTGCAGCCAAGGAGAGGCTGCAGCATCACCATTCGTTCTCGTGGCATAAGCACTCACATCCTGAGCGCCATGATGCCACAGGTTTGGGAATGTGAAACTTTAGCCTCCGATTGGCTGCAGCAGTCACCTGACTTCCTGTAGCATCAGCTGTTACAACAAACGCCGGGACCACAGCGGGGCTGCAGCACTGGTCACAGCAGAGGTGTAAGTAATGCTCAGTGTGTTATCTTACTACATCCAGCCCCAATTAAAAATACCATTGTCCGGTAACCCCTTTAATGAAATGACTTCCAATCTTCACTGTATAACAGACACAAAGGGCTAACGACCACGGACGGATTTATGCCGGGTTCCCCGCAGCGGAACAACACAGCTATTAGGTTCTACTGAAACTAATAGCCGAGTCCTCATATGTGGGATTCTACCACGGATTTACAAAAAAAAATTGCGGCATGCTCTATTTTACCGCGCTTTTCCGCGATCGCCAACGGGGACGTTTTTGTTTATCCCCATGGGAATGCAACAGAAATTTACACAAAGCCTGATTCACATAACCTTATCAGCTACAAGTAGGTCATGAGTGAACTTGAACTTAGAAACAAGTTAGATCGCTCCAGGAGTCACGTTGACTTTTTTTGTACAGTGCTAGAAAAAAAAAAACCTTTCACAAACTTCCAACAGAAAGAACACAAAAAAATGACGTAGTCACATAAAACTCTAGTTACAGATTTCCTAAAGGCACACCTACCTAGCATGCTCGGCTCCCCTTCCAGTAACGTGAGGATATATTTATTGAGGAAAAGTGTACAGAAGCTGAAGAAGAACCACAGCGAGAGGTAGATGAGCGCCCGAGAGTTGCAGACTCCCAGGTCCGACTCTATAATGGTGGTCTCTGTGATGGTGATCTGCAATACATTCTCTTCAGGAACACTGTCACTGCGGGTAATAATGATCTTCTCAGCCCGGTGGGGGAACAGAGGTCCGTGGTGATACGGTGCTTTCCCCTTCCCTTTATCCTGAGACGAAAGGTTCTTACAGCCATCTGGAGTTTGCGGGTTACCAGACGGCATCTTGATGGTTATACCCACGGCAAACGTATCATCTGTCTGCCCAGGAAAGGCCCCGGTGAAACAGTTCAGCTTAATTCAATGCCAAGCCAAAGGCTCTTCTTGTTGACATCCTTTGCCTCGAGGCCCTCAGGATTTTGCCTTCATGTCCTACGGAAGAGACAAAAATAAGTTTATACTGTCTACAGATTTAGAAACGCCATAAAACCAAATGCAATTAGATATGATATACTGCCGTGTGTCACAGCATTACATGATAACTGTAATCAGGACAAAGGTCATACCTGCCGCCGTGTATAAAACTAGATACACCTGTTCCATCAAGACTCAGCTAGCAATTCTGGCCGTCTGTTTACTGGAGGAACATTTTAGTGAGCGCACCATAAAAAAAACATCATCCTTGATTTGCATACAGCTGACCACCATAAACATGCAAGCCGCCTGTGTTGGAGAAAAGAAACTGCTGCCCTCTAGTGTCCGCACTACCTCTAAAAACATTCGATTAGTGGGACTGGCATTGCAAGCACAGGATGAATCCCAGGAGACCGTCATATAATACACCAAGAAATACGCTGCTCTTGCCTAACCTCTTGAATTGCTGTCCATTGAAGTCTATGGGGCGTCCTGTCTGAATCTTAAAGAGAAGCTGCCAGGAACGGGGAGAAGAGTCACAGAGGCGGCTCCCCGTTGTTCTCCCCGCCCAGTTTGGCTTGACACGTTTTTTCCCTAAACACAAAGTGACCTGTCAATCTAGGCAGAAGAAGTCAATGGAGAGCCGCTGCCATGACTCTTCTTCCCATTCCCAGTGGCTTCTTAACCCTTTCCAATCCACTGTCTGACCTCTGAAGATATTATGATTTAAGGCCGTACAGCTCCGATGTTGGAAGCCGTCCGTCGGGGTTCTCTTACTGTATATTGCCAGCCTCTCTGCTGTCGGAACCTATCCAACCTGTCACCTCATGCAGTACTGGCTTTAGCCAGCAGATAGCGCCGTTGTATAATGGCAGAAAAGGAGTAAGCCCCCTAGGAAAACCAGGATACAAATTGGATTGAAAAGGGTTAAAAGTAGGTTCGTTCTTAAATTCTGCCATGTGAACATATCCTTAAATTATTTATCTACATCTTAACCTGATGTGGTGCAGTTTGACATCACAACAACTCTGCCCTCACAGAGCCGGAGCCGAATTCTCGCAGGGGATCCGACCTGGCCATCTGCAGGTGGCATAAGACGACTGGCATCTCGTGTAAAAGGGCCATAAGTCTTGAGATTTGTAATAGAAGAACAACGTGATGGTCATGGAGGGATGTGATGAAACATGCAAGAGTATATCTACCCAAACATATGGATTTATCAGTTTCTCTGTATACATACAGCCTCAGCCTGGGCTCCCACGAGCGCATTTGAATTGCGTTGAACGCACAAATAATACGCAGTACATTGCGGCAATTCAAATTCATTGACTTTCATTGTCGCACTAGCGTTTTTTTCATGCATATGAAACATGAGTAAAAAAAAGAAAGCAGCATGTTCTATTTTGCTGCGCATTACGCCCCATTGTTCTCTATGGGTGCGTACTAAATGCCGTACGTACGCAACTACATAGCATATGTGCAACATTGCTAAGTGACCATGAGCATTTTACGCTTACAGACGGCTTTTGCCACATGCCCATGTGCGCCCGGCCTTGGGGGCGATGCATAATTTCCTCATTTCTGATCCTGAAATCTAGAAGTGTGGTCTTAATCTCAATACCCCCTTTTAATATACCACATGATATTACAGTGGTGCCAAGGTAACATGAAGACTGTTGTACTAGCGGCTCTGGCGCACGCACCTGAATGTGTACTGCCACATTTCCTGCCAGGCGCGGGCTCCTCTGTAATAGCATCTAATCACCGAGGGTTTCGGGAGCCAGACGCTCAGCAATCAACTCATTGATCGAGTAGCTTGATTTAGAGAAGACGGGTCTTTTCCATAAAGGTTTTAGGATGCCACAAAGAACGGCGGGCAACAAGGCCGAGTGCCCTATTTATACAGAACAATTAACGCTGACTTAATTGCTGAATCATGTGAAGCTGAATGACAGTTATTCAGTGTAAACGATAATTAGTGTATTTATAGCTCACCACTCGGGTTATAGGCATAAAATCCTCAAGTCAACAGGTAGTTGTTTATCTATGAACAGGTAGTTGTTAATCTATGAATTACTGCCCGGTTATGTGAATGAAGGCAGGTTTTACTGTGAATCGGGGCTGCCAGCCCTCCTCAACCGATGACCAAATCACCGGAGCCACCAGGATACCCAGAAACCATCTACTCCAATACAAGGAGAAGGAAAGAAACAATCGTGTACCTCTAGTAGTGACCTACAATCCGCAGCTAGAAATACTAAGGAAAACTGCAAAGGAACTCCATCACACCATACACAAGGATGACCGTCTGACCACCATATTCCCAGACTCTCCCCTTCTATGTACAGGCAACTCCCAGATTTGAGGAACTTTATAATTAGGAGTGCATTACCCTCTGACACACAAAAAGGAACTTATCCCTATAATGTAAGGAGCTGTAAGACCTGCTCACATGTACTGACTACGCATAGGATACAGATCACCAACACACAGCAGGACTATAAGATCCCAGGACATTCACATGTTGTGTACCTGATCATGTTCAGTAAATGTCCTGTTGGGGGTCTTTATTTTGGAGAAACAGGACAAAAACTGAGAGCCAGGATGAGATCTCATCGCCACTCAATTAGATTAGGAAAGACTGAACTACCTGTGGCCAAACATCTTTTTGTGGCCATGGATACAACATGGAACAGATGAGAGTTATCATACTGAAGGGCAACTTCAAGTTGCAGCGTCACAGTAGATTTTGGGAGTATAACTTTATGGCCATTTCTGAATGAACCTCAGAGCGGGATTCTTGCATCAGTGGAGAATATCAAAAGGTCTGAAGGAGGTCAAGAGGGTTGTCTTTAAGGAGAGCACTAATGGGGTGTGTAGGGGCACCTGGGGGTGGGTGCTTTGGTGAATGGCGTCGTCTCTCCCTAAAGAGAGCACCCAGAAGGGGTGCTATTCCCAATCATTGCTTTACAGACTTGGTAAAAACTCATACATTGATTTGAAGGAATGCTGCCATCCAATAGGTGGCGCTGCAGAGATTTGTTCCAGCTTCCTTGTTTGCAGGTCTGAAGGAGAGATTTTACATCCCTTGTCACTGGACTAATTACTGTTCTGGTCATCCCTCCCTGGTATTTATCTAAATGCTATTAATCCCAACATGTCTGTGCCCTCTTACCCTCTCTGCCTCTTGTATTTATTTACCATGTTCGTGCCCTCCCATGTGATCATGTGTCATAGTAAATATGTCTTTGGCGTATGCCTGACAAAGACCCCCGAACCACACTCAGGGGGTACATATACCGTGTTGTATAACCTTTGTTTGAGAGGAGATGGAAAACAAACTCGCAGGAATTCTGTGATTGTTTTGGGTTTTGTTTTTATAGCGTTCACCATTCAGTAAAAACAACATAAATTTTCTTAATTTGGATCAGCACAATAACCGAGATACCAACTTTATACAGATTTTCTTAATTTTTTTAAACATTTTTAAAGAAAAACAATTGAATCGGCATCGCCACGTTCTGAGACCCATAAGCTGTGCGAGGGCTTGTTTGTGGCAGTAGAGTTGTAGTTTTTATTGTTACCACCTCGAGTCCACATGTGACTTTTGGATTGGTTTTTATTGCATTTTTGGGAGGTTATCACGGCAAAAATGGCAATTCTGGCATTACTTTCAAAAATTATTTTATTGGCGAAATAAATAGCAAAATATTCCCATTCTTTGGGTCGTTATGAACACCGTAATACCCATTATGTGCTGCTGCTCAACACATGCTGGGTATTTTAGCCATTTAAAAAGGGTTTTTGTAAGAAAAAATATGTTTTATTAAACTTTTTTGACACTATTTCTTAGTTCCTCATTTCTAGGATAACACACTGCATTACTTATGTATTGCATTCTACAATGTCTATGACATCAGCCTATTAGACGCTGCTGCAGGTGGGGTCTAGTAAGATGAGATACATGGCAGATCACTGTCAGGCCTCCGGCTGCCCTGGAAACCCATTGGTACCTTGTGATTGCATTGCGGGGTGTTGACGGGTGACAAAAGGAACCCTCCTCTCTGTCATCTAGTTAAAGGCAGCAGTTGCTATTGATTGTGGCAAATAAGGGATTAAACTGCCAGGATCTGAAATTTCTCCATTCCTGGCAGGTGGTTATGGTCAGCCAAGCCACTGCCTTAAAAAGATGTAGGTGCAGGTTTAAAGCCCAGTAGTAACCGCTGTAAAAAAAAGACATATTTGCAATCAGTAAGGGGTGACTGCAACTCTTTATTCACACTTTGCGGTTTTGCTGTGATTTTTCCAAAACTGCTGTAGACTGCTTTGATTTTGGAAAAAAAAAAATCACTGCAAAAACTGATATAATTGCGACTGCGTAAGGCAATATAATTGACCATGTGTCCACTGCAGCCAATGACTGGCTCTGTTTAGCTAGAGATTACCTACAGCGGTCACATGACCCAGTGTCATAATATGTTCACTCTCCAAGCCCACAACGATGTCATGCCCAGGCACTGAAGTTCCAAGTGCGGCCCCATCTCTCTGCAATGCAGGGCAACTCAAGCCCTAAGGTGCTGGAAACATCGACCGCTGGCATGAGGGGTATGGCTGCACGTATGGAGAGGGAGTAAGGCCGGACGAATCTGGCATTGGAAAGTTTAAATGGTCATTGGACATTTAAAAGCAATTAGCAAACTCTGCAAAAAACTGCATTTTTCGGCATTGAAAGCAGTGAGGATGATGAAGGTAGTTAGATCATCTGTTGTACGCTCACCATATGTTAGGGATACGGTCATGTAGTAATTGCAGGTGACAATTCCTTTTAGCCTGATGTCACCATTTTACTGGAGTGCGTTTGCTATTACTAAATTAATATAAATGAGCTTTTACAAGAAAGTCTGGATTAGATTATAAAAAAAAAAAAGTCGAGTCAGAAGTTAGTCACCGTCACTACAGGCAGGTGACTCTTTAGAGAGGACATGGTAATTATGGGAACGAGCAGGCAATGTTGCGCTGCTGCAGCCTGAGGGCTCCTTCAGAATGGCGATCGCGATATCGCCGCGAGAAAATCATGGCAAAATTGCAATTTTGCTCATGAGGTGCCTGGGCATCAGCGATGCTTTTTCTTGCAAAAACATCGCTGCCGCTTGCGATTTTCTTGCGTGTTTTTCTTACAATAGACCATAGGCATTTCTAATGTTAAAAACGTATCACATTGCACGAAAAACGCAAGTCCGTGCTTTGCGATGCGATAAAACTGACTAATTGACTTCTGGCCTTGGGGTTTTTTGCCTTCCTCTGGATCAACACAGTAGGATAGACAGGCTGGACTAGATGGACAATGTCTTCATTCGGCCTTACATACTATGTTACTATGTTACTATAAAAAGGAAGCTCCATAGGGAAACACTGGAGATAAAAAAAACCAGCAAAACGCAGAAAGATAGAGCCTGCTGCGTTCTTTTTTTTAGTCACTCCACATCACATGAGTAGGGAAAAAATAAATAAATCACAAATGGGAATGAAACCATTGAAAATCATTGGTTTCATAATTCTGTTATTCACTCACTCCTATATTGCTCAAAGAAATGCGCAATTTTCTCGCAAATATGAAGGTATCCTAAGGCCAATCTCACACATTGCTTTTTCCAACGTTTAGCGCTGTTTTAAAATGCCGCGCTGGACATTGTAAAACGCTCTCATTTCAATGGGGTTTCGCAGACTAGCGTTTGAATGCGGCGTTTCTAACACCGCGGTTTTTAAGGTGCTGTCTGTTCTATTTTCGTGCGTTTTAGGTCTTTTTAACACACCTCATCGCCCATCACAATGGTGGGTTGCGTTAAATGCTGTTTAATGTGTTTGAAAATGCTGTTCGGATTGCAGTTAAAAACGCAACGTTTTACCGACGGTGTGTGTGAGAGCGTACGAAGGCTCTTTTCAGAGTTCTCGTCAGGCTATGTTGATTTTTCTTCCGGTTCTGTTCCCGGTTTCCATCTCGATGCAGTTTTGGCATGCAAGACAAAAACATGAGACGGAGGTAGGGGGTAAAGACGCAATGTAAAGAGAGCCTCAAAAAGGCTTGTACCAAGGTTATAGTAGTGGAGATACTTGCTGATTGGTGGCGGTCTCACTGCTGATCCCTGCCAATCTCAAGAACGGTGGTCCCGTGTCTATGCACTTTACTACGGGGTCGCCTTTCACCCCCCCCCCCCCCCCCAGTGAGGTCAGAATGAATGGAGTGCTGGCCGGGCATGTGTGGTCAAGTGCTCCATTTGTTTCAATGGGGCTGACGGAAATACTTGAGCGCTTGAAGTTCGGGTAGCTCCGCAGTCCCGCTGAAAGTGACTGGAGCTTCAGTGCGCTTGTACGATCAGCTCTATTCAGCCTTCTTTTCACTGCAGTAGTTACCCTGCAGGGAGGAGGACAAGTGATGCTTATCGGTGGGGTCTCAGCAGTAGCATGCCCATCAATCAGCAAGTTATCTCCTATCCTTAACCCAATCACGCTCCTTGACGCAGTTACATAATGGAGTTTCATGAGCCGCTTCATACAACTGCATTTTTTGGTGGGTTTTTTTTTACAGCTGACACCCACCAGCGGTCCCACAGATTGCAGCTGTAAACCATTTAAATGCTGCCGTCAATTCTGAAAGCGACATTTAATTGTGTCGTTCAGTTGCCATGGCAGCCAAGGGCCTTCTGAAAGGCTTCAGGGTTGCCATTGCAGATTGCTTTTCAAACCATACCAATGATTGCCAGTCAGATTGTTATATAATGTAATACTATGGTATTACAGCATACTACAGGAGTGAGCAAACCAAGTTCATATTCCCTATAGTGACTTAAAAAAAAAAAAAAAAAAGTAAAAATCAGTTTAAAAAAATTATTTAGCAATTTTGCCATAGGCCCAATGCACAGGGAGCTGCGGATCACGCAGCAAATACAGCCCATAGGACATGCATAGAAAAATGCATTTCCATGCCCATGAGCAGTAATCCACTGTGATATTTCGCTTGTGGGGTGGAAATCGCAGTATGAACTATTCTAGTCCTATCCACGTCAGTGTCGGCCCAGCGTCTCTACACTGCACGTGTGGCTGTGCGCCAGCCGGCACATCTGCAGAGCAGAGGGAAGACTGTGTCACTGCTGGGGCACAGGGTTGTATCAGACTGTGAGGATCTCGCAGTTGGAATCCCTCCCGGCCGTCTGCATTTGGCCTTGTACATTATAAAAAAAACGTCTAAATAAAAAATCCACACAACCATATTTGGTAAGCAGCCATAAAAGTCCAATTAAAGTACCGCATTATTTACCCCTCATGGTGAACCACATCAGAAATAAAAAAAATACACAATGTCAAAATTGCACTTTTTTGGTCACCTTGTCCCCAAGAAAAAAGGTAATAGAAGCCAAAAATCATATGTACTCCAAAATTATACCAATTGAAACTACAGGACGTAGCGCAGAAAATGAGCCCTCGCACAACTATGCCCCCCCCCCCCCCGAAAGATGGCGGAATCGCCCTTTTTTTCCCTATTGCACTTCGCTTGAAATTTTTATAAAACTTTTTTCAATACATTACAAGGTACATTACATTGTACCGCTGAAAAATACAACTAAATAAATAAGATTTAGGATTTTCTTAAAACCAGAGAAAAAAAAAGGCTGCGTCCTTAAGGGGTTAAAAACAAAAGCCTGTCAAATCTTTCCAATAATTCAAAGGATTTTAACCAAACGTATTTTTACCCCTTCTGACATAAAGGACATATTCCTGTTAATAATTGTCACACTGACAAAAAAACATAAACAAATGGTTACATCTGACAGACACACAGCAAAGCCCGGGTAACATGAACACATCTGCCTGGAGGACCTCTCCGCTCTGATCCCTAAAAGTTGTCACTAATGTAAAAAAGTATCTATTGGGCTTTAAATGCTAAATGAACAAACAAGATAACTTGCCTTAAAAGCAGCTTCCTAAAGACAAACAGGGATGCAGCCGCAGCTGCTCCATCTGCACACTGACTCTATAACGTGGCAGCGCCGGCCCCGCCAAGACTCTGAAATACTATGTAACATGTTGGCTGCAGGCAAGAGACGGAGCACAAGAGATCTCGGCCCCTATAATCCCCCCTGCAGGCGATGGAGCCCACCCATCACCACAAACTGTGCTCACCAGCTGTCTTGTGCTCGCCTCTCATCTGACATATGGAGACAAAGCGCGGAGTCTTGTGGCTTCTGCCCCCCAAACAGGAGTTACACAAACCTCACTGCAACTTCCCTCCAGACTATAAAGGTGCCGCCGCTCACCTTACGATAGACGGGGAACCAGCTGGCAGCGCCGTACAGCCAAGATCACAACAAGGAGAGCAGAACCCTCCTGCCATGAGCACAACAGGCAGGTAAACCCACAGGAGGAGGGACCTTCTCACTACAGCTGGGATAGACATAACCAGACGATCGCCGCACAGGTGCTATTCACAAAAAGCAAGCCAAGATCTTGGAAGTGATAGCATGTAACGCCGCATTTACGGGCAACAATTGCCGACTTTTTTGCTTTCAAATGCTGAGTTTTTACACGTAAAAATAATTGTCTGGAATCCTCCTCATTTCCCTCATTATCTAAGTAAACGTTGTATGTATGTGGTTTGCTCAGATGGGCCATGGGAAAAATCCCCTGGCGGAAGGGTTTTTAATTCTATTTAATTGAAAGCGTGAAGGAAAAGCTGTGTTGAATAAACAAGTAGTCATTGTGTTTAGCACAAACGATCCCCCCTCCACTCAGCTCGTTTGAATGACTGAGCGAATGCCTAACGATAAGCGAACAAATTAACGTCTATTTTTGAAACTGAGCGATAAACAACAAGTGAACGAATAGCGCACGATGGCTTCGCGTTTACACGATTATCGCTTACTTTCGCTTGCTTGGACCAAGGTTGCCTGCACACGGAAATGCATAGGATACTCCGGAGCGGGCGCCCGCCTCTGGATTCTGGAGCAAATGCCTTCCATAACATGCTATGGAAAAGTGAACCTTCCTGCACACGAGCAGAAACCAATTGCGGTTTCTGCTCGGGGAAGAAAAATCGTAGCATGCTCCATTTTTGCACAGATTCTGCACGGACGGCTTCTATTGAGGTCAATAGAAAGCCTTCCAATCCTTCTGAAATTGACATTGCGAAAAGGTCACAGGAAAAGCAGGAGTTAAAAATAATTAATAATTAAAAATCGGTACTGCGCATGTCCGACGGCTCGCTGTGCAGACCATCCACAGTACAGATGAAGCAGAGAAAGTCAGGTATGCACGGACGCCGCTGCTGCCAGGGCAGAGCTCTGCTGCAGGATTCTGCATGCGGAATCCGATCCGCCCGTGTGCAGCTGGCCCGATTCTGAGCGATGATTGCTGCGTGTAAATGAATCTGTTTTATTTAAATCCTGGTAAACTGCAGCTTCTGAAGATGTGCATTTAGGGTCTGTTCACCTAGTGCCAATGCTGCGTATATTCCACAGCGGAACATTCTGCTGCAAAATTCACAGCATTTCTGCATCAAAAAACGCATTAGAATCCACGACATTGGAATTGGCTACATATCTGCCGCTGATTTCCGCATCTGCGTCTTACTCTCTCATCTGACAGTACTTTGCGCTGGTCGTGCACCCAGTTTTCGATGCAGAAATGCTGCAGATTTTGCCAACGCAAATCCACATCATTTCCAGTACGTGTGAACACTCCTTAGGGTCCTTTTACACGGAACGATTGTCAGGCGCTTCAGCGCTCGCCCCAGTGAATCCATCCTTTTTGCTTCCGGCCGCCTGCCTCCATTCACCGTAAACATGCCCGCCCGTTTACCCTCGATCATTCGCCATTCAGTCGCTGCCGCAAACCTGAACAATTACCGTTCAATATAAAAGGGCCTTACATGGAGCAACGATCACTCAGACTAGGAAAGTCGCTGAAGTGTACAAAACAGTCATTTGTTAGCTTTTGGATAACCCCTTCTACGCCAGCTGGTTCAGCTTGTATACAGAACAGCTAATCTCAGACACCCACACATCACTACATTGGGGTTTGTTCACCTGAGGTGGATTTTGGTGCAGCATACTTTCGGCTGTGAATCCACACCAAGTTCCTTGTCATTGGTGCAGATTTCGATGCAGATCCACAGCAGATTTCACCTTCCCAGTTGCAGGGGTGAGCCAGCTGCAGATCCATGTCAAAACCTGCCCCAAATCCACTATGTGTGAATGCACCCTTATACTCCACAGCTGCATTCACAATTCTGCAGGCTCCACAGCTGAAATTTCCCCAGAGCCCAGATACATCAGCTTATGGGGTTATTTCATCATGCAGTTTTTCCAGAAAGTTTACTTTCTCCAAGAATTCTAGCAACGGATATAAAGTGGAACAATCCTGGGCTTACAGCATCAATCATCACATTTGCTCCAGTAAGCCACGTGTAAGCTACCATGCAGAGCCTATAATTACCCGGATGCACTTATGTACGGCATATGCCAGATCTGTAATAGTTTCCAGTAACTGCAGACTATGGACATATCAGCAGCGGATTTAAGTGAATTCCCATTTAATAGGTAATGCTTTAGCATTTCATGTAATTATGAATATCGCCGTCACCGTGGCGCAGGCCAGGGGCGAATAAGGTCAAGATATGAAAAGAAAAAAAATAAAATTTGATGGTCTCCAATGTTTTTTTCCTTCTTTCTCAAGTTCAAGCTTTTTCCACTCTTCCCTTTTATCATCCGCAGTGATTGCTAATTATCACCCTTCTGAAGAGAGGTGGCCCCGATGGTTGCAGCTCTGCTCGCTACCTGAGTGATTGGGCACAAGCACTGTGACTCCTCCTCGGGTCGGTCTGACGTCACGCGTATGGTCCAAGCTAATTAGCATACGGCGCACAAACAACTTCTGGGGTT
This sequence comes from Eleutherodactylus coqui, assembly GCF_035609145.1. NCBI lineage: Eukaryota > Metazoa > Chordata > Amphibia > Anura > Eleutherodactylidae > Eleutherodactylus > Eleutherodactylus coqui. The sequence continues at coordinate 49,358,639 of NC_089842.1, read as the reverse complement.
ACCCCATTTCCCTTAAAATAAGATCTACCCTGAAAATAAGCCCTACCATGATTATGGGGGGGGATTTTCAGATAGGCTTGAAATATAAGCCCTACCCTGAAAATAACTGCATTACATTAAAGAAAAAAAAGGAATACATTACCTAGCAGGCTCGGTAATGCCACACGGCTCAGCCAATTCATAAATCCCACCTCCACAACATGATGGCTCTGATTGGTTCTTTAACTGTTGCTCAGCCAGTCAATGCAACTCTCAATTAACCAATCATAGCCATGTCATTGGTTTATCAAGCGCTGCATTGAATCATTCTCAAGCGCTGCTGAGCCAATCAGAGCCATCGCTTCCTGGAGGCAGGATTTAAGACCATAACGAGGAAGTGATCTTCTGTGGGTGGTCAAGGACTCCAAGAAACGTGGTCTCTGGAGTGCAGCAGGAGGGGCCTGGACTGAGTCTGCTAAGTATAATAAGACACCCCCCAAAAATAAGACCTAGCGCTTCCTTTAAAAGTTTAACTAAACATTTTAGAAACTTCTGACATGTCTTAGTGACTGAAATGAATGGGTAAAAGCGGTCATCTGAGCGCAGTGCCAGTTGGGGACGTTTCTGGCTTTGCTTGGAGCGGTATACAGGCTCCATAGAAAGTCTAAGGAGCCCATACGTTGCTCACTGATGAAAGTCTCAGACAAGTACATGTTTTAGTGATCGGTGGAGGTCTCAGTAACTCGACCCCCACCAGTCACAATATCTTATGACAGGTCACAAAGTTTTAAAAATGTTTAGTTATATTTTAGTGGATCCTAATGATGAAATTAAGAACTAAAAATGCAGAAAGGCAATAACATTTTTTTTACTTTTTTTTTTTTTCAAGCACCTGCCCGACATTCAGTAACGCAAATTACACGAAGGCTGCTTTCATACAGCCGAGAAACGCATGACCAATTATTTTTAATGGGACAGTAAAACATATTGCACATGAGTCCGGTTTCCCATTGAAACAGTTGCCGATCCTCCGTTGCGGCTAAAAGCCGCGCTGAAGGAACGCTGCTTTACTAAAGTGACGGGAGGTGTTAACATAAAAACGTCTAGCATCGCTGTGAAAACACGATGGCGAGCGCAATATCGGATTGTGTGTGTGGCCTCATTGCTCATATTTTCCTCAGTTTCACCAAACTAATGGAGTATTCACACAGGCAAGTGTGATAGAAGTCTGATTGCTTTTGCAATCTGCGTTGTGAGAGAAACCTTTCGCCGTTCTTACTATTTTTTACATGTGAAAAATCACATTTCAATCGTTAAAGAAAAATTGCACCAGCCTTGCATGAAAATCGCAATCAAATAGACGTGCGAGGCTATTATTTTCAGGCTGCCATAGGAACAAAACAAGAATTGCCAAAAAATAGGACATGCTGCGATTTTTCTACATCAGACCATCGGCCCGACAGAAAAATGACGCATGTGAATAAACAGTTTTAAACTAAAGTGCTCTTTTCACGTACATAATGCAATCGGACAAAACGCGTGCGTAAAGCGTCGCCTGCGTGACTACGCAAATATGCTGTATACACATGACCGCTTTCTTTTTCAATCCTGACAAATTGGTCCGATATTGTGCAATTTTCACCCACGATTCGCATCAACACATAAATGGTCGTTTTATTATTTTGTGGTCATGATTGTTCCAAGCGTTAAAAACGGATCATAATTGCATCAAATGAGTGCAATCCATTTTTTTTTTTTAAAGCACCCATTGACTTGAATAGGACATGCTGGGGTTTTTTTTTTGCTCGGATTGTTAGTCCAATAAAAAAAAACAAAACAGGATTTTTGGTCTAACTTACTGAAAAATCTCTTTCTCATCTTGTTCATTGGGGGACACAGCAAAGACCTTGGGTATAGCTTCTGCCACTAGAAGGCGACACTAAGCATAAAAGTGTTAACTCCTCCCACTAGCTATACCCCCCTGCAAGCAGCATGCTAGCTCAGTTTGTATGCAAGCAGTAGGAGCAGCCAGTAGGATACAACAATAATAGATGGTAACCATACTCACGAACTGTAACTCATTCCAGCACCGCGTGCGACCACACCAAGGATCCTCCAAACAAGAGGAGTATACGTTACAGTCCTTATACCAGACTGGGAGGGTGCTGTGTCCCCCAATGAACGTGACGGGAAAGAGATTTTATGGTAAGTTATACCAAAAATCCTGTTTTCTCATCTGTTATCATTGGGGGACACAGCAAGACCTTGGGACGTTCTAGAGCAGTACCCAAGGGGGTGGGAAAATACAAGAAGCCGCATGTGTAAAGCAGCTTAATCAGCACTTTAACCGTGACTGGCGTTAATGGATGTCTAGGTATCCAGCATGCTCAGAGACGGAGCATAAAGGGGCCTAAGTAACCGCCCCATCCATCCTCCAGGAGAAAGAACTCCTAATAAGGAGCATATGACGAGGCACCCGCCGTCCAAATACTATGAGCCGTAACACGGCCTGAGAATATAACTGCCTGGCACTGTGACCCTGTACTGCAGCGAGCAGAGCCAGTGCAAGGAGTCCAGTCGGAGTTGCCGAGATTACCAGTAGCGAGCCAGCGCGACTGAAGAATGCTACCTGAGAGAGGTACTCTTGCGTAGTCAGACCGAGCCCACTTGCCACCAGAGTGTTCCTCGGGACAAGGCACTACCGAGAAGGATGCCCACCGAATACTTCACTGAAGTGGATCCTGATACCAGCGGCCGCGAGAGAATATACCACAGGTCAATAACGACCGTCTCCTGATGACAACCTTCGTTACAAAATCGGCATCCAAAACAAAGCTGTGGAGCCATCAGCGTCGACACTTCAGGGAGTTGCATGCCAACAGTCGACCTATTGTATGTCAGCTTCCATGTAACTCCAGGACGTCAATAAATAAATAAATGTTGGTATTTGTATAGCGCCAACTTATTCCGCAGCGCTTTCAGGTAATTATTACTTATTACCCCCCACCAAGCTGGGTTCTCATATCACCTTCCCAGTCCCACTGCGAGGGAGGAAGCGCGACGATTCCAGACGCCAATGAAGGAAAAAACTCTTTGCAGATCCATAACCGTTTCTGGCCGAAGTTCCATGTTAACCATTGCTGAAAAAGCTTGCGGTTGAAGGTTCCTGCTTACCTTTTGACTATCTTGAAGGAGTCGTCTTTGCAGCTGACTACCACCAGAACGTGGGGGACCTAGAACCATAGGACTGATCTCTGACCGCAGACCGCATACCTGAAGCGCAGCATGGCTCTGATGCTGCATATCCCAATGGCCCCCAACCGTGACAGCGACTGCGTGGTTAGCTGTAGAGTGAAAAGGACTTGAGTCAAAAGATCCTTCAGCCCTATGATCCTGTGACAAAGCTCACAGCATCCACCTTCTACGTGAAATCATGGGCTTCCGAAGAAGTCTAGCCTTGGAATGGAGACTGACTGGTTAGTTCACTAGGGTTGGCCCCATACCAACTAAATTAGAGACTGCTCTGACTTACAGAGTCCTCCTTACGGCCTGCGTCTGGTCATCCACAATACAGGAGAAACGTGGGCTGTTCTGCACCCATCAGGAGCAGCGGGGGACTCTGTCTTAACCGGTATCATGCCTGTAGGCTACCCACATCCGAACGGGCATGGCTGATAGAACTAGCAGTCCAGGTTCCTAGAAAAAAAAAAACAACACAAGATGCCTTGCAGTCCCGAGACCGCCCGAAAGGGAGCAGCTCACAGCAGATCGGCATGTCATAGAGCTGACTGAAGAGGAGCCAGAATGGCCACTATACATAGACTGTGCAGAAGACGAGATGCACTGACTGAACGTCCCTATCGTCTGTGGCGAGAGCGCACACAGTACGCGGTTGTGGACGGCTCTCCTGTAATCGGAGATTGCAGTAAGTTCGCCTGCTGGAGGTCATCACAGGGCAGCTAGCTGTTAGGTAAAGCTCCGATGCGCGGGATCACCCTCTGCAGAGCGGAGAGGAGGCGCGATGTGTTCGCAGAGTTCCTATGAATAGTACTCTTTCCATCTGGAAGGTACCACAGGTCTCAGCAAGGCCAGAGAAAAGCCAACAGGCCGTATGACAGCCTTGTTCATAGGATGAGGCTTATTCTGGATGGGTCAGAAATGTAGTGAGCGCACATAGTAGGTGGCTCTGGCCAAACCGTCATCCTGGGCATGGACCCTGCGGTACGTCTGGCTGCAGGGAACTGCAGAAGGGGCAACAGGGGAGCTACCGAGGTAAGGCTCAACCCAGTCTGGAGCAGACATGAGGAGCCATGAGTCCAGAGACTCCCTGTACGAGTCCTCCTTTTATACGAAAGGTACCGCAGGAGTCAGCAAGCGGGGGGAGTCTGGGTTAGGAGGTGCAGCTGCATATGGAGTGGTCAGCAGGTCACCATAACTATGAACTGCCGCATGCCGGTGAAGAACAGGCCGCACAGCGGCAATATACCCCGGCCATGAAACAAGTTATATGTAGTGAGCTACGCAAGCTGGCCAGCGGCGATTACAGCAATGAAAAGAAAAAAAACCAACGGAAAAAAATACACCTTGTGGTGACGTACACAGGACGCGTCCCCCAGACGGCGCAGGATCTAAAAACTGCGTCCGTGCAGCGATCAAACTGCGGCCGCACTCTGACACATAGCCGTGCGCTGGTCAACTCAATGGTCGCACAGCAGCAACCTCCAGTACGTGCAGAAGGGGTGTTGCATCTCCCTGCAACTACACGTGGACGCAAATTCGAATGGCCGTGCACAGACAGACCTAACCGCATGCAGATAAGTCACATGACTGCGCAGCGTCACTAGGAAAACACTGTACAGAGAGAATGGGGGGGGGGGGGAGAAAGATCAGCGAACCGCATGATCGCGTGGCAGCAAACTCAAACGGCAACCATCACACTGAGCCACCGCTCAGCAATTACAGTGAAATGCGCAGCACCAAGTCACCACGGATACGAGCTGTGGCGTACTAGAGACGAGCGCGCGTCTGCATTGAACGAGGGCCGCACAGTGGGACCATTCCCTCGTTCCCGCATGGAGGCCATAATGCCGGAGCTGCGCAGCGGCTATGCATGGCCCAGTGGCCTGCATCGCGGAAAAAGAAAACCGCGGGCGGCAAAACACAAGCCGCTGGCAGCCCCACAGTAGCCGCAGGCGGCACATTACAAACTGCGGGTGAACCAACAGGAGCCGCAGGGGGCACATTACAAACCGCAGGCGGCAGCACACGAGCCGCGGGCAGCAAAACATAAGCCGCATGCGGCACAAATACAGGCCCCAGGCGGCATACTAGGCGTGAACAAAGCCACAAAACAAGGCACAATGACCAGCAAAAATGCATGGGGACACCCAGTTACCGTCCGCACGGCGGCTGACTAACAAAATAAACTCACATACGTACCTCTTGACCGAGGTAGGGTGGGTTCCCGGCTCCAGCAGAGCTTCTCCCCACTATCGCCTGCCTTTAGGAAGGGAGAGGATGCCGGACCATAAGGGGGGCTTCTATGCCTGGCGGGTCACATCCAGGTTAGGGCCTGAATGTGCCTCCTTCTCTTCTGAGGGACCGGGCAGACAACAGAAGGTTATTCTCCTCTGTTCGCCGTCCTCGGTGGGTTAACAGGGAGAGTCCTGCCTCCCCGTTATTCCCTGGTCTTCCGGAGAAAAATGAAAAGTAAGAGATAAAAAAAAAAAGTCTCTGTAGGAAAGACCGTCTGCCTCCTACGACACTAAGCTAACAATGGAGCTAGCATGATGCTTGCAGGGGGGTATAGCTAGTGGGAGGAGCTAAGACTTTTATGCTTAGTGTCGCCTCCTAGTGGCAGAAGCTATAACCAAGGTCTTTGCTGCGTCCCCCAATGATACAGACGAGAAATGTAAAATTACACACACACACACACACACACATATATAAATATATCACCATTTAAAATAAAAATTTGTTATTTCCTTTATATTTCAGTCGAATTGTGAGGCGGAAAACTTCTGCGTTTGAATATACCCTGAGGCCTCATGACCACTTGTGGGTCGGATTCCACATGAGGGAGCTCACGGCAGAATCCGACCCCGCCCACAGCCGAGGACAGTGCTTACCTGTCCAGGTCTTCACTGCGCAGGTGTGCAGAAGCACTAGCCGGAACACATGCGCAGTAGAGATTTTTTTTTTATATGTCCTGCTTTCCTACGGAATCCGCAGCCCGTCCGCAGATTGGTTGGCTTCCATCCACTTCAATGGAAGCCGTCTGTGCGGAAACAGCAAAATAGAGCATGCTGCGATTTGTTTTCCAGACCAAAAGGTCCGCAAAACACATCCGCATGCTTCCTTTCAGCTGCGGACGCCCATGTCTTCCTATGGGTCCCCGCAGTTTAAATTTGCCCGTGAACATTGGGCCTTAGGCAGATCAATTAGCTGGGTTTGAGATTTGCTTTGGGCGACTGGGGCAGAATAACAGGCGAATCCTTTTCTCCTATTGTAATCTAGCGCTGGTGACCCGTGAACTGACTTTAGTATTCGGTTTCACCCGTTCACAAGCATTAGGCTGCACCTTACGGCCGGCGAGGAACGCCCGCCATCTCTCCGCAGATGTACTTCTATATACTATAATTAACAAGCAGATTTGTTTGCAGAGAATCAGCGATGCGCAATGACACAAACACCGGATTAGACTATAGCATTGTCTGAAGAGACACCTGGCAGCCGCCGCAGGTCCCGGGGCCAAAACAATCAGGACTTTTATGTCCCTCCTTATGTACTTTCTGACCTGGATCACATATGAGCCCTACAAAGGTTTAGGTATTACTTGATGGAAGAAAGAAAAAAACTGAAAATTTGGACGGTGTATATCAGCATTCTCCCCTCCCGATATGCAGAAGGAGACGTGCCGGGAGCACTGCAAATTAGATTTACCAAATTTACAAACTTTCAGCTAATGATTGTCAGCGCTCTCTGTACATAATAATGGGCAGGCAGCTGTCAGTCAGGGATGGGAGGGCGGGGTAGGTGGTACTAGCCCGCAGCGCATGACTATCCAGGAACCCCTTCCCGCTGTAGGACGTAAATTTACGCCCTGCAGCGTCGGGGTAAATATGAAGTGAGATTGTGGGGCGACCTCTCTTCATACAGTGCGGGCGCCAGCTGCTTATTACAGCTGACGCCTGCGGGCAATAGCTGCAATCAGCCGCGCGGCCAATCCTTTAAATGCCGCTGTCAATTCTGACCGCGGCATTTAAATTCCCACTGATGCCATATTTGAGGCACTTGCAAAAACATAAAAGATTGAAATAAACAACATCCACATACAAACAACTACGAAGTATTATCCAACGAAAGCAAATATGCCTATTGAGACTAGGAACGTCTCCCACGGCGAGGGAGAGAGGCAGAAGGTGGATGAAGCAGAAATAGCATTCACGATAATTTGCTAACATTTGTGAAGGGCTTTACTAGTAGGCAGAACAAATAGAAAGAATGTCAATAGATAGAGTGCAATGTAAAGTCTAAAAGGGCGAAGTACTAAAGGCCAAACAGGGAAAGTAACTGCGCCCAAGTACAGGGTCATTACTAGTGGCCGTGCCGATGTGAACCCCCATAACTCCCGCGTAATGAGGCGCGGATACAGAAATCTGATATCAATGGAAACAGAAACTCAAAAAGTTTTGTTGCACAACCTCAAAAACGTTCCCCACATGAGGGGCGATCGCTGTGACCCCCTTTGTCACTCTCACAGAGTTAAGTTTCTGCCTTACACGTCGTAGAGTATCATGACTGAGATTAATTTGATCACCATTTTGCGGAGGCTAAATTCTGACTTTTCTCAGAATTGTGAAGCTGATATCCGTTCTTCTGTATGGGGGGGGCTGTGATGATGGGTGCGGCTGCATAATATATGGGGGGCTAGGATGACTGCGGGGGTAGGGAGGAGTAGACCCCCAAGCTTCAGGTGTATATAACCAAAATTTGCACGTAAAGGAATCGCATGCACTGATATACGATGATAACAGTTGTCCCATCCCATTGGAATAATCGTGTATATTAAGGCCTCATGTCCACGGGGAAAATAAGAATTAAAATCCGCAGCGTTTTTCCCGCACGCGGATCCGCGCCCCATAGGAATGCATTGACCACCCGCGGGTAGATAAATACCCGCGGATGGTAATTAAAAAATTTCTGTAGCATGAAAAAAAACGGACATGCTGCATTTTAGTGCGGATCACGCATGCGGGAGCTCATAGAGCACATAGCTCAGTTGATCTCCCGCATGAAAAATAAAAGACAATTACAGTGCATCCGCAGCCCAAATCCGCAGCGGATCTGATTTTCCCCGTGGACATGAGGCCTAAGGAATTGCCGTGCGTTCCATTCCTGTATATTAAAAAAATGTGTCTTGGTAATTTTTACTTTAAAAAAAATAGAGATTTAAAAAAAAAAAAAAAAAAAAAAAAAATCAATGAAATACTTCATTTTCTGACAAGTTGCCCGGCTGTAAGACCAACATAACGTAAAATATAATCGCTCCGGTGTGGACAAGGATGATTGCTTTGCACAACATTGTCCATGTACCCAGTTAGGGCATACATGTGGGGGCAAATCCAGGAGGTCACCTTAACGAGCCCCCTTCAGTAACCACACTGTGAATATTACTGGTACGTGCCACTTTTAGGGTTAACTGGTGCTGCTCACGATTTATTGTTCGAACGTGCGAATGATATTAGCCTTCGCTCTCGGGCGGCCGGCTTATACAACAGATGCATCGATGGCTCAAATGAGAAATAGTTCAGTCGTTCACATTCGCTGTATAAGCAACTGAGAATCAATATTTAAGCGGCCCTGCTTGTCTTCTGTATACCCCGCTCGGAGCACAAAGTGATCGCTCAACGTTTGAGTGATCACCTTGTGCTTAAAGGCACACAACGATTATCGCTCAAAAGGCATCTTTCGAGCCATAATCATTGTGTGTAAATGGGCCTTCAGTTCTTTGCACCAGCATTTCTCAGTTTCTAGATTACTGGACACCAAATCATAAGGAATTGGTTGTATATGCGGATTATTGTCATTTTCTGAAGTCAGTTAATTGCGTACGGCTGCTTCATTCTGGCTTATTACGCACACAGACATAGGCTGTCAATATGCCTATTATCAAAGTTAATTTCTACTGTGAATATGGCCGCCTGCAGACGAGTGGGTCGGATCCGGCGGCGAGGATTCTCGCCGCAGGACCCGACCCGAGCGCCTGCAGGGACCAGCGCGTACTCACCCTCGCCCGTGGCTCCGGCTATTTGATGTTCCGGCTTGCTGGGCAGCCGGCGCATGCGCAGACTGAAGCCGTCAGCGGATGAGTGATGTTCGCAGAGCCCCGCACAGAAATGGAACATGCAGCAGTTTGTTTGCCGCGCGAGATTTCGCACGGTCAAACCGCGGCATGTTCTGCATAGGATTGCATTTGCTAAAGCAATCCTATGCAGGTTTCCAGCGGCGGAAATCCCGCCACGGAATTTCTGTTCGTGTGCAGGCGCCCTATACTTGTAGGGGAAAAAAAACAAGAAATAAAAAGTGAAAGGGTTTTCCGGGACACTTAACTTTTTGTTATTGATGACTGACAGGTCACCAGTAGATGATACGAGGCGACCAGCAGTTCGGATCCCTGGTGCTGCTGTCGCTATGGTCAGCAGAGGAAGTAGAAAGCGTTGACCAAATCGCAACGTCACATGTTGGTATTGCAGGCGCATCTCCCATTGAATTCAATAGGAGCTTTGCTGTAGTACCAACCTGAGCCTCTGCAATATAGACAGCGCTATCTGCTTCCTGTGCTAAATGCAGTGGTAGTAACCACAGACATTAATTACTGATTACCTGTCATCGACAGCAGAAAAAAAACTAAATAGTAATACCCCTTTTAAGGTTAAATATGGCCCCTTTTGAAGGGCAGCAGGGAAGTGACATAAATCTGTATTCCCTAGCTTATCCGAATAATTACTGACTAGATAGACAGATACAGCCAGCCAGTATATATGGCGTTAGTAATGAATTGTTGGTGCTCCTGCAGAACGTTTAGGTGGGCCGATCACCGCTGAGCATCGCTCACTTCTCGCCGATATTCTATGTGAAGCGCTGAGCGTTTAGACACAGCAAGAAGTCAGCCAACCAGCCATCATTTTTCTGTTGGTTGAAGCTGATGGACAACCTAACAGTAAACGACGGCTTTGCAGTTAGACGTAGCGATTATCGAACATTTTTGTTCATTTGAATGAATTTTGCGCAATACGATAATCGTCCCGTGTAAAAGGCCCTTTACTCATATATCGCTGCACTGATTTGATAACAGAAGCAAAGTAAAACCAGTCCTTAACTAATCTGAGAGCAAACATGTAAAGGTAACCTGCCTGCGGTGTGTACTTACCTGGGATGACAGCGGCTGAGCACCTCCTAACAGCGTGGGAGTCTGCACCACTATGTAGGTCACCCTATAGCAGTGCAGAAGGATAAACAGACGGTCTTATGGAGTGGGCCGGGCGTTATGGCCTCACATTGACATCGCAATTTTTTTTTCTAAATGAGCTAAAAATACAAGGACTTTTGTCGTATAAGGGAATCGCATGCACAGCAATTATGGTACTTAATAGCTTAATTATCAGAATTTAATAGAGCAACTAATAATTGGTATTTAGCAAGCTGGATGCTGGTGAGCCAGAAGGCAGTGCAGGAATCGAGCTCGCTGCTGATTGTCTTGTATACTGCACAAGCCCAACGTTGATTGGCTGAGGCTCAGCCAATCAGTGCTCTGTTTAATTCCTGCACTGTCTCTTGGCTCATCAGCACATCCTGCTTTTCCGGGGCCTAATGGCAGCGGTGGGACTAGTACCCAGCTCACATTTCTGACTGAAGTCACAATTGCACCTCAGCATAACTGCTCAGATATTCAACAGAAGCCCAGACTGGCCGGACACGTTCTACGACACCGAGCGAAGGGCGAGCGACCTTTCTGGGAAGATTTTTTCAAAGAAAGATTTTTCATTTGTTAAACAAAAATACCAAATGTGGCCCCCTCCTTCCCAGGCGCTAACAGCCTATCAGCCGGTTTAAATCATCATTTAGTTGCTCGGCAAGGTTCCCAGGCAGCGGACCCCAGCCAATCAGCTACACGCTGTCAGTGCCGCAATACACAGCGATCGGCGCAGAAGCAGATGGCTCCAACCCATGTAGTGGCCAACGCTTGTAATTGCAGGCACAGTTGTCAGTCCCTTATGTACTGCAAGGCTAAGAGCAGGCACCCGAACAGCTGATAGTTCGGAGCGGCGGACTCCAGCCGATCAACTATTGATGAGCTGTCCTGAGGGTAGGTCATCAATACTATTTGGATGAAAAACCCATTTAAATGTCACCCAACGAGCGATCATTTTGCTTGAAACTGTCCATTTTCATCAGCTGTATCTAATGTGCGTGGGAACCTAAGGACTGTTGCAATTCCAGTGCAGGACTGCTGCATGTCCCAACCACCATATCATGCGCCAGCTGCAGGCCAATGACACTGCAGACACGTGCGGTAGAGCGGCTCCTGATGACAGCCGCAGCGCTGTGCTGGAGTGTCGTACAACGGATCTGAAAGGCATCTGATGGACTTCATTGAAGGAAACCTGTCATCACCTACAAGCACCGCAGACTATGTCTGACCGGGCCGAGGAGTCCAAGGATGTGACTTTTAGGGCTCATTCACATGAACATTATGTCGCCAGGACGCTACAGAAATCCACTCGGCTAAATGTGGTATTTAATGCGGGATTGCTGGCAGACTAAAGGGGCATTCTGGAGATGGCACGCTTTTACCTTCCCGCTCGATGGGTTAAAACTGATAGATCGGCGGGGTCCAAGCACTGATCCTGATAGTGGGAGACCTGTGCCCCCCTTATTTCTCAGTACAAGGATCATCAGGCTTTTAGGACATACCTTCCAGCTGTCCGCTGTGATAGCAGATGCTGGCCGGAAGTCCGGGTCATCCAGCGCGAGCTGCACTTTATGGCGGTACGTGGCGTATACGCTGCGTCTTTCAAGACACGAAATCCACATTGTCTCAGGGCTAATGCCCACGGACGGCGTTCCCTGCGGCGGAATAACGCAGCTGTTAGGTTCTATTGAATAACAGCTCGGTGCTCACATGCGGGATTCTGGCGTGGATTTCCTCCTCAGGAAAAAAAATCGCGGCATGTTCTAGTTCACTGCGTTTCCGCCACGGGCACTTGCGTTTTTAGTGAGACATTACCTAAACGAACGCACCTGAAGGCCGCTCTCACGCAAGCGGTATAGCTCTCCAATAGGGCCTCTCAGACACGCGTTTGAACGTGGCGTTTTCTAACGCCGCGACTTTTGCGCGCTCTGCTCTATTGTTCCGCATTCAGCGCTCCTCATCACCCATCACGATGAAGGGTGCGCTAAAACCCGCTGTCAGAAACAGGAACCTGCGGCCAAAAATGAAAGGAAAATCGCAACAAATGGCAGCGTTTTGCCTAGCGCCCGTGTGAGAGCGGCCTGATAGAGGCTTCCTTCGGAAAGAATTGATGGCGCACTTACTGTATTTTCTATGATTCGCATCCCGTATTCTATGGCGTTCCTATTCGTGCATCTCACAACGCACAAATCTTGCGCAATTTTCTCAGTTTTCAACGCATAAGTGCGCTTTTGATACACATTTCATCTGTAATCGCTACATTTATCACTCGCGAAAAAGGAAAAATGCAAGAAGGCCAAAACGATGCGGTTTTTTTTCAGAACCCAGAAAACGAGGTGCGCAAAAGATACCCAAAACAGCAAATGTGGGTACTAACAGGTAATTACGGCATTTTTTTATTATACGTGTCGCTATTTTCATATAAAAGTGTCACCTGTTATTTACGAGAGTGATAGACGGGCATCCGTACCCCCTGTGCCATGCGGGGGGCACACAGTCACCATGCGCCACACAGTGCCCACATAAGGGGGCAGCTCCTGCCTGTAGGTGCTAGGGTGGAGGTAAGGTTTTATACGTGGGGAAGTTCCCGGCATTCCCCATAAAACTACTTTCCCAGCAGAGGAAGTGCATGAACACCCGGGGAAGTCCCAGGACTGCTGCGGCCTAGTCATTCCCAGAAGCCGGGGACTGTCCTAAGTACAACCCGCTACACTCGCACACAGCTGTGACCCGGCCCTGCGGAGTGCCGGGGACATAGCACGGCATTCCAGCACTCTCCTCTCCCGTACTCACCAGCACACCGCCCACCCAACCGCTCTCTCTCCGTCCTCCTCCTCCATAGCGACGCCGTAACCAAGCGCCAGGCAGGAAGTCCTAGACCGGCCGCCGGGAGGGAGCGGCATGGGAACAGCGACACCTGCTGGTGGGAAGGGGAATTGCAACTGCTACAAACAATGCCCGGAGAGGGAAGGAAGAGGGACTAGAGGTGGCGCAAGCGGCGCTCTGAGTGGTTGCTATAGGCAACCTCCTCACTTGCCCCCTGCGTCAGATAGTGCCAGCCAGTTACATGTTGGGCTGCTTTCACACCTGCATTTGGGTCAGTTCAGGGTTTCCATCTCTCTGCTCAGCTTTTTGGAAGATAAACTAAAATTAACCCCTTAGTGATGGAGGTTTATTGCTTTTTCCCATTTTCGTTTTTTCCTCCTCCCTTTTAAAAAATCGTAGCTCCTATATTTATCCATCGACGTCGCTGTATGAGGGCTTGTTTTTTGTGGGACGAGTTGTATTTTCCAATGGTACTATTTATTGTACCTTATAATATACTGAGAAACTTAAAAAAAAAAAAGTGGGGAGAAATGGAAAAAAACGCCATTCCGCCATCTTTCAGTGCGTCCTGTTTCTACGGCGCACAAACTGCAACAAAAATGACCTGATGACTTTATTCTATGGGTCAGTACTAGAAATGAGCGAACCTACTCATTTTGAGTAATTACTCGATCGAGCGCCGCGATTTTCGAGTACTTCAGTACTCGGGTGAAAAGATTCGGGGGGCGGGGGGAGGCGTGGCGGCGCGGGGGGTAGCAGCGGGGAACAGGGGGGAGCCCTCTCTCTCTCCCTCTCCCCCCCCCCCCCCCACTCCCCGCTGAAACCCCCCACTCACCCACGGCGCCCCCCGAATCTTTTCGCCCGAGTACGGAAGTACTCGAAAATCGCGGTGCTCGGGCGAAAAAGGGGCGTGGCCGAGTAGGCTCGCTCATCTCTAGTCAGTACGATTGCTACGTTGCCAAACTTACATAGTTTTGTTTTTTTTTTGCTGTACTACTTGTATTTTTTAAAGATATTTCATTTTTTTAAAGTATTTTCTGTCTCCGTTTTCTGCGCACAATAACTTTTTAATTTTTCCGTCGACATAGTTGTACGAGGGCTCATTTTGTGCGAGACGTCCTGTCATTTCCGTTGGTATGATCTTCGAATACATACAACTTTTTGATCGCTTATTATTGCATTTTTTGTTGGCGACAGGGTGCCCAAAAAAGCGCATTTCTGGCGTTCTTTATTTTTTATCGGACGACGTTCACTGTGTGGGGGGTAAATAATATGCTACTTTGATAGATCGGACTTTTACAAATGCAGTGATAGCAAAATACATATTTTTTTCTTTATTAGTTAGATTTTTTATTGTAAATATAACAAAAGGGTTATTTTCTTGTTATAATTAGTAAATCTTTACTGTTTTTATTTTTACATTTTCTTTTAGTCCCCCCTGGGAGACCACAACTTGCGATGCTTTGATCGCTCCTGCAGTTTGATGTGCTATAGCATTACATCATACTGCAATCTGACAGGCAGTCTATCAAGCCACCCCATGGGGATGGCTTGATAGCCATATTGCCAAGTCAGCCCTGGGGCCATTCAGAAGGCCCTGGCTGCCATGACACCTGTACGGCTCTCTGTGACGAAAATTTTTTTAAAATTTGTTGCCCAGTGAATCAGTAGCCCCTATAGTAATAGTGTCGCCTCTCACTGACCTCTATAGTAAAAGTGCCGCCTCTCACTCGCTTGTATAGTATATAGTGCCCCATCTCAGTGGCCCCTGTAGTAATAGTGCCCCCGTTGATAGTTCCAGTAGTAATAGTGCTACCCAATAATAATAGTACACGCTCGTTGTGCCCTCCCCACCCCTATACTTCTGGCTGGGCAGCAACCACACCATGAAGTACGTTATCTCAGTCTCTATTTCTGGTCTGGCCACCACTGATATATCAGAGACTCTAACCCTGCTCCCCGCATCTGCGCTGTGTACAGGACCTGCAGGACCCTAGATGGGGGGGCAGGGATCGGAGGTCAGAGTCTGATTACATCAGCGGTGATCGCACCAGAGCTGTGGAATGGGTTCAAGTAGTCCGCGGTGTGGTTACTGCACGGCTGTGGTCAGAGCTAACAATTATTTTTTAAAAATAAATAGAGGCATCGGCCTTTGGATTTAATTATTGATTTACTAGTCGCGTGGCCACCCTGCTTGCCAGTCACATTCATTTACATTGCAATGATGGCAGGTCAACACTGCGGCTTTTGGCTGTGCAACGTGTCAAGGCTGAAGTCGCCATATAGATAGGGTTGCCACTAGAGATGAGCGAGCGTACTCGCTAAGAGCAAATACTCGAGCCTGCTCGTCTCAAAAGATTTGGGTGCCGGCAGGGAGCGCCAGGGGAGAGCGGGGAGGAACGGGAGGGGGGGAGATCTCTCTCTCTTTCCCCCCCCCCCCCTTGCTCTCCCCCGCTCACCCCCGCCAACACCCGAATCTTTCGAGGTGAGCGGGGGCAGGTACTCGCAAAAGGCAATACTCGCTCAAGTACCTGCTCTTAGCGAGTACGCTTGCTCATCTCTAGTTGCCACCTTTTTCACCCAAAAATTGGGGAGCGGGTGTGGTTTAGGGTGTGGCTTGACAGAGTGATTTAGATATGAGAATATTCATTGCTTGTCAAATTCTGTGATGGAAACAACAGGCGTCTTTCCAGCTGTATGCAGTTTTCACATCCGCAAAAAAAAAAATTGTCACAAACCCAATTTTTTTTCTGCATCACTTAAGTCTTTTTTCCCACACTCATTGATTGGAATGGACAATTCTCGTCCATAAATTGGATCAGAATAGCGCACGCCCGTGTGGGCGTGTAAAAACACTGCGGAGCGTCTTGCCACATTGATTAATGTCCGTATGGAGTCCATTTTTTTAATTGGACGAAGAAAAAGTGTGCTGGGGGCCTTAGTCTACATTCACACGGGCGAGCGCGATATCGAGGCGAGAAACCCAGCCCAATATCATGTGTGTCAACGTGCGTTTTACCTGCGGATGCAAAACCGTCTCGCATCACTTCTCTGACATTCCGATCCTCCGGCGCTTGTATCACACACATCGGAGGATCGGCAAGTGTTTCCCATAGATTACAATGGAGAACATCACATCGCACGGCATGTGATGTGTTTAACCGTCCCATTTAAAACAATGGGCAATGTGTTCCAAGAGACGCGGAAAACTAGGACATGCGGCAATTTTTTTGTTCGTCTCGCAACGAGATTCGCGCTCTTGTAAATGTAGCCTAAAGAGGTTAACTGGGACTTTTTGGATTTTTTCTATTGATGACCTGTCCTCAATAATGGGGGCTGCATCTGCAATACCAACGCAGGCCGCTGCGCTATGGTCAGCATGAACTGCTTCCTCCGCTGTCCGTAGTGACAGCGGCGCTGGAAATGAGTTGATAGGTGAAACCCTGCTGATCATCTATCAACTCATCAGCAGAAAAATCCTGGATGACCCCTTTAACCCTATTTTGCAATATGTTAGACATTCTGGCTTATAAATTACCAGAAAGTGCTGCGGAATAAGTTGGCGCTATACAAATAACAAGGTTCCCCCTTATTGGCTTAGACTTTGGATAGTTATGATGTAAGCACATCAGGGGAGTTCCGTAGGTTGGCACAGTATGTACTCCACTGCATAGTAAGGGTTAATTGTTTTAAGCTTCAATTAGCCTGGCATTCTTAAGGGTACTTTTACACAGGACAATCTGTCGGGCAACAGATACCCGACAGGAATGAGCATTGCTGACTGCATGGAGGTGGAGGGGACCGTGGATCGTTCCGGCCCGCCAGTCTCTATTCACAGTAAGCGAACATAAGTGAACGACTGCCTGTTTACATGATACGTTGTTCAGTTTTCTGCATGCAGCACCTAGGGCTCATTCACACGGCGGTATACATAAAACGCTGCATGTATTATGTTTACCGCTGTGTGACTCGGCTATCGCTGCAGATCTTACCGGTCTTGCGTTTATTACGCGCCTATAGAGAACAATGGGCTCTATCACGCGTAATACACGGTACAATAGAACATGCTGCAATCTGTCATACGCACATAGTATATGCAATAACAAAATGCCAGTGTGAGTGGGTCAATGAAAATGAAAGTTGGTCGAATGCCCAAAGTGTGGCACACGCACTCCCGACTTTGAACATGGCATATGGTCGTGTACATATGTAAACGCCTTATTGACTAGCACAGCACAACATATCTATATATATAAAGACGAAAGCCCTCACTGACTCACTGACTGACTGACTGACTGACTGACTGACTGACTGACTGACTCACTCACTCACTCACTCACTCACTCACTCACTCACTGACTGACTCGCCAAAAGTTTTCCAACTTCCCAATGTCGTAGAAACATGAAATTTGGCACAAGCACAGATTATCTCCAAAATAGGAAATGTAATTGGGTCCCAACTCGATTATTCAATTCTAGCGCAAAAAAATTGGTGTCAAAATTTTACGTACGGAATCTAAATCTCTCACTTCCCAATGTCATAGAAACTTTAAATTTGGCCCGAGCATTAAATATGTCATAAATAGGAAAAGTTAATAGGTCCGAACTTGATTATTCAATTCTATGCGCAAAAGAATTAGCATCCACATTTTACGTATGGAATGTAATTTTCTCACTTTCCGACGTCATAGAAACGTGAAATTTGGCAGGAGCATTGATTATGTCATAAATAGGAAAAGCTAATGGGTCCCAACTCGATTATTTAATTCTAGCACAAAAGAATTAGCGTCGAAATTTTACGTACATAATCTAAATCTCTCACTTCCCAATGTCATAGAAACTTGAAATTTGCCAAAAGCATTGAATATGTCATAAATAGGAAACGTTAATGGGTCCCAACTCGATTATTCAATTCTAGCGCAAAAGAACTAGCATCCAAATTTTACGTACGGAATCTAATTCTCTCACTTCTTGGTGTCATAGAAACATGAAATTTGGAACGGGCATTGATTATGTCTAGAGATGAGCGAGCGTACTCGGAAAAGCACTACTCGCTCGAGTAATTTGCTTTATCCGAGTATCGCTGTGCTCGTCCCTGAAGATTCGGGTGCTGGCACGGAGCGGGGAGCTGCAGGGGAGAGCGGGGAGGAACGGAGGGGAGATGTTTCTCTCCCTCTCTCCCGCCCGCTCTCCCCTGCTCCCCGCTGCGACTCACCTGTCAGCCGCAGCGGCACCCGAATCTTCAGGGACGAGAACAGCGATACTCGGATAAAGCAAATTACTCGAGCGAGTAGTGCTTTTCCGAGTACGCTCGCTCATCTCTAATTATGTCATAAATAGGAAAAGTTAATGGGTCCCAACTCAATTATTCAATTCTAAGCGCAAAAGAATTAGTGTCCAAATTTTATGTATGTAATCTAATTCTCTCACTTCCTGATGTCATTTTATATAAAGGAAACGTCGCATGGTTACCTCCCCGTGGTGTTTCCTGGGTAACGCAGAGAACTATGCAAAATGGTGAACATATGTTTTTCCTCAGTATCTCTAAAGTAACCACGACTTCATAAGATTTCCGTGTGAACACCAGATAAACACCAGTGCCAAATTAACTCGGGCGAAGCCGGGTATATCAGCTAGTCTTGAATAAATGGAAGATAAAAATATCGGTAGACGTACAATCATGCTATTCCACGCTGAACCACAACAGACAATGGACACGCCAGACCAACAGACATTACCACTTTTCCTACATATTTTTCTCTTGGCAGCCAAACGGGCATTACTTAAACACTGGTTAGAATAAACCATGCCAGATGCACAACTCATACATGTAATGACGCTAGAAAGAATAGAAGTGGAGCGCAACGAGAAAAAAGGGGCAAAACACCATTTTAAAAAATGGAAACATTTTCTGGTATCACTTTCGGCTATAGTTGCTCCCTTCAATTACACGAAATGGTACCTAATAGAGGAATTGAAAGGAACATTGGGAAGACTAGCAGGGCGAGAGAGAAGCAATTGTTCCCAAAGAGAACTGACACATCTGCAAGAAAATCACAAGGATCTGACAAACCACGACACGACGGAGGCAAACTGATATGAAACAAGTGTGATGTCACTGTCTCTGTACTTATTTTTATTGAAAAATATGCAAAATCAACAAATAAAGCGAAGTTTGGAAAATCAATGTACTTTCATTGACTCCATGCACCGCGTATTACACATGTGCACATGGTGCGCATGACACGCAGTGAAATTACGTTTGTGTGAATGAGCTGTAAGACTAGGGCTACAAGCACCCTGCTGCTGGGACCTGTACATCGGCGGAACATGGTGGGTGGGTGTCAGTGCGGCCTCGGGACATAGGTCACTAGTCACATCCCCCGCTTCTTAATGTACTGTTTTATCGTTTAATCCTCTATGTCTCTTTTGATAGATCTTGTATATCTCTTGTAAAGCTTTGTAACTTTTAGGCTGGGGTCACATGGGGCGGATTCCCGCCGGAAATCCCGTGGTTTGGCCGCAGCAAAAACTGCGAGATTTCCGCTGGGTGAACCGCCGCGGAAAAACCCGCGGCGGCTTTAAAGCGGCCCGGCCGCTCGCTCTTCCGCTGCGGCCAGCGCTCCCATAGAGGAGAGCGCGGCCGTGGCAGAAAGAAAAAATAAATAGACATGCTGCATTCGGCAAAGCCTGGTTTACCGCAGCGGATTGGCCGTCCCGTGTGGACGAGATTTCTGCAGCCTCCCTGTTGTGAGCCAGCGATACTAGTTCCCGTGCAGCAGCAAGAGAGCGAGTATGTGCGGAGACGAGTGCCTGACTCTCGTCCTCTCTAAATAGGCCTTTATTCTTCTATTTTTAAAAGCATAGTTAAACACCTACAAGGAATAGTAAAAATTCTCTCTCAGGCAGCCTTCACACTGGCGATAAAATCGCATGACGCAAGAGTGAGTGAAAATGCAGAATTATAAAACCAATGATTTTCAATTGTTTCATTCCCATTTGCGATGTTTCCACTTATGCAATGTTGCATGAAAAAAAAAATTGCACCATGTCCTACCTTTTTCTGATATTGCCCATTGTTCTCAATGGGACTGGTGGCAGCAGTGCTGGCCCCATTGAAAGCTTTGGGAAATCTCCACAATCCTCTGCTGTGGCTGTGACAGGGAGAATCCCTTTAGCTGCGGTGGGGGAATCCCTTCATCCTTGGCAAAGGAATCCCTTCAGCCGCAGCAGGGGAATCTCTTCATCTCCGCCGGGATGAAGGGATTTCCTGTAGTGATGCAAGGCTATTTTTATATGAAAACGCCTCTCATCCACAGGGCTTTCACATGGCGGAAAGTGCGACATCGGGCCGTGATTCACGGCCCAATATCACCCGCGCCAGTGTGAATGAGCCCTCAAGGACTCTTGCCTCTATTCCCAACTGGGTACTGGCAGGGTATGTGGCCTCTCATAGCTGTAGTAGGATGGCGCTACTTGTGAATTACTCTGTTTCTTTAATGAGGGTCTTTTGAGACGAAGCCGATTCTCGTTTGAGCAAGCGAGTGACGTCCCCGCTAGCTCGTTTGCTGCTGCAGTCTGTTTAGGCAGGCAGAGGCGTCGTTGGCTTTTTCATAGGAGAATTGTTCAGCATTGTTCAGTCTTTCACATTCGCTGTATAAGTGAATGAGAGGGAATGAACAAGCGCTATTTAAACCGACTGAGACGTGAATGAGCCAACAACAGTTTTTATGTCTGCGTAAAATGAATGACGAATGAAAAGTGAATAATTCTCGTTCACTTTCGCTCGTTTGAACAATGATCGTTCCATCTTAAAGCATTCTAAGCTAAGGCTGTGTTCTCATCTGCGTTAGGGTCAGTTCAGGGTTTCCATCTCTTTTCTCCATTTTGGAGGAGAGAAACTTAAATAAAACGGAAAAAACCAGACCCATTTTTTCCCCATTGATCTCACTGGGGTTTAAAAAAGGCCTTCGTTTGCTTTCATTCCGTTAGGTTACAGTTAGGTTTCGCCAACGTGTGATTTACCCGTCTCCCATCACTTCTGGGAAGTAGCGATCCTCTGGTGCCGCTTTCAGCCGTGTCGAAGGATCGGGAAGAGTTTCCCATTGTTTGCCGTGGGAAACCTCGCATTGCACTTGCTCGCATTTTGCATACCGGGCAATGTGTTTTTCTGCCCCATTGAAAATAATAGGCGATGCATTCCGAAAAATGCAAAAGTATCGGACAAGCAGCAATTTTTTCTCACACTGCATCACCCATGTATACGACTTCATTCAAAAGAATGGGGTTCATATTCATGCAAGATTTTGAATGGAGTCATATACATGAGCGATGTTTTCATGCATCACATTGTGGTGCGGGTAAAAAAAAATTGCCGCATGTCCTAACTTTTCGCGACGCATCTCCCATTTTTGAATGGGACAGTAAAACACAACGCGTGGCGATCGATGTACACGCAAGTGCGATGTGAGGTTTTCTATTGAAAACAATGGGAAACACCTGCCGAACCTCTGACGCGGCTGAAAGTGGCGCCGGAGGATCGCTAATTTACTGAAGTGATGGGAGGCTTTTTTGACATAAAAAAAGCTCCGCATTGCAGTGAAAACGTACGTTGGCGATCGAGATATCGTGCCTTAAAATTCTGCACCTAATATCGCGATTGTGAAACTCGGACCAATATCGCGATTGTATGATGTACCCGCAGATGACAAGCTTTGGAAGTGTCTGAAGCAAATGGGCGTCCCAGAACATATTGAGCAGCTTCTAAGGTCAGGGCAGCTTATGGAAACACGGATTGGTTCGGAATTGAGAAAGGCGTACGGCAAGGCTGCGTTCTATCACCAGTCCTTTTCAATCTGTACGCAGAAACGATCATGAGGCGATGCAATCTGGACGAGTCTGAAATCGGAGACAAAATCAGTGGCAGAAATGTCACCAACCTCCGATATGCAGATGACACCACCCTGCTTACGGAAAGTGAAAGGGACCTGGAATACCTTATCCAACAAGTGCAAAAGGAAAGCGAACGCATGGGACTGTACCTCAACAGCAAGAAAACGAAAGTCATGGCCACAATAGCCAACGGGACAATGAACATAAACATCAACGACAAAGAAGTCAAGATGGTCCAAGATTTCATCTTCCTTGGATCCAAAATCGGGCAATCTGGACCTGAGATCAAGAGGCGGATTACACTTGGTAGGATTGCAATGCAAGGAATAGAAAAGATCTGGAAAAGCAAGGATATTAGCATTGCAACTAAAACCAGACTGGTCAATGCAATCGTCTTCCCCATAACGACGTATGGCTGTGATAGTTGGACGCTCAGGAAAATGGACAGAAGGAAAATCGATGCGTTGGAACTCTGGTGCTGGAGGAGAATGTTACGGATACCTCGGACTGCCATAACAACGAACAAGGTAGTGTTAGATCGCGTCAAACCGAAAATATCACTAGAGGGCAGAATCATCAAACATCGGGTCTCTTTTTTTGGCCACGTGATGCGCGCTAAATCACTGGAAACAGTACTGATGCTCGGCAAAGTCAGTGGGAAGAGAAGATCAGGATGACAAAGATCAAGATGGCTGGATACAATCAAGGCCACCAGGAACATGTCAATCGCCGGACTGAAAGAAGCCGTGAAAGACAGGAATGTGTGGAGAACATTGATCCATGGAGTGACCGAAGGTCTGATGCAAGTGAACGGATAACCATCAATCATCATCACCTGCGGATGAGAGGCGTTTTTTAGACAAACATGCACTGCATTGGTGAAGTTCTGATCCTTTTGCCGGAGTTTCATGTGCGATAAAGGATTGGAAGTATTTCTCATTAATTTCAATAGGAAACCTCACATCGCACTTGTGTGCACATCTCATGAAATGCACGGTATTAATCCTCCCATTGAAATCAATGGGTGATGCGTTCCGAGGAACGCAAAAACTTCAAATATTAACTCGCGCAAGAGAATCGGAACTTCACCGATGTGATGCATCTACAGGTAAATCGCAAGTTAGCGAGCGCAATATCGGGCAAAGTTTCACAGCCCAATATCAGACTCGCCTGTGTGTAGGTATATAGGAATATATTTGGGTACCAGTAAAGTTCTTCCCTGTACGGGATGTATGCCGTCATTATATCTGCAGTGATTTGTATGATGTAAGAGATTGAGTCATGGTCTATATAACTCACTGCTATGCTTTATCGTTACCCATAACGAGCGAATGGGAGCCTGTATACAGGTGGACCGTGGATCTACCTGGAAGGTTAGACTGCATCAGTCTGTGTGGTGCTTGTGCCCAGGTAGAGGGATGGCATCTCTGATGTGAGAAGTGGGTCTGGCTGGCAGGGTGATTTCTGACTGGCGCAGCGTGGCTAGACTTATTGAGATAGGTGGGGTCTACAGCTTATATATCCCAGCCTACCATCATGGCTGGATGCTGTTGGTTATTTTCTCTAATATTAGGGCTTCTGAAGGGACTGTAATTCACTGGTACTGCTGAAACAGCAGGTCTGTTATCATAGTAGAGAAGTCTAGATATCATTCTATAAGGCTAGTCTCACACGGGCAATCGCGATTTTGCAAAGAGAAAATCGCGGCAAAATCGCACCTTTGTTCCTGCGATTTTTGAGCATCAGCGATGCTTTTTTTAGTATAATCTTGCATCACATTGCTGCCGCCCGCATTAAAATCGTGCAAAAGTCAATGGCACTTTCTAATGTTAAACTCCCATCGCAGCACAACAAACTTGATAAAAAAGAGGCTCCATAGGGAATCATGGGAGATAAAAAAAAAAAAATCGCACATCGCAGAACGATAGGACATGCCGCGATTTTTTCGTTCTCTCAACATCGCATCAGTGAATACATCGCAGATGAGAACAAATCTATTGTAAAGGATTGATTTCTTAATCTGCTTTTTTACTGACTCTCGCATCAGGCGAAAATCACCAGATTTTTCTCGCCCGTGTGAAACCACCCTAATGGTGCATTCACACAGGCGAATAAATTGTGCGAGTTTAGTGTGCTGCGAGACGTACAAAACTGGCACAAAAAAACAACCCATCATTTGCAATGGGTGTATTTACACGGGCGATTTTTCTATCACAGCACGCTCTATTTTGATGTGAGTCTCGCCCGAGAGTAGAACATGCAGTTGTACAGTCTCCCACACATCGCACGTGTTACAATGTCGGGTGCGACTCACTCTCGTTCATTTGAATGCACCCTGAGGTCTTAAACACATGCGTGCGTGCGCAAATACGCTCCTCGCTATGGCGCGTATTTGCACAAGAACCAGTTAGATTTTATTATCACTATTTAAACTCGCAGCATGTTCTATTTTCATGCGGATTTGCGTAGGGAAAGAGCCCATATGGAACTAATCACACTAATTACCCATTTCAATGAATGGGAGCGTGGTTGTGTGTTTATTTGCATTCGCACGATTTGCACACAGAAAAAGTACAGAAAAACACGCACACAAATACACAACGCCCACTGTGCAAATGTGTTGGTAAATGCCAGCATTAGGGTTATCAGCCAGTGAAAAATAGCTTCAGGATCATTGTAGATGGTGGCCACTAGAGATGAGCGAGTATACTCACTAAGGCACATTACTCGAGCGAGTAGTGCCTTAGCCGAGTATCTCCCCGCTCATCTCTAAAGATCTCTCTCTCCGCCCCCCCCCGTTCCCACCGCCGCAACTCACCTGTCACCCGGGCCGGCAGCCGAATCTTTACAGACGAGCGGGGGGGATACTCGGCTAAGGCACTACTCGCTCGAGTAGTTAGCCTTAGCGAGTATACTCGCTCATCTCTAGTGGCCACCTCTTAAGGCTACTGGCCAGTAAATCGTTATTATAATCGATTGGCCAGCAGCGGTTATTATTCAGCTATGTGAGCTAACCATTGTAGAGTAATGGTGGTTTCACACGGCTGAGAAAATCACGTAAGATTTGTGCGTTGCCAGACACACGGATATGAACGCCATTCTTCTGAATGGAGTTGTATACATGAGCGATGTGGAGCAGGAAAGAAATAAATCGCAGCATGTCCTATTTTTCGCATTGCCCATTGATTTTAATGAGACCTTTAAAGCATCGCATGGCTCTCGCATACCATGTAGCGTGCATGTGAGTGCGATGCGAGGTTTCCCGTTGAAATCAATAGGAAACACTTTTGATCCTCTATTGCACATGATACTCGAGCAAGCGGATCAGAACTCCACCGATACGAGGCGTTTTTGCCTGAAAAACGCACGTTTACATGAAAATCGACCCGATATCATGCTCACCCGTGAGTAGGTAGCCTAAGGGTGGTTTCCATCACAGATCCAGCGTAAAATACCGGAAGAAAAAGCGATCTATTATCCTGCATATTTGTGCAGGCAAAAAGTACATCTTGATCTACTGAGAGCATCACTGCGTGTTTATTTGCGCGCGCAATTGCACACAACTTGTGCACGCATCAGGTACAGTAAAAACCGCGGATGTGTGCGCAAATATATAACACCCATTCTGAAAAAGTGCGTCGAAAATACGCTTACACTTGTGTTAATCCCGCGTAATATTAGTAATTAATACATTTTTTACATACTGTAGCCTCATCCATCCGTCGAATCTACTTCATTTTATTTATTGATTACAGATACATCAAACACAACTGTTACTAATTGGTTATTGTATGTTGATTACAGTAATGGAGCCATCTAGTGGCTGAAGAAGGTCACTACATCTAATAGAGAAGACTGCTCACTGAACATCTGGAATTAATTTATAGAATAGATATTCCCTGCAAAGATACTGTGAGTATATATTGGGTGTAGTGGTGATCACTCATGTTGTACAATCAGTCAGTGTCTCTATTACTGGACGACCACTAATAAAGAATCTCTGCTTTCAGTTTCCTCTTAGCCTTTATATATTTGACCACAAGGATGGAGCCTCCCGCCTTCAGAAGCCTGCTTGGTGGATGTATAACCCTCATCCACATTCCACGACTTTCAATGCGAACCCACATCATAGTCTATACCATTCAAATTTTTTTCTGCACGCAAATTTAAATTCCGCGTGTGGAAAAAAAAGTGACTTGTGACTTTTTGATGCCGGTTCTGCTTTGTTTCCACACAGAATTTGCATTGAGAATTCCGCACGCGAATTTGCCTACACCCAGGGAGTTACGGATATAGTGTAGCGTGCTGTAGTATGTGGTTTCCGTAGTTCCCATACACTTCAATGACAGCTATGGAAACAGCACTCAGCTGTATATTTATATAGTTTCATAGGTGTTTAACCCCTTAATGACGCGCCCCCTTTTTCTTTTTCCATTTTCGTTTTTTCCTCCCCCGTTCAAAAAAATCGTAACTCCTTTATTTATCCATTGATATCGCTGTATGAGGGATTGTTTTTTGCGGGACGAGTTGTATTTTTCAATGGTGCTATTTAAAGTACCATATAATGTACTGAAAAACTATTAAAAAATTCTGGAGTAAAATGAAAAAAAAAACAACGACATTTCACGCTCTTTTAGTGCGTCTTGTTTCTACGGCGCACAAACTGCAACAAAAACGACATGATAACTTTATTCTACGGGTCGGTATGATTACTGCGATACCAAACTTGTATAGTTTTTTTTTTTACTATACTACTCTTTTTTTTTTCAAAGACATTTCTTTTTTTCAATTATTTTCTGCGGTCATTTTGTGCGCGCAATAACTTTTTTATTTTTCCGTCAATGTAGTTGAGCGAGGGCTCATTTTTTGTGGGATGTCCTGTAGTTCCCGATAGTACAAATTTGGAATACATACGACTTTTTGATCGCTTTCTATTGCATTTTTCTGGGAGACAGGGTAACTAAAAAAGTGCATTTCTAGCGTTCTTTATTTTCTTTTTTGGTCGATGTTCACCGTGCGGGAAAAAATAATGCGCTACTTTGATAGATCGGACTTTTACGGACGCGGCGATGCCAAACACATTTTTATTTTATGATTTAGATTTTTTTTTATAATAGATATGGCAAAAGGGGGGTGATTTACAATTAAAAAAAACTTTATTGATTTTTTTTTTTACTTTACTTTGAAGTCCCCCTGGGGGGACTTTAACATGCGATGCTTTGATGGCTCCTGCAGAATGACGTAATGCTATAGCATTACGTCATACTGCAATTTCACAGGCAGTCTATCAAACCACCCCACGGGGATGGCTTGATAGGCAGTCTGGTAAGGCTGCCCTGGGGCCTTTCACTAGGCTGCCAGCTGCCATGACACCTGCACGGCTCCCCCGATCTCACCGCGGGGGGCCCGTGATATTCGGGGGATTTAAATGCCACTGTCAGGATTGACAGCGGCATTTAAATGGTTAATAGCTGCGGCTGAACAGCTGACGCCACACAACCTCTCTTCATAAATACCCCGCCGCTCCATGACGTACTGGTACGTCATAGAGCGGGAAGGGGTTAATGAGAGGATTCCCTTCTTTAGACTGTAAGCTCTTAGGACCAGGACCTACCTTGTCATGTATATTGTCAGTATATTGTAAGCCTTGATTGGCAGGAATCCTCTCTGTATTATAAGACATAGTATTATATTGTAAGCCTTAACCTCTTAATGACCAGACATTTTTTTGCCCTGTTCATCATCGCAGCTTCTTTCACACTGGTATATATGTTGTCCATGTATTTCATGGACCGCACATGAACACATGCCGACCATTCTCAGAGTGTTACTATATTGTCAGCTGCACATTATCGTCCAGAATGACAAGGCCAACCTCCGTGTTCATGGTTCTTGTCACTACATCCAACAGACCACAACAGAAACTCCGCTGTACTTAAAGGGGTTCTGTGAGAAAAAAACAAAAAAAATAAACTGACCTGTGCCATATAGGGCCGGTCACCAGGAGGCTGCTGCTTCTCTTCTTTCTCTCTGGCAACTGTTTGATCGCAGGGCAGAAGCTGGCAAAGTGTCAGTCTCTGCCCCTGCTCCGACCATGCCGGGCGGCAAGTGCTGCCGCCCAGGTCAGTGGTCGGCGCGTCACAAGTAACGCGTCGCCCACTGATTGGCCTGGCCGCATCTAACCTCTGCTTACAGGGATGCAGGACTCTGCACTAAAATAGAGCATACTGCGATTTTTCTTCTGCGAGCGGAAAATCGCAAATGATTTTGTGGCAGGAAAAAATGCTTTTCCATAGTACCCTGGACGCCAGGTCTGGATTCTGCAACGCAAATATGCCCGTGTGCAGGCAGCCTAAGTCAGTAAATGACCTGATTTAGATCCCATTTACACTGACAGATGATCGCTCAAAAGTCTCTCAAATGACAGTTTGAGTGACAGTTTTGAGCGATCATCTTTGCACAGTCTATAGTAGTGAAGTAGCTACTTAGGAGCTATGCAGGTTGAAGGGGACACCGCCGCTATCGCTCGGCGAACAATACAGTTGTTCTGCATAAGCAAACAGCTGTATTTTTCTCCGCGATTACAGCTCGCGTCCCGGTGTGAACTACCAGCGGGACACGGTCTGTAAGAATCTTATCAGAGCTGCCGACTGTGATAACAGCCTGCACCACTGATAAGAGTTCATCACTCAATTCAAGAAAACTAGAATTGAGTGAGGAACAACTCGTGCACGAAAAATGCATGATGTCTGTGCATTTTAGACCCAACAATTCTTGCTCAAAAGACGGCTTTCAGCGATGTTTGAGTGAGAATCGTTGGGTCTAAATGGGCCTTTACTCTATGGTTACTTAATTCTATCTGCACTAAAGGCCTATTTAGATGGGACGAGTGTCGGGCAAACGATGCTGACACTTGTCCCCGCACATACTAGCTCCCGTGCACCTGCA
Organism: Eleutherodactylus coqui; assembly: GCF_035609145.1. Classification (NCBI taxonomy): domain Eukaryota; kingdom Metazoa; phylum Chordata; class Amphibia; order Anura; family Eleutherodactylidae; genus Eleutherodactylus; species Eleutherodactylus coqui. The sequence continues at coordinate 49,329,520 of NC_089842.1, read as the reverse complement.
CGGGAGCTAGTATCGCTGGTTCACAGTGGGGAGGCTTAACCTTTGCCTACTACCACTTTGCTATGCTGCATCTATAGTCAACATTTGTGTGTTAGCAACACCAATTCAGGTTAGGCTAGTGGCTCTCTAGCATATTTTTGGGTCATGTGCAGTCCTTGCAATTAGGGCTCCTACCCAATTGCGTTTTTTTAACGCTGCGTTAACCCTGCGTTCTTTTAACGTGAATGTCAATGGGACTTTTTATTGTTAAAGACGCTTCGCAAGTTTGTGCTTTGCGATTTTTGTGTGATGCATTTTTAAAATGAAGCGTTAAAAAAGTGGGCAGGAGCCTTTACACTACTGCCTCTAAGTCCTTGTTTTGTGTGTATAAATAAATTGCCCATATCATTTCTGTCTATCTACTAATTTTGTAGTCGTGCGTTCGAAAAGGTTCTGCAGGGAAACAGAAGAGACGAGTGATTTATTATATTTGTCAAAAAAATTAAATAAGTTACAAAAGGAACAATTATACACTGGAATACTGAGGCACTACAAGTTACAGCATAACCTAAAATGGATAATAAGAAGTGTTCTATCTGTGATTGGTGATGACGGTATATTCCTCCTGTCCTTTGTGTTGATGCTGCAGTTGTCACAGGAAACGCCGAGGACTGAGGGAGCTGCAGCGCCGGATCGCCAGGGGAACAAAGAGTGAGTACAGCTACTTCAATTGTTTTAATACTTCTCCATCCATATTTAAAGTAGTTTTCTACACCCGGGACCCCCCCCCCCCCCCTTTAGGCCTCCCGCACACAGGCGTTTGCAGAAACGCTGCGTTTACTGTGGTTTCAGCAGCGTTGTCATGCATTTCTGACAACGTTTTAGCTGCATTTTCAGCACAGCTGAAAACTAGAGATGAGCGAGCATACTCATTAAGGCGATTTACTCGAGAGAGAGCATCGCCTTTTTCGAGTACCTGCTGGCTCGTCCCTGAAGATTCGGGAGGGCCATGGGGGCGGCGCGAGGCGGCAGAGGGGAGCGGGGTGGAGAGTGAGAGAAATCTCTCTCCCTCCCGATCCCCTCCGCAACCCCTCGCGGCCCCCCCAAATCTTCAGGGACGAGCCAGCAGGTACTCGAAAAAGGTGATTCTCTCTCGAGTAAATCGCCTTAACGAGTATGCTCGCTCATCTCTACTGAAAACACAGCCAAGGAATCTGAAAAAAAAAAGCAATACTCACCTAGCAGGCGCCGTCCAGGTCCTTCCCGCTGGTCTCTGGTGCTCCTGCAGGCATCCCGTGCACTTGTCAGCACCAAAAGAGCATCTATTGCTGGTAAAAGGGTTGAAAAACCCACCTCCAGCAAGAGATTGCTCTGATTGGTTCTTGAGCACCGGCTCAGCCAATCAGAGCCAGCACTGGATGCACCAATCACAGCCATTCAATTAAGTGCTTTTTCATCTGGCATTTTGCGATCTGCAATGGAATCTCCGAACTGAGGTTATAGTGCAGATGTGAAAGTGGCTATAGTTTGATTGTTTATCTTTGGTCTTCATACACATGGGCCAATCAGCCAATCAGCCTTCTGACTGCATGGAAATGAGTGAATCGTTATGTAATTGGCCCATGTAAACAGGGCTTTACACGGCCCTCTGTGAGGTCTTCCTTCTGGACCAGTACAGGAGGTTTAGCCAGCTGGGCACTTCGGCATTGGTATATGGGTACTCTGGCACTTGAGGACATGGTCATTTTTCATTTTTTCCCACTTTCAAAAAATTATAACATTTTTGTTTTTCCATTGATTAGCAGTATGAGGGTTAATTTTTGCGAAACAAGCTGGGTTTTTCATTGGTACCATACACTGCAAAGTGTGGTGAAATGGAAAAATTGCAATTGTGCCATTGGGGCGTATTGTTTTTAGGGCATACACAATGCAGTAAAGATGATTAACTGTATTCTGTGGGTCAGAATAATTACAGAGATATCAAATTGATAGTTTTTTTTTTTTTACTGTGCTACTTTTATAACATCAAATATCTTTTTTTTTATTCGCTCTCTGTCAACATCTTTAACTACCGTAACGATTTAATTTTTTCGTCAATGGTTTCCTTTTTGCGGGACACCTTGTAGTTTCTATTGGTCCCATTTTGGAGTACACACAACTTTTTCATCGTTTATTTTATTTTTAAAAATTCTTAGAGGAGTAACCAGAAAACTGCAATACTGGAGTTGCACATTTATAATAAATAATGCATTATTTGAATAGATTGGAGTTTCATGGACACAGTAATAACAAATATTTATATTTGTTTGTTTTATTTTAAAAATGGGAAAAGGTTGCCGCTAGAGATGAGCCAGCGTACTCGTTAAGGCAAATTACTCGAGCGAGTATTGCCATTTTCGAGTACATGCCCGCTCGTGAGAAAAGATTCGGGTGCCGGAGGGGGTGAGCAGTGAATTGTGGGAGTGAGCATGGGGAGCAAGGGGGGGGGGGGGGGGAGAGAGAGATATCCCCCCCCCCCCGTTCCTCCCCCCTCTCCCCCGCCAGCCCCGAATCTTTTGGCACGAGCGGGCATGTACTCAAAAATGGCAATACTCGCTCAAGTATTTTGCCTTAACAAGTACGCTCGCTCATCTCTAGTTGCCGCAACAAATCAATGGCACCTCCAATCTTTTCGCTGAGGTGCTGTTCGAAAGAGGCAGAGGGAGTCGCCCCACGGAGCCCATTGATTTCAGTGGGTTCAGTCACATAAGCATATTTTTCCTTTGCATTTTGGCCACGCAGAAAAAACTAAAGCAGCATGCCCCATTTTCCTGTGCATTTGCGCACCAAACGTCCTCACAAAAGTCAATGGGGATGCCCTAATGCAGGGGTCCCCAACTCCAGTCCTCAGGGACCACCAGCAGGTCATGTTTTCAGGATATCCTATGGTAAGAACACCTGTGGCAATGTCTGAGGCACCGACAATAATTACATCCCCTGTGCAATACTGAGGAAATCCTGAAAACATGACCTGTTGGCGGTCCCTGAGGACTGGAATTGGGGAACACTGCCCTAATGAATGTGCAATAGGCTAGTAGATGCGCGAAAAACTGTGTAATTGCGCAGGAAAAAGAACCCATCTTGGCCGGGAGCATGGGTCCGTATTTTTTTGTGCACACAAAAAGTTAAGTAAAATACACCGATGCAGGCCCAAAAAAAACAATGCTTGCTCTGCAAGACTTCTGCGTCCATGCAGGCGCTAATACACATACGCCCGTATGAATCCGGCCTTAGTGAATTCTGTCCGTGTTTTTTCAGCACACAGACCGATTTAATTTAATTGGTTTATTCAGATGTGCGTTTTTTATGCAGACTTAGGGCGCCTACCCACTTGCGTTGCCGATTTTCGCGCGTGAAGAACGCGGCGTTTCCGAGCGTTTTTTGCGCGTTTTCCGCAGCGTTTTTTGCAGCCCTCCATTGACAATCATGGGTGCATTAAGAGAAAAATAAGGAGACATATGCAACTGACAGTTCCTATGTGAAAAAAACCACACGAAACGGAAAAAAAAAAACAGATGGACAAGAACACATTCTATACTAATTGCTCTTGAGAAAAAACGCAAAACATCACAGGAAAAAAAATCGCAAGTGGGTAGGCACCCTAAGGCTGCATTCACCCGATCGAGCGCGATAACAGACCGCTGGACAATGTGCGTTTTTCATGTTTCTGTGAAAATTGTGATCATCAGAGGATCACAAGGGTTTCATTGATTTCAACGGAAAACATGACATTGCACAGCATGCGAGGGCCATGTGATGGCTTTTAAGGTCCCCTTGAAAGCAATGGGCGAGGCGTTTCGAGGGAACGCCATAATTTAGGGCGTGCTGCGATTTTTATTTCACTGCATTGCTGCAAAAATTAAAAAAAACGCTCATGTGAATAAAGTCTTATGTTCACGGGCGGGCAGGATTCCACATGTGGCAGCCCGCAGCCGCACGTACCTGTCCGGGTCTTCTTTTTTCTGTACTGCGGATGTGTGCAGAAGTGTCGGTCAGCGCGCCAGCACACATGCGCAGTACAGTCTTTTTTTTTGTGTTAAACTTCTGCTTCCCCACGGAATCCACGGCTCGTCCGCAGTATCAGCTACAGACGGGCCGCGGATCGGATAGATTCCATTGACTTGAATGGAAGCCATCTGCACACAATCCGCCCTATAATGGAGCATGCTGCGATTTGTTTTCCGTATCCGGAAAACAAATCTGCATGTTTTAACTGAGGTGTGGACGCCTATGCTTCCCTATGGCCGGCGTAATTCCGGATTCCAAAAATCAAGTCTGCCTGTGGACATTGGGCCTAAGTCCATAAAAAAAAAATGGGGTTCGCATTCGTCTTGCAACGCTCAAAACTCACGGGAGATTAAAATGGCAGCATGTCTTACTTTGGTCCATATTTACTGACCAAAGTCGCTCATGAAGTCTACGGGAGCGTAGAAAAACCCCATCGAACACAGATGTCAACTGCATTATGCGCTGCATTTTTCACGCATTTTACCAGCAGACTGTGAAAACAAAAAACGCGACATCAATCGGCCACGCGATTTATTTTTTTTTGTACGTGAAAATGGATGACGCATGTATGTAAAAAAAGAACATGAATGCATGACCAAAACGCACGTAACACGCGCAGTGAAAGCATCCGCCATTCACAGAATGATAATGCAATAAGCCCTTTTATAGCCAGAAATTGTATGTTTTTCTATCCACAAGTTGCACTGTTGCTGACCACTGAGCCGGCACACAGCTCGGCACCGCACTGCACCAAAGCAGCGGCGGCCGCCAGTGGAGGCGGAACCTTGTGTCCGCGCCAGGCGTGTCCTCTACTCCACCTTCCCCCAGCTCCCATCACTTCCTACTTCCGGTCTGTGGATGAGACGTGCAGGAGGGCACAGCAAGCCGACGTGTACAGCAGGTAAAGGAGGAAGAGTGACGTATGCATGGATGGAGATACATATATAACGGCGTGTGAGGGTCCCGGTCGCTATGATACACACAGATGTGCTGCCATCACCTCAGTGGCTGTCCCGCTGTGATAAATGATAGCATCATATTGGTTTGTGCAGTTCGTGTGTTTCTAGTATTGTGAGATTATATGTGTATATATAATATATATTATCTGTTAACCCCTTATTTAGTGGTTTAGTCCCTTTTATAGTATTTAATCTTTTTTTGCTATAAGGGGAATCAGCTCCCCATTCATTCACGTCTTGCATGGACAGACCGCTGCAGTGTAAAGCATGGTGCAGGGACATCCACTGTCTATACATGAGGCTTTAAGGTAGTTTGTTACTTTCCAAGCATTAATTAAAAATACTCTAAAACCGCTGTCCAATTGGAGTTGGTCATCTCTGAAAGGGATTTTACTGACGAGTCTTCATCCTGCTGGGAGAATTAAAGCGACACTTTGGGACATAATTCTGGTGGGAAGGAGAGGTATCCCTGCTGCTGTTTGGTTCTGTAAGTTCAAGAACCAGTTTCTGGATGGCTGCTGCCATCAAAGCAGTTGTTCATGGTTAGAAAAACATGGCTGATTTCCCCCCCCCCCCAAACACAGCGCCACCCTTGTCCATAGGGTTGTGTGTGGTATTGCAGGTCAGCTTCTCATTCACTTTAATAAACTGCAATACCTCGCACAACACTATGGACAAGAGTGGCGCTGTGTTTGGAAGAAAGCAGCCATGTTTTTTTTTTAACTCTGGGTCACCCCTTTAAACTAGCCAATGGTCCACAGTACATTGATTGTGCTAGGGCTATTAATGCGCTATCCCTTTGCTGTGACTGGTTGTCACCGCTCTCATGACCAGCACTGGCCAATCGCAGAGCAGTATATGATGTTATTAGAAAATGACGGAGGCCACCTGAAAACAAAATGGCCAAAGCGAAGGACAGCCGACAAAATCAAATAATTCTTTTGATCCGGAACAAAATTTTATCTTGAACCCAGCAGGTTGCTGTAGGCATCAGGTGACTATCTGCAGGATTAGTAGATTTACGGGGTCCCAGACAGAATTTCAAACATGTAATCAGACCACCCACCTAAGGGGGTTTTTGGCATTCTGATACTGATGACTTAAGGCCCATTTAGACAACGAGCCATCTTTTGAGCGATAACCGTTGCGTCTAATAGTGCTCCGTCGTGCACTATTCGTTCATCGGTGATTTCCAGCAAGCTAGAAGTCACCCATGACTGTTATCAGCACCGCAGGCTGATTTTCTCAGCGGGCGGCGATGATGGCATTCTTTCAGCTGGTGTCCCACTAGCAATTCTCAGCGAGACACTAGCTGAAAGCTCCGAGAACAAAGCAGCTGTTTGCATATATAAAACAGCTGCTTTCTTCTTAGAGCTATCGCGGTGGTATTCCGCTCCGTCTGCATTAACTCTTAAGTAGCTAATTAGCTACTTAGTTATGCAAAGATGATTGTTCAAAACTGTCACTCAAACTGTCATTTGAGCGATTATCTTCCAGTGTAAATGGGCCTTTAGGCCTCACGCACACGGACGGTTTTTCGCTGCGGAATCCGCAGCTGGCGTCCGCCTCAGGGTTCCGCAGTAACAACCCTCCATAGCATGCTATGGAAAAATGATTCATGCACACGAGCGGAAACCAATTGCAGTTTCCGCTCAGGGATGAAAAATCGGAAGCCGTCCAACCCGCGGCCCGTTTGCACTTGACATTGCGGATGGGCCGTGGATTCCACAGGAAAAGCAGTAGTTTAAAAAAAAAAAAAAAAACATCTGCACCGCGCATGTCCGATGGCGAGCCTTGTGGACCATCCGCTGGACAGATTGAAGATTCAGAAAGCAGGTACGCGCAGCTGCCGCCAGGGCCGGCTTGCACATGCGGAAACCGGCTCTGCCGTCTGCGTACATCCTTAAAGGGATTTTCCAGGCAGCACCTGCCAGGATTGAAGTGAAAGCGCTGCTTTGACCTATGTAGTGGCCGGCGCTCGTAATTGTAGGCACTGCTTTTGAAGGCACTGATCAATGGAACCCCAGCCTGTAACTACAAGCGCAGCTCCGATTGATTTGCCTGCAATTATGAGCGCTGGCCACTACATAGGTAAGAGCAGCGCTTCCACTTCAATCCTGGCAGGTCCTGCCTGGAAAACCCCTTTGAATATTGATGGCCTATCCTAAGTTTAATCAGTGGAAGTTTGCTGATCAGCTGTTTAAAGAGACCATAATGCTTGGATGAACACCACAGCCTCTTTACAGCATACAAGACACAGCGCCATACATTGTGTAGTGGCTGTACCTGGTATAGCAGCTCAACGAGACTGTGCTGCTCTCAGGCCATGTTATGAATGAACATGATGTCATAGCCCCGTGTACAGGCCGCGGTCTCTTCAAACTTCTGATCAGCAGGGTACTCTGCAGCAGAGCGCCAGAGAGCAGCGGATGGACCCTAAGGATAGGTCATCAACATTACAGTCCTGCAATACCCCTTTATGGATCTATTTGTGCAGTTCTTTAAAGCTGGCTACTAGAGATGAGCGAGTATACTCGCTAAGGACAATTACTCGATCGAGCATTGTCCTTAGCGAGTATCTCCCCGCTCGGAAGAAAAGGTTCGGCTGCCGGCGCAGGTGACAGGTGAGATGCAGGGGGGAGAGAGGGAGAGAGAGAGAGCTCTCCCCTCCGTTCCTCCCCGCTGGCAGCCGAATCTTTTCTTCCGAGTGGACAGGTACTCGCTAAGGGCAATGCTCGATCGAGTAATTGCCCTTAGCGAGTATGCTCGCTCATCTCTACTGGCTACACATATAAGATAGTCGCTGGCCAATGTTTGCTTAGGGTGTCTTTACACGGGACAACTGTCAGTCGCTGGCTAGAGCAAACATAAGTGACAGATGTTCTGTGGAAGCACAACTGATAACTTGTTCAATGGTGCAGATTTTGACTTTTCAAGCAAAACAGCGCAGGTTTTGATGCAAATTTTAGTCTGAGTATACATCAAATTATGCTGTTTGTGAATGCACCCTACCAATGGTCCCTCTGTGCCCCTGTCATCACTCCTTTCCCAAGTAATGATGGCGCATGTTGTTGTTTTTTTTTTTTTTATACTTTTGGGCGCATATGTATATTTTTTTATTTCACCCCTTCCCCAACGGACTTTTTAGCAAAACGACCAGTAGAGCGTTCACGACTGCACTGACAGCACAGCATCCCGTACCTTGAAATTGGAAGCGCTGTTCCTGTGATCAGCACGGCGCTGCTGCAGAGTGCATGGACGGCAGTGTGTGTATCTGGACTCCTCTTCCCTTCTTTACTCCTGCGAAACCAAGGAGGTAGAATCTGGGTGCACCCACTGTGGTCAGCAGCACCGATATCACGCTCGCCAACATGCGATATTTGGCGTGGGTGTGAGGCGTTTTTATATCAAAACCGCCTCGCTTTACTTCCGCTGAAACCCGCGCCGGAGGATTGCGGAGGGTTTCCCATTGTTTTCAATTGGAAACATCGCATTGCACCGCATACACGCAGTGCGTCGCTTCCACCAGCCACGTTGAAAGCAATGGGCGATGTGAGGGCCCGCCCAAAGATAGGATATGTGATGGGCTCATATTCGTGCAAGATTTCTGCGTCTCGCCAGGCTCTCGGCTGTGTGAGCCCGGCCTAAATCTTAGATTTGCAGCATGTTGGTTTATGCTCCATATTTTCACTGCACATTTTACCTCTTCGAATGGAAGGGGGGGGGGGGGGGGGGATATTCTGTATATCCATATGAATTCGCAAGGTGAAATCTGACAGTGATTTGATGCAATTCTGTTCCAGTTCCACAATCCATTCGTGTGACGAGGAATCTGGACTATTCTCTTTACAATTTGTCTCACAGGAGAAAAAAATGGCACATAACTTCCTGACACGAGTTCTGCGTTGAGTTTTTCGCATGTGGATTAACCCCAATGAATAAGGCCGTCCCCATGTGGGCAGATGAAATAAGTCTGGTGCAGGATTGTGCAGTGTGAACGGGCCCTACCAGAGTATTACCTGCTACTAGACCCAAAGGGTTTATTGCAGCTGACCGAAGGATTCCGTGGCTGTACTCTGATCTGCTGGATGTGGAGTGACTTGCGTAAGATTCACTGCTTGCGCAGCCAGGATATCAGTCCTCTGATCAGGCCGTGGGCTGTAATTCTAGATGACGCAGCGCACTGACATATTAATTACTGCCGAGAGCCCTTTATTACCTCTACATTAGTACTGCGCAAAAGTTTTAGGCAGGTGTTGCAAAGTCACATTGAAAAGTACGTGCTTACGCTTTTTCGCTCACACTAGTAGATGCGAACTGCACATTCCGCACGTGGAGGTAAAAATCGCAGCATGCTCTACTTCGCCGCGGATACCATGTGGATGGTCAGTGAAGGCCATTCGACCTGCAGCCCAGTGAGACCTCCATCCACCTGACTTTCGTCTCCTATCCTATAGATATGTGATGAAGGTCACTTCTGGTACGACCAATTTAACCCCTTAAGGACACAGCCTATTTTGGCGTTGAGGACGCAATGATTTTTGGGGGATTTTCATGTCCACTTATCAAAAGTCGTAAGTTTTTTATTTTTCTGTTGACATTGGCCACAAGAGATTTTTTGCGTGGCGAACTATAGTTTTTTAAATCGATGCGTTCAAGTCCTACAACTTTATTTTTCCATATACGGAGCTCTGTGAGGGATTGTTTTTTGCATAACGAGCTATAGTTTTTATTTGTACCATATGGGGTACATATGGCTTTTTTATCACTTTTATTGCGCTTTTTGGGAGGTAAAACGAACAAAATGAGCATTTTGCCTCCCTTTTTTTACGTTTTTGCTCCGCAGGATTAATAATGTGCTCAAATGATATGCTATGGCAACCCGACGGCCCTCCGCGATGACATTGCGGGGGTCTGATGATATCAAAGAGGGAGCCCCCTGCCTCTGTGAACCCTTTATATAACGTGTTCTACATAGATTGCAGCATGTAAGGGGGTTAACAGCGGGAGTCGCTGTCCTCATGTACGCCTTGTTGCAGCGGGAGGCCGGCTATCAGTAACAGCCGGCTCCCACTGCCGGATGGCGTGAGCTCACTTTTGATCCCGTGCCATCCACAGGACGTAAGGTTACATCCCGTTGCGTTAAAGGGGTTGTCCCGCGGCAGCAAGTGGGTCTATACACTTCTGTATGGCCATATTAATGCACTTTGTAATGTACATTGTGCATTAATTATGAGCCATACAGAAGTTATAAAAAGTTTTTCACTTACCTGCTCCGTTGCTGGCGTCCTCGTTCCCATGGTGCCGACTAATTTTCGCCCTCCGATGGCCAAATTAGCCGCGCTTGCGCAGTCCGGGTCTTCTGCTCTCTTCAATGGAGCCGCTCGTGCAGAATGCCGGCTCCGTGTAGCTCCGCCCCGTCACGTGCCGATTCCAGCCAATCAGGAGGCTGGAATCGGCAATGGACCGCATAGAAGAGCTGCGGTCCACGGAGGGAGCAGACCCCGGCGGCCATCTTCAGCAGGTAAGTATGAAGACGCCGGACCGCCGGGATTCAGGTAAGCACTCTCCGTTTGTTTTTTTTAACCCCTGCATCGGGGTTGTCTCGCGCCGAACGGGGGGGGGGGGGGGGTTAAAAAAAACAAAAAAACCCGTTTCGGCGCGGGACAACCCCTTTAAGTACCACACTGCCATAATGTAAACTTTACGCCCCGTGGCGTTAAGGGGTTAATGATATTTATGCGCCTACAAGAGTTTTCTGGGGAAGACCGTCTCTGATGGGTGGGTAATCTCACAATGCATCTAGTGTCTGGCAGACATTGCTCCGTGGAGTTGGCTTTATGTCATTTTTTGACCCCTGTGCTGTCGCCTTTCTGCACAGTACAGAAGAGATATTTGGCGCGGTGCGTGGGGATGAGCGTGCCGTGGGGGTAGGATTTGATTCTCGAGTTACCCGCTTGTCAGCAGTTCCCGTTCCGTGTTGCATTGCAGTATGTGGTGTGCCCTTACACTTCTATCTTCTGCCCTTGGTTTCTTGTCGCAGCCTGTCTATTTATAACGTACCTTTTCTTTATATCCATTGTCCCTTTACTCATTCACAGACGCAGCCCTGCTGCTTACAATATCGTTTGGGGAAAACAAAGATTTGCCAAGTATTTGTAATACACAGAGCCTTGTTTCTCCTGAAGCGCAGCTCTCCACCTGAGGTCGCTGCATGCCACCCACCATGCGTGCAGCACGAAGCATGCAATGACATTACGTACTTGCTGCGGGACGCCGAGCACCATGGAGTATTGTGGCGTGTATTACGTGCTGCGCTTTTTCTTGCACACGTGTCTCGCACTATTCGCGTCAGCTGCAACATGGCAGCCTATGGCTGACCGATACAGCATATTCCACGCGCGGGTTGTGCTGTAACAATACGTTTGTGTGAGACCGCCCTGGGGAGGTAAGCCGCAGTCAGCAGCTTGGTTCCCGAGGAGCAAAAGGATCGATGTTGAAATTCAGCGTCCTCAATCCCTCTTCTTCTCCAACATCATCTATCGGGGAAGAGCTGAGCCGTCCTAATATACATCAGAGAGTTCTCCCACCCGCCTGTTATCGATGGGTTTGGACAAGCAAAGTCCAATTTATATGGGCGCCTTAAAGGTGCCCATATACTTTCAATAGCTGTCACATGAGCTTGTTGAAATTGGCAGGTTCGGCTGACCTTTCTCTCATGTATACAGGGAGATTAAAGGGGTATTTTGGTAGTGAGGCATGTTTTCACCCTTCCATTGGATGGATGAAAACTGATAGATCCATGGGGCTCCGACAACTGGGACCCCCACTGATCCTAAAAATGTGGGTCCTGTTTTCCTGGTCGCTCTTGCATCAAGTCAACTCCCACCAGAGTGACATTACTTTGGTTTTAGTGGGGCTGACAGAAATAGCGGGGGATACAGAACGACCAGAAGTGAAGCAAACGGGAGCCCCTGTTCTTGCGATAGGTGGGGACCCCAGTGATCGGACCCCACCAATCAGTTAGTTATCTCCTCTCCTGTGGTTTTGGGATAACTTTTATTTTATTTTATTTTTTTTTCACTGGAATAACGCTTTAAGGCCTCTGTCAAATCATTACTTTTAAGAATTGGTGCAAGGAAGAGTGCAGCAGTTGCCCGTAGCAAGCAATCAGATTCCAGAACTTCGACTTCCATTGCTCTCTTGCAATGCTTTTGATTAATCTCCCCCAATGATCCTGGCCATGTGATCTTATGAACGCTGCAGCATGTGATATAGTGAGTAGATACATTGTACTCTATGTTGAAGGAGTTCTAAGAGATGAATATGAAAAAATATGACTGATTTCTTCCAGAAACAGTGCCACGCTTATCCACAGGCCTTGTCTGGTATTGCAGCTGAGCCCCATTCATTTTATTGAAATTTAGAAATGAATTCTAATTATTAATTCTACTACCGAATGATTATATGACTCTTCTGATGTCTCACAGGTTCCTTATAAACTTTTCTTGTCTTTTTCAGGGAGGCAATTGCTCGGCAGTTACATCTTGGTGGCGGTTTAGGGAAGGACAATGGTGTCTAAGCAGGTGTTCCTCTTCAGCTTGGGTTCGCTCTACCTTTCCCTCTTGTTCGTATTTCTTCTTATGGATGTTTATGCCAGACCGGCAAATAATTCTGCCTTAAAAGATAAGCCAGTGGACAATAAGGATGAGAATGAAATCATGCCCCCGGACCACCTGAACGGAGTGAAAATGGAAATGGATGGTCACCTCAACAAGGAGTTCCATCAAGAGGTTTTCTTAGGTAAAGAGATAGAAGAATTTGATGAAGATTCAGAGCCGAGGAGGAACAGGAGGAAGCTGGCGGCCATCTTTTCAAAGTAAGTCCATGGCTGAGCTTGGGTAACAGTACCAGATGCAGAAGTATCAGCCAAGTGGTCATGACTGCTAACTGGGTTGAGCCTAGTGTTAAAGGGGTTGTAACTAGAGATGAGCGAGCCTACTCGGCCACGCCCCTTTTTCGCCCGAGCACCGCGATTTTCGAGTACTTCCGTACTCGGACGAAAAGATTCGGGGGCGCCATGGGTGAGTGGGGGGTTGCAGCGGGGAGTGGGGGGGAGAGGGAGAGAGAGAGGGCTCCCCCCTGTTCCCCCCCGGCGCCCCCCGAATCTTCTCACCCGAGTACTGAAGTACTCGAAAATCGCGGTGCTCGATCGAGTAAATACTCGAAATGAGTAGATTCCCTCATCTCTAGTTGTAACACAATTGGCTTTTATCACCTCTCCATAATATTGGTGATAGTGGTGAGACTGCAACCAATCAGACTTCTGAGACCCCCACCGATCCTGAGAACGAGGGCCCCATTCCTATTGTCCTCACTGTTAGCTCACTACACACCGCAGCAGGAGATTGAATCGAGCAGCGGTTGTAAATGCGCGGTGCTACTGCATTTGTCTTCATTGGGACTGCTGGCGATCGTTAAGCGCTTGTACTCGGCCATTTCCATCAGCCCAATTGAGTTGAATGCAGCAGCACCGTACTTGTGTGACCGCCGCTCCATTCAGTCTCCTCCTCACTGCAGGTGGGTACAGTGTGCCCGCAATGAGGAGCAGAGACGGTCATGGGTTCTTCATTCTTGGGATCTCACCGCTGAGACTCCCACCCATCAGATTCTTATCACCTATCCTAGTGATAAGTGATAAAGGTACATTTTAGGTACAACCCATTTAAAGGCTATTGAAACCATTTGTGCATGTAAAAAATCAGTACACAATATCTTTACTAAAGGTGCGTTTAGACGTAATGATTATCGATCAAAAAAAGTCATTCAAACGATTGAAAGCGAGCGATAATTGTTCGGTCAAAATATGAGCCAACGACTGATGAGAATCGTTCACTTTTTGTTAGTTCAGTTTCAGCCTGCTTTGCATTTTCATTCTCGTGCACTTGAAATGCCTTATATGTGCTTTGGCTCAAGTCTTCTATTGAGATATCTGGCTGGGGGCATTCGCAGCACTGATCAGCACAAGCTTCCCTCCCTTGTCGAAGGCTATTTAGCCATGCCTACTCAATCATACACAATGCTGTCTCTCCTCAGTGTTTGCCACTGGGGGGAGAGAAAGGTAGGTGTAATTGATTACTACACAGTGTTATCTCTAGATCAAATGACAAGCTGTTGGTAGCTGAGCTAGGCTAAAATCACAGCCTGATAGGACTATGATCTAGATGTGGAGTATTACAAAACAGTACTAGAAGGTGCAGCATGCTGGGGCATGGGGGCTGATGAGATGATCAGTAATCCCCACACTGTCATACAGCACTCTGTAATAAGGTTTCTCCCTCCAGACATATTGCAGGTTTTTATCCTCTTTTATTACTTAAAATGTGGAGTGAGTGTACTAAACAATGACATATAACCCTTCCATAGACTGCACTTCACTGCGTGGAAGATGCACATGAACTTGCAAATGATTATCTGCTGATTTATTCCTGTTGCTGCAGAGACCCCCAGAGTGGTTGCGTCTCACAAATCCCCTGCTGTGTAATGTCTGTAACCCTCCCCCCCCCCCCACCCCTTTCCCACTCTTTTGCTGTCACTAAAGGTCCTTTTACACACAGCGATTATCCTTCACAATTGCCTTTTGAGCAGTAATCGTTGCATGTAAATGTGTGCCCATCATGCACTTATCGTGCACTTTTCGTCCATCGCTGAGTTTAGCTCAGCTTAAAATCCATCGTCCCTGATAAGAGGGACCGCAAGCTGAGTTCTCTGCGGGCAGCGCTGATAACATTCTTTCAACAGCTGTCCCACTGGAGAACAATAGCGATGTATTTAGAGAACAGAACATCTGCTGTTCTCTAAATACATGCAAATGAAGCTAGTTAGCTACTAATGGGCTGATTAGCCCATTAGTAGCTAATGCAAAATGATCGCTCAAAACTGTCAGTTTCTGATGAATTTTGAGCAATCATCAGTGTGTAAACGGGGCTTTACAGATTTTGCTAACCTGTCAGTCCTCCAGTCTGTAGTGCCTTGGAATACAATAGAAGCCAAATGATCAGAAATTTTTAATGAAGGCCAATTACAGAAAGGCTTCATTTCCAAAGACACATTGATTAAAGAAAAGAAAATGTGAAGTTGTACGAAGCCTTTAACCCCTTCCCTCCCCATGACGTAAAGGGTACGTCATGGGAGCGGGGTACTTCCCGCAAAATGACGTACCCTTACGTCATAGGGATAGCGCAAGATCACATATGATCTCGCGCTATCCCGCAGCGGGAGCCGGCTGTCAGTCATAGCCGGCCTCCTGCTGCAACAGCGGGGGTGCATCGGAGATCTATGTAGATCGCGGCACAGGAAGGGTTCACAGAGGGAGCACACTCCCTCTGTGAAGTTACCGGGCTCTCGCAATATAGTCCTGTGTTGCCAGTGCCTGAGATCACTGTATAAGCAATAAGGCATGGCAGGGCAGTAGCCCTGCCATGCTTTATCACAGCGATCATCAGGGCAGTGTTGTAAGACCCCCAGGGGGACACAAATTGTGATAAAAGAAAGATTAAAAAAATGAATAAATGTTTTTTTTAAAAAACCTCTTTTTTATGCTTTTTCTCATATTAGCATAAAAAAAGGTAAAAAAAACCCCACATATTTGGTATTGTTGCGTCCGTAAAGACGCGTACAATAGGTTGCACATGCCTTTGACTGTGCAGGGAAAAAAAGCGTAAAAAACTGAGGCAAAATGCTAATTTTTAACATTTTGCCTCCCTAAAAACGCATTAAAAGTGATCAAAAAAGCCGTATGTACCCCAAAATGATACCAATTAAAAACTACAGCTCGTCTCACAAAAAATAAGCCCCATAGAGCTCCGTACATGAGAAAATAAAAAAGTTACAGGACTTTGAATGCAGCGATTTAGAAAAGAAAAAAATTTGCCCAAAAAAGGTTTTTTTATTGCAGAAAAGTGGAAAAACCTAAAACAATGTAAGAATTTTGGTATCGTTGTAACCGTACCGACCCGCAGAAAAAAATGGATTGTGTCATTTATGCTGCATGATTAACGCTGTAAAAAAAAAAAAATCTATGGCAGAATTGATGCGTTTTATTTATTTTTTTTATGACTGGGAGAGAAAAGTTTTACAATATAGTCAATGTACCCAAAAGTGGCACTGATAAAAACTACAGTTCGCCACGCAAAAAACAAGCCCTTATACGGCCGCGGCGACCAAAAAATTGTGACTTTTAATAAATGGAGAAGAAAATCCGCCAAAAATCGTTGCGTCCTTAAGCCCAAAATAGGCCATGTCATTAAGGGGCTAAGGGCCTTTTACGCAGCCTGATAATCAGGAACAAACATTTACTGAATGTTGGTTTTCCCGATAATTTGCTTCATTCAGCTGATGGACTGTAAGGAGAATTTATGTGTTTATCAAAGAGAAGATGATCCCAGATCTCGTGCAGAAGTCTGGATCCAGGAGAAATACACATCACACCAGCCTGTGCTGTATCAGATGATTTCTAATTTATTCTAAGGTGTATTTGGTTTTTATACTATAAATGACATCACAGGAAAAGTACATACCTCCAAGATTAATAATACATAATAGGCTAAAACTAAAATGTTTAACATAAGTTACACCTTTTGAGGTGTAACTATAACATACAATGAGACCCTTATGAGTTCAGTGAAAAGGAAGGCAGTCTGGAGATTCTTATCTTGTCTGTCTACCCCGTAATGGTATAGAAAAGGTTTCGTTTAACCCCTTCACTACTTATACTGGCATCATGCTATATCTTTCTAGTCTACAATCCAATAAAAGAACAATTAACTGATACATTGATCTACAATTTTCTTAACCTGAACGGACAAAGGACTATATAAAAATCCTCCCACCCCATCCCCATCTTTTGCCCCTATAGTGCCAAGCTTCTACACATGAGTGGCACCAACGAGCGCTGATGATCTGGTATATGGCGATCGTTGCTCATTCTAAACGCCTGATCAACTGGTGTAAAGGACCCTTGGCTCATAATATGTGACTTCTAGTTCGGGTTTTGTTGTTGATCACTACACGCAGGTCTGTAGAACGTCTCGCACACAGTGATTATGAGGTGGGTTGTAACGATGATTTGTTTCTAACTAATGAAGTGTGCTAGACTGATGCCCGCTCTTGCTGTAGTGGAACTGACAGCTCACTTCCTGCGGCTTTTTATGGGCTTCTGGTAACCTGCTCATACACTTCCCATTCTTACCTTCAGATACATCCTGTCAGTTTTGCACACAGGTTCCCATAGGGTGACGTTACTTGCTACAATAGGTGCAGGCGATGCAAGGTTTCCCTATTGAAAAGTTAGAAAAACATGGCTTGTTTTCAGACACACTGCCACCCTCGTCCGTGGGTTGTGTAGGGTACTGCAGTTCAGCTCCCATTCACACAACCCTATGGACAATGGTGGCGCTGTGTTTCGAAGAAAGGGCCCATGTTTTTCTAATAGTAGACAACCCCTTTAAATGCTGCAATGATGGAATTATAGGGGTAGGAGTTAGGCTGGGCTCACCCGGTTTTACCGCTGTGTGGGCCGGTGTATCACAGTGTGTGGCTGCGATTTATGATTGTGCATGACAGTGTAATAGTTTATATGAATCTGTGGCTGGAAGCGACTCCTGTCCCGCTACTTCATCTTTGGGGAGACTGTCCGATCATTAAATCCTTCTTGCCACCTATTCTGTATATCTATGGGATATTTGCTGGAAAACAAATCAAGAATACCCCATGGGGGGGACCTTATTCACCTTACTTTGGGATTCGATGGAACAAGCCAAAAAAGGCTCACTGAGATACCTCCTAGGCTACCTACTAGGCTGGTGATTCGGAGATGCTGGAGCCCCCCTGTAGTACTCTCCCCTTGTGAGTGGGCAGCGGAGGAATGACATATTATGAAGATAGGAGTTTCTTGCGGAGACTCGCAAACGTTCGTCTGAGTTCTTGGCGTTGTGATGGTCATGGCAGTGCTTTATGGACTCGGCTGAATTTGTCTTATTGGTTCGTCTTAATTCTGCAGCGTACTGAATTTACAATCTATGGCAAGGAAGGGCGTCCCCTGTCCCTGTCACTCCAGTCCCGAAAGCTACTGCAGTACCCCTAACTGTGGCAGTGGGGGGCGTTCAGTATATTAAAAAAACCAAAACCAAATGCTCCCGTTACATACTGCGCCCCTCCACCGCTCACCGTGCTCTTCTGTTTACATGCGCTGCAGCAGTTAACCCACGTGACCGCTGCAGCCAATAGGAACCCGGACAGGAATGTCCTCAGTGACCGCCAGTAAACCTGCCTTGCGGCTACTACATTAGAAGCCCATGTGACGGGTTTATGAGGTCTTCTCATCCGGTGACATCCGATGCCGTGGCGCCAGACCGCAATAAACATATCTTAAAAATGTCGCTTTAAAGAATTCTCAGCATTTATCTACAATTGTTTACTAACAGCTGAGTCTACTGAAATGCAGAGTAATTGTATACACATCACCTAATGCTCCGATTTCCTGATAATGGTCCTCTACTGCCTCCGCACTACACTAGTATGTTCCCATATGTGGATAAGCTGTAAGGGGGTATTCCCCAAATTCACCTTTTTTTTTTCTTATTTTTTCTAACCTACCTAATAGGTAATAAAAGTCTGATTTGGAGATTCATAGCTGAGACCCCCACCAATCCTAAGAATGGGAGTCCCTTGTTCCCATCTTCCCGTCACTGCGGGCTCGCTGCACTCCCTGCAGTGACATGGAGATTGAATGGAGTGATGGTTGAGCATGCATGGTCGCCACTCCATTGGTTTCAACGGAGCTGATGGAAATGGCAGATTACAAGCGCTCAGCTATCTCTGGCAGACCCATTCTAACCCTTTCCAATCCAGTATCAGACATAGTCCGACATGGAAATTTCCCTGCATAGCTGCGATGTGTCCGACCTCGCCTGACATGTTTCTGACTCTCTGCAGGACCGCTCTCCCGTGTTGGAGTTCTCTTCTGCCTATGTATATTATACCATGCGGGACAGCTCTCCGACGTCTGAGAGCTGGCCTGAATGCTGTTAGAAGCATATTATGACGAATGAGCTTCCTGATGTGAAACACTCATAACTCGCCTTTATAATTTTCAAAAATTAGCTAATAAAGTTTGCAAAATGTGAATGGGCCCCACGCAAAATAAATAAGAGCTGGGGGGGTGCGGTTGGCAGGGAAATTAGATTGGAAAGGGTTAAGATGAATGTAGCTGAGCATACTCGACCTCCATTCAATCGTCTCATCACTGCCCAATCTACCCTTGCATATTTGCATTAGCATATATGATTTGCTCAGCCCCAGGCTGGTTTCAGACCTCAATGACATGACCAATGAGTTAGCTATAGGTAGCTTTAAAGGGATTGTCCGTAGAAGGAATTTTCTATGGTTAAAGGAAAGCAGGTTTCGTCACCAACATAGAAGGGGGTTCTTTACTGTAAGAGCGGTGAGACTGTGGAACTCTCTGCCTGAGGACGTGGTGATGGCAAAATCCATAGAGGAGTTTAAGAGGGGACTAAATGTCTTTCTAGAGCGCAAGGATATTACAGGATATAGACATTGAATAACCAGTGGGGTTGTTGATCAGGGTCTTGCAGTCAGGTAGGAACTTTCAAAACGTTGATCCGGGGATTATTCTGACGGCCATTATGGAATCGAGAAGAAATTGTTTCCCCCGCATGGGCTAAATTGGCGTCTGCAACTTTTTTTTTTTTTGCCCTCCTCTGGATCAACATGGGGGGACGGGTTAAAACAGGCTGAACCAGATGGATGTTGTCTCTCTTCAGCCCAACATACTATGTTACTATGTAACCTCATTTTACATGGAAGCTGGCCCAGGGATCGGCTGTTGTCGTTGAGGGAATGCGTGTTTTGCCATACGTTTCCCATGCACACTGCCACTACAGGGAACATGTAGTATTACAGGGCTGCCATTCAGATGTATGGCAGACCGTGTAATTCATTGACGGCCTTGGTTCCTCCTAAGTGACAGCTGCTCTGTGTTAGCGGCTCTGGCATGTCCACATGCTCCAATAAGGTTTATGGAACGTACTTGTCTTTCTGAGAGAACCCATTTAGGAAAATTGATAAACTGTTATATTTTGCAGGATATATATAATTTTTTAATTTTTTTTTTTAACAATAATTTTTTATTGAGTCTTCAAATACCGTATATACCGGCGTATAAGGCGACGGGGCGTATAAGACGACCCCCCAAATGTCACCTTATACGCCGGTATTCAGTGGAGAAAAAAAAAAAAATTTTATTACTCACCTCCCACGGCGTTCTGTCGCGCTCCGGCAGGATGTCGCTCGCTCCGGCAGGCTGTCGCTCGCTCCTCGTCCCCGCCGCAGCATAGCTTTCTGAATGTGGGGCTTGAAATCCCCGCTTCCAGAAAGCTAATACACACGCCGGCAGCCATGACATCATTGAATGGCTGTGATTGGCTAAAGCACACGTGGCTTCAGCCAATCACACTATTCAATGACATCATTGAATGGGTGTGATTGCTAACACGTGCGCCTTCAGCCAATCACAGCCATTCAATGATGTCATTGAATAGTGTGATTGGCTGAAGCCACGTGTGCTTTAGCCAATCACAGCCATTCAATGCTGTCATGGCTGCCGGCGTGTGTATTAGCTTTCTGGAAACGGGGATTTCAAGCCCCGCATTCAGAAAGCTATGCTGCGGCGGGGACGAGGAGCGAGCGACAGCCTGCCGGAGCGAGCGACATCCTGCCGGAGCGCGACAGAACGCCGTGGGAGGTGAGTAATAAATTTTTTTTTTTTTACACTTTTTTTTTTTTTGTATTACTGGCGCATAAGACGACCCCCGACTGCAGAGCAGATTTTTCGGGGTTCAAAAGTCGTCTTATACGCCGGTATATACGGTAAGTATACATACAAGGGCACAGCAGTATGGAAGAGTTTCCAATCAAAATACAAAAATGTAGTTGTAGGCCTTGTTTCTTCTGAAAATGAAACTATAATGAAGTAATAGCGATCAGTTGTTATTTCAGTACACAGCGGTCAGTGCTAATTACCGGGAGAAACATTTCTCAACAAATATCAATGGCCTGGCTAGGGCCAACTAGTATTTAAGGAAGGGTGGGGGGTATTCCCTCTCTCTCAGGACTGCCGCCCGTGGGGGCAAGGGCATCAAGAAGTCGTATTTAGGTTAGTAGATTCGTCCCCTCCAAAGGAAGGGCATAATTTATCCATGGGGTCCATATACTAAGAAATTTATCGATTTTTGTCTTCTGCTATCGAGGTCAACCTTTCATTTATCAGGTACCAATTCATGCGGCGTTTGACTTCAGAAAAGTCCAGAGAAGCTTTACGCCAGGAATGGGCAACGGTTTGTTTTGCAGCTAGGAAGAGGGAAGAGATCAGCTTTCTGGAGTTTGGGGATATATTCTTGATCTTTTTGTTCAACAGAGCCTCCCATGGATTTTTGCGCAGGTTATGGTACGTTACCGAGTAAATTAGGGAGTATGTTCTTATCCAAAGTCTTTTGACTCTGGGGCAGGACCACCATATATGGAGGATGTCTCCAGGGGAAGAACAACCTCTGAAACATTCTTTGGAGTAGCCCGGGACTGCATGTGCGATACGAGTGGGGACCAGATACCAACGGAGAAGGATTTTATAGGAAGTTTCCAGCATAAGTATGTTACGGACCCCTTGATTGGTGGAACTCCAGATCTGAGACCACTCCTCCTCACTCAGAACCCCCCCCCCCCAAGTCTCGTTCCCACCTGGTTACGTCTGATAATTGTGTGCGGTATGTAGTGTGGACAAGGTTTGAGTATATCTTAGAGATGAGACCCTTTGCCTGCGGGTGCTTAAGGCAGTAGGATTCGAAGGGGGTAAGAGTATGTGGAGATTTTGTATTTTTCAATAGGGAGGAAATACAGTTTAACTGTAAATAGCAGAATATTTCTGATAATGGTATGTCCTTATTTTGCTGTAGGATAGGGAACGTAGTTACACCTTCTCGAGAGAGTAAATGGTGGACCTTGGTGATGCCTCTATGTGTCCAATTTTGAAAAGCTGAAGGGGAGTCGTGGCCTGGCGAAAATAGCGGATTACGTAAGAGTGGTAGTAGGGGTAAATGAGGGGAGAGTAGGTTCCCAGAGTATTTTATGGAGTCCCAGACTCTAAGAGAATGTTTTATGATTGGGTTAGATATTGCAGGTCTATGAGTCGGGGGGATCCATAATAGTGAATCTACTGTGAGGGGATAAATTTCCCTGGCCTCTATCGAAAGCCAAAGGGGGGCATTTGTAATGGAGTGTAGGGAGGCCAGCTGGGCCGCCTGGTAGTATTTTGCGTACTGTGGGGTTCCCAAACCTCCTTGTTGCTTATGTCTGTACAAGGTGGAACGTTAGACTCTAGGGATAGAGTTATTCCAGATAAATCGGAGGGTCATTTGCTAAAGTGTTTTCAAGAAATGCCCAGGAACCTGTACTGGAAGAGCTCTAAAAAAAGTATAGAATTTTGGGAAGGAACGACATCTTCAAGGAGTTCACTCTCCCAATCCACGATATGTAAATGTGAAGTGTTAGGAGAGCGCTCCTGAGAGAATCAGATACACAACGCTAATGCCGGAGTATAGAGTGGATTGAACTTACCCGGTGAATAGCGAGGCCTGGATAGACCCCACTATCACCTCCACATCCAAGTAGGCTTGTAAAATGGCTGCCGTAAGTGATGTTTGTCCTATATGTTGACCGTCTCGCATTGCATTAAAATAATTTGCAAGATGGATATGAAGTAATGGGGAAATTTTTTTTATAGTAAGTGGCAGAGAAGCCGTCCGGCCCTGGCCGTTTATTCACTTTCAGTGTTTTTATCGCTTCTGTAACCTCGTCTGGGGTAATTTTTGCAGCCAATTGTTCCAGAAATGCTTCTGGGAGTGTGGTGTCTCGGAGGTATGCGATCTGTAGATCTGTTGGCATATTTTGTGGTTGGGAATATAATTTGGCTAAGAACTGTCTGAATTCGGTTATTATAGTCAGTGGGTTTGCTGTGATTGTGCCATGCTGTGTGCGAAGCTTAAAAAAGGGGCTCACTATAGGGTGGGCACGGAGTCTGCGAGCTAGTGGTGTTGTCGGTTTACTATTTAGTATGTAGTATTGTTGACAGGACGAGCGTAATTGTCTTTCGACTAGATCTGTAATACACAGGTCCAGCTCTGTCTTAGCTTGCGTGAGTACCTTCATACTTTCCCGAGATGGGCATTTTTTTAGCGACTTCCTCTGACTGCAGAACTTTCTGTTCAAGATTTAGTTGTCTCTGCAAGCGCTCCTTTTTGTGCCGAGAAGATGTTTGGATGAGGATACCACGGAGTACCACCTTGTGGGCTTCCAATAGGAAAATAGGAGATGAGGCAGAAGGGCTATTAATAGTGAAATATTCCTCGAGTTGAGGTGTTAATGAGGCCACTATGTCAGGAAGCGCTAGCAGAGAGTCATTAATGGTCCAAGAAGTATTAGTGGGCTTTGACATTAGGGAGTCGCAGGTTATAGATACTGGGCTGTGGTCGGACCAAGGAACAGAGAGGATTTTGGAGTGTGAAATTTGAGGAAGGAATGAAGCCGGTACCAGTATGTGGTCTATTCTCCGGTATAGTGAGTGTGGGGCAGAGAAATGTGTGAAGTCCTTGACAGTGGGATTTACCTCCCTCCTGGAGTCAACAAGATGGTGTTGTGAAAGAAGTCTTTTAAGGCTGTGTGAGATGGAATGTTGTGGTTGTATATGGGGCGTTGGGAGGGAAATTGCATTTCTGTCCAGATTCGGGTCTAGGATGCAGTTGGAATCTCCGCATAGGATAACTGTACCACTCTTATTAGCTTCTACAGTTTCGAGTAACTTTGTAAGAAAGTTAATTTGTCTGGAGTTTGGGGCGTAATATGCTACAATGGTGACCGGGACGTCTTGGATTACACCTGATAGAATAAGAAAGCGACCTTCAGGGTCCGCTATGGTTTATGTGTGGGTAAAAGGAACAGAACGACCGAAACAGATAGTCACCCCTTTTGTTTTAGATGGCCTCGTTGCTGAAAAGAAGGTAGGATAATGGGGAGAAAGATAACGTGGGGAGGAGTGGTCAGAGAAGTGGGTCTTTTTGCAGGATATCTTATTCCTATCCCCATATGTACCCGTATCTGAGTCATCTACTGGAAAGAGCGAAGGGGAACCTCAAACTCTAAAAGTGCAAATAAACGGATCACGGTTAGGAACACCTGCTCAACCTTTTTGGGTGGTCACAGCCTTCAGATGTTGGGAACATCCTCCCTACTAAACTCGACCCATGCCCGCAGTAGGTGCACGTTTTGTGGATAAGTGGGAACAGCCCTTTTCAACATATCGCAAACATGTTCACTGGGCTTACAGTCTGGTGTGTTTGGAGGCCAAGGCAATGTGGGGAATTCAATGTCGTGTTCTTCCAACCACTTCCTAGTGATCAGAGCGTTGTCCTGGTGAAAGATGGCACTGTGGTCTGGAAAGACTTCTTGAATGTATGGGTATGGATGGTCATCTAACAGGTCCTTTTTAGCATTCATAATTCAAGAATTGTGGCATGATGACCAACGCTCTTAGCCCATGCCAGGAAAACGCTCCGCAGACCGTGATATGCCACTATTGGCCTGTTGTATCCCACTGGTGCAATGTTGAGGTTCATCTGTTTACGCCGGGTGCAGACTCGGCCATCCATATGGTTCGGAAGTCAATGGGACTTGTCACTCCAGACAACCTTCTGCCATGTGTCGAAAGTCCATTGACCTCTTTACTGGGCCCATACGAGGCATTGGCGATGATGGAGGGTAACCAGAGCACCCTTCTCGGTTTTCAGTTATCGAACCCCAGTCGATGCAAGTAGTCTGCATAATGATTATGGAAGTGTGTCTAACTTTCCTGCCATTGTACTTGGGCTGAATGCCTATGGCCCGGGTCAGATTCCGACTGCGAAATCTCGCAGCTTAACCAGACCCTGTGCCCTGGCATTAACCCCCCGCTTACCTGTGTTCTCTGCTCTGTGGATGTACCAGCTGGCGGGCTGCACATGCGCAGTGACGAGACTCGCACCGGTGATGACGTAGATCCACTGTGACTCGCCGTGGGACTGGCAGCTTCCATTGACTGCAATGGAAACTGTTCGTGTGAGGCCCCCACTAGAATAGGACATGCCCCTTTCCCCCCACCACCACCACTACACGTGGCCTTCCACTTTGCGATCTTCTTCTCTTTGATGACTGTCCATGGTTCAACCAGTGTTGGTACTTTTGACATCTTGGTTTCGGGAACAACCAAGAAGGACGACTGAATCTGCCCATGATCAAAGTCACTGAAGTCCCCACGTGTACCCATAATTGCCAACTGTTGCCTTCTGCTGCACAGAGGAGAGGTCAACCTATTTTCTGAGGGCAACCATCGTGTGGTACCATGTTACCAATCACAAGAGGTCACGTACCAACTGTTCCTAACGCAGTGATCGTTCAGTGTAGACTCCGTGTGACCTTAGTCGCCCAACTCAATAGCTATAGAATTTAAGACTAAATGTTCACTGTAACCATAGTCAGATCACCGTCTTACTACTATGAGACGCCTCTCCCGTACGTTTACCATATCTTATGCAGTGAGAACCTTACAGAATACTTGTTACCAGGTAAAACCCCAACTATTGCTTTGCTTTAGACGTTAATTTTTTTGTACAGGAAATGTTGTCATTCTAAGAAATCTGTACCTACGTAGTCGGTAATGGAGCCTTCATGATCTCTTCCTGTTGGAAGCGCAGTTTCTGGTGGCACCTTTACAAGAAATCTTAACTTTCATCATCAAGACGGCCTAAATTCATGAAATGTGACTGGCTGTTGTGGTTCTCGAAGCCTGGATGTGGTTACAGCAAACTCCTACGCAAGTGCAGATCTATGTTAAAGTATTTGTATAGATCGAACTTTGCTGAACTTGATCAAACTTTGCTGGTATAGATTGATGATGGCAGCACAGACATATCTATATCATTTTTTACTCGTGAGTTCCACCAAGAGCGGAGCAACCATACTCCTTAGGATGACTCAAGATCAAAAATGCTTAACTAGCCTTAAAGGATCATTTACCGGGTGTCTGCGGTCAGGTAGATCTGACCTTAAAGGGGTTTCCCGTGGCAATACTATTGATGACCTATTCTCTGGATAGGTCATCAATAGTTGATCGTCTGGGGTCCGCTGCTTAGGACCCCGACCGATCATCTGTGCGGACGCATGCTGTCAGTGCCGTAATAACAGAGGTTGGAGCGGAAGCCGCCAGGCTGACCTCGGTGTAGTAGCTGGCGCGGCTCTCATTGAAATCTGCAGGTACAAGGCGGCTAGTATTGCCTTGGTTGGTTAGTTCCTTTTCTATCTGAAAGTTCCTGAAACCCTTCTCCTGAGATGGGTCATGTGATCTCCTTGTGACCACCAGGGAATTCCTTGGCTTTATGTTCTCCCAAGCAGTCAGTTTTTCAGTCAGCATAATTCCTCTTTGATATTACATGGACCCTATAACACCAGCTCTTCATGGGACAGAAACTCCTATCACAGTTACTGCTGATGATTAGAGGCTGCTGTTACACAGTTATAATAGAGGAGATCACCGCTCGTCCTACTGACTGTAGCTTCTTTAGGTGACTATAGAGTACAGAAGGTAATGACAGTGGTCTCCTAGCAGGCAGAGATAGTACTGGGTCTAGATGGCCATGTGATGCTGTGCTGATGTATCATGGGAGTGTTACCATCAAGACAGTAGGCTGTACTGCATAGAAATGACTGCAATACAGAGAAGACCTCCAGAGTGTTAGACAATTAAGGCCGGGCTCATACAGATGGATTCCAGTTGTGGAATCTGCGACTGGCATCTGTGTGGAGGTTTTGCGGCAAAACGCATGCATTGAAAAGCAAGTAAAATTGCTTTTCCGTTTGTACTCACGGATACAAATTGTGTATTTTGCAAGTGGAGGAAAAATCGCAGCATGCTGTATTCTGCCACGGATTTCACACAGACTGCCTCCATTGAAGTTAATGAAGGCCGTCCGACCAGCAGCCCATACGCAATTAAAAATGCATACGGGCCGCGGGTACCCGCGTCAACGCTAAGCAATAGCACAGGAAATACAAACATTGGGGGGAAAAAATGAGTTGTGCTTGACCACATGACCGAAAAATCACGGGTACCCCGGGTCTCCAGTGCATCTACAGCGGCAGGTCTGCAGGGTCCTGACAGGCGGCATCCCAGGTCTGCCAGGTCATTGCTTTTGTTTCCTCAATTAAAGCAGACTCCTAGGTATTCAAAAGAACCAATCACATCCTAGAAGAATCATAAGCTAAGTTATGGTACCCATAGGAGAGGGGATGTAAAGTGTGGGGTGTACTTTTTATACTTACCCGGCACCCCTTTCCATGGCGGTCCCCACTGCAAGTCGTCTCTCCGTCGGCCTGACTCTCTTCCTCAGTCAGTGCTCACATACGCTGTTCTCTATGAGAGTGCATGCATTGACTGAAGAAGAGCCGCACTCACAGACCAAACGCACAAATCTCGCACGATTTTCCTTCCAGTGTGAAGCCGGTCTAACTGCACTTTAATTTATTTATTTTTTTAATGTTCAGAATAGTCAATAAACATTTTTGTAATATGTCCCAGTAGCCTATTCTGTACATTTTTTCGTAGAAAAGCCCTCTTCAGCTATGCAGCTAGGAGAAGACGTTGCTGAGAAAAGAGTTTTCAGCTACCTAACTGCATAGCTGAACAGGAAACTCCAGCTGTGCCTGCACTGTTGCTTCTAGCACATGCACAATATGTCGTCTGCCTTTGTTTTTATTACATTTTTTTTTTATAAATCCTTTTTCCCCCTAGCGTGCTTTTTAGACATCCTTCTCTATAGAAACCACCGTCCTCCAGCGCTGTGAAGTGAACAAGCCATCCTGAGTTGCAGACAGCTTCTCCTTGTCGCAGTGTGCCTGTTGCCCGGCAGACTCCATGCACTGTTGGGTCTCATCGAACACACAGTGCATCATCTGTCACAATGTTGCAACCGGATGAGACACTGACGGTGCATGGGGTCTGCTGGGGAACGGGTAGACTGTGAGGAGGAGAAGCTGTCTGTAACACAGGATGGCTTCTTACAGTGCCGGGGGACGGCAGCTAAAGCAAGTTATAGAAAAGGATGTCAGGAGAGCATACTAGGGTGAAAATATAGTTATAGATGTTATAAAACATAAGGCAGACTCGTATGTATGTGTGTATATATATATATATATATATATATATGTATGTATATATGTATGTGTGTGTATATATAATTTTTTTTTCTTTCTTGCATCTGGGTGAGAGAAGCAGGAAAGAAATCTGCTGTCCAGTTTTCCAAGACTAGACAGTAATGCCTGCAGGTATGATGCTTATATTGTAAATAAAGTGGAGGAAAGCAGAAACCCCTCCGCTGGTTAGGTGGGTGGTATAACTTTTTCACTTTCACACAGCAGTCTTGTTGGATGTTGGTACTCCTGTAGTATAATGTAATACTAAAGTATTACATTATACTGTGATCTGACAGGCAAGGGCAGCCCTGAAGGCTTTCAGAAGGCCCCCGGCTGCCATGGCAATTGCACGACCCACCCACCCAAACATTGATTGGGCCATTTTAAATGCTGATGTCAGAATTATCAGGGGCATTTGAAGGGTTAACAGCTCTGAACAGCAGCAGTTCTTATCAAAACTATTGCAAGCAGGCGTCTGCTGTAAAAAACAGCCAATACCCGCATTGTATGGTGCGGGATTGACCTCTTATACTTCCATCTACAAACACGAACCTCCATGATGTAAATGTACGACCTGGAGTGTGAAGGGGTTAAAGCAGTTGTCCAGGACTTTTGGGGAATTTTCCCTATGGATGGCACTTCCTCATAATAGGTCAATATAGTTGGTCAGTGGGGGTCTGCCGCTTGGTATCCCAGCACCGCTGCACTGGAAGCAGACAGTGCTGTCCATATTACAGTGGCTCGGTTTGGTATTGCAGGCACAACTCTCATTGAATTCAATACGATATTAGCCTGCCACTGTAATACACACAGCACTATCTGCTTTCCAAGCTGACAGCAGTGCTGGGAATCAGCTGATTGGTAGGCATCCTAATCAGCAGGCCTCCACCGATCAATTGATGACTTAAAGGGGTTGTCCCGCGCCGAAACGGTTTTTTTTTTTTTTTTTAATTTGGCCATTAGACGGCGAAAATTAGACGGCAACCATGGAGACGAGGATGCTAGCAATGGAGCAGGTAAGTGAAAAACTTTTGATAACTTCTGTATGGCTCATAATTAATGCACAATGTACATTACAAAGTGCATTAATATGGCCATACAGAAGTGTATAACCCCACTTGCTGCCGCGGGACAACCCCTTTAAGGCCCATTTACACTGGACGGTTATCGCTAAAACTCTGCTCATCGGTGATCGTTTTAGCGATAATCGGTGCATGTAAAGGTGCGTGGGGCACCCGCATTTCGGGCTCTTTTCGCTGATCCTTAAAATCAAGTGAGCTTGATTTTAGCAATCAGTTTTATCAGTCGTTCTCCACGGGAAGTGCTGATAGCATTGTTTCCCCATGGAGAACAAAGGATCTGAGTGCAGCTAATAGCCTGGGGCTATTAGCTGCGTTCAGTGAAGACTTCATTTACATACATAATTGGCATTTAAGTAGCTGAGAAGCTACTTGAATACCAATTATTTTTTAAGCAATCTTTGAGCAATTATCTGCTTGTGTAAATGGGCCTTTATCCTGAGGATTGGTCATCAATAGGAAAATTTCCAAAAGTCCTGGACAATCCATTTTTAACATTTCCTTTCACTTCAGACAAGGCCTAAGCAAAAAATACAATCCCTAAATTAATCCTACTATGTTTTTCGTTGATTAGCGTGGATTTCGTTGAATACGAATTTTTTTTTATCTGATTAAAGCTAAAAATAAAAGCTCAGCTCTAGCATCCTGCTCGGCAGATATCTGATTTGGGGAAAGAACGGCGTAGGTAAGGTGTGCCTACACAGCCCCAATGTCTATTCTTGGAGACAAAAGCCACCACTGCCGAGCAAATGTCAAAAAATACCACCTGCTACAGAGTGCAAAATACAGAAGTTTCCGCTCGGAGGAGCGCCGCTCGTAGAACCCCAGATCCGCTCAGGGCATTTACATAGTAATCTGATTTACTATCTCGGATGTGCGCTGTGGGAGCCTCCGCCGGGCCGCAGATGTTCTATGGTTGGGGCAGGTCGATGACTCAGTCTTTATAACATAGTAAATATTTACCTCTAGTATTGATTCTTTTTATCTCTGGGGCTGATACAAGGTTTCTGCTGACTACACATTATAATTTAGTGGGGGAGGTTCAGGGACCCCCCCTTCTCTAGATCCGTGCGGGACTGCAATACCAGATACGGCCCATGGAAGAGGCGCTGTCAGTTCGTAATCGAGGAGTTCACGTAAACGCCGATATGAACGTTGAATACAACCTACAGTAGTTTTTATGGTTTATTCTTTTTCTTTAAGGGTGGACAGGAATAAGGACAAAAAAATCAGTTCGCAAGAAATGCAGCGCTGGATCATGGAGAAGACGGAGGAGCATTTTCAGGAGGCCGTAAAGGAGAATAAGCTTCATTTCCGAGCTGTGGATCCAGATGGTGATGGTAAGTAATGGCTTTCTAAGTGGACAAATTCTATTCCCTTAACAGGGTTTCCCAGCAAATACGATTGATGACCTATCCTCAGGATAGGTCATCAATTGTTAATTGGCTGGGCTCCACCGCCCGTGACTTCGGCTGATTGGGCACCTCTGTCAGCACCACAACACACAGGGGTATGGAGCGGAAGCCGCTAGCTTTGACCCTTGTGTAATGGCTGTCGCTCATAATTGCAGGTGAAGCGCTCGTTGATTTTAATGGGAGCTGCACTTGCAATTACCAGCACTGGCCACTACACAGGGGTTGGAGTGATCTGCTTCCTCTCTACCCCTGTGTGTTGTGGTGCTCACAGCAAGTGCCCAATCAGTTGAACGGCTTGGGTCTTGAGTGGAGGACCCCAGCTGATCAACTATTGATGACCTGTCCAGAGGATAGGTCATCAATAGTATTTGCTGGAAAACCCCTTTTAATCGGTGTTACATAATTTATAGAGGTGGAAGTACTGATGATCTGCCTAGCAAAAAGTGTGGAAGAAACTCTTAAGTGCATATACGAGTAAAACTGACTCATCAGTATCAGTACTAGTACCAGGCGCTGCCTCGGTTAAAGGGGTTATCCCTTGCATTCATACCAAAAGTCCTGAAAGGCTGCTAATAAAAGAATCTATATATTTTTTGTCATTTATTTATTTTTTGATACCCTGTGCCCCTCTTGTTGCTGCTGCTGGTGGCCGGCTCTGGAGAGAATCTGTCTCCTTCTCCCTCTGGCAGCTAACAGTTAGGGTCCTATTTTATTTCTCCTGTAGGAGTCTTCGCAGCTACACTGCAATGCACTGCAGAGGCCGCTCCTTCTGTTAATTGCTGTGGAGTGAAGAGGGTATCATTATGCAGAGGGACTTGGCATGTGTGTCCTCCAGCACGGAGTGGTTGAACATGTATATTGCTATACACTGAAAACCAGTTATGATTTCGGTTCTCGCACCGGAAAAATGGAAATAAACTGATCCCATTGATTTGATTTTATTGGGGGGGGGGGGGGGGGGAATGGATGTAAACCGAAGTGAATGGAATACATTTACACTTTCTGGATGTGGAGAATACCACAGACCGCAGACTATTTCTCACATTTAGAATCGCCGAACCGCGGCAGAATGGTTGACTTACGTTTTAGCGATGCATCTGTTTCCCATTGTTTTCAAACAGAACGGTTTCCGTGCTTTAATTATTCCATTTAACGGATCCCGTTTTCTCAATTGCAAATGTGAAGACGGAGCGTAATCGACGAATCTGTCAAATGGATGAGAAACGGAAGCATGGTGGGAACAAATGGAGGACAAAGTGTCTGTATTTCTGATAGATCTGTCAAACTTTTCCGTTAGAACCCCCCCCCCCCCCCTTCCTTCTCCTTTATTGTGTTTTTATTAAAAACACGCACACGGTACGGATCTTGACATAGCGGGTTGCCAAGCATTCCAGAAATTACATTCCTTTACCGTGGCATCATGGCCGCTGACGGGGTGTGGGGTGACAAATCGCTCGCTTGACAGAATCACTTGGTCTTTAACAGAACTAAAAACCAAGTGAATATCAGACCGAGGAAATAGGCTGAGCGACTCCTGTATACTGTGAATGGAGGCGGAAGGGTCGGAACAATTGGCAACCATTAACTTGAATGACTGTGTAAAACACGGGAGCGGTAGCCTCTGGTAGGGCTGTCGGGCACTAATGCACTCAGTAGTACCTTCACTAAATGCATTATCGATGTATTGGAAGAGCTGCCTGCTATATTGTATGACTACTGTTAACTGATAACTTTATTTCCTTGACCTTTATCACCATGTAATAATTCTGTGCAGGTTTTTTGGCTCTGTTTAACATCCATCTAGGATATCCACGGGGAAGTTAGTCCGGATGTGACGTCTTGTACTACTTGTATATACTATGTATAACTCTATAAAGTGCTCTACACTACAATACTACCTAATAGAAATGCAGCTTTGCAGTTACTTTAACACTTGTCAGTTCTTACAGCATTTTCCAAATTCAGACTGGCGTGTAAGCTGCCGGCAGGGGTATGTCCCCTGAGCCGGGTAGACCGACATCCTCCCACTACAACCGCATCATCAGTCGGCAGCCAAAATATCTAAATCTGCCAGATTTTGGTTTTCTGTGGGCTTATCTACCCAAGGAAAATGATCATGATTGGCTGTCGTATCCAGACGCGTTTTGAGGATTGTTACATACCGTAAAGCAATGTGTTAATGCTGATCCCTAACTGGGCAGTGGGATGTTATGGTGGCGGACGTTGCAAATTTGGGACCCACAACTAGTAGCCAGAGCAGAGAGCTGCTGTAAAGTGAGTGTAAAAACATCCATAACTTTCCCCGGTCTCCTCTTGGTCCCGTCCACCACACTGCAGCAAGCGAGGTGCCCTGAGTGAGGCCATGTAGACCTACGTGGGACCCACAGTTTCCTAGAGGAGTGTGCTCTGTATGCAAGTTAGGTCTGCTTTCAGTGACGCACCTTACTTAGATTGCAGTGATGGCCCTAAAATTCGAGGAACTACTAATGCGATTAATGATCTTTCCTTGTAGATGTTTGCAGTGAAATTATCTTAAAATGGTAAATTTGTAGCCATCCACTATAATGACGATAACCTTAATCCTGTCTCTTTAGGATTTGTCCCTTGCTACGTCTAATAGTGTTGCATTCATGTGTTTTGGTAATACAGGACAAGTGTCTTGGGACGAGTACAAGATCAAGTTCCTGGCCAGCAAGGGCTTCAATGAAAAGGAGGTCGCTGAGAAAGTGAAGAACAACGAGGAACTGAAGATAGATGAAGAAAGTAAGTTTCACACCAAGTTTTAGGCTTGTGCAATGTAAGATGACATCTAAGGGCCACCGTGGAGTATTGCATCTGATGTCAACATGGGAAGCACGCTTCAGTGCAATACTTTTGTACGAGACTACTTCTGTTTCATTAATGGAAGTCTCGTTTTCGGTATTTTTTGCAGTCCATATGTGCGACCGCATAATAAATTGCACCTTTATTCTCTCTCTCGGAGGCTCCCATCAGGAGATAGAGCCTTAGAAGGGCTTACTAATTAATGGTGGACCCCACCGATGGGCAGTTTACTCCTCGCTGTGGATGTGGCATTACCTGACCAGCGGCACAGTACTCTCTGAAGGTTGCCGGGTGGTTGGGCACGCCAACAGCGCAAAGTATTGCAAGGTGAATGCTGTAGCTGCCGAAGTGGAGTGGATTTTGATGCGGAAATGCTCCGGATTTTGCCCCTGAATTTTCAAATTTGCAGCATTTCTGTTATGTGTGAACGTAGCCTAAGAGGGACAGAAAGGCAACTATACCAGTGGGCAGGCTGACGGAGGTGGAGTAATGTTGGGCGAAATGTTTCCTTGGCACACCCTGGGAATAGTATTCCTGCACTGATAGTTCATCACCTAGTGGAAGCCATGCCACGTTGAACCACCTACGGTCCTCAGAACAGTGGCGATTCAATGCTGCTACTAGGTAGGTATTTCTAACAAAGTGGCGGTAAACATGATTACCCAACTCTTACTGCCATTCAGACTTCTGATTTACTTACTTATGACTAATTCTACGTTTTCAGTGACAATCCTCTTGTTATTGAAGTTGTTTTTTGTTTTCGAAAATCTTTTAATAAGAGATCGATCAGTTGACGGGCGAAGGGAATTTTTTTTTTCAGTTTTGGAAACTAGTTGTCACCAGAGACACTTCCTTTCCCTGTACAGTGTGGGAACACTTGTTGTAAACGAGTCGGCGTCAGGTTCTTTCTCGATCACTTTGAGTCACGACAGTACCAACAAAGTCAAATCTCTACAGTCGCATGGTGAAAGGAAAAGGATTCATTTGTGAGTTCACAATCAGAACTGGATACCAGGCAGTGGAGAAGAGCGAGGAGCGCCCACAAGCAGTGTCAATGTTTTGTAGTTTCCTTTACTGCACAAGGCCTCTTCCACACGGGCGACGGGAATATCGCCGCGAGAAAATGGCAGCGATATCGCATCTGTGTTCTGTGCTATATCGTTGCGTTTTCTCGCCGCGATATCACAATTTTGTGTCGCTACAAAGGCCGTGACTTTCTAGCACTCTTTTGCCGGGATTTTCAGGGGGGCTTGAAATATAAGCCCTACCCTGAAAATACGCCTGGCTATATAAAAATTTTTTTTTAAAAACACTACATCACCTTACAGGATCAAAATCCCCGCCTCCAGGACCCGCTGGCTCTGATTGGTTCATCAAGTGCTTCTGTGATTGGAGGCGGGGATTTTGAACCTTCAGTCCAGGAAGCGCTGACAGAAGACTGCAAACAAGTGCCGCGGACCTGCGGTGGAGCAGCCAGCGGCTGTTAGGTGATGTATTGTTTTTTTATTTTTTTAATGCAGATAGGGCTTAGTTTAGGGACAAACAGCAGGACTATCTACTGTAAAAGTTGCATCGCACGAAAACCGCGTTTTTATGAAATGCAACAGAAAAGAAGGCTCCATAGGAAAACATGGGCTACAAAATATCTCAAATCGCGGCAATATTTAGCAACCCCCCGTTTTTCTTTTTAACGTTTCTCTCGCAATGTTGCAGCCCACAAAACATGACTAATGTGAAGGAACCCATAGGAAAGCACGGGCTTCACATACATGTGATATGTAACATTGTCGCATCTTGAGAAAATCACACGATTTTTTATTGCCTCTGTGAAAGCTGCCTCTAAACCTCATGGGCAGAGAGGTCAGTGAGTGTAACCGATAGGCCTTTAACAGCTGAGCACCACTAACGACGTAAGCACCATCTTGCTTTCAGGACTGTGATTTACTTTGAAATTTTTTAAAATTTATTTTGGCATTTTGTACGTATTAAATTGACAGTTTGATCCCAAATTATGAAAACTGGACAAGAATTGATTTTAAAGGCCAGGTCCACCTTCATGGACACATTTTTTAAAAATTCTATCTAAGAATGTATAGAATTAAAGTCTAATGTATAAAGTTTTTGTGTATCCATGGAAACAGACAACAACAGACAAACTCTGTAGTCTGATCCTGCAAAAAAACTTTATTTGCTTTTATCCGCTCTTGCTGATCCTCTATAAGGACTTTTGCACTGTGTAAGTAAAGGCTATTGATAAGGGCACAGGGCATGCTTAACCCCTTTAACTCTCCATGACATACAGTTACTTCATGGAGCTTCGGGGTTTGCATGGAAGGAAATTGGGTGGTCTATCCCGCTCCATACAATGCCAGTGCCGGCAGTAATCCTGCTGATTGCAGCTGTTAACCCTTTAAATGCTGCCATCTATTCTGACAGCAGCATTTAAATGCCCCAGTCGGAGTTCTGAAGTCCCAAACGGCCCTCTGCAGTGAGATCGCAGGCTGCTGTCCGGTTGCCATAGCAGTCAGAGGCCTTCTCTAAGCTCCCAGGGCTACCATTGCAGATTGACTATTCAATGACATCATTGAATGGGTGTGATTGGCTGAAGCCACGTGCGCCTTCAGCCAATCACAGCCATTCAATGCTGTCATTGAATGGATGTAACTGGCTGACGGCGTGTGTATTAGCTTTCTGGAGGCGGGGATTCCAAGCCCCGCATTCAGAAAGCAATGCTGCGCCGGGGACGAGGAGCGAGCGACATCCTGCCGGAGCGCGACAGAACGCCGGGGGAGGTGAGTAATGATTTTTTTTTTTTTTACACTTTTTTTTTGGTATTACCGGCGTATAAGACGACCCCCGACTTCAGAGCAGATTTTTCGGGGTTCAAAAGTCGTCTTATACGCCGGTATATACGGTACATATAATTTGCCGCACAGAAAACAAGGCCTCATCGGTCATGTCGATGGAAAAATAATAACGTTATGTGTTTTAAAGCAGAGATGGAAGTACAAAGAAAAACGTTGCATCCTAAGGCCTTGTGCCAACGGCCGTGACGGGCTCCGCAAGCAGAATTCTGCAGCGGAGCCCGTCACGGCGCCCCCCCCTTCCCCCAGAGACCCCATACTTGCTCCGGATCCGCCGCCCAACGTCCCGCATGATGCTTCAGCACGCATGACACGCCAGCAGCGTCACGTGACGTTTAAAATTTCATAAAAGTTGTTCATAAAATCATCATAACGGATCATTTTTATTTGTTTCTGTTGAGTAATTCCTAGGAATCCACAACGCACTTTCCCACCCCAAATAAATAAGAGCTGTGGAGTGGGCGAGTGGCATGGAAATTGGATTGGATGGGGTTAAAATAAAGAAGCCATGTTTTTCCAATTCCGTACAACGTCTTCAATAAAAATTCAGTTCCCTTTGTGTATCAGCCGGCTCCGGTTTCACACCGCATTGATCAGAGAATACACCTGTCATTCCAGAACTGACTGATCTAACAGTAAGTAACGCAGTCTGAGTAAGAGCGCAATCGTCATGTCAGTTGATGAAAGAAATGATTGAGCTAGCTACCAGTAAAACAACACAACAGCAGCGTTCAGATACTATGGCTATTGGTATCCTCATCATCTCGCATCCTGTCTGTGGTAGAGTTTGAAAATTTAAAGCCCATGGCACGTGACGTGGGGCACGAAAATAGGGTTGACTTATTTCCACTCCCTCAGTCATGCACACTTTGAAAATGGTGCCTAAATCACATCTGCACAGCCAAAAAATACTTTCTGCCACCACTGACTATTTTACTGCAAGACTGGTCAGCCTCTCAGATTGTAGTCACTCACTGGATACGGGGCGCTCCTGGCTCTCCAGCAGTCAAAATACCACATTTATCTGGGTCTATGGGTTGTTTATAGAGCGACAAGGACAGACTTAATAAAAGGTTAAAGCTTTATTACAAAAACAGCAATCTTATAAGAACAAAAGTAAGAAAAAAAAAAAGGTATACAAAAAGAAATATACAAAGTATACAAATCAGTTACAAAAATAAAAAAGGAATAAACATATCCAATACAGATCTTACTGATTAGATTCGTTCAAATCTGGGTGCAAAATGACACACAAGGGTTGGGCAGATACCAGTGTCTCCTGGAATTCTGACAAACTGGCTTTGTGCCCCTGGGATCTGAGTGAGATGGCCTATTTTAGGCCTTAGGACTAATTCCCACGGGCGGACTTCCACCGCGTATTACGCAGCCCCGCCTCCTGGAAGCACTGGCTGTGATTGGCTGACCGCTTAGCCAATCACAGCCAGCGCTCGATGAACCAATCACAGCCATTCATTGAGTGCAGAATCTGATTGGCTAAGCATCAGCTAATCACAGCCACTGCTTCCAGGAGGCGGGGATTTTTCAATCTCCACTCAGAAGAGAAGATGATGATCAGTGGCGGCCGGGCTGACAGCGCATCTAAGGTGATGTATGTGTATTTTTTTTCCCTGCAGCTAGGGCTTAGATTATGGCTTTTTTACGTTAGGATTCCCTATTGTCAAAGTTGCATCGCAACAGAGAGGAAGGCTTCATAGGGAAACGTGGCCTACAATACCTCACCTTGCATGCGTATCACCGGACCCGCAAGGTTTTTGTGTCGGGTTGTAGCATGCTACAAAACATCGCATGTGTGAAGTAACCCATAGGAAAGCATGGGCTTCTCATACATGCGGTTTGTCGCCCGTGTCAAAGAGGCCTTATTTTACACCACGGGGAACCCATTTAGAAGCCCTTTACATAACTCAGCCTCTATAACAATGCTTTTCTCTGCGTCCTGCTTACTATTGGTATTTACTTACTGTTTTGCATAAACCAAACAAGTTGTGGATCTGTCCAGTTTACATGAGGACATAGGGATACTTATGGGTTTTATCTTTCTCTCACAGCTCAGGAAGTCCTAGATAACCTTAAAGACCGATGGTTTCAAGCCGACAACCCACCAGCTGACAAAAACCTGAACGAAGAGGAGTTCCTGTCTTTCCTGCACCCGGAACACAGCCGGGGAATGCTTAAGTTCATGGTGAAAGAAATCATTCGTGACTTAGGTGAGGATAGGAGTTGGGAGAGTTTGCATCTATGTTGTCAATAATCCCATCATAAAACCTATTTTGTAAGCAATACATAAAAAGCAACTGGTAAGAATCATCAACAGCATCTTATAACATGAGATCCATTGGTTCAACTCCTGAGAAGTTGGCGCTGGCTGCTCTTGTGCCCTGAAGTGCCCAGTACAACTGAAATGTAATACTAGATGCAAATAGTGGACAGATTGGGTCTGCCAGGGTAGTTGCGCTCTGCCTGGGTAGTTGCTTTCCACTTGGGCTCATGCAGTGAAGTTTCAAGCACAGGGACCCCCTAATGATGTCCAGATGACTTAATTGCCACCAGTCCCATTTCAGACAGAAGATATCGGCTAACCTCCAGCAATACCTGGATGATCATGCTGAGTCTATTACAAGCACTACACAGTGACTGTCCTCGCTCATAGAAGGGTATCCTAAGTGACGAGGAGGGGGAACACCTTTATGTGATCCCTATGCCCTGTAGTGACAGTAGTCCCTAACAGAGTTGATCTGGGTGTGTTAGGGCCCTGCAGCTCTGCTGTGACAGTGGGCACCCGGAGGTCACATGACCACCAGGTCGAATATGTTACTTCCGCTTTCTCTCCGCACTATATTGCGCTCATGGAGTGCCATGTAGCTTGTAAAGGAGAGGGCAGAAGTGGTTGATTGCAGGAGCTTTAATCCCGCGCCATACTTCTACAATGGGCTGGAATTAAAGACCGGGATCAAGCGCTGTAAATTTACCATGCTTGGTCCTTAAAGGGATAAAATTGCGCTATTCAGTTCCTTTTTAGCTGGGAGCTGGCCTCAGCCACTTCAATTTTCTCTCTTTGAGTCACCAAATGTCATAGATCTTCAGGGCTTGTGATGTGTAATACCCACTCCACTGCCTGCATGACAAAGGGGTGGCGCTTCTCCAGCTGTCAGGGTGGACAGGTTTTCTGACAGTCAAGGGATTGTGGCTTATCTCCTGGCACATGAAGTGCCCGATCAAACAGCCTTCACCCTTTTTACAAACGGACCCCATGTCTGGTGAGAACAGACTCCTGGACTCTTTCTTTGATTCTCTAAAAAGCAAGGTTTCTTAACGCCAATCCTCAACCCTCTCCACCCCCGTCACGATTTGAGAATCTCCTGTAGTGAGGGCACCTGTTGCAACTTCTGATACACTGACAATACTTACATCACCTATACAATACTAAGGGAAGCCTGAAAATGAGAAGTTGAGTAATGATGCTCTAAAGTTCCTACTGTACGGCATGATTATCTGCCCTGCCGTAAGACTGTAAGTGGAAAACCCCTTTAAGATAATTTTTTTCAATGTTTACCAAGTATTTCTGTCTGGTAATACGAGTATACGTGACTCTGCAGGTACTGGAGGCTGGAAAGTGTGGCTCACCACATGTGCCTGCCTTCTCTGAGACAGGTGTAGCTTAGTCAGACCTGTCTTACCGCACGGTGACTGCACACAATGGTGTGGTGACAAATTGCAGCGTGTGGGGAAATTGTTCTCCTTGGGGGGGGGGGGGGGGTAAAAGGTATTCATTAATATGCTGAATGTCCTTCTATTTTACTAGGGGTATTTATGGCAAATGTGGCGGAGTTTTCTCGCACTGCCCAATTGTTCTCCATTCTGGGTGTACCGGTAGTGATTGCCGTGGTCATAAGTAGAACTGCCATTTAAACCGTCTACCAGATATTAGTCTTGATTTCCCTGTTACATGGACCATGGGTAATTAATTTACAGTTCTCATTTGTGTTTCCTCTAATTACAAATTCTGTGTCAGTATCTGACACATTTAGGCTGGGGTCACACGGGATGGAATTCTCGCGGAATAGCCACACTGAAAAACCACGAGAATTCTGTTGGAAAAGCGCAGCTTAAGAACCCGTTACCTTTAGCTGCGAGTCTTGGAGCGCTTTAGCCGGCGGCATTCCGCTGCGGCCATCTCTCCCCATAGATAGGAGAGAGGCCGCTGTGGAAAACAAAAAATAATTGACATGCTATGGAATTGAAATCCGTACCGCATGTCCGTTTTCGTGCAGCTTGGCCGCAGCGTGTGAACAACATTTTTGCAAAATCTCATCCACTTTGCTGGCTAATCTCGGAATTAGGAGCCGCAGGTGGAATTGCCATGCGGACTTTCTGCACGGAAATTCTGCAGCAATTCCTCCCCGTGTGAACCCAGCCTCAAAGGGCCACGTCAGCAAAAACTCTTTCCATCCATGCACCCCTCAGCAGATTGCACATCACACTCTGGACGTCTTCTATGTATATTTCAGTCAATTCCGTGCAGTGCAGCCACTTGTCTGATACGTAGCAAAGCATATAGAATGGGAGCAGGGAGAAATCCCAGCATCAGGATAGTGCCTGCTAACACTCCCATGATGCATCAGCACAGCATCACATGACCAGCAAGATCCGGCACCATCTATGCCTACTGAGAGGACTCTGCCATTACCTTCTGTATTCATCGAAATAAACTACAGACCTTTATTATACAGTCAGGAGGATGAGCTGTCCTCTACTTCATTATAAGGGCTGCTGCATATGAGCGTATTTGCACAGTGTATTACGCATGCGATTTTTGCGTGAGTAATATGCAGTGACTAGAACCCATTGATTTCACAGGAGCGAATTGTTAACGCAATGTTCGATCGCGTGAAAAAAGGAGCAGCATGTCCTATTTTGATGCATATGGGCAAGTACAAATACGCAGTGAATGCACAGAAAATCAGCATGTTTGCGCAGCACATATATGGGCTCTTCTGTGTACATTTTTACGCCAGATTGAGATCACATGACGAGGAGGAGGAGGAGGATTATTCCAGGAAGTTGTAGATAGAAATAACTAAATCGGGTAATACCAGCCGACTTATATCTACTGGTGGACTAGTTATACAATGAATCAGGATGGGGGGGAATACTTGGAGTTGCCCTTTAGTCTGCTGTCAGATGAGCGTATTACGGTTGCGTTTCTGCGTAGTTAATACAGATGTGTGTCCCAGCCTGACTGACCCGATCTATAATGCTCAGAGTTTGGGTAAGGTCGGGGCACACATCCATATTACGTATGCAGAAATGCGCCCGTCTGGCCTTAAAGGGGAACCATCTGCTCCCCTGACATGTCTGTATTACTACATACTTGTATGACCCATAAATAAACAGTCCAGGAACATCTTTTCTTCGAACTCTGCACTGTGACGCTCTTCTGTTTTGTATGAGTAGATTGACAGCTATTTCCCTTGCCAATGCTTCGTGCATCTACACGGTCTGATACTGTGCAATCGGTATAAACCCTGTTGACATGCACAATGGAAACGCCCTGTTGTCAATTTACACTACACCCGGGAGACCTCTTCCATAACGGCTTCTGCTTTTATCATTGGAGCTTTCCCAGGCTGCCAATTAAATTACTGTGGGTGACAACCATAGTTGGGTCTGTTAGGGGGGCTATACACAAGACCACGATCATCCTATTAGCCTCTTGGTAGTGCGAATGTAGGCTACACTTCCTGGTAAAGACGGCCACCAATCGGGTGACAAGTGAGAATTCGTTCACTAGTCACTTTGTTTCAGTTCACCTAAAAATAGTCGCTGACTGACTGATTATTGTTTGGTGTAAACAGGTCATTATTTGTCTCTGAATGACTAGCCAACAACTTTTCAGGGAAGCTTTCACTTCTGCGAACATAAACAAGTTAACGAGAATTGGTCTGTATGAAAGCAGACAAGCAATCATTCCTACACTTTAACGACTATTTCAAGCGACTGTTCGGGTGATGGTTGTCCCGTGTAAAAACCACCCTCGGGAGTTGGGACTTTGTCATCTGACAGATGCGGACAGAAGGAAGTCACTTGAGAATAAAGGGGACAATACACAGAATGACTGCGGTCATGTGACATGGCATGTTGGGTCTCACATGGGCAGTAGTATTGCTGTCCTGTATTTGCAAGTTGTAGTGAGACAGATAAAAATTGGGGAAGGAGCATTGTGACATCAGGTAGTCGTTAACGAATGAGAAACTGAACTATCCATATCCGAAAGTGTCAATTCACTGTCATATCTTGTGGTGCTCCAAGGGATTTTCCTGACGGGGATCTATTCCTGATTGGAGCTGTGACTACTTAAAGAAGAATTGCAATTCTCAGTTGACTGTGCTTTTTTTTTTTGCCTTTTTGCAGCGCTCTGTGGTAGAAGGTCACATGAAGCCATTGAGAGCAATGGAAATCTATTTGTTCCTTTTTGTGGCTTCTGTGAAATTCCACCTTTAATTTACATTGGGTTTTACAAATCAGTTTTTTTTTTCTCTTTTACTTTTATACCATGTAAGTCTTCATTTAAATCTGCAGTGGGGCCTCCATTCAGAGCCTCCAGGGCAGATGCAACATAATCCCAAATGAAACAGTGTGGCATGCTGTGCTATTTCATCTGGGAAAACATCATTTGGAAGCTGAACAGACTCTTTATAGTCAATGGTGTCCATCCAGCGTCATTCAGCATGTGTCGGATCCGCCGGTTCTGGTTCTTCTCCAATGATGGGGTGAAATGTGTATGAGCCGTAAGATAAACTGTAAGCGGATACCAAGCAGGCTATTCGCTGCTGACAGCTCTTGTTAAAGTTTCATTTTATTGTGCTTCTGGTTAAGTTATTACTTAGTACTTTGAGTGCACAAGGGTGAATCTTTCCACTGAATTGGCTTTAGAGGGATCTGGCTGACAGATCTCCTCAGCATCTCCGCAGTCTGACTTATTATTAGATGAATATCCACCGAAGCATGGCATGTAATATATGAATTGTAAACCAAGTGCCTTAACACGATCTGTCAGCAGTAGCTACTTCAGACTTTTATGGCAGTGACAGTACTTCAACACAATATACAGGCAAAATGAATAGATAAAATTTACATTTGCTGACTAGCATAAACGTAAAGCAATGAGAGCTTCCCACTTTTAATATTGAATGTGCAATTTTCTAGAGTAAACAGGCAGTCGCTCAGACGAACGACTGCCTGTTTACACGGGCCAACAGTCACTTGGTTTTTAGGTGAGCTAAAAAGCAAGTGCCTCCCAAGAAGTGAGTGATTCTTGCTCACTTACCTTGTAGGCTTCTGTGCGTAGATGGGATGACAGTCGCCCCTAAGGCTGGGTTCACACAGGGCAGATTTGCCGCGGTTTTGCCGCAGCAGATCCGCCCGCGGCCGCTAATCTCGGGATTAGCCAGCCATGTGGACGAGGTTTCTCAGAAACCTCGTCCACACGGGACGGCTAATCCACAGCGGTAAATCCGGTTGAGGCTGCGGCTGCGGCGGCCGCAGCCGCGGTTTCCGAAGATTGAGCATGTCTGGTTATCTTTTTTTTTTTTTGTTTATTTATGTCATGGCCGCGCTCTCCTCTATGGGAGGGCCGGCCGCAACGGAAAAGCAAGCGGCCGGGCCGCTTCAAAGCCGCCGTGGCTTAAACCGCGGCGGTTCTCCCGGCGGAAATCTTGCGGTTTTTGCTGCGGCCAAACCGCGAGATTTCCGACGGGAATACGCCCCGTGTGAACCCAGCCTTCTTGCTCTTTTAAGCAATCACTTGAGTGACTACCGGCTCATGTAAAAGTACTCTTTAAAAAAGCAGTCATAACTGTAAAAGCCCTTTAAAATATGGTATAAAAAGGTAAGTCCATTCTGGTGAAGTGCGCCTAAATTTTATGTCGTATTCGCAATTAATGTTTTGTCTTCTCTACAGACCAGGATGGAGA
Organism: Eleutherodactylus coqui; assembly: GCF_035609145.1. NCBI lineage: Eukaryota > Metazoa > Chordata > Amphibia > Anura > Eleutherodactylidae > Eleutherodactylus > Eleutherodactylus coqui. The sequence goes on along the minus strand of NC_089842.1, from coordinate 49,285,011 downwards.
TAAGAAGCTGACTTTGTCGGAGTTCATCTCTCTCCCCATGGGCACAGTAGAGAACAAGCAAGCACAGGATATCGATGATGAATGGGTCCGAGACAGAAAGAAAGAGTTTGAAGAGGTTATCGACGCCAACCATGACGGCATTGTCACAATGGAAGAGCTTGAGGTAAGAAGCAGGTAGCACCTTTAACTTCAGTCTTTCTTTACTGGATGCACAACATAAGTTCTCTAAATCAATGTTGCACATCCAGTTAAGAAAGACTGAAGTTAAAGGGGTTGTATGGAATAAGAAAAACATGGCTGCTTTCTTCCGAAAACTGCACCTCTCCTATGCACAGGCCGCATGTGGTATTGCAGCTCAACCTCATTTACTTCAATGGAGCCGATCTTCAACGCCTGGCACAATCTGTGGACTTATACGGGACTGTCTCTAGGAGAAAGCAGCCATGTTTTTTTTTAATGCTGTCCTCTCAACACAAACTGATGCTTGATATGATTCATGAGGTGCGACGAGCCTTGTAGTGTGAACTACTTGCCTTCAGGTCTTTATAGCTGCTTCTCCAGGAACAGGTAAAGTTTGCTCTTGGAATAAGAGTTGTTGCAGTGTTTTTTTATTTATTTTTTTGAACAAGTTGTATGTTGGAAATATGAAAACCTGTCGGAGAAGACCTTTGTTGAGGAAACCCCTCCGCATAGAGAAAAGGCCAATTTTTAGTACCACAAACCAAAAATGAGTTAGCTAAGCTTGTATAGTCACACTTCCATAATAGAGAGCCAATATGCATGCATGGTCTGCCCTCCACCAGCTCCCAAGACTAAAGGCCTTTTTACACATAACGATTATCGCTCAAAATTTGGTCAAAAGCCATCTTTTGAGCGATAATCATTGTGTGTAAATGTGCGCCCATCGTGCACTTTTCGGCCATCACTGAGTTCAGGTCAGCATGAAATCCATAGTTGCTGATAAGACGGACCGCACGCTGTGTTCTCCGTGGGCAGCGCTGATAACAGCTGATAACATTTTTTTAACAGCTGTTAGCAGCTGCTGTCCTGCTGGAAAATAATAGTGATGTATTTAGAGAACAGACCATTGGCTGTTCTTTCAATGCATGCAATGAAGTACTAAAGGGCTGATTAGCTCATTAGTACCTAATGGAAAATGATCGCTCAGAACTGTCGGTTACTGACAAATTTTGAGCGATCATCTGTGTGTGTAAGTGGACCTTTAACGCAGGCATGTTTTCTGTCTGTATTACATCAGAATTCTTTATACGGACAGCATATTACAGCGTTGACTTGCATTAGGGTATTCAGATAAGCATTATCACATACATATTCACAGCTTTTTTTAAACAAATGTCAGGAGATAGTAGGGGGTGGGTTGTCATTAAGGATGAGTGAGTATACTCGCTAAGGCACTACTCGTCCGAGTAATGTGCCTTAGACGAGTATCTCCCTGTTCGTCCATAAAGATTCGGGTGCCGCTGCGGCTGGCAGGTGAGTCGCGACGGGGAGCAGGGGAGAGCGGGCGGGAGAGAGGGAGAGAGAGATCTCCCCTCCGTTCCTCCCCGCTCCGCGGCGGCCCCTGAATCTTTAAGGACGAGCGGGGGGATACTCGTCTAAGGCACATTACTCGGACGAGTAGTGCCTTAGCGAGTATACTCGCTCATCCTTAATTGTCATCAGTTGGGCCGCCTTGTGTTGTGCAAAAAATTATGTGTGAAAACCCTAAACATGCGCACATGCGTCAAAAGTGCATGCAACACACACATACAGATGCACTGAATTCTGTGTATCTCTCATGGGCTGCAGTTGCCTCCGCCTGTGTGAATGAGCTCTTGGGGTCTTTTCACGTGGGCAGATTCTTGGCCCCGTACAAACAAACATTGATCGACAAGCAAGTCAATCGGTGATTGTTTGCATGGGCCTAGAATCGCTGCTGATCATTCACACCCCCATAGTCTGCTTGTACGGCTCCCTGGTCACACCTAGAGATGTACAGCTACTCAACCAGCATTTTTATGCTCACGGAAAACCAATGATTAGCTGATGAACGAGTATTCGTTAGTTTGTCAGCTGATGGTTGGCTCTTTTGCACAGCATGATTGTTGGGTGGATGAATGTTAGGAGGACCGTTTGTGCTGCATTATCAGGCTGTGTGAAAGGGCCAGCGATCATGTCCTACTGCCGGGGAAAAAAGAAAGTTTCCATACTTTTGACTTATGGGAGGCAGGTGTCTCTAGCCTCGCCATGTGCACCCCATGTCCCTGTGAAATGATGCACCTGCTGTGTATTCCCCGTAACATGATGAAGCGTTGCCTCATTTGGTTCTCTTGTTTTTCACCATTTTTTAAAACCCCGGAGAACCCCTTGAGGTATTTACCCAGAGCCTCTCTGGCAGCTTCTAGCACTTCGTGTTGCTGCTGTAGTTTCATTTCCTAGAGGGACGTGACTGGGCTTTTACTGGAAATCGAACACTGAAAACTGTGAACCTTCTCGCAGACCACAGTTGTTTTGCCCCGCACTGGCACACATATTTTAATGGGTTTTAGCACTTTGCTTCATTGGGCACTAAGTTTATTTATTGCGTTGAGCTTCCTTTTTTCTTTTATTTTTTTTAATTGTGACAAATTTTTATGGTATAGATGTTACTATGTAGCTTTTGTGGACTGATTAGGCTTTTACACTGCGTGTTTATTTTTCTAGTTTTAATGTATTTTTGTAATTTCCTTAGTGTAACTCTACAATACACTTTATTTTGTGTTTTCCATTCACTGCGGTTAATTTAGATGCGACGTGCCTCGCTCATTGGCATAGGGCTGGCACTGTGGCAATAGTTAGTCAGACTGGTGGTTTCTTTTTCATATATATAGTGTATGTATGTATGTATGTATGTAATTATTATTTTTTTTTTTTTGGTACTTTTTGACTTAATTCTTAGAGTCTGTCCCTCGGGGCTTTAGTATTTTATTATTTTTCTTCTATACTATACTTTTCTGCTGCACCTGGGGCTGCTCTAGACTTACTGCCCATAATCGTGCCTTTTTGTTAACATTAGGTAGATCCCCTTTAACCGTCCAAAGCTCATATCTCAGATTTATCCGCTTTCTCAACTTCCTATTATCATGGTTTTTGTTTTCTTGTTTTATTACAGGGGTTTTCAGGATAAACCGTTTATTATAAAGTTGCCCACGTCTATTTTGTATCTTTAAGGGCCTATTCCTGGGGTGTTTTTAGACGAAACGAATATAATTTAAAAAATCATTCACACAAGCGAAAGTGAACGATAGTCGTTCATTCTAAACGCAGCCAACAATGGAACAATGAGTGATAATCGTTCACTTTTTGCTCTTCATTCATATTTTATGCAGACATATAAACCATCATTGACTCCTTCACTTATCATTCAGTTTAACCCCCGCTCGTTCAGTCTTTCTCATTTACTTATACGGCGAATGGGGAAGACTTAATGATTCTGAACAATATCTTGTGTGAACGAGCCAACAATGTATCTGTTTGTCTAAACAAGGCGCACAAGAGCGAATGAACCAGCGGTGACGTCACTCGCTCCTTCTAACGTTAATTGGCTCGTCTAAAAGGACCCTTAACCTCGGTACTGATAAGTCACACTACCAATTGTTTCAGGCTGGTGGTGGGTTAGTGTGTGGGGCAGACCCCATGAAGCCATGGACCCTAGTTGTGAGCAAGGCACTGTGCAGGCTGGTGGTGGCTGCATACTGGTTTGGGGTGTGTTCTTATGGCATGGGTTGGGTTCATGGGTCCATCCTAAACACGTCATTGACCGATGCCTGCTAAGCTCCACTTTTTGGTGACAATTAGTATCCTTTCACAGTCTTCCATGTACCCCCACCAGATATTCCAACAGGATAATGTACCATGCCATCAGGCCCACGTTGCCCAAAATTGGTACGAGGAGCTCTGTAGGTGCGGCCGGTACCCTCTAAGTGCGGTTTTACTGCCAGGATACCATTAAACCTTCTTAAGGGGTTCTCAGTAAGACTGCAAGAGCGGCCACACTTACAGTAGGGAAGCAGTAGTGGGGACACTAAGTAAGGGGCTCGTCCTTAACAAAAGCAAGTTGGGGTTCAATGAGGGGCCTGATTACTAATTATTTTATGGTGGAAGCTTTTGCAACTTCAGATTTTTTCATTCTGGACCATGGGAATCTTGTTAGAGGTGCGGGCTGTTCTGCTAGACGTTCTACTTCGACGTCACTAACATAACTTGTGTTTCTGCAGGAATACATGGACCCCATGAACGAGTACAACGCTCTAAACGAAGCAAAACAGATGATCGCGGTGGCCGACGAAAACCAAGATCATCACTTGGGCCTGGAAGAGATCCTGAAATACAGCGAATACTTCACAGGCAGCAAATTGATGGACTACGCCCGCAACGTTCACGAAGAGTTTTAGGGTCCCACCGTTCATCCAGATGATTCTTCTTGCCCTTCGGCTGGAGAAGTTCTTTCTGTGGAGGAAGGACTTTTCTTCTAGCTGAATGGGAAGATCCACACCAGTTTTGCTGCTATCTCCCTGTGTATTCTTAGTGTGCAGTATTGAGTGGGGGCTCTCGCCTTCCCCCCACCATTTGCGACCTTCATGGCAGAATTTGCACATTAAATTACAGCTTTTATTTGCTTAGGTGATTTATCTTTCATCCTGTTCATACAATGACTTAAATCTCTCACAGGGTGTGTTCAGCTTCTCTATGGGCGATGATATCTGACGGCGCAAAATAGAAAAAAAAAGAAAGAAAAAAAAAAAAAAGGACTCGGTAATGATAAATCGTGAACCGTCCGTGTAAAGTGTATAATATTATAGATCTTTTGTTTATATGAAAATTGAATTATTTATACGTTGTGTCTTTAATTGTTCTCATTCATATCCGTTCATTTGTTTCCTTTTGGTCAGTGGTAAATAAGAAAAGACTTAAGAAAAAGCGCAAAAACTTACATCCAGAACGCATGATTTAGTGTTATATTACTGAAGGTAAAAAAATTTTTTTCTTTCCGTAATTACTTTTTGTTTTCCTCACGAGGACATTTGATTAACCTGTTAGGAAGTTTTGTCACCACAGAGTTATAGGCAGGGTTTGTAATTTCAGTTCCAAGGAGATTTGCGAGTATTCTCATAAAATTAACATATCGCTTTTATTAGGCGTCCAAACAATAGACTTGTACATGGCTGTTATAGGACTCCCATAGACTTCTATGGGGCCAAAGTTTACCTTCATATGTAGGAATCAGACATGCAGGTGCTGGATTGCAAGAATAATTCTGTAAAACAGCGCCATACGACAGTACACCAAGTGCTTATGGTTCTGTAGCGCAAAGTCACAGGGAACTCCATCTCCGCTCTCTGCCGACTTACAAAGGTCCCATTGGTTTTCCTGGCATGTTTTTTATTCAGTACCTGTATTCTTCTTTGAAACAATTTTGCAGCAACTTTTCTTATCACTCTGCCTCTTCTGTTGTACCCCCTAGAAATATCTGAAAAAATTTGACAACTGGGCGTAATCATTCTAACTTGTCAAACAGGCGTGTTTCAATATAGACAGTACTGATTGGGCAGAGGCAGAATATGTATGGACACACCCCAACTGGTAACACTTAATTGTCCCTGCCGGGTTCTACTGAATGAAGCTCCCAGAGTTGTTTCAAGAAGAACACGAGTATTGAATAAAGTGTGTTAAGGGGGCTGCTGTAAGTGTGAAACATGGCAGCTTCAGCTTTACATCGACGATGATCGCTTTGTGGGCATTAATTGGCATCAGTACACGATGATGCTTGGGGGACTACAGTCATTCAGCAAATCTAGTTTAGGAGCAAGTTGTCTTCTTTCCTATGGTTTAAAGTTATGTCTACTTCCGTAACTTTCTCATTGTTTCAGTGTATCTGAAGAGTAAACAGGCTTTCCGGGCGCAAATACTATCGATGGGTCTGCTGCTGTTTTTACATGCATCACTTCCGTAGTAAATGCAGCAACAGACTGCTACCAACAACTTCCAGCATGCATAGAGCTTGTTTACCGGCCAGCACTGTAGCTCCGCCCCCAGCTTACAGGTCCTACAACTTACTAGCACCAACCTCCCTCTCACTCAGAGTGCACATGAGCAATACAGCGCAGTGCTTCCGCTCCTGTCCTCCCATCATGCACTGCTTACAGGATGTTGGAGGCTATGGCTAGTGGAAGAAGTGGCAAATGGGGACAAGTTATCTGTAGGTACAAGGAACCTATAACAAAATGACTGACATATTGTTATGATGATCATTAGATTATAAAATGTTAGTCTGTGTCTGGAATACCCCTTTAATAAAAACATGGCTGCTTTCTTTGGAAAACAGCACCTCCTCTATCTACAGGTTGTGGATAGTATTGCAACTCGGTCCTGTTTATTTCACTGGAACTCAGCTGAAATGTCGAACACGAGTGATGGCAGGGGTGGAGTGGTGACTATAATGACAGTCTGGTTGCTAGGGATTTATTACCTAACACCACCACCCTTTTATATCGTTGGTTGTCAGGCAGCGCTAAAGGAGTCCGAAATGTTTGTAATTAATTGTGTGAGTGATTTTCGGTGGAGGACCTAAATTCATTCCATCTGAAGTAATATAAATAACCAAACTACCTTTTTGATAAGCTTTTGTTGAAGTTTTGTTTTTTTTCATGTCCTTCCTTAAAGGGGTTGTCCAAGATGTTAGTTTTGAAAGAGAACATAAACTGTCATATACTCGCCTCTCCTGGCTGCGTCCTGTGTTACTGCTCAGTCCTCCGTGCCCTTTATTTGCAGGTGGACCACAGTCTGTGTATGAGACATCACAGGTTGCAGCAGCCAATGACAGAGCTCAGTGATGGAGTGTGGAGATCTGTCATTGGCTGCAGCAGCCTGCAAACATGATTGCACGATAGAGACCCGGAGCGACGGCGCTGGACACAGCAGGGAGCTGGGAGAGGTGACCATATAACAGTTTATGTTCTTATGGGGGAGTATAGTTTTTTGTTTTTTTTTGTAAACCAAACTATGACCACTCCCTTTTAAAAAGGAACCTGCTAAGGCATATGTGACCCATATGAACCCTGTAGGAACCCATGCAGGCTATGACTCACAGTTCCTGGTCATGAGAGAGCTGATATAACATAAACCACACCTATTGAGTAATATGGTTACAGCAGATGACCTACATGGCCCTATATGTGCAGGGAGAATCGTTCTGGCTCCTGGGCTGCTTATTCCAATATTGTACAATATAGACCCTACGACTTTGTAACCATGCGGATTTAATGTTCCGTTTTATTTAGTTTGTATTTTTTTTATTATATATTCATGGAGTCGGATCTGAACAGATGATGGACGGCTTGTTTTTAGTTGTTTAATTGTTTTATGTGTGTTGTACTATATATAGGATGTCCTTTAATATTGTAGATAGCTCTGTGTCTTCATTAGACTGTTTGCTGTACAGATGTAGCAGAGCTGATCTTGACAGTGAACCTGGAGCTGTAATATGCTGCCCATAGACTTCTATGGGTCCATAGTGTACTTTCTTGTGCCTCCAATTTCATAGGGATCCATATAAGAGGTTTTTCTTTTTACCTGATAGAGTCCATAGTAGTCGAATAGAACAGAAAATCATGATGTGTTCGCCCCTAGAAGGGTTGCTTCTGAGGGGGATGTCATCATGATGTGGCTCTTTACGAGGCATTGTATGGTAGTACATCCGCATGAGGCTTAATGCAAAAGGCTTATCTGCAGCCCTATAATAATGACAGCTTGTGACCTGATGAGTGACCATACAGAATACAAAGCTCGCGGGTGTCTAATGATGTGATCAGCCCTGCTACATCTGTACATAGGTCTCGAGACCATTGGGATGGGGTGGATCATTTGAGGGAAATGTGGCTGTGATGGCGATGATCACTTAGATACGTGTAATTTATTTTTATACATTGGGTTAATACCAGCCTATTTTCTATAGATAACATTGTACACCAAAGTCATCTGTTTTATTTTGCTTCTGAAGAAATAAAGGAATCTGTATCTGATGAACGTGTCGCTGTTGTCTATAGAGCCGCAAGAGATTCACAAGCTGATGCTTCGCAAAGACTGTAATTATGGATTTTGGTTCAGTTGAGAAGAAGGAAGAATTTCATGCCATGCCTATACAGACTAGTCGAGATTTTGCCAAAATATGCCGAATGCACCAGTAGAGAACATAGATGAGAGTGGGCACCTTATTAATGTGCTGGATTTTGGCACCCAGGTTGGACAGGTCTGGTCTTTTCCATGACCCTTTAAAGGGGTTGTCTCACGAAAGCAAGTGGGTCTATACACTTCTGTATGGCCATATTAATGCACTTTGTAATGTACATCGTGCATTAATTATGAGCCATACAGAAGTTATTCACTTACCTGCTCCGTTGCTGGTGTCCCCGTCGCCATGGTGCCGTCTAATTTCGCTGTCTTCTGGCGTTTTTAGACGCGCTTGCGCTGTGCGGTCTTCTGCCTGGTGAATGGGGCCGCTCGTGCCGGAGAGCTGGTCACCGCGTCGTCATCGTAGCTCCGCCCCGTCACGTGTGCCAATTCCAGCCAATCAGGAGGCTGGAATCGGCAATGGAACGCACAGAGCCCATGGTGCACCATGGGAGAAGAGCCGCAGTGCACCTTGGGAGAAAACCGCAGTGCATCCCTGGGAAAGGACCGGCGGCCATCTTAGGGAGAAGATTTTTATAACTCCTTATTTCGTCGGATCGGTGAGTAGCAAGCGGCTTAAAAACCGCTTTAATTTGCTATTTTATGCCAGGGGGGTGACAGGGGGAATGGGGTAAGGTAAAATTTTGATGCTTGCCGCGAGACAACCCCTTTAATGCATTTCCCATGTTCTGTTTGTGATGCAAAGTGCAACAGAAATGCAGTCCTAAGCTCTCGCTCACGACCTGAAGGTTGTGCGTTCAATCCCCGCTGGTTCAGATAGCAGACTCGGGGTTGACTCAGCCTTCTGAGGTTGGTAAAATTAGTACCCAGCTTAGTGGGGGGTAATAAATAAATTACCTGAAAGCGCTTCGGAATAAGTTGGTGCTATACAAATAAAAATAAATCTCATTTCCCAACCCCCTTGTTTTTGAACAATTCAGTAGTTCTGGAGCGGGGAGTCCGGCACTGGTTCCAACAACCCAGTAGACGAGAGGGTGGGATCGTACATCGCTGGTCTCTCCTATCTCCATGAGCCACATAGCAGCCCCACAGTCTAACTCTATGGGTATGTACACCCTTGAAAATGCATCCTTGTAAATAAGCCTCTCATTAACCCCTTAACACACCATGATGTATAGTTACGTCAGAGGTTCGGGGTTTATATGGAGGGGGATTGGGAGCCATAGAAGCAGAAACCAAAAATGGCAACAGCACACAAAATAAATTTACTATCAGAGGTATACATACGTATAATCTATACTCTAACCTCATTAAGTAATGCAAGGTTCTTGGTATATAATTAGATCAAATTACATTGGCCCATCTACCAACGTCCGGGTGACCAAGCTCTCAGATGGGTCCTAACACTGATACCAGGTGCTATAATCTCAACCTGGGAAAGTTGGGTAACTACCTCACAGAATACTCCTCTCTTGGGAATAAGCCTACAAATAAAACCAGGGAAGGTAGGATACCATTTATATGGTCCAGTAGGAGGGACAGAAGGTAAATGGGCGGAGGTGTGCACTACCCACTCCATAGAACTTGGGTGCCCGCTGTTTCTTACAGCTGACACCGGTGCCCAACAGCTGTGATCAGTAATCCCACTGATCGCCGCTGTTAACGCTTTAAATATCAGTTCTGACAGCATTTAAATGCCCTGATTGGTCCCGCTGCAATGAGATTATGGGATGCTGCTCAGCTGCTATGACAGACCCCAGGACTGCCATAGCAGACTGCCTATAAAGCCATGCTTGTGGTGTGGCTTGATAGATTGCCTGTCAGATCGTGGTATGATGTAACACCATAGTATATATTGCAGGAGCAAGTTCATGTCCCTATGGAGACTAAAAAAAATGTTTATACCCCTCCTTCCTTTCCCATATTTATAATGACAAGGAATCTAAATTTTTTTAAAAAGCATATTTGGTATTGCTCCGTCCCTGAAAGTCTGATCTATCAAAGTAACACGTTTTTTACCCCGCATGGTGAACGTTGTCCGAAAACAAAAACTTCAAAATTATACTTTTCTAGGCCACCCCATCTGTAAGAAAAAAATGTAATGAAAAGGGATCAAGAAGTCATACAAGTACTCCAGAATGGTATCAATAGAAACTACAGGGCGTCCTGCAAAAATAGAGCCCCCGCATGTTGAAGGAAAAATGAAGAGGTTACGGGTGTCAGAAGAAGGCGGCCGAAAATAATTTAGATGTTCCAAAGATGACCCCCTTTTTTAAAATAATACAGAAAAAAAATAATACATTTGGTATCGTAGTAATTGTACTGACCCATAGCATAGAGTTATCAGGTCATTTTTGTTGCAGTGTGTACGCCGTAGAAACGAAGCGTTCCCCAAAGGTGGTGGAATTTAGATGGGTTTTTTTTTCTCCATTTCACTTTATTTAGAATTTTTTTTAACATTTTTCAGTACATTAAATAGTGCCATTTGAAAAATACAATGCTACCTGCAAAAAACAAGCCCTCAGGCATCTATGTTGATGGATGAATAAAAGTTAGGATTTTTTAAAAGAAGGGAGGAAAAACGAAGAAGAGGAGAAAAAAATAGGGCCATGTTTTTTTTTTGGGGGGGGGGGGACAGTTAAGACTACTGTGCCCCATCTACATGAGCAATCCCACTGCTTTTTGAGATGTCAGATTTCGTAGCATTGCTTCTAGCGGAAATATAGCACATTAATATGGGTCCACGTCTCCCAGAGGCCTGATGCGTGGCTTTCGGAATTTTTAGAAAGTCAAATAATAGTGTGTGTGAAGCCGCACGTCTTCTGAATAATCATCCTTATTTCACCATTGCAACATTTCAATGCAGTAGGATTCTTTCTCAAGAATTGTATGAGAGATTCTGTTGAACTGAAATGTTGCAAGGGTGAAGTAAAGGGGTTACTCCCTAAGGGCGTATTTACAGGGCCATGATCTCACAGCGTATCACGCATGCAAGGCACGGCTACGTGACCCACGGTGAATGAAGTCAATGAAAGTACATGGATTTTCATAACTGGTGAAAATGGCTTTTTTCTTTTCTACCATTTTTTTTTATGTGCACAAAACACTAGCATATTTTGGCCATGTGCTGTCCATGTATTTCCTTGGATAGTGCATGGCCTCGCTATTGCCTATGTAGCTGTACACATGTATGTTTTTGTTCTTTTTTTTTTTTTTTTTTTCAATAAGCCGTGTGGAAAAACTCACGGCATGTCCTATTGCTGCCTGTCTCATGGACGAGAAATATGACATGCTCAAGTCATGTGAATGTGCTGTGTCCATGTATGTTGGACAGCGCTGGTGTCTGTACGCTGGCCGAAGCAAGAACTCTGGTGCAACCTGAAGTATCAGCTCTTGTGCACCTAGCCTTAGACTATGCTAGCGGTCATGTCTTAACAAACATCCTTGGCGTCCAATGACTGTTTGAAGTGGATCCCATTGATTGGTTTCCATCATTTTTGACCACTACAAGCTGGGCCATTTCTGTTGACAAAAGTGTCAGAAACTGAAATAGAACCTTCTACGGAGATTTTCAGAATTTTTGGAAATAAATATCTCTTCCCCCCCCCCCCCAAATCCCGTAAATCGTATACTAAACACAGGAAAATACAGGTAGGTGGGGGATTATTGTACGCACTCCTGCCTATGACAACACTAAAAATACTGTCCCTATGTTATTACACATGCATCAGCAAGAATTATGTTCCATCCCAGTTGTTGTCTTGTTGAAACAGAAAAAATGTTAGGCCGACTTCACACGAGCGTATGCGTATTTGCATGCGCCTGGGCGTAGTGTTTTTGTGGAACAAGCTATGCTTTTTTGTGTGAGCATTGGCGTATTTTTACTGTACATTTTGCGCCTGCAAGACATGTTCATTTGCATGGGGCAAACACATACTCACGGATTTCAAATGGCTTGTCAGTCTTAATGCATTTCAGATGTGTTCTTTCTCCTGCGCAATTGCAGTCTTTCACGCATGTCCTTGCAGATTGTGTGTGCCCCCCCCCCCCCTTACCACCACCACCACCAAACCAAATACGCCAAAAAAAAAAGAAAATGTTCTAATTCTTTTTTTGCACAGCTGATGATAATAGGGAAAGGAGAACGAACCCATTTATAATCAATGGGTTCTAACGGCAGGCGGGTATTCAGGCCACTCATCTTTTTTTTATCATACTCCAAGGTGCAAAGCATTTGTAGCAAAGTTCTGTTAAATCCTTCACACACATCATTGCCCTGGGGATAAGGAGTAGTCTGGGACTTCTCAATTCCATTTATCCAGTGCAGCTCTTCCATGACTTTCTAATGGAAACAGGCCTCTTGGTCCGAGTGGATGCATTTGGGCATCCGTACACTCGGATGAAGTCTTGACAGATCGCACAGGTGGTTTTGGCTGTCTGGTGGGAATCACTGAGGGTAGTACACAAACCATTGCAGACACTGAAATGTCTTGTTGGCCCCAAAATGAGCTCCCCATTCATGTGCTTTTTGAGCGGTGTCCTTCGCTAACTGTCCAGGGATCACCACCTGTCACCATGCCTCAAGGTCCATGGGAAGCTGAACTCTTCGATACAGGGCATTGTCTTTTACTTGCAGGTGTAGTAAAAAGAGTTGAATAAAGTGTCCCCCCAGCTGTCCAGTATCAATCAGCTGACGTTCAGGACACTAGAAAAGCTGAGCTGACATCCTTCCCCCTTACTAGATAGAGATTAGAAGGGTAGATAGATACCAGAGTGACAGATAAAGATAAGAGATTGATAGATATGCATTGTGATGTGAAAATTGTAGTCTGTCAGTCATTTTGTATAGTTTGTAGAGAGAAGAGTTAATGGTCTTTCCGCATATAGGAAAGCTGAGTGCTGAGCTACCTTTGAAGTAGACTTCAGGAAAGGCTGTTACACTTCTCCCCCAGGGGGTCTTTGATGTCCTACAGCCCCTCTGGAGCCAGGAGCCAGCAAATGTTTGTTAGGAAATAAGGAGAGGAAATAGGCTTCACACCTCAGTTGCTCTTTCCCTCCCTTACTGGTCCAAATGGTCGTAACTGACCTGATAACTTTTGGAGGCAAAGTTAACAAACGAACGTGCCCGTAAGACAAAGGAAAATGTAATTTAGGAATTATGAAAGATCTGTACGTCGCAGCCCGCGGACGAGGCTATTTTGTGGAACGTTGCATCCCCGCCAATAAGATGCAGGGACTCCCACATTTGCACGACGCTCAGGAACCGAGAATTGCGTATCTCGGATCAGATGCGTCCAAAACTACTCATGCGTGGGCTCAAAACACACGTAAAATCACAACAGGAAACATCGTTGTCATATTTTCATGGTGGGTCACACCCACACGGAGTTATGAAGGAAATATGTATTTCAGGGGATTATGTGTCCCAAGATAAGCCAGCCCCTAAGGGGGCTGGAAGGAACTAAAGGGGTGTTACCACCGTGAGAGTTTAAAAATCGCACACGGATGTGTGCTCAGGGTCAGCCCCTTGGAGGTCACTATACGTGAGGTCTGGTCCGCAGTTCTGGCGCGACTCCACGCCACAGAATGGTAACTCTCTTCTTTTAATCCCTGTTATTTTACTGTTTGTGATATCATATGTAAGTCTCTTGCCATTTATCTTGTAACATCATTTTCGTATTTTTTCTGTAAATAAGCACTGCTCTTTTCTTTGAGAATTAAACGTTAAATTAATTAGTGCGCCTCGTCTGTGTTAACACGAAACCATATTCTCCGAAGATTGTATTCATAAGTCATAGATCGGGTTCCAATTTACCGTAACCAAATTGGTGGTGGCAGCGTTTGTGTATGCATATTGTAGAGCTCTGGAGTGCGTTAGAACGGATCAGGTGGGTGATTTGTGCTTCCGCTTCGCATGCGTGCCGAAGTGTGGGGAAGCTAAATACAAATCAGCCTGTATTCTAACGACTGCCAGCTTGCAAGACTGCAGAGTGTTTGAGGACCAGAGGTGGGATCGATAGGTATCGTCCCTTACCCTCTCTCCTCTTGTCCCGAGGGACAAATTGTTAATAAGTGCAGGGCCAAGTTGGTTGCTGTAGAGTTGTGGCTGTGGCTCATGGTCGCTTTTCAGGAGTCTGGAAAGTGGGGTACCAGTCACTCCACAACCTAAGAGCCTTTCCTTCCTCGCCCTCGCCCTGCGTACGTGACAGCAGGCGTTCCCACTGTTGCACTACGGGGAGGATCTCTTGACTGTGATGGACCTTTTCTTCCTTTCCAGGATTTTCTTGTTGAGCCACACAGCTCTTCACCCGAGACAGTCCCGGATCCTCACTCTGGACCTTGCTCCATTTGTTTTCCTTTATACTGCCATCAGTGGTCAAACTCCTCCTCCTGAATGGGCCGCTACTTAAAAAGGAACTTCTGAAAGTCGGGTGTCTCTTCATCCTCCAACCGGTCATTCTGTACTCCCACAGGGGCTTCTAGCATTACTCACAACAACACATCTGCATTTGTGTTCTCTCTCTGCGATTGGTACTAGATAATGAAAATTGTACATTGCTAGTCGGCCCACTACTCCTGACACTAGTATCGTCTCTTCAACCCTCCTTAACACACCGAACAGCAACGTTCCCCTCTCAGACTACAGCTAATGTCCAGACAACCAGGGAATCTTTGCTTAACTCTCCAAGCCCCACCGGTTCTACCATAAATTCAGTTCCTTCTAATCTTCAATGTGTCCCAACCGACAAAGTCAGGACATTCTCATGCCGGGGAGGCAGAGTGAGAACGGCTCTTTCAGAGATTCTGACAGTCCCCACTGCCTGGTATCCGGGTATATTCTTCTTTAAACAACATGCTCTAAATTTCGTAGAACATTCATGCCTGGTATCATGGCGATTTCGTCTTACAAGAGTTCGTGGACAATGATTATGCTTTTCTTGCCAATGTCCTGCCCACAAATTCGTACTTTCATCCAAGCTACTCCTGTTACAGGAATGGGCAGATGATTAGCGACATTCAGCTTTATTATGATTTCCCTTTCAGGCTTTGACTAACGCCTGGAAATGCTGATTGAAGAAAGATTCAGGCATTGTCGTAACTTGCGAACAGATATCCACAAGGCAATTGACTCCCTTTTCTTCAAACTCAGCTCGCAGAATCAGATGTCCAGTATCTAGATGTTTGGAGCATTGGTTAGTGAGTTCCCTCCACACCTCCCCTCCCCTCCAGTATGCTGCACTACTCATAGAATCATAGAATGGTAGAGTTGGAAGGGACCTCCAGGGTCATCTGGTCCAACCCCCTGATCAGTGCTACTACAGGGGGCTTTATTTTAACGTCTCTTCTAGACATCGAGGTACTTCACTCCTACATTCTCTAACAAAATGTCCCCTTCCTCCACATCGCCAACATTGTAGCTCTTGTCATTCATTGGGTCATCACGCACTTTGAGGTGGTTTGTCATAGCAGGGGGTGACCTGCATTGATATCATGACTTCATATCTTGATCTTTCAGTCGCAGGCTGACTCGTCCAAGCTTTAACTTGTGTTAACTCTTCTTTGGCAGGGCACTCTGTAATTCACTGACTATCCTCTCTCACCTTTCCTCTGTTCCAGTGGTCCAATGGCCTGCCATGGTTTGTGACCACATGGTCCATAGTTTTCATCGTGGATCCTGCAACAGCTTTGGTAAGTTAGTGAAGGATCAACCAGGACCCGCTGACATAGAATCTGGCAAGAGGCAACCTGCGCAACCCAAGGATAAACTGATCTCTCAAAATTTGGTCCATTGAGCCCATAGTGTTCATTCCAGATGCATCTCATTTTTGTATGCTGTTAAGATTTTTTGAAGAACGCTGGCATACTGTGGTATATTCTCTTTTTCCCTCTGGGCACTGGTAAAGAATCAAACACTTAAGTTCTCAAAACTTGCTGCTTCTCCATAGACATTCTCAAGCATCTTGATGATGGAGTCCACACTCTGACTCTTAAATTTGGGTTGTAGAAAAACAGTCTTTTGAGCATCCCCTTCCAGCGCATTTAGGGCTAATTCCATCTGTAGTTCTGGACCTATACTATACAGTATGACGCTCCTCGATCTAGCTATGCGGTCTGTGAACATAATCTTGTGTCCATCAAATTTGGTCAGGAGGCTTAGCATGGCACCGAAAGGACCCTTGTAGGGGTTCTACTATCTAATTAATGAGCTAGCTGACACCATATCAGCATTTGCACTATGTGCCTTAGTGACCAAAATTGTGTTCTGCCGAGTACGCCAAATTTATGTCGCGGTAAGGGCAAGTGCCATAGGAACCGGAGCATGATGCAGACACCAGTTTAACAAAAGCATGTACTTCTACTAGAACTAAGAACTGTAAAAGGAAAATTGGTTATGCTGGTATGGAAAAAGAAACATTAGAAGATATTATATGACTTTACCGCTACAGTTTTGACCCTGGCTATGTTAACTAAAAATCACAATATGTAGAAACAGATTTCACACTTTACAATTGGTAAATAGAAGTATAATAGCGCATTCTGTGAACTGTGCAAATAAAGTCTCTGAAGGCGATATGAATTCAACTATGGCGCAATGCCGCACACACTCTGTTAACAAAGTGAGTGAGCGAAGAGCTTATATAAATAAGATGAGGATTTTAACACAAAGTCCTGGCTTGTTTCTAAGTCCATGAAAGAACGTTACTGCATACATGAATTAATAGAACTGTGAATGTTTGATTGAATAACACAGTATGTCCCTGTCCCTGACTAGCAGGCCTGCTTGCTAACTAACAGCAATTGTTTGTGTGTGCGCACACAGTTTTTATAGAGGTTCATCCTCAGTCACAATCTTTGGTGTCCTCTGTTCTATTGTCAGGGTGATGGGGCCCCTGAAGTCCCTTGACTCTCTCCGATCTTGGTACCTATCAAATGATATGTCCCTTGCCGTGGGGGTTTCAGATGTAATCTCTCTGGTTGTCAACTTTGGGAATCTGCAACACAAGCTTCTGCAGCAGAACTCTCTCTTAGTGATCCTTCCTGATGCAGGCAGAAGTATACAGGCCACTCAGCTGCCTCTCCACTGAGGCAGTCACATAAAGTCCTCAGCGGCTCTCTCCACCATCTCCTCTCTCTGGCGTGCTTTTCACTCACTTCTTCCCCGTCCTCAGGAAGTTCGCACCCATTTAGGGTCGTTTTAGGTTAATACATTCGCTCGGGTTCATTTTTATTTGCGTTAGTGAATACATATTTGCATAGCGACCCCTTACACAAAACTGAAGGTTACTGTGCAAGGAAATGCTCCATACAGAGTAGAAAGGGGGACATGATGAGAAATGGTGAAAGGTAAAGATTTTTTCATGAAAATCAATTGCAAAGCTATTTAACTTCTAGTAATATGCCCACTTATGACCAATGGGGAAAAAAAACCCACACAGCTGCTTTGACCTATTTTGTTGACAAGTTGTTTACATCCACAGGATTCCCTTTTATGGGATATTTTTCGTCAATCACACTGTTGCACAAGAAAATCCCAGAAGTTTGTCAGTGTATGCAGGGTCATATTAGGCAATAAGGCGTCTAGTTGCTGAGGGGGGGGGGGGGGGGAAGCCCCAGGAGCAGTCAGAATTTTTAAAAATTTCTTTAACCTCACCTTTTCTGGGGAGAAAAGCTGCACCATACAGCTCGGCAGGCTCAGCTTGGCTGTCTCTAACAGTGTAGTGGCCTGAAGTATACATATCTGGCCTCTCCATAACTGTCTATAAATGTGTCCCAAAATGGCGGCCATGTGTTTAATGTGGATGCACTGTGCAATTGTCATGTCAGTGATTTATGTGTATTGCACAGCTGCAGCGTACAAGAGTTTAATGTCTAGGTATGTCTGGAAAATGTAACAGTTTGTGGGTACGCAATGTTGTCACGTGACCATGAGAGATATATGTGTTTGCAAGATGTGCAAATGGGTTGTGGGAGTCTGGAGCCTTTGCCAAGCAGTACACATGGCCAGGAGACTTCCCCACCTAGACCTATCCAATATAAAAGAAGATATGTCCATTTACTTTGAATGGAGAATACCCCGTCTTATCCTCAGTTGGCATAGAGTTGAGAGACTACTGTAAGAGACAACTAAACAGTGAGTGTTGGCCGGTAGAGAGAGCGAGAGAAGTCGTCCGGGAGAGTGATCCTACAGAAAATGTGGACTGTATGTATCAAGATGTCCGAGTTGCCTTCCCTTCTCGCAATTAGCAGTTGTCTGAGAACCAATCCTCCATGTCAAGGACTGTTTTATATTATCCCTGTTGGATTTTCCAGTAAAGAAAGGCTTTACCGACCGTTCCTGGTTTAGTCTATTTAAAGCACACCCCTGTGTGTGTGGACTATTTATTGCACCATCGTCGGAGTTCACTGCAGTAGATGGAACAGTGGCGTCACCCGTGACATACACTGAAGTTTCCACGCAAAGGTTTATACAGGTAACTGCATCACCAGCATTGCCTGGCGAGGCCTGCCAGGGCCTTGGTAAAGGATTGCATGCGTCCATCAGGGGAGGAGATAGTAGTGCGTCCATGACATTCCTAACAGCTACCCCACCATCTCCTCAGCTGTGGGCCCTGTGCATCGGTTACTGCAACAGCTCTGCTAACTGTTGGTGAGACAGTAGCTAGGGTCAAGGGGGCTTCAATCAGATTATAATAAAGGGAGTGTGCCCTGGACTCCATGGCCGTCAGACTGTCCAGTAATTTCTGTCCACTTGTCTAACAAACTCCAGCTTAGTTCTAGTAATGTATCCCTCTAATAAGCTTTGTTCTGGTAGCATATCTATATAGTAAGCTGTGTTCTGGTACTGCATTTAGTAAGCTTGGTCTGCTTATCTTGGTACTGTTGCCATATGTATGTTACCATGGACGATAAACCTCTTCTAGAGATGTCTAGCAATAGCATATTTCCTTCTCAACAACGAAAACCCATGCACTCTTGGCAGAGTCTGCATGTATATGGGAAAGTTGGGAACAATAGCTATCAGCATAAGGAGTACTTGGCCAACCGTTGTCTAAAGTGCATGGGCAGAAGTTTTAACCTGACTTGCTAATAGGGGGAATAGGCACTATAAGTGCCTAGGGCAGCATGAGCCCTGCGTGTATCAATTCCTGGCCCTAGCTAGCACCGATGACCAATGCTCATTGGACGTCACTCAGTTGGCTCAATTTTCCCATTCTTATGTGGATTCACCCTGAAACTGATCCACTGAAAACTTGCACATTTGATTTTATGTCGCACTCTAAGGTTAGTACTTAATCTTATGAACTACCTATAGAGGAATAGGCTCTTATACATTGTGTATGTGTTTTTTGTAAAATCTTCTGGTGGCGATATCTATCCTTTCACATATTCCATTGCTATATGGAAGGAGATGTCATAGCATGATGTCACAGTATGGTCGATACTGATGGCAATCACTGACAGTGCTGTGCTGCTTCTGACGTGCTATGTGGCAGATCTTTGTGGTAGATACTCGTTCGCGGAAGCTTCCAGCAGCTCATGTACATTTTCCACTAGAGCTCTGTTGTTCAGATGACGTTACAATGAATGACTGTATCTACATCTGTATCCTCACCGCTTTGATATTCTGGCTATCATGCTGACATTAAATGCTGACATGCACCTTGGAACCATAACTGGGGTAACAGGAAGGCACTACATGGATACATCTGTAGGCCCCTGTGGATATAGGTGTCTTAGATATGGAAAATGAGCAGCCGTACCATAGATGTTGAGATGCAAGGAAGATAACGCTAGATTTTCACTTCCAAACTAAAATTATAGGTTTCTTTACTTGGATCTTAAGCTGAACCTCCCTGAACCATTACATGTCAAGTCTTCAAAGAAGTCAACCGGAGTCTTAGAGTCCAGTAGAGGAGATGATTCTGAGGTCCCACCCTCCATCTCTACATATCATGTACACTTCTAATTACAGTCTAATCTTTGTTATCATTGTACAAATAGGACACGTCATTAAAAATATCTAATAGGTTATTTGTGAATCATCACATAAAAAATACACCCCAGTCATAAGTGATTAGTTTCTGAGTCATTGCCAACTGGGGTTGTCTTGTGCTAGACCTTTTGGCCCCATTATGTCAGAGTTTGGGGCCACTGGAGGATTTGCTGGTACTTTGGCTGGCAGGTAGAACACTGCTGCCACCACAAGAGCCCACAAAAGTACCATCCACATCCACAATGAACAATGCCAGTCACATGCACCTTAAAACTGCCAGCCAGATGTACCTTCTCTAGCCTTGAAGAGTGTTATCGAGGGTTAAAAAAAACATGGCAGCTTTATTCCAAAACTAGCGCCAAACATGTCCACAGTTTGTGCCTGATATTGTAGCTCCACAGCGTTCACTGCAATACAGCTGAGCTGAGTACAGGTAGTTGGACGGGGCATTGATGGCGGGAGCAGCCTTCCGCACTGCTGGGACGAGGGTCGGATGTTCAGACATACCTTGACTCTTCTGTGCTGTTTGAATTTAAACTTTATTAAACTCAGGAACTCAAATTTCAAATTTATGTGTTTTCTGACCAATGAATGAACAGGACCAGGTGACAATGATGGCAGTGTCTCAGCTAGAGCCGTGTAATACAGAAAATTTCTTTGCCTAGTAGTGGGGTGCACCACTTGTAGTGACCCAGAACAATAGGGCCCCTCCATTATAGTATGCATGCATTTGTCTATGTAATGTCAGTGTCTTCTGTGTTGCATGAATGATGTGTACTGCATAGCTGCAATACTGAAAGAGTAAACTGTCTGATATGTGAGCTGGCTGTCCAGAAAATGTATCCGTTGGTTTGTCATGTGACCTTGTGATATATTTGTGTGGATGCAAGGTGCATGAGGGTGGTTGTTTTTGAGTTCTGTTCTGGATCTGCAAGAGGACCACACAGGCACCTTCAGCCTGTGTGGCCCAGAATGGAAGAGGCTGAAAGGAATCTACATGTTGCCCTGGGCTTGCTGTACCCTGGAGATGTGAAAGTACCCCTTCAATGCTAAGAGAGTGAGAGAATGAAGAGCCGCCATGCAGCACACCCCTTTTTCTAAATGTGAGTGTTGACCGGTAGAAAGTGTAAGAGAAGAGAGAGCATTGCCAAGACCAGGACCCACAGATAACAAGGACTGTGGTTTCTCCTGTTCACTCATGAGTCTACTGGCACCAGGACCCAAAGGTAACAGGACTGTGGTTTCTCCTGTTCACCCATGAATTTGCCGGGACCAGGACCCACAGGTAACAGGACAGTTTTTTTCTCCTGTTCACCTGTGAATCCTCCCTGTCACACCACTTTGAAGTCTGCACTGTGTTTTCCTACTGGCATATATTTTCAAGTTGTTCCAAGTTAACGAGCATCACTGATCATTCTTGGTTTGGCTCAGAAAGTTAACTCCCTGTGTGTGGACTCTTTATTACCAACAACTGGATTCACCACAGAGGATGGAACGATGGCGTCACACGTGACATAAAGGAATGAGGTAATCCATCATTGGGTTCCCCTGTTTAATAGCCTGCCCTCGGCCCTTTGGACGTGTCACTGGTGGAAGACGATACAGCCACCATGACAAGGCCCAAACTCTACCCAGCTGTCTCCTAGGCTGGGACCTGGTCCTCGGATGCTGCAGCGCCTTCACTGAGCCGCTGCATTTCAACCTCTGCTTGGCAGAAAGCACTCAACACACGTCCTATCTCTTCTTCTCCTTGTGCCACCGCACCTCCCAGAGGCTACCTATACACAGGTGAGCGCGATATTGAGCCGAGAAACTCGGCCCGATATTGCGCTCGCTAACATGTTTTTGTGCGGATGCTAGACGTCTCCCATCACTTCGGTGAAGTAGCGATGATCCAGCGCATCTTTCAAGTGCGGCAAAGGATCGGCAAGTCTTCCCATTGTTTTCAATGGAGAACATCGCATCGCACTCGCGTGCACATCACACGGCGTACAATACATTCTGAGGAACGCGAAAAGATAGGACCGGCCACAATTTTTTTCATAAGAATGCAGTTCCTATTCACGTGAGTTTTGTGTGTCTCACAATGCACCAAACTCGCGTGAGATTCTCGGCCACGTGAAACCAGCTTTAAGGAGATGCACATACCTAACACATGATGATGATGCTCACTCACCTGATCCCACTGGTCCAATCAACCGGTTCGATACTTCAACAAGACCCATTAGAATAAAACAACTTATTTAACCATTTGGCCACCCGGTGGTACAACCTTCCTGCTAATACTAATTGGTAGGGCTCGCCTATAACTGCTGGGTGGAGAAATTATAGATACTTAGGGTCCATTTACACCAAACGATATATCGTTTGAAACAGAGAATGATGTCAGAGTTGTTATACAGGCAGATACATCGTTGGCTCATTATAATAAGAAATTGTTCTGTCGTTCACATTCGCTGTATAAGTGAATGGGAATGGCTCAACGATCGGTAGATAAACCGAACAATAAGTGAACGGGCTAACGATGATTTTTATGCCTGCATAAAATGAACAATGAACGAAATGCAAATGATTTATTGATTGTTCTTTGTTTACTGGCTGCGTTTACACTTACCCGCTCGTTTGAATTATGTTTTGAATTATCACTGTGCAACACAAATTTTGCAGATAGGCAGCTTATAGTAACTTTAGTGCGCTGAATTCACATATGATATCTGTTTTTGTCTGCCACATAAGGTTTTCCAATTATGGGGAATATGCCTATACAGTTAATCCAGTCAGCTCGCCATTACCCTTGCTTAATAACAAAAGTGATTGCACAACTATTTCGCAATCCCTGTTACACACCGCGTACTGACTGAACACTATAAGGGTAGGTTTATGTGACATATAGGGTATGTTTCCACATGGCGTAAACACTGTGAATCATCCACCAGTAAGTTCTAATCAATTAACTATGTTTTTCATTGATTAGACAGGGACTATTTTTCCAAATGGTATTAACAATATGGCCGAGCGGCATGGATTTCTGAACAACCAGACAATTTCTGCTGTGTCTGCAGACATTTCACAGCAAAGACACAGCGGAGGAGGATAACATCTTTGTAAAGTGCATGGGAATAAATCTTGGTGACCAAGATAAGAAGTGACATTGCACATCATCTGTTTGTTATGTAACACTCATCTCACACAGTGGCCGAAAGGTAAGAGTAGGACACCATTCGCTATTCCGATAGTATGCCGACAACAAGGAGACCTCCATACTGACTGTTATTCTGCATGCCAAATACCAAAGGCTTCTCAAGGAACCAGAAAGAGAAAATTCTGTATCCATATATACCTTCTGCCATAAAACCTGTGCCTCGTGACGCCAGATTTCCTATTCCTGATCCAATGAGAGGGTTGCTATTGGCCTCTGGCTGGGCAGCATTCCCTGGACTACTATAGTGGGCACTGTTACTACTGGGGCCACTATAGAGGACACTATTACTACTGGGACTGCTATGGGGGTCACTATTACTACTGAGGCCATTGTGTGGGTTAATATCACTACTGGGGCTACTATAAGGGTCACTATTGGGGTTCATTCCCATGGACATAAGCGCATTTCACTTGTACAAATGCGATATGTATTTACACGGCTAGAAGTCGCATTTTTCGCCCGCTGTTATTAAGTGCACAAATACACTGCATATTTGCGCATGTAAAAAAGAACATGGACAGGCTCAATGAAATGGTGTGTAAATAAGCAGGTTTCCTGCGTACTCACTGCGTACTTGTTGGTTCAGGTAGCTGGTTCAAGGTTGACTCAGCCTTCCATCCTTCCGAGGTCGGTAAAATGAGTACCCAGCTTGGTGGGGGGTAATAAGTAATAATTACCTGAAAGCGCTGCGGAATAAGTTGGCCCTATACAAATAACAGTTTTTTGTTTTTTTTTATTTACTTGTACCCACCCATTCACTTCAATGGCATATTGCAGTGTGCAATACGCCTCCACAAGGTCATGCTGCATATTTTTTCCCGCAGTTGTACATGGTGAGAAAAAATACGCTCATGTGAACGAACCCATTGAAATTAATGGGTTCTATTCACTGTGCATTATGCACACAAGACATCTCAGTCATTGGAGACCGAATACGATGGGCGACTTTTGCTGGTTCTTACAGACAAAGTAATGTTTCTTACAGGAAGAAGTCAAGATCCAAGTGTCATTTTTCACAAAAAACAGTCAAATAATGATATTATGGCACGTCCAAACTGTTATCATATTCCATAAAGGAAATGGTTCATAACTAGAGATGAGCGAACGTGTTCTTAACGAACACTTACGCACCCGGACACCGGCTTTACCGAGGACTTCAGTGTCCGCGCGTAAAGATTCGGGGGGCGTCGGGGGGCGGGGAGAGGCGCGGCGGCGCGGGCGGCAGCAGCGGGGAACAGGGGGGAGCCCTCTCTCTCTCCCTCTCCCCCCCCACTCCCCGCCGCACCCCCCCGCGCTGCCACGGCGACCCCCGAACTTTTTTCGCCCGAGCACGGAATTGCTCGCAAAGTTCGGTGTTCGGGCGAAAAGGGGCGGAGCCGAACACGTTCGCTCATCTTTATTCATAACCTGAAAGTGAGGCGTGCTGCTAGTCAGGGGCGTAACTATAGAGGATGCAGGGGATGCGGTTGCACCCGGGCCCAGGCGCCTTGGGGGGCCCATAAGGCCTCTCTTCTCCATATAGGGAGCCCAGTACTATGAGTAAGGCATTATAGTTGGGGGCCCTGTTACAGGTTTTGCATTGGGGCCCAGGAGCTTCAAGTTACGCCTCTGCTGCTAGTAGTCAATGTGACCGGTGGAATCAGCAGGTTGTAACTTTACAGAAACAGATCAATTACTTTCCGTTATGAAAATGTAATAAAAATTTGCTGTACAGTGTAATTGTTCCATGTAAAAGGACTATTAGGGAGATCGGCCGGCACAACATGACTCAAGAATCAGACAAGATGCTGGTTCAGGAAGAGTCCGGAGAAACCCATCCTCTTAAGGTGTATTTACATTGTGTGATAGTTGTACATATATTAGTAATGACATTTCAAGTAAACAGAACAATAAATCAGCGAAATAAGCAAAGTTGACAACAATTTGGCACATCTATGACGAGAACATAATTTTCGCATCTGTATTTTTGGAACTAACAAACATTGGCATGTTATCAAAGCCATAATTAAAGGTCATTCATTGGCCAATCTGATTTTGACATGTTTCTAACATCTGCAATTTCCCATAAGCTTAAGGCCAGTGTCACACGGGCGTAAGCGTGTTTACGTGCGCTATGTATCTGCACAAAGGAAGTTGCATATTTGCACGTGCATGTTTCTTAAGGCCCATTTAGACACAACGATCATCGCTCAAAATTTGCTCAAAAGCCGTCTTTTGAGCGATAATCGTTGTGTGTAACTGCACTGACATCGTGCAGTTTTCATCAACCAGCATGCTGAAAGACAACAATGAGCCTTATCAGGAGTTCACAGCAGGATACAGCTGATACTATTGTTTCAGCTGTATCCCACTCCCTGATGACAGGCTGGGTATGAAAAACAGAGCGGTCCAGCTGTGTTCTCCATACCCCGCTCGGAGCGCCCAGCTGTATAACAGCCGGGCGCTCTGTGCAGAAAACAGCTGAATGCAGAAGACGAGCGGGGTCACCCTGCTTGTGTTCTGCATCCCCCGCTAAGAGCGCTTGGCTGTATAACAGCCAGGCACACGGAGCGGGAAACAGCTGGATGCAGAAGACAAGTGGGGACAGCCCTCTTGTCTTCTGCATCCTCCGCTCGCAGCGCAAGGTGATCGCTCAACGTTTGAGTGATCATCTTGCGCTGTAAAAGTCACAACGATTATCACTCAAAAGTCGCTCAAAATAAATCTTTTGAGCGATAATCGTTGTGTCTAAATGGTCACATCGCACGCATTTGCACATGCAATAAAACACGCAAGCATACTCCCATTCATTGAAATGAGCAATTAAGTTCATCGGCTCATTATGCGGTGTTTGTGCAGGAAAATATAGCATGCTGCGTAATTTTTTTCACGGACGAAATGCACACGCCAAAAACGTGCATGTAAATGTATCCGTTGAAATCAATGGGTTCGGTTCACTGGATATCGCCGGCACATATTTTGCACTCCCCTCACTTTGGAGGATGCACATGATTCTCACATACATCGATTCCCTGCCTAAGGTCTTATTTACGGCCGAGAATCCTGCATGAGGTTTGTGCGATGCGAAACGCACAAATCTCCCATGAACCCCTTTCTTTTGAATGGGTTTATTAACAAGTGATTTTTCTCCTGCAGCAATGCTGTGATTAGAATCGCAGTATGTTCTATTTTTGAGCATTCCATTAGAAGGAATAGCCCACTGTTTACTATGGGACCTTGAAGAAAAGTCGCATGGCTCCCACATGCAAGTATGATTTTTCCAATTTAAGTCTATGGGAAATACTAGTGATCTTCTTACGCATGTGAAAATTTGCAATTTCACAGAAGCGGTGATTTTTAAGCAAAAACACATTGCCTCGCAGTAAAAATCGTAAGTTTGTAAGTGCGATATAAGGCCAAGTTTCTTGGCTCAATATCGCGCTTGCCTCTGTGAATGTAGCCTTACATTGTGAAGGCATTCATTCCTATGCCAATAGCTAAATCAAACACCTCTTTGAGCGCATCACAATTTGCCTGTGCGACTAGTCAAATTCTAAGTATGTCTGAGGCAGCGACTGTTGGCAAATTCAAAGGATTGTTTTGCGCAGTTTACCCCTATACACGGCTGTAATTAGAAAACCTCATTAAAAACAACAGTGAGTAAATCCAGCGTCAGACAATAATCCGGATATATTTAGTGCTTTTCATTCACTGATGTGTATATCCCACCACAATCACCCCCTCACGTGTATTCATACAGTGTTAACCACATCAGTCATGAGCGTTGTGGGAAGTACTGCTGGTGGCAGCCCACCTCTGTCATCTGTACTAAATCATGAATTCACACTGCGGTGGGACGTTCTATATCCTATGAGGAAGCTGCATAAATAGCAGTTTTATGATAACATTAAAGATGAGCGAGCACCAAAATGCTCTGGTGCTCGTGATTCGAGCCGAGCTTTTTGTAATGCTCGAGAGCTCTGTTCGAGTAACGAACCCCACTGAAGTCAATGGGAGACTCGAGCATTCTCTCTCTCCCTCTCCCCTCCCTCTCTCTCCCCCCTCTCCCTCCTCTCCCTCTCTCTCCCCCCTCTCCCCCCTCTCCCTCCTCTCCCTCTCTCTCCCCCCTCTCCCCCCTCTCCCTCTCTCTCCCCCCTCTCCCCCCTCTCCCCCTCTCTCTCCCCTCCCTCTCCCCTCCCTCTCTCTCCCCCTCTCCCCTCCCTCTCTCTCCCCCTCTCTCTCCCTCTCCCCCTCTCTCTCCCCCCTCTCCCTCTCTCTCCCTCTCTCTCCTCCCTCTCCCTCCCTTGACGTGCTATATGTAGCTAGGTCTAGACAATTGCAGATAGGACAGGGCAGCATAGGCAATCCACTACATATGCTATCTGGCATCTAATTATTGAAGAAGCCTAATATAGAGGATCTATATCCACTTCGGCAAACCAAATACTTTATGGCATTTTACAACCTCATCATGCCGATATTGGTCTCATATGACTAGTTCTCTATCTAAAAACCACCCATGATTCCTGATGAGTCTTTGCGAAGAAACGTGTTGAATGATTAAATAGATAGAACTATACACACAAAGGGATAGTTAAATGGTACATGAACTAAGAACGATACACAATAGAGTTGCATAGTCCGCCTGCTTGCTTTTGCTTTCCAAGCATGCAGTGGATGTCCAATACTCCAGAGCTGTGCTTCATGTGGAGAGCCATTACTGGACGAACAAATGAATAGAACTATATAAAGCAATAGCTAAATGGTACATGAACTAAATACGATAAGCAACAGAGTTGTACATTCCACCTGATTGCCTTTGCCCCATGGGCATGCAGCGGGTGTCCATCGGAGAGCTATTATTAATGCCTAATAAGTTTCTTTGCAGTTTATCTTCAGAAGACTAGTAAACGAAAATAGAGGACCCAGCAACATTGGCAGCACCCCGCTTTTTTGTCTTGGACATTTTTTCATTGCACCTTTTCACATTGCCTTGGTTGTTATTTGTGTTTTTTTTGTTGTTTTTGGCCCCTTCACGTTGGTCCTATAATAGGATTTTCTAACAAGATTTATAATAAAGGTTATGTTTTAAGGGATCCCTCCCAGTGATCCCTCAGTCGCCACAGTGACTTTTCGAGGGCTACTGTGGGGTATATTATTACTACTGAGAGTTACAGTGGGGGAAAACTATTACTACTGATGGCCACTCTGGGGTCACTATTACTACTGAGGTTACTTTGGGGGTCACTATTACTGCTGAGGGTTACGGTGGGGGAAACTATTACTGCTGAGGTTACTTTGGGGGTCACTATTACTGCTGAGGGCTACAGTGGGGGCAACTATTACTACTGGGGGCTACGGTGGGGGAAACTATTACTGCTGAGGGCTACGGTGGGGGAAACTATTACTACTGAGGGCCACTGTGGGGTCACTATTACTACTGAGGTTACTTTGGGGGTCACTATTACTGCTGAGGGTTACGGTGGGGGAAACTATTACTGCTGAGGTTACTTTGGGGGTCACTATTACTGCTGAGGGCTACGGTGGGGGAAGCTATTACTGCTGAGGGCCACTGTGGGGTCACTATTACTACTGAGGTTACTTTGGGGGTCACTATTACTACTGAGGGTTACTGTGGGGTCACTATTACTACTGAGGTTACTTTGGGGGTCGCTATTACTACTGAGGCTACTGTGGGGGACACTATTACTACTGAAGGTTACTGTGGAGGTCACGCATACTGACGGCTACTATGGGGGTCACTATTACTACTGAGGACACTGTGGGGATCACTATTACTACTGAGGACACTGTGGGGGTCACTATTACTACTGAGGACACTGTGGGGGTCACTATTACTACTGAGGACACTGTGGGGGTCACTATTACTACTGAGGGTTACTGTGGGGTCACTATTACTACTGGGGCCACTGTGGGGGTCACTATTACTTCTGAGGACACTGTGGGGGTCACTATTACTACTGAGGACACTGTGGGGATCACTATTACTACTGAGGACACTGTGGGGGTCACTATTACTACTGAGGGTTACTGTGGGGTCACTATTACTACTGGGGCCACTGTGGGGGTCACTATTACTTCTGAGGACACTGTGGGGGTCACTATTACTACTGAGGACACTGTGGGGATCACTATTACTACTGAGGGATACTATGGGGGACACTATTACATCACACCGTGACAGGTGAATGGACAAGAAAATGCTAATTAAGGTCGGGACTTGATTACGTAATTTCTTCACTCACACAATTGAAATTGCGTGTGCAGGCAACCGCAAAAACCCATATGCTTGTGTGAAGGAGCCCCTAGACACACACAATGTGAATTATTAGCGCTGTTACCCATAGCAACTGATTACATCGGTACTTTCATATTCCAGTTAGATTTCTGGATAATTACAGGTTGCTGTGGGCCTCTTTCCCAAGTGGTCAGCAGTTTGCCTAGCAGCCAATCAAACACCAGCTTTCAACTCCCTAACAGGAAATATGTGATCTGATTGGTTGCTATGGGTCACTCTCCCCAGTAGGAGCTTAAAAACTGCAGTAGTTTGCCTAGCAACCAATCAGAGGCCAGCTTTCAACTCTCTAACATGAAAGCTTTGATCCAATTGGTTGCTATGGGTCACTCTACCCAGTAGGAGCTGAAAAAAGCTGTAGCAGTTTGCCTAGCAACCAATCAGACGCCAGCTTTCAACTCCCTAACACTTGCAAGCTGTGATCCGATTGGTTTACTTGGCCTTAAAGACACATTACTGTATAAGGACTACTCGCTAGCAGATTGTTTATACCGACGTCCCCGCCCCTCGCCGGGTGCACTATAAGGCGTGACGGGACGAGGATGGAGCAGTGTGTGACGGTGCAGAAGGGATGGCGGCTGTGTGTCTGCAGGCTGTCACCGGGCTGCTCCTCCTCAGTGTCCTGCTGCCGCCCTCCGCCGCCGCCTGCGCTCCGGACGAGTATTATGAGAAGCTGGGGAAGGAATATGTGTGCTGCAAGTACTGCGCCGCAGGTGGGGGCACGGGTGTGCGGCCGGTCAGAGGGGGGATATATAATATGTGTGTGTGTGTTATTGTATCCGTGTAATAAGGGGATGATATACTGTAGAGGGAGATTGTAAATATACGGATCAGGAATAGGAATGTATCTAATGAATTGTTTCTACTGTTATCTTTATACAATCTCCCATAGCTATGTCTTTGTATC
The DNA here is from genome assembly GCF_035609145.1 of Eleutherodactylus coqui. Lineage (NCBI taxonomy): Eukaryota > Metazoa > Chordata > Amphibia > Anura > Eleutherodactylidae > Eleutherodactylus > Eleutherodactylus coqui. The sequence continues at coordinate 49,254,443 of NC_089842.1, read as the reverse complement.
TATTTACATATGTATGTGTCTATACGTCTATTTATATTTATCTATCTATATATCCATTTATTTATATCTATTTATATGTGTATCTATCTATCTATCGATAGATATTTTAATCTATTTAAATATCTATTAACTTATATTTATCTATACATTTAAAAAAATCTATATATCTATTTATCTATCCGTCTACTTATATATTTATCTTTCAATCTATCCATTCATTTCTATCTATCTATTCTATCTCTTTTATCTGTTCTTTTTAATCTATCTATTCTATCTATTCTATTTCTTCTATCTAATCTATCTCTTTTATCTCTTCTATCTCTTGTATCTAATCTATCTAATCTATTTCTTCTATCTAATCTATCTCTTTTATCTCTTCTATTTCTTCTATCTAATCTATCTCTTCTATCTAATCTATCTTTTCTATCTCTTCTATCTATTCTATCTAATCTATCTAATCTATCTCTTCTATCTCTTCTAATCTCTTCTATCTTATCTATCTCTTCTATCTCTTCTATCTAATCTATCTATTCTATCTAATTTATCTCTTCTATCTAATCTATCTTTTCTATCTCTTGTATCTATTCTATCTATTCTATCTATCTAATCTATCTAATCTATCTCTTCTATCTAATCTCTTCTATCTAATCTATCTCTTCTATCTCTTGTATCTTATCTATCTAATCTATTTCTTCTATCTATTCTATCTAATCTATCTAATCTATTTCTTCTATCTAATCTATCTCTTCTATCTAATCTATCTAATCTATCTATTCTATCTAATCTATCTCTTCTATCTAATCTCTTCTATCTAATCTATCTCTTCTATCTCTTGTATCTTATCTATCTAATCTATCTCTTCTATCTCTTCTATCTAATCTATCTAATCTATCTATTCTATCTAATCTATCTCTTCTATCTAATCTATCTTTTCTATCTCTTGTATCTATTCTATCTATCTATCTATTCTATCTATCTATTCTATCTATCTATTCTATCTAATCTATCTCTTCTATCTCTTCTATCTAATCTCTTCTATCTAATCTATCTCTTCTATCTCTTGTATCTTATCTATCTAATCTATTTCTTCTATCTATTCTATCTAATCTATTTCTTCTATCTAATCTATCTATTCTATCTAATCTATCTCTTCTATCTCTTCTATCTAATCTATCTAATCATTCTCTTCTATCTCTTCTTCTATCTCTTTTATCTCTTGTATCTAATCTAATTTAATCTATCTAATCTATCATTTATATCTATCTATCTCATACCTATCTATCTGGTTGTACATAAGTTTGGTCATTTTCGCATGCTCTTCACATCTGACTGCCGTGTGATATTAAGGGGAATTCGCGCACAGCGGCATTGCTGGGGAATTTTGCTTACGGAATGAGAGCTGACATTCTGCAGGACGTCCGGTGTAATGTAAGTGATTGGAGCTTTAACAAACCCCATTCACTTGCAGTAGAATTAGTCCGCCTCAAAAACTAGTCGTGCTGCAGATCTCCAGATCGCAGCGCAGTGTATTTGTTACATAAATGCTGTGGATTGTCATTGCAGAATTCATTCATTGAAATACGGCGAATGATCTCCACGGTGAAAATCCACATCGAATCTCAGCGGACTGTGATTGTTCCTCAGCATCATTCGAGTGTATGCAAATTTGTGGAAAGAATTAGGCTTCTTTGCACGCAGTGCTTCACACATCTCCTAGCGCATTTGTGGATCCCCATTGACTTCTATGGGGAGCTTTGGTGCACAAATTTGTAGGAAAATAGAGCATGCTGCGATGATCATTAGTTGTTGGCTGAGATGTCGTTCATAGAGAGATCTCCATGCAAATTCATGCACTAGTCATTGAAATACGAATGACTGACTTTACACCAGACTACTTTTGGTCAGCCAGAAACTTCTTTTTTTGAAAGGCTAAAAAAACTAGCGACTTATTGCTTATCACCCTGTTGGTGGCCATGTTTACACTGAACGACTATCATTTGAATTTGCTCTTTTGAGTGATTATTCAGTCAATACCGTGTTTCCCCGAAAATTAGACAGTGTCTTATATTAATTTTTGTTCAAAAAGGCTTAACGTTTTTACATGTATAGCTGCCTGGACACTATTTAAATTGACTTTTAAAAATTACCTGTTACAGGGCTTAATTTTGGAGTAGGGCTTATATTTCAAGCATCCTCAAAAAGCCTGAAAAATCATTTTGCATCCTCAAAAATTCTGGAAAATCATGCTATGTTTTATTTTCAGGGAAACAGGGTTGTCTCCTCTATAAGGCTGCTTTGGCACGTGTTCCTCGGAACGCATCGGCCGTTGATTTCAATGGGACCTTGAATTAATTGCATTGCTCTCGCACGCAGTGCGATGTGCATGGGAGACCGATGCGAGGTTTCCCATTGAAAGCAATCGGAAACCCTTCCGATCCCCTATCCCACGTGCGGATCGGAATTTCATAGATGCGATTCATTTTTGACTGAAATTTCCTTTTGCATCCACGGGTAGACCCCACAATATCAGTCCAAGTTTCTTGGCCCAATATCGCGCTTGCCCATGGATAGGTAACCTAAAGGTACCTTAAAGAGGTTGTACCAAGATTGCAAGTTATCCTCTACCCATAGCCTATATTATCATTGAAATAAATAGAATGCTGACTGCACCTGCCGGGCCAGCGCTCCCTTCAAGCTGACGTCCATGTGGGGCGAGAAGCCAGCAGTGCAGTCCCATTCTGGAGATTGGCAGGGGTCTCAGCAGTGAGATAGGGGCTAACTTGCAATCTTGGTACAATGCCTTTAATCTTGGGACAATGCCTTTAATCTTGGGACAATGCCTTTAAGAATACGTACCCCCACTGCGATTAAAGGAAGAGATGTTTCACTGTAAAGGCATTCAGGAACACTGAAGAAAGGGTCAGCGTCAGGCCGGCTTCACACGTGCATAAGCGCAATGGCGTACTGAATTAGTTTTTTTTGCGTGTGTATTGGCGTATTTTACTATACTTTTTCTGCTCGCAGGACATATTTATTTGCACACGGCCAGCAAACGCACCGATCGAAATGGCTAACGAGTCAAATGTGTGAAACGTCTTGCGTGCATTTGCGCATTGACTTCTATATTTATTGACTTTGGTGCACAAACCAGTCTACATCCTTGTAACGTGTCATTTAAGGTAAATGTCTGTAATTTCCCCAGAAGTCGGATGCGTAAATATGAATCCTGCACATTATCAGATATCGATCAGTCACTTCCTTTCGCTGATGCATGTTATGTGCAGCCGGCTTGTTGCTCCTTTGAACGTCCCATGTGTAGGCGGAAAACTTTTTCACTTTTTGTAAAATTAGATCTTACGAGTATTTCTGTCTGAAGATAAATATAGCTTACATTCACCATAGAGATATGCAGATGCTGCATTTTTCATACATCATGAGTGGAACGTCAAGAGGGAAAACCCCAAAACCGGGTGACTAGTACTTTACTCACGCGTAGGACGAGTACTGCAGGTGCTTCTCATCGCTGTTACATTACTACTACATGTGTAGCTGAAAAAAGTTACATTCACTGATCAGCCAAAGCCTTGAAATCTAAAATTATAATACTAATATACCTAATTCTGTAGGTCCCCTGTTGCCAGCAAAATACCTCTCATCCATTGTGGCATGGAGTACACAAGACCTCTAGTGGTGTCCTATGGTATCTGGCATAAAGACATACACAGTAGATGCCCAATGCACTTGGAGCCCGTCAGTACATCGGGTCAGGAGGCAAGCGAGTGCTGTGAGGGAAGAAGCCGTCTGCAGAATAGAACAGCTTCCCTTCACAGCGCCTGGGGACAGCGGCTACATATGAGCGGTGAGAGCAGTTCAACACAGGGAGGATGGTGGGATAGAGTGGGGGCAGAGCATTATTGAACATAAAGTATATGTAATAGAGACCCTTAAAGGGGTTGTCCCGCGGCAGCAAGTGGGTCTATACACTTCTGTATGGCCATATTAATGCACTTTGTAATATACATTGTGCATTAATTATGAGCCATACAGAAGTTATAAAAAGTTTTTTACTTACCTGCTCCATTGCTGGCGTCCTCGTCTCCATGGTGCCGACTAATTTTCGCCCTCCGATGGCCAAATTAGCCGCGCTTGCGCAGTCCGGGTCTTCTGCTTTCTTCTATGGAGCCTTTCGTGCAGGATGCCGGCTCCGTGTAGCTCCGCCCCGTCACGTGCCGATTCCAGCCAATCAGGAGGCTGGAATCGGCAATGGACCGCACAGAAGAGCTGCGGTCCACGGAAGAAGAGGATTCCGGCGGCCATCTTCACAGGTAAGTATAGAAGTCACCGGAGCGCGGGGATTAAGGTAAGCGCTCCGGTAAGCTTTCTGTACGTCCCTGCATCGGGGTTGTCTCGCGCCGAACGGGGGGGGGTTGAAAAAAAAAAAAACCCGTTTCGGCGCGGGACAACCCCTTTAAACACAGTTATACACAACAGTATAGTGGTATCTGCATCTGTTCTGTAGAGACCAGGTACCGATACATCTGGATGCAGCGCCCTCTACTGTTATATAGGTAGGTGAAGACTGATTTCTCAGCTTTGTCTTTTCCTCGTTGCATAGCAGAAGGTTTTATTAACTGATTCCCTATAGGAAAGCCAATAAGTAGCGAGTTGCAGTAGTCGAGTTGGGAATGGATGAGGGCATTTAATGTGAATTTAATGTGTGGAGTGAAGGAGTGGTCCAAATCCAGTGTGACCCCCCCCCCCCCCAAGGCAGCTGGCGCGCTGTCTGGGGGTTATGATGGTGCCAGATACTGATATGGAGATGTTGTGGAGGAGGTGGGCTGGCGGAAGGCGGTAAGACGAGAAGGTCCGTTTTTGGGAGGTTATGTTTGAGAAAAAAGGAGAACATGGTGTTAGAGAGCGGATAGTCGGTCATATTTTGGAGGAATGGTTTAGAGATGTCATGGAAGGAGGTGTATAGTTGGGTGCCGTCAGCGTAGAGGTGGTATTGGAGGCCAAATTTGTGGGTGGTTTGTCCGATTGGGGCTGTGTAGATAAAGAAGAGAAGGGGACCAACGACCGAGGCCTGGGGGACCCCAACAGCGAGGGGAAGTCGAGAGGAGATGGAGCCAGTGAAGGAGACATTAAATGAGCGGTCAGAGAGATAGGAGGAGAACCAGGAAAGAGCAGTGTCCTTTATGCCAATAGAGTGAAGCATACTGAGGAGGTCAGTAGTGTCAAACGCAGCAGAGAGGTCAAGGAGGTTTAGTAAAAAAAACATAGTTTGACTTGGAGGTCAGCTGGAACAGATGCCCAAGTCAAAGAGATGGACCGCACTGGGCATTCCTCATCTGCGTCTTTCAGACTGACAGCTCTCTCCTTATACACAAGCAGAGAGAGGAGCTATCACGTTTGATGCTATAGGCAGGGAGAGCTGGTGCAGCCGTCCCTTTACCTCAAGAGCTGAGCTCCAAGTCAGACGTCTAAGAAGTATTTTATTTTTCCTGAAACGCAGCAACATTTCAAAATGAAACATACATGGGCCAAATGGGCATATCTGTCCCGGCTTCATGCCGCCTGTGGTTCAGGTAGTATGAATCTGGTGACATGTTCCCTTTAAGTGTGTCCACTTTAGACAACCTATTCTTACATATTCCATAAGAGAATTTTTACTGTAAAGATTTTTCCACTTTGGGCAGTCCTTGCTTTTTGAAAGGTCCTTTAACAATAAGCAAATTATAAAGTGCTCCCAGCAATCAGCTGCTATGATCTACGGAGAAACCAGGCAGTGAGTGTTCGATATCTCTACAGCGCCGCCACAGGGGAAAGGAAGTATTGCATAGTGTTCTTTCAAATCAATGGGATCTCTGTGCAGTGCAGGACAGGACAGTCCTCCAGAGGACCCCGAGGCTTATTTCAATATTTCAGTAATTTTCTGACAGTCTGGTTTACGACCTGCTGAAAAGGAAGGGCCGAATATAAGAGCGCTATTACTTGTTCAGCACTGTATAGTTATACTGTAACTACAGATATAGAAAGCGGCGTCCTAATTGGCTACATGTGCTAATTTTAATAAGAACCTGCCAACTTCCCAGGTATATCTGTTTTAGGTCGGGCTCAAACAGGCACATGTGGGTGCGTACGTCCAAACCCCGTAGCCTATATTGGTGCGCATTTGTGCATTATTTGCACCAAGATAGGACTTTTTTTTCCCGCATGCGTAATAAAAACACAGGTGTGAGTGGCCCTATGGAAATCAATGGCCATTTTGGGCACGCAATGATCAATGACCGCACATCCGCATAAGTGAGCTCTTAGTGAATGCTTGTATACCTCAGGTAATAACAATCCTGTAGCATCTTTTCATAGAACGCTATATATCATGTTGCTCTTCTGTAATTCTTCCTGTAAATATATAAATATTTTTTTATGAATCCTATAAATTGACACCTGGGTGTTACCATTCCCTTGTCAATGGGGTGTGTCCCTGCAAACTGACACTGCCCAATCAGTTCTGACCAGAGGCGTAACTTGCAACTCCTGGGCCCCAATGCAAAACCTGTAATGGGGCCCCCAACTATAATGCTTTATTCATAGTACTGGGCTCCCTATATGGAGAAGAGAGGCCTTATGGGCCCACTAAGGCTCCTGGGCCTGGGTGCAACCGCATCCCCTATAGTTACACCCCCCGGTTCTGACAATGTCAGGGTGTATAGGGACACACCAGATTTACATCTAGCTGTCAATATAGTCATGCATTTCCAAGAGGAATAACAGAGGAATTTCACTTTGCTGCTTTTCTAAGAAAAGATACTACAGATATGTTATTTCATGTTGGGGTTGTCTTATATTTTACAATACTTCTCGCTGCTTTTTTTAAAAAAATTTTATACGGTTCGACAGCCCCTTTAAAGTCCCTGTTATACTGTACAGAGTATTGAGTAGTTCAGTGAAATTCATTTGTTTTTATATAATTTTTTTTTAATTGCTTTTCAGGTGAGCAGATATCGGAGGTATGTACATCCCGGAATAAAGCATCAAAATGTGTGACTTGTAAGAAAAACTACTACAACCCAAAGACTGACAGAGGTCCATGTAAACAGTGTGATGTCTGTAGTAGAGGTAAGCTAAAAAAACAAGCTACAGGGAGGTGAAACCCCTTTCTGTACGACTATTAGGGCCCAATTACATCGGCATATAGTCCGTATTCGTGTATTTCATGGACAGCACATGAACGCATGGTAGCCTATGAGCCCAGAATCGGACATGCATTGCCCGCAGCTATTGGACTGCGCACAGACATGTGTCTGTCTGATGTGAGTTGCACCCAAGAATCTGAACAGTCACTGAAATTGGTTCATATAACGAATATTTTAACATAGGAGGACATTCATAAAACCCTTTTACGACGGTTTCTGGTGTTAAAAAGTCACAAATTTTTGCACATGTAGAGATTTTAGCAAAACTTGCAACTTTTTGCTGTCTGTGCCACCATCTGTTACTTTTACTTTAAAATGGGGAGTGGCTTATCAGGAGGGGTGTGTCTACCCCATAGCGGCACCTTTATGTTTAATTTACACCAGAAACTGGTGTAAATCATACCAGAAATGAACGCTATATCGGATATAGTATACATTTCTGCTCAGGCGCGCAGAGATGCGCCTAATACATCCGGAGCTGTGCACCCCTTCATCTATTAGGCAAATCATGTCATCGGTGGAAATTGTACTAAGACCAACCTTATAATTGCTAGTCTTAGCTAATTTCCCTTGATAACTTTGATTAGGTATCCATAAAAGGTAATAAGCTACCATATAATTAAAGAGTAACTACCCTTTCAGATAACTTTTGACATGTCAAAAGTATTGATCAGTGGGGGTCCTGCTGCTGAAACTTCCGCTGATCACTAAAATCAGGAGGCCGCAGCACTTATCCAAATGCTGTGCCCCCTCGGCTAAGTCTGCTTCTTTTTTGCTGCTTTCGGCAGCTGAAGACAGCCTGCATAGAGGTATATAGAAAGCGCTATCAAGAATCGCGCAACCTAAACAGGCTGCCCGAGCGCGATCGAGCTGGTGATGACATTAATAGCTCAATCACTCAGGTACACGGGAATCGTAAGATTCTCGTCCTGTCTAAAAGCGCCACTAGGGTCTCATTACACAGGACGACCTGTTGGGCATAGCTGCCCCATAGACTGTCCCAGCGATGATTGTTCCTGTACTTTTACGCAGGGACGATCATCACTAGTGGCAGAGCGGGGTGTTTGCCTGCAGTCATTCATAGCTGTATGCATACCTGTTTGCACGAGCCGATCCATTGTTCAGTTTTTATGCGTGTAGAAGCTAAACAATGAACAGATTTATTGTTTGTTGTTCAGTCGGGGTATGCATTTAGACTGAACAATAATAGTTCAGATTCTCGCTGATTGCGAGAATCTGACCGATTTCTTGGACTGTCTAAAGGGCCCTCATCCTACACTATCCCTGGATAACATAGCTCTGATAACCGTATTCATGCTGAAAAGGGTGGCCTCATGTCGCACCCTCCAACGGAGCTCTAATATTGACTTACTAGAAGAAATGACGCAAAATACCACAACAATTTCCTATTACTACCACAGAAAAACAAAGTTCTGCACAGCGAGAATAATCAGTGCCCGTATGAGGGCGGGACCAGAATAAATACATATCCATTATAGCGGATTGGTCGACGGGGAGATGTTTTGCATAGACTGCCAATCAGTCCATGGGAGATACTGTAGCAGGGTAGAGAGGAAGGGCCTATTAAGGAATTCCCAACAATGACACCAAAGAGCCTTCTGCAATGACAGGAGAGAGGTATTCAACAGCGCCCAAGGAGCAGTAGCGTGGACCAGGCGAATACAGCGTTCACACGCATTGACTGCACCTGTTTTTCCCACTATGAACTAGTTATATCATTGGAGAGACACGTCTTTCTTGTGAGTTCCAATTTCACGACTCCTCTATCATTCGGGACGCTACACTTTTTTTCATCTATTACTACCTATTTGGAACAACTGCTTTGTCCATGCTGAACACGTGAATGTAAAGTAAGAGGTGAGATTGGGAAATCACTTCTCATGATCATGATTTCCTTGTCTTCTCTTTTGACAGCTCAAGGTTCCCTTCTAAAACAGCCGTGTACCGACAGCTCCAACACCATTTGTGAATGCCCCGAAGGAAGTAGACCTTTGAACAATCGCAACACTGCCTGTCAATGTGACGCAGGAAAAGAGATTGTAGAGAACAGTACGTGATGTGCATTGTATTTAATCCATACTATTATCTCTAATACAGAGTTTGTTAACTGTGAATAATGAGTTACATTCATCAATGTGTTGTAAGGCTCTGTTCACATCTGCCTTCTGCTATACATTTATAACAGAAGCCTCAGCGCTGTGATGGATCGGTCACATGACTGACCCCTTTGGCACTCAATGGACACCACTGACATATAATGGGGTCTGTCAGGCTCCACTAAGGTGTCTATTTTGATGGAACCTCTGACATGTGTGAACAAAGTCTAGAACAGGCCTTAAGGCCCTTTTAGACACAACAAGAATCGCTCAAAGCCGTCTTTTGAGCAATTCTTGTTCTGTCTAAATGCAGGGACATCATGCAGTTTTCGTGCACAACTCACTGATGGATGAATTCTAGAACTGAGTGCTAGAACTGAGCAATGGGCTGTTATCAGTGCTGCAGGCTGTTATCAGCCTGCTGCACTGATAACATTCTTTCTGCCTGTGTCCTGCTGTGAATTCACAGCAGGGACACTGGCAGACAGAACAGAGAAGAATACAGCTGTTGGCATATGTAAAAAAGCAGTTGTATTGTTCTATTAGAGGCCCTGGCAGTGTCCCACTCCGCTTGCATATTCTATAGTAGCTAATTAGCTACTATAAAGTATGCAAAGATGATCGCTGAAAACTGTCACTCAAACTATCATTTGAGCGACTTTTGAGCAATCATCTATCGGTGTAATTAGGCTTTACACATTAGATGTACGCTCTTTGTGTTAAAAAAAATCCCGCCCCTAGAAGAAGTTGTCCTTTTGCTACAAAACTCGGCATGCAGTTACATCTCAGGCAGATATGCAAATGATTAGAGTTGTGGGATTAAATAAACGGTCTTGTCACCTGAGGCCCTAAAAGTGGTTCCCCACACCCCATGGCCTATAAAAAGGCCCTCAGAGGCTCCTTGTGTGTAGTGACTTCATCTTCCACTTGTGTGAAGCTTGTTGACCACTAGACGCCTCTATGATGCAGAGTAGAGATTTCACCCAGTTAAGAGTTTGAGAGGGGCACATTATTTTAATGCGAGAAACTGGATGGTCGTATGAACGAATTGCCGCCACCTGGGACGTTCTGACCACACCATTAGGAGGTGTTGGGACTAGTAGATGCGTGAGGGCACTCACAAGACAACTGTGCTCAGAACGCCGTCACAGACCACCAGTAGACAGGATTTTCTGATTGTCCGAGAAGCACCATCCTTACAGGTCCCTGTGTGTCGGAACCATTTTTAAGGCGCTTGGTTGAAGGACATTTGGTCTTATAGTGCCCATTACATGTACTGCCTTTAACTTCCACCCACTGTTACCTCCATTTGCTGCAGTGTCGTGAGCGGCAAAACTGGACTACTACAGATTGGAAAAGGGCTGTCCTCAGCGATGAATCCAGGTTTAGTTTGGGCACGGTTGACAGACATGGTCGTGTCTGGAGACCTCGTTTTAAGCGCCTCAATCCTCATTTGCTGTGGAGCGGCACACTGATCTGACTGCTGGTATGATGGTCTGGAGGGCCATCGCATACGACAGTCAGTCACCCCTAGTAGTGGTACCCCATATGTGTGGCCTCTCATGTTCTAGCAGGGTAATGCTCGGCCACACATAACAAGGGGGTCACAGGAATGCATCGTCGTCTGGAAATATCCGCAACAAAAGCCGATTGGCTAACATGCAGATTTTGAGGGGAAATTCAAATTGGCAGAATTCAGCCAGCAATTCCATGTCAAAATTGGCATTTAGGTGTCCGGATTTTAACAGTAGAATATTCCACAGCGCCTTGCAGAATATTCCGTGGTATGTAAAGGCACCCTTAATGAGCATGGTCAGTAAAATTACTGTACTGGGCCACAAAGCGTTCTTTATACTTAATATCGCACTTCAGCTTTCAGTCAGACTGCTGTGAATCACACGGACTCTGTAAATGTTCTCTTTTTAGAATGCCTGCCCTGCAAAACCGGATATTTTTCAACTCAGAAAAATAGTGCCTGTCGTCCATGGAAAGAGTGAGTAGACAATGCTATTGTGTTTTGGTTTTTTTTGCCAGTCCTCCTTTAAAGGCCTGTACTATTGATGACCTATCTGCTCTGTATGCTAGCACAGTGATCCATCGATCAGCGATGGTGCTGGATCCACGCCGATCAACTATCGATGGTCTATCCGGAGTGTAGGTCATCAATGGGGACGTCTTGAAAAACACCTTGAATAAGAAAAAATAGTTTTTCTAAACCCAACTACCACGACCCTATTGACAGTGACCCCATAACACAATTATTTTCAAGCTGTAACAAGGCCAGCTGCCCCCATAGCCAGTGACTACTTCAGGTTCATCTGGTCCTGGGGCACAGCGGACCCTTTATTTATCCCACACTTAAGTGTGCTTACCAATATTATAATAGATTCTTTAGGTCGGGTTCACACAAGCGTATCTTGCAACGTGCGGGCTGTGAGGTATATACATATGCAGCCAGTATGCAATGACATTGTGTATGGGCTGCGGGACGCCAGTTGCCATGTATTATCTTGTATGCATGCATAGTACATGCCATGATAGAACGTGCTGCGATGTTACTTTTTATTCTGTGCATGTAATATACACAATTTATGTGAGCGGCAAAATGGCCGCCTATGCTATATTGGTACAGCATATTGTGTGCACAAAACCCGCGTGCATAATACTCAATTACCATATGCTCATGTGAGACAGCCCTGTCTTTGCGCCTCTCTCCTTGGTGCCAACTGTAGCCCTGCCCATGCCCATTGTGTTCTCTATATGTAAGACCTTAATCACACAAGCGTATTTACGCGTTAAAACGTTGTCTGTTCCTAATGTTTTCCTTCAGATGGGCGATTTTAGCCTTGTAGAATAGTAGTACATCGGCAACCAAGAACGGCAATTGATTTCATACAAAGCCAGAAAAGATAGGTCTTGCACTATCTTTTCGCCGATATGCGCTGGCGGCTCCCATAGACTCCTATGGGAGCCGAACAAAAAGGGAGAAGCAGGGAGTTTAGCATCAGCCAGCGCTGCTAAAACATGACAGGTGCCTCTATTTAGGCATTAGAAGTGATTCCAAGGATTTATGCTGACCGAGAGAATTCCGGGCTGCGGAGTATATACACCGCACCTGGCCATATGAATGGACGAGAAAACGCTAATTCTTCGTCCACACGATGCGGCCAGCATGAAGACTCATAAACTCGTGTGAGTGAGAGCAGATGGGCTGTTAGGGGCAGATGCCCGCGCTAATCTGTGAATTGCCCCTGCCTATTATATCTATTTTGGTCTGCATTCATGATTCTTACTTTGCACGTTTTTGGTCTTTTTTTGTCTTTTTAGCTGCAATGCCACAGGGCAAGGCATTTCAGAACATGGATCTGCCACAAAAGACGTGAAATGTAGCAAGCTCAGTCCTGGGACGGTTGGAATAACCACCACCTCTGTAACCCCAGCTTCATCCGCTCACAGAAGAAACGTCACCAGTCTTCAGAATGTTACCACTACTACCAACCAGATCGCCGTCAACATCCCACCCACTCCGGGCCACTCGTTTTACTGGGGTAAATGTCGCCTAATGAATTATTTTCCATTTTATTGCAGGAAACTCCTGGAAATCACATTAGAACAGAAGACCTGGACTTTCAGACACTTCCTGACCAAGCCTACAAGGACTTTTTCAGAGTTTTCTGCGTGTGTATTCTTTACCGTGGAAAGTCCTGGCTTGTATTCTTGTTGGAAATTAGTCTTATTGACAAAACGGAAGCAAGAGCGTTTATGATGGGGAAAACCCCAAAGGGAAATATAAGGGAAGAGAGAGAATTAGAGCAAAGCATGAGCCGTGATGACATTCAGTGTCAGATGGAATTGTTTCCTTGTCACCAGCTTCCCCTCGCATCTACTGTAGTCTGTACTTCTTCATATAGCATGTAATGAGGCTTGGGAAGTACAGGAACACGGGGGGATTGCATCACAGGAAAGCTGCGGTCGGTGGATCTGATGGAAGTTTCCTTTTGGGAGAAACCTTTCAACCTCCACAAGATAAGAAGAGCCTCAGCTGCCTGATGGTTTCTTTGCCTCCCCAATCCTATTGAAATGACACGTATGTTTGGCCAAGCTAGACCTTAAAGGGGTTTTCCACACAAATAATATTGATGACCAGTACTCAGGATGTCGGTAATAGTTGATCATCAGAAGTCCACTGCTCGGGACACCAATCGATCGCACTCCCACTGTAAGCGCCCCCCCTCCCAAAAAAAGGCTCATCGCTTCTGCTCTATACCCTGTATATTGTGATACTGACAATTGGCTGATTGACTGGGATCCTGATTGTTGGATTCCAGTCGATGAACTATTGATGACCTATCCTGAAGATAGGTCATCAATAGCATTTGCCTGGAAGAGTCCTTTAAGGCTCATGTATATGGCAGAGCTTTGTGCCTTACCGGTAGTGCGCATGGGTCATACGGCTCCCTAGTTACAAGGCTATGTGGTCTCCTTTTGCTGCTGCGCAGGCTCTATCATCTGCCATATGTACAGAAGTGTAAGGTTAGTAGCTTCAGCAGGACTCCTTCAACCAACCTCTCGGGGATAGAAATCAAATGCACACCTCTGAATGGACCAGGACCACAATCCACAAATTGTCCAAATGCAGAGTACAAATTCCAAAAAGCATCAAAAGAGGTGCAGATTAAAACTCAACCATAGCAGAAGTTATTGCACGCAACTTAAGCATAGCAAAACAGCAATGTTTCGACCCAGAGACACAGAAGGGTCTTTGTCAAGCACCTCTGCACCTCTTTTGATGCTCTCTGAAATTTGTACTCTACATTTGCCATATGTACAGGGGTGTTCTCTCCTAAAATCCATGCTCCTAGAGGAGTACAACTCCATCCAACGGAGCATGCCACAATTTGTTTTTGTTCTCAGAAGCATGCAGAAGTACAGTAAAGGCAGCAAACTAATCTGTCATGTTACTATTATTGAAAAGTGTTTAAGGCCCATTTAGACACAACGATTATCGCTCAAAAGATGTCTTTTGAGCGATAATCATTGTGTGCCTTAAGCACAAGGTGGGGAAGAGCGGATTACAGCTGATTGCTTTCTCTCAGCTGTCAGCCCAGCCAGTAGAACAGCTGATAAGCAGGACTGCACACTGTGTCTGCTATCCATGGTGCTGAATTCTCCACGAGGAGCTAGAGATTACATTGTTTTCTCTTAGCAGCCCACGGCTGAGCAATGGAACTAATTACAGAGCTCCGATCTCCTGCTGAGTTCTGCAACAGCTCCCAGAAGCCCATTTGCATGCAAATGAACCTGATAAAGTACTAATAGCAATTAGTGCCTATTGGTACTTTATGCAAAACGATCACTGATCTTTCAATCTTTTGAAAGATTATCTGTCTGTGTAAGTGGGCCTTTAAACTTAACTTGTGATCCTGATCCAACCTCTTTATCTCTATGTATGGGTGTTTCCATATTTCTGTCCACTTTCTGTATTAGAACTCCATACAAATGCACCTGTAATACGGTGAGCCCTTAGTGTTTTCAGGTTGTTCCTCAGTTTAGTCTGTGGCTTCTTATAATTTCCTATTTTATTATTCTAGGGACTCTGTCGTTAATTCTGATAGGAACCATCCTACTTCTACTCTCTGCCGGAATAATCCTAACTATGATAACGCAGATAAAGAACAAGAAGGTGAACAGAGGATTTAAAAGTAAGTATTTTTACAGTATTAAATAAGCCTATATGACACAATATGTTGTTAATATCTGCAACATAACATTGTGGAATTTTATTGTAACATTTCCATTGATATTAGGACGTTTTCCACCTAAATGTATCAATTATCTAATTTACATTGACATGCCAAAAGTCATGGGATAGCAGTATGTAAATTAATTATAAAGTGGCGTCTGTAGCGCCATTTAAAAAAAAAGCAAAGTTGTAAGGTTGAAGACTGACCAGCATACTCTTGGCAAGGAAATGTGATAATGGACACCAAACGGATGGGACATTCCTTGATTCAGTGTCATGTATGTATCGGTAATACATTGCAGAAGGCAACATCATCATCCCTCACAGTGCACTGCGCTGAGGCCACTCATGAGTGCTTAATGATCATGACCTGTGGTCTCTGGCAGAAATCACATCCACATTCACTGCAGGTGGCCCCTTACACGCACATATCCCACAGGTCAGTGCAGCGTTCTTTAGCTTCTATGGGAGACAAGAACAGGAAACCCACCAGATTGCTTCTGTTAACATTGTAGCACCAGGCACAACGCCTCACCTGGGCTCATCAGGATGATAACTGGACTTTCGAGGGCCGTCAACATGTGGTGTGGTCCGATGACTTGTTTCAGGCTAGTGGTGGGTTAGTGTGCGGTGCAGACCCCATGAAGCCATGGACCCCAGTTGTCAGCAAGGCACTGTGCAGGCTGGTGGTGGTTTGGTGACCATTTGCCTCCCTTCATGAACTTCATGTACCCCCAAAATGATGGGATATTCCAGCAGGGTAATGCACTATGCCAGGGGTGTCAAACTCCTTTTCACCGAGGGCCGCATTAGGCTTATGGTGACCTTCAAAGGGCCGATTGTAAGGCCGCCTGCAGACGGCCGGGTTGAATCCCGCTGCGAGAATTCTCGCAGTGGGACCCGACCCGCGCCCCTGCAGGAATCAGCGCGGTACTTACCTGCTCCCACAGCTCCAGCTCTGTGATGGGCCAGCTGCCGGGCAGCCGGTGCATGTGCAGAGCGGAGCCAGTGGCTGGGGAGTAACATTTCTGCGCGGACCTCTGCAAGCCCCGCAGAGAAATAGAGCATGCCGCGATTTGTTTTCTGCGCGAGATTTCGTGTGAACAAATCGTGGCCGTCTGCATAGGATTGCGTTTTCTAACGCAATCCTATGGCAGCTTCCACAGGCGAAAATTCTGCGGGAAATGCCGCTGCGGAATTTCCGCCCGTGTGCATGGGCCGCGCAAATACGTGGTGAATGTGCAGGAAACCTATGTATTCACTGCATATTTGCGCACCATTTCAGTGGGCCCACCTGCGTTCATTTTTGCAAACGCAAATATACAGGCCTAAGCGATTTTCGATAGCGCAAATACGCGGCGTATTTGCGCGACCAAAATACAATTACACCCCTCAGTAATAAGCCCCCTCCAGTAATTAGTCCCCCCTCAGTAATGAGCCCCCCCCCCTCAGTAATAATAATAAGCCCCCTCGGTAATAGTAATAAGCCCCCCCCCCAGCAAGAAGAAGTCCCCCTCAGCAATAAGAAGCCCCCCTCAGCAATAAGCCCCTCTCAGTAACAATAATAAGCCCCCCAACCCATATACTTAGCTCCTCCCTGCTGTCAGCGCCGCTCCTCCTCTTCTCGCGCTGATTCCTGGATGCACACTGACATCAGTGTGCGCGCCCGGCACGCTTCCTCCCCGAGTCCTCAGGGGACTCAGGGAGGAGGATCCCTGCTGCACACTGACGTCAGTGTGTTCCGGGATCAGCGCTGCCGGCGTGATTACCAGCGGGGAGCTGTGGCACCCCAGCAGGTAATTGCTGCAGTGGTGAGCGGCGTCGGCACGCCACGGGCCACATAACACGAGGCAGCGGGCCAGATTCGGCCTGCGGGCCTTGTGTTTGACACATGTGCACTATGCTATTAGGCCCAAGTTGTCCAGAATTGGTTTTAGGGGAGTTCTGGAGAGTTCTTACAAATGGTATGGCACGTTTACCTAATATGAACCCAATCCATGCAGCATGGCTCAACATCCCTCTAGATGTCTTCCATACACTTCTGGAATCCTTGCCATGTCGAGATGCTGCACTTTTAGGACCGCTGGGGGGGTCCTACACAATATTGGTTCCTGTCCCATAACTTTTGGCATGTCAGTGTATAATACTTTATTCTCCAGTGGAAGTGAAAGTCAGTAGTTTAGAGAATTAATCCAACAAAAGCGGATTGTTTAAAGCAGGCAACTCTTTTATTTCCATAGTAGGCTACAGCAGGAGATAGAATTGGCAGCTATCTAGCGTTGCGGTGCGACTGCCCCTCAGCCTCATCGGTTTTTTTTTTCTTATGGTGGAAAAATGTGCGAAAAGCACACAAATTCCAACATGAAGAAGAATTAATGTTTCACAATGGTTATGGTGACCTGCGATTTCACTTCAACCATATCCTCCAGCCTAATATAAAATTATCAGAGCTGGGAGCTATCCTAGATCTGTTGCAGGGTTATACATTTTTCCTTAATCCTAGTATTTTCTATCTTTTTCAGGAGGCGAGAGGTTCAGAGTTCCTGTCCAAGAGGAGAGCACGGGTTCTGACTCCAGTATTGCCAAGGATTGTCCAGCATGAGGGGCATCAGAATAGAGGGCAGCTGTATGAGCTGCGTATTACTCACTGGCATCCAGTGGTTTAGGGTCCTTTTTACATGGCTCGATTTGAGCAAGATGACGAGCGCCGATCGATATCGGCACTCCTTTAAATGGCCTCGACACAGGTGGAAGCAGACTGTTTGAGGGAGGAGTAATTGTTAATATGAGAATCTGTCCCCCCATATGCCTTCATTATTGTCAGAAGCACAATCCCTGTTTACACAGGGAGATGAGCTGCTGACAACAATGATTTTTTTTTTGATGCATGTTAAAAAAAATAAATAAAAATGCGATCACTCACTATTTATCATGTGATCGCCAGCACCTTCAGACGGGGCAATATTCATTCTCAACCATCAGCCCTTGTAAAAAGCCCTTTATTCTAGACAAGTCAGGTCAGCATGAAGTTGACACGGTAGGATCTGACGATTGACGTTTTGCTGAAAAGCTCTTTCCGTTGTTAAAGCGAATTTCTAGAGATGTAACCTTTTTTTAATGACCAGCTTATAGTTGGGTCATTTCATGAGCGATCACCCAGGGGGGGAGGGTAACACCTGACCATCTGAAACATTGCACATTTGTTACTTGATTCTATATAAAAAGCTCAGACCCATTGGGTCAAGAAATACAGGGGGGCAATTTTACAAAGATCACCGAGAACCATAACTTTTAAGAATTCTTATCTTGGAAACTTTTGGGCGTAGGAAGATGTGCGAGGTGTCACTTTCTTCACAGTATGTAGATTTTTAAAATATCGTATATACTTGAGTATAAGCCGACCCGAATATATGCCGAGGCACCTACATTTTCCACAAAAAACTGGGGAAACTTATTGACTTGAGTATAAGCCTAGCTAGACTAGGTAAGAAAACCAAAAGCGCAATATTCACCTCGCAGCATGTGTCTGTGTCCCCCGCGCGATGGTCTCCCCGGCAGTGCGGCAGGCTGCTCTGTAATCCTCCCTGCTGTCATCTCTCTCTGCTAACGGGGCTTTAAAGTTCCCCGTTGTTAGCAAGTAAACACTGTGATTGGATCGAGCACCAGCCAATCACAGTGGTGCTTGATCATTCACAGCCATTCAGTGAATGACCTCACTGGCTGTGATTGGTTCATCGAGCGCCGCCTGTGATTGTCTGGCGCTTACTTGCTGACAGCGGGGAAATTCAAAGCCCCGTTTAGCAGAGTGAGATGACAGCAGGGAGAATTACAGCGGGGAGCCCATCGCTCGGGGGAAACACAGACTCCGACTGAAAGGTCAGTATTGCGTTTTTTCTTCTTTTTCTTTTTTTAACCTACTGCACCAGAGAACAGGTAATTGGGACCCTCACTCGAGTGTAAGCCAAGGGGAGCTTTTTCAGCATAAAAAACGTGCTGAAAAAGTCGGCTTATACACGAGTATATACGGTACTTTTCTTAACACTCTAATTTCAATACAAGTTCAAGTAAAATTGGAACAAAAGTTTCAAATTCATTTATTTTTTTGGGAACTGAGCCGCTCCAGGGATGGATGGATAATATACATGCCATACACTAAAGTTTCTTCCCACAAAATTAAGATTTTTGTATACATTTTAATAATGAACAAATGTGCAAAGCTCCATAAAAATTGCAGATAGTCGGATGTTACCCCTTGGGTGACTTTAGGTAATTTATCCAGGAATGACACTGTTATCAAGGCTACTACAAGCTGATTCAGCTTTTTTTCCCCATTGTTTACACAGATTTTTGCATCTTTTTTATTTCATTACAGAAGGGTCTTTATTTGTGTATCGCTTTTATGTACGTTTTTAGTAAAATTCGAGAAATATACCGTTGTTATATATTTTTATTTTTTTTACAATGAAATTTGAACTTGTGTCTTCTAGTTTTACTGTGTTCATTTTGATATATGATCTAAAAATATAAATGATTGGTCATGATGACTCTTTCTTTTATTATGTTATTAAAGAGATTTCTGAAATTTTTAAAAGTGATGCCCTATACTTCTAGGCCATCAATATTAATTAGTCGTGTCTGATTTTCAGCACCCCTGCCTATCAGCTGTTTACAGCTCAGTCACACTTAGGCTGCATTCACAGGAACGTATATCGGCTCGGTTTTCACGCCGAGCCGATATGCATCGTCCTCATCTGCAGGGGGTGGGGGGAGGATGTAAGAGCCAGGAGCAGGAACTGATCTCCCGCCCCCTCTCTGCCTCCTCTCCACCCCTCTGCACTATTTGCAATGGGGAGAGGCAGGGCGGGGCTAATTCAAAGCACTTAGCCCCGCCCCCACCCCACCTCCTTTCATTGCAAATAGTGCAGAGGGGCGGAGAGGGGGCGGGAGCTCAGTTCCTGCTCCTGGCTCTTACATCCTCCCCCCACCCCCTGCAGATGAGGACACCGTATATCGGCTTGGCGTGAAAACCCAGCCGATATACGTTCGTCTGAATCCACCCTTACTTGAATGGTATGAAGTAATAGCAAGTATCAGTGTTATGGTCTCAGATACCCTTTAATTGATTCTGTGCAGCAGATTTGTGGGAGAAATTTCTGCAGCATAAAAATCATCTCAAAACATCTGAATAAAGTTGTTTCCGCTGCAAGCATATGGATTTCTGCAAGCCCCATTCCAATAAATTGGCTAGTCATATGCAGTATCAAACATATATCTTCAGCTGCCCTCATGCACATTTAATAATGGCACAAAACTGTTTATTCTAATGTGCTGGAAATTTGGGTGAAACTTCAGAGTTTCACAGAGCATGACTTATATAATAAAGTTTTTTTGACACTTTTCTATCCAATGGAAACTAAAGGCCTACCTGAAGGCTGGGGGAGGGAAGCGAACCGCCTTTACTATTAATAATCTCCCATTGCGTTGCCCCACCATTATTAAACACCGCTCTCCACAGTGACAAGTCTCTCGGACAACGTCGGTCCATCAGTGCTCAACGCCCGCATACAAGAATGTGCGCCTCTGGGAAACCCATCAGAATATCTCGCTCTGTGCAGTAGCGGGTACCACGCACTGTATATAGTGAATTTGACTCCTTCTCTATTTCTCGCATACACTCTAGGGCAGTGGTGGCGAATCTATGACACGCAGAGCACTCCTTACTGGCAATCGCCGCCATCGGCCGCTCACCACTTAAGTGGATACCAGCAGGGGCCGTGGCTCCCCTGTCGGCATTCACTCATCTGCGCTGCTAGCGGTGCTAATCCTCCTCCCAACTCCCCTGACGTCTCGTCTTAGGTTCCGCGAGAGCAGGGGAGGAGGCATCCGGCAGCACACTGGCGGCGGTGTGCATCGGGGATCATCGCTTCCACAAGGAGGAGGGGGGCAAGTATGTGGGTGTCGTGGGTTATAGGGAGCCACTGTTGGGTGTCACTATTATACTGGGGGGGCCACTGTTGGGTGTCACTATTATACTGTTAAGGACCGCTACACATGACCGGTCACATTAACCTTTCAAGCCTTGGGTTCCAAATTAGTTTGTACCTGGATGCATCAAGGAGGCCAAAAACTATATAATTTATAGTTATTAGTTCCCACAGATACGTAGAGTTGAGCCGCGGCAGATATACAGCTCACTCTGCTTAAAGGGGTTGTCCCGAGGCAGCAAGTGGGTCTATACACTTCTGTATGGCCATATTAATGCACTTTGTAATATACATTGTGCATTAATTATGAGCCATACAGAAGTTATAAAAAGTTTTATACTTACCTGCTCCGTTGCTGGCGTCCTCGTCTCCATGGTGCCGACTAATTTTCGCCCTCCGATGGCCAAATTAGCCGCGCTTGCGCAGTCCGGGTCTTCTCCTCTTCTCTATGGGGCTCCGTGTAGCTCCGTGTAGCTCCGCCCCGTCACGTGCCGATTCCAGCCAATCAGGAGGCTGGAATCGGCAATGGACCGCACAGAAGCCCTGCGGTCCATGAAGACAGAGGATCCCGGCGGCCATCTTCAGCAGGTGAGTATGAAGACGCCGGACCGCCGGGATTCAGGTAAGCGCTGTGCGGGTGGTTTTTTTAACCCCTGCATCGGGGTTGTCTCGCGCCGAACGGGGGGGGGGTTTAAAAAAAAAAAAACCCGTTTCGGCGCGGGACATCTCCTTTAAGGCGTGCGTACTCTGAATCTTTATTAACTTTTCATAGCGTTTCTCAATACAGGAAAGGAATACGTCATTAGTCACGGCTTTAATCTCATTGGGTTAAAACATAAAACATTACAGCATAGTGTGAGAATATATATGAAATGTCCTTCAAATGTTAATGTTATCTCGTCCTCCCTTGTGAGTTTGGATGGTCGCAGCATCTTATTAGCACGATTCGTTCTTTTCCCAGAGCTCAGGGCGTAGGAGGGTTTCTTCTGATAACGATTTTTTCAGGCTTGGTTCTCAGAAGAATAAAAACAAATCATTAGACATTGCACCGAATATCCTGCTCTAAAGTTATTTCTGCTTGAATTATTGTTTCACTACGCACAAGCTTATTTACATCTTGTAATGCTCCATTTTGCATCTAGCGGCCATTTTGAGACAGATTCTTCCATTTTATGGACCTGTACCTTCTCAATACTGGGGGGGGCCACTGTTGGGTGTCACTATTGCACTGGGGGCTGCTGTGGGGTGTCACTATTACTACTGGGGGCTGCTGTGGGGTGTCACTATTATACTGGGGGGCTGCTGGGGGGGGGGGGAGTCACTATTACCGCTAGGGGGGTCACTGTTATCGCTGGGGCCTCTGGAAGGGGTCACTATTATCGCTGGGGCCGCTGGTAGGAGGGTCACTATTATTGCTGGGGGGGTCACTATTACCGCTGGGGTATGTTTACATGTGGCGGAAATGGGCAGGGCTGTTTAAAAATAGACAGGATGCAGATTTTGACTGCTTTTTGGATTCGGAAATGCTGCAGAATTTCCCACAAATTTCCACTGAGGACATTCTGCAGCAATTGCGCATCCAAAAAGCAATCAAAATCTGCACGCTGTCTATTTGGAAGCGGCCCTGTCCTTTTTAGAATGACGGGGGTAAAATCATACGTCGTGATAAGCCCCTTTGCGATAAATAAATGGGTTTTGGATTGCAGTTTGGGCACTCTGTCTCTAAAAGGTTCGCCATCACTGCTCTAGAGCAAGAGACAGGGAGGAGTCAAGTTCTCTTCGCGGTGTACGGAGTGAGTTATGTTTGATGTGATGCCCCTTACTGAAGGTTTGGGGGGTGCAGGCACCATTACTTAGAGGGAACTACAGAAGAGGCAGCCATTTACCTAAAGGAGGCACCATCACCTTAAGGGGGCTCCACTACTCAAGTGGGCATTATTCCCTATGCGAGGGCCACAGAGGGGTTACTAGTTCTGAGAGGTTCATGGAAGGTATCAGCAAGATGGAGAGCATGTGCAGAGACGAGTCGTGGCTGTAGAAAGCCTTCATGGCAGTTCAGGCCAATATAGACAAGGGAAATGAAAATGGACGTCACCAATTGGAGAAGCTTCACCTGCGAACACTAGAGGTAACTGCACTGTAATCACTATCAGGCCAGTTTCAGGTGAGCTTAAACGGTTTTCTGGGCTATTTCTATTGATCACTTATCTCATTAAAATCAATGAGAGCTGTACCTGCAATTACCAGCACTGGCCACTACACAGTGGTTGGAGCTATTTGCTTCCACTTGTTACACAGTTTTTGGCGCTGACAGCAGGTGCCTGAACTGCTGTTAGGTTATCAATAGTTTAGCGGTGGGGGTCTGACGCTTGCGATACCCACCGATTAATTGACCCGTGAGCTTGCTGTCATGGCACAATGACAGTGGGCCTGAGGATCAGCTGATCGGTGGGGATCTCAAGCAGTGGACTCCAGCCATTTGTTGATTAGTTAAAGTCCCGGAGAATCCCTTTTAAATGTGTTCCTAATAGATCCAAAGATGTGCCTATGACATGCTAGTCTGAAACTGGCCATATAGACAAGCACTAAAGTTCTTGGTTCTGGTGTCGTATCTACATTTATGAGCTTGGTTCTGGCACTGATTTTATGTTCTGTGCTTGGTTCTGATACCAAATGTATGTTATGTGCTTGGTTCTAGTATCGTAGTTATGTTATGAGCTTATTTCTGGCACTGCATTTATGTTATGATCCTAGTTCTGGTGCCATATTGATGCTATGCGCTTGGTGCTGCACCTGTATTTGTGTACTCAGCTTGGGTCTGGTGCAGCACAATTTGCTGTTAAATTATGCAACCATTATCCGCCGCAGGTGGGCATGGTTTAACTGCAGGTGCCACTTTACATAAATTATGTTTTTTTGGAGGGGGGCAGGGAGGCAAGCTGCATAAACAGCCCAGGTACTTAGTACACCTAATCTTAGTCCAGCATTCCTAATAATAAATCCTCCCTCCCGTAGTGAAAGATCTGTATCTAAACGGTGATAAAATCCACACGATGTGTGAATGTACTCTTAAAGGGGTTGTCCCGCGAAAGCAAGTGGGTCTATACACTTCTGTATGGCCATATTAATGCACTTTGTAATGTACATTGTGCATTAATTATGAGCCATACAGAAGTTATTCACTTACTTGTTCCGTTGCTAGCGTCCCCGTCTCCATGGTGCCGTCTAATCTTCAGCGTCTAATCGCCCGATTAGACGTGCTTGCGCAGTCCTGTCTTCTGTCTTCTGAATGGGGCCGCTCGTGCCAGAGAGCGGCTCCTCGAAGCTCCGCCCCGTCACGTGTGCCGATTCCAGCCAATCAGGAGGCTGGAATCGGCAATGGACCGCACAGAAGACCTGCGGTCCACCGAGGGTGAAGATCCCGGTGGCCATCTTCACAAGGTAAGTAAGAAGTCACCGGAGCGTGGGGATTCGGGTAAGTACTACCCGTTTTTTTTTTTTTATCCCTGCATCGGGTTTGTCTCGCGCCGAACGGGGGGGCTATTGAAAAAAAAAAAAAAAACCTTTTCGGTGCGGGACAACCCCTTTAAACCAGCATCAAAGGGGCATGTTTGGGCACACATTTGTGCATGCAATTCACAGAGAATAGAACCCATTGATTTCAATTTCTTGCGCATTTTGGTTGCGCAATGAAAAATTGCTTCATGCCCCATTTTTGCATATTTTCATGCTAAAAGTCTCCATAGGTACATGAATGAGAAATAGATTGCAGCATGCTCTATTTTGCTGCGTACCATAGAGTGCAAGCCCTGTACTTTTGTATGGGCAGCGTATGCAACATTGTCCATACGCAATACATTGCGTATAGGCAGTGAATCATACGCAACCCCGCTATGAAATAAAGCTGGGAATTAGCAAAAAAAAGACAGTCACATGTGAGATACGCGGTCATGCGCAGTGCATTCGCTGCCGACTCACACAGAATGGTAAACCGCTGCAGTACTCCCGCAGTGTTTTACGGATATGGTCATATGAATGAGCCCAAAGAGATGAGTGAAACACTGCATAATTGCACAGGAAAATGAAAACATGGGTATACTAATAGATCATAGACTGAACATGAGTCAACAATGTGATGCAGCAGCCAAAAAGGCAAACACAATTCTGGGATGTATTATCTTCCTCTACTCTTCCTTAGGCCTCATGTCCACTAGGAAGTTCAGGCCCGCGCGGATTCTCCATGCAGAATCCCGCAGCTTGTCCCTGCTTTCCTGCAGACATGAGGCCTATAAATTGATAATACTCACCTGTCCGGACACTGCGGGTTCCCGTCCGTTGCAGCCAGATCTTCTTTCCTTCTGCCCAGTGGATGTGCTTGGCACGCTGGCAACGTGCCGCACATGCGCCGTGCACTCCTTTTTTTTTAAATCCCTGCTTTTCCGTGATCCCGCAACAGAGCAGAAATTAGGCTGCTGCGGATACGTACGCCTTCCGTAGGCTTCAAACCCGCAGAAAATGGAGCATGCTGCAGGTCATTTCCCACATGTGCGATCCGCGCGGCAGGGAAAAATGACATCGGCAGGGAAAAATGACATCCGCAGGTATTTACTTACTTGCGGGTGTCCAATGTAATCCCTATGGGCGCGGATCACGCGTGCAGGACACCCACGTGGATTTACTAAATATAATTAGCCAGTGGACATGAGGCCTTAGTCAGACCTCATCTGGAATACTGTGTCCAGTTCTGGACACCTTACTTTAAAAAAACACAGACAAGCTGGAGCAAGTTCAGAGAAGAGTTACCAAGATGGTGAGCGGTCTGCAAATCATGTCCTATGAAGAACGCTTAAAGGATCTGGAAATGTTTAGCTTGCAGAAGAGAAGACTGAGAGGAGACTTAATAGCTGTCTACAAATATCTGAAGGGCTGTCACAGTGCAGAGGGATCAGCCCTATTCTCATCTGCACAAGGAAAGACTAGAAGCAATGGGATGAAACTGAAAGGGAGGAGACACAGATTAGATATTAGACAGTGAGGGTGATCAATGAGTGAAACAGGTTACCACAGGAGGTGGTGAGTTCTCCCTCAATGGAAGTGTTCAAACAAAGGCTGGACAGACATCTGTCTGGGATGATTTAGTAAATCCTGCACTGAGCAGGGGGTTGGACCCGATGACCCTGGAGGTCCCTTCCAACTCTAACATTCTATGATAACACATCTGGAACACATGATACTAATTAGCCATTTCAATGTATATTTTTTTGCTGCTTGCAAATATACAAGCCTTGCGCGCAGAAAAAGTCTAGTAAAATACGCCTATGTACTTACAATAAAGCATCATTGCTTCTACAAAAAAAGCTGCGCTCGTGTACCGCCGGCTTAAGGGCTCCTTCAGCGCTGCAGCAAAATTGTGTCTTTATTCCTGCAATTTGTGAGCGTCAGCGATGCTTTTTCTCAAGTGATTTTTTTTCATTAGGGCAAAAATCAATAGGAGTTTTTAATGTTAAAAACACATCGCGCAAAAATCGCAAGTTCATGCCTTGCGATGCCATAAAAAGATGTCTCCACAGGGATACAGGAACGCTGAAAAAAAAATAGTAAAACAGTTTTTTTTTATCGCAACAGCGCATGAGTGACAACATTGCCAATAGGAATGAAGCCATTGACAATCACTGGTTTCATAATTCTGTGTTTTCACTGAATCACCGCATGATTTTATTGTATGTGTTGAGTGCTAACACAAGTTGCACAATGTGTTAAAATATTTTTCGAGGGGGGTCATGTACATAACAAGGTAGTCAGGATGGCCGAGCGGTCTAAGGCGCTGCGTTCAGGTCGCAGTCTCCTCTGGAGGCGTGGGTTCGAATCCCACTTCTGACAAGTCATTAGTTTTTTTTTGCACAATACATTTTGTAAAACGGGATTAGCCGCCCCAAGCAAAATTTAGTGTCAGAAACTAAAAGAAAAAACATCTTAAAAATAAAATACTACATTTTATATACGGTAAGTAGATTATATAAAATGAACAGAAATGAAAGCTCTGTTTAGTCATCATATACTATATAACTGGCAAAATCCCAAGTAAAGTGCCGACACAGAACATTTCAGTGAATTACTAATGTCTGATCAGTGACAAACAGTGTCAAAAACATCTGCCGAAACCCGGGATCGAACCAGGGACCTTTAGATCTTCAGTCTAACGCTCTCCCAACTGAGCTATTTCGGCTGTGTAAGAAGTTTTGCCCATTACTATTTTGCGGGTGTTACTAAGAGGATATAAACTTTTTTGCATTAGTGTAGAAGTATTCTTCTTTTTCCTTTCTTTTGATTTATTTCCTTTTACTTTAATTAACCCCTTTGTACCAAAGCCTGTTTACCGCTTATTCAGAAGACCGTATGCGCAGAAACCCGGAGGACGCAGCAGAGGGAGCGGTTGCCATGCGTACTTGCTGCGTACCGTCAATCCCCATACACTATCTTCTATGCGCATGTAATACGCATCAAGATTTTTTTTCTGCAGGAGTCGTACACAAAAAATGACAGGGGTGAGAGGCTCAATACAAATCAATGGGCTATTGGTATCGCATGGTGTGCGCGGGAAAACTGCACGTGCGCCGCAATGACAACACGCCTTCGTGAGACCAGCTGAAAATACAGAGTGGTTTCACGTCTGCGGCAGGGATTTTGTGCTCCGTTCGCGGTCTGAGTTGTTTCTTTTTTTTTAATTCCCGCTCTATTGCTTAGCGACGTTGCGTATAAACGCCGCGCACACGCAATGCAATTTTATACGTACGGCATTTTTTACGCACCCATAGAGGACAGTAGGTGTCTCTTGCGTATAATCCACAGTAAGGCCTCCTGTCTTGAATGAAGCACAATTACGACCTTCCGTGAGTATAACCGCGCTCCTTTACTGTACTTTTATGCACTGCTGGTCTACTCAGTTGGCGAGCCAGCTATATCAGTCCCCGGTGTTATCTGTTAAGGGTGACTACCCACTACAGTTTTTTTTCACCGCGAAATTTGCAGCATTTTTTTTCCTGCGGGGGTCTATGGGACTTGTAATGTTAAAATCGCGATCGCACAAAATCGCAATCTATCGCGATTTTAACATTACAAGTCCCGTCAGAAAAAAACCTAACAAACGATATAAAGACTGTTAGTAATATTTATATATTTTTTTGATAACGTTTATAAATAAGGTAAAATATATATATATATATATACATAAACACATCAACCAAACCTAAAGCAAGGATAAACTCCCCTACGGAGATGGGACTCAGATGACATATTGGCACATAACAAATGCGATTAAAACTGCAGGCCACCTGGTAGCGTGGCCGAGCGGTCTAAGGCGCTGGATTTAGGCTCCAGTCTCTCTGGAGGCGTGGGTTCGAATCCCACCGCTGCCATCCCTTTTTGAATCCACCACTAGAGGTAGCTGTTGCGTCGTTTAGTTATAGTGCGCTGGCGTCTGCACTCTTCAGGCATTCAGTCCTTTTCTCCTAATGGGGATGGTTATATAAAGTCCTGAGAAAGCTGGGTGACACTATTAAAATCTATTACATTACAGCTAATATGGGGTTGTAAATCCTGCTGCTCTGAAAGGCAAATCTGTTTAATCATGCAGGCAATCAGAAGCCTGGGAAAGCTGGGTGACGAGCTGTATTTTTTAATGGTACTATTTAATGTACCATAGAAAGTACTGAAAAACTTAAAAAAAATTGTAAGTGCAGTGAGATGGAAAATAAACAAAATTCCGCCACCTTTGGGCGGGTCTCATTTTACGACTTACAGACTTCCTGTAGTTTCTATTTGGGTGTACATGCGACTTTTTGATCACTTTTTATTATATTTTTTCTTGGAAGCAGGGTGACCAAAAATGCGCAATTCTGGCATTCTTTTAATTTTTTTATGACGTTCAACATGCGGGATAAATAATGCATTACTTTGATAGATCGGACTTTTACGGACACAGCGATACCAAATATGTTTTTTTGCTTTATTATGTAAACCCTTTTATAATAAATATGGCAAAAGGAAGTTTTTTTAAAACTTTTATTATATTATTTTTTTTAATAATTAGTAAAACTTTTAAACTTATTTTTAGTACCCAGAGGGGACATGAACTTGCAATGCTTTGATCACTCCTGCAGTATGATGTATTGCCATAGCATTACATCATACTATGATCTGACAGGCATTCTATCAAGGCATGCCACAGGCACTCTGCAATTACAGCTCTGGGGCCTTTCAGAAGGCTGCCATGACAAGCGGATGGCAAGCCACGATATTATCGCAAGCGGCCGTACGGCGACGTTGAACATTGCTCAAGGCATTTAAATGCCACTATCAGAATTGACGGTGGCATTTGAAGTGTTAACAGCTCCAATGAGTGACGCAGGTTATCGGTGCTGTTGCAGGCGGGTGTCAGCTGTAAGTAACAACTGGCACCTGCATTGTATGGAGCGGGATCGACCCACAATCTCCCTCGATACACACCGAGACCTGCATAATGAGACTGTATGCCCTGCAGCATTAAGGGGTTAAATCCCGCACTGCATGTCAATTCCTGTACAAGTATGGTGCAGATTTTTGGACAAGATTTTCAAAACATCAACCACTCTGCTGCTACAGCTACTGAAAATTCCGCCCCATGTAGTAATAGTGTCTGCTATATTCCCAAAGTAGTAAGAGAGTCCCCTATATGGCCCCAGTAGTAATAGTGCACCATATATTAACCCCTTCCCTCCATGACGTAAGGGTACGTCATGGCAGAGGGGTACATCCCGCAACTGTCTACCACACTATTTCTCTTTTTGTCCTCCCACCAGTTCCTCATTTAAACACTCCTCCAGCCTTCTAACCATCTTCTTCCCCAGCACAGCTGCACCCTCCCCATTAAGATGCAGCCCGTCCCTACAGTAGAGCCTGTAGCTCACAGCAAAGTCAGCTCAGTTCTCCAGAAACCCAAACCCCTCCTTCTTACACCAATAGGGAGCCACTTGTTCACCTCCCTAAGATCCTGCTGCCTTTCTAGTGTGGCTTTAGGTGCAGGTAGTATTTCCGAGAAAACTACCCTGGAGGACCGTGCCCTAAGCTTGGACTCTAGGTCCCTGAAATCATTTTTGAGGGCCCTCCATTGACCTCTAATTTGTTCATTGGTGCTAATGTACACCATGACTGCTGGATCCTCACCAGCCCCTCCCAATAATCTGTCAATCTGATCTGCGATGTGTCGAACTCGAGCGCCAGGAAGACAACACACCATCTGACGATCCCGGTCTTTATGACAGATTGCCCTATCTGTCCCCCTTATAATTTAGTTCCACCACTAGTATCTGTCTAGCCTGCCCTGCGCTCGCCATCTCACTGGAGCAGTCATCTCCCTGGCATTCAGAGGGCATGTCGTGCTGCAGCGGTTCTGACTCTATAATGGCATTCCCCTCATCTGCCAACTTTGCAAACTTGTTGGGTTGTGCCAGTTCAGGACTAGCCTCCCTGTTTCTCTTCCCTCTACTCCTCCTTCTATCTGTCACCCAGCTACTTGCCTGCTCCCCCTGCTCCTCCGTACTACCGTCCGCCCCCGCCTCTACCCCAGCGAGTGCCTGCTCAGTGAGTAGTAAACTCCTTTCCATGATGCCAATGGATCTCAGTGTTACCAGTCGCTCATTTAGATCCAGGATTTGGGCTTCTAAATGTGCGACGTGCACGCATCTTGTGCAACAGTATGCACCCTCGATTGGCTGATCAAGGACTGCATACATTGCGCAAGTAGCACAATGGATGACATTGCCAGGCATGGAGCTCATCCTATTGGGGATCTACAATTTACTTCTGGAAGTAGTGTGGATAGACTTGTTCACACTCCAAAATGCCTCCATGTGTCCCCTATATTGGTCCCACTAGTAATAGTGCCCCCTATGTTGGCCCCAGTAGTACTATTGCCCCCATTTTGGGGTCCCAGTAGTAATAGCATTCCCTATGTTGGCCCCAGTAGTACTGGTGTCCCTTATTTTGGCCCCAGTAGTACTAGTGCCCCCTCATATTGGTAGCCCTAATAGTCATAGTGTAACCTATATTTTCCCATTAGTAATAGTGCCCCCTTTGCTGGTCCCAGTAGTATTAGTGTCTACTATATTGGCCCCAGTAGTAATAGTGTCTACTAGATTGGCCCCAGTAGTACTAGTGCCCCCATATTGATGGCCACAGTAGTAATAACATCCCCTATATTGGCCCCAGAAGTAATAGCATTCCCTATATTGGCCCCAGTAGTAATAGTGACCCTAGTAGTAATAGCATCCCCTGTATTGGCACCAGTTGTAATAGCATTCCTTATATTGGCCCCAGTAGTAGTGACACCCCAGTAGTCCCAGTGCCCTCCATATTGGTGGCCCCAGTTGAAATAGCTTCTGCTATATTGGCCCCAGTAATAATAGTGTCTGCGCATGAGCACCGGCCAATACTCTCACGGCAGGTCCGGACTGGTGGGTCTCTGGGGGGTGCCGGATCTGATTCTGCTGTGAGATTTCGCAGGCGGAACTTGACCCGACCGTGGGTATGAGGCCTTAGGCTAAGCTTGCAACCCACGTCAAGGATCACCGTTATCTTGTGAGTCTTGTGAGCTGTAGGTTGAACTTCTTTTGCATTCCAAACAGCATCATTATGCAGAACCACACAGGCTGTAATTACTGCACACTCGTTGTCAGGTTAGTGAGAAACCCAAAGGCACACTCCACAAAACGGGTGGCGCCTCAAGTCATCGTAAAGAGTGTAGAATTGCCCCTTACGCTCATGCTGTGACACCGGAGGATGCACCCAGAACCTCCTCCTCCGAGACAGCAGCCAAGGCAAAAGAACATCCTCTTCCAAGAAGTTATGTCCCCAAGCTCAGAAACTAACTCACAAACCAAGATAGAACAAGAAACACCCCAGGACAGCGCGGCACTACACCTGTCACCTATTTATAGTTGCTTGCAATGGGCAGGGCTAGTAATGACAAGTTTTGATCTTACGTGCGTGTCTTTTTGGGGCGCGCAATGGCGCTGTGTTTGAACAGGTCAAAATACGTCACATTGACGAAGACTCATGCGTAAAAAAACTTGTTCATGCGCATATACACTCCATGGGGGGGACGTATGTATGCATACGTCCGTCTGTTTAGGCGCATATACACTCCATGGTGGTGACGTATATATGCATACGTCCGTCTGTTTAGGCCCTAAAGGTAGCAATGAGGTAGTCGGCTCATTCACTTATCAGTCAGTTTAAATAGCACTCATTCACTCCTTCTCATCCTCTTATACAGCCAATGTGAAAGACTGAGCGATTCTAAACCACTTCTCGTTTGAATGAGCCAATGTAGCAGCGAGGATATTTGCGCACGTGCGGGTCTGCTTTAGACCTGAGAGTGCTGCACACCACCGGCAAGCCACAGTGAGTACAATGGTCTGCCAGAGGAGGGTTAGCTACTTCCGAGTATTGTTACTGGTTCGGTGCCATTTTCCCAACTGCTGAGGTCTGATCTACAATGAGAGTCTATGAGCCATGTCCTACTGTGACGCAGAGGTGGGACACGAGGCTTCTGTTTGCTTCCATTCCATCAGGTTTCCGTTTCCTTGAAACCCCAATTAAAATCAATGGGGGGAAAAAGGACGGATCCATTTTTTGCATTTTATTTTAGTTTCTCTACTCCAAAAACGGAGCAGAGACGGAAACCTTGAACTGAGCCCTAGTACAGGTGTGAAAGTAGTACCGTATTAGGCTACATTTACACGGGCAAGCACGATATTGGACCGAGGAACTCGGATTTTCATCACTGTATCACTTCTGTGAAATTGCGACCCTCAGGAACCTGTTTTACAAACGTCAAAGGATCGCAAGTGTTTCCCATTGTTTTCAATGGGAAACATCACATGTGAGTGCCATGCGATGTCTTTAAAGGTCCCATTGAAAACAATGGGCGAGGCGTTTCGAGAGAACGCCAAATAATAGGACACGTAGCAGCTTTTAACCTCGCAGCAGCGCTGTGAGGGAAATAATCGTTCATCTGAATAACTCTATTCAAAAGGGATTTCATATTTGCGTGAGTTTAGTGCGTCTTAGGCTTGAGTTCATATCTGTGTTGGAACTTCTGATCGGAGATTCCGTCGCAGATCCGGCACAAAATACTGGAAGAAAAAAGCGCCTTTTCTTCTGGTAAAATGCCGGGAAGTTGAGAGGAAACCGAACTGACCCCATTATAGTCAATGGGATTCGTACGGCGCTGTTCAGTTCCATCATAAGACAGACCCATTCGGGCAGGGGATTCCCCTTTTGTACTCCTCAAACAAAACAGGAAAATGGAATCCCCACCACCATTATATATCACCGATGCAGTACTAAGGAAATCCTGAAAGCATGGCCTGTTGGGACTGGAGTTAAGAAACTCCATGATAGATTATGATGACTACACTTGGCTCAAAATATATGAGGTTTTAATGAATTTCTGGGAAAAAAGCACTTTGATCACACTGTGTTGTGCGCTACTTGTCTGGGCATGTAATCCTTACAGCCAGCCCAGCCACATTCCATGCACCTCTTACCTTCCTTGGAAATGGAACTTTGATAGTGACATGACTTTCACTTACTACCTGCAAAAAAGACAATATTTCAGGCTTCAGCTAATTTAGTTTGTATTCCAGAATCCATAACTGTATATTCATGCGATATATCACATTAACGTGAGAAGCAGAATGTTCTAGATGGAGAGCCTACAGGATCTGCTCATTGTTGGCCATTTTACTGTATCTTGTATTTCTTATATCCCTTATTTCTAGTATATCTTGTATCCTTTATTTTTAGTATATCTTGTATATATCCATCCTATATTTGCTTATAGCTTTTCCTGGTAGAGGAGTGCAGGAGCCGTTGAGATGATTGGACACGACGGAATTCTCATTGGCCAGTTATATAATTCATTCATAGAATCAGTGTCCGATGCCATCACTTTTGGAAATCGGATAACGTGAAGTTTGCCAACTTTTTTCCAAATGTTTGTTTACGTGTTTATATTTACTATTTTATCTATAACCTCTAAGGCCCGATGCACATGGTTGTATTTGCACTGCAGGATCTGGAGTGGGCGTTCGCCTCCGGATCCCGCAGCAAATACTTCCCATAGACATGCTATGCAAAATGCTTTTCCTTGCCCATGAGCGGAAATCAACTTTGAGTTTCCGCTTACGGGGGGAAAATCGCAGCATGTCCTATTCTAGTGCAAGCATGCACGAACGGCTTCCATTGCAGCCAATGGAAGCCTTCTGTCCCACGGCGATTCGCTGCGGATCCGCGTCATCGCAGGCGCGTCATTCTCTGCACTGCGCATGTGCAGAGGCGTTGTAGCTGGGACATCCGCAGCGCAGAGAAGAAGACAACTGACAGGTACTGAACGCAGGTTCTGAGGTTCTGCGAGATCTCGCAGTTGGAATCCGACCCGGCAGTGTGCATTCAGCCTTAAGGAACAAGCATGGTAAATTACAGCACTTGGTTCTGGGCTTTAATCCCGGCCGATAGAAAATAATATGGTGCGGGATCGAAGTATTTGCTCCTGCAGTCTAGCAGAAGCAGGTCAGATCCTCAGCTGTAAGTAATAGCGGAGGACCCTGAGGAGAAGCAGTTTTTAACCGTTCCATGATGCATAACTCTCAATGAGCACTATGTAGTGCAGAGAGAAAGGGGAAGTGTAACTTCCACTAATCGATCTAATGGTCATGTGACAGACCCTGATTAGCTGTTAGTGACTACTGTCACGACAGGCTGGTGTTTTCCCCTATAACTAGGGGAAAACACCTTGCAGCACCTCCGACTCAAGTTACAGCACCCTGCACTCTCCTGATACCCATCAAAGAAATTGTGACTTTTACGTCGGAGCGTCAGCCAATCAACAAACTTTGAGCATGCTCAGTTCTCACTAAAATCTGGTGCAAATATTGGGGCATGAAGTGATTTGGGGCAATTTTTGTCCCACCTGCACAGTCCAACTCCATAACAACATAAACCTTCAGGGTGAATCCCTTACACCTGTGCACATTAGATGAGTCAGCCGAACCAGATGGCAGGACGAGCCAGCTATGTAATTTGTTTGGGGGTATCCCAAGTCTCCCCCAATGGCAGATGTTAGTTCAAAAAAGGATTACCATTAGAGATGAGCGAGTATACTCGCTAAGGCACATTACTCGAGCGAGTAGTGCCTTAGCCGAGTATCTCCCCGCTCGTCTCTAAAGATTCGGGGGCCGGTGGGGTTGGGGAGCGGCGGGGGAGAGCGGGGAGGAACGGAGGGGAGATCTCTCTCTCCCTCTCTCCCCCCCACTCCCCGCCGCAACTCACCTGTCACCCGCGTCGGCCCTCAAATCTTTAGAGACGAGCGGGGAGATACTCGGCTAAGGCACAACTCGCTTGAGTAATGTGCCTTAGCGAGTATGCTCGCTCATCTCTATATGTGACCCTTTGTTCTGGCAGCTGATAATTTCACTGAGTCATGTGCATTTACTGTAAATGATGGAGTTGAAGGGATAGCTGTTGGCCAAATTAGCGTCTCTACCCTCACCGAGTCAAACATTGACATTTATTGGGGAGTCGATTGGAATAGCTCTTTGGCTGACAGCTAGCTAAAGTGTAGGGGCACCTTTAAACTCTATGACCGTATTATTAGGAACATGGAGAGAGATTATGCAGAGAGAGCAGCCTAATCTAGAAGGAATGATGGATGTGGCTACTTATGTAATGACATAAAGGAATATATGCACAATGGATGTGATTAAATATATTCATAACAATGAAACCGTGGAAGGTGTAACTTAAAGAGAGCCTATCATTAAATATTTCGTTATTGCTCAGTCCCCCAGAGAAAAGATATTACTATTGTGAATCCTTAAAAAAATATTTAAAAAACATTGCATTACCAGCCTGTTAATTAACGAGTAGTGCTTATCCGAGTACGTTCGCTCATCTCTATTAATTACCCTACCAGGCTGTACCCATACAGCCACATGAAAGTTTAATTACTCAAATAGGACAGAATATGGACACCCATCCGTGTGCTGTCCGATAGTTACATCACATGTGAAAACAGACGACAGTAGAACATACAGTGATTTAAAAATTTTTTTTGCACACGGACCATTGGAGAAAAATCCGCTATGTGATAACTTTATAGGCCATTCTGGGGTTGCGTATTCCACGGACAGCACAATGCCGAATGTACGGCCATATGAATGTGACCTGTATCTACTCCAGGCATACTCTGTCATCCTGGCATCTTCCGTGGCAGCCTTCACTCTCAGGGCAAAATCATATAGCTGTATGCGCAACTACGCTCGCCACTATGGAGAGTAGTTGCCCATGAAAGGGTTTCTTTTTCTTCTCCAAATTTGTAAACTCCGCGCTAGTGAGCGCGAGTTTGAAAAAAACAGACGGAAGATAGGTCTTGCCCTATCTTTCCTGCACATAAGTTAATAGGGCAAGTCCTATCTTTTCTCACCTGCACTATTAACGGGTGGAATTACTGCTAATGGAAACGAAACCTGCCCTATCTTTCTGCGTGTTACACAGAAAGCTGCTATAGAAGTCTATGGCAGGTAAAAAAAAAAAGCAAGGGGAAGGGTGTGACCCGGTGTAAAACCCTTGTTCATGCGCAAATACGCTACATTTGATCGAGTGTCTTTGCACATATGTTCATCTATCGAAACTCTTATATAGCAGGTATCACTGTTGCATTAAAGCTTATTGATTTATAACTATTTGATTAATGCAGACTTCATTTTTTGAAGGGGTTGTCTACGACTCTTACTTACCCCTCCCCCCACCCCTGAGACCCACATACTTACCCCTCCTCCTCGTGGAAGCGCCGCTCCTCTTCTGTCTGATGACATTGGAGACGTCGGGGGAGGAAGATCCCGGCTGCACACTGACGTCACAGTGTGCGCTGGGATCAGCGCAAATAGCAGCGCTGATGGCAGAGCGCTGATAAGTGAATGCCTGCAGGGGAGCCGCGGCCCCTGCAGACATTCACTAATGTGGTGAGTGGCCAATCGTGACGCGTGCCAGGAGGGAGGGCTCTGCGTGCCGCCTCTGGCACATGTGCCATAGGTTTGCCACCACTGATCTAGGGCATTGTCCCTGATATCTGTAAACTGCACCCCCATATGCAGAAATTATGCATATGGAGGTGCGTATAGCTAATGTATGCGCATTAATCTTTTTATATATGATAGAGGATGGCCCAAAGGTATAGATATGACTGAATGTAAAACGGTGTTTCGGAATGCCATCCTGTGTGTGGCAAATTGCCAAGGAGGAAAATCTGTGAGGGGTGGTGTCCAACACGATGGCCATTTTGAAAGTTGCCATCTTGGAATCAAGTTGATATTTTCAAATGGGAAGGTGTGAATGTGACATATGGATTTGATAGAAACTTTGATGAGGAATCCAAATTTGTGCTTCAGTGTGACATCCCTTTATTGCTGCTAATGCTATTAATAATTTTATCTTTGTTAAAGACACAGATTTGGCTGCGAGATTAACACGTGTTGAGAGGACAGGAATGTGATGATGTCCTGAATGGGGAGGTGAACAAACAAAGCCTTCACTACTGCTCCGACACAAACCCACACGAGACAGATCCCTCCAAATGGTTGGTTTCCAGAAACTGATGGTGTGGTGAGGTGTGCAGGTTACGAAGATAGTGGCCCATTCTTTATCAACAGTAACATTGCTGCTGCCAGGTATTTGCAATTGTTACGTGACAAGGTGTTATATATTTCCAGTGTTCTTCCAGAAAGATGGACCCCCACCCCCCACACACATTATAGACTTGATATCTGCGGGTTTTTGGATCAGTATTTTCCAGAAAAGCGGATTGAGCATAGTGGGGTGGCCCATGTGCTCACCAGATCTCACCTGCTTAGATTTCTACCTGTCGGATAATGTCAATTCCAGGGTTTATGCAGTGAAAAATCCACAGTGTGGCACACATGCAACAGAGGATCCTGGACGCCTGTACAAACATTTCTGCGGAGGTGTTGTTTGCAGTGTATCATGAATGGGAGAAGAGGATAGCTTGGTAATTCAAAACAAAGGGGAGCACATCAAGCATATCCTGTAGTGGATCATCAATAGTAAAGCCTCTACATATCTTCCATAACAGTCTCTGATAAACTTCCCTTTGCTAACACTCTTTCCCAGAACCACAGTAGCCATCAGTCTTAGTTATCTGATGTTGGGTTTTCACGAGAGCGTTCTCGACATGGCAGAGAAGATACGGACAGTCTTTCTCTATTTCCTAGACCCTCCCGTCATGGACCCAACGGGTTTTGCATACAGTCACTCACAGCAGACTTGTTTCTCCCGACTGGCAGACATGGAGTCGGTCCTGTCTTACACTTCTGTAGTTAAGCAGGGGAGTGTGCAACATTTTCCGCCAACTCCTTTTCCGAAGCTCCACGGACCTTTCATCCCCGGAGGGCTCACATCTCAGTTCCAGGTGAGATGGGTTTTGGCTTTTCCCGGACGGCAGCGTTGGAACATGAGCCTCCTTCACATGTCCTATTCCCTCGACTACATCTCTATTCTCTCCTCTCTCTCTCTCCCTTCTTCTTCACTCCACCCCTAACCCGCCCCTAACCTATACACTCCCCATTCGCTCAACACAGAGCAGGTTAGGGTGACAGGAGCACAGGCACATTACAGTTTGGTGACACAAACACTAGACTCTGACCTCTTGAAAACCTAAGGAGGCCAATGCACACCTAAGACCAACAACAAATGTGGACACAGACACATAGACAACGCACATGAGGCAGGCAAGCAATTGCTGTGGGGTCCCTACTAGAGATGAGCGAACGTACTCGGATAAGCACTACTCATCCGAGTAATGTGCCTTATCCGAGTACCGCTGTACTCGTCTTGAAAGATTCGGGGCGCTCCGCTGCTGACAGGTGAGTCGCGGCGGGGAGCGGGGCAGAGCGGGCGGGAGAGAAGGAGAGAAAGATCTCCCCTCCGTTCCTCCCCGCTCTCCCCTGCAGCTCCCCGCTCCGCAGCGCGTCCCGAATCTTTCAGGACGAGCGGGGAGGTACTCGGATAAAGCACATTACTCGGACGAGTAGTGCTTATCCGAGTACGTTCGCTCATCTCTAGTCCCTACTGTACTCTGGTACACTACAGTTAGTCATGCCCCACCCCTGTTATACTTGAATTATCCGCCCCTTCCAGTGACAGCTTCCATGTCCACATTAACCTAGCTAATTATTCCACCCACAACCATCCCACACCCACATGAGCATACCTTAGCAGTTCAACCCTCTTACCTGGTCATAACCCCTCCCCATGATATTATATGATACTCTGGAGTTATTCGGCCTACCCCATCCCCCATGTCAAAGACTGGTAGAGTTGGAAGGGACCTGCAGGGTCATCGAGTCTAACCCCCTGCTCAGAGCAGTCTGCAAATCATGTCCTATGAAGAACAGTTTAAGGATCTGGGAGTGTTTAGCTTGCAAAAAAGAAGGCTGAGAGGTGACTTAATAGCTGTCTACAAATATCTGAAGGGCTGTCAGAGGGATCAGCGCTATTCTCATTTGTACAAGGAAAGACTAGAATCAATTGGATGAAACTGAAAGGGAGGAGACACACATTAGATATTAGAAAAAACTTTCTTATGGTGAAGGTGATCAATGAGTGGAACAGTTTGCCACGGGAGGTGGTGAGTTCTCCTTCAATTGAAGTGTTCAAACAAAGGCTGGACAAATATCTGTCTGGAATGATTTAGTGAATCCTGCACTGAGCAGGGGGTTGGACCCGATGACCCTGGAGGTCCCTTCCAACTCTACCATTCTATGATGTCCAGAACCAGCTGGACTAACAATGTTTATAGTCACAAGCTCTTTTGCATCGTGTCTAGCATGAACCAAGTATGTTTACAACCCAAAAGTGTATCTTTTCATTTTCATGTCATCTGGTAGGTCGCTGCATTGTAAAATTTTGTTAATTTTTTTATCAACAAGATGATGAATAGCCCTCACAGGTAAGATTCTAATATATAACCTTTAATAACTACAGCTAAACTTAGAGAAGGCTAAAAGACAAACAAAGATATTACACACTTGCAGGTGATCGGTAGAGAAAGGGTGTTCAACCCCACAAGAGGAGGTAATTGGCAAAATAAACTTTTAGCAAGAGAAGCCATTTGGATTCTCAAATTTAACATTAAACAAAGGGGCTCCGAAGGGTTTGAATTAAGAAATGATTTACTCTACATTCATTAATTATAATTATAGGTTTAGCACTTATTTATAGACTTGATGTACATTTGTTCAGTATACTATGAATAAGGCAGACATTCTGCCAAAACGCGTCAGCAGGTAAAATAATGATGTCCATTAAATTGTAAGTCATGTCAATCCAGGTTTCGAACAAAATGCTAACTTTTTACTAAACTGACTGTTGGAGAACAGACATATTAGAGAGTGCGGAATACCATAGATCATTCTGGCAGGTGAAGATCGCGAATTCTGCAATTCCAATATGGTCGTGTGCCACCGGCCTGACACGTACTGCATTTACAAGTGTTTCATTCTGTATTCATCTAAGTGTTCAATAAACCTTTGAAACTTTGCAGTAGTTTGTTCTGTGAATTTTTATAATAAGGCTTGAAGGTAGATAACTCCAATAAAATCATTACATGGGGGCTCGGGTGGGCTGAATAACTCAAGAGTATCATAATATATCATAGAGAGGGGTTATCACCAGTGAAGAGGGTTGAACTTATGCCAATTTGGAGGGAGGAACTAGTTAGCTAGGTTAATGCGGGCAAGGAAGCTTTCACGGGATGAGGTGGGTAATTCAACTATAAAGGGGGCAGGTGGCGTGTCTATCAAAGTACTAATGACCACTTGTCTGTGAGTCTGTGTGTGAGTGTGTTACATGCTTCGCCTCTGATCACATGATGGTGACGTCATCACAGGTCCTAAAATATACAGAGATGGAGGGGCAAAGCCGAGCGTGTGTGAGACAGAGGAGCAGAGCCGTGCATGTGTGAGACAGAGGAGCAGAGCCGTGCGTGTGAGAGACGGAGGAGCAGAGGCATGCCTGTGTGAGACAGTGGAGCAGAGCCGTGCATGTGTGAGATGGAGGAGCAGAGCCATGCCTGTGTGAGATGGTGGAGCAGATCCGTGCATGTGGGAGACAGAGGAGCAAAGCCGAGCGTGGGTGAGACAGAGGAACAGAGCCGTGCGTGTGAGAGACAGAGGAGCAGAGGCATGCCTGTGTGAGGCAGTGGAGCAGAGCCATGCCTGTGTGAGATGGTGGAGCAGAGCCGTGCATGTGAGCGACGGAGGAGCAGAGTCATGCATTTGAGAGACAGAGGAGCAGAGCCGTGCGGTGTGTAAGATGGAGGAGCAGAGCCATGCGGTATGTGGGACGGAGGATCAGAGCCATGCGTGTATGAGACAGAGGAGCAGAGCTGAGTATGTGTGAGACGGAGGAGCAGAGCCGAGCATGTGTGAGATGGAGGAGCATGTGATCAGTC
Organism: Eleutherodactylus coqui; assembly: GCF_035609145.1. Classification (NCBI taxonomy): domain Eukaryota; kingdom Metazoa; phylum Chordata; class Amphibia; order Anura; family Eleutherodactylidae; genus Eleutherodactylus; species Eleutherodactylus coqui. The sequence goes on along the minus strand of NC_089842.1, from coordinate 49,212,837 downwards.
GCCTGTGTGGGAGAAGTCCAGGCGGTGTTTCGTATGTGCAGGGCTCTGCTGTGCCAGTGGTGATCCCTGTTGTATGGAATGAAGAATGTATGTAGCAGAACTGGGTATGTGCTGTGCGTGTACCAGAGATGCGTGTGTGTGACACATGCATGTAGCAGAGCTGTGTGTGACATGCACATGTAGCAGAGCTGTGTTTGACGTGCATGTAGCAGAGTTGTGTGTGTGACATGCATGTAGCAAATATATGTTTGTGACATGAATGTAGCAGAGCTGTGTGTTTGTGTGACATGCATGTAGCAGAGCTGTGTGTGTAACGAACATGTAGCAAGGCTGTGTGCGTGTGACACACGCACGTAGCAGAGCAGATTGTGTGTATGATGTGCATGTAGCAGAGCTGTGAGTGACATGCACATGCAGCAGAGCTGTGTTTGATGTGCATGTAGCAGAGTTGTGTGTGTGACATGCATGTAGCAAAGATATGTGTATGACATGAATGTAGCAGAGCTGTGTGTTTGTGTGACATGCATGTAGTAGAGCTGTGTGTGTAACAAACATGTAGCAAAGCTGTGTGTGTGTGACACACGCATGTAGCAGAGCTGTGTGTGTGACATGCGTGTAACAGAGCTCTGTGTGTTTGTGTGACGTGCATATAGCAGAGCTGTGTGTGTGACATGCATATAGCAGAGCTGTGTGTGTGTGACGTGCATGTAGCAGAGCTATGTGGCGTTTTGCGGCACCAGAAACACTGGCAGTATAATTTCCTAATAACTACTAGTCAAGCTATAAAAGTGGCGGGGCACCTGTCACTTTACCAGAAGTGGGTGTTTGACGAGATATGTAGACACTTTACTACTATCACTGTCGTGTCCCATGTCACTGACAAATTGTTAGTAACTATGGCAGGAATAAAGGTACATTTAAGATTTGGATTCCTCTTCAAATTCCCTATCAGATACATTTGGCAAATGCACCCATGCACCCCTTCCAATTTGAAGATATCGACTTGGTCTAAGATGTCAGCTTTCAAAACGGCCACCATGCTGGACACCACCCTGCTAAGATTTGCCCCCTTCCCCTTATCAACATGCCACACACAGGATGGCGCTCCTAACCACCATTTCCAATGCATTTAGCTGTCTCCATACCGTTTCACTACCCTATATATCATATATTTAGGGGCAGCTCAGTGGCCATAGAGCTCTTGGGTTCTAAGTTCAAATCTGACTAAGGACAACATCTACATGGAGTTTGCATGTTCTCCACGTGTTTGCGTGGGTTTCCTCCCACACTCCAAAAGAAAACATGCTAATAGGTGAATTAAAACATGGTGAGCTTTACTAGGGGCACAACCCATAATCTCTAGTGATGTACAGCGCTGCATATGTATGTGCTCTACATAAAGGTTTATTATTTTTAGATCATTTTAAATGCAAAACCTAGAAATGTTTTTAATTAATTCTGTAATCTGCTTAACCACTTTTTTTGGAAGATGTTTTATACTATACTGTATCTGCAAGGCTAATTAGACAGTGATGTAACCCTGTGCTGTAACTTAAATGTTCTAGAAACTGACATAAGGAAATAATATTCCATTATGAATCATAGCTGTTTTATCAGGGAAAAAAAAAAATATATATATACACACATCATTAACAAATATATGGTTGCCTGTATAATTATATATAAGGAGCCAGTAAGAATGGAATGCTGTAGTATAAATTTAAAGGCGTTGTCCACTTTGGACAATTCTTACTTGATAGAAAAAAACCTTGACAACAAGTTGATCCCAAAGTATCCCCCTGCTGAGATCCCCGGAGATCAGTTGTAATCTGTGTGAATACCATGCATCCCTGAAATGATGTGAGGCTGTTTTCCCATTAAAATGCGCACATCCCTTTGTATTTCACATGGTGGGAAGTTCACGGACCCATATCGCGTTCGCCCGTTTGAAGTAAGCTTTACGCCGCCTTCACACAAGCACGAATTGCAGTGTAAATTCTGCCTTTTTTACAGTAGGCATAGATAGGCTCGCCATAGCGTGGCATAATTGTACTGTGAAGGGAGAGCTATCACTTGTGTATCTGTGCATTCTACTGTACTTTTGCGCTGCCGGACCTGTTCACATTGGCTACAAAGCATATTTGCACATGAACCATTTTTTTTTGCCTTTTTTGACTATTCAACCTTCACGCTATTGCACCCCAGTTTGTAAAAAACAAGCCAGAAGATAGATCCTGCCCCATGTAGGAAAACTACGTGTGGGAAAGATAGGGCTAGTCCTATCTTTTCTAGCGCAACGTTATAACATGCCGGCGTACCGTTAGTGGAAGGGAAACCATTGAAATCGATGGTTTTGTTTTGTCCCATTTTGCAGCCCTGATTTTCGCAGTCGCATAACGGAGCTAAAGCACGCCCATCTGTTTAAGCCCCTCATTTGAGTAATGAAAGCCTATGGTTCCATTCAGGTTTCTGTCCGGATGTCATTTTTAGCAATCCAGGAAAAACTCTTGAATGGAACCCAGAAATGGAGGCTTGAGCAGGCCTACCTCTGTAGCGCCGCCACAGGGGAAATTAAGCATTACACAATGACTATTCAAATCCATGGCTTGTCAATATACAATGCAGGACAGGACGGGTTTTCCAGAACGAACAGACAATCTTTGATAACACCTTTAGGACGTGAAGGGTCTTGAACGCTATAATTTTATTCCTGAATATTCAATTTTTTTTGCAACTTATGAGGTTTATTATAGGAAATTTTCTTACCAACCCAGACCGACTTTATATAGCAAGTTGTGGTGAATTCCCATGAGGATCCCCAGGTACACCCTTAGCCTAACAGTGGCTATACACATTAGTCGTACATCATAATAATAATAATAATAATAATCTTTATTTGTATATCATCCCTCAGATTTCAGGGGAACAGTCCAAAATGGAATGCATAAAAGGACCTCCCAACTCTACCCTATTAGCAGATATCAGGGAGCGATAAGGATTGGGTATTGGGTCTCAACAAATGTCCCATGAATTGTTGGAGAAACGGTGGACATGGGGTGGAATGGTCCAGAATCTCTCAAGATTGACAGAAAATGTTCAGCTTGCTGACCAATATATGGGGCGTGATCATGACAATATTTTCACCCTACCTAGCACAGTATACTGTATATGCATATACAATATATGAAGCCATCATTGTATACGGTCATCTAAATGTTCCTCAAGTAACCCAAAAAGAAATCAGAACCAGAAATAGGTAAAATACGAACTGTGCTGGAGGCAAAGTACACGTTGTAATAAGTGATATATAATATAATTGGCATGCCAACCTGCTATCAAATTATGCAAAGCAGCAAAGTCCCTCCCAGGATTCCTGACCAGCAAAGGTATATAAGTATTATTACCCAAAGGACATCTTATTGAAAAATTACATCAGAGGAAGATATGGACAAGTTGGGTATGTGTTGTATTTTCCAATACTCTATTTTATACATTGTCTTATATTATATAACGTTTCCTAACTATAATAATCGAACCAACGATGCAAATATCCGACCTCTCAGCAGGTTCTTTACTAGATTTGACTTGCTTTATGAATGGTACCTTGTAAGGTGCCTCATGTCAGGGACATTTTGCTTTCTCCTGAACGTGCAGAGAAGTGGATTTTGGACCCTTCCCCTGAAATCCCTATCAGTCATCCTTGGATCAAGTGTGTCTGATAGTGACTTTTCATACGGTATGAAATTGTCTGCAGGACACAGGGCAGATTTTGTCACATTTTTAACTGTGGAATGCATTCTGTGGAATTTCTTGCGTTTTTACACAGACTTTAATAATTGCGGAATTACATCTCCTGTATTTAGAAATCTGTGGAATTGCGCAAGACGTCCTTAATTTGGAAGCAGAAAGCTTTTTTTCCATTCCAGAACTTTTCCTCTCCATGTGCAGTACATTTTAGAAATCTCCTCCACATGGCTTGTACTGTACATGTTGTAGAATTTCCACAGCACAACTGTCACGGAAATGCCACAGCATTTACACTGTATGTGTGAAGCTACTCTTAGGATGGAAATGCTGCAACATTTACAGTACAAGCCGTGTGGAGGAGATTTCTGAGGTCTACTTGACATGGAGCGGAAATTTTTGAAAAGCACTACGGGATCTAAATCCGCAGCATGCCTACTGATGCTGCAGATCTGTGCTGGAGATTTCAAGCCTTGTAATACAAGGGTTAAAATCTGCAGCAGATCTGCTAAAATAAGACATGACCAAATTCGCATTATTTAAGTGCAGATTTTGCTGCAATGGATTTCAAGCACTTTTGCAGCATTTTTCCACTGCGGAAAGCCCACAGCAAATTCACCGCAAGGTACGCAAAAGCCTTATCCGGATGACAATGTCCGATCTTGGTCTGTAGAAAGCAGACTGCGTTTAATCCGTGTTGCATCCGTCTGATTTTTACAGTTGTGTGTCATGCGATTTTCTCGCACACAAGAAATGGAAGGGGGACCAGTATTTTTTCTAGTATAGTTTAGCGATCCAGTGCTGCTTGTCAATTCATGAGCACCCCATTTTTTTGCATCCATTGATTTGAATGAGCAATAGTCATTAATGAAATGGAACTAGAATAGAACATGTTGCAACTTTTTTACACGGACTATTGGTTTGCATTAAAAAAAACACTTTGCCTGAAGAGCCCTATTGACTGTAACGGGTCCGTATACTGTCCATGTACCGTCTGGCGCACACAAGGGCAACACCCAGATGTGAGTTATGCCAGTGGGAATAAACCCTTAGGTGTCAGATGAGCGTACTACAGGAACATTTTTGCATCTGTAATACAGACATGTTTCCCAGCCAACTGCGCCGTTTACTGACCTGAACCGGGATCATCATAGGGACTGATAAGTTCCGAGTTTGGATCAGTAAACCCGGCGGTCAGGCTGGGACACATGTCTGTATAACTGGCGCAGAAATGTGCCTGTAACATGCTCATCTGAAACCAGCCTTAGGGTGCATTCACACGATCGTATATCGGCTGGGTTTTCACGCCCAGCCGATATACGGCGTCCCTCTCTACAGGGGGAAGAGGCTGGAAGAGCCGGGAGAAGTGCACTGAGCTCCCCCCCCCTCTCCACCCCTCTCCGCCCCTCGACACTATTTGCAATGGGAGAGGGCAGAATGGGGCGAAGCTAGGAGGAGGGAGCTCAGTGCACTGCTCCCGGCTCTTCCAGCTTCCTCCCCCTGCAGAGAGGGACGCCGTATATCGGCTGGGCGTGAAAACCCAGCCGATATACGATCGTGTGAATGCGCCCTTACATTGGGTTCCATTAATTGAGAGTTAGAAAGGTTGATCACTTCCTATGCCACCTTTAAGAAATTTCATATAATACCCCAGAATATAGTAAATCAACTTTACTTGGCAAAACCTATGAGAATATATTAATAAAGCCGCCCCCAGTCAGTATGCCACCAATGTGACACAATTCCCACATGGCAGTTACCCGGTACTTGGTCTTCTTACTGTAGATTATAGACATGCTGTCCCTGTTCCGTGTGATCAGATGTCCTACTGATTGCATTCAGCTGTAAGGTGCAACTGCATAGATGACAAATAGTCTAAGGCGGTGGTGGCTATTAACTCTTCCTTTACAAGAAAGAATGCAGTTTATAAGCCGTAATAAAAGTACTACATTGGGGAGTTTACATATTACGTAATACACCGCACAATGCACCACAGTAAAGCCCACACCAAAATCCATAGACCACCTGCAGACTTTGATGCAGAATTGAAAATGGCTTAAAACCTGCCTGTAATTCCGCATCAAAATCCGCATTTCTGCGTCGTAATTCTGTCTTGTGTGAAAGGTCCCCTAATGGCTTCCATAGAGCTGACAATAGCACATTTGTAGAGATGATATAATAGAACAGAGTTTAGTTAGAAAAGAAAAAGTTTGTGGCACCCTGTTAGCTGGTAGAATAAAATGTTATTGCTGTCAGCAAGGTGGGTTTCACATGGGCGAGAAAACCACATGATTTTTGTGCAATTTTGATGTGCTGCGATTTCAACATTAGAAAGTCCCATTGACTTTCGCAATGAAAAAATGCGCAACTTTAAATCGGGGGACAGCGATGTGAGATTATTCTAAAAAAGAACAAGAACCGGCACAAAGATGTGATTCTCATGGCAAAATCGTGAACGCCCATGTGAAACTACATACATTGGGACAACTGTCGGGTGCTCTGTGCCCTGACTGCTCATCCTGTGCAATAGGGCACTAAGGCCACCAGAACAAGTCTTACTGCTAGCTCATAGACGCTCTATGATGTCCACATACCCTAATGAGCCATATCGGTAGGGATTGTCGTCTTGGGACAACCCCTTTAATTGATTCACACATCCACTTTAAAAAATGATACAGTAAATTGGTGGTTTTCTTATCCTAAGATACATAATAAACTGCATTATCGTCTCCATCTCCATCATCCACAGTATTTCTTCCCCTGGTACTCTGGTTATTGGCTGGAACGGTTAAAACTGATCTGAACGTTTTGCTAGAATGCCTTCAAGACCCCGAATATGAGGAGTTATTAGATATAGCCAAAAATGGGCTACCAAAACTATCATCTACCAAGACGGCTCATCGCAAACACATTGTAGTTGTTGGTGCTGGAATGTCCGGACTCGCTGCAGCCAAAACATTGCAAGATGCTGGACACAGGGTAAGTTGGATATTAATTAAGATGATTGCTGTTACTTCATACTTACGCCAAATACACCATACAGTTACAATATAAGGGTGACATCATGCCAATGTCATATGCATCATGCTTTACATTTTACATGGCAGGTGACTGTGCTGGAAGCTGACAACAGAGTAGGAGGCCGTGTGAGAACATATAGAGATCCAGAGGGCTGGTATGCAGACTTGGGACCAATGCGACTGCCGGAGTCTCACAGGTATCAGTACTGCAGATTCATTTGGAGATAGGTTATTACATAGACATGGACCTCAGATTATTTGATTGGGTACTGTAACCAGAGTGAACATCGATATGTATGACATGCTCCCAGGAGCTAAAAAATTGCCAAATATGTAAAATCTCTGGCACGTAACTTTTTTTGTGCTATGAAAATAGAGTAAATTGGTCTGTTGAGCAGCGTATGCACCAGAAGCGAAACTTGCCCGTACATACGGTATCCCAGGGCTGCGATGTATATGCACCGCAGCCCTGGCCATCTAAATGGGCACTAAAACAGGAGTGCAGCCACGACTTGGTCGCGGCTGACTCTCGTTCATGCGATTTTCTGCTGCACTGCGACTGTGACGCAGGCAGGCAAGAATCGCAGTGCTTGTGTGAAGAAGCCCTAACAGAGGACAGCATAGGTCCTCCAAAATAAGAGACTAATGACTGTTGTTGGACTAATGACTTAATCTAGATGATACTCAAAAGGTATCATAGGCTTATCAATCAGGTATGCCTAATTTTTATTCGATACATCGGAGAAGAGTGCAGTGAGAAACACTCAGGTGATATTTTCAACCTCTTCTTCTGAAGCACATTTATTAAGTACATCTTATATAGTAAACTTAGTACTGTCAGGAGCTGATCACGAGCTCGCCTCGCTCCATCAGCATCCAAAATATAAGCATTTCACAGCGAATCATACTAGGATATAGAGTGTGCACACTACTAAGCATTTCATAGAGGATTTCTTTTCACAGATATAACATAAAATAATTAAAGTGAGGAGTTGAAGCCTTGAACGGGTATAACTAGTACATAAGCTAGGAATAATGCCAGTACATCTGAGGTACATGATTACATTTGTCTAGTTTAAAAGAACAGGTCATTATAAGGTGTTGACTGGTTGCTTTGTGAACTGTGATGAGAAGGAATGATGTAATACATCATTATTTCTGGTTACTTTCACACACTCTTTGCAACTGTTCTCAACTCTGGCCAAGAGGTGAAGATCCTGAATAGGGGATCCATCCTCCATTAACTCAGAAAGCCATTACACGGGTTATGACTAGAGATGAGCGAGTATACTCGCTAAGGCACATTACTCGAGCGAGTAGTGCCTTAGCCGAGTATCTCCCCGCTCGTCTCTAAAGATTCGGGGGTCGGTGGGGAGCGGCGGGGGAGAGCGGAGAGGAACGGAGGGGAGATCTATCCCTCTTTCCCCCCCGTTCCCCCCTGCTCCCCGCCGCAACTCACCTCTCACTGGCACCGCCCCCCGAATCTTTAGAGACGAATGGGCAGATACTCAGCTAAGGCACTACTCGCTCGAGTAATGTGCCTTAGCGAGTATACTCGCTCATCTCTAGTTATGACCCTTTAATTTGGCCACATGATGAAAAACTGATAATTGTTTCTCAATGATGAAAGTGGTGAATATTTGTAGAGCAATCCCATATGGTTCCAAGTAGTATGGGTTCTACATTACTGACACTTCTGTTCCTTCTTACAGGATTGTACGTGAATACTGTAAACAGTTCAATCTGAAACTGGAGCCTTTTATTTCATTAGACGACGATAATTTTTATTTCTTCAACAATATCAGACGAGTTCATAAAGAAGTGATGAAGGAGCCAAATCTGTTTAAATTTAATCTAGAACCAGAAGAGAAAGGGAAATCAGTTGCTGAGTTATACGACAGCCTGTTAAACAAGGTATTTCCATCTTTTTTAATAGGGTAGTCATCATAAGTAGGGAGATGTCCGCTCATAGACCTACCTAGAGATAGCTTAGAAGAAATGCAATCCTTGACCTTTTCCAGGCGATTCAATTGGTCATATGGATGTTTTGTGGGTTTCCCAAGTGCTAGCAACCATGTAGAGGCAAATACAAAAAATTGTCACCACTGGTTAAATGTAGAAAATATCCGTGCATGGAAAACCGTTGGCCTCAATGGATATGCAAAGAGAACACAGAAGATGATCCAGCACAGGAAAAGTAAAGTCCAAAAATGACTTTGTTAATTGTAGCATGAAAACAATAGTATGACAACAAACCTAGATGCCACGAGTAAGAACCTTACATTAGAGATGCATAGGAAATAACAGATTTAAACCATGGCTCTTATGACATGGGTCTGCTGGATCATCTTCTGTGTTTTCTAACCATGTAGAGGCATAACTAAAATTCACAGAACCCCAGTAATGCCCCCTCATAGTAGTGCTAGACATGAAAAAGTCCCTCAAGGTCTCTGGGCCCCATAACACTTAATATGGTTATAGATCAGAGACTATAATAGATATAGGTTATAGATTAGAGGTCTGGAGGGAGGGGCTCATTCTGTGTTGGTTTTGCTCCCATTTTAAAGGGTAGAAAGAGCGTGCTGTTAAAGAGCGCCCACCGCAACCAGGAAATGCTTTGGAATGACATCACAACATCAGTCCCGACCCTTGTGACCATGGTGTCAGATCATGAGCCCTGTCATTCGGCACCAGACATTGACATGAAAAGATTCTCTGCTGCTGTGAGGTCTGATTGGTCAGCGGGGAGGTGGTTAAGTCAACCATGACCATTCAATCAATTGCTGTTGCAGTACATTTATTCCAACCTCTCCTCTTAGAGTGCAACCATTATTCACCTTCATGGTGGAGTTCTGGTCCAGTTCTTGTCCTCCTGGTATCATCACACTTTCAGATTCATTTATACTGATTGTTTGGTTTTGTATCATCTGTTTCCTAGTACTGTTCTATCAATTGCTAATTACAGCTTTGTATTGTCACCCCATAACCCCCTTGTCATCACATATGGACAGTCTAGATTGCCTCCAGGTTCCAGACTTGGGTTGCCCTCGTCAGGACAGTCACCCTTTTTTTTAAGTCAAGGTTACCTTGTAATAGTGTGATAGGATGAGATTTCCCTTTCCTCCCCCTTTCACTTTTATTCTAAATAGTTTTGCTCTGCGTTACTTATCGTGTATATTCGTCCTTTTTAGGACAACTATTACGTCCGACTCGGACGAGGTGTTTGGTGTAACACCTACACAGGGATGTGGGCTCTTCAGATGCTGCAATGTTATCAAGCATAAAAGTGGAAAATGTATTTAGTTATGGAACTACGAAGTGCACCAAGACCTCCTGTTGTGGGTAGTTAGAAGTAGGGGGCCCTATCTAGCAGCAATTGAAAGGGGCATCACTTTTATCCTTGCTATGGCTCCTTCTGTCTTCTTTGTACACCACAGAGTGGATATATCTATCCTGGACATTATAGAGAAGTTGTCCACGCTGGTTACTGCTCATGGTACCATCCAGTATATATATATAGAAAGTGAATACATTCGACTGGTTGATGTGCAGGTCAATCATGCGAACATACTGTCTGGGGATGCACAGAAGTTTTACATTAGGGTGCAGACCTGCTCTATTTCCAAACTGATCACTTCTGTTATTTTCAGCTCGTCGAAAAAGCTCATGGAAATTGCTCTGCACTTCTGGACAAACTTGACAGCGCTTCCAAACAGGTATTACCAGTCATTCATCACAGATATATATTACACGCCATCAACTATCAAAGTGCTCTGTAAATAGATCATATAATTATAGGGGAAGCAGGGGATGCGGTTGCACCAGGAGCCTTAGGGGGCCCATAAGGCCTCTCTTCTCCATATAGGGAGCCCAGTACTATTAATGAAGCATTATAGTTGGGGGCCCTGTTACAGCTTTTGCATTGGGGCCCAGGAGCTTCAAGTTACGTCTCTGGATAGATAGACAGACATAGAGACAGATATAGACACTACAATAGTAATTTACTTGTTTTTGCCTCTTTGAAACAGTCTTTCCTGGTTGACGAAGGACATCTAAGTGCCGGAGCTATTCAAATGCTTGGACACTACCAACTAGAAAATAGCGAATACTATTTATCACTCTTTGAAGTAGAACTTACTTTGTGGAACGACAACAGGTACAGTCTATGGGTTTGTTCAAAGCCTTTAACAATGTTGGTGTGTCCCTCCAGCCATGATTATATGGTTGCCACAAAACAATATTTAAAGGGGCTGTCCAGTTTAGCTTAACCATTTCCACATACCCCATAAGGCAATTTCAAGTTAAAGAGGTTGTACAGTTTTATAGCTATAGCTGCAAATGTGTTCTAATAAACAGTACTTGTCCGTCCTCTCCCTGACAATCCAGCACTGCAGCTCCATGGTCTTCCTGGTTGTGTTTAGGAACAGCTACCACCTGACCAATGCAGCCAATCAGAGGCCGCAGCATTGAGGTTCCATTCTCCTGGCATCATAACTCCCATGAGGCTCCGGGGACTCCAAGCAGAGTTCATGCAACTCTGCTGTTCTAACCTTTGACACAAGCTTCCAAGCCTTCACACATTGCTCTAGCCTTGAACTACCCTGTTTCCCTGAAAATAAGACATACCCTGAAAATAAGACAATGCATGATTTTCCAGAATTTTTGAGGATGCAAAATGATTTTTCAGGCTCTTTTTGAGGATGCTTGAAATATAAGCCCTACTCCAAAATTAAGCCCTGCTAACAGTTAATTAAAAAAGTCAATTTAAATAGTGTCCAGGAAGCTATACATGTAAAAAAGTTAAACCTTTTTAAAGGTGAATGTGATGACATTACTGCATTACACCAGCCTGTATCACAGTCCCAGGACCTCGTAATAGACAGTCCTGAAATGGACTGTGTCCTACCAGAGAGAATGGTAGCACAAGGAGTTGATAGTTTTCTGCTCCTCATAGTATACAACTGTATCCTTGTCCATGTGGAAACAGTTAAGTGTGTCAGGACACAGGGGGGCTCTTTAAGAGCGTCCCATTGTGCCTTGCCAGACAAAATAAAGTGCCAGAGCCTAGTCCTGGTATGATGCCATTCCTGAAAGAACCTTCTAATATGCAAGGATTGTGGAGACTGGGAAGTAACATTCATCTTAGATCCATCTAAGAAGCCAAGAAATAGCTAAAACGTCTCAATGAGGGCTCCTGCACGCTGGCGAGAGCGATATCGGGATGTGAATGATGCCTAGATATTGCTCTCACAATCCTCCTGAAGCCCTGGGAAAACAGCTTCCCATCCCAGTAGGGCTGAAGGAATCTCCTGCTGTGGCTGTCACAGCCATGGCAGCAGATAGTGACCTTCTCCATCGATTACAATGGGGCCATCGGCAGCAGCACCAACCCAGCAGTGACAGCAGTGGCAGGGGACTCTCCGCGATGAGGATTTTCAGGGAACGGAGGGTTGCTTAAAATTAAAGCCCAACCCCCGAAAATAATTCAAAACTGTAAAAAAAATAAAAAATAAGAAGAAATCACCTTAGAAGCGCTATCATCTCTGGCGTGTCTTCATGCAGGTCCCGGCACTCTTCTTCTGCTTCTCTTCTGGCCGGAGATTGAAAAATCCCCGCCTCCTGAAGCGCTGCCTCTGATTGGTCACAGCGCTCAATCCCAGGCCAGAAGAGAAGCAGAAGAAGAGTGCCGGGACCTCCAAGAAGATGCGCCGGAAATGACAGCGCTTCTAGGGTGATGTATTTTTATTTATTTATTTATTTTTTACAGTTAGTAATTATTTTCGGGGTAGGGCTTATATTTCATGTTCCCCCTGAAAATCCTTTTCGCGGGAGTCCCCTGCCACTGCTGATGATCGCAATCCTATCCCCAATTGATTTCAATGGTGCTGGCGTTGCTGCCGCCACCCCCATTGCAGACAGTGGGCAAGATTGCAAAAAGAATAGACATGCTGCGATTTTGTTTTAACGCTGCATCGCAAGCATTAAAACATCGCAAATATGCATGGAGCCATTGGAAGCCATTGGCTTCATAATTTTGCGATTTCTCGCAGCCTCGCCGTGCTGGGAAATCGTTTCAGTGTGAAGGTACCCTCAATGAATAAGAAGGGCTTAAAAACGGTCATGGCTGACTTATCACATATTTATCAGAAAGTTTAGATATTTGTGAAACTGCACGCAACTTATAAGAAACCTTCAAACTTTAGCATACAGAATGTTCACGGCAATGGTAGGATGTGGCTTGCTGGTCATACTTTATTTAATGTCTGTACTTGTTCCTGGGACAATTATGATAAATCTGCCACCTTGCATTCAATATTGGACTTCTGCTCCTACTATACCACTATTTGGTTCTGTCTGGAAATATTGGTTCTTGCTTCGGACACTCCATGGTGGTTAATCTATTGAGCACTAGAAATGTGAACATGTAATTTGGATGTACAGAATTTTGGGAAAGACAGACAGACTTTCCATGTTTGTAACATCCTTAGCTGAATGTGTTGTCCAAAGTTCAAAACCCTATTTTTTTTCTCACCAGGAGGGATCAGATTGTTGGTGGCTTCGACCTGTTGCCCTCAGCATTTGCCAGACATCTGGGAAGTGCCATCAAACTAAATTCCCCTGTAGTCAAAGTTACGCAGAAGCACAAATCTGTGATTGTCGATTACCGCAAATATAATTCCTCTGTTCTCACAAGCATATCTGCAGACTATGCCATCATCACCACCACCGCCAAGGCTGCCAGACGTATAGACTTCAGTCCTCCACTAAGTAATGAGAAATACTATGCTCTGAGTTTTGTTCACTATGCAAGTGCCACAAAGATTCACCTGAGCTGCAATGAGAGATTTTGGGAGAAGGACGGTATTGTCGGTGGAAGAAGTCTTACGGATCGACCATCTCGTAATATCTACTACCCAAGTCGTAACTCCACCAATGGAAGAGGTGTTATCCTGGCATCATACACTTTTGAAGATGATTCACTGTTCTTTGCATCGCTCAGTGATGAGGATTGTGTTGATATCGTTTTGAAAGACTTGTCTATCATTCATAGAATACCAAAGGAGGAGCTGAAGAAACTCTGCCCAAAGTATGTGGTGAAGAAATGGAGTTTGGATCCATATTCCATGGGAGCATTTGCTTATTTCACACCATATCAGCTTGGAGATATGTATGAAGACTTATCCAAACCAGAAGGCAGAATTTACTTTGCTGGGGAGCACGTATCATTTCCTCATGGCTGGATGGACACTGCCCTTAAGAGTGGTTTGAGTGCAGGAAGAGATATTCAGAGGGACTCCGAGATGTTTCTCCATAGATAAAGTGTTTGATTATATAGTAAAGATTTGTATGGCTTTAGAAATAAAATCTGACTAATAAAATGAGCAGATATGGTCATAGATTGCAGATAAGTGGTACTAATAATTAGTGGAACATCTGCTCATCCTCTACCCCCTAGATCCTGCAAGAGATATGAGGAAATACATAACTGGAGATCATTTGGAATGGACATATTATAAATATTGGAAGGAAAACTAGTAACCTCTTCTAAATATTTAGACAACTTTTGACAGTTCCACAAATGATGGGTCCATTCTTCCTGGGAACCCTAGCACTTGGGGTATAAACAGTACTTTTATTACCAATACGACAAAGTTTTGTTGAACAATGCAGCCCATGAGTGATCAGAAATGGCATACATTGATCAATAAGATCTTCACAGAAGAAGAAACTTGAGGCCATTCCTCCCTCAGGGCTACACCATCTCCCGATTCTCATTTCCCTTATGAAGACAAGATTCTTAGACCATTTTTTTAGTGATATTTTATAGACCATGTAAATAAACCCATTTTAAGTGATGTGTTACCATAAAATAAATCAGTTGCTCAGAACAAATGTGAAAATGTTTTTGCTTTTTTGTATTTGAATATAATAAAACACCTGTCTTAATGGAAAAACAATTCTTATCATTTCTGATGTACAAAACACATGTAACACCCCTTCCAGAACTCCATCCTTGGAGCTGAACAAAAAATTTCTAGAGAAGAGGAGAAGTCCCAGAAGATTGGAAAAGGGCAAATGTACCCATCTTCAAAAAAGGGAAGAAGGTGGATGCAGGAAACCACAGGCCTGTGAGCCTGACTTCTATACCAGGAAAGATTTTCTGAACAAGTTATTAAACAGCATGTATGCAAGTACTTGGATAAAAATGGAGTAATTAACCAGAGCCAGCATGGGTTTGTTACAAATGGTCATGCCAGACAAATGTAATCTCCTTCTATGACAGAATCACTGACTGGGCTGATCAGGAAAATGCGGTGGATATAGTATATCTTGACTTTAGTAAAGCATTTGACAAATATCTAATAGCATACTTATTGAACAAATTACCAAATATGGGATTGACAAGGCAACTGTTAGGTGGATTCTCAACTTGCTGAGTGATCGTACTCAAAGAGTGGTCATAAATAGTTGCACATCCAAGTGGAAGGATGTTTCAAGTGGGGTAACAAAGGGCTCTGTCCTAGGCCTAGTGTTATTCAACATTTTTATGAATGATCGGGAGAAGCGAATTAATGGAAAACTGATCAAATTTGCTGATGACACAAAGCTAGGAGGGATAGTTAATACTAGGGAAGAGAGAGAGTATTCAAAAAGATCTAGAAAAGTTTGAACAGTGGTTGGCGACTAACAGAATGGTATTAACAGGGAGAAATGCAAAGTCCTAGATCTGGATATGAAAAAAGCACATACAGAATGGGAGGAGGTGGGCTAAGCAGTAGCACATGTGAAAAGGACTTGGGTATACTAATAGATGATATACTGAACATGAGTCAACAATGTGATGAAGCAGCCAAAAAGCCAAACACAATTCTGGCATGCATAAAGAGCATAGAGTCTAGACCACGTGAGGTAATTATCCCCCTCTACTCTTCCTTAGTCAGACCTCATCTGGAATACTGTGTCCAGTTCTGAGCACCCCACTTTAAAAAAAGACATAGACACACTGGAGCAAGTTCAGAGAAGAATCACCACAATCGTGAGCGGTTTGCAAATCATGTTCTATGAAGAATGGTTAAAGGATCTGGGAATGTTTAGCTTGCAAAAAAGAATGCTGAGGGGAGACTTAATAGCTGTCTACAAATATCTGAAGGGCTGTCACAGTGCAGAGGGTTCAGCCCTATTCTCATTTGCACAAGGGAAGACTAGGAGCAATGAGATGAAACTGAAAGGGAGAAGACACAGATTAGATATTATTAAAAAAATCCTGACAGTGACGGTGATCAATGAGTGGAACAGGTTACCACAGGAGGTGGTGAGTTCTCCTTCAATGGAAGTGTTCAAACAAAGACTGAACAAATATCTGTCGGGATGATTTAGTGATCCTGCAATGAGCAGGGGGTTGGACCCGATGACCCTGAAGGTCCCTTCCAACTCTACCATTCTATGATTATATGGACAGACATTTGTCTAGGATGATTTAGTGATCCTGCACTGAGCAGGGGATTGGACCCGATGACCCAGAAGGTCCCTTCCAACTCTACCATTCTATGATTCTATGACTGCTGGATTCAATGCTCAAATGGAGTCAAACAAACTCACTAACTATAACTGTGTCCATCTGGCATACCAGCTGAAATTTTGCCAAATGAAATAGTGCAGCATCCTGTGTTTTCTATACTGGGATTTCATACCAGAATTGTGCTGAAGCCTATAAACAGAACCCCTGGCACAGATGTGAATGGGCTCTAAGGGTCTTTATTTCCAAAAGAACTCTTTAGAATTAACCCTTTAGTGACCAAGCCTGTTTTTGCCTTAATGACCAAGCCAAATGTTGGAAATCTGACATGTGTCACTTTAACAGAATAACTCCGTAAAGGTTTTGCATATCCAGGTGATTCTGACATTGTTTTTTCACCACATTTTGTACTTCATTTAGTTGGTAAAAATAGACTGATAATATTTGTGTATATTTATTAAAAGCGCCAAACTTGGGAACATTTTGAAAAAAATTGTCATTCTTCACATTTTAAACTGCAGTATCTCAAATACGTACACATACTGTACACATTTTTGATTCGATATATATTTCCATCTGTTTACTTTATTTTGGACGCACATTTGAAAAACCATTGTTTTTTTTCTTTCAAAATGTATTTATTCATTTTTATATCAGTTTATAACAGTAAATTGTGAACAGTAAATTGTGGTGTCCATAGGGTTCCATTGTAAAGAAAACAGCGTTATTAATAAACAATAATTTGAATAAAATGGGAAGTGTCGAGTATTCTTTCTACATCTTCAGTTTACATATACTGACTTAAAGTTAGAAACTTTGAACCTGCAACTTTAACCGAGCAGTTTGGTTACATTCGAGGTTTCTGCATCGGGGAGGTCCCCCAGAGATGAGTCCGTCTTCGGTTTTCAAGCAATCTAGAGGCAATCTTTCCCGTCTCTCTTGATTGCGCAATGCCCGGTCTGCTATGGACAATATATAGTGGAGGTAACTAAATTCAAATTTTGAATTAAGACAATTAACATAACATCTAGAACAAAAAAGCATTGTAACAGTAGGGAGGGGAAGAAGGGGTGGGAGAAGAAGGTAGGGGGGACCGTGAAACGCAGTCATTCACAGTGTAGGGGGGGGGGAAGGGGGGAAACGGGTCGACATATGTTGTAGCAGTCACCAGTTAAAATTCTCAGATTAGTTTTACGTCTAGTTATGGATATTGTGTTTATTCATCCTTGCCCTATGCGGTTCCCTCTCTCAGCCACTTAAGAAGCCGTTGGGATTCCTTGAAATCTATCCACGTCGCCCAGATAGATATGGTGTTGGCGGCCTCGTAGTTCGTCTCAGTGTCAGAGCTTCTCAGTTCCTCCATGTATTTAATATATTCGACCGCCTCTACTCAGGCGACCCTCGAGACCGCCCCCTCTCCCCTCCAGTTCTGAGCGATGCTATGTCTCATGGCCATTATGAAATGACCTAGTAGGCCCTTCTTGACCTGGGAAATTGGTCCTGGTATCATGGAGAGGAGAGCCATCTCAGGCATCAAAGTCAACGGGGATCTGGACAATGCCCCGTACAGTCGGGCAACGTCGCCCCACAGAGAGGCTATCGGAGGGCAGCTCCACCATATATGGACCATGGTACCCACCTCAGAACGGCATCTCCAGCACTCGTTTGTTATTGTAGGGAAGATTCTGTGGAGTTTGTCTGGGGTTCTGTACCATTGCGAGACTATTTTGAAATTTAATTCCTGCGCTTTGATGGAGATAGACAGCTTATGAGTTAGGATGTAAGACCTACTCCAGAGCTATCCGGAGAAACATGCACCAAGCGCCTCCTCCCATTCCGTCTCCCAATTTGGGCGAACCCCTCTCAATCTCTCCTCAGTCAGCAATCAGTACAGCAGAGATATCACATGTGTTGGCGGATTAAGGGTTATGCAGAGCTCCTCAAATCGGGTGAGATCAGCGCCCAGTGAAGGGGGGGACCCCACCTTTGTTTTTTTTAACCATTTAGGAGATGTACACATTTAACATTAATTATCAACATTTTGAGGAACACTGTGTTGGTCCTGTGTTCAGAAACACACCCATTGTGGCCCTAATCTTATGTCTGTATGCACAATGGGGCCCAAACCAAAAGGAGCAGCTGGTGCCTTTCAGAACAGAAATTTTGCTTGAAGGTGTTTTAGGCCCCCTTGGCCACTTGTAGAGCCCTTGAGCAGCCAAAACAAAAGAGAACCCCCACACATTACAACATTTTGAACACTAGACCCTTTAACAAATTCATCTAGGGTTGTACTGCATGTTTTGACCCCACAGTATTTGAATGAATCTAAGCAAAGCAGAAGGAAAAAAATTGTATTTTCATTTTTTTGGGCAATTGAGTCATTTTAAAAACATTTTTTTGGTACAGCACACATATGAATGAAGACTTTCACCCCAAAATAGATACCCCAGTTTGTCCTGTGTTTAGAAACATACCCATTGTAGCCCTAACCTTATGTCTGTATGCACAACAGGGCTCAAACCAAAAGCAGCATTAAACTTCAACTGCCCTTTAACTTTTACGTGAGCAACGTTATCCATTGGATCGCCATTATCCATTGCTCACCGAGGCCCTCGGTTACTGCTCCAGGCTCTCGGCTACCTTTTGGCCAGGAGCAAAGAGATTTTAAATTTCCTGGGCCCTCCCCAGCTTCTGTGCTTGCGTTCACCATTTTGCCGATGGGTGAATGAGCCGAAGTTGGGAAAAGGTCCGCGGATAAAGATTTCATCGGGGGACATTGCCGGAGGCCTTAGGTAAGTAATTTCATCTCTCCTAAAAAGATCAAATCCATGATGTGAGGTAAAATTTTACCCTTTTTTTTTTTACTTTTACGTGAAATCTTCAGGCAGGAGCAGGGAGATTTAAGATTTCCTGGGCAATCCTCAACTTTTGCGCATGCATCCGCCATTTTGCTGATGGACGTATATGCAGAAGCCCGGGGTAAGTTCCGCGGATAAAGATCCCATCGTGGGACAAATCCTGGGACCTTAGGTATGTAATTTCATCTCCCCTCACAGATACGATCCATAAGAGAAGATGAAACTTAAACTTTTTTATTTCTTTTTTTTTACACTTTTTAAAAATTTTACACAATCACTGTTATCCATCGTATAACGTTGATCATGTGACCAGGAACCGCATACAGCGGTCCCCGGTGATATCTCTCTGTTCTCGGCTACACATGCTAGCCGGAAGGAGAGACATTTTAAATCTCCCGGGCTGCGATCCCTATCTTTCTTGCACATAGTTTTTCTAGGGCAGTACCTATCTCCCCGCTTATTTTTTCAAACTTGTGTACAAAAGCGCAGAGGTTGTGCAGCATCCCGTAGGGTGACCCCAGACACATGATGTACGCTGAGGATTGCGGAGGGCAAGATGCTGGCTTGTCACGGCGGCACTTACCACGCTCTCTCCTAGAGAGACACATGCAGCCAAGGCCAGAGTAGCGCTGGGCCTCTTCTGGACACCCTTAGGATAGGGATGCCCAATAAACTGTAGAACAGGGATGGGTTTTGTCACAGGTGATGCCACCGTTCCTTCACCCACTGGCAAGTCCCTTGGTGGTAAATAAATGAGCTGCAATCATAATCATAATAGTTTTTATTTGTAGAGCGCTAACTTATTCCGCAGCCCTTATCAAAGTCAATGTACCTCAGGACCCTGGGAACGGTCAAGGCCTTGAAGAACTTTACTTAATAAACTTCAGAAGAATACAAGGCACAATTTAGAGAACTAACAGTGCAGGAAATGAACAGACTTGTTGTACCTCCACATGGTGATCAAGGACCTCAGGACGGCCGTGTGTACCAATGAATAAGAGTACCTCTATGTGGTGATCCACTAGCTTCGGACGGCCGCGTAGGAAAATATGATGTAGACAGTACCTCTGTACTAGGCCTTGAAAGAATCCACTTACTGAACACTCTTGCTCTCTCTCTACTTGTGGCTCACTTTGCTTTCATCACAGGTTCATTCATGCTAGGGAATCTCTCCTCCTCTTCCATTCTTCACTACATGAGGGTTGAAGGTACCCCCATATAGCTGGCACTCTTTACTAGGAACCCAGAAGACATGGAACTCCTTTCCCACCCTCAAACACTCACATTTAGCGTCTCACTCATACCACATGACAGGACATAAAGTGATACATTTACAGGCAGTCACCAGACTTTGCAAACATTTAACCTCTCATTTTCTGCAGCTGTGCAATACACATAACAGAATGACAAGACAGATTTTGCACAGAGTATCAACATAATATATACATGTACGACATTATGGAGGGGGCCAGGAAAGGATGTACTGGGCCACTACATTTGAATAGTGGAAAAAAAACCAGAAGCGGTGAGCGTATTAGTGCATGCACCCCTCTGTTTAAAGTCCTCAAAGAGAAGATCTGTTTTGTTTCTTTTCCTTATAACACACAAAACACACTTGGATACAATCTGCTTATTATATTCGACTTTCCACTCACATGCAGTTTACTTTTCTAACACTAGAGAGCAGCAGCCCCACTGATAACCCAGCATTCTACTAGTCATCTAATGGGCGGGGTTCAATTACTAACTGCATCACATCAAGTAATATTAAACAATCATTTACATAAAACACTGTGCAATCTGTTTAAGACACAAATTAAAACGATTAATGGAGTAGAAACATTGCAGCCACCCCAGATGAGACTCTGGTTTAGGAGGCCAGTGCTTTATCCATTAGGCCACTAGGGCTGATGGAGATTGCAAACCTGGGGTGAGTTTGAATGTATGGCTTATGGAGATTGTGAACCTGATGAGAGGTGGAATATTTGCATTAATGGTTCTATTATTATAGTTAGGAAACTTTATACAATATAAGTTTGCGTACAACCTCTTCTGGTGACTTTTGATTATAACAAGTGCTATGGGATAATATTACCTGTATGCGGTGGGTGCTGATTGGCCGCGGAGCTGCACGTGGGACATAGAGATGTCGGGTCACATCTGTGATCTAAAGAGATGCATCTGTGTGATTACGAGGTCTTCCTACCTTGGCATGCCAAAGCACAAGAGTGTTCCTGCAGGCCCTCCAATACAGCTGGGAGGAACAGGCCTATGGCCTTCAGTTTATCCTTTACAGAGCCTCATCGTGACATTGCGGAATCCCCACGCCCGACGAGAGACAGTCATTTTCTCACACAGACGTCTCCACCTTCTGAGTGCCACCTTGCTGCCGCAGGGAACTCACCGTATGATTCTGTTACAAAGAGGGTTATCGTGAGTAGACTGCTCGTCATATCGTACTTAGGACTTTGTTGTTTCAGTTTTCAACATTCTGTTGAAGTCTGAAGTACCTCCATGATTATGGACGTGAGTTAAATCGAATCAATAGTTCTGCGCAGCACACGTTGTCTCTGAACATGCTGGATTGCACTTGGGTGAATCATCAGGCCTTTGGCCCCAGAGTTGAGCACCGAAGTAAAATTCTGAAACCATCTTGTTGGGAGGAAGGGGAGATCCCGTTAATCTTGGCCGTGTGTGACTGCAGGACTGCAGAAAGGGGGCAAGCTAAGATTAAGCCCCTACCTAATAAACCTGGGGGGGGGGGGGGTGGCATCTACCATCCAAGCACCCCCTTTACAGCAGCACCACCTATTAGAAGATAGTTGTCTTGTAAATCAATGTCCAACCTTTTAACAGGTTCTGTAACATGTCAGGGAATATAAGCCAAAACCAGTCTTTTTCAGATGGAAAAGATAACCATGTACAGACAGACTGTTTTAAAAGTTTTTGCACCTCATCAGTGTTCAGCAGGTTTCTGACTGGTTGGGTGCGAAGACGACAAGTACATGTTTATCTATTCCTTCTGGAGAAGACTCTGGTTTTGGCTTATGTTCCCAGTAATGTAACAAGGCCTGTTAAAAGGTCAGACGTTGACTTGCCATTAAGCTGTTTTCTAACAGGTGGTGCCCAGGTATTGTAACATCTCCTTTTTACATACCAAATTGCCCAGAGGAGAATTGCATGGTCTGTTAAGTCTCTTTAGGTCTACTAGATGCTCTCCACAAGCAGAAACTGCACCTCTCCCAACCTTGCACGAACCTGCACAATACTACTGCTATTATTTTGTAGAATACATAAAGCCCACCAGGGCAGGTTTTTTAAAATGGTCTAATCATTGAATTTCAACTAATTTTGCAGTTGCGTCTCAAGAGCCATAACTTTTTCATTTTTCCATTGACATGGCCATATAAGGGCTTGTTTTTTGCGGGACAAGTTGTGTTTTTTTTAAACAGGGGGGAGGAAAAAAAGAAATGGGGAAAAAAGAAAAAAAGGGGCCATGTCATTAAGGGGTTAAATAATGTATTAACTTCCTTCTCTGGGTCATTACGACGCATGGATACCACATGTGTGATTGTATTTTTGATTTTTTACAAAGTAAAGGGAGACAAGTGTTTTTATTATTTTTTTTATAATTTTTTAACTTTTTTTTTTTTTTTTTACATCTTTTTTTGTTCCTTTAGGGGACTTCCACAGGGACCCATCAGGACCCCTGATCACATTCCGGGGGTCCGATGGTGACAGCCCTTTACATGCTGCAGTGACAGCCCTTTACATGCTGCAGTCACATAGACTGCAGCATGTAAAGGGTTAACACAGCAGAGATCGGAGGTTTTCTCTGATCTCTGCTGTAAAAGCTAGTACCTAGCTGTCCTCTGACAGCCAAGCACCAGCTCTCCCTGCCACAGAGACCATCGGCTTGCTTCTGACAAGCCGATGGTCTCTATGGCAACCTGTAAACAAAGCAGGAGATTGCCGGCATATCGGCAATATCTTCGTGCTTCTCAATGTCCTGCTTTGTTCTCTGTGGGACTGTGCAGGGAGAGCACACTGTCACAGCTTGTGGCATTGTGCTCTGCAGCTCCCACAGTGATACCTAGCCTGGAAATCTTCCGGGCTATGTCGCTATGAGCAGTGGAGCTCGTCCCGGAAAATTTTCGGGCGTGCCACTCAATGGAACTATCCAGGGCATTGTCCCTGATATCTGTAAACTGCACCCCGAGGCGCAGAAATTATGCATATTGAGGTGTATATAGATCATTTATGTACATAGATGTATTTTTATATTATAGAGGATGGCCCAAAGGTATGGAGACACCTGAATAAATGTAAAATGGTGGTTGGAAACACCACCCTATATGTAGCAAGTTGCCAAGGTGAAGGAGGAAAATCTGTGAGGAGCAGTGTCCAACACGACAGCTTTTTCGAAGGCTGCCATCTTGGAACCAAGTCGATATTTTCAAACGGGAAGGTGTGCATGTGACATATGTATCTGATAGAAGCTTTGATGAGTAATCCAAATCTGTGCTTCAATGTGACATCCTTTTATTACTGCCAATGTTATTATCAATTTTATCTTTGTTAAAGACACAGATTTGGCTGCGAGATTAACACGTGTTGAGGGGACAGGAATGTGATGATCTCATGAACGGTGAACAAACAAAAACCTTCACTACTGGTCCGACACAAACCCACACTAGACAGATCTCTCCAAGATGGTTGGTTCCCAGAAAGTGATGGTGTGGTGAGGTGTGCGGGTTAGGAAGATAGTGGCCCATTCTTCATCAACGGTAACCATACTGCTGCCAAGTATCTGCAATTGTTACAAGACAATGATTAAATCGTTCCCCCCATGGTGTAAAAAAGATTTTCTGGCTGTAGGTGTTACTTTCACCAACTTTTTTAAGAGGCCCCAATTGTAGCATAATCTCTCAGACATCTTGTCAGCACTATGTACGGAGGTTAAAATAGTGTGATGATAAAGTCACTTTTTTGGACAAAGTCAGATGAGCGCTGTTTTGCGTGCGCCTATGTGCACAAAAGAAAGCGCGTCTATTAGAACCATTTGTTTCCTATGGAGTGTTCACATGTCCATTTTTTACAGGCACAAAATCTTTGCACCTGCAAAAGACAGGACATGCGTGCGCCGGCAAGGTCCGTGCTGCGCATAACATTGTGTGATGTTACAGGGAGTCCCCTCAGCACTGAACACTGTGACCACATTGTCACAGTGTTCAGTGATGAGGGGACTGCAGCGGGGACGAAAAAATTCCCTACCACAGCTGTGGCAGAGGATCGCGATGTTCTGCCATTGCTTTCAATGGGGCTGGTACTGCTGCCGTCCCATTGAAAGCAATAAGATGCAGGTAACCCCCGCAATGATTTTCGGGGAAGGGCTTGAAATATAAGCCCTTCCCTGAAAATAAACCTAAGCTGCTTGAAAAAATAAAAAAACATATACATGGTGCTGTCTAGCTCCGATGCGTAGCTCCCTGAATCCCTGGTACTCTTCTGAAGCATTTTCTCCTGGCCGGGGATTTTTAAATCCCCACCTCCAGAAAGCGCTGGGTCTGATCAGAGGCAGTGCTCAGCTGTCATTCAATGGCTTTTAAAACTTTAAATTTTAAAACATTAGCTGCAAAAATCTCGCAAAATTTCCATGCGGTCGCGCTGCAGACATTACGCAACATTTCCATCGGATTTACACCCCATGTGAACCCAGCCTTAAGCGGAGTTACAAGTAACAGAATATTGGGAACACGGACATACAGGGAGGTGAGCAAGGCTCTGCTGAACTGAAATGCATTCTCCGTGCACCTAATTATGTAAAGCACTGAATTTAATAAAGAAGAAGATTTCTCACAGTTTTAACCACCCGATCGAGTGGTCCCGGACGTGAGTATCTCCTTCTCATGATCAACAAATGAACGAGCGTGTGCGACTGAGTAAGGTGAGACTATTTCTGCTTAAACTTAAGCGGAGTTACTCTGGTGTATTTAATCTTAAAACTACTAACAAATACCTGTTAGTCTCTCGTGTGGTATCCTCAAAAGCTTTGAAGAAGAAGCGTGTCTTTCTGGGGTACATTTGCTCGCTAGCGTAGCAATTTCCCAATTTATCGCTAGGGTTATTAATTAGGACTGTGTACTTGGTAATTACATTTATCGTTCTACTTTTTTTTACCCTGACAAAATATGTTCTGTACCAGATAGGCAATGCAGAGATCTCTGTGATGCACATACTTGGGAAATCCTTTTTTTATTTTACAATTTTCACTAGCGCTCTCCATGAGATCATCAATGATAGCCAAATGAAGCTTGTCAAATGAAAATAACTCATATATATATATATATATATATATATATATATATATATATATATATATATAAAAGTGAAAGCCTTCACTCACTGACTCACTTGCCACTAATTCTCTAACTTTCCCGTGTCGTACAAATGTGAAATTTGGCACAAGCATTTTTTAGGTCCTAAATAGGAAAAGTAAAGGGGTGGCAAATTTATTATTCCATTTTAAGTGCAAAAGTAAGTGACCCCCTATGTAATATAACTAACAACACACATCTGTAATGCACTAACTTGAAATTTGGCACAATCATTCTTTATGTCACTTCAATATTCAATTCTAAGCAGGAAAAACTGTGTAAAAATCCACGATACATGAGATAGTTCTTTAAAAAAAAAACCCATAAAGCCTAGAAAAATGATTTGTATACTGAGGAGAAGCTTACTCACCTCTGTGTGTAGAATCTCCTTCACCTCTATGTGTTGTAGGGGGTCTTTTTAAAGGAGACCAAATGCTAATGTTACCTGGCTCCAAATTAGTATAAGCAATCAGCGAGTACTCGTCGGAGAAGACATGCACTGACAACACAGGCAGAGTGTGTGATCAAATGACTTCTAGTTTATTCAACCAAATACATCAGATTATATAGACCATGGACCACTGTCCGGCCAGGATATGCTTATATCATGGTCAGCACTTTATTACAACAACACATTCTTTCTTAATGAACTACTGCAAAGAGGAAACTTGGAGCCAGGACATCCTGTGAACGTACCACAGATAAGCAAAAACCTTGAATCAATTCAGAGGAGTCCGTTTCCTGCCACCTGGTCTCTATCTTTTCCTAACCAAAGCACATTTTGTATTTAAACTATTTATTCGTATTTTGATAGCTTAGCAACTAAATTAACCCCTTACATATCCCCCATTTTGGACATAGGGTCCACCATCATGCTAGGTACTCCACCCGAGTGGTGCCGGCTCCTGCCAGATTCCCTAGAGTCATGTGGTGGTCCCAAAGACCATCTGGGTTAGAGTTTAGCAAAAGCCTTTTCACTACATTTAGTGACACATGAGATTACAACTTTTATGGCTATATACATGCATAATAAAATCATCACAATTTGTAATATACTTTGTAGAATTCCCATGAACCACCCTCCTAAACCAGAGAACCAATTGGCAGGGTTCAAAGAACTAAATGTGTTACCCCAGCAGCTATCTCTGGTTTCTGAGTTTTCATTTGTCCGTGCAAGCAGTTCTTTCGACGGAACAGGAACAGCCAGGAAAGGAAAACTAGTGGCACCAGGTGTGTGTACAAGTCCAACAGTCTTTCACCTGTGAGGTGTTCAGTCCATCTACCAGTATTTGGTGGTGTCTAACAAAGTGGTTCTGGGCATTGTCATTTTGCACCCTCTCACAAGGGCGAAGCATGGAGTGAGGAGTCCAAAAAGTCCATCAATAAACAAAATGTCCTTCATTTTTCCTTCTCATAGGGGGCAAAGCAGGGCGTGAAAAGTCCCATTAGTCCCAAGACAAGCAACAGTTCCTTCAACTTTCACCAAAGTAGGTGTGGTCAGCAGGACTTGATAGGGCCCCTTGAATCTGGGCCCTAGGGATTTCCGGATATGCCTCTTTACAACCACCCAGTCTCCAGGTTAGGGAGTGAGATCCCTTTAAGTTGTCTGGGTCTGGAATGGGAGAAAAAGACTAGATTCTGGGTTATTGTTAGTTGGTCACACAGTTGTTTTATATATCCGGCTACTGTGTCATAGCCCTGCTGTTAGGGCCTGTGGATGATACAGCCCCAATCTTGGCATAGAGCCAAACAACACTTCTTTTAACTTAAGCATACCATTTAGTCTTTTAACTTTGTTGGAACTCTGCGGGTGGTACGGGGTGTGAAAAGCTTGTTCCACCCCAAGGGCTGACATCACCTCTCACATCACTTCACCTGTAAAATGTGTACTTCTGTCACTCTCAATTGCCTCTAGTACCCCGTATCTGCGGATTACCTTATTCATGAGCTTCTGTGCGGTTACCTGCTTATTTACTTTAGTAATGGGGTAGGTCTCCAACCTGAAAAGAAATCAACAACAACAAGCACATATTCATACCTCCCAACAAGTGGGAGCTGAATGTAGTCAATTTGCAATCCCTGAAATGGGTAGAGTGGTCTAGGCAAGTGTTATGTGGCAAATTTACTTCTGCCCTGTTGCTTACGGCAAAGATCATGCAAAATTGGACAAATGATGCAGCAGCTACAGAAAACCCAGGAGACACCCGTCCTTGTTCAGGTGTCGACATCATTCCTACTTTGAGAGGTGCGTCTTTCCGGGCATCAGCTGGGCCATCATGGGGCACAGGGACTGTGGTAGGCAAGTTCTGTTGACTGTTCGCCATACACCGTCCTGTTTCTGCTGCTCCCATATTAAGTCCATTTGTCTTTTCCTTCCTTGCTGGCTTGTAACTGTAAAGTCTTTAGCATATCAAAGTCCAAAGTTTTTGTTGTTAAATTCTTCTTTTCTTCCACGGCTTGAGGGCCGCTGCTTTTGCTGTGCTGTCGACGAGGGTGTCGTCTCTCGCTTCTCCATTGTAGAAATCGGTGTGAACTCTCCATTGCCAGGTAGTAGTTGTAGGGTTCCCATGAGACTCTGTACTGCTGCACCATTCTTAATTGGCTGTCCTACTGAGATAACAAGCTGTCTGGCCTTCCATATTGGGCCGTAATTATGAGCTGTGCCAAATGCATACCGGGAGTCAGTGTAAATGTTTGCCGTCTTACCTTCTACCACTCTACATGCCTCAGTGAGGGCCTTCAGTTCCGCTTCTTGTGCTGAGACATGCGGGGGCATTCTGCTTTTAGGACATCTTGTTGTGTGATCACTGCAAAACCCGTTACAAACCTTCCCTCGTCATTTAGGTATCTGGATCCATCCCCAAACAGCTCAAACTGGGAGTTCTGCAGGGGCTTGTCTGTGACATGCGCAAACCTAGCTGTTTCCTGGGCCATGAGGGCCACACAGTCATGCTGGTTTCCGATATCAAATGCCTCCTGTCCGTCAGTCAGGGAGTTGTAAAACAACTGATCCCCTGTACTTACTCCCCCTCCATTTGAATCTACGTCACCTAATGGAAGTAAGGTGGCTGGATTCAAGGTGGTGCACCTTTGGCTTGAGATGTTCGAGGAGGAATGCACTGCGAATTCCATTGTATCTGTCTGGCAAGAGACAGATGTCTACGGATTACCTGAGTCAGGATACCATGTATGTCATGTGGGGTGTAGATCACCATGGTGTGATCTAGGACAACGTCAGAACTTTTGTCCAGTAGTGCCTGGACTGCTAGAACCGCTCGGACGCATGATAGAGACCCTCTAGCCACCGCGTCAAGATGGGCACTGTAGTATGCTACAGGTCGCTTTTTTGTCACCATGCATTTGTGTCAGTACAGCAGTGGCGTGTCCCGCCATCTCAGTGACGTACATTTGGAAAGGTTTGTCATAGTCTGGCAGCTCCAGTGCGGGTGCACTGGTTATCTGTACTTTCCCTGCAGGGTCAGGGCAAATGGCCGTGAACCCAAACAGTCGTAGAGACTGCATGGTCATGGAGGCAGAGCGTGTCCACGACCGCCAGTATGAGTCCAGTCCCAAAAAGGTACGCAACTGAGCATGGGAGGTGGGAAGTTGCATGTCACTTACCCCCTTCATGCGTTCCGGCATCAGGTGTCTAGTACCTGGACCTAGGCAGTGGCCCAGGAACACTACGTGAGATTTGCAGAACTGAAGTTTGTCTTTGCTAGCTTTGCAGCCATTCTACTCTGATGGAGGAAACACAAAAGGCTTAGTGATGCATTGAGGCAACTATTTGGGTCAGGAGCACACAAAAGTAAGTCATCAACATATTACTAGAGGGCGGTGCCCTCGGGAATTGGCCAGGCGTCTAATACCAGCTTCATGCATCTGGTGAACTGGTTTTAGGCTATTCTGTGCCCCATACGGCAGCACTGTCCAACAGTACTGCTTCCCTCTGAAAATAAATGCAAACAAATACTGACAGTCTGACTGGCCCTTTAAACTCTTTCTCTTAACGGGGAACAAAAGAGGTATTGGCTGGGGAGACACATTCCTTAAGGGCCTTAAGTTAACATAAAGGAGAGACAGTGTCTGCAATTGCATCTTCCTGGACATGTGCCAGGGGGTACAGACGGACCATGGGGCCTTTTTCTCCTTCCTTTAGGTAAACCATTACTGGTGGGACTGACAGTCTACCGAGGTCTGTTTTGCCAGTAGCCCAAAGGCCCAAAGGAACGATACTAAAAACTTGTTCCTCTGCGTGCGTAAGAGTGAGGACAGGGAGAGGTGTCGCTTGGTCTGCTGCCATCCGACAGAAGGTCGGGTGACTTTCAGACCCGGGGTGTATACGAGCCTCACCGGACGGGTGAAGTTTGATACAACATCCCAAGGGTTCCATCACATCAGTTCCCAATATGCTTTCAGGACCTTCCAGCACAAGGAAGCGCGTGAGACATCGTGACCCTTTAAACATTACCTCAAGCGGTTCAGTTTCTGCCAGCTGAATTGGCACTCCTGAAACCCCTTGCACCGATTACTGCTAGACAATCAGGCTGGTATTCTATTTCAAAAAGATCAGAACCTTGTTGCAAAAAAAAAATAATTTTTTTTTAAATGGCTGATTTGCAATACCTAGATCACCTATGCCTTCTCCCCCCCCCCCCCCTTTGAACTAGGGTACTTAATCGGAAGAAGAATAGCCGGGTTCAAGGTAGTAACAACAGTGAAAAGAATGACAAGAGCACATTGTAGCTGGATTTGACGGGCCAGAAATAAGTGCTTGGGTTGCACTTGCGTGTATATGCTCCGGATGTCATGAGGGGTGAGGACCACTAGGGGTAGTTCAATACCAACTCCGAAGATTTGTCAACCATTGCCTGTACTGCTGCCACCGCACAAACACATGAGGCAGCTCCTCGAGCCACTGGATCCAGCCTCATGGAGTAGTATCCAAGTGGCCGTGGTTGTCCTCCGCGCTTTTGTGTCAATACTGTCGTCACATGGCCAGAAAATTCAGTACAGAAAAGAATAAAGGGTAAAGTGTAAAAGGGTGAGAAATGAGCTTCGAGGGTGAGAGAGAGAGAGAGAGAGAATGATTGAAAGACAGTCATAGAGTAGTTGCATAAGAGAGGAAACAGAGTGGATCCATGGGCGGCAGTATGAAACAAGGTCCAGAAAGGTGCGGAGTTTGGCAGCAGGTGTAAAGTACAGGTATGGCCGTTTGCGCGTTTCTCCTACAGAACATTCTCTCAGAGACAGTACAATACTAACAGCATTTAGCAGTGATACAGACGTCCAACCAATCACAGAACTGACATTTACCCAAAAAGCAAAAATATACCTTAAAATCCCTATATGTTTTCTATTTTTAAAACTGTATAATTCACGTAATTCATTACAAGTTTCTTATTTCATGAGCGTCTGTCTTTCTTCTATGACCTTGAATTTTATCTCTCTATGAAACAGATTTTTGGAAAGCGGCCATAACATTCAGACTTTACACAACATTAATCTTTAGTAATTATAAGAGGTATATTTCTCTGCATAGACTATCAAACACAGATGGCAGGGGAATAGTTAAACACAAAAAAAAGGACAACATGCTAAGCGCTTCTAACAGCGCAGCATTTTTAACTCTTGTATTCTTAAAAGCCCCCACAGACGTGAGTGGGGTATAACTTTCTTACACTTTCTTGTAGAAGACTAAGACGTATAACAAAGATTAGATTACATAACATCAAGACATACAAGACAAACAATAGTGGTTATTTGTCACATAATTGTCCACAGATTCTGCATGAACTTGCTTTATGTCCCAAAGGAACACAAACTATAAAGGATTCCCTTTCTCTGATAACTGCCGTATCTACACTTGCCTCAATCCATCTATCTGACATACTTTTATCCAACCTTTCACTATCTCTGAATCTTCCCCAAACTTGCTAGTTGAAGACTCCCAAAATTCTAACCTGCTTTTCTCAACAATTCGCTACATTCTCTCCCCACGGCTAACTTGCTTTCTCTGACCTTTTCTATTTCTCTAGCTGTCTCCATATAGGCATACTCCTTGCCTTGAACGTTTCCCATATTGTCTGTTATATTTTCTAAACCGGCGTCTCTGATATCTTATAGGCTTGCCTACCGATATCCTCCCCTTCCCTCTCTCCTATAGGGGTAAAATAGGTTTTAGACTGTTCTGCCCCATCTTAATGTGCTCACTATTCTTCACTAAGTATACAGGACACTATATCACACAGTACTTTATAGGAGGACACACAGTCTTCCTTGTCCTGGAATAGTTTTACAGCATCTTCCAGCAATCACACAGATTACTTCGGAGGTTAAGGGGAGACCACACTTCGCCTCTCAGGGAACTTTTGGTGATGTTATAACAAAGCCAACAAAAACAGATAATTGCCAACGTGATACAAACAATCAGTACAGAAACTTCAAGAATTCCCTCAGGCAACATGGCACAAAACAACAGGGTATGAGTTCTTCCATCTATTACAGTTTTATGAACATCATACGTTAAAACATGGCGGAGTATTCTTATAAATACATGCAGCGACTAACCTTCTGTCAACGATGAGCCCAAAGTCAGGGGAACCCAGAATCAAAGTGGCAAGTCAAGGGCCTACCTTTCACCGGTGATTTTTGGAGTCTGGGGTCCCGTGATCCTGGTCCCGTGGTGTTGGTAGTTGGCATCGTCAGATATCGGCTGCAGGTAAAGAATAATCTCCGCCCCACGTTCTGGCACCAAGTAACTGTAGGGGGTCTTTTCAAAGGAGACCAAATGCTAATGTTGCCTGGGTCCAAATTAGTATAAGCAATCAGCGAGTACTCGTCGGAGAAGACATGCACTGACAACACAGGCAGAGTGTGTGATCAAATGACTTCTAGTTTATTCAACCAAATACATCAGATTATATAGACCATTGACCACTGTCCGGCCAGGATATGCTTATCTCATGGTCAGCACTTTATTACAACAACACATTCTTTCTTAGTGAACTACTGCAAAGAGGAAACTTGGAGCCAGGACATCCTGTGAACGTACCACAGATAAGCAAAAACCTTGAATCAATTCAGAGGAGTCCATTTCCTGCCACCTGGTCTCTATCTTTTCCTAACCAAAGCACATTTTACTAAGAAGAATCTACTGCACCTCTATGTGTATATACTAAGGAGAACCTACTTCACCTTTATATGTATATACTGAGGAGAATCTGGCCCTCCTCTATGTGTATATACTGAGGAGAATCTACCTCACCTCTGCGTGTATATACTGAGGAGAATCTACTTCAACTCTATGTGTATATACTGAGAAGATTCTACCTCACCTCTGTGTGTATACTGAGGAGAATCTAGCTCACCTCTATGTGTATATACTGAGGAGAATCTACTTCACCTCTATGTGTATATACTGGGAAGAAAGTACCTCACCTCTATGTGTACATACTGAGGAGACTCTACCTCACCTCTATGTATATACTGAGGAGAATCTACCTCACCTCCCTGTGTCTATACTGAGAAGAATCTACCTCACATCTATGTGTATATACTGAGGAGAATATAACTGACCTCTGTGTATATACCGAGGAGTCTCTAACTGACCTCTCTGTGTATACACTGAGGAAACTCTAACGCTCATCTATGTGTATACAGTATACTGCGGAGAATCTACCTCACCTCTATGTGTATATACTAAGGAGAATCTACCTCACCTCCATGTGTATATACTGAGGAGAATCTACCTGACCTCTATGTGTACATACTGTGGAGAATCTACCTCACCTCTATATGTATATACTGAAGAGAATGTAACTTATATCTGTGTGTATATACTGAGCTGTATAGCTTTCTGCCTCTGTGTAGAGCGTCGCACAATACCATTTCCTTGGGTGCGGTGAAGTTTCCCCTGTTATTAGCACTGTCCACTGGCTGTATAGCTTTCTGCCCCTGTGCAGAGCATCGCACAATACCCTTTCCTTGGGTGCGATGACGTTTCCGCAGTTACTAGCACTATCCACTGGCTTTCTCGTTTTCTCCCACTCCATACAGCCTCTCTATTATATACAAGTCTCTATGAGCAGTAAATGACCCCTCGGTATCAATGCGAGAAAGCAGTTTAATTTTCTCCAGTTACAGCATAGAGCCTCCAGTATCTACAAGTCTCTGTGTGCGGTAAATTAGTCACTGTTCTCAGCGCTATACGGTGGGGTAATGTATTTTGGCCCTGCTCTATCCTTAATCCGACATGATGAGGAGTAGGGGTAAGGGTCGAGGACGTGGACGCGACCGTGGGTGTCCAAGTGAGTGTGTGGGCACAGGCCGAGGTCCTAGGCGGGGTGCATCACAGCCAGCTGCTGAAGGATTAGGAGAGTGCCAAGTCCCTACGCTCCCCAACTTCATATCACAATTTGCGGGTCCGCTTTGTAGACCTTTATTACAAGCACAGCAGTGCAAGCAGGTCCTGTTGTGGATGGCAGATAACTCGTCCAGAAATATATATCAAATACCCAGTCTTCCACAAAGTCCACTACTCCCGGCCTAGGAACTGCAACTCTGAATCCTCTGGCTGCTGCTCCTCCTTCCTCCCAGCCTCCTCACTCCAGGAAAATGACATATTCTGATGAGCAGGCAGACTCCTAGGAACTGTTCTTGGGTCCCTGCCATGAGTGGGAAAAACTGGTTCCTCTCTCACCTGAGGAGTTTGTCGTGACCAATGCCCAACCTTTGGAAAGTTCCCGGAGTCCGGGTGATGAGGCTGGGGACTTCCGGCAACTGTCTCAAGAGCTTTTTGTGGATGAGGATGATGAGACACAGTTGTCTGTCAGTGAGGTAGTAGTAAGGGTAGTAAGTCCGAGGGAGGAGCGCCCAGAGGATTCGGAGGAAGAGCTGCTGGACGATGAGGTGACTGACCCCACCTGGCTTGCTAAGCCTACTGAAGACAGGGCTTCAGAGGGGGAGGCAAGTGCAGCAGCAGGGCAGGTTGGAAGAGGCAGTGGATGGCCAGGGGGAGAGGCAGGCCCGGAGCAAAGAATCCCTCATCTGTTTCCCACAGCACCCCCTCGCGGCAAGCCTCTGTCCAGAGGGCTAGATGTTCAAAGGTGTGCATGTTTTTCAGTGAGAGCGCAGGCGACTGACGAACAGTGGTGTGCAACCTGTGCCGCACTAAGATCAGCCAGGGAGCCACCACTTCCAGCCTCACCACCACCAGCATGCGCAGACATATGATGGCCAAGCACCCCACAAGGTGTGACGAAGGCCATTCACCGCCTCCAGGTCACACCACTGCCTCTTTCCCTGTGCCCCAACCTGCCACACAGATCCAATCCACCTGCACCCACACCCTCACCTCCATGGCCTCTCACAATGTCTCCCAGTGCAGCATTCAGCTGTCGCTAACACAAGCATTGGAGCACATTGCCAAATTAATTAGCCTGGAGATGCTGCCGTACAGGCTTGTGGAAATGGAGGTTTTCAAAAACATGATGGCGGCGGTGGTCCCGCGCTACTCGGTCCCCAGTCGCCATTATTTTTCCCAGTGTGCCAGCCCCACCCTACACTAGCACGTCTCCCGCAACATTACCCATGCCCTCAACAACGCAGTTACTGGGAAGGTCCACTTAAGGACGGACACGTGGACAAGTACTGGCGGGCAGGGCCACTATATCTCCCTAATGGCACATTGGGTGAATTTGGTGGAGGCTGGGACTGAGTTAGAGCCTGGGATGGCTCACGTGCTACCCACACCAGCGGGTCCTACCTCTGTGCTGGTATTCCTGGCGTATAATGCCACCTCCTCCAAACCCCCCCTCTCCTCCTCCTCCAGCACCTCCACCTGTCAATTACGAAGTGTGAGCACGTCGCCAGCAGTCGGTAGCGTGCAGCGTGGCAGCACAGCGGTGGGCAAGTGTCAGCAAGCCATGCTCAAACCAATCAGCTTAGGTGACAAGAGGCACATGCCCCCGGAGCTGTTACAGGGTCTGACAGAGCAGACCGACCTCTGGCTTTCGCCGCTGAGCCTAAAACCTGGGCATGGTCGTGTGTGACAACGGCCGTAACCTGGTGGCGGCTTTGCAGCTTGGCAGCCTCACACACGTGCCATGCCTGGCCCATGTCTTCAATCTGGTGATTCAGCGGTTTTTGAAAAACTACCCCCACTTGTCTGACCTGATTGGCAAGGTGCGCCATGTGTGCACACATTTCCGCAAGTCCACCACAGATCCTGCCACCCTCAGGACACTGCAACATCGGTTTCAGCTGCCAGAGCACCGACTGCTGTGCGACGTGCCCACATGCTGGAATTCTATGCTGCACATGTTGGCCAGGCTGTACAAGCAGCATAGAGCAATTGTGCAATACCAGCTGCAACATGGGCGTTGGAGTGGTAGTCAGCCCCCGCAGTTCTTTATAGAGGAGTGGGCATGGATGGCCAACATCTGCCAGGTCCTCGGAAACTTTGAGGAGTCTACCCAAATGGTGAGCAGCGATGCGGCCATCATTAGCATTACCATCCTGCTGCTTTGGCTGATGAGAACTTTGCTGCTTAAGCTGGACATGTGGCACAAACTTGCGCTATACGCCCTGGAGGTGCTGGTCTGCCCTGCCGCTAGCGTCTTGTCCGAGAGGGTGCTTATTGCTGCTGCAGAGGGTACCCATGCTGCTTGCCTGTCATCTGTTCAGCATGTATGGGCTGAAGAGAAGGAGGAGGAGGAGGAGGAGAAGGAGGAGGAGCATCATCCTAGTGGGGACAGCAATGTGTTGCGTACTGGGACTCTGGCACACATGGCTGACTTCATGTTAGGCTGCCTTTCCCATGACCCACGCATTAGACGCATTCTTGCCAACATGGATTACTGGGTGTACACCCTTCTCGACCCAAGGTATAAGGAGAACCTTTCCACTCTCATTTCCGAAGAGGAAAGGGGTACGAGAGTGATGCAATACCACAGGGCCCTGGTGGAAAAAGTGATGCTAAAGTTCCCATCTGACAGCGCTAGTGGTAGAAGACACAGTTCACATGGCCAACTAGCAGGGGAGGCACGGAAATCAGGCAGCATGTCCAGCGCAGGCAGGGGAACACTCTACAAGGCCTTTGTCAGTTTTATAGCTCCCCAGCAAGACTGCGTCACCACTCCCCAGTCAAGACTGAGTCGGAGGGAGCACTGTAAAAAGATAGTGAGGGAGTACATAGCTGACCGTACCACCGTCCTATGTGATCCCTCTGCTCCATACAACTATTGGGTATCAAAGCTGGACATGTGGCCCGAACTTGCGCTGTATGCCCTGGAGGCGCTGGCCTGCCCTGCCGCTAGCGTCTTGTCCGAGAGGGTGTTTAGTGCTGCTGGGGGGATCATCCCGGATAAGCGTACCAGCCTGTCAACTGACAGCGCCGACATGCTTACCCTCATAAAGATGAACAAAGGCTGGATTTCCCCAGACTTCTCTTCTCCACCAGTGGAAAGCAGCAGATCCTAAAGATTCTTTTCGCTGCAACACAAGAAAAATCTTATGCATGAGTGCAGCTGAATCTTTAACTTTTTTAAAACTTTTTTACACTTCAATGCGATTGGTGCTATCCATAGAGCTGTCATGTCCACAGCCCCCGTGGCTTTAATCCCCAGAGGAAGCATGGTTTTACATGCCTGGAGATTAAAGCCCACTAAAGCAGGACGTAAAAAGGCAATCGGGTGATCACTAAGGGGTTAAAATACTATGCAGAACAGCGCTAAAAAGTTCTACCGACTCAGTGTGTTGATTCTTTTAAGCACATCTCTCTGGCTTCTGTATGTATGGTGATGTATAAGGTTAAATTTCTCCCAAAAGACACCATAATAATAATGATAATTATTACAAGACCAAAAATGCTGCTCAACACCTGCTATTCAGAGACTCATGCATGTGACTCGCACTTAAAACATTGATGCATTAAGAGGGGTTGAAAAATGGGTAGGGAAATATTTTTTAGAAAGGTATGCCCATGTTAATGATCAACACATAGCTTTTGAATTTTCGAGTATGTGTTTACCATTGTTGCACCATCTGGTACAATGAAAAGGACAAAAACAAGCTCACTGTGATTACTTATGGCCAACTATATTAGGTAAAAAGTGATTTTTACAGCACCGCGGTTACACAGGGCGTGTTTTGTGGGAGGATGAGTGGAATTAAATGATTGATGAGGATTCTAACCTTCATGCATTTCTTCTTAAAATGCAGTTCCCAGTCTCGCCAGACCCGCGTGATGCTCTTTATGGCGGAAGAAATAACGCCATTAAGATCTACCACAAACAGTCTGTAGGGGAGACAATAAAGGACTATAATTTCACTACTTTCTGTCCCTTTGGTAACAAAACAACAACTTATTTTATAGGCCAGCCAGAGATCCTCTCTGAAAATGTTGGTTCCATCAAAATTTACTTTAGTATTGGAAAAGTTAAGGTATACGCTCCAAAAGATTGTTTTTTCTGGTACTGCCAATAAAAATGAACAAGAAATTGATGTGTCACCTCTGTCACAACTGCGCTCTAAATTCCCAGCTGGATCCCTGTACACGTAGCGATGAGCAGAGTTCTCTGACAGGTACATGGTGCACGATAGAACTAAAGATGGCCAGGATGGTACAGGATAGCACACACCTACGAAATCTAGCATTTTACTAGTATCTCGGACAACTGTTTGTGCCCTACATTAAATTACATCTTAGGCCTCATGTCCACGACGGGGAAAATCAGGCCCGCCGCGGATTCTTCATGTAGAATCCGCAGCGGGTCCCTCCTGCCCTGCGGACATGAGGTCTAAAATCAGAATAAACTCACCTGCTCCGAACGATGCGGATCTTCCTTCCTTCGCGGACGGATCTTCTTTATTCGACCCGGCGGATGTGCTTGGCACGCTGGCGGCGTGCCGCGCGCATGCGCCCCGCACATCCTCCGGGCCGAAGAAAGAAAATATGACAGCGAAGGAAGGAAGATCCACATCGTCCGGAGCAGGTGAGTTCATTCTGATTTTAGGTCTCCCGCGGATCCGGACGGCTTCCATAGGCTTCAATAGAAGTCTGCGGGAGCCGTCCGCGCGGGTGACCCGCACGAAAATGGAACATGTCCATTTTTTTCACGCATACGGATTTGCGCCTGACGGGAAAAATGACACCCACAGGTATTTAACTACCTGCGGGTGTCCAATGCATCCCTATGGGGCGCGGATCGGTGTGCGGGAAAAACGCTGTGGATTTAAAATAAACATTTCCCCATGGACATGAGGCCTTAGGTCTAAACAAGAGGCTTCGGGTCACCCTAGCTGTTGCTGCTTCTTCTGTGAAAGGGAAAGTAAAGGCATAGAAGTGGCCCTCCGTCACCCTGTACTATCCCCTGTACTATCCCCTGCACTGTCAACTAAAATCCCTAGGTGAGTTCAAAATTTTTTTCCCCCTATTTTCCTCCTCTAAAACCTGGGTGTTTCTTTTCATCTTTTCATCTGGTGTGTCTTATAAAGCAAAAAATACAGTACGTAATTGGTCCACTGATAAGGATGTGAAAGTTTTATGGTCTCTGAATTGGTGTTAGGCGATCACCAGGCCAGCGTGTTATTTCTGCTATAGATTTCTCATAATCTCCAGTGATGCATTAAGCTCTTGAAATGTTTATACCAATGTTGAAAGTGTCAAAGATGGTTATAAACTTGTACTCCCAAATTCTTCTATGAAGTTAAGATTTGAAGTTGCCTTTTAATATAGTAACTTTCATATGTTCTATGTTGTGTCTGTGACTAGAAAAATGATCCGCCACAGGTGACCCCCTAACAAAAATTTAGGGACCATAACATTTTCACATCCCTCATCAGTGGACTAATTAAGCATTTACTCCTCTGCTCATCCTATTCTGGTATTGTTTTAAGTGCAAATTAATCACATGTCTGTGCCTTTTCATATGTATGTGCATATATATATATATATATATATATATATATATATATATATATATATATATATATATATATACCCCTTCAGATCTATTCTATTATGCCTAAGGAAGAACCCTGAGTAGCTTGGAAAGGTCGCTATAAAATCATGTTTTTTGCAAACCATTAAAAAGTATCATATCTACAAGATTACTTGGTTTCTCTTGTTGAGAACAATCACATTTTGCTCTGCTTTTTCTGGCATTGTGAGGAATAAGAAGTACTGGGACATTGAAACGCAACCTCTGTGCAAAACACAAAAGTAT
Organism: Eleutherodactylus coqui; assembly: GCF_035609145.1. Classification (NCBI taxonomy): domain Eukaryota; kingdom Metazoa; phylum Chordata; class Amphibia; order Anura; family Eleutherodactylidae; genus Eleutherodactylus; species Eleutherodactylus coqui. The sequence goes on along the minus strand of NC_089842.1, from coordinate 49,173,093 downwards.
GTTTATACAAAGAGACACTTAGATGATTTTAAACACTGTCTTTCGAACATTAGCTCTGCTATCATGAACACATTTTTATACGCACACACCCCAGGGATAATACCATCTCCTCCCCTGATGGTAGCTCGGGACCCGACCAGACTGTAAGTTAATAACAGCACCGGTAGTAGTAATCACAGCATACAAGATTCTCTAAAGCCCCCCGCACACGGGCGGAAATTCTGCAGCGTGATTTCCCACAGAATTTCCGCCTGTAGCCACTGCCATGGGACTGCATTAAAAAACGCAATCCTTGGCAGACGGCCACGATTTATCCGCATGAAATCACACACGGAAAACAAATCGCGGCATGCTCTATTTCTGTGTGGCCCGCACAGAAATGTCACTCCCGGGGCCCCCGGCTCCGCTCTGCGCATGCGCCAACTGGCCGGCAGCCGGCACATCACAAAGCCGGAGCCGCGGGAGAAGGTAAGACCTGCACCGGTCCCTGCAGTGGTGCGGGTCGGGTCCCGCTGCGAGAATTCTCGGTGGTTATTGTAACAATCCACAGTACAAATTATCTGCAGGTCCTTTCACTCCCGGCAATCACTATTTCTACCAGTAAAACACTCACTCTTATTTCCGTTTCTTCTCAGTGAAAGGCAGTTCCATTCTCTCAGCAGCAGTACAGAGGAGTCTGGGGGTGAACGAGCCCAGGCTGAGCATCATGCTCCACACACACTCCGATCTGGTAATCTCTCCCTGCAGTGTCTGTGTAGCTGACTAACTTACTGACTTAACGACTCTCTTATTATTCTTTACAAACACACATATATATAACACCATCAAGAGACCAACTATATGATGCCATCTCTGCTTTCTTTTCTAACCAGGCGTTATAAGAAATAAGAAGAATTGGAATACTGATTCAGCACCGCTACGCAAAGCACAAACCACGTAAAGAGGCGATTATTAGACGCATTTACAACTTTGTCTTTCGGTTATTAGCACTACAATAATGGACACATGTTTACAGCATTCCTGATCATGTTTTCTGGCAGGACCCTCTAACTCTGGAAAAAGCTACTTTGTAAAACAATTGTTATATAACGCCAAAACTCATTTATTACACCAATCCGACAATATTGTTTGGTTTTATGCATGTTGGCAGAAACTTTATGACAAGTTGTCTCATGTTTTTCCTAACATCAGGTTTATGGAAGGACTTCCACAGACATTTATAGATGATGAGTTATTTCCTCCTGACAAGGTCAATTTGTTGATGATCTCATGGAGAGCGCTAGTGAACATTGTGAAACAGAAAAAGAATTTCCCAAGTATGTGCATCACAGAGATCTCAGCGTTCTCTATCTGGTAAAGAACATATTTTGTCAGGAAAAAAAACTAGAACGATAAACGTAAACACCGAGTACACGGGCTTATATAACAACCCTCGTGAAAAGCTGCAAATTGTTACGCTGGCAAGACGAATGTACCCCAGGAAGACACGCTTCTTCTTCTAAAGCTTTTGGGGAAACCACACAGGTATTGCCTCTAAAAAGTGAGTTTATTATCACACTAACTATTTCCATACATCGTGCTGACAAGATGCCTGAAAGACTACACTGCAATAGGGACCTCTAAAAAAAGTTTGTGAAAGCAACACCAAAGTCTATTTTGCGCAATGCGAGCAATGATTTAATCACAATCATAGGGGAAATCACTTTAAATATCTTAAAAGTGCAAATATCTCAAAAAAAGCTGCAAAAAATATACTAAAGTAGAAGCCTTGGTGATAAAACTCTTGCCATAAAGAAAAAGAAGCGGATGATGACTTTGCGAATCCAATAATGAGTCAGCTCGCTGGCCAATAATGGGGCATACAGAGAAAATGTACTTGGTTCCAAAACACGAGTTTAACAAGTTATGACCCATTCTTACAACCACTCCTAAGATACGTCAGTCTGCTGTTTATCATCTTAATGATGAAATTAGTGAGATTTTACAATGCGGCGACCTACCAGATGACGTGAAAAGGAAAAGATACACCGATGTGTTGCAAAGATGCTTGGTTCATGCTAAACAGGATGCAAAAGAACTAGCAACTATAAACATTGTTAGTCTGGCTGATTCTGGTCATCAACAAATGTCAAATACCGAACCTGATAAAAATACCGATATCTGCCAAATTGTAAGTCATGTCAAACAAAATTCTGAGTTTTTACTCAGTTTACAAACTGTTGGAGAACAGACATATTAGGGCCCATTTAGACACAACGATTATCGTCTTTTGAGCGATAATCGTTGGGTGTAACTGCACTGATATCGTGCAGTTTTCGTGCTGAAAGATGACGATGAGCCTTATCAGGGATTCACAGCGGGATACAGCTGATACTATTATTTCAGCTGTATCCCGCTCCCTGATGACAGCTGGGAATGAAGAACAGAGCGGTCCAGCCATGTTCTCCATACCCGACACAGAGCGCTCAGCTGTATAACAGCCGGGCGCTCTGTGCAGAAAACATCTGGATGTAGAAGACAAGCGGGGACACCCCGCTTGTCGTCTGTATCCTCCGTTCCGAGCGCTCGGCTGTATAACAGCCGGGTGCTCCGTACAGAAAACATCTGGATGCAGAAGACAAGCGGGGACAACCCACTTGTCTTCTGCATTCTCCGCTGGCTGCGCTGTAAATGACACAGCGATTATCGCTCAAAAGTCGCTTGAGCGACATCTTTTGAGCGATAACCGTTGTGTCTAAATGGGCCCTTAGAGCAAGGAAAGATAAAAGCAAATTTATTTTCAAGGGAGCTATTTTACTTGGATCTAACATGCTGGACGTGGTACGTCATACAACGCAAAGCCACAGTACGGCCAAGAAGATTTTACTGCTGGAGCACATTTATGCAGGCAATGGTTGAAATAAATGTGCCCTCTACTGTTGTGGGTAACCCCACTACTAGAGAAATTCCTCACTGTCTGAAAATGAGCTTGAATTCTACTTCTGAACTTACTACTCGACAGCGCTAAACCCAAACTTTTCCATCTGCGTCTCCCGGAATAACGTGGGCCAGTTTACCGCCTAAAAAAGGACTTAATCGCTGCTTCAAACCGCCTGGTTAACATTGTATCTTATACTAAAACGTAAATATACTAAAAATGCAAATATTTGCGTAGTGTCAGTGTCTATAAACTATATCAAGAACATATTGTAAGATTGCCGTAAGAATACTTCGAGTTATATAAACATAATTCTAATTGCCAAAGGCAATAACTACCCGTAGGTGATATCCCCTAAAATATAAATGCTTTATTATTCAAAAATAAACAAGGACAACATCAACAAATATTATAAAATAAAGGGGCAAATGGTGGTCCCAATATGGTGTGACAACAGTCATCAATCAGTAATGTGTTTGTAATTGTGCATATACACACTTAGGCTGCATTCCCACGAACGTATATTGGCTTGGTTTTCACGCCGAGCCGATATACGTCGTCCTCGTGTGCAGGGGGAGGGAGGATGGAAGAGCCAGGGGCAGGAACTGTGCTCCCGTACCCTCTCTGCCTCCTCTCCGCCCCTCTGCACTATTTGCAATGGGGAGAGGCAGGGTGGGGGCGGGGCTAATTCTCGGAACTTAGTCACGCCCCCGTCACACCTCCTTTCATTGCAAATAGTGCAGAGGGGTGGAGAGGAGGCAGAGAGGGGGCGGAAGCTCAGTTCCTGCTCCTGGCTCTTCCATCCTCCCCCCCTGCACACGAGGACGACGTATATCGGCTTGGCGTGAAAACCGAGCCGATATACGTTCGTGGGAATGCACCCTTAAACATAGGCCTGGATGGCCAACTTCCAAAAGCCTATATAGCGCTAGTTGTTGCTCCCCCTCGGGGCGCCGTAAGGTGAAATATGTCGGGGTGGCTGCACTGACCTAATTATTTCTACATAGGCTTTTGGAAGTTGGCCATCCAGGCTTATGTTTAAGTGTGTATATGCACAATTACACACACAATACTGATTTATAACTGTTGGTCACACTATATTATTACCACCATTTGCCCCTTTACTTTATAATATTTTTTGATGTTGTCTATGTATTATTGAATAATAAAGCATTTATATTTTAGGGGATATTATTACCCATGGGTATTGTTTGCCTTTGGCAATTAGAATTCTATAAACTCTATCACACGTACTGCATTTACAAGTGTTTCATTCTGTCTCATCTGAGTGTTCAATAAACCTTTGAAACTTTGCATTACTCTGATGTGTGAATTTTTATAGTAAGGCTTGAAGATAGATAATGCCAATAAAATGAATTAAAGCATGTGGATTTGTTTTGCCGGCCTTGTGGTCCAATTCGCACTTCCAATTGAAGTGCGGATGGGCTGTGGATTCCGCCAGAAAGCAGGAGTTTAAAAATAAAATGTACTGCAGATGCGCCGGCATCCTGGCTGACACTTCCGCACGCATCTGCAGACCAGGAAATAGAAGATCTGGACAGGCACTCAAAAGACCCGGACAGGTAATGCAGTGTCCTCGGCCCCGGGCAGGGTCAGATTCCACATACAGAATCCGATCCGCCCGTGGACATTGGGCCTAAGGACAACATCTGCATGGACCATGTGTTTGTCTGGGTTTCCTCCCACACTCCCAAAGAAAACATGCTAATAGATGAATTCAAAAATGGGGACAAAGCCCATTATACCTTGTGATGTACAGCGCTGCATGATATGTGTTCTAAATAAAGGTGATTATTTTTAGATGATTTTAAATTGAATACCTAGAAATATGTTTAATTATGTAATCTTCCTCACCACCTTCTGGAATATGTTTTGTACTGTACTGTATCTGCAAGGCTAATTAGACAGTGATGTAATTCTAAATGTCCTAGAAACCGACACAAGGAAATACTATTCACCTATGAATCAGAGCTGTTTTATCAGACAATAAATATATATATATATACATATATATAATTATATATACAGAACCAGGAAGAATGGAATGCTGCAGTATAAATTTAAAGGCGTTGTCCACTTCTGACAATTGTTACTTGATAAAAAAATTCCTTGACAATAACTTGATTACAAATTGTCCCCTGCTGAGATCCCGGGGATCAGTTGTAATTAGAGATGAGCGAGTATTCTCGCAAAGGCACATTATTCGAGCGAGTAGTGCCTTAGCCGAGTATCTCCCCGCTCGTCTCTAAAGATTCGGGGGCCGGCGCGGGTGACAGGTGAGTTGCAGCGGGGAGCCGGGGGAAGAGAGGGAGAGAGAGAGATCTCCCCTCCGTTCCTCCCCGCTCTCCCCCGCCGCTCCCCACCCCCCGCCGGCCCCCGAATCTTTAGAGACGAGCGGGGAGATACTCGGTTAAGGCACTACTCGCTCAAATAATGTGCCTTAGCAAGTATACTCGCTCATCTCTAGTTGTAATCTGTGGGAAAACCTGGCAAGAAAGTCCTGTACACATTCTGGCCTATATCCATGGGTTCCATTCCGGGGTTGGCGGAGAGAATAGTGAAGTCGGGATGCTGGGGATAAGGAATCCCTAGGCTGCGTTCACACGGGACGGATTTGCCTTGGAACTTGCGTACGGAATTTCTGTGCGGTGAATCCGCCTGTGGCTCCTAATTCCGGAATTAGCCAGCCATGTGCCCGAGATTTTGCAAAACTCTCGTCCACACGGGGCGGCTAATCCGTTGCGGCGAAGCCGGACGGAACTGGCGATGTGGCGTGGAATTGACAACCACAGCATGTCAATTCTTTTTTTTTTTCCGTTGTGGCCTCACTCCTCTCTATGGGGAGAGAAACCCACAACGGAATGCCGGCGGACGAACCGCTCCAAAACCCGCAGCGAAATGCAGTGGGTTTTGAAGCTGCAGCTCTCAAGCGGAAATCTCGTGTATTTTTGGTACGGCCAAGCCGCGAAATTTCCGCAGGATTTTCGTCCCGTGGAAACCCAGCCGTAGGCTGCCTTCACACAAGCTGGAAATGCTGCATAATTTCCATTTCAGGAATCGCAGTGGAAATTACGCAGCTTTTACAGTACAAGCCATGGAGGAAGAGATTTCAGAAATCCCCCTCACATGGTGCAGCAATTTTTGGCGCAACGAATCTGCAGCGTTTATATTTCTGCTGTGGACTTCAACTCTTGATATACAAGGGTTAAATCCTGCAGCAAATCCGCAGAAAAAAATGCTGCCCAAATCGAACCATTTAGGTGTGGATTTGGCCGCTGCCGTTTTCCAGTCTAACAGGTCCTGCTTTTGCACACTGCCAATAGACTCCTGGGTGGACAAAAATAGAGCATGATACGTTACTGTCCGAATGCCGCAATCCAGATGAAACTCCAGAATGGATGCCAGAAATGGAGGCCTGAACTGGATGTGAACAGACCAACCTCTGTAGCGCCACCACAGGGGAAATTAATCATTACACAGTGACTATTCAAATCAGGGGCGTTTATACAATGCAGGACAGGACGGACGTTCCTGGACGAACAGACAATCCTTGCAGCTGCTCTTCACTCCAAGAGAGAAGGGTCCAGAATAGGGAATTTTGTAATAAATTAGATTCTTCTGATAATATATTATTAAAAGATCTTTTCTAAACCAGAGCGCACCTTTAAGATACAAGGGACTTGAACACTATAGTTTTATATCTGAATATTCAACTTTCATTGCAACTTGTGAGGTTTATTATAGGACTCTATATGGTAAGTTGTGGTGAGTTCCCATGAGGATCCCCAGGAACACCCTTAGCCTAAGAGTGGCCATACACATTAGCTGTATATCAGCCGAATCCTCAACTTTCAGGGCAAGGGTCCAAAATGGAATTTGTATGAGGATCTCCCAACTCTACCCTAATGGCAGATATCAGGGTGAAGTATGCCTTGTGGTCAGCATAGCTAATTATGCTAATTAGTATGTCTCCCCATGCACAACAAGAAGGGTCTGAGTATATACAAGTACTCTATCCCTATTTGCTGATATCTGTGGGAGGGTGGCTCAACATGATTGGAGAGCTCACACCCCCTTGGGTTGGATAAGGCACTTCAGGGCTATATAAGACAGAAGTGTCTGCAGTCTAGTAATATGGCACCACTCTACCACCAGGGCTGATGGCCATGCTACATCTTTTTCTTTTTATCTTTTAACTAAGCCTAGTGGGGTATTGTCCCCTATACTAGCTATAGATGAGCCTTACAGCTCTAGGTAGCCTTTACTCTGTTTGTTTTTGGAGGTTTAGGGCTTAGACAGTGAATTATCTCTGAGCTATTTAGTTCTTACTAGAAGTCTGTGATACCAGAAGCTAAGAGTGATCCCAGGTGTAGGGCAGTTGTAGTTAGCCATATAGAACTACTTATTAGGAGTCATTTGGCATTCCAGGGATAGAAATATCTAGGTTCACGCTATCAATCCTATGTGTGTGGTTGGAATTAGAGTATCTAGGGCCTCAGGTTAATTTACCACTAGAGATGAGCGAACGTACTCGTCCGAGCTTGATGCTTGCTCGAGCATTAGGGTACTCGAGATGCTCGTTACTCGAGACGAGCACCACGCGGTACTCGAGTCAATTCCATTTCCTTCCCTGCATATTTAGCGCCATTTTCTGGGCAATAGACATGCAGGAAAGGCATTACCACTTCCTCCTGTGACGTGCCAGCCCTATGCCACCCCCCTGCAGTGAGTGGCTGGCGAGATCAAGTGACCGCCGAGTATTTAAAGCAGTCCCACCCGCTGCTCACCTCAGACACACGCTGGCAGAGATTAGGGAGGGTGCTGCTGGTGCAATAGTGAGAGTGTTGGCGTCTCCAAGAACCCCAACGGTCCTTCTTAGGGCCACATCTGACCGTGTGCATTACTGTTGTAGCTGCTGGGAGCAGTTTTGCACAAAAAAATTTTTTTTTTTCATCTCGGGCTGTGCAAGCTATAGCGTTCTCAGTCTGCAGTCAATTATACAGAGTATAGGGGCAGTACTGGTGAGGCAGGGACAGTGCTAGCGTAGAATCCTATCTAAAAGAACCCCAATGGTCCTTCGTTGGGCTACCTGTGACCGTGTGCATTTTACTGCCTTGCTGCTGGGAGTTGTAGTGCCTGACTATTACCCAGCTAGGCCTTTTTGCAGCCTTGCGTATAATTTTTTTCTGGCTGCAGTTTACGTTACATAAGCGCTGTCAGCCTCCAACTGTACGCCAATAATTCCATAATTTTTTACACCGCTCTGTGCATGCCGTCAACTTCACGCACAGCGTGCGGCGACAGCCCCTGATAAAGGGAAAGTCATATAGGCGCTATATAGCCTGTATTTTTTTTCAAAAAAAATTTAAATTAAAGCTCCTTCGTTGGGCTACCTGTGACCGTGTGCATTTTACTGCCTGGCTGCTGGGAGTTGTAGTGCCTGACTGTTACCCAGCTAGGCCTTTTTGCAGCCTTGCGTATAATTTTTTTCTGGCTGCAGTTTGCGTTACATAAGCGCTGTCAGCCTCCAACTGCACGCCAATAATTCCATAATTTTTTACACCGCTCTGTGTGTGCTGTCAACTTCACGCACAGCGTGCGGCGACAGCCCCTGATAAAGGGAAAGTCATATAGGCGCTATATAGCCTGCATTCGTTTTCAAAAAATTTTTGGGCTACCTCAGACTGTGTGCATTTTACTGCCTGGTTGCTGGAAGTTTTAGTGAATCACTAATGCACGGCTAGGCCTGCTTGCAGCCTTCCTTATTCGTTGTTTCTGCGTGCAGTTAGCGTAACATAACCGCTGTCAGCGTGAAAGTGTACGCCAATAATTCCATAATTATTCACACCGCTCTGTGTCTGCCGTCAACTTCACACACAGCGTACGGCAACAGCCTCTGAGAGAGGGAAAGTCATATAGACGCTATATAGCCTGTATTCTTTTTAAAAAAAATTTTAAAAAAAGCTCCTTCGTTGGGCTACCTCTGACCGTGTGCATTTTATTGCCTGGCTGCTGGGAGTTGTAGTGAATCGCTATTGTGCGGCTAGGCCTGTTTGCAGCCTTCCTTATTCGTTGTTTCTGCCTGGAGTTAGCGTTACAATACCGCTGTCAGCCGCCAACTGTACGCCAATAATTCCATAATTATTTACACCGCTCTGTGTCTGCTCTATTCGTAATACACCATGCTAAGGGGTAGGGGTAGGGCTATAGGACGTGGACGTGGACGCGGGCGAGGACGTGGACGCGGAGGTCCAAGTGAGGGTGTGGGCACAGGCCGAGTTCCTGGTCCAGATGAATTGCAGCCGGCTGCTGCGGAATTAGGAGAGAGGCACGTTTCTGGGGTCCCCAGCTTCATATCACAATTTTTGGGTCCACGTGGTAGACCTCTATTACAAACAGAGCAGTGTGAGCAGGTCCTGTCGTGGATGGCAGAAAATGCATCCAGCGATGTATCGACCACCCAGTCTTCTACGCCGTCCACTGCTGCAACTTTGAATCCTCTCGCTGCTGCTCCTCCTTCCTCCCACCCTCTCACTCCATGAAAATGACACATTCTGATCAGCAGACAGACTCCAAGGAACTGTACTCGGGCCCCTACCTTGATTGGGAAAAAATGGTTCCTCTCTCACCTGAGGAGTTTGTCGTGACCGATGCCCAACCTTTGGAAAGTTCCCGGGGTCCAGGTGATGAGGCTGGGGACTTCCGGCAACTGTCTCAAGAGCTTTCAGTGGGTCAGGAGGACAATGAGGATGAGACACAGTTGTCTATCTGTGAGGTAGTAGTAAGGGCAGTAAGTCCGAGGGAGGAGCGCACAAAGGATTCAGAGGAAGAGCCGCTGGACGATAAGGTGACTGACCCCACCAGGTTCGCTAAGCCAACTGAGGACAGGTCTTCAGAGGGGGAGGCAAGTGCAGCAACAGGACAGCTTGGAAGAGGCAGTGGGGTGGCCAGGGGTAGAGGCAGGGCCAGAGCGAATACTCCACCAACTGTTTCCCAAAGCACCCCCTCGCACCAAGCCACCCTGCAGAGGCCTAGGTGTTCAAAGGTGTGGATGTTTTTCAGTGAGAGCGCGGACGACCGACACACAGTGGTGTGCAACCTGTGTCGTGCCAAGATCAGCCGGGGAGCCACCAGTACCAGCCTCACCACCACCAGCATGCGCAGGCATATGATGGCCAAGCACCCCACAAGGTGGGACGAATGCCGTTCACCACCTCTGGGTCGCACCACTGCCTCTCCCCCTGTGCCCCAACCTGCCACTCAGATCCAACCCCCCTCTCAGGACACAGGCACGAGCGCCTCCCGGCCTGCACCCACACCCTCACCTCCGCTGTCCTCGGGCCCCATCCAGCAATGTCTCACAGTGCAGCGTCCAGCTGTCGCTAGCGCAAGCGTTGGAGCGCAAGCGCAAATACACCGCCACGCACCTGCATGCTCAAGCATTAAACGTGCACATTGCCAAATTGATCAGCCTGGAGATGCTGCCATACAGGCTTGTGGAAACGGAAGCTTTCAAAAACATGATGGCGGCGGTGGTCCCACGCTACTCGGTACCCAGTCGCCACTATTTTTCCCGGTGTGCCGTCCCAGCCCTACACCAGCACGTCTCCCGCAACATCAATCGTGCCCTCACCAACGCGGTTACTGGGAAGGTCCACTTAACCACGGACACGTGGACAAGTACTGGCGGGCAGGGCCACTATATCTCCCTGACGGCACATTGGGTGAATTTGGTGGAGGCTGGGACCGAGTCAGAGCTTAGAACTGCACACGTCCTACCCACACCCAGAATAGTGGGTCCTTCCTCGGTTCTGGTATCTGCGGCGGTCTATGCCACCTCCTCTAAACCCTCCCCCTCCTCCTCCTCCTACGCAACCTCTACCTCTCAATTAAGAAGCTTGAGCAGCACGTCGCCAGCAGTTGGTGTGGCGCGGCAGCACAGCGGTGGGCAAGCGTCAGCAGGCCGTGCTGAAACTACTCAGCCTAGGTGACAAGAGGCACACGGCCCCCGAGCTGTTGCAGGGTCTGACAGAGCAGACCGACCTCTGGCTTTTACCGCTGAGCCTCCAACCGGGCATGGTCGTTTGTGACAACGGCCATAACCTGGTGGCGGCTCTGCACCTCGGCAGCCTCACACATGGGCCATGCCTGGCCCACGTCTTCAATCTGGTGGTTCAGTGGTTTCTGAAAAACTACCCGCACTTATCTGACCTGCTCGGCAAGGTGCGTCGCGTCTGCGCACATTTCCGCAAGTCCAAGACGGACGCTGCCACCCTGCGGACCCTGCAACATCGGTTTAATCTGCCAGTGCACCGGCTGCTGTGCGACGTGCCCACACGGTGGAATTCTACACTCCACATGTTGGCCAGGCTGTATGAGCAACGTAGAGCAATAGTGGAATACCAACTCCAACATGGGTGGCGTAGTGGGAGTCAGCCTCTCCAATTCTTTACCGAGAAGTGGGCCTGGATGGCAGACATCTGACAGGTCCTTGGAAACTTTGAGGAGTCTACCCAGATGGTGAGCCGCGATGCTGCAATCATTAGCGTCACCATTCCTCTACTATGCCTGCTGAGAAGTTCGCTGCAAAGCATAAAGGCTGACGCTTTGCCGTCGGAACAAGAGTCGGGGGAAGAGAGTATGTCGCTTGATAGTCAGAGCACCCTCATGTCTATATCTCAGCACATTTTGGAGGAGGAGGGGGAAGAGCAGGAGGAGGAGGGGGAAGAGACAGCAGGGCCCACTGCAGAGGGTACCCATACTGCTTGCCTCCCATCTGTTCAGCGTGTATGGCCTGTGGACGAGGAGGAGGATCCTGAAAGTGATCTTCCTAGTGAGGACAGCGATGTGTTGCGTACTGGTACCCTGGCACACATGGCTGACTTCATGTTAGGCTGCCTTTCTCGTGACCCTCGCGTTAGATGCATTCTGGCCACTACGGATTACTGGGTGTACGCCCTTCTCGACCCACGGTATAAGGAGAACCTTTCCACTCTCATTCCCGAAGAGGAAAGGGGTTCGAGAGTGATGCAATACCACAGGGCCCTGGTGGACAAACTGATGGTAAACTTCCCATCTGACAGCACTAGCGGCAGAAGGCGCAGTTCCGAATGCCAAGTAGCAGGGGAGGCATGGAGATCAGGCAGCATGTACAGCGCAGGCAGGGGAACACTTTCCAAGGTGTTTGCCAGCTTTATGGCTCCCCAGCAAGACTGCGTCACCACTCCCCAGTCAAAGCTGAGTCAGAGGGAGCACTGTAAAAAGATGGTGAGGGAGTACGTAGCCGATCATACCACTGTCCTTCGTGATACCTCTGCTCCATACAACTAATGGGTGTCAAAGCCGGACACGTGGCACGAACTTGCGCTGTATGCCCTGGAGGTGCTTGCTTGCCCTGCCGCTAGTCTTGTCAGAGAGGGTGTTTAGTGCAGCTGGGGGAATCATCACAGACAAGCGTACCCGCCTGTCAACTGCCAGTGCTGCCATGCTTACACTCATAAAGATGAACAAAGCCTGGATTTCCCCAGACTTCTCTTCTCCACCGGCGGAGAGCAGCGGAACCTAAAGATTCTTTTCGCTGCAACCGCAGATAAAAGCACTCTTCTCTATCACCGGGAAAACGGGGCAATTATCTTTGACAATCTGTCTCTGACATTACTCCTCCTCCTGCTACTCCTCCTCCAGAAACAACATGTCATCGCGCTGAACGGCCAATTTTTCTGCGGCCCAAAAGGCTCATCTACATCTACCAATGTTTTTACAATTTTTCAAAGTTTCAAAGGTATTGAGACTGTAACATGAACCAATTTTTTCAACAGGGCCGCCTAGAGGCTCTGTTACAAATTAAGCAACAGTGAGCTGTATCTTTAAAAAAATGTTTATGGGTTTCACCTGCCCTCTCGGTTGATACATTTTTCAGAGGTACACTTGTACTCTTGGTACACTAATTTTTGGGGCCCATGCCTACACTCTTATCCAACTAATTTTTCTGGCCTTCGCCTACGCTCATGGTATCCCAATGTTTCAGAGGTTGGCCTACACTATTACTATAGAAATTTTACTGGGGTATGCTTGCTTATACTTCTGCCACGTAAATGTTACAGGGGTCTTCCAATACTGCTGCTACAAGAATGTTACTGGGGTCTGCCTATACTGCTGCCACTTGAATGTTACAGGGGTCTGCCTATACTGCTGCCACTTGAATGTTACAGGGGTCTGCCTATACTTCTGCCACGTAAATGTTACAGGCGTCTGCCTATACTGCTGCTACAAGAATGTTACTGGGGTCTGCCTATACTGCTGCCACTTGAATGTTACAGGGGTCTGCCTATACTTCTGCCACGTAAATGTTACAGGGGTCTGCCTATACTGCTGCCTCAAGGATGTTGCTGGGGTCTGCCTATACTGGTGCCACGTTAATTTTACAGGGGTTTGCCTATACTGCCGCCACAAGGATGCTACTGGGGTCTGCCAATACTGCTGCCACGTAAATGTTGCAGGGGTCTTCCTATACTGCTGCCACAAAGATGTTACTGGGGTCTGCCTATACTGCTGCCACGTTAATTTTACAGGGGTTTGCCTATACTGCCACCACAAGGATGTTACTGGGGTCTGCCAATACTGCTGCCACGTTAATTTTACAGGGGTTTGCCTATACTGCCGCCACAAGGATGTTACTGGGGTCTGCCAATACTGCTGCCACGTAAATGTTACAGGGGTCTGCCTATACTTCTGCTACAGAAATGCTACTGGGATCTGTCTATAGTGTTACTACAGAAAGTTACAGGGGTCTGCGTATGCCTCTGCTACAAAAACGTTACTGGGGTCTGCCTATACTGCTGCTATGTACATTTTGCAGGGCTCTGCCTATACTGCTGCCACAAGGATGTTACTGAGGTCTGCCTACACTTCTGCTACAGAAATGTTACTGGGATCTGTCTATGTTACTACAGAAATGTTCCAGGGGTCTGCGTATACTTCTGCTACAAAAAATGTTACTGGGGTCTGCCTTTACTTCTACAGAAATGCTACTGGAGTCTGCCTATACTGCTACTACAAAAATGGTACTGGGTTTTGCCTATGCTTCTGCAACATAAATGTTTCAGGGGTCTGCTTATACTGCTGCTACTGAAATGTTACAGGGGTCTGCCTATACTGCTGCTACATAAATGTTACTGGGGTCTGCCTATACTGTTACTACAGAAATGTTACTCGGCTCTGTCTATACTGTTACTACAGACATGATGCTGGGGTCTGTCTATACTGTTACTACTGAAATGTTACAAATACTGGCCTCTGCCTGTACTGCTGCTACTGAAATGTTACAGGGGTCTTCATATACTGCTGCTACACAAATGTTACTGGGGTCTGGCTTTACTTCTACAGAAATGGTACTGGGGTCTGCCTATACTGCTGCTACAAAAATGGTACCGGGGTCTGCCTATGCTTCTGCTACATAAATGTTTCAGGGGTCTGCTTATACTGCTGCTACTGAGATGTTACAGGGGTCTGCCTATACTGCTGCTACATAAATGTTACTGGGGTCTGCCTATACTGTTACTACAGAAATGTTACTCGGCTCTGTCTATACTGTTACTACAGAAATGTTGCTGGGGTCTGTCTATACTGCTACTACAGAAATGTTACTGGGGTCTCCCTAGACTTCAGCAACATAACTGTTACTGGGGTCAGCTTATACCTTTGCTACAGGAATATTACAGGGGTATACTATGGGTGCACAAAGTCTTCCAATCGCGGTGTTCTACCTATCTGGCCCCCCAAAAAAACCAGACTGACTAGGGCATGGAGTGTGGGCCGAAGCCAACTCGTATTTTCTGTCACGTTACCTCAGCTATCCGGGGCACTGTAATGGGATTTCTTTATGTACCGTCTGTGGGTTCCTGCTAGCCACCCATGCTGTGGGTGCACACAGACTTGCCATAGCGGAGTTGTACCTGCCTGGCACTTTAAAAAAAAAAAAAAGACTGACTAGGGCATGGAGTGTGGGCAGAAGCCAACATGTATTTTCTCTCACATAACCTCAGCTATCCGGGGCACTGCAATGGGATTTCTTTATGTACCGTCTGTGGGTTCCTGGGAGCCACCTATGCTGTGGGTGCACACAGACTTCCCATAGAGGTGTTTTACCTGTCTGCCCCCAAAACACTGACAGACTTGGGCAGGGTACAGAGTGCAGATGGTTTACCCCTTGCGTTGTCGATGAGGTATCCGACACCCAAACAGAATGAGTAGTGTGTGACTCGCAGCACCTTGGGCCACACAAGGTGTTTGCTGGGACAGAGGCTGACCCAAGGCCCGCTCACATACTTCCCACACCGAGTATTGCTGCATTGTGGAGATGTGTAGAAGTGCTGGGCTGACAGTTGAGTCCCCTTTATGCCCACGTTTGCAGCTCCTGACGGAGGTGGCCCAAGATTGGAATGAAGATCGAACGTCTATCCATTATCAATTCTCAACAGCATTGTGGGCTATCGCCCCCCCCCCCCTTTCAAAGAGGGTCGCTGCCTGGCCCTGCCAACCCTCTGCAGTGTGTGCCTCCGGTTCCTCCTCATTGCAGACACACTTATAAATAGACATGAGGGTGGCGTGGCATGAGGGCAGCTGAAGGCTGCGCAGGGACACTTTGGTGTGCGCTGTGGACACTGGGTCGTGTGTGTGTGTGTGTGTGTGTGGGGGTTGGGCAGCATGTGACCCAGGAGAAGAGGCAGCGGTGTGTCCCACAGGCAGTGATTGTGCTTGGTTGCAGGTAGTGTGGTGCTTAGCTAAGGTGTAGCTTACTAATGAGGGTTTGACCGAAGTAAAAATTGTTAGGGGGGGGGAGGCCCACTCTTGCCGCTATTGTGGCTTTATAGTGAGACCTGGGAACCTGAGATGCAGCCCTGCATGTTGCCCCTCGCCTGCCCTATCCGTTCCTGTGTCGTTTCCATCACTTTCGTAGGTTTTGCAGATTTTCACAAATGAAAACCTTAGCGAACATGGGTCATATACAAAAATGCTCGAGTCGCCCATTGACTTCAATGGGGTTCGCTACTCGAAACGAACTCTCAAGCATCGCGGAAAGCATTTTGGTGCTTGCTCATCTCTATTTACCACCAGTACTCATCAGTGTCATTTTACTGATGGCTGTTCCATGACCCTCTTAGTAACAGTATAACCACACTCATTGGTCTATCAAGACTCTAAAGCTGTCGCGTTTCAATCTGAGCGCTTGTCCTGATGCTCAATATTGCAAAAAAATCTATGCTGTCTTTATAACCTGACAGTCTTCTCCAGACTTATGATTTTGTCTGGGGTGTCTAATTGGGTTGAAGTGATATTACGCTTCTCCTTTGTATATATTTTGACCACCTGGTTCCTGAAGAGTTGCAGGTCCAACTGAGATGCATTGAACCTGTTCTGAAATCAATCATCCTCTCATTTTGAATACAGTTTGGTTGGTTTCTCCCACGAGGAAGAGATCATTAAACCAAGCTGTATCTGCATTCGTTTGCATCAGGTCATGATTTTGCATTGTTAAGCTAGTGCTAGTTCTGTTAAATATCTCAAACAGATTAGCTCAGATAGTTCCATCTAGGTGGGCTGATTTTCATTATGTATACTGTTTCAAGGTCCGCTTACAACCAGTCAGAATTGAATAGGATTACTTTCCTCCTTCCACAAGGTCACCCAAATTAAGAACCTGGGTTGTGGATCTTAAGGAGAGATCATTGGCTGATTTATGGTCCTTTAGTAGAGTAATGACTACGTATTGTCATGGAATATAAAGTGTTAAGTTTCAGAATGAAATAAGTGTATGTTTCTTACCTTGTATTGGACTATTGACCCTTAAATAGAAGACTAAAACCTATGCTTTGTAGTGCCAGGAACTAGGATTTTAAGATAAGAATTCAACAGACAAATTAAGCTATGTTAACAGAGAAGACACACAATTATTGCATAACTATTAGCTCAGATTAGCTCGGATAGTTCCATCTAGGTGGGCTGATTTTCATTATATATACTGTTTCAAGGTCCACTTACAACCAGTCAGAATTGAATAGGATTACTTTCCTCCTTCCACAAGGTCACCCAAATTAAGAACCTGGGTTGTGGATCTTAGGGTGCATTCACACGAACGTATATCGGCTCGGTTTTCACACCGAGCCGATATACGTCGTCCTCATCTGCAGGGGGAGGAGAATGGAAGAGCCAGGAGCAGGAACTGAGCTCCCGCCCCCTCTCTGCCTCCTCTCCACCCCTTTGCACTATTTGCAATGGGAAGAGGCGGGATGAGAACGGGGCTAATTATCAGAACTTAGCCTCGTCCCGCCCCCTTCATTGCAAATAGTGCAGAGGGGCGGAGAGGAGGCAGAGAGGGGGCGGGAGCTCAGTTCCTGCTCCTGGCTCTTCCATTCCCCCCCATGCAGATGAGGATGACGTATATCGGCTCGGCGTGAAAACCCAGCTGATATACGGTCGTGTGAATCCACCCTTAAGGAGAGATCATTGGCTGATTTATGGTCCTTTAGTAGAGTAATGACT
The DNA here is from genome assembly GCF_035609145.1 of Eleutherodactylus coqui. NCBI lineage: Eukaryota > Metazoa > Chordata > Amphibia > Anura > Eleutherodactylidae > Eleutherodactylus > Eleutherodactylus coqui. The sequence continues at coordinate 49,155,614 of NC_089842.1, read as the reverse complement.
ACGTATTGTCATGGAATATAAAGTGTTAAGTTTCAGAATGCAATAAGTGTATGTTTCTTACCTTGTATTGGACTATTGACCCTTAAATAGAAGACTAAAACCTATGCTTTATAGTGCCGGGAACTAGGATTTTAAGATAAGAAGTCAACAGACAAATTAAGCTATGTTAACAGAGAAGACACACAATTATTGCATAACTATTGTCTAATGCACCAGCAATATCCTGACTTGGGTAATTTTGTGTGTTTGAGCTTTGAGACTATTTGGTAGATGTCAATAAGTCCTAAGTATTTTCACTTTTGTAACAGTAAGTTACGTAACACTAATCTTTGTACCAGGCAACATTTGGATACGCCTTCTTCTTCTTGTATAAGAATTGGCAATGTTCACAATAAAGTAGAATTCATTGATTCTCATGGAGGTGTCTTGACATAACATGGAGTGATTTCATGCTATTGATAGATAATTGCTAGCAAAATCTCCTCATCACAGGATCATTGCGTAGCTCCGCCCCCGTCACGTGCCGATTCCAGCCAATCAGGAGGCTGGAACCGGCACACGTCATGGGGCGGAGCTACGCAATGATGCGTACAAGGGGCGGAGCCAAAACGCCGATGCTGCCGAGCAGAGCCGAAGGGAGAAGACCGGACTGCGCAAGCGCGTCTAAAAAAGCAAGAAGACACCGAAATTAGACGGAACCATGGCGACGGGGACGCTAGCAACGGAGCAGGTAAGTGAATAACTTCTGTATGGCTCATATTTAATGCACGATGTATATTACAAAGTGCATTAATATGGCCATACAGAAGTGTATACCCCACTTGCTGCCGCGAGACAACCCCTTTAATGTTTGCATGAGATTGGGAGATGCTTGCAATGTATCAATATTTGTCTAGTCACTGGTATTTGTCTAGTTCACTGGTATGTGAAAGCTTATAAGTATAAGTGTTTTGGGTGTGGTAGTCAGTTAGATTTGGAGTCTTCCATTTCTTCTGGGTTCCTTGAGTAAGAATGCCAGCCACATGGGGTATCTTCAACCCTCATGTGGTTAAGAATGGAAGAGGAAGAGCAGTTTCTGAGGATCTATATGCCAGTAAATACGAAGGAGTGAGAGCCGGAGAAGAGAGAGCGGAGAGACCAGGTTGAGATCACATTGCAGAGGTAGTATAACCAAAAGTGTCTGTGGCGTGTCCTTACACTTATCCTTCTCTGGAGATTTTCCTCATCCAGCAGCGGTGCCTGTCAGATACCTTGGCCTGCAGAACCGGTGTCATCCTGTGTTTTCCTCCCAGATCTTAAGTCTACTGTTTTGCCTGCACAGCCATCTCGTATCCTTGTGCCTTGCACTGAGTTCATGTCAAGTAAAGTTTTGCTGGGTCCGGACCATTCCCAGGGACCTAAGGTATGTTACACAAGTCTGCGGCTCATTTATTTAGCACTGAGAGTAAACGGTGGGTAACAGAACAGTAGCATCACCCCTGACAACCTTGCATCCTGTTCTCATGTTTATTGGCCATCCCTTTCCTAGGGGTGTCCAGAAGAGACGCAGCGCTGCTGTGGCGGAGGCTACGTGTGTCCGTCCGGGAGGGAGCCTGGTAAGTGCCACCATGACAAGTGTCCACTCTACCCTCCCAGCTCCTTAAGGTATGCCCTGTGTCTGGAGTCACCCTACTGGACACTGCAAAATTCCTCACTGCCTGAAAATGAACTTGAATTGTGTTTCTGAATTTACTACTTCACAGCGCACAACCCAAACTTTTCCATCTGCATCTTCCGGAATAACGTGGGTCAGTTTACTGCCTAAAAAACAACTCTACCACTGCTTCAAATCGCCTGGTTTAGGCCTCAGTCACGTGGGCGTTTTTTCGTGCGATTTGCGGATCGCATAATGGATGCGCACTCGCAAATTGCATGACAGGGGCCGACAATTCGCGGAAAAATCTGCACCTAGCAGCGTTTTCAGCGAAACAGCCCAGCGCTGCCCGCTGACCTCTGCCACAGCTGTGGCAGAGGAGAACAGCCGGCTCCATTGAAAGCAATGGGCTGCTAGCAAGCGCTGGATGAATTTTCGGGGAAGGGCTTAAAATATAAGCCCTTCCCTGAAAACCATCCTGAAAATGTGTAAAAATAAAAAAAAAAGTATACTCACCTTTTTCCTCAGCCGGAGTTTAGCAGCGTCCGGCCGGCAGTTCTCCTGAACTGCTCTCTGTAGTATTCAGCAGGCGGGGATTTAAGATCCCCGCCTGCTGAATGGGCTGCCTCTGATTAGTCACAGCCCTCACCAATCAGAGACAGCTCTCACTCACCCATTCATGAATAAATGAATGGGTGAGTGAGTGCTGCCTCTGATTGGCTGAGCGCAGGGACCAATCAGAAGCAGCTCTCAGCTGTCATTCAACAGCTGGCAGCCCATTCAGCAGGCGGGGATTTTAAATCCCCGCCTGCTGAATACTACAGAGAGCAGTTCAGGAGAACTGCCGGACGGACGCGGCTGAACTCCGCTGCAGGGAAAAGGTGAGTATACTTTTTTTTTATTTTTACACATTTTCAGGATGGTTTTCAGGGAAGGGCTTATATTTTAAGCCCTTCCCCGAAAATTCATCCAGCGCTTGCCGGCAGCCCATTGCTTTCAATGGTGCCGGCTGTATTGCCGGCTCCATTGACTTCAATGGGAGAACATTGTTCTTCTCTGCCACAGTTGTGGCACAGCTGTGGCAGAGGAGAACAATCTTAGTATATGTTCTCAATGGGGTCGGCGCTGCTGCTGCCGGCCCCATTGAGCGCATATATAGAACACAACGATTCACAGAACGCAGATAGGCGTGTTCTGCGAATCGTTGTGTCCTATAATTTATCGCACATCCGCATAAAAAACGGACATGTGCCTGCTCCCATTGGGATGCATTGGGTCTATAGATCTGCAGATCGCAAGCGCGTCTGCAGATCGGACCAAAAAACGCTCGTGTGACTGAGCCCTCACATTGTAATTTGTACTAAAATGTAAAAATATACTAAAAATGTAAATATTTGCATGGTGTGTCTATAAACTATATTAAGAATATATTCTAAGATTGCCCTAGGAGTACTCCGCGTTATATAAACATAATTCTAATTGTCAAAGGCAAAAACTACCCGTAGGTAATATCCCCTAAAATATAAATGCTTTATTATTCAAAAATAAACAAGAACAACATCAAAAAATATTATAAAATAAAGAGGCAAATGGTGGTCACAATATGGTGTGACAACAGTCATCAATCAGTAACGTGTTTGTAATTGTGCATATACACACTTAAAGATAGGCCTGTGGTCAACTTCCAAATCCTATATAGCCCTAATTGTTGTTCCCCCTGAGGACGCCATATATAGGATAGACATTTTGGTGGCAGTGACCTACGAATTTCTACTTAGGCTTTTGGAAGTTAGCCATCCAGGCTTATGTTTTAATGTGTACAAGTTGCTGCTGAGAAGTCTTTGGCTTTGTGTTCTTTTCTTGCTTCTATGGCAACGAATTTTACATCACATGAAAGCCTTATGTATCTAATATATGTTTTCAAATTGTTGTGTTTGTAGCTTAAGGCAACAGTGATCTAGGCACACGGAAAAACAAAATGGCGGAGTCTAAGGCCTCCTTCCCACGAGCGTGACGGGCTCCGCAGCGTAATATTCCGCTGTGAAGCCCGTCACGGCGCCCCCCAGAGCCCCTATACTTACCTGCGGGAGATAGCGTGAAATCGCTTCCCCGCCCACCACCGCCGCGTCACCGCTCGTCACCGCTCGTCACCGCCCACCGCTCTCGCGTCACCAGCCGTGTCACGTGACGCGGCCGGACCGCGTCATTTGGCGTCATATGACGCTCGGCGGTGGGCGGGAAAGCGTTTTTTCACGCTATCTCCCGCTGGTTACAGCGGGAGATAGCGTGAATGGACGGCTTCCATTGACTGCAATGGAAGCCGTCAGTGCGTACAGCCCGTCCTCACCCGCAGAAAATAGAGCATGCTGCGGGTGAGGACGGGAGAAATCGCGGTGCGTAATTCCGCGGTGGAATTACGCATCGTGAGCATGGAGCTATTAGGTTCAATAGAACCTAATAGCTGCGTGCAACGCAGCGGATTTTCGCCGCGAATTACGCGGCGGAAATCCGTTCGTGGGAAGGAGGCCTAAGGCGATATTCACAGCAAATGAGAGCAGAGGAGTGATAAAAGTCTTGTTTCTGCAAGGAAAGTCCGCGAAGGATATTCATGGTGATATGTCGCAGACATTTGGGGATCAATGCCCTTCATATTCTACAGTTAAGAATTGGGTTGCCAAATTTAAAATGGGCCACTTCAGCACCAATGATGAGGAACGTCCTGGACGACCGAGAGAGGTTGTTGTTCCGGAGATCGTCGATGCTGTGCACAACCTCATATTGGAGAATCGGCTAATTTCAGCTAAAGGAATAGCCAACATCATGGAGATTTCTCCTGAATGTGTTTGTGTCATTATCCATGAACATTTGAACATGAAGAAACTATCTGCAAAGTGGGTCCCCAAATGTTTGACAACAGATCAGAAAAGCATGCGAGTGAATACTTTCCGGTCCATTTGTCAGCGTTTCCAGACTGATAAGAACTTCCTGGATCGACTGATCACTATGGATGAGACCTGGATTTATTTGTATGACCCTGAAACCAAGGAGCAGTCAAAAGAGTGGAGGCACAAGGGTTCTCCTCGCCCAAAGACGTTCAGGGTGCATCAGCTACTAAGGGGATGGCGTCTGTGTTCTGGGATAAGGAGGATGTACTGCTAGTGGACTACCTTCAAAATGGTTCCACCATCAATGCAAGGTATTACATTGAACTTTTGGACCAAATGAAGGCAGCTCTGAAGGCCAAAAGGCACGGCAAGCTGTCCAAAGGAACCTTGTTCCTACAAGACAACGCCTCTGCTCACACTGCACAAGAGACCACGGCAAAACTGGTGGAGCTAGGCTTCCAGCTGGTTGACCACCCACCTTATTCACCAGATCTAGCTCCCTCCGACTATCATCTGTTTCCAAACCTGAAGAAACACCTCAAGGGTACTAAATTTCACACCATTTCTGCTATGGAGGACTGGTTTGAGGCACAACCGAAATCCTTCTTTTTGCAAGGCTTACAGAACTTGGAATACCGATGTAAGAAGTGTGTTGCCATCAGTGGAGAGTATGTGGAATAAATGTAAAGTTTTATCTTCCTATCTCGTTTCTTTCAGGGTAAAGCCAAAGACTTATCAGCAGCCTATCGTATATGCACATCAATACGCACACAATACTGATTGATGACATTACATTGACAAACAAACAATCACTGAAAACGACCATATACTTACTGACTCAGCACCACCTCAGCATGCAGTTAGCAAACTGCCAAATGAGGGAGCTAATTAGACCTGTGAGGGACACCGATGAGACAGCCACTCACACAACCTCCTAATATAGAGGGGGATGGCTGCTTGGTGTATACTCCCACACAGAGTAGATACAAAGTGCCAGATCATTCTAATATATGTAGTGCACCATACAGATTGAACCATTCTGTACTGATCTGAGTGTTCAATAAACCTTTGAAACTTTGCATTATTCTGATGTGTGAATTTTTATAGTAAGGCTTTGAGATAGATAACTCCAATAAAAGCAAAACACGAGGGTTGGGGTGGGCCAAATAACTCCAGAGTATCATAATACGTCATAAGGAGGGGTTATCACCAGGGAATGGGGTGAGTAATTCAACTATAAAAGGGGCAGGGGGCGTGTCTATCATGCTATAAAAGTGGCCGGGCACCTGCCACTTTACCGGAAGTGGGTGTTTGACGATATATGTAGACGCTCTACTACTATCATTGTTGTGTTCCATGTCATGGAAAAATTGTTAATAACTTTAGCAGGAATAAGCATACGCTCAAAAATTGTGAGCCCTAATTGGGACAAAGCCCATAATACGTAGTGATGTACAGCGCTGCATGATATGTGCTCTAAATAAAGGCGATTATTTTTAGATTGTTTTAAATTAAATACCTAGAAATATGTTTAATTATGTAATCTTCATCACCACCTTCTGGAATATGTTTTGTACTGTACTGTATCTGCAAGGCTAATTAGACAGTGATGTAATTCTAAATGTCCTAGAAACCAACACAAGGAAATACTATTCACCTATGAATCAGAGCTGTTTTATCAGACAATAAATATATATATACACATATCCCTGACCTATATATGGCTGTCTGTATAATTATATGTACAGAACCAGGAAGAATGGAATGCTGCAGTATAAATTTAAAGGCGTTGTCCACTTCGGACAATTGTTACTTGATAAAAAAAATTCCTTGACAATAAGTTGATCACAAAGTGTCCCCCTGCTGAGATCCCGGGGATCAGTTGTAATCTGTGGGAAAACCTGGCTACAAAGTCCGGTTCACAGTCAGGCCTATATCCATGGGTTCCATTCTGGGGTTGCCGGAGAGAATAGTGAAGTCGGGATGCTGGAAATGAGGAACCCTGAGGACACCTTCACACAGGCTGGAAATGCTGCGGAATTTCCATTGCAGGAATCGGAATGAAAATTCAGCAGCTTTTATAGTACAAGCCATGGGGGAAGAGATTTCAGAAATCCCCTTCACATGGTGCAGCAACTTTTGGTGCAATGAATCTGCAGTGTGTATATTTCTGCTGTGGACTTCCACCCTTGATATACAAGGGTTAAATCCTGCAGCAAATCTGCAGGAAAAAAACGCTGCCCAAATCGAACCATTTAAGTGTGGATTTGGCCGCTGCCGTTTTCCAGTGATAGGGCTCCTGCATTTGCGCACCCCCATAGACTCCTAAGGTGCCTTGGGTTGACAAAAATAGAGCATGATGCGTATATTTTCACATGTGTGAAAATTAAGCGGGAAAACGCAAAATATTAGGGAACCCATTGAAATCAATGAGCTTTATTCTCTGCATTTTGCGCAAGCGATTTTGCGCGTGCAAAAACGCACACAAAATCACCCGTCTGCACGAGCCTTAATTGCTGTGAGTTTTTCAGCGATTATGCTACGTATGAAAGAACCCTTATTGGTCTTCATGTGAGTAATGGAAGCCTATTGTTCCATCCCTATATAGTACTATATAGGGCTCTATATAGTAAGTTGTGGTGAGTTCCTATGAGGATCCCCAGGAAGATCCTTAGGCCTCAGTCACACGGGCATATTTTTTCGCGCGATTTGCGGATCACATAACGGATGCGCATCCGCAAATCGCGTGACCAGGGCTGACGATTCACCAAAAAATCTGCACCTAGCCGCGTTTATCGTTGCAGCAAAATGGCTGTCTGACCTGAGTAAAATCGCCATGCGCATCAAAATGCGCATGAATCTTGGATCGGCCAAAACTTTTTCGGAACTTTTTCGTCGTGCATGTAATCATGCTGCAGCCCACTACAAGGTGTCATAAATAACTGCTAATGAGGCCTGTTCTTCATTCTGCTTCTGGTCCGACCTGGATGTGCGTGGCACTACTGGAGATTTGATAAGATAACCTGTTGCCCCCATATTACGACCACCTTGTCCGCCTTTCATTTTATTCAAGTAATCACTTCCTAGAAGACTATGCACTCGTGCAGATGATGGGAGTACGGTGCGGCGTGCTCGCCAGCGAAAAATTGCAGCTAGTTGCAGTACATGCCTTTTGTGCGCACAATTAAATGCAGAACGCAGATAGGCGCGTTCTGCGAATCGTTGTGTCCTATAATTTATCGCACATCCGCATAAAAAACGGACATGTGACCGATCCCATTGCGAAGCATTGGGTCTATATATACGCGAATCGCATACGCAAATTGCGCGAAAAAATGCCCGTGTGACTGAGGCCTTAGCCTAAGAGTGGCCATACATATTAGACATACATCAGCCGAATCCTCAGCTTTCAGGGGAAGGGTCCAAAATGGAACGTATATGAGGACCTCCCAACTCTACCCTATCAGCAGATATCGGGGAGCGATAAGGATTGGGCAGTTGGATTACAACAAATGTCCCTTGAATTGTTGGAGAAATGGTGGACATGGGGTGGAAGTGTCCGAGGATCTCTCAATTTTGGCAGGAAGTGTTCAGGTTGCTGACAAATATATGTTACATGATTACGTATGACAATACTGTCAGCCTACCTAGCACAGTATACTGTATATATATATTTATATATATACTGATGAAGCCATCACTGTATGCGGTCATCTAAATGTTCCTCAATTGACCCAGAAAAAGTCAGAACCAGAAATAGGTAGAATACGAACTGTGCTGGAGGCAAAGTACATGTTGTAACAAGTGATATATAATATAATTGTCATGCCAACATAACAAGATGTTCAGTACCTGCCATCAAATTATGCAAAGCAGCAAAGTCCCTCCTTGGATTCCTGGCCAGCAAAGGTATATAAGTACTGTTACCCGATGGACATCTTATTGGAAAATTACATTGGAGGAAGATATGGACAAGTTGGGTATGTATTGTATTTTCCAATACTCTATTTTATACATTGGCTTATATTATATAACGTTTCCTAACTATAATAATAGAACCATCGATGCAAATATCCAACCTCTCGGCAGGTTCTTTATCAGATTTGACTTGCTTTATGAATGATACCTTGTAAGGAGCCTCATGTCAGGGACATTTTGCTATCTTCTGAATGTGTAGGGAAGTGGCTACCTTGGATAAAGTGTGACTGGTAGGGACCTTTCACAGAATTGTCACGTTTTTAACTGCGGAATGTGTTCTGCGGAAACGTCTTGCGGAATTCCTTACTTTTTTTTACCTAGACTTTAATTGCGGAATTACATCTCCGGTATGTTAGAAATCCACAACAACAATTCCACAAGACGTCCTTAATTCTGCAGCAGAAAGTTTTTCCATTCTAGAACTTTTCCTCTCCATGTGCAGTACATTTTAGAATTCTCCTCCACATGGCTTGTACTGTGAATGTTGCAGTATTTCCACAGCACAACTGCTACGGAAATGCCACAGCATTTATACTGTAGGTGTGAAGCTACTCTTAGGATGGAAATGCTGCAACATTAAGGCCTCCCACACACTTGCGATTGCGTTTTTTGTTAACGCGATTGTGAATGGGACTTTCTATTGTAAAAAAACGCAACGCACGCAACTGCGTTTTTGGTGCATTGCGTTGCGTTCTTAACATTAGAAAGTCCCATTGACAATCGCGTTAACAAAAAACGCAATCGCAAGTGTGTGGGAGCCCTTACAGTACAAGCCGTGTGGAGGAGATTTCTAAAGTCTACTTGACATGGAGCGGAAAACTTTTGAAAAACTCTACGGCTTCTAAATCCACAGCATGCCTACTGATGCTGCAGATCTGTGCAGGGGATATCAAGCCTTGAAATACAAGGGTTAAAATCCACAGCCCATCTGCTACAGAAACAATGAACTAATTCGCATTATTTAGGTGCAGATTTAGCCACTGTGGATTTCCAGCGTATTTGCTGCAGTTTTCCCACTGCGGAAAGCCCACAGCTAATTCACCGCAAGGTACCCAAAAGCCTTATCCGGATGACAATGTCCGATCTTGGTCTGTAGAAAGCAGACTGCGTTTAATCGTGTTGCATCCGTCTGATTTTTACAGCTATGTGTGATGCGATTTTCTCACACACAAAAAATGAAAGGGGGGACAATATTTTTTCTAGTATAGTTTAGCGATCCAGTGCTGCTTGCCAATTCATGTGCACTCCATTTTTTTTGCATCCATTGATTTGGATGAGCAATAGTCATCCATGAAACGGAACTAGAATAGAACATGTTGCAACTTTTTTACACAGAGCACTATTGACTATAACGGGTCCGTATACTGTCCATGTGCCGTCTGGTGCACACAAGGACAGCACACAGGTGTGAGTCACGCCAGTGTGAATAAGCCCTTAGGTTTCAGACGAGCGCATTTCAATATGTTCCGAGTTTGGGTCAGTCAACCTAGTGGTCAGGCCAGGACACATGTCTGTATTACTGATACAGAAATGTGCCTGCAATACGCTCATCTGAAACCAGCCTCCTTCACACGAGTGTATGTGTTTTTACGGTCGCCCGCATGCACCGTTAAATTGTGTGAAAAAAAGACGCGATCAAGCCCCGAGCTTAATTAGCTTTTTCTCGTCCTTCCACACGGTGACGAAAAAATACATCAAAGCTGTGTGGTCCATTAATTGAGAGTTAGAAAGGTTGATCACTTCCTATGCCACCTTCAAAACATTTCATATAAAACCCCAGAATATAGTAAATCAACTTTACTTGGCAAAAGCTATGAGATAATATTAATAAGGCTACCCCCAATATGCCACCAATTCCCACATGGCAGTTACCTGGTCGTTGGTCTTCTTATAGCCCTTCCGTCCTTGTTCTGTGTGATCAGATGTCCTACAGATTGCATTCAGCTGTAAGGTGCAACTGCATAGATGATAAATAGTCTAAGGCGGTGGTTGCTATTAACTCTTCCTTTACAGGAAAGAATGCAGCTTATAAACTGTAGTAAAATTACTACATTCAGGAGATTACATATCATGCAATACACTGCACAATGCACCATAAGCCGCAGTAAAGCCCACACCAAAATCCGCAGACCAATTGTAGATTTTGATGCAGAATTAAAAATACACACACACAAGGGCAGATATATGGAACGATCATGGCTGGGATGACTGTCGGATTTGCAAAAAGGCCCATAAGGCCACCAGAACGAGTCTTAGTTCTAGTTCATAGACGATCTATAATGTCCACATACCCTAATGAGCCATATCAGTAGGGATTGTCGTCTTGGGACAACCCCTTTAATTGATTCACACATCCACTTTAAAAAATGATACAGCAAATTGGTGGTTTTCTTATCCTAAGATACTTAATAAACTGCATTATCGTCTCCATCTCCATCATCCACAGTATTTCTTCCCCTGGTACTCTGGCTATTGGCTGGAACGGTTAAAACTGATCTGAACGTTTTGCAAGAATGCCTTCAAGACCCCGAATATGATGAGTTACTAGATATAGCCAAAAATGGGCTACCAAAACTATCATCTACCAAGATGGCTCATCGCAAACACATTGTAATTGTTGGTGCTGGAATGTCCGGACTCGCTGCAGCCAAAACATTGCAAGATGCTGGACATAAGGTAAGTTGGATATTAATTAAGATGATTGCTGTTACTTCATACTTACGCCAAATACACCATACAGTTACAATATAAGGGTGACATCATGCCAATGTCATATGCATCATGCTTTATATTTTACATGGCAGGTGACTGTGCTGGAAGCTGACAACAGAGTAGGAGGCCGTGTGAGAACATATAGAGATCCAGAGGGCTGGTATGCAGACTTGGGACCAATGCGACTGCCGGAGTCTCACAGGTATCAGTACTGCAGATTCATTTGGAGATTAGTAATTGTACAGACATGGACCCCAGATTATTTGATTGGGTACTGTAAGCAGAGTACACATAGACAAGATATGACACATTATTAGTGGCTAAAAAGTTGCCAAATATGCCAAATCTTGGGCACAAAACTTTCTTTTGTGCTATTAAATAGAGTAAATTCGTCTTTTATGAAACTTATGCACCAAAAGTCGTGATATATGAAGAATATATCGCACCTGATTTTCCAACATAACATTTTAAATATTTTTGGAGGATTTTAAAGTAAAAATGTATCTATTGTCAAAATACCCTCCATATATCAGTAGTACATGTGATTGTATATAGTATATGGGAACATTTTGTAATATAGGAGAAAGTGTGATCTCCAAGCGGCTTCAGACACCAAAAATATCTATCTAGTGTGAAACAGTAAGGGCGGCTTCAAACGAGTGTAATTCACTGACATTGCATACTAACTGCGTGCCGCCAATCGCCATGCACTGCGTACTGGCTGCATGCGTAATACTCGCCAAGATAGAACATGCTGTGATCTTTCCTGCACACGAATTTCGCGCAATATGTATGAGCAGCAACATGATAACCTATAGCAGATTGGTATATCTTATTACGTGCTCAAAAAGCACACATGTAATACGTACCACATGCCCGTGTGAAGGTGCCCTAGATACAAAATAGAGAGGAGGGGGAGGTGGGGGATGCAGCTGCAGTATTTCAATGAAACAGCATGATGGGAAGGGAGAGCAGCAGGGGCATATTCTGTTGGCTCAAGACACTCAGAAGAGGTCTTACATCGGATCAGGGAAGGCATGGCCACTCAGCAAGCAGCCAAGTCCTTTTACATTTTTTGGATTGGATGGTACATTATACGTCATGTGTTGTACAATGCCTGATGACTTTCTGTTGTCTTTAATAACATTTACACAATACTTAAAGGGATTATCTATTTGGTAGAAGGGTTCCTTAAGCCCTTCCCACGTAACGGCACGTCCTGGCAGGGAGGTACTTAGTGCAACAGGGCGTACAGTTACGCCCAGAGGATATCGCGAGATCAGAAAAGATCCCGTACTATCCGGCAGTAAGAGGGCGTTGAGAGCATGCGAAAAACACCTTTAGAATTCTGCCCGCTGTCGTCTCCCTGCTCAGATTTCAAATCCCCCGCCGTCAGCGCTGTGGAAGTAAGCTCTGTGATTGGATTGAGTGCCGGCCAATTGCAGCTGGCGCTTGATCCAATCACAGCGCTTATGCCGGAGGATGACAGAGCCGAGCAGAGAGGACTGCGGGGGAAGACAGTGGGGAGAATTCAAGCAGCTTGCCGCACCGCGCCGGGAACACAGAAATTGAAGCTGCTTTCCGTACTGCCGCCTGGGACACAGACGTCGGCTGGGAGGTGAGCATGGAGGTTTTTTTTAACCCGGTATATACTTGAGTATAGCTCGGCTTATACTCCAGTCAATATGTTTTACCAGTTTTTTGTGATAAAACTTATTGACTGGGCTTATACTCGAGTATATATGGTAACTGGTTTTTCAACCTTACCTATAAACCAAGCAACTATCAACCTGTGTAAACAGGCAGTCGTTCAGTGAATGTAGGCAAGCAGCTGAAAGAGATTCCCGCGCACTTCGCCTCCATTCTCTGTATGACTATTGCTCCTATGTGAAAGCAGAGGAGAGATAATGGATGGGTCGGCTGTTGGGTACCTTGCAAACTGTGATGAGAAGGAATAATGTAATACTACATTACTTCTGATTACTTTCACACACTCTTTGCAACTGTTCTCAACTCTGGCTAAGAGATGAGGATCCTGAATAGGGGATCCATCCTCCATTAACTCAGAAGGCCCTTATATGGTATACGACAATGGGTTTTCTAAACTAGAAAACCCTTTTATTTTGGCCACATGATGGAAAACTGTGGAATTGTCTTTCTATGATGAAAGTGGTGAATATTTGTAGAGCCATCCCATATGGTCCCAAATACTATGTGTTCTACATTACTGACACTTCTGTTACTTCTTACAGGATTGTACGTGAATACTGTAAACAGCTCGATCTGAAACTGGAGCCTTTTATTATATATGACGAAGATAATTTTTATTTCTTCAACAATATCCGACAAGTTTATAAAGAAGTGATGAAGGACCCAAATCTGTTTACATTTAATCTACAACCAGAAGAAAAAGGGAAATCAGTTTCTGAGTTATACAATAGCCTGTTAAACAAGGTATTTCCATCTTTCTTAATAGGGTGGTCATCATAAGTAGGGAGATGTCCGCTCATTCATGGACCTACGTAGAGATAGCTTGACCTTTTCCAGGCAATTAAAGTGGTCATATGGATGTTTTGTGCGTTTCCCAAGTGCTAGCAACCATGTAGAGACAAATACAAAAAACTTCTTACCAGTGGTTAAATGTAGAAAATCAATTGCTGTTGCAGTGTATTCATTCCAACCCCTCCTCTCAGAGGGCAACTGTTATTCACCTTCATGGTGGAGTTCTGGTCCAGTTCTTGTCCTCCTGATATCATCACACTTTCAGATTTCCTTATACAAATTCCTTGGTTTAGTATCATCTGCTTCCTAGTACTGTTGTATCAATTGCTAATTACATCTTTTGATTGTCACCCCGCCAACCCCCTGTCATCTCATATGGACAGTCTAGGTGCCTTCAGGTTTTGGACTTGGGTTACCCTTGTCAGGACGATCACCCTGTTTCTAGGCAAGGTTACCTTGCAATAGTGTGATAGAATGAGATTTCCCTTTCCTCCCCCTTTCACTTTCATTCTAAATAGTTTTGCTCTGCGTTACTTATCGTGTATATTCGTCCTTTTTAGGACAACTATTACATCCGACTCGGACGAGGTGTTTGGTGTAACACCTACACAGGGATGTGGGCTCTTCAGATGCTGCAATGTTATCAAGCATAAAAGTGGAAAATGTATTTAGTTATGGAACTATGAGGTGCACCAAGACCTCCTGTTGTGGGTAGTTAGAAGTAGGGGGCGCTATCTAGCAGCTATTGAAAGGGGCATCACTTTTATCCTTGCTATGGCTCCTTCTGTCTTTTTTGTACACCACAGAGTGGATATATCTATCCTGGACATTATAGAGAAGTTATCCACTCTGGTTACTGCTCATGGTACCATCCAGTATAATCTACTATACAGAATTAACACATTTGACCTGTTGATGTGCAGGTCAATCATGCGAACATACTGTCTGGGGATGCACAGAAGTTTTACATTAGGGTGCAGACCTGCTCTATTTCCAAACTGATCACTTCTGTTATTTTCAGCTCGTCGAAAAAGCTCATGGAAATTGCTCTGCACTTCTGGACGAACTTGACAGCGCTTCCAAACAGGTATTACCAGTCATTCATCACAGATACATATTACACGCCATCAACTATCAAAAGTGCTCTGTAAATAGATGATACATAGCTAAATATAAATATGAAATGATATATAGATATGATAGATAGACAGACAGATATAGACAGTACGATAGTAATTTACTTGTTTTTGCTTCTTTGAAACAGTCTTTCCTGGTTGACGAAGGACATCTAAGTGCCGGAGCTATTCAAATGCTTGGACACTACAAAAATGCCAATGGCAATTACTTCATATCACTTTATGAATCAGGACTTACTTTGATGAACAACAAAAGGTACAGTCTATGAGTTTGTTCAAGGCCTTTAACAATGCCGGTGTATCCCTCCAGCTATGATTATATGGTTGCCACAAAATAATATTTAAAGGGGCTGCCCAGTTTAGCTAGACCAGTTCCCCATACCCTATAAGGCTGGGTTCACACGGAGCGATTTTGCATATCCGCACAATGGCAAAACCGCTGAGTTTGCTCTGTCTCAACTCTCTCTTGGCAGTTCTACAATAGACAATATTTAGCACTGTAGTACCTATCCGATTATGCTATAATGTCTGCATAATAAACTCTACGTATATGGCCTGTATCCTAACACCGTTTGGGAACATGTATATCTATACTCCGCTAGTCTATATAAACACTGTATAGCTAACCCTACACATATCGAATAGTTTACTGGTATACACTCCAAAAACTACAGTATTACCCCTAGCGATTAATAGCATTACAGGCTTTCTCACACTAACATTGTGACATTTTCCTATCCACAGTTAACACTTTATCCATTTTACCAAACAAGAACCTATTGAACATCATTTCCTAAGTTTGTAGGGTTAACTTTTCCATCCCCATTACATGTGGTCCACATTATCAGTGACACAGCGCAGGTCAATGTGAGGACATTACTGCATTACACCAGCCTGTATCAAGGTCCCAGGACCTCATAATCGACAGTCCTGAAATGGACTGTGGCCTACCAGAGAGAATAGTAGCACAAGGAGTTGATAGTTTTCTGCTCCTCCATAGTCTTCAACTGTATCCTTGTCTATGTGGAAACAATTAAGTTTGTCAGGACACAGGGGGAACTCTTCAAGAGCGTCCCATTGTGCCTTGCCAGACAAAATAAAGTGCCAGAGCCTAGTCCTGGTATGATGCCATTCCTGAAAGAACCTTCTAATATGCAAGGATTGTGGAAATTGGGAAATAGCATTCGTCTTAGATCCATCTAACAAGCCACAAAAAAAAGCTAGAATGTCTCCATAAATGTGCTTGAATAAGAACGTCCTAAAAACGGTCATGGCTGAATTATCACATATTTGTTAGAAAGTTTAGATATTTTTGTAACTGCTTGCAACTTCTAAGAAACTTTTGAACTTCAGCTTGCAGAATTTTTATGGCAACGGTAGGATGTGACTTGCTAGTCATACTTTATTTAGTGTACTTGTTCCTGGGACAATTATGATAAATCTGCCACCTTGCATTCAATATTAGACTTCTGCTCTACTATACCACTATTTGGTTCTGTCTGGGTCTATTGGTTCTTGCTTCGGACACTCCATGGTAGTTATTCTATTGAGCGCTAAAAATGTGAACATGTAATTTGGATGCACACAATTTTGGGAAAGACAGAGAGACCGACCATGTTTGTAATATCCTTAGCTGAATGTGTTGTCCAAAGTTCAAAACCCTATTTTTTTTCCCACCAGGATGGATCAGATTGTTGGTGGCTTCGACCTGTTGCCCTCAGCATTGGCCAGACAACTGGGAAGTGCCATCAAACTAAATTCCCCTGTAGTCAAAGTTATGCAGAGGCACAAATCTGTGATTGTCCATTACCGTAAATCTAATTCCTCCGTTCTCACAAGCATATCTGCAGACTATGCCATCATCACCACCACCGCCAAGGCCGCCAGACGTATAGACTTCAGTCCTCCACTGAGTAATCAGAAATACAATGCTCTGAGTTTCGTTCACTATGCAAGTGCCACAAAGATTCACCTGAGCTGCAATGAGAGATTTTGGGAGAAGGACGGTATTGTCGGTGGAACAAGTATTACAGATCGACCATCTCGTAATATCTACTACCCAAGTCGTAACTCCACCAATGGAAGAGGTGTTATCCTGGGGGCATACGTTTTAGAAGATGATTCACTGTTCTTTGCATCGCTCAGTGATGAGGATTGTGTTGATATCGTTTTGAAAGACTTGTCTATCATTCATAGAATACCAAAGGAGGAGCTGAAGAAACTCTGCCCAAAGTATGTGGTGAAGAAATGGAGTTTGGATCCATATTCCATGGGAGCATTTGCTTATTTCACACCATATCAGCTTGGAGATATGTATGAAGACTTATCCAAACCAGAAGGCAGAATTTACTTTGCTGGGGAGCACGTATCATCTCCTCATGGCTGGATTGACACTGCCGCTAAGACTGGTTTGAGGGCAGCAAGAGAAATTCAGAGGGACTCCATGATGTTTCTCCATAGATAAAGTATTTGATTATATAGTAGAGATTTGCATGGCTTTAAAAATAAAATCTGATTAATAAATTGAGCAGTTTTGGTCATAGATTGCGGATAACTGGCACTAATAATTAGTGGAACATCTGCTCATCCTCTACCCCCCTAGATCCTGCAAGAGATATGAGAAAATACATAATTGGAGATAATTTGGAATGGACATATCATAAATATTGGAAAGAAAACTAGTAACCTCTTCTAAATATTTAGACAACTTTTGACAGTCCCACAAATGATGGGTCCAGTCTTCCTGGAAACCCTAGCACTTGGGGTAAAAACAGTACTTTTATTAGCAATACAACAAAAACGTTTTGGTGAATAATACAGCCTATGAGCGATCAGAAATGGCATACATTGATCAATAAGATCTTAACAGAAGAAGAAACTTGAGGCCAATCATCCCTCAAGGCTACACCATCTTTCAATTGTCATTTCACTTGTGAAGACAAGAGTCTGAGACCATCTTTTTAGTGATATTTTATAGACCATGTAAATAAACCCATTTTAAGTGATGTGTTACCATAAAATAAATCAGTTGCTCAGAACAAATGTGAAAATGTTTTTGTTTTTTTTTTGTAATTGAACATAGTAAAAACATTTGTCTTAATGGAAGTGTGTAGATAGAACATATATTATCAAAAGAAAAGCAATTATCATCCGTGATGTACAAAACACATGAAAGGTCCCTTCCAGAATTAGGTCCTTGGAGCTGAACAAAAAATTACTGGGACTGCTGGATTCAATACTAAAAAGGAGGCAAACAAACTTATTGACTATAACCATCTCCATCCAGTCATACCAGGTGACATAGTGCAGCATGCAGGGCTATTTTGTCCGGGATTTCGTACCTGAACTGTGCTGAAGGCAATGAGCTGAGCCTCTGGCACAAATGTAAATGGGCTCTGAGGGTCTTTATTTCCAAAAGAACCCTTTAGCATTAAAGGGACTATCAAGGTGTGGGGCTTTTTTTTTTTAATGAATCCAAAATAATAAAAGGAGGGATATGTACTCATCCTTTCCCTTGGTGATCCAGGGCTGCAGCTCCCACGACCCTCCCAATCTTTGGTTTTGGCTATCACCTGACCACTGCAACCAATCAGAGGTTGCAGCAGACAGGTGCCTTTCTTCTGGCATCACCACTCAGATGCTGGGTGACATGAGAGCAGGAGAATGACACCTGACTACTGCGGCCTCAGATTCGCTGTAGTGGTCAGGTGGTAGGCGTTCCTAAAGTTATATGATATGTACCCCTAATTGCCCTTGGAAAAAAAACAAACTCTCATTTGGCTACATAAATGGGAAAAACGTATGGCTGTTGGAATGCGACAATGGAAAAACTAAGACTAGTTGCTACATCCTGAAGGCCTAAAAATGATCAGTTAATATTTTCATGTAACAGGGGGGGGGTAAGAGTAAGTTTTACTGGTGGGCCCTAGGCATCCCAGTCCGACACTGAGAACTTGATGTTATGTTACTGCAGGCATTGACAAATAGACCTAGAGTGAAAGAATGGAGATGCCATTGCAGAGAGAGCATCATGTGGCATCCAGAGGGCAGAGTGTTTTTTCTTACCCTTAGATCAAGCAGTAACACTGTGAGTCGCCTTCAGTTGCCCCTGTAGCCTCACACACCAGATGCTCCCATGACAGTGTGCACTAGCCAAAAATGTCCATGTAACGGCATGCACCAGCCACAGATTCCCCATAATACCATGTGCCAGTCTCAAATGCCCACATAGTAACCGGGGGCCAGTTGGATGCAGGTTTCAGAAGGTTGATACAGGGCTCGGTAATCTGCCAGCTTGGTTCTTTACTGGATGTGGGAACTGGACACATGACCAAACAATTCGGCAACAGCCATGTCAGGGAAGTCCAAACCTGGCAGTGGTGGCATTGGTGCTGGGAACAGGTGAGCATCGGTACCTGACTCCGACAATCTGGATGGCTGTGGACACCGGTGATTATTAATTTACAGTTCATTCATTCATACAGGAATGAATAATTCTTCCTGAGCACGAAAATAGCACATATTGAACTAAATACCTTAATTACCTATTTCAATGAATGGGAGCATGGTTACAGTAAAATATACACATGCACGCGCAATTGCACAACGACCATTGTGCGAATACTCTTATGCCCATGTGACACCAGCCTAAGGCCTCATGTCCACGGGGAAAATCAGGCCCGCTACGGATTCTACATGGAGAATCTGCAGCGGGTCCCTCCTGCCCCGCAGACATGAGCGCTTAAAATAGGAATTTAAAAGAATTAACTCACCCGCAGCGGACCGGGAAGGTGTTCTCTTCCTCACGGCCGGATCTTCTTTTTCGGCCGGCGGATGAACTCGGCACGCCGGCATGCCGCGCGCATGCGCCGGGCACATCCGCCGAGCCGAAGCAAGAAAGATCCGGCCGTGATGAAGAGAAGACCCTCCCGGCCCGCTGCGGGTGAGTTAATTCTTATTTTAGAACGAAAATGGAGCATGGTCCAGATTTTTTCATGCTCCTTTTTTTTAAAAATCACTTTTATTGACCATCCGCGGGTATTTATCTACCCGCGGGTGGTCAATGCATCCCTATGGGGTGCAGATCCGCGTGCGGGAGAAGAGTTAAAATCCGCCGCGGATTTTAATTCTTCTTTTGCCCGTGGACATGAGGCCTTAGGGTGAACACCCATTTGCGTTTTTTACGCTGCGATATCGCTGCGTTTCTTTCATGCGATTGCCAATGGGACTTTCTAATGTTAAAACCGCATCGCACAAAAATTGTAAAGTACAAACTTGCGATGCGTTTTTAACATTATAAAGTCCGATTGTCAATCGCGTTAAAAAAAACGTAGCAATATCGCAGCGTTAAAAACACGCAAGTGGGTGTTTACCCTTAAAGGGGTTTTCCAGGGAAATACTATTATGAGCTCTTCTCTGTGCTGTTAGCGCTGCAAATACACAGAGGTCAGAGCTGAAGCAGCAGAAGTCTCCACGCCGACCTCTGTGTAGTGGCCGGCGCTTGTAACTGCAGGTACTGCTCGCGTTGATGTCAATGAGACCTCAGCCTGCAGTTACAAGCGCCGGCCGCTACACAGAGGTCGGCGTGGAGACTTCCGCAGTATTAGTGTATCTTGACGCCACCAGGAAGTACTGGTGGAGTCAGGTTTGACAGGGGAGTTACGCCCACTGTACGTCATTGGCTGCCGAGTTCGATGGGATGTAGGTTCTGGCAGCCCACTAAACATTGTAGGTGAAAGGATACAGCGTCCACCGCTACAGCCAGCCATCCGCAGCTGCTAGTTATTTACCCGCTGGCCGGCCAGAACGAGTTATAAGAAAATCATACTGCTCCTTCCCAGCCTGCTAGGCCATTCACCACAGAGGGGGGAGCATCAGCAGCTACGTGAAGCGGCTTCCCTAGCACTGCTGCAGCACGGAGCCCGCAGCAGCCTCACTGGACATTGCACTCACATGTCTTAGTTGGCATGCAGGTCCCCCGCTCCAGGTGCACATTGGCACATCGGGAAGGGGGTTCCCTGGCACCACTACACTCCTCTGTCTTAACGCGCAGAGCGGCCTCGGCATTAGGGAGTCCAGAGCGAGGTGAAGCAACGGCATCTCACTTTGGTAGAAGGTGCTCGGGAGCACAGCCAACACAGCGGCTGTGGTGCAGCACAGGGAGACCTAACACCACCTTGTAGGACCTTCAGATCTTGACCCAATCGGCAGCTAGGGGTGTGACAGGGGCATTCCCCCTGTCAAACCCCTTGGTTCGGGTGGCGTCAAGATACACTAATACCGACTTCCGCTGCTTCAACTCCGACCTCTGTGTATTTGCGGTGCTGACAACATGCGCCTGCTCAGCTGATCTGTTGGAGTCTCAAGCGACGAACCCCGGCCGAACAACTATTGATGGCCTATCCTGAGAATAGGTCAAGTAGAGATGAGCGAGCACGCTTGGTAAGTGCTCAGGGGGGGGGGGTCAGCGGGGGAGAGCGGAGAGGAATGGGGGGGGGGGGGAGAGATCTCCCCCCCCCCCGCGCTAACGCCCGCTGCTCCCCCGAGCACGCTCGGAGGAGAAGGCAGTTACTCGAGATGAGCGAGTATTATTCTGGAAAACCCCTTTAAGATACGCAGCAAATATGCATGTTTGCTGTGTACTGTAACAAATATATGCATAATACACAATGACAATACGCCTGTGTGAGTGAGTCCTTAGCGCTTCTTCAGATGACTGTATATGCGCAGTCTATGCCAGGTGCGCAAATGTGATATTACGCAACACAATTCGCTGAAAAGCAGCAAACATCTATACCTCATTAAGCTAAATTGCCTTTTAAATTAGGTCGGGAGTATTTTGCGCATGTATGTGAACCAGCCCTGTGTGCACAAAAAGTACAGCACTATGTGCTGATATGCGCATAAAATCAACCTCATTCACTGCGCCAATACATTGTGCTGACGCGAGTGTATTTGCGCGTATTGTTTTCTGAATAAGGCCTCATGTCCACGGGGAAATTCGGACCCACGCGGATTCCCCGTGCAGAATCCTGCAGCACTTCCCTCTTGACCCGCAGACATGAGGCCAAGAAATAGATTACACTTACCTGTTGGGACGCTGCGGGTCTCCCCTCTGTCGCGGCCGGATCTTGTTTCTTCTGCCCGGCGGATGTACCTGGCACGCCAAGAGTGTGCCGCACGCATGCATCGTGCATAATTTTTATTTTTTTTAAACTCCTGTTTGCCGCGGTCCCATGGCACAGCGCAAAACAGCTGCGTGCGTGCTGCAGATCCGGCGGCTTACATTGGCTTCAATGGAAGCCACGGGAGCCGTCCGTGTGGGAAAGCCACACAAAAATGGAGCATGCTGTGGTTGTTTTCCCGCGTGTGCTGTCTGCACGCCGGGGAAAAATGACATCCGCAGGTATTTAATTACCTGATGTTGCCCAATGATTCCCTATGGGGCGCGGATCTCACCAGAGTCCCATGCTTTTTTCAATTCTACTTATGCCGTGGACATGAGGCTCAAGTCCTTACTCACGTCTTTTTCATGTATGTAAAATACACAAAACATAGCAAATATGCCTGTAAATCTGTATTTGCTGTTTATGTTAAATCTCCATAGTCTATATTGGTGTATATTACGCGTGTAATATGCACCAAAACAGGACATGCTGCGCTTTCCTTCACGTGCATAAAAAGTGAGGAAAAAAACGCAGGTGTAAATGCCCAATAGAAATAAATGGGCTTTTAGCACTGCGTATTATGGGCGTGAAATAACGTGGGACATATCTGCCCGTGTGAGCTTGTGTGATGCGTTTTTAACATTAAAAAGTCCCATTGACATTCGTGTGAAAAAAACGCAATGTTAAAAAAACGCAAATGTGTGGGCGCCCTAACCCACCTAACGGTACGCTTGCAGAAATGCTCCCCTAACAATATGCATGCATTTTTTGCGTGTGCATTCCATGTATATTTGTGAGCGTTAAAAACATGCAGCGCGCTCCCATTGGTTTCAATAGCCAATTAAGTTTAATATGGAATATTTAAGCTGCGGAATAAGTTGGCGCTATACAAAATAACAGTATGGGCTAACTGGTGCATAATACGCACCAAAATAAGGACATGGGCACACAACAACACCTGACCACATCCACTGACATCAAAGGGTTCTATTCACAGCGTATTGCACGCACAAGTTTTTCATGCCTAATCCTTAGCGCAAATGCGTTTCTGTAAATAAGCCCCCAGAACTATCCTCAGGGCTTCTTCAGATGAGCGTGATTTTGTGCCGTTTTCATGGCCCCAAAACAGGACGAAACGAAACCATTGAGTTCAATGGTTTCGTTTTTACTATCGGGATTCTCGCCCGTTAATACTATGCGAACAGATAGGACTTGCTCTATATTTCTCACAGTGGCATTTTCCAATGTTAAAAAATCATCGCAAGTTTGTGCTTTTTTACGATTTTTGTGCGATGCATTTTTAACATTAGAAAGTCCTATTGACAATCGCGTTAAAAAAACGCAGCGATATCGCATAAAAAAAAAACCTGCAAGAAAAACGCAAGTGGGTATTCACCCTAAGTTTTTCTACCAGCAAGAAAGAGTGCAGGACCTACCTCACTGCTTATTTTTTCAAACTTACCGCAAAAGCGCAGACTTTGAATAATAAAAAAAACTGTTAATGTGTTAATACGCTCTGTAGCGGCGGGAGTATTAGAGCATGCCTCCATCTGTTTAAGCCCTTATAAACCCTGTGTAAGCCCTTATTTTCCCTATAACACACAAAACACACTTGGATACAATCTGCTTATTATATTCCACTTTCCAATCACATGCAGTTTGCTTTTTTAACACTAGAGAGCAGCAGCCCCACTGATAACCCATCATTAATCATCTAATGGGCGGGGTTGAATTACTAACTACATCCCATCAAGTGATATTAGTCATTCATTTACATAAAACACTGTGCAATCTGGTTAAAACACAAATTAAAACGATTGAGGGAGTGTAAAAACATTGCAGTCACCCCAGATGGGACTCGAACCCACAATCCCTGGCTTAGGAGGCCAGTGCCTTATCCATTAGGCCACTGGGGCTGATGGAGATTGCTGGGGAGAAGCAGCAATAGATCTATCAATAACCCTAGTGCCGATCTTCATGTTGTAGGTTGTGTTTCATACCTTCTAGCAGACTTTAGTACACTGTGGAATCTGCAGTCATACCCGCACACGGCTGTAAGGAGGAGGCAGAGGGCGGAAGCAGCGGCGACCCTCCTACTGAAGCCTACCCGTTTGCAACACTTATACAGTCAGGATGGCCGAGCGGTCTAAGGCGCTGCGTTCAGGTCGCAGTCTCCTCTGGAGGCGTGGGTTCGAATCCCACTTCTGACATCATCTTTTGCTGCGAGGCAGTAATGTCCTGAGACTGCTGATCGTTATTTCTCCTCATCTCAGCATATCAACATATATGATAGTAATAGTACAGAATAGGAGGGAGAGGTTTTGGTGATTATTATAGTGACTCACAAATAACCCTGTATATATATATTAATTATAGTGACATAAATAAAATATAAATATAGGTTATTACAAATGATCTTCCGGGTTTGCGCAAACGTTTGTGAGGTTATCCCTACCAACTGCAGTTGTTACCGGCCCCGAAACCGGACGACAGAGCGCAGTGACGTTTTTTTGCGAGAGTCTGCAAACTGTAACGGAAAGTGACGGTTTCATGGAATCTTTAGTGTTTAGTGATGAAGCTGCCTTCCAACTTTCGGGCAACAAACGTAATGTCAGAATCTGGAGGAGGGAAAACTCACCCGTCTACGTGGAGCGTATGAGTGACACCCCCAAAGTGATGTGTTCTGCGCTATATTCTGTAGGAAAAGGGGGTACTGGTGTATCTTATCTCCACCGGAAGAAAGGGTGGAGACCTGCTTTGGCCAAGGGGAGGGGGCAGGTCACGCCCCCAACAGTGGATTGGCTGTTTCCCGCACACAGCTTTTAACGTTCTGGCTGTTCAGCATGTCAGCATGTGAGGTTTCCTGGCTCACAGTCATAAACGTAACCCTCACCCTAACCCACAGTCCTTACCCTAACCCTTGGCGCTGCACCCCTCCACTACAGAGAGGATATCAGGTCCAGGGTGACAATTTGTGAGCTGCTGCATTTTGTACTCCTAATGGCTGTGTTACCTTCTGAAGACAGCATGTCAGGTGCCAGCTGTTAATCGGCCGTGGTGCCGACCCTGAGGCACACTGCCATCTTTTGCACTCTTGGCTGCTGGCACTCACCCCCGCTCTCTCTCTTGTCTGATGGGCGCTCCTGCGCTGTCAGTATGTGGTCTGCTGTGCTACATTCCTCCTCCAGCGACACTTAACAGGGTCCTGCTGTCACCATGCCTGAGTAGAAGGGCGGGAGCAACTCCGCTCCTGTTCCCCCGCTGCTGATAGTCTTACTACTGACGTCCCTCATTCACTGAAATGTTTCTTCTATGCGGTCCCATGCTGTCAATCGTCGGGGTTTATGAGGAAAGACAGCCAGGACATTGTATCAGGGGAACAGCCAATCCATTGTTGGGTGCGTGACCTGCCCCCTCCCCTTGCCCAAAGCAGGTCTCCACCCTTTCTTCCGGTGGAGATAAGATACACCAGTACCGGAAAAGTGTACAAACCCTTCTTTATCCATGAGGAAACAATCTGGGGATTTCATACCTGGGCGCTACAGATGTGGCTTCTGGCGCAGCTAGAATAGGAAATCCCAGGTTTCATCTTCCAACCACCACCACCACTCTCTGCCTCATTGTCACTCCGGAGTCAGAGGTGAGCTCAATAGGCAACATCCCACAGTGGCCCAAAGTATAACAGCGATACCGACAGCGGCCCCAAGAGTAATAGCGACACCACACAGTGTACCCCAGTATAGTAGCAGCCCCCAGAATAATAGCGACACCCCACAGTGTACCCCAGTGTAATAGCGACACCCCACAGTGTACTCCAGTGTAATAGCGACACCCCACAGTGGCCCCCAGAGTAATAGCAACATCCCGCAGCAGCCACCGTAGTAATAGCAACACCCTGCAACGGCCCCAGAAGTAATAGCGACACCCCGCAACAGCCCCCGGAGTAATAGCGACACCCCGCAACGGCCCCCGGAGTAATTGCGACACCTCGCAGCGGCCCCCAAAGTAATAGCGACACCCCACAGCGGCCCCTAGTGTAATACTGACACCCCACAGCAGCCCCCAGCATAATAGTGACACGCCCCTTCCCCGTGACCCATATACTTACCTGCTCCTCCTCTGCACGGCGTTGCTGCTGGCACTGATCCTGGTGCACACTGTGACGTCAGTGTACTGCTGGACGCCTCCTCCCCCTGCTCTCGCAGAACCAAGTAGTAGGAGACGTCGGGGGAGGGAGAAGGAGGATACCGGCTGCACACTGACGTCACAGTGTGCGCCGGGATCAGCGCTGCTAGCAGCGCAGCTGAGTGAATGCCGGCAGGGGAGCCGCTGCCCCTGCCAGTATTCACAAGTGGTGAGTGGCCGATGGCGGCACGTGCCAGCAGGGAGGGCTCTGCGTGCCGCCTCTGGCATGCGTGCCATAGGTTCCCCATCACTGCCATAGTGTAATTTATGGGGCTCAAAGGTGATGACAGTATCCTTTTACAATGTGTTGTTTATAGAGTTCCATACATTAGCTCTGCTACATCTGGTACTTGTTGCACTAACCTACTTAATAATAGATTGCAAAGAATAATGATGCATTAGGAACACTCTACAAAGTCTGAAGCACAAAGGACGACCATCGGCTGCACCTGCAGATTCTAGCAGGACAGGCCGACCAGTTACTATCTATAGGAGAGACGACTCCCACAGTGGCAGATATCGGGTAAAGAAGGATGGGACATTTAGGATTTTTAACATGTCAGAACTTTTGTTCTTATAGGAGATAGCTGCCATAAGAGGAGGGTGGCGGTCACTTATTCCCCTCATCCCACTGGGAACACACGGACCCTGTGCTGCTGTGTGCATAGATATGTGGAAGCTGGGAAGATTGGTTGTTGGCTGATTGAGCGTTTGGCCTCCAGCTATCTGTATCACCTTAAGAATATCGGAATGATTGGGGTTCTAAAGGGTGAGAGGTAAGAACCCGTCCCGGCTCATTCTTATAGTGTTCATTTAACAAACTCCATTCACTTACAGTGGAAAGAATCCACAGCGCAGGATAGGGGTGATGCGGATTTTCACATCCACCGCATGTGCCGTTTGTTGTGCAAATGGGAGAGTGTATAATGCCTCTGGGGCGCCACCATTAGAAGGGAGCATTCCTGCAGGCCATTGTCAGAGCTTTTAACAGGCCTTGTAACATGACTGGGAATATAAGCCAAAACCAGAGTCTTCTCCAGAAGGAAGCGATACCCGTGTACAGACAGACTGTTTTGCCCCTCATCAGTGTACAGTAGGTTGCTGGGTGAGAGGTCTTCGATGTGTGTTGGGAGGGGTCTAAATTTCCCAGAGAAGAAGGCATGGCCTTTTAAAGGTGCTTTTAGACAAAAAATGTTCAAACAAGTGAAAGTGAACGATAATACCCTGTTTCCCCAAAATAAGACATACCCTGAAATTAAGCCCTACCCTGATTTTTCAGGATTTTCGGGGAGGCATGAAATATAAACCCTACCCCGAAAATAAACCATAGATGCATTACATAAAAAAAGAAATGCAATACATTACCTAGTAGGCTCAGTGCAAGTCCCTCCTACTGCTCTCCAGAGCTCTGACGCACTTCTTGCAGCCCACTGAAGATCACCTCCTGGATACGGGATTCATAAATCCTACCTCTAGGAAGCGATGGCTCTGATTGGCTGAGCAGCAGTCGAAGAACCAATCACAACCATCGCGTTGTGGAGGCGGGATTTCTGAATTGGTCAGTCAATGCCGCGGCTCAGCCAATTCATAAATTCCGCCTCCACAATGCGATGGCTGGGATTGGTTCAACGAGTGCTGCATTGATTAGCCGAGCAGCAGTCGAAGAACCAATCACAGCCATCGCATTGGTTCATCAAGCACTGCATTAATTGGTTCTCAAACCCTGCTCAGCCAATCAGAGCCATCACTTCCTGAAGGCAGGATTTATGAATCCCGTAACTAGGAAGTGATCGTCTGTGGGCCAAGAAGGACTGCAAGAAGCATGCCGGAGCTCCAGGGAGCGTCGGGAGGGACCTGGACCGACTCTTCTAAGTATAATAAGACATCCCCTGAAAATAAGACCCAGCGGCTCTTTTTGGGCGAAAGTTAATATAAGACAGTCTTATTTTGGGGGAAACAATAATGGTTCACTTTTTGTTCATCGCTTATATTATGCAGGCATAAAAACCATCGTTGGCTCGTTCACTTATTGTTGATTTAACCCTTTCCAATCCAATTTGTATTCTGGTTTTCCTAGGGGGCTTACTCTTTTTCTGCCATTATACAATGGTGCTATCTGCTGGCTAAAGCCAGTACTGCATGAGGTGACATGTTGGATAGGCTCCAACAGCAGAGAGGTTGGCAATATACAGTAAGAGAACCCCGACGGACGTCTTCCAACATCGGAGCTGTACAGTCTTAAATCATAATGTCTTCAGAGGTCAGACAGTGGATTGGCAAGGGTTAAACAGCAATCGCTCAGTTCCTCTCGCTTAGGACTCCTTCACATGGGTGTATTTGTGTGCGCAATATGCAGAGCATAAAACCCATTGATATCAATGGATTTATACATGTTTTCCATGTTTGCACAGAAAGGCTATGGGAAGGGCACAAAGGCATGCGCAGACGCTCAATATGCTGCATAAGTCCATGAAAAAAAAGATCACATCTGCTACTCATAAAGCTAAATAACCATTTAAATAAGAGCGCGTTCCTCTGCTGCACGCAAATGAACATGCCCTGTGTGCGCAAAAAATACAGTAATATGCGCATAAAAAGCCTCATACATAGCGCAAACACGCGTAGTGGATGTATACTGAATAATTCTGAACAATTGTCATTTGAACGAGCCAACAAAGTATCTGTCTGTCTAAACAGGTGCCAAGAAAGCAAATGGCTAGGGGCGACTCCACTCACTTGTTCAAACAATAATCGGCTGGTCTAAAAAGGACCGCTAGTTCCTACAAGGAGAAATTGTGTAGAGAGAGATGTGCGATCATACCCATAAACTGCGTTCACATGGCCAAGAAAGTCGTGTGAGATTTGTGTGTTGCTAGATGCACAAATATGAACCCCCTTTTTTTTTTAATGGGGTCATACACATAAGCGATTTTATTCCTTAAATACAAATAACCGCTGCACTGCAACAGTCCTTACTTTTCGTGTTCTTTGGAACGCATCGCCCATGGTTTTCAATAGGACAGGAAAACACACCACATGGCGTGCGATGTGGGATTTACCATCGAAAACAATGGGAAACACTTGACAATCCTCCAACGCGGCTGAAAGCTGCATACATTTTAGAACTGATAGGAAACGGTTTTGACAGAAAAATGCCTCGCATTACAGATTAACCCTTTCCAATCCAATGTCGGGCCTGCCCCGACATCATCATTTCCCTCCACAGCTCCGATGTCGGGACAGGCCCAACACTGCAGTGCGGGAGTGCATCTGCACCCGATCATCAGACACATCGGGTGCAGATACACTCCTGCACTGGTCCTCATCGAGGACCCCCGAGGAGAAGGCAGTAAGGGTTTTTAATAGAGATGAGCGAACGTACTGGGTAGGGCCGATTTCGCAATCGAGCACCGCGATTTTCAAGTACTTCACTACTCGGGTGAAAAGTACTCGGGGGCGCTGTGGGGCGGGGCGTGGTGTGGTGGAGCGGGGGGGGGGGGGTAGCAGCGCGGAACAGGTGGGAGCTCTCTCTCTCCCCCCCACTCCCCTCTGCAACCCCCCACTCACCCACAGCGCCCCCAGGTACTTTTCACCCGAGTAGTGAAGTACTCGAAAATCGCGGTGCTCGATTGCGAAATCGGCCTTACCGAGTACGTTCGCTCATCTCTAGTTTTTAACCCTTTCTGCCTTCTCCTTTACACATTACATAGCGCTCAATTAGCGCTATGTAATGCATAGGGATTCCGGCCGGCGATCATGTGACCGTCGGTGTTACCTGACCCCCAACGGTCACATGAAGGCCGAGCCGAGAGCCTGCACCGTGGGAG
Organism: Eleutherodactylus coqui; assembly: GCF_035609145.1. Taxonomy (NCBI): domain Eukaryota; kingdom Metazoa; phylum Chordata; class Amphibia; order Anura; family Eleutherodactylidae; genus Eleutherodactylus; species Eleutherodactylus coqui. The sequence goes on along the minus strand of NC_089842.1, from coordinate 49,125,590 downwards.
GACCTGCTTACCTGCCTGGTGTTTTGCGCATTCTCCTTCTTCCTCCCGAGCCGGCGATCATGTGACCGTCAGGTGCCACCTGACCCCAGCAGTCACATGATCGCCGAGGCGGGAGGCAGAAGGAGAAAGCGGAAGACGCCGGACAGGTAAGCAGGTCCCTCCCTGCACCCTCCTGAACTCAGTTCAGGAGGGTGCAGGGAAAAGATTTTTTACTGCATCGGGGGGAAAAATGCAGAATGTCCCATCTTTGGGCGTTCCTCAGAACGCAACACCCATTGTTTTCAATGGGGCAGTAAAACACATCCTACGACATGTGATGTAAGGTCTCCCATTGAAAATAACGGCAAACACTTGCTTTCAGACACAGCAGAGGATCGCAACTGTACTGAAGTGATGGTAGGCGTTTCTGACCTAAAAACGCCTCGCACCCGCAGGGACATCGCATGTGCACGATATCGGGCTAAGTTTCACGGCCTGAGATCGCGCTCGCAGTAAGTCTAATCAGAAAAGTTGGATGTCCTGATCATGACTCTGGGTCAGTAATCCCATTAAAAGAAAACTATTCTACCATACCCCAGCTTAAAAATGGCCGATAACAGAAAACAATAGAATATAATGCAACCACACATCAAATGTTACTTTAAACAAAATAGTACTTTCTTGCTCTTTTTGGAACATCACAATAATAATTTAAAAAAAGGTAAGCATATTATAGTGATAGTAACATAGTATGTTAGGCTGAAAGAAGACAACGTCCATCTGGTTCAGCCTGTGTCCACCCCCCTTGTTGATCCAGAACAAGAGTGGGGGGGATAAAGCTAAATAAATCATAAAGTGCATGACTAATGTACAAATAGTTATATCCTAGAAGACCCCAGAAAGTGTTAAGCAGAGAGTTTTGGTGGTCCAGTTCCTGTTGGTCGCTTGTTGCTCCCATTCTCAGCAGGTTCCACCTTATGGATCCTTTTATGCTGTATAAGACTTGTGTTGTAGCTGAAGCTTTTCCCGCACTCCATACAGACATACGGCTTCTCGCCCGTGTGCGTTCTGTAATGTCTCACCAGGTTGGAGCTATTAGTGAAGCTCTTATCGCAGTAACAACAAGAATACGGCTTCTCGCCCGTGTGTATACGCTGGTGCTTCATATACGTGGCATACTGAATAAATCCTTTATCACATATAGTGCACCTGTATGGAGTCTCCCCTGTGTGTATCTTCTGGTGCACTTTAAGATTCCAGTTGTCCCTAAAGCTTTTCCCACATTCGCTGCACTGATAGGGTCGGACCCCACTGTGTGTTTTCATATGGACGTTCAGTATTCCGAGGGTCTTAAAACACTTGTTACATATACGGCATCTGAATGGCTTGTCCACTGGATGGGTACAGTGCTGGAGTGGCGCTGTGTGGGCACAGAAGCTGCTCAGTAAGGCATTGCTATTTGGGCTCTGGAAGAAGGAAAGTTTTGGTGGATAGCGCGTCTCCTTCTGCACCATCCCGGGGACACCGTGGGAGTAGTCCACGTCTTTGCAGCTGCTTGAATACTTGTAATTTGGTATATATAGACTCCCTGCATTTGCTCTTCTAAGGACAATGGATAGAAGACTTTCCTCTTCTTTCCCAGCATGCTCCTCTTTCGGGTTTTTTTCCTGTATTTGGTAGTTTTCTAGAGTAGTGTTCCTGTCTGGAGCGGTTTCGGTGAGCTCCTGTAGTGACTTATTACTATCAGGCGTGAAGTCCATCTCAGTTTTGATTTCAGTAACATTTTCATCTGCAGGGAGAAACAAGGCAAAAAGATCTAGCTTATTGGAAGGATACAACTGATTAAAAATATCAGCATCTAGGTAGACCTATACATCTCCATGGTAACAGACTACAAACAAACACTGTGTAGTCTGATGCTGCACTCACATTCCCTCCCATTTGTTCCGACTCCTTGCAAACCTATCGAAAGCATGCTTACAAAAAAAAGGTAAAATTGGAAGGTAGTAGGAGTTCAGGATTGAAAAGTTGCTCTATTTTTTTTATTTTCGATGCACTGAAGCAATAGAGAAAATAGCTGTGATGGTGGACGTGTTCCAGCATCACAATCCCTCCTTAGATAGCTGTAGATGTGCATTTTGCATATATCACTAGAAATGTTGTCGAGCCATCGACTTACCCCCTCCTGGTAGGCATGGTGTGTAGTCATCTCCCCTTCCTGGCAGATGCCTGGCTTTGGCATTCCTACTGGCCATGACAACAGCACAGAAGGTGTGCATGCTCATCTGGCCATGCTATTAAAGGGCTAATGCGCCCAAATTAGTGTTCTCCCTCCACCAGTCATATTTGATATCTGGTTATATCAGGCATCTTTCCCCAGTGAAGGGTTCCTGAGTATTGTAGTCATTTTGGTCTCACTCAAGGTGCTAATAAGTTTGTTCTGATTCTCTAGTTTCCTGACACTGGATATTCCTGACTACATTACCATTTCCATTCCCAATCCCTGCATGTTATGCTGACTACTCTACTGTCTGCTGCCTCTCTTGACTTCTAGCCTGATTCAGTGTTCAACCTATTCTCCATGACCCGACCTCTGGCTTCTTCGTTATGCTGAAGTGTGCCACCTACCCCAACCCAGATTGTCTGACTCCTGTTCACGCCCTCAGGTACCGCACCTAGGTCTAAAGTGGCATCAACTGCCACAGTACCGGGACTGCTTACTAAGTAATGGTCCGGGAACTCCACAGCAAAACCCACACCCAAACTGGTGGAGTTAAAGGGTGAAGAGAAGACCAGTGTACCTCAGCATTTGGTCCAAAGCCAAACCAGTCTGTGGCTTGGTGGATCCACATCTGCTGATCCTGACACAACTTAAGGCCCATTTACACACAACGATTATCGCTCAAAAGATGTCTTTTGAGTGACAATCGTTGTGTCATTTACAGCGCAAAATGAGTGATCACCTTGCGCTGCAAGCGGAGGATGCAGAAGACAAGCGGGGTGTCTTGTCTTCTGCATCCAGATGTTTTCTGCACGGAGCGCAGCTAGGCATTCCGTGCCAGGTATGGACAACAGAGCTGGACCGCTCTGTTCTTCATACCCAGCCTGCGATCTGGAAGCGGGATACAGCTGAGACAATAGTATCAGCTGTATCCCACTGTGAATCCCTGATAAGGCTCATTGTTGTCTTTTTAGCATGCTGAAACACAATCATCAGTGATGGCTTAACAAAAACTGCACGATGTCAGTGCAGTTACACAAAACCACTATCGCTCAAAAGACTGCTTTTGAGAAAATATTGTTGTGTCTAAATGGGCCTTTACACTAACCTTCTTCCTCCTGGTTTCTGAAAATGCACATTTTCTCTCTCTCTCTGTTTGCTGTGTGGGTGGGCTGTATCCAATCTGATGCAAGAATTGTGCTGTGTCCTCCGAATCAATCTGATGTGTCACCACTGCAGCTTCCTCCCCTCTCACAGCAGCACTGAGGAAGATGCACTGCAGCTGCATCCCCCTCCTACCCCCTGTCACTGTTTTACTCTAGACAGGTTTTTTCATGACAGATGAGATTTCTCAACATTTACAGAGAGAATGCAAGCAGTGAAAGGTAACAGATAACGAGGTGAGGAGGATGCTTTATCTCCCTGAGAATATATGTTCACTTATACTACTGATTTATGCAAAAACCTTAGGTACGCCTTAGGCTTGAGTATATATCTACCGTGCCTTCACGCCTGGCCGATATATGCTGCCCATCTGATGCACTGGTTTACAATGCATCAGTTCAGATGGGCGTATTCCCGTGGCGTAAAAGTACCCGGCCAGCCAAAATAGCGTATAGGAGCGCATTCCTGTCAGACGCTTTTACGTTGGGCAGAAAAGAAAGTTCAGGAACTATCTTCCTGGCCAGAATAAGTCGGCGGCTCCATAGACTTCTATGGGATCTATGGTAGCTGCCAGAGAAGGGAGGTGGGAGGGAGTTTAGCAGAGTGTTTGCAATGGGCGGGGGCAGGACAGGGCAGGAGCTAGTTGCTAAGCACCTTCCCCATCCCACCCCTCCTATTGCTGGCAGCCTGACAATGGGCGGTGAGAGGGGGGCGGGAGCTTAGCACACCAGCTTTTGCCCCGCCCCCTTCCCTTGCAGAGAGTTGGCGAGGCGGCAGAAAGGGGGAGACAGTTTAGCAGAGCTAAATTGTCTTTCTCCGTTCGACTGCAATCTGGGCTCGGCATATATGCGCCGGACCTGGGCCGTCTAAACGGGCGCACTAACGGCAGATTTGTGCGCCCGTTCACACGATTTTCAGTCGTGCTGTGGCCATGACACAGCCGACCGAAAATCGCTACGCTTGTGTGAATGAGCCTTTAAGGTGAAGAAGATGATATATCTCCCTGAGAATATATTTTCGTTTATACTAGTGATTTATGCAAAACCATTAGAAATGCTTTAAATGCAGCCCTTTACCTGTACATGCAGCTGGTAAGACCTCAGAAGTTACTTCAGACACTTCATCCACCTGCTTGATCCAAATGGAAAATTTGGGATTGAAAACCAGCTGACTGGCTACAAACAAACACAAACAGGTTCACTGGCAGCGGGACAATGCTGATCGGGTGTCACAACTAACTACATTCGTCATCACTGAGTTTTCTAGTACAATAACTCTAAACTTTGTATAAAGACCCAATAATACGCTTTTCAGGCGGGTCACTGCATTACATTGCATCTACTGAAATCCATAAGACATTCTTGTAAGGAATGCATGAGCCAGATACCCCCCGGAGGGAGATCTGCTTTTTGCAGATATCTTCTCTTACTTAGGCCTCATGTCCACTAGCTGGAAGTCCCAGCGCTTAGCTCGGCCCCCGTCCTGCCCTCCCATTGCAAATAGTGGTGCGGGGCAGGGAAGGGGCAGGAGCTCACTCCCTCCCCCCCCCCCCGCAGACAAGGACACCATATATCGGCTTGGCGTGCAAACTGAGCCGATATATGGTTGTCTAAATAAGCCCTAAGGCCTCATGTCCACTTGAAAAACACAATCCGTGCAGAAGCTGCCGCGGATTTGCTTTAAATGGCATTTTTTTGCATGCAGATATCCGCACACATTGCTATCTGGTCATTCTCTGTGATGGCACATATCGCGAGATTCACCGGACTCCCGCTGATGACGCGTCGGGGACGCCTCTGGGATGATGCCAATAGCTACAATGCTCCTGCACTTATTGAAAACAAAGGGTAAGGCAATTCTGCGAGGAAACAAAAATCGCTCGTGTGAATGAATCCATTCACAAGAATGGATTACATATTTGTGCGGGTTTCGTGCGCATCTCATCGCACAAAACTGGTACGAGAATATCACTCGTGTGAATAAGCCCTCTGATCATTAGGGTGCCGTCACACATATCAGAACATTCCACACCAAAATCTGTACGTCTAACATGCAGATTTTGACGCGGAATTGAAAACAGCTTAATTCTGCCAGCAATTTTGCAGCAAAATCTGTATTTAGGCATGCGGAATTAAAGAACGGAACATTCTGCAGTGTCCTGCATGTGAAGGCACTCTAAGCTTTCCACGTCACATAATATCTTGTCAGTTCGTGTAAAATAATGACCTTCACTCGTCTCAGAGGTCAGATCTTCATTACTATGGATATCCTTCTGCTCCTCCTTCTGTATTCCACCAGACTTTCCTTCTTCGTTAAGAAGTGCATCAGCTGGAAATCCTGTAATACAAACATTTAGCACTTATTAAGGCACTTTGTCCCCCCTTATCTCCCCTCCTTAAGGTGCTTTTACACAAAACGATTATCGTTCGGATTCCTGTGATCCAGCGAGAATCTGAACGACTGCCTGCTTACTGTCAATGGAGGCGGGTATGCCAGAATGATCCCCGGCTGCTCCGTCTCCATTCATTAGTGATGCTCATTTCTGTGTAAAAGCACAGGAAGGAGCATCTCTGGACGGCCTGTTGGGCATCCGTTGCCCGACAGATCATCCCATGTAAAAGCACCCTTATAAACTGCTCACCAGATAATGTTATGGGGTCTGTGAGCCAAGAACCACACTGTTTACTAGAGGTAACAGGCTGAAGCTGTCTAATGAGCCCTGTGCCCCTTCACAGTTCCACTGAATTGAAGCCTATGGGGCATTACTGTATTATTAGTGAGCTTCACTCAAGTTTAGCCAATGGAAGCCGAAGTGGTTGTAATGGTGCTCGTAAATGGAAGTTCATGAGGGTCTTGGCACCTAAACCCCCCAAATCAGATCAAATGAGGTTAAAGGTGATGTCCACATACACCATCAATTGTTTTATTGCATGCAGAATGAAACAACTTTGGAGAAGGTTTTATGTGCTTACAGTTCACATAATGCAGGCCCATGTGTCTTCATGGTAAAAGACAACAAAACCTGTGTGAAAGTGGTACTACGCTCCCCTAGAAATGTTATAGACACTTTTTGGCGCAGACAAAAATGTTTATTTTTCAGGGACTTAGCTCTGCCCCATCTCACCCCCTCCCATTGCAAATAGTGCCGAGGGGCGGAGAGGAGGCGGAGAGGGGGCGGGAGCTCAGGGCACTGCTCCCGGCTCTTCCAGCCTCCTCCCCCTGCAGAAAGGGAGGCCATATATCGGACGACGTGAATACCCAGCCGATATACGGTTGTCTGAATAAGCCCTTAGGCCCATTTAGGCACGATTATTGCTCAAAATTCGCTCAAAAGCCGTCTTTTGAGCAATAATCGTTGGGTCTAACTGCACTGACATCGTGCAGTTTTCGTTAAGCCGTCGCTGATCGTTGTCTTTCAGCATGCTGAAAGATCAGCGATCAGTTATCAGGAATTCACAGCGGGATACAGCTGATACTATTGTTTCAGCTGTATCCTGCTCCCTGAACACAGGCGGGCTATGAAGAACGCAGCGGTCCAGCTGAGTTCTTTATACCCAGCTCGGAGTGCTAGGCTGTATAACGGCCAGGCGCCCTGAGCAGAGAACAGCTGGATGCAGAAGACAGGTGGCCCTGTTTGTCTTCTGCATCCCCCGTTCGGAGCGCAAGGTGATCGCTCAACGTTTGATCACCTTCCGCTGAAGATGCACACAATGATTATTGCTCAAAAGTCGCTCAAAAAACATCTTTGGAGCGATAATCATTGTGTCTAAATGTTCCATTAGTGGTTACTGTCACTTTAAAGGGATTGTGCAGAACTTTTTCTATTGATAACCTATCCCCAGAATAGGTATCAATAGTTGATGGGTAAGGGTCTGCCGCTCAGGATGCCATACCAATTAGCTGATTCCCGACACCGTTGTCAGTACAAACAGTGCTTGAAGCAGACAGCATTGTCAGTATTGCAACAGCCCAGTTTAGTACTGCAGGCACAGCTCCTAATGAATTCAATGGGAGCTGAGCCTGTAGTATCAAACCAGGCCCCTTCAATGATGACAGCGCTATCTGCTTCCAGCGCTGACCACATTGACAGCAGGCCTGGTCAGCTGATTGGTGCAGCTCCTGAGCGGCGAACCCCTGTCGATCAAACTACTGATGACCTATCCTGAGGATAGATAAAATTGAATACTAAAAGTCCCAGAGAAACCCTTTAAGTGGTTTATAAGCCTAATGGTTACAGTCTGTAGAAGAGGTACACAGTTTGAATGGTTTCTCACACCCTTGGGCTCTTCCACATAAGCGTATGCGTCTTTACGTTCTCTCAGCCACGCTGTATATTCGCATAACCAGCCGATATTCCGCAATCAACTTCCATGCTTAATTAGCATTTTCTCGTCCATTCACATGACCGGGAGCGTCGTTTATAGCAAAAAAATATGTTGCACCCCAGAAAGCCTTCGCTCGGCATAAATCCTCATATTGCCTTCCAATGCCTACATGGAGGCACCTTTAAGCTTTTCGCAGTGTTGGATGCTGCTAAAATGTCTCCCCCTCCATTTCTTTTTCCAGCTTTCATAGGAGTCTATTGGAAGAGCCGCCGCTGTATTTCGTATAATCGCCGGCCCGTATTTCAGTCGTCTATATTCCATTTTTTACGATGCAACGTTTTTACGCGCCATATATTTGCTCATGTGAATGAATGCATTGGAGTCCAATGCCTCAGATGGTCATGTATATCGGTCAGCCATCAAAAAGCGCAGTATACGCGCTTGTGTGAATAAAGCCTCTTGGTGGGCACAGTCTGATAAACAGCAGAATACATGCCACAAACTTGTGCAATCTCTCAATATGGCCTAGAGGTCAGGTCATGCCCAAGTTGGTAGATAGCTCCTACTTGAAGCTTTGATGCTGCTATGGGCCCAAAAGAAGTTAACACTACCATAGGCCATGATGCCTAGGAACTTATGTGCCAGCTAGCCAGATACAGCATTACCTATTCCCAGAACCACCTTGCCCAACACATGCTACATATACATTGTGTGTAAGGGCCTTAACATTTTTAATTAACCACAGTGTGGCCCCTTTAAAGGGGTTATGCCAAATAATAAAGTTATCCCCATCTACAGGTTAGGGGATAACTTTATGATCAGTGGGGTCCAACCATAGGGACTTCCACCAATCCTAAGAACAAGGGTCTGCTTGGTCCCAGAGCATTGCTGCTCTATTCACTTTACTGGCAGTGCTGGAGATTGGTGAAGCGCTTAAACTCGGTAATCAACGACGCTGTCATTGAAGTGCATGGAGTAGTGACGCGCCTGTGCAGCCTCTGCTTCCATTCACTCCGGAATGGATCGGATCCCCCTTCTCGGGATCAGTGAGGATACCAGCGGTTGGACCCCCCACAGATCATAAAGTTATTACTAGAGATGAGCGAACGTACTCGGATAAGCACTACTCGTCCGAGTAATGTGCTTTATCCGAGTACCTCCCCGCTCGTCCTGAAAGATTCGGGACGCGCTGCGGAGCGGGGAGCTGCAGGGGAGAGCGGGGAGGAACGGAGGGGAGATCTTTCTCTCCTTCTCTCCCGCCCGCTCTGCCCCGCTCCCGCTGCGACTCACCTGTCAGCAGCGGAGCGCCCCGAATCTTTCAGGACGAGCGGAGAGATACTCGGATAAAGCACATTACTCGGACGAGTAGTGCTTATCCGAGTACGTTCGCTCATCTCTAGTTATTACCTATCCAATGTATAGAGAATAATTTTATAAATTGGCACAACTTCTTTAACCCTTTCCAATCCAATTTGTATTCTGGTTTTCCTAGGTGGCTTACTCTTTCTGCTGTTATACAACAGCGTTATATGCTGGCTAAAGCCAGTACTGCATGAGGTGACACGTTGGATAGGCTCCGACAGCAGAGAGGCAATATACAGTAAGAGAACTCCAACGGACGTCTTCCAACATCGGAGCTGTACAGCCTTAAATCATAATGTCTTCAGACATCAGACAGTGGATTGGAGAGGGTTAAAGCACTTCCACAGTTCATATCGTCTATATCAGGATTGCCGCCTCTTACAGAGTCCAACTCTTACATTTCACTTCAGTGAGACTTTTGTGTTTAAGTGACAAATCCTCTCCAGTCAGTAGTGCGCTGGTCTAATGCACAGCTGATCGCTAGGGATCCCGAGCTGCGGACCTCTGCTGATCTACTATTGATTGCCTACCCTGAGGATGGGCTTTAATAGTTTACAGCTGAACAACCACTTTAATCGGCATCCCCTCTATTAAGTAAAACAGGCAGCAGCGCCCCCTGGTGTACTGCAGAAGTTTCATGAAAGCAATGCATGCCTGTACTGGAGAGCCACATGTAGCTTCTTTGCTGTCTCATGTACAAGTACTTCACATCAACTATAACATGTTTTAAAGAGCCTTATACAGCAAGTAGTGACAATGGTGCCATACCCAACTCTGCTTTTATAGACCCATGTTGACCGTCTGCTTCATCAGAGAAGATGTCCTCATCATGCTTGATTCTGAATATGATATCTGGGGTGAGGACCGAGGCACCTAGTATAGCGTAAAGAGACGAGAGATGTAGTGAATGTTTATGCTGTCATTTTTCCATATATAAAAAAAAAACACTGAAAAAAATACTACATAACAAAGTCTACAATATTTTATTGGCCAAAGGTGACCCTGCAGATTCACATACTTCAACCCAGGGGTGTAAAGTGTAGCTTCTCGGCCCCAATGCAAAATCTGCAACTACACTACTTTATTTATAGTACTGGCCCCCTCATAAGAGATCTAAGGGACCCCTTAAAACTCCTGGACCCAAGTGCACCCGCATCTATTATAGTGACGTCCCTGCTTCAGTCCTAGCTATAGGGGAGCTACTGCACACAGGGGCTTTGAGCGATTAGTGGTCATGTTCGAGAATCACACATGGTTGCAACACAAATGTCATGGTTTTTATATGCATTTTTTATGGCAAACTATGTGCTTCACCTGAACAAGCTGCAGTACTGAATACTACATCACAAACCGCAGCAATACATTAAGGCCTCATGTCCACAGGGAAAATCAGATCCGCTGCGGATTTGGGCTGCGGATGCACTGTAATTGTCTTATTTTTCATGCGGGAGATCAATTGAGCTATGTGCTCTATGAGCTCCCGCATGCGTGATCCGCACTAAAATGCAGCATGTCCGTTTTTTTTCATGCTCCAGGAATTTTTTAATTACCATCTGCAGGTATTTATCTACCCGCGGGTGGTCAATGCATTCCTATGGGGCGCGGATCCACGTGCAGGAAAAACACTGCGGATTTTAATTCTTATTTTCCCTGTTGACATGAGCCCTAAGGCTTCATGTCCATGGCTAAAATAAGATTTAAAATCTGCTGCGGGTGTCCCGCATGCGTGATCCGCGCCCGATAGGGATGCATTGGACACCCGCAGGTAGTTAAATACCTGCGTATGTCATTTTCCCCTGAGACGCGGATTGCGTCTGCGGGAAAACACCCGCGGCATGCTCCATTTTAGTGCGGGTCTCCCGCGGGGACGGCTCCTGCAGGCTTCTATTGAAGCCTATGGAAGCCGTCCGGATCCGCAGAACACCTGTTCCTGAATTTCTGCTCTCCGGCGCAGTAGCCTCATGTTCCCGGGAAAGGAGGGACCCACTGCGGGATTCTGCATGGAGAATCCGCGGCTGGGCCTGATTTTCCCCGTGGACATGAGGACTAACACCATTTTTGGGTTTGCCGCACAGTAGTTGGCCGCACGCTACACTACATTCCTCATGAGCGCTGCGCGTAATAACGCCCTAACATAGATGCAATACACTCACGTTTAGTGCCGCTGTCAGTGCGATTTCCTTTATTAGCACAAACTTCCTCATCGTGCTTCATTTTAAATATAATGTCCGAACTGAGAACTGAAGCACCTGATAACACAAGAAACACAGAAAACAAAATCAGAGCTAAACTTTTTGCAACCTGTAAGGATTTGCTAATTATAATAAGACTATTGTAGTAAGCATGATAACAATGATTAAAAGGGATCTCGGCTTTGGGCAACGTTAAGGAGATTGGATGGATACAACATGGATGGGATAGTACAAGGGATGACTATTGATGGAATAGTCACCCAAAATAGTTGCTAAACTTCATGAAAAACTGTTGTTTGTGTGCTGTTACAGAGTGATTGTTCTTCACTTGCAGTTCAATTTCATGATTGTCGAACAAATTGTTGGAAGCATTCATAAATACTGGATCAATGTGTTTGGTGGTAGAGAGCACCTGCACATGAAGATGTTTGTACCACATGGGCAACAAGTGATTTTACCACAGATCGATGCGTTTTTTGCGCTGTGCTTCTCATCCGAGCGGCTCGTACAGGTGAAGCGCATGGACTGAGTGCGTTTCACCTGACCGATTACATGATCGTAAACTGAGTATTGAATACAAAAATAATTCCTTGCAGTGAGGGGAATAATATCAGTAATACAATGTATTATCATGTATACACGGGGCCCCATTTATCGATTCTGTCTGACAAGAAACCCATATCAACCAATCACAGCGCGGCTTTTATTTTTCCAGAGCAGTTTAAGAAATGAAAGCTGAGCTCTGATTGGTTGCCACTTCTACTAGACAGATTTGTTAAATGTTCCCCTGTTGGTCAAAAAAGAGTTTTTGTTGCTTATTATCCTGATATGACTGATGAACGTATAGACCAATATTGTGCGCAAAAGCAGAAACAAGCCCCAATAAAATAAAGAGCGACGTCTTACTGGTAGAAGGAAAACAAAGGCCTTTATGGTCTTCCTCCAGGCTGCTGATGTACGGCTCGTGATCCCGTCTAATCCTACAGAGGACATCAGGGTGGAGAATAGTGTATCCTGTGGACGACAGGAGATAATGATATAGCGTTACGTAGAAGATATGAAGAGATGCATGATGGGAATGTCCTTATATCCCAAAAGTACAAGAGTTCTTTAAGGGACTTTTCACATGGGACGGAATTACGCAGCCAAATCCGCAGCTGCAGAATTCTACACCAACATCTGCAGGTCTAACTGCGGATTTTGATGTCGAATTGCAGGCAGGTTTTAAGCCATTATCAATTTTGCATCCAAAATTTTGTGTAGAATCTACGGCAGCTTGCGGTGAGTCAGGCGGTCTATCGTATGAAAGTACCTTTAGGGGAGGTCCACATGCATCAGATTTCTCTGCCGAATATCCATGATGAATAGTTAGCAAAATCTCACGGTATAGGGATCCTTCACATGAGCGTATTTGCGCACAAATTTGCGTGTGCGATAAGCAAATAATAGAACCCATTGATATCAATGGGTACGTGCGCATTTCCCGCTTTTGAGTGTGCAAAAATAGGACCTGCTCTATTTTCCTATGCATTTACGCAGCAAAGATCTCCACTGAAGTCTATGGGAAGTGCACACATGTGCACTCAATGCACAATACGCAGCGCAATTCTGTGGAAAAAAAAAAACAGATCTGGACCTCATTTTGCTAAATTAATCAGCCTTTTAAATTAGGGCAGAGGTGAATTGCGTGCGCATATAAACAAGCTCCGCACGCGCAAAAGAGTACAGTATAATGCGCAGACATACATGCAAATCAACCTTGTTAATAGCTCAAATACGTTGTGCTGCAGCGTGCGCATTTGCTTGTGCGAGGGAACCCTTACATGCAGATTTTGGTGGGGATTCACAAATGATTTCACTGATCTACACTGGAAGGAGTAAAATCTGCTGTGAGAATAAGGCCTCTTTCACACGAGCGATGCGTTTTCACGTTCGGCCACATTGCGTCCAAAAATCCCGTGAAGAGAAAAAAGCTGCATCAAGTCGTGGCCATTATTTATGTTTTCTCATCCATTCACATGGGCGGCTAAAAATATACGCCACAGACCGGAAAACCCACAGTTGGCATAAATGCTCGGAATGCCTTCTAACGGCTTAATAGCGCCAGCTGTCTTCATTTCCCATCGTTGAACGCAGATAAACGCCCTCCTTTTTTTTCCCAGCGCCTCCAGCATATCTCAGCCAAAAGATAGGGCAAGACCTATCTTCTCCGGCCGCGTATAAAATCGGTTGCCGTAGTCCTATTATTCGCTCATCTAAATGAATACATTAGAAACCAATGCTTCAGATGGTCGCGATTTTTTTTTTTTATGCGGCTAAATTAGCCGCATATAAACGCTTGTGTAAATTAAGCCTAATGCAGAATCTAACGTGCTGCAGATCGTACGCTTTCTGCATCACAGGTCAATTTCCATGATGGAAATCTCAGCAGCATGTAAATGAGATTGGTAAAATGTCATCCATGTGCCTATTAGTGTGCGTCACCTTGGATTTTACCTGTGTAAGGGAAGTTTCAGACGAACGTAATTTTCCCCTCTTATGTCGCCGTGATAATCACAGCTACATAACGGGAGAAAGTGAAATTACTGATTTCAATGCATTTCAGTGGTTTCGTTTTCACTGTCGGGATTCTTGCCCGTTAATTGTATGGGCACGAAAAGATAGGACTTGCCATATCTTCCCCGCTTGTAGTATTAACTGTGCGGGGAGGATCGGGCAGGACCTATGTTTCCGCGTTTTTTTTCTCAAACTGCTGCACTGTGACGCGGTGTATCAAGACCAGCAAAGAGGAAGAAATTTCCCTTGTTCAGGTGCAGCTATGCTCAGTACCGCTCAGGGCCGCTTTCACATGTCTGAGAAAATCGAGCAAGATTTGTGCGTTTCAAGGTGCACAAATCTCGCCCTCATTCTTTTGAATGGGGTTATGCACATGAGACTTTTTTTTTCTTTTCTCCTGCATTGCAGCCTGGGAAAACATGGCGGCATCTCTGAGCAGTCCCTGAGAACATCTCGCATTGCATTGTCCATTGTTTTCAATGGGGTCGGCAAAGCATGCCACAGGGCTGCGAGGTGCACATGAGTGCAATGCGAGGTTTCCCATTGAAAACAATGGGAAACACTCCGCGATTGCTACTTCCCTGAAGAGATGCGAGGTGTTTTCAATACAGAAAACGCCTCGCATCCGCGCGGACATCGTAAATGTGACATTAGGCTAAGGCCTCATGTCCACGTGGAAAATCAGGCCTGCCACGGATTCTTCATGCAGAATCCCGCAGCGGGTCTCTCGTTTCCCGCGGACATGAGACCTAAAAAGAAGAATTTACTTACCTGTCCGGATGCTGCGGATCTGCCCTCCACCGCATCTTCTTTCTTCGGCCCGGCGGATGTGCTCAGCACGCCAGCAGCGTGCTGCGCGCATGTGCCGTGCACTCTTAATTTTTTGAACTCCTGCGCTCCCACGCCGGAGAGCAGGAATTCCGCTGCGGGTGTGCCGCGGATCCGGACGGCTTCCATAGAAGCCTGCGGGAGCCGTACCCGCGGGAGACCCACACTAAAATGGAGCATGCTCCGGTTGTTTTCCCACACTCGCAATCCGTGCCTCAGGGGAAAATAACATCCGCAGGTATTTAATTACCTGCGGGTGTCCAATGCATCCCTATGGGGCACGGATCACGCGTGCGGGTGAACCACTGCGGATCTGTTCCCGTGGACGTGCGGCCTTAGGGCTTAAACAGGTAAGTGTGATTTTGTTCGTTATCTGGCGAAACCATTGATTTTAATGGTTTCGTTTTCACTAGCGGTATTCTCAGGCGTTACTACTACGTGCGGGAAAGATTGGACAGGACCGATCTTCCCCCCTTTTTTTTTCTAACTTGTGCGCAATAGTGTGGAGTTTGAATGGTCTGGGAAGAAAAAAAACCCTGCTTCATGCGCAACTATGCTTGCCACGTGCGTGGTTGTGCATACGCCCATCTGAAGAAGCCCTTAATCCACAATAACAAACTCTAATGACTTGAGGTAGTGTGGACCAACGTTACGGGTGCCTTCACACGGGAAGTATGCGCTGCCAACTTCCCACAGCTGAAAATAGGACGCGATTACGCAGCAAATCCGCAGGAGCCAAAACCACACTTTAAGAGTGGCTTCACACGAGCGTATGCAGAATTACGCGGGCCTCAGCGCACTGAATTTGCACTATGTACAAAGCTTTGTTGTGCATGTAATGGCGCATTGTACTGTGGATGCAGGGCCTATTCATAGATTAGCCTAATGCTGCGGTCGCACAGGATGGAAATCTCGCGGAATGACCACCCTGAAAAAACGCAAGATTTCTGTGGGATGAGCGCAGCTTCAAAACCCGGGGCATCAGCTTGGCTGCCTGCATTTCCGAGAGAGAGGCTGCTGCGGAAATGAAAAAAAGAATTGACATGCCGCGTCTTTGTTTTCCACGCCGCATGTCCATTTTCGCGCGGCTTGGCCGCAGAGTGGGAACAAAATTTTTGTGAAATCTCGTCCAGTTTGCTGGCTAATCCTGGGAGTCACCTCAGACCATCATGTTGATCTATAATGTACACTAGAAACTGGCAGACATTATACCCATACCAGGGATGCACGGCAGGTCGGACATGGCGTATATTTATGTGGGGGCGCACAGAGGTGTTGAAATGCGCCGAAAATATATTAAGAGCCGTGAAGCTTATATATTACACTAGCTGATATACCCGTGCGTTGCATGGCGACTTTATGACTATCAGTCCTGGAATATACAAAGTGGGCCACAAAAATGAGCCCCGCACCGCACTGTTATGAAAGCTGTCCAAAAGAAAATCTGTGTTGCCCATAGCAACCAATCACAGCGCAGCTGTCATTTTACCTCAGAAGTATAAGAAATGGCAACCAATCACAGAGCAGCTTTTATTTTACCTCAGCAGTATAATATATAGCAACCAATCACAGCGCAGTTTTCATTTTACCTCAGCTGTATAAATGGCAACCAATCATAGCGCAGCTTTCATTTTACCTCAGCTGTATAAGAAATGGCAACCAATCACAGAGCAGCTTTTATTTTACCTGAGCAGTATAAGAAATAGCAACCAATCGCAGAGCAGCTTTCATTTTACCTCAGCAGTATAATATATAGCAACCAATAACAGCGCAGCTTTTATTTTACCTCAGCAGTATGATATATAGCAACCAATCACAGTGCAGCTTTCATTTTACCTCAGCAGTATAAGAAATGGCAACCAATCATAGCACAGCTTTCATTTTACCTCAGCACTGGGTTCACAAGGGACTGAAATCCCGCAGAAATCTCACTGAATGACCACACAGAAGTACCGCGAGATTTCCGTGGGAGAAATCCCGCGGCCTTTCTCTGCAGGTTTTGGAGCGGTTTCACCACCTGCATTCCGCTGCGGCCATCTCTCCCCATAGAGAAGAGAGAGACTGAAATGGGGAAAGAATTGACATCCGCGTCTTTGAATTCGGCACGGCGTGTCAATTTTAGCGCGGCTTGGCCGCAATGGATCAGCCACGGCGTGTGGATGAGATTTTTGCAAATCTTGTCCACTTTGCTGGCTAACCCCAGGTTAAAAAGCCACGGGCGGAATTTCCATGCAGAGAGTCTGCACGGACATTCCGCAGCAATTACACCCCGTGTGAACCCAGCCTAAAAAAATTAAAGCTGTGATTGGTTGCTATTGGCAACATGAACTACAGGAGAAGTCAGAGAGTTTTCGATTTTTCAAACTGATTTGAAGTCCCGGTCTTAATAAACTCCCCTATTGATATGGAGGACGACTATATCGCGAGGCGTCGCATCCGCTCGGTTACCTGCAGAGAGTAGCGTTGTGTGAATGTCCCTCATCACGTTGCTGTAGCGCTCCTTCTGCCAAGCATCCAGCCGGCTCCATTCCTCCTCCGAGAAGTACACGGCGACCTCCTTAAACCTCACAGAGGGCTGAAATGAAAGGAAACACGAAATAATGGAGGAAACAACGGCACCGTGGTAGAAGCCGGGCACCCAGAGAAGTAACTGTGGCACACCAACAGATCTGCACGCGCAATACGCCGTAAATAGACCCCATTGATTTCAGTGGGTCCAGTCACGTGCGTATTTTGCATCAAAGAATAAGCGTCACGCACTACTTTTCTGCGCATTTGCGCATGAGAAGAGCATATATTAAACTAAATCACTTGCGCAAAACGCAGAGAATAGAGACCATTTATTTCAATGGGTTCCTCACAAAAAAAAGGGAGGGAATTTAACAGCGTCCGAGGTTCGGAAAAGAAGGCAGCCGGCTCTATTAAAACTATTTAAAGCTAATAGCAGCCAATCAGCCGACTGACAGAATTCCGCGCTGCAGCGATTTTTCTTTTCCACGCAATACACTCGGGTGAATGGATGAAAAAACATTAATTAGATCACAGCTATTCTTCACTGTCGCAATTTTCAGTCACGTGCGGCCAGTGTGAAATCGTATACGCTCGTGTGGATGAGGCCTTAGTCGATAGTATCGGGGACTCATCAGGCGGCTGTGTGCCGCACCGATGTGAACAGGTCAGGCAGGGTAGAAAAGCCGGCGATAGTGCTCGCTTCACAGCGCTATGACAGCATGCTATCGCAAGCATATGTGGGTACAATGTGCACGTGCAAAAACGCAATTCCCATTGCAGAAATACAGAACGTAAATGAACGTGTAAACGCACCTATGCCGGTGTGACAATGGCCTTAGAACTCATTCAGAAGGGTGTGTGTATTCCGCGTAGTATGCTTGTATTTTCATGCGCACTACGCAGTGCTAAAAGCTCGTTGATTACTATCGGGCTACTCACACCTGCGTTTTTTCACACAAATAAAGCCGGCATCCTGCGTGTGCGTAAGCGCATTTGCACTGCGTATTTGTGCGATGGGCGTTGTTTTTGCACTCGCCTCGCAAATGTGCACAACATGAGCGAGCAAAAAAACCCTGCAAGCACGCTCCCATTGATATCAAATGGGCGATTAAGTTAAATTACCAGAATTACTGCGAAACTCCACAGCTTAAGGGGCGGCTTCACACGACCGTATGCGCAACTACACTTGTCGCAGCAGAGCGTAGTTGCGCAGTAACGTTTTTTTTATTTTCTCGGACCGTTCACACTCCACACAATAGCCTAGGAGTTTGAAAAAACCTGCAGGAAGGTAGGTCCTACCCTACACTGCCCAAACGTAGTATTACTAAGTGCGGCAAAGATAGGGCAAGTCCTATCTTTTTTTGCCTGCGCTATTAACGGGCGAGAATCTCGATAGTGAAAACAAAACCAATGAAATCAATGGTTTCGTTTCGTCCCATTATGAAGCCATGATAATCATGGCTGCATAACGGGACTAACACACGCCCAAGTGAAATAGCCCTAAAAAATGGCCACATGGAGGAGATTTCCTAAAACTCCTTCACATGGTACGGAAATTTACCGCAATGAATCCGCAACGATTTTGAAAAGCACTGAAGATACTAAATCCCCACCATATCTATTTATGCTGTAGAATTAACCCCTTCACATGAAAGGGTTAAAGGGCCTCTCTCATCACCTTTTAACCCCATTAACCAAGTTATGGGGCTCAAAGATGAGGGGGAAGGGGTCCGGAGCTGTTTTTTTTTTACACTCATCAGGTGCCCTATTGTAGCGCAGTCCCATAGAAGTGAACGGAAGAGCAAGCGCATGAACCCTTGTGAAAAGTCAGCATATGAGCGTGCGCTGATTTCTCTGGGGCACAGTGCAGGAACGGCTAGTAGAGAAAGTAGCTCCCCGGACTCCCTGGCCCTTCACCTTTGAGTCCCATAATGTAGTTTATAGACCTCAAATAATGATGAGAGAGGCCCATTAATCCCTTTCAGTGGCAGGTTTATAATTACCATGTCAGCACAGCAAGCCTTGGAGATTTTCTGAGATAATTCAAAGTGGCAAACGTGTACAGTGGCACAATTACTGTGTAATCTGGCCAGCATTTCAGCACTGGAGCTGTCCACAGAAATCTTCCGGGGTTTAACTGCATGGTCCAGCGAGTGCAGCAAGCCCCGAAGATTTTCTGGGCGTGTCACTAAAGGGGTTAAATCAAGCAGCAGATCCGCTACAAAAACAATTTAGGTGTGGATTTGGTCACTGCGGTTTTCCATAGTGATTTTCATAGCTGAGCAAAAAGCGAACGGACTTCATTGTCAATGAAGTGCGTTCAGCGCTGTTTGGTTCCGTCATGAGATGGAGCCATTCAGCCAGGGGATTCTTCTTTCCCGGAACAGAGCAGGAAAACTGAACCCCTGTGCGCAGATGTGAAACCACCCTTAGGCATCTTCAAATGAAAACGAGCGCAATTGCAAGCGCTTCAGAGCAACGTATGTGCGCAGTGACCGAGGCAGATGTGCACATGTATTGGCACATAGTACTATACTATATTGTTCATATGCACGTGCGCCAACCCCTGCCGTGATTTAAAAGGCTATTTAACCTAATGAGGTCCTGTAGTGTTCTTTTCTTCACGGAATTGTGCAGCGTATTGTGCATTTGCGCACCTTACATAGATTTCTATTGGTCCGTTTTTTCCAAGGGCGACATGATCAAAATACGGGGATGGTAGCCGACCCATTGAAATCAATAGGTTCTATTTTCTGTGTGTTGCACAAGCAAATTTTCCTCGCTCAAATACAGTCGCCTGAAGGAGTCCTAAGGGCGGCTGCACATGGGTGTAAGCAAATATACGCTCGCTATCGCATGACGTATATGTGCTATGCAGGGTGCGCGATCGCAGGCTATAGTGCCCATATCGATGTTCTTTACTTTCTTGCACTGACTGGATCGCTCACATCGGCGCGGTCCCGGCCGCGGCATGTTAGAGTAGGCCACCAATAAGAAATGAAAAATAGCTCCGCGCTCTTTTGGTCCAAGATGCTTGAAAAAAGCACATTACTGTGCCGAAACGCGTAGCAATATGTATCTGTAATGAAAGGATGGAAACCTACGTACGGGTTTACTGCACATCATACAAGGAGCATACCTTGGCACAAAAGAGTGCGGAGCTATTTTTCATTTCTTCTTGGTGACTTATATCCTAAGCTTCTGGTGTGCCAGCGGGTTTTTCATCTCCAGACACTTCTCCGGTTTTTGCTGGATTGTGGATAAGGACTCTCTTCAACGCCAACTTGGATGCAGGTGGGATTCCCCTAACCAGGGATACCCCACCAGGCAGCGGTTGAGTGTGATTTCACCTTTATATCCAATTACATACACAAGGCGCAATTCTAATACAGTTTTCCTCTATCTATGTTTGCGTAGGCAGGTCAGCTGAATTCGTAAGGTGGGTCAGCTGACTTGGTAGGCCCAGATGTTTTCATTTAACCCAGTGAAATCAAGCAGTTCAGTGCGCAATTTTGGGTAGACAGGGGTTTCGGTGAGCACCAAAATAAAGCATGTCACATGTTTTTCTCCGTGCTCCAAATGCGCTCAGGAAAAAAAAAAGTGTGAAGAATCGCATTGGAACCAATAGGTTCTATTTCCTACGCATTCAGAAATGCGCATGCAAAAGAACCCGTGCGCAACCGCCACTGGGGCTTATTCAGATGAGCATATATCATGAAAACCCGACCGATATACGCTGCCCTTCTCTGCAATTGGAGGAGGCGGGCCGGGCCGGGAGCTATTGCACTGAGCTCCCACCCCATCTCCGCACCACGTCACTATTTGCAATGAGAGGAGCGGGATGGAGGGGGGGAACCCTTAGACCTATATTTTGGTATGCATGTTAATTGTAGGATGGAATTTACCATGTTTTTTTCTTCTTTTGTTTGGATTTCTCTACTGTCGACTGTTGGCGCCATTGAGCTCTGGTCAGGATTCTGTATTAGAGAAAAATCAATCAATAATTCTGCTGGTGTGTCATTACGGTTGAGTTATGTATGTAGTAGATGTGACCTGCAGTCCTATGTAACGCCACAGATAACACGCAGTAACATGTTCAATAACATTAAATGTTCATTTATTGTTTACAGCAGTCTTTTATATTCATTTATTATTGTTTTTGGTATTAAAGACCATATTTATTCTCCATTAAATGTGGTTTGGTGTGCTTTGTGGAAGGTCTGAAACGAATTAATTGGATTTACATTGATTCCTAAGGAAATAATTACCTCGAGTAGCAACGGTTTCAGGTAAAGCTGATTCCTTTCAGGCGAATTACCAACGTTAGTAGAGGCTTTACTGCGGCAAAAGGGTGTATGGATCAGGCCCGGGAAGATGAGCCTACTTCATATGTGGCAGGTGCTTGCAGAAATACAATATACTGCAGCAATCGCAGGGATGATGAGTACCGCCATATCTGTAAAAGTTCAGTCGATTTAAATTGCATATTTATCCTGCACAGCGAAGACTTTCAGAAAGAAAACAATACATCACACCAGAATTATGCTTTTTTTTGGTCACCCCATCTCTAAGAACATTTTTTTTTATTAGAAAACTAACAAAGTTGTATGTAACTCCAAATGGTGCCACTAGAAACTACAAGTCATCCCGCAAAAAACAAGGCTGCACAAGCTCATCTATGGAAAAATAAAAAGGCTATGGTGGTTATAAGATGGCGATAGAAAGCAATTTAAAAATAAGTAGTACAACAAGAAAAAATGTATAGATTTGGTCGTAATCCTACTGAGCCACGGAATAAAGTTAACTTTTGTACGCTGTAGAACAAAACCTCCCCAAAAATAGCAAAATTGCATTTTTTCCCCATTTCTCCCCACTTAGGTAAGATTCACAGGGGCGTATTTGTGTGCGTAAAATTTGCATGTGCAATACACAGAAAATAGTAACCATTGATTTTAATTGGGTCTTTCATATGTGCATAACTTCCTGCGCATTACGGTCCTGCAAAAAAAACATGCTCTATTTTCCTGCAGTCCCCATAGAAGTCACAAGGGAGGCACAAAGCTGCATACGCAAAAAAAACATTGTACATTCGGCAAAAAAAACGCACTTATGCGTGCACAAATACAAATATGTACGCTCCTGTGAAGCCCGCCTAAGGGTGACTACCCACTAAAGTTTTTTTCACTGCGTTTTCACTGTTAAAATCGCGGTAAATTGCGATTTTGCGCGATCGCGATTTTAACATTACAAGTCCCATAGACCCCTGCAGAAAAAAAAAACGCTGCGAATTTCGCAGTGAAAAAAAAAAACTGTGGTGGGTAGTCACCCTTAGGCTGGATTCAGACGACCGTATATCGGCTGGGTTTTCACGCCGAGCCGATATACGTCGTCCTCATCTGCAGGGGGGAGATGGAAGAGCCAGGAGCAGGAACTGAGCTCCCGCCCCCTCTCTGCCTCCTCTCCACCCCCTCTCTGCCCCTCTGCACTATTTGCAATGAAAGGGGTGGGACGGGGGTGGGACTAAGTGATGACAATTAGCCCCGCCCCCATCCCGCCTCTCTCCATTGCAAATAGTGCAGAGGGGCGGAGAGGAGGCAGAGAGGGGGCGGGAGCTCAGAGCACTGCTTCCGGCTCTTCCAGGCTCCCCCCCCCCTGCAGAGAGAGACGACGTATATCGGCTCAGCGTGAAAACCAAGCCGATATACGTTCGTGTGAATGCACCCTAAGGCTGGATTCAGACGAACGTATATCGGCTGGGTTTTCATGCCTGGAAGAGCCAGGAGCAGTGCTCTGAGCTCCCGCCCCCTCTCTGCCTCCTCTCCGCCCCTCTGCACTATTTGCAATGAGGAGAGGTGGGGCAGGGCTAATTCTCAAAACCTAGCCCCACCCCATCCTGCCTCCTTTCATTGCAAATAGTGCAGAGGGGCAGAGAGGGGGCGGAGAGGAGGCAGAGAGGGGGCGGGAGCTCAGTTCCTGCTCCTGGCTCTTCCATCCTCCTCCCCCCCCCCCCCCCCGTGCAGTTGAGGACACCGTATATCGGCTTGGCGTGAAAACCCAGACATTTAAACATTAGACATTTTAAAAAGTTTTTCAGTACATTAAATAGTATCATTGAAAAATATACAACTTGTCCTGCGGGAGAAAAAAAAAACAGGTGGCTATATAGATGGAAAAGTAAAGAAGTTACAACTCTTGAAAGCGGAGTGGAAAAAAGTTTCCGCATACATTTTTCATATCAAAAATGGATCAGTGTATTAAAATGTATACCGCACATATGATTAAAAAACGTGTTTAGATGCAGTTTTTCCTGTACATTTCTGTGAATGTTCTGTATTACATAGGCCACCTGCACACGGGCGGAAATCCCGCGGCGGTATTTCCCGCGGGATTTCCGCCACTGAAAGTTTGCATAGGAGTGCATTACAATACGCACTCCTATGCAGACGGCCGCGGTTTGGCCGTGCGAAATCTCGCGCGGCAAACAAACCGCGGCATGTCCTATTTTTGTGCGGGGCACGCACTCACCCGGCCGCCGGCTCCGGTCTGCGCATGCACCGGCTGCGCGGCAGCCGGCACATAAAAGAGCCGGGGCCGCCAGGCGCGGGTGAGTACGCGCTCGTCCCTGCAGGCTCTCGGGTCAGGTCCCGCGGCAAGAATTCTCGCTGCTGGATCCGACCCGCTCGTCTGCAGGCGGCCATAATGTATTATCACTTTGATCAACATGTTTGCAAATACTTTACAGACTTGTAATAATCTGAAGTCTCTGATCAGACACACAGCTAAATTGGGAATTCTGCTGGATTCCAGTTTCCCCACAGCAGTGCCTTATGGGAGGTCAGATGGCCGGGCCGCGGTCAGAGCAGAGCGATCACATCACTAACACATACGGTTTCCTGCAGAGTTCTCACATTGGCAGTGAATGGAGCAGAACGACCTGCAGCACAAGTTAAGGCCGGATTCACACAACTGTATTTGCGTACAATAGATGGTCAATAGATCCATTGATTTCAATAGGTTCGGACACCGGCGTGCACGCGCAATTCTGTTGTGCAAAAAAAAAAAATGCAGCATGCTCTATTTTTTTCTGCACGTTTGCGCAGGGAAATAGAACATATGGAACTAATTACACTAATTGGCCATTTAAATAGCGGGGACCGCAGTTGCATGGTTTTTTAAATGCAAAAACCTGCATGGAAAGGACAGAAAAAAAACTTGCAAAAACACAACACATGATGGGCAAATATGTGGCGCAAATGTGTGTAAAGGAGTATACGCCCGTGTAAGCAGATTTGCGCGCACCTGAGTACTGCGTTTTACAGGAATGCACAATGCTTTCTTCTGCACATATTGGCGTAGTTCACTGTACTGTTTGCCCCCACAAGGTATGTTCAGTTGCGCGTGCACAAATACAGCAGTGTTACAAGTAGTTACAAAGTTTCTCAACTTTTTGTCTCTATTTTTCCTGTAAAACGTTCTTTAGTCCGGTGTAAAGTTAAACCTGCGGGGTCCTCTACAAAAAGGGGCGCGGGACCCCACAAAGCTCATTTATACTACCCCATCCTCTTATGCAGCAGCAGGCATTGTGATCCCTTTCCAGTACCAGGGACAGATGCCAGCCTCTGCACCCTGTGGCTATGCCAACACTACTGTGGCCAGTTTAGGGGCAGTCGGTGCAGAGGATCAGGACTTGCAGACCATCTCATCTGGTCCTGGCATTGAGAGGTCAGTCCACTGCTTGGGCCATATCTGTCATCTCCAGTAATGTAAGCCAAGGACACCCCTGCCATAAATAATCCCAATTCATGGGCACCCCTGAGAGAAGTGACAGCATGTCCAGTGTCCTACTTACCCTTCCCTCCGTACAGCTGTTAGATTATGCCTGACAGCCCAGGGGCTCCTGCTGTGAAGGACACCCCCGTCCTGGGATTAGCCTGTCAGCGCACTGGACTACAGTGAAACAAAAGGCAGACATGCAGAAGACTACAACTCCCGGCGTGCTACGCGCTTCAAAATGCGCGAACTTTATTACAGCGGGCAACAGGCTTTCAGAACGGCGACGAGGAGATGTGGTGCGCATGCGCAGTTAAACAGCTTCTGCTAATCGGAGTAACTAGCTATGCGGGGGCTTCTGGGCTTCTGTTGCCTACCAGTTGTGTGTAGTTATGGTAACCTGCTGCTAGTTAACCCGTGGAGGCTGCAGTCACTGACTGAGGGGAGAGGTTCATGGAAGTTCCTATGTTCTGCATTGTGACAGCAGGGAGAGAGGAAATGGTCTGCAGAAAGGCCCCTTCACACGAGAGGAAGTCTTTGCACCCGCCTGAGCGTAGCAATTTTGGCAAAATGACCAATGCTTTTTTGCACAGGCATCAACGCACTGTACTGTACCGTTTCTGCCCACAAGGCATGATTATTTGCGCACGCGTCAAACAAAGACACCAATTGAAATGGCTAATTAGTCTTAGGGGTAATTCACACGACCGCAAGTTTACCGCGTATTACGCCCATATGATCGGTAGCTCGCAGGCAATCAATTACACTCACATTAGCGTGGCGGAACTGCGTAATATGCGAGCGCAAAAAAGAACGCAGCATGTTCTATTTTGCTGCGTATATACGTGAGACATTGCCCATTGTTCGGCATTGGCATGTATATACGCGCGTCCATATGCAAACAGGTGTACTGCGCATCATGCTCAGTACAATTACCGTACACGGCCATATGCGCGGTCACAGCCGGGTCCACAGCTTTAGAGGCCGGAGCCCTGCAGTGTTTCACACCTACGGGCGTATGAGCCCGGCCTTAAGGCCTCATGCCCACGGGCAAAATTGAATTGTGGAATCCGGGCAGATGTCATTTTATCCCGGCGTGCGGATCAAACGCGCAGGATAAACATCGCAGCATGCTCTATTTTGTGCGGATTCCTGCATGGACGGCTTCTGTTGAAGTCAATGGAAGTTGTCCAATCCGCGGCACAGCTGCACCTGACACTGTGGACGTGCCGTGGATCCGCGGGAAAGCAGGAGATTTAAAAAGCAAAAAATGCACTGCGCATGCACGAGGCACGCTCCACAGTGCAGAGGAAAAGAAGATCCGGCTGGAACGGAGAAGACCTGCACCGCATCCGGACAGATGAGAAAGCGTCCATGGCGGCGTGCACGGATGGAATCTGCACGTGCCTGTGGACATGAGGCCTTATTAGTTGCAGGTGTGCTTTTTTTCAAGCAGAATTGCGCAGTGTTATACGCATCTCATTGTGTATTGCACATGTATTTGCGCCCCCCCCCCCCCCCACTGACTTATCTGGGTGACCTTGGTGCGCAAAAACGCAGAAAAATAGAGCATGCTGTATTTTTTTTTTTTACGTGACCAAAATGTGTGCCCAAAATATGGAAATGTGAACGAACCCAACGGTACGTTGTGCGCAGTTACGTAAATACATGTCTATAGGTTTGTGGCGTATTTGTATTTAAAGGGGGACTCCAGATTTAGTAAACTAAGCTTATTTGTTATGCAACAAAGAGTTATGCGATTTTCTAACATACTTTGCATAACATATCATTTTTTCTCTGTTTTCAAGATCTCTGCTTGCAGTCAGTGACTGGAACCTTTTTTGTTTATTTCTAGGGGATGAGAATCTGTCTCGCTCATGTGAGGATCACACAGGACGGTGTAGTGGTCCTTGTATGAAGTTCCGCATGTATGCGAACCAGTTGTTAGGCCGAGTTATCCTCCTGAAGTAAAAAAAAAAATGACGGTTGCCACTGACTGCAAGCAGAGATCTTGAAAGCTTTGAGGAATTTATACATAAAATATCTTAAAGCTAAGGCCGGGCTCGCACGAGCAGAGCCCAATTTCCGCAGGTGGAGGCCCGGCTGGTGACCCCTTGTACGGCACTTTACAGTATCGCGATTGACCACAGAGGCTCGCAGGCGGTCATGCGCAGTACATTTTTTTGTTTTTGTATTTCCCACATCTTCGCTAATGGATGCGTATGTTAATTGCATATGGGCTGCGGATCGCACGCACACATTGACATCACTGGAGGCCGTCTGCGCAGAATCCGTGGTGAAATAGAGTATGCTGCGATTTTTCTTCCGTTCCCGGAATACATAATTCGTACGCGCGGGTTTGAAGGAAAATTCGAAACCACATGCCTTTCAATGCCCGCATTTTACCGCAGATTGTCCGCGTGGATGGCGATCGTGGAATCCACCATTCAAATCCAGTTGTGTGAGACCGGTCTCATTCAGATCAGCATTAGGGGATTTTGTTTTCCTGCTTCATTCTGGGAGCAAGAAATGACATCCCCGGCCGTACGGAACCGTCATATGACCGAACCGAAGAGACTCTATTGACTGTAATAAGCTCCATTGGGTTTCCCACCGTCCTTATGCATTTTGCGGATTTCACAGGATGAGATAACAATGCATGCAGTTCTGTTTCGTCCTGTTTTTAGCAGAAATCAGCAACGGGGGTTCTGAAAGGAACCATTCGGGACATCTGATTCCCGATCGGGACATTTAAATTGCACTGTCAGAATTGACACGTGGGAAGGGGTAATCGATTGACAGCATGCAGAGATCTGGAAAGTTTGAGTAACTGATATATTGATAAACTCGAATTCTTCTTTTATTCATTATATAATAAATAGTTGCACAATTTTCTAATTTATTTTCTGCTTCAATTTCCTCACAATGACATGAAAGCGAACCTGTCAGCAGCAGATTGGAGCTGGTGACACCAGTGGTAGGTAGGGAACAATACATTAGAGTGTGGCAACTTTTTAAAAAACTAAAGTCTGTTAGGTCTGGATACTTTGTGAGGGCTTATTCAGACGACCGTATATCAACTGGGTTTTCACGCCGAGCCGATATACGGTGTCCTTGTCTGCAGGGGGAGGAGGATGCAAGAGCCAGGAGCAGTGCACTGAGCTCCTGCCCCCTCTCCACCCCTCGCCACTATTTGCAATATGAGGGGGCGGGGATGGAGCTAAGTACCGATGCTTAGCTCCGCCCCTGTCCCGCCCCTTCCATTGCAAATAGTGGCGAGGGGCGGGAGCTCAGTTCCTGCTTCTGGCTCTTCCACCCTCCCCCCCCTGCAGACAAGGACAGCCGATATACGGTCATCTGGATAAGCGCTAACAGTGAGGTTTACTCCTGTACGCCCGGTAGGTGGTCTCCAATTTTTCCTCAATTTATCAATTTTTTAAAAAATTGGTACTTACACAGTTTAACGTCTCAAACGTACTTTGAAATGAAATTATAGGGCAAATAAGTTAAGAGTTCTATCTCAGTACGGAACCGAACAGCGCCAAACTGACTCCATTGACTATAATGCGGGGCTGTTCGGTTTCCGCTCAGTTGCCTGGCTTTTAGACGGAAGAAAAAGCGCTGCATTTTCTTGCGGTTTTTTGAACCGGGTCTGTGGCTGCACCTCCGACCGGAGGTTCCAAAGCAGATGTGAAGCCACCCTAACTTTATTTCACCAAATTGAAATCTCGTTATTTGACTCCACAAAGTAGCCACCTCCAGCTGATATGGCAACTTTACACAATTGAAACATTCTTTCTTCAACCGAATTCAGATATTGTTCAAAACTTTCTACTGCCCACAGTGCCCTTCAGTCTACAGCCATTCTCTTTGTGATTGAAGGGTGATGTGAATGACGTCTCCTATACTACCGGTCTAAAGCTTTCAAACACCTCCATTTTTCCAGTTGTTTTTTATATTAACACAGTTAAAGGTCCAGCAAATAACGTGAAATGGTTCAAAGATTTAAAAGTAAGTTAAAAACAAAAAATACAATTTTTATTTTTATTTTTTAACCTGAAATGCAACAATAGTCTGAATTTATGATTTTAACCAAAGGGCTTTTTTCAAAGAACACATCAAGGACAGCTGTTCTGCCGCACAGAAAGCAAATTATGGTTTGAAATTGGATGCAAGCTATTCCTACAGGTGTCTCAACCTTTGTAGATTACTTTCAAACCCTCTGTTTCTCTATAACCAGTGTTGTAACAGACTGCATTACAAGTGTCTGCTTTGCAGACCTTCAGGTATTGTATTTTTGGCTTCTTCAGTGAATATGTGTTTTTTTCTTTTTCCTCACCTCTGTGATTTCAAGAAAGAAATAATTACTAGAGATGAGCGAGTATACTCGCTAAAGGCAATTGCTTGAGCGAGCATTGCCTTTAGCGAGTACCTGCCCGCTCGAGACTGAAGGTTCGGGTGCCGGCGGCGGGCAGGGAGCTGTGGGGGAGAGCGGGGAGGAACGGAGGGGAGATCTCTTTCTCCCTCTCTCCCCTCCCCCCCCCCCGCTCCCTCCTGCTGACTGCCTCTACTCACCGCTCACCCGCGCCGGCACCCGAACCTTCTGTCTCGAGCGGGCAGTTACTCGCTAAAGGCAATGCTCACTCGAGCAATTGCCTTTAGCGAGTATACTCGCTCATCTCTAATAATTACCCAAAGAAGACGGACAATTATAACCTTTAGGTTTGTCCTATAGTGAAATTGCCAAGGTGACAATCTGTGCAATATCCTATACCATTAAAAGTCACTTGGAAACTGAAGGAAACTGACAGGAAGAGATCAAAGGCCACTACAAAATCAGATGGTAAACTTTTGGGAGTCAACAGTTTGCATGATCGGGACCTCACAGCACAAAATCTTCAAGCACAGCTTAATGCAGCAAAAATGAACAAGTTTCCATTTTGGCTGTGAAGAAAAGACTTCTATCTGCAGGTTTGACAGGTAGAGGATCACAAAACCACTGCCAGGATTGCAAAATGCAAAAAAGACTTGCCTGGGCCAAGAAGCACCTCCAGCGGACTGATGAATCAAAATTTAACATCTTTGGTACATCATGGAGGATTTTTGTACGTCATCGAGTAGGTGAAAGGATGGTTCCTGAGTGTGTGACACAAACTGTCAAACATGGAGAGGAAACGTAATGGTCTGGGGCTCTTTTACTGGATCCTGAGTTGGCAACTTGCACAGGGTGACTGGCACACTGGACAAAAAGGACTTCCACAGCATTTTGATATGCTATGCAATACCCTTTGGTGCACACCTAGGTTGTCAGGGGTTCATATTACAGCAAGACTATAATCCAAAATGTACTTCTAGATTATGTCAGAACTACTTAGGAAGTCTGCAAGTTTCAAAGAATGGAATTTCCTGCACACTCTCCAGATTTAGGCGGGGTCACACAGGCGTAAACGCAGTCCATGGTCATGCAGCGCTGTTATCACCTGGCTACCAGAACCACCCAGAGCAGGGCTAGAGATGAAGTCAACACAAATTTGTCGGGAAAGCTTTCAGCCAAAATGGCAATTCAGTGCTAAAGGTTAAACTCCCATGCATTTCGTATGGTGTTTCCATATTTTTGTTCACCCCCTGTATATGCTATTCAGGGATTGTGTACAGCTATGTGGCAAATCTCATGCGCATTGTAATGGCGGCAACTAGTTGTTATCACTCTTTAGAAACCCAGTATCTGTTAGATAAGTTAGAAATGTACTAGAAAAGGCTTTAGCACAACCTGAGAACTCAAGAAATTGTATTTCATAGTGATTCTTTATTACAACTTTTGTCTTACTAAGGGTGCGTTCAGACGAGCGTGTTTTGGTGCGTACTAAGTTGTGTACATACGTCCACACCTAGGTACGAGCAAAAGCACACGTGAACACAGCTGCGTGCTTGTTGTCAATGGAGCCGCGGCTGCTGCCGGCGGCTCCATTGAAAACAATGCTCTGCCGGTCCCCTGCATTCTTTTCCAGGGAAGGGTTTTACATATAAGCCCTTCCCTGAAAAAGAAACATTTTAGTGCAAAACAAAAAAGAATAAAAAAAAAACGTACCTGTCCGCCGCTGCTGTGACCCCCGCGGGCATGAAGAACACATCTGCCGCATGCGGCTGATGTATCCTTCACCCCCGCTAGTTAAGAGAATTCCCTGCTGCTACATCTGCCACATCTGTGGCAGATGCAGCAAAAGGAATTCTTCAATTCTCAATCCTGCTGCCGACATCCTGTCAATGGCTTTTCAGGGAAGGGCTTCATAAGCCCTTCCCTAAAAAGCCATTTAAAATAGTGCAAAAAATAATAAAAAAACAATTCTCACCTCCATTCAGCTGCCGGGGCTCCGCCGCGACTTCTAGCTCTGTCCCCGGCTCTGTAGTTCTGAGCTATCAGCAGCCGGGGACTTAAATTCCCCGGCTGCTGGTAGCTCTGATTGTGGTTGGCTGAATTGCTTCAGCCATTCACAATCAGAGCTACCAGCAGGAGGGGATTTTAAATCCCCAGCTGCTGATAGCTCAGCAGCGCTACAGAGCCGGGGACAGTGGCAGAAGTTCCCGCTGAGCCCCGGCAGCTGTCAGTGGCTTTGCAGGGAAGGGCTTCATAAGCCCTTCCCTGAAAAGCCTTTTAAAATAGTAAAAAAAATTTAAAAAAGGTACTCACCTCCCTTCAGCTGCCGGGGCACAGCTGCGTGTTCTCCTACTGTCCCCTGCACTGTGGTGCTGAACTGCTGATCTATCAGCAGGCGGGGATTTAAAATCCCCGCCTGCTGAAAGAGTTGTATGTAATTGGCTGAGCACTAGATCAGCACCACAGTGCAGGGGACAGCAGGAGAGCACGCGACTGTGCCCCGGCAGCTGAAGGGAGGTGAGTATCTATTTTTTTTGTTTTTTAAATCACTTTTAATTGATTTCCAGGGAAGAGCTTATATGTAAAGCCCTTGCCTGAAAAACAATTCAGGTGTGCCACAGACCATTGTCTTCAATGGAGCCGCCGGCAGCAGAAGCGGCTCTATTGAAGAGAATGCCAGCATTTTTTTTTTTTTACACTAAAACCTTTCTTTTTCAGGGAAGGGCTTATATGTATAGTCCTTCCCTGAAAAGGAATGCAGGGAGCCAGCAGGTCATTGTTTTCAATGGAGCCGCCGGCAGCAGCCGCGGATCCATTGAAAACAATGCGTGCATTCCCTATGGTGCACGCATGTCCTATCTTTGCAGGCACGCACCTGCAAAGTACGGACATGTGCACACACCATAGGGAATGCAGTGTTGTAAATACAAGCGTGTTTTGGTGCGCTCGTCTGAACGCACCCTTAGGGAGTAATTCACAACTCGGCAGAGGTTCGACAATGTTACTAATCTTCTGTGTACATTTCAGGAAAATGTCAACATTTCTTTAACATGTCTCTCCATTCTGTATCTATGCTATATAAACTTTCAGAATTATTTGTATTACTCCAATGCATCTCATATAGAAAATAAAGCAACTTTGAAAATAATCTAAAAGTCAAAAAATATGGTACCGTTTTGTGTCTATAGCTGGTGTGTACAGTAAGGGCCCTTTTACACATGCCAAATCTGAACAATTATTGCTCAGTGTAAATGCATGCCCCGACTGAACAACAAACAAGAATTTGTTAGCTTCTCATTCGTCAATCAGTTTCTTCAGGTTTTAAAATCGAAGGACGATGTAAACAGGCAGCCGTTCATCTATAAACAACCACCTGTTTCCTGTGAATGAAGGTGGGTGGGTTGGAATGATCCCCGATCCACTCCACCTCCATTCACTGAGCGAAATTCGTTCCTGTCTAAAAGCACAGGTACAATTATTGCTGGGACGACTGTCGGGCATCTGCGCCCAATAAGTCGTCCCGTGTAAAGGGGTCCTTAGTAACAGACTACCAACATATAATACATACTGATCTTGTGGTCATGTAATTTCTCTACCCTCGTGTCCTCCTGCTAAATGACCTACAGTAAAAGAAGGACCAGATGAAAGTGAGTAAGTCAATGGCTACAGGATTATTATTTTAGCATTGTTACTTCAGAAGATAGTAAGAAAATACTTAAAGGGGTTGTCCCGCGCCGAAACGTTTTTTTTTTTTTTTCAACCCCCCCCCCCCCCCCCCCCCGTTCGGCGCGAGACAACCCCGATGCAGGGGTTAAAAAAGAACACCGGACAGCGCCTACCTGAATCCCCGCGCTCCGGTGACTTCTTACTTACCCGGTGAAGATGGCCGCCGGCATCTTCTCCCTCGGTGGACCGCAGGGCTTCTGTGCGGTCCATTGCCGATTCCAGCCTCCGGATTGGCTGGAATCGGCACGTGACGGGGCGGAGCTACACGGAGCCCCATTGAGAAAAGCAGAAGACCCGGACTGCGCAAGCGCGTCTAATTTGGCCATTAGACGGCGAAAATTAGACGGCAACCATGGAGACGAGGACACCAGCAACGGAACAGGTAAGTGAATAACTTCTGTATGGCTCATAATTAATGCACAATGTACATTACAAAGTGCATTAATATGGCCATACAGAAGTGTATAGACCCACTTGCTGCCGCGGGACAACCCCTTTAAATATAATGTTATTGCCAGAATTGCTCCTTTGAGGGTAGACAGAATCACATCAGTCTATAGTCAGTAAATACCATCTGGGCACAGACTTGGAGAAATTAGTCTCCTGGTAATAACAGTACTATTGGGAATTTCCATGCAGTCAATGCAGTGATTTTTGCCTAAAGATGATACTTCAATTTATCCATGCATTTTGGAGCATGTGCTGTCCGTGTAATTCCATGGACAATACGCCGCCCCATTATAGCCTACAAGGCTATACACATGGATGTTTTTACACACGGACCGCGGCTCCACATGAAAAAACCCACGGCATGTCCTATTTCTATCTGTTTCACGGATGAGAAATAGGACATGCCAGTATATGTCAATGTGTTTTGCCCATTTTTATTGGAAAGGACATGACATGCTTGGTTGTCTAAAGCAGGTTTTGCCCGCATGTCTCAAGCACAACTCACATGTATAAACAAGAGTGTCCCTATTCACTGACAGCTGCATATTTGACAAAATTAGTTGCAATTGCCATTTATGATCTACCCAAAAGCACTAACCAACAATGAAAATGCCAGTCAGTACTCGTTCATTTTGCCTAGATGGGCAGATTATCTGCAGTATGGGGACAGATCATCATTACTATCGGAGTTTGTCCCCTTACTGCTATCATTGGTTGGCTGCACATCACCATTTTCACATGGGGAGATGTGCAGCCAACCTGCAAAAACGTTTATGACAATGACATACAAGCATTTGCTCTTTTTTTGCTGATTGTTTGTGTTATGTTCGTGTGGGCAAGTGAGCACCGGCCCACACGAATGTTACCAATGATAGGGAACACCAAGTGAAACAACCACCAAATGAACACCTCTTCCTATCTTCTACAAAGGAAGTTGACTAATGACCTACCTGAGCGGGGACATTGCCCCAATAAAGGGCGGCCCAGCGGTCTTCGTATCTGGGCCCTTGCTGCCTCTAGGAAGCCATGCACCCAGGTTGGGACACATACACATGCCACCACCAACAGGGACAACTAGACAGGAAAAGATAACACTCAGAGCCATGATCACACCATACAGCAGCAAATACACAAACACTAGTAGCAGATGTAAATGCTATAAATGCCATGTATTTGTTAACATTTTAGCCAAAATATGGAAGCTAGCGGGCAACATCACGGCTCCCGGGAATACGGCTAGTCCCTACACTATCCAGGAGTCCAGCGACATAACCAAAAAAAAAACACAAGACACAAACGTTTCTTGCAGCTATTGCACAGAGAGAGAGAAGGAGAACAGAAAGCTGAACACACCCACACCTGGGAAGACAGCTTATATGTGTACCAACCTGGAGTGATTGGCTGGCTGGAGACACACCCATCCCCGGGAAGACAGATTATATGTGTACTGCCCTGGAGTGATTGGCTGACTGGAAACACACCCACCCCATGGGGAAGACAGCTTATATGTGTACTGCCCTGGAGTGATTGGTTGGCTGGAGACACACCCACACCTGGGAAGACAGCTTTTATGTGTACTGACCTGGAGTGATTGGCTGGCTGGAGACACACCCACACCTGGGAAGACAGCTTATATGTGTACCGACCTGGATTGATTGGCTGGCTGGAGACAGACACACCCAACCAGCGCAATTCCCAACACCTGAGCAGGAAAACTGCAGATAATCTGTAGTACCACAGATCTTAGGAGAAAGGCTTGACAGTTTGCACTTTTAGGCCTCGGTCAGACGACTATTTTTTGCCGCGATTTGCGGATCGCATGTCGGATGTGCATCCGCAAATCGCGTGACCGGGGCCGACGATTCGCCGAAAAATCTGCAGCTAGCAGCGTTTTTGGCGAAACGGGCCCGATCAAAGGAGCGCTGTCCAACCCATTGAAATTCAATGGAGCCGGCAATACAGCCGACTCCATTGAAAGCGATGGGCTGCCGGCGAGCGCGGGATGAATTTTCGGGAAGGGCTGAAAAATATAAGCCCTTCCCTGAAAATCATCCTAAAATGTGTAAAAATAAAAAAAATATGTATATACTCACCTTGTTTCTGCAGCCGGAGTTCAGCGGCGGCCGTCCGGTAGTTCTCCTGAACTGCTCTGTGTAGTATTCAGCAGGCAGGGATTTAAAATCCCCGCCTGCTGAATGGGCTGCCTCTGATTGGTCACAGTCCTTACCAATCAGAGGCAGCTCTCACTCACCCATTCATGAATTCATGAATGGGTGAGTGAGTGCTGCCTCTGATTGGCTCAGCGCAGGGACCAATCAGGAGCAGCTCTCAGCTGTCATTCAATAGTTGAGAGCTGCCCCTGATTGGTCCTTGCGCTAAGCCAATCAGAGGCAGCACTCACTCACCCATTCATGAATTCATGAATGGGTGAGTGAGAGCTGCCTCTGATTGGTGAGGGCTGTGACCAATCAGAGGCAGCCCATTCAGCAGGCCTTTCCGAAAATTCCGCAACGCAACTTTGCGTTTTTAACATTAGAAAGTCCCATTGACAATTGGAAGAAAAAATAGGAGCAAATTTGCAGCAGAAAAAAAAACGCTAGTGGGTAGTCACCCTTAGACTGCCTGATAATTGGGCAAACAATCTTACAATGGATTAAGCCAATATTTGCATAGAAATATAAGATTGTAGGAAGCTTGAGTGGTACCGCTGTAAATGGCCAATGCCATCTGCCTTGATTTTAGGAGATTATTTTCATGAATGGTGTGATGTACCCTGTTTCCCTGAAAGTAAGACATAGCATGTTTTTCAAGAATTTTTGAGGATGCAAAATGATTTTTAAGGCTTTTTGAGGATGCTTGAAATATAAGCCCTACTCCAAAATTAAGCCCTGCTAACAGTTAATTAAAAAAGTATATTTAAATAGTATCCAGGCAGCTATACATTTTAAATAGTTAAACCTTTTTGAACAAAAATTAATATAAGACACTGTCTTATTTTCGGGGAAACGCGGTACAAGCAGGTCTCTGGTGCCAAGTAGCCCATATACCTTACCCGTGCTAAACGCTTTGGGTTGTTTTCTATTGATCACTATAGAAGTTTCCATGTTATTAAAAAACTTAACTAGTTACTCCATTAGTTTCACCGGATCCTAAATCTTCAATAATTTGCTATCTCCCTACCACAAGATAAGTTCCCTTTTTCAAGTTCTTTACCATTCCCAGTTTAAAGATCTCCTCCTTTTATTTCAGTTGAGGACCAAACCTCAAAAAATCATATTATCAGTGACGTACAAAGTAATAAAGCTGAGAGTAATTTCTGATGGAATGACTTGTTTGATAAAATGGAACCCAGTACACCACTGATGGAACAAGTCAATGAAAACATAAGAGGTGTACATTGGACCCATAAGCCATCCAGTACTGAGAAAAAGTTCAACCCAAAAGAACACCTGTACATTTGCTCTGTCTGTGGTAAAAGTTTTGGTGGGAATTCTTTACTAGTGAGCCGTGGGAATTCTTTACTAGTGGGCCATGAGAATTCATACCCTATGCCTGTAATCACTATGCTAAAAGTTTTAATGACAAGTTCTATCTCTTGCAGCACTTAAGGACTCAATGTTACCATGCAGGGCGGCGCAGGGTCCCGCGGTCAGCGCGCGCCGCTCCAGCTTCGGCTCTGGCGTCCCGGAGCTGTGACGTCAGGGCTCTCCCGGCGACGTGGGGCGGGCGGTGTGCGGCGGTGGCGTGGGCGGGTCCGCCCGTAGGGAGCCGCCCGCACCCTTTCCTCTCTCTTGTATTGTGAGTGGGGGAGTTGGCTCCTCCCACTCTCCACCCATGGGCGGAGTCTCACAGTTATAAGGCTGGCAGTGACCTGAGCTCACTGCTAGTTATTGGTTCTGTCAGCTACTAGTCAGTCCTGTCTGCAGTTCTGCTCAGTCAGTTTCCTAGCTTGCTTGTCAGTTTCCTTTTCCAGCTTTGCCTTGCTCAGTATTTCCTGTTTGGTCATTCCATCTGCCTTTCCTTGTCGGCACTCTGTCCCCCGGTAGTTAGTTCCATCTAGGTAGTCGCCAGGTCCCTAGCCAGAGTAGGGACCGCCGCCCAGTTGTCCGCCTGGGGTTAGCCAGGGTGAGGCAAGTAGGCAGGGACAGTGGGGTGCGGTAAGTTCAGGGCACCCCATCTGGCGCTCGGGGGTCAGAATGCCGTAACATAATAACTGGCTCTTTAAACTGTTTTTCCATGAAGGTGATCAGCTCCCTCGCGTACGAGCTGCAAGCCCTGGTCAAGGATTTATCCGCTCGCATGGCGGCCCAGGAGCAGCGGGGGTTGTCGCAGGGGCCAGACACCTCAACCAGTCCCGAACCCAAGTGCCCTCTTCCCAAGGTGTTCTCTGGGGAGAGGAACAAGTTTTTTGTTTTTCAACAGGTATGTTGGTTATTTTTTCGGATGCGTCCCCGTTCTTCCGGGTTGAAGGCTCAGAGGGTCGGGCTGATAATGTCCCTGCTGCGGGGCTCTGCTCAGACCTGGGCTTTTTCCATCCCCGAGGGTTCCCCCTGCCTGCAGTCCGTGGACGCATTTTTTCAGGAACTCGGGGGTATCTTCGACGAACCGGACCGAGCAGGGTTGGCGGTTTCCCGGCTGTTGGCGTTGCATCAGGGGTCGTTTTGTATGGAGGATTATTGCTCCAATTTCAGACGCTATGCGGGTGATACTGCATGGAATGATAGTGCTCTGAAAGACGTTTTTCTGCAGGGCTTCTCGGACGCGGTGAAAGACCTGTTGATTTCCCATCCCGTTCCCGGGTCTTTAAAGGAGGCTATGGAGCTAGCGGTAAGGCAGATAGGAGGCTCAGGGCTAGGAAGCAAGATAGACAGGCCCATAGAGTCAGGGAGGTCGTTTGTCCTGGTCCCTCTACTTCCGTACCAGTCTCTGTTCCCGAGCCAATGGAGGTGGACCCGCTGGACCCCAAAGAGCGACGCCGGATTCGTTCATTGCATCATCTCTGCCTCTACTGCGGGAAAGCTGGACATCGGGTGATAACCTGCCCCCTGAGGCTTCAGCGCTCACAGTCTGAACCGGCGGAAAAGCTTCAAGTCCTAGGCGATTGCAGGGAGGATCGCCTAGGACTACAGGTACTTCCTAAGCTTCTGGTACCTTGTCAGGTTAGATTCCGGAATTTTATTGATTATAGGCGTTTATTGATTCCGGAGCAGCCTCTAACCTGATAAGCATGTGTTTCGTTGGACCCCTGATGGCAGAATTTGTGGCGCTGAAGACGCCAATTCGTTTTACCAGTATTGATGCCACCCCTCTCTCTACGGGCCTGGTACGATGGAGGACCCCAGGGTTACAGTTCACGGTGGGGATTCTCCACCCAGAAGAAATATCATTCCTGGTGATGGAGAAAATGTTGGTAGACATGGTACTAGGGATGCCGTGGTTGGCGTTGCACAACCCCCAATTCAATTGGACCACCCGGGAACTGACTCACTGGGGACCATCCTGCCATAGCTCCCCTTCCGCTCTGCTCAGTAGATACCGCACTCATTCCGGAATACCTGTCTGACTTCCGGGATGTGTTTTCTAAAAGACTGTCCGAGACCCTGCCTCCTCATAGAGAGTGGGATTGTGGGATAGACCTTATTCCGAATAAGCCCATCCCTAAGGGAGCCATTTTTAACTTATCCGGGCGGGAGCACGAAGCTCTCAAGGTCTATATTACAGAGTCCCTGGCCAAACGTCATATTAGACCATCCCGTTCCCCGCCTGGGGCGGGTCTCTTCTTTGTTGAGAAGAAGGATGGGACATTGAGGCCTTGTGTAGATTATCGGGCTTTGAACCAGATCACAGTTAAGAACCAGTGCTCTCTGCCTCTGATTCCCGACCTCTTGAATCGGGTGGTGGGAGCCCACTGGTTTTCTAAACTGGATTTAAGAGGGTCTTATAATTTGATCCGTATCCACGAGGGGGATGAATGGAAGACAGCCTTCAATACCCCGTTGGGACACCTTGAATGTCTGGTGATGCCATTTGGCCTGTGTAATGCCCCTGCTGTTTTCCAGGGATTTATGAATGCGGTCTTTCACGACGTCCTGGGGGTGTTTTTAGTCATCTACCTCGACGACATTCTGGTATACTCTCTTGACTGGGACTCTCATGTGCAGCACCTGAGGTTAGTACTAACCCGCTTACGTGAGTACCAGTTGTTCGTCAAATTGGAGAAATGTCTGTTTGGCACCCAACAAGTGTCCTTTCTGGGGTACGTAATTTCTCCAACATCCGTGCAAATGGAGTCGGATAAGGTGGCAGCTATCTCCCAGTGGGTCCGACCAGGTAATCTGAAAGCACTCCAACGGTTCTTAGGTTTTGCGAATTTCTATCACACAATCATTAGAAACTACTCGGTCATCGCTCGACCGTTCACCGATCTTACCAGGAAGGGGGCTGACTTGGTAAGATGGTCTCCTGAGGCCCTGGAGGCATTTGATCGTCTCAAAAGGGCGTTCTCGGCCGCCCCAGTGCTCATTCAACCTGACCTGCAACGCCCCTTCTTCGTGGAGGTTGATGCATCTGAGGTGGGGGCGGGCTCTGTGTTGTCTCAGCTGGTTAGCGGGAGGGCTGGCTACAGTCCATGTGCATTCTTTTCACGAAAGTTCAGTGCGGCAGAGCGTAATTACGATGTGGGCAATCGAGAGTTATTGGCAATCAAGTGGTCCTTAGAAGAGTGGCGCCACCACCTTGAGGGCGCTCGGCACCCCGTCACAGTGTACACTGATCATAAGAACCTAGTATACCTTGCCAACGCTAAGCGACTCACTGTACGTCAGGCCAGGTGGGCACTGTTTTTCTCTAGGTTTAACCTCATAGTGACATATCTTCCGGGGGCTAAGAATGTAAAGGCTGATGCTCTCTCGCGGAGTTTTGGGGTGCCAGAATGTGAGTCGCTCCCTCCCGAAAATATCCTGGAACCTGGGGTTGTGGTTGCAGCTGTGGACTCTGGTCTCATTCCCCGCCTTCAGAGGGCTCAGCAGGATGCTCCCCCAGGCCTCCCAGAGGGCAGATGGTTTGTGCCAGAATCATTACGTCTCACGGTAATTGAAGAGTCCCACTCGTCAGTGTTCGCGGGTCATCCGGGATTGCAAGGGACCCTAGATCTCTGCTCCAGGCTCTACTGGTTGCCAGGCATGTCTCGTCAGATACGTGACTTCGTAAGGGGGTGCTCTGTTTGCGCGCGCGGCAAGAGTCGCCGGCAGCGTCCGGAGGGGCCCCTGAGACCGTTGCCTGTGCCGTCGCGCCCCTGGTCGCACCTTTCGGTAGATTTTGTTACTGACCTGCCAGAATCACAAGGGTTCACCACCGTGCTGGTGGTGGTGGACCGTTTCTCGAAGATGGCCCATTTTGTGGCGTTAGAAAAACTTCCTTCGATTGAATTTGCCTAGGTCTTCATTAAAGAAATTGTCCGCCTCCATGGAGTTCCTGAGAATATTGTTTCCGACCGCGGGGTTCAGTTCATGGCGCAGTTTTGGCGGGCCTTCTGCAGAAACCTTGGGACTTCACTTTCGTTCTCGTCAGCATTCCACCCGCAGACTAATGGTCAAACTGAGCGGAAAAACCAGGATATGGTGCAATATTTGAGGCTGTTTGCAAGCGAGAAGGCTCATCGGTGGGTTGAGTTTCTGTCGTTGGCTGAGTTTGCGCTGAACAACCGTACTAGTTCTTCCACTGGGGTTTCTCCGTTTTTTTGCGTTTATGGCTAGCATCCGCGTTTCCCTACTTCTCTTCCTACCCCGTCGGCCTGTCCTGCAGCTGATGTCGCCACTAATGTGCTGCAGGGGGTATGGAAGGAAGTACAGAAGAATCTGGAGGTAGTGGGGTCTCGCATTCAGTTGCGCAGTGGGAGAAGCCTCTCAGTTTCCGAACCTTACAGGGTGGGTCAGAAGGTGTATTTATCTTCCAGGAACCTAAGATTGAAGGTCCCGTCCTTAAAACTTGCGCCGCGCTTTGTGGTCCTTTTACCATCATGCGGGTAATTAACCCACTCGCTTACGAACTTGAGCTGCCAGCCACGTGGAAAGTGCATAGGGTTTTCCACAAATCCTTGTTGAAACCCTTTGTCCCTTCAGTGAGGCACACCTCCGGTCTCCCGCCTCCCACCCTGGTTCGGGGCGAGGTCGAGTACGAGGTTCAGGAGATTCTGGATTCTCGCTTGCGACGGGGGACCTTGCAATACCTGGTGGCGTGGAAGGGTTTTGGTCCTGAAGACCATTCCTGGGTGGCTGCACGGGAGGTCCACGCTCCCGTGTTGGTATGGTGCTTTCACCGTCGTTTTCCGGATAAGCCTGGTAGGGTTTCCGGGGGCCCTGAGGTTCCCCGTCAGAGGGGGGGTGATGTTACCATGCAGCACGGCGCAGGGTCCCGCGGTCAGCGCGCACCGCTCCGGCTCCGGCGTCCTGGAGCTGTGACGTCAGGGCTCTCCCGGCGACGTGGGGCGGCCGGTGTGCGGCGGTGTGGACGGGTCTGCCCGTAGGGCGCCGCCCGCACCCCTTCCTCTCTCTTGTATTGTGAATGGGGGGTTGGCTCCTCCCACTCTCTGCCCATGGGCGGAGTCTCACAGTTATAAGGCTGGCAGTGACCTGAGCTCACTGCCAGTTATTGGTACTGTCAGCTACTAGTCAGTCCTGTCTGCAGTTCTGCTCAGTCAGTTTCCTAGCTTGCTTGTCAGTTTCCTTTCCCAGCTTTACCTTGCTCAGTATTTCCTGTTTGGTCATTCCATCTGCCTTTCTTCGTCGGCACTCTGTCCCCCGGTAGTTAGTTCCATCTAGGTAGTCGCCAGGTCCCTAGCCAGAGTAGGGACCGCCGCCCAGTTGTCCGCCTGGGGTTAGCCAGGGTGAGGCAAGTAGGCAGGGACAGTGGGGTGCGGTAAGTTCAGGGCACCCCATCTGGCGCTCGGGGGTCAGAGTGCCGTAACACTCATACTGTGGAGAAGCCATATTCTTGTTCTGTGTGTTTCAAATGTTTTAGTCAGAACTCCAGTGTCATTTTCCACATGAGGATTCATCCTGGAGAGAGACCGTTTCAATGTACAGAGTGTGATAAACGTTTGAGCGATCAGTCATACTATTTCCGGCACATGCACTCTCACAGAAGAAAAAAGCCGTACAAATGCAATAAGTGTAAGAAGCGTTTTACCCAGACTTCTAGTTTGGCCTCATATATGAGGATCCACACTGGAGAAAAACCATTCTGAGCTCAAGCTGAAGCCTCATTATACATAGGAGACTACACCAGTAAGAGGAAACACGGCAAAGGGTTCTACCAAGACACCTCTTCTTGAAGGACCTTGATGGAAATTGCAACCTCTGCTACTCTCAATACTTAAAGGGGTTGTCCCGCGAAACAAAGTGAGTCTATACACTTCTGTATGGCCATATTAATGCACTTTGTAATGTACATTGTGCATTAATTATGAGCCATACAGAAGTTATCAGAAGTTATTCACTTACCCGCTCCGTTGCTAGCGTCCTCGTTTCCATGGAGCCGTCTAATTTGCAGCGTCTAATCGCCAGATTAGACGCGCTTGCGCAGTCCGGGTCTTCTTCTTTTCTGAATGGGGCCGCTCGTGCCGGAGAGCGACTCCTTGTAGCTCCGCCCCGTCACGTGCCGATTCCAGCCAATCAGGAGGCTGGAATTGGCAATGGACCGCACAGAAGCCCTGCGGTCCACCGCGGGAGAAGATCCCGGCGGCCATCTTCAGCAGGTAAATAAGAAGTCACCGGAGCGCGGGGATTCAGGTAAGCGCTGTCCGGTGTTCTTGTTTAACCCCTGCATCGGGGTTGTCTCGCGCCGAACGGGGGGGCTGTTAGGGAAAAAAAAAACCGTTTCGGCACGGGACAACCCCTTTAATTTACAAGGTTTTAACCTCTTTCACACTTTTTAATTACATTTCGCATGTGCACTGGATAACCTATGCATAGAGCCTAAAGCACCCAACCTATGTTTTTTTGCAAGATGAGTTGTATTTTTCAATTATACCATTTTATATAGTTTTACTTTTGCAGTACTATTTTTAAAATATTTTTGGAAAAACATAAAATTATTATCTGACAGACATAATTTTTTTCTGTCAACATAGTTATGTGAGGGCTCGTTTTTTACAGGATAATCTGTAGTTTTCATTGATACCAATTTGGAGTACATACGACCTTTTGATTGCTTTTTATTAGAAAAATTTTTGGAAAAAATTTTTGGAGACGGGGCGACCAAAAAAAAGTTCAGCGCTGTTGTTGTATATTTTCTTTTTCTGATGATGTTCACCGTGCAGGATGAATAAGGCTTTACATTGATAGATCAGACTTTTACGAATTCGGCTATACCAAATAAGTTGTTTTTTTTTATTTAGATTTTTTTTAGTACAAATATAGAAAAGGGGGGGGTTAAACGTTTAATACCTTTTACTTTTTAAAATAATTGATAAAAC
This sequence comes from Eleutherodactylus coqui, assembly GCF_035609145.1. Lineage (NCBI taxonomy): Eukaryota > Metazoa > Chordata > Amphibia > Anura > Eleutherodactylidae > Eleutherodactylus > Eleutherodactylus coqui. The sequence goes on along the minus strand of NC_089842.1, from coordinate 49,081,657 downwards.
ATTTTTTAACTCATTACTACATTGTTTTTTAATCTCCATAGGGGACTTGAAGTTGCAATTGTTGGATCATTCCTGCAGTATAATCTAATACCATAATATTAAATTATATTGTGACCTGTCAGGCAGTCTATGAAGCCACACCACAGGCATAGCTTCATAGACAATCTGCATTGCCAGCCCTGGGAGCCTTCCAAAGGCTCCCAACTGCCATAGCAACCCACAATCTCATCGCGGGGCGACCGTTCAGAATCCGCAAACTTCAGAGCATTAAAAAAGGGTTAACAGATGCGGTCAGCGTGAGCGCTCATCACAGCTGTTGTGGGCTGGTGTTGAAAGATATTCTAATGACAATCCTACAGACTCCTTATAGTCATTAATGGCCCCAATCTCTTCTTTCTCTTGGCCCAGTCTGGCTGCTGAACAGCATAATAAAACTCTCAAAGTCCCCTGCACATAGCAGCAACCCCCACACTTCAATTCTCCAGACACAGACCGTGGCAACCTGATTCTTTTAGATCTCTCTGTGGCGTTCAACCCTGTAGATCGCCAACTCCTCCTCAGTATGCTTTACTCTTCATACACTTGTCAGGACTGCCTGCTCTCGGGGTCTCCGTGCCCGCACCACCGATCCTATCACCCGAGCTGATCGGGTGTGGCGCAGGGGAGCCCCGGCCTTGGTGACCTCCCCTGCCGCCAGGGTCCCGGACATTGGCTCCGGTCGCACGCTCCTCTGCTCAGGAGGCAGCGCCCGGGTAATCGGGTTGCTGGGGATGCGGCGATGCCGTTCCTGTTGCCATGACATTCTATTAGCATGTTCTGCACTCGTTGCTGGATGTCTGGGTCTCTGCACTTGCTGACTTAGGTCTGGGTCTGGCTGCTGGCAGGCTCCCTGCCCCAATCAGCTGCTGGGGCGGGAGTTCTGACAGCATTTAAACGTGCCTGTTTCCTTCCTGCATTGCCAGTGTATGTTTGTCTCCAGGCTACACCTGCATATTTCTGATCTGATTTCCCATTGTGACCCTCTGCTTTTGGACCTGACTTTGACCTCGCCTAATCCCTGGTACTGCGTATTCTCCTGTTGCCGACCCGGACTTCCTGACATGCCTCTGTGTCTGTTTGTCTCTGTATTTGTTTGTAAGTCTGACCCCCTGCCCCGCTTCCCTAGTGAGTATAGGGACCGTCGCCCAGTTGTCGCCCTGGGGCCTAGCCCAGGGGGGCAAGTAGGTAGAGACAGTTGTTGCGGGTAGCTTTTAGGGACTTCCAGTACCCGGACCCCAGTTCCGTGACAACACTCTTTGACACACAAAATATACTTATCAGCTCTTGTCAGTAGCTTCTCTGCAGCCGATGACGTCACCTGCAGGCTCAGCACCAGGACCTCTCTCCCGGCAGATGCACTCCAGCCACCTGCCACTCCGACACCTGTTCTCTTCTCCTCTTTCCCCCGCTGGACATATCCTTCCAGTGGTTCTTCCCAAGAGACTCTCCTGGTCTTCTTGCGTCTCTGGTACTGCTCAGACTTTCCCCTACTTCCGCTGATGTCACTTCTGCCCTTCCGGTACGTTATCAGTAAAAAAAGGAGTAATGAGCTTCAGCCCTAAGACGATACCTGGTGTTTCTGTGTCATGTTTATATATGGCTTCTTTTTAGCATGATACAGCTTTAACTTGCATTTGTGAATTGCACGGCAAACTGTATTCAAATACAATGATTACTGGAAGTATGCCTGAGCCCATGCGGTGATTTGCACTATAAAATCGTGCCTGTTTTTAATGTGATGCCTGAGGGTGGGTAGATCTCAAGCATCCAATATTGACCTTCGGCCTTCTCCCTTGGGGACATGAATTTTTAAAAATTCTCTGCATCTTTTGATGATGTGTACTACAGATGATGTTATAATGTTACGTTTGTGTGGGCTAGTGAGCACCGGGCTCACATGAACATTACCATGGATATGGAAAAACCAAGTGAAAGTACCACCGATTAACACCACTCCCTATCTTCTACAAAGGAAGATCACCAAGGACCTACCTGCGGGGACATCGCCCCCAGTGGTCTTCTGATCTGGGCCTTTGCTGCCCCTAGGAACCTACGCACCCAGGCTAGGATGCATACATATGCCACCATGGACAGGGACAAATGGACAGGATAGGAAGACACACCGAGCCATAATCAGACCATACAGCATCCAATACACAAACACTAGCAGCAGATGATAATGCTAGAAATGCCAGATATTTGTTGATATTTTGGCCAAATTATGGAAGCTAGCGGGCCACGTCACAGCTCCCGGCAATACTGCTAATCCCTACACTAACCAGGAGTCCAGTGACATAACTAAACAAGAACACAAGACACAAACCCTTCTTGCAGCCACCACACATAGAACCTGCTCACACCGCACAGAGAGAGAGAATGAGAACAGAGAAAGCTGAACACACTCACACCTGGGAAGACAGCTTTATGTGTACCAACCTAGAGTGATTGGCTGACTGGAGACACACACACACCTGGGAAGACAGCTTATATGTGTACTGACCTGAAGTGATTGGCTAACTGGAGACACACATACCCAGCCAGCACAATCCCCCACACCCGAGCAGGAAAAATCCAGAGAACCTGTAGTACAACAGATCGCAGGAGACAGACGTGACAGATATTCAGTGTTCACAATTTTACTAGGGGAAACATTTTTCTGAATTTGTTCCATAACACTGGTATTTAGATGCAGTTTTTCACAGATTGGTTAACCTCTGGCCATCTTTGCTTCTGAGAGACTCTGCCTCTCTAACATATGTTTTTTTATACAGAATCATGTAACTTAGTAGAAAGTTGCCCCTCCAGCTGTTTTTAATTAGTACCACTTACTTTTCTAGCCTTTTGTTATCCCTGTCTCAATTCTTTGAAATGTATTGTTGCCATCAATTTCTAAATGAAATGGAAAAGGTCTGATTTTCACCTTCTGAAGTGTCCTATGTTCTGTTGTGAATAAAATATGGTTATATGAGATTTCAAAATCAATTGCATTTTTTTTTCTTATCATTTATTTGCATTTTACACAGTGTACTAACGTTTTTTGGAATTTGGGTTGTATTATGCTACATGATATACTTGCTAGAAAGAGCACAGCACCTGTCAATGAGTTGCATTGGATATTGCAGCTCAGCTCCAATAAAGTGAATGGAACTGAGCTGCAATAAATCGTAAAGATAGAAATACCTCTGTAAGACTGAAACATTAACCAGAAAGTTAGAAGAAAAGAACAACAAACTTAAAGAACTAAGTTCTACAGATTTTTCTTCTTGTGTGTTAATGTAACATATGTCTTTCTCTTGGAAAGAAGCTAATTATTTATGAGATAACGGTCCATTTGGGAAATGTATCTCATCTTGTGGGATATTATTTTCAGACCAGAAAGTTGAAATAATCACCAAGGGAATGCTTCCAAACTGAAAGTTCTGTTATAAAGGGACTATGAATTTAGGCAAACAGCATAAACTGCCTCTTCAAAAACTAATGTGCAGTATGCTGTATGGACATATCATCAGAAATTCAAACATACTACAGCTGGGAGAACAGGTAAGGAACGTGGAGTTTTTCCTTTATTATATATCATAGCTGTGGGATATTTCAGATTTGAATAGTTCTAGAGATATCTAGATAGTTTTAGGTAAAAAGATGTGAGAAGAAAATTGATAAATATTAGTTAGATTGATAAACTCTTAAAGTAAGAGATAGATATTAGCCCTTTTTGAGACAGTCATTTTTCTTTTTGTTTCCTTTTTTTATTAATTACTCCCCATTTACAAAAAGTAACTTTTTTATTTCCATTTTTATTAAACTTATGAGGGCTTGTTTATTTGTGGGATGAGTTTTATTTTCCAATGGTACCATATAATCTTCTGAAAAACTTAATTTCTATGTGGGGGACTTGTAAAAAAAGCAAATAATTGCATCATTTTTGGGAGGTCTTATATTTACGGTGTACACACTGTGACAAAAATGACACATTAACTTTATTTTGTGGATCAGTACAATTATGGTGATACTAAATTCATTGTGCACTACTTTAATAAAATAAAATCTCTCTAACCCTTTAGGGACATAACCTTTTTTTCAGTTTTTTTTTCACCACTTTCAAAAGACCGCAACTCATTTACCCATTAACATGGTGTATGAGGGCTTGTTTTCTACATGAGAAGCTGAATTTTTCAATGGTACTATTTAATTTACCATGTAATGTACAGGAAAGCTCTTAAAAAATTCTAAGTGGAGTGAAATGGAAAAAAGGCAATTCTGCCATCATTGGGGGTCTTGTACAGTGTACACATTACAGAAAAAAATTACATGTTAACTTTACTCTATGGGTCAGTATGATTATGATGATACAAACTTTATATACCGTATTTTTTGCTCTATAAGACGTACTTTTGAACCTGCCAAAGGGAGGGGGGAAAGCCAATGAGTCCTACAGAACAAACTTGCTGAAATTCGGACCTGGCCTGCAGCTGTGTGATAGGGATCGCAAGTCCTTATCACACAAAGTTCCTTTTGAGGGTCACTAGTGAAGAATAGGAGGATCCCTGAAACCGTTTCCCAGTGTCAAATCATAAAAATTACAACTAATAACTTTATTTAATGTAGAACTAATGGGTGAGTTTAAAATATGATTTTTCTGTATTTCTTTTGCTGTACTTCTTTTAATACATATATTTTTTTTCTTTTCAAGTAATTAAATATCTTCTGACAACTATAACTTTTTTTTCTGTCAACATTATTGAGTGGGGGCTTGTTTTTTAAAGAACATCCTGCAGTTTCTATTGGAACCATTTTGGCTTAGATATGATTTATATTAATTTTTTTTCTTGGAGATGGGGTGAACAAAAAAGCGTAGATCTGATGTTGCATATTTTTTTTCTAATGAGGTTCACCATGCTGGACAAATAATGCATTACTTTGATATAATGGAGTTTTACGGATGTAGCAATATTATTTTTTTTTTTATTACAAATGTGTGAAAAGGTTTTTTACATTTTTTATTACTCTTGTTTTTTTCAAGAATAAAACTTTTGTAAACAGAGATTTACATTTCTTTTTTTTTTTAGCTCCCACAGGGGACTTGAACTTGCGGTCTTTTGATCACTCCTGCAGTATATTGTTATAGTATTATTACATTATACTGCAATCTGGCTAGCAGTCTATCAAGTCACACCACAGGCATGGATTCATAGGCAATATATACTTGTAGTCCTGGGAGCCTAAGTTTCCTTGGCAACTGAACGACACTCCGCAATCTCATCGCAGGGGAAGGGCTATTTGAGACTCCTGAACTCCGATCAAGGCAATTAAATGCCACTAGAATTAACGGCAGCATTTAAAGGGTTAAAAGCCACGATCAGTGCGAGCGCTGATCGCAACTGTTGCCAGCGGGTGTCAGCTGTTAGAAATCACCCACATTGTATGGATAAAGATTGGCTCCAGAACTCGATTCACACTAAGGCCTTAGTCAGACGGGCGTTTTTTCGCGCGATTTGCGGATCGCATGACGGATGCGCATCCGCAAATCGCGTGACCGGTGCCCGAAAATCGCCCGAAAATGTGCTCCTAGCCGCGTTTCATTAGAAACGGGCCGGAGCTGTCCAGCGCATTGCATTCAATGGAGTCGGCAATACAGCCCGCTCCATTGAAAGCAATGCGCTGCGGGCGAGTGTGGGATGAATTGTCGGGAAGGGCTTAAATATATAAGCCCTTCCCTGCAATTCATCCAGAAAAGTGTTAAAATAAAATATATATATATACTTACCTGCTCCCGGCAGCCGGAGTTCCGCGCGGTCGGCCTGCAGTGGGTGTGAAGGGGGTGTGAGTCAGACCTGCCCCCTGATTGGCTCAGCGCTGAGAAAAAACGCCCGACTGACTAAGGCCTTACAGTCACCATAACGCTTTCTTTTTTCCTTCAATGCATCTGTGTGATTGTGTGGAGCACATAATACTTTTTGATCACTTTTTATAAAATGTTTTTTTTTTTAAATGGCGTTGTGTTTTTTTCTGACTGTGTTCACTGAGCAGGATTAAAAACATGCCAAATATGTATGGTTTTTTGTTTAGATGTTCATGATAACTGGAAAAGGAGTGTTTATTTTTAAAAATTCTTATTTTAATAGTTAATCTTATTTTCGCTTTTTTTTATTAGTTCACACATGGGACTTGAACTTGTGACTATAATATGCTCCAATACTTTAGTATTGCAGTATATTGTACTTTTATAGGCATTTAAACCCTGCCTCGGGCAAATGCTCGTTCTCTTGCAAAAAAACTCATTAATTGGATCATTTGTGAGAGCATAAAAATGGCTACACATCTTCCTGTCTAAAGCAATGACATCTGTATTAATGTTTTCATTCTCCCAGCCACTCGTACAGAGCAGTGTTCCCATCATGCCCATGTTTGGCTTTGATAAGAACACCCCTTTAAGCTTTAGTAATTAAATCTTTAGTTCTCGACAAAAACTAGTTTCATTCATGGGATCAGTTTCTCAATTTATAGATAACTGAAGATCGAAGGAGATCCCAATTGCCACAACCCTATTGATATGACTTTTATGATATGTATGACTGACCTTTATGGACAATCCTTATAAAATAAAGATGATTTCACCTTCCCGTTTTGACGTTTAGGAAAAATAATCAAAAGAAGAAGATGAATGCTACCCACCAGCAGAATGTGGAGGAGTTTACTCTCCTTGGACTGAACACTTTTCCTAACCTGAGTATTGCCCTGTTCATCCTTCTACTCATCGTCTACATTCTCATATTGATCGCCAATCTTCTCATCATGGTAACGGTGTATTTTGAGTCCCATCTCCATTCAGCCATGTATTATTTCCTTAGCAGATTATCTTTGGTAGACCTGTGCTACGCATCGGTGACTGTCCCTAAAATGCTGGTTGACTTTCTATCGAAGACAAACACGGTTTCCCTTGGTGCCTGTTTCACACAGCTCTTCTTCTTACACTTCTTTGCAGGAACTGAGTGCCTCCTGCTTACCGTCATGGCGTACGACCGCTATGTGGCCATATGCAACCCTCTACGGTATTCTAGTATTATGAACAAGGTCATTTGTTGCTGGTTGGAAGCGGTGTGCTGGGTCATAAGCTTCTTCCACTCCATCGTGCAGATAATATTAACCTGTCAACTGAAGTTCTGTGGCCCAAACAGAATCGACCATTTCTTCTGTGACATCCATCCCTTGTCTGTATTATCCTGCTCAGATATCTTCATCATTGAGATAATATTTGTGGCAAACAGCGGCTTGATAGCCACACTATCTTTTATCATCTTGCTTATCTCCTACATGGGGATTATCAACACCGTAGTGAAGACCAGATCTGATGAAGGGACGGGCAAAGCCTTTTCCACATGTGCCTCCCATCTCATTGTGGTCACCCTCTTTTTCGGACCTAGTATTTTCATCTATATGAGGCCCTCAGTTTCTTTTGCGGCTGATAAAATGGTGTCGATATTTTATACAGTGCTGACACCCTTATTAAATCCAATTATATATACTCTCAGAAACAAGGAGGCAAAAGCTGCCATTAAGTCCTTCTTGGGGAAGAAACTTTCCTGGACACATTGAATGTGTTTCAAAAGAAGTTTGTGATATTGCAAAAACAAGTGGATTACACATATCTGTGTGTCCTTAAGGTCCTCCAGGATAGCATCTCTTAGAAGCCCCTTAAACATTTTAGACATTAGACTTACTGGCCTGTAGTTTCTAGGTTCACTTTTTGACCCTTTTTTTGAATATTGGCACCAGATTTGCTATGTGCCAATCCAGTGGCATAGACCTTGTTACTATAGAGTCCCTAAATATAAGAAGCAATGGTCTGTCTATTAAATTACTTAATTCCCTTAGAACCCGGAGATGTATGCAATCAGGACCCTGATTGTCTATTTTAATCTGTTTAAGGTGGCTTTGCCCTTCCTCCTGGGTTAGACTGGTGACATTCAATGGAGAGCTTACTTTATTACTCTACATTTCACCTGGCATTTCATTTTCCTGAGTAAATATACTGGTGAAAAATCTATTTAATACATTTGTTTTCTCCTCATCGCCCCCTCTCCAAACATCTTCCTACATTATTTTTTAAAGGGCCAACACTTACAGTATTCATTTTTTTACTATTGATATATATTAATTGGGTTCTAAACCTCTGGGATCCCCACTGATCGCTAACATGGGGGACTTAGTCCATCTTCTAACCCTGGATGCATGGCTGAATCAGGCCCATTTTAATACCTTAAAGGGGTTGTCTCGTGGCAGCAAGTGGGGTTATACACTTCTCTATGGCCATATTAATGCACTTTGTAATATACATCGTGCATTAAATATGAGCCATACAGAAGTTATACACTTACCTGCTCCGTTGCTGGCGTCCTCGTCTCCATGGTGCCGTCTAACGCTGTCTTCTGCTTCCATTTAGATGCGCTTGCGCTGTGCGGTCTTCTGCTGTGTTCAATGGAGCTGCTCCGGCGCCGGAGAGCTGGTCTGCGCATGCGCAGGAGACCTCGGTGGCGCGAGCACGCCGGAGCAGCTCCATTGAACACAGCAGAAGACCGCACAGCGCAAGCGCATCTAAATGGAAGCAGAAGACAGCGTTAGATGGCACCATGGAGACGAGGACGCCAGCAACGGAGCAGGTAAGTGTATAACTTCTGTATGGCTCATATTTAATGCACGATGTATATTACAAAGTGCATTAATATGGCCATACAGAAGTGCTGAACCCCACTTGCTGCCACGAGACAACCCCTTTAATGGGTCCAGTGCAGGGGTATTAAAATGGACTTCCCAACACTCACCATCACCCCTTGCCCTTTGCGCCACCATCCCACCCTCTTAGTTCCCGAATTTTTCACACTACCATCCTATTACTACCCCCATTGAACCTAACATTACCCCTAAAAAATTCTGGTGTCCTCTCTGTGGCCCCTGAAGCTTTTTGTCCCCGCTCTTTGTCGTCTGGCCCCCCCTAAGTCTGTCTCACTTAATGTACCTTCACACTTGCATTTGCACTTTCAGTTATAATTCCGTCCCTCTGTTCCATTTTTGGAGCAGAGAAACAAAATTAAAAAATAAAGAAATTATTAAATTTTTCTCGACTAACTTCAATGGTTTAAAAAAATGAAATACTTTCCATTTATTTTCGTTTAGTTATGGTTCCTTTTTTTACCGGAACAAATCATGCTGTAGAATGTAGGGGAAGAGGATAAGTAAATCAGCAGTGGTACAGGGGGCAGGGCCATTTGTCCCTTGGCCTTCCCATCCCACCAGCCCAGTAGCAATGGCATGGTGTGCCTACATTGAAGGCACATCATTGGTACCTGTTAGTGCAGCTCAGTCCTGTTCAAGTGAGCTGCAGTACCAGGCAAAGCCACACTCATAGGCACATCCCTCTACATAAGTAATCAATGAAGGGCACATGGTCCCTTAATTTGATGATTGGTTTGACTTTTGGGGCCCCAATGGTCAAACACTGATGCTCAATTCTAAGGATAGGCAATCAGTGTTGATGTCCTAGAAAAAGGCCTTTAAAGCATACCATTCTGGCTACCTGTATTTGCAGCTAGGGAGAACTTACTGAATGCTTCTGTTCAAATCAATAATCCATGTGTTTTCAATTAGCTCCTGAGCTCCCTCTTGTGTGGCTTTAGGCAGCAAGAATTTTATCATATATATATATATATATATATATATATATATTTTTTTTTTTTATGGTAGGATATGTATGCATTAGTTTAAAATTGTTTATCACTACAGTGTTGACAGATTCTAATCAGCAACCAGCACAATTTATTGTAGGTCTTCGAATGTGCATGGAGGAGAAAGCATGAACAAGCTCAAGATCAGTACAAGATAAAAACTGTAATGTGTCACTTACTCTTCAATTACCTCTGTATGATCTCTAGATTTAAACCTGCTGATTATATTGTGTTTCTCTGTGTGACCATAACAGATCTGTACTCCTTAAATGTATCTTTCTGTAGAGCTGTCAAGGAGACAAAAATTGTATGTTACATTACATATTGTATTTTTTCTATATGCTACATATATTTACTATTTAAAGAAATCAGATGTATAACATAATTAATATTAATTGATATAAACAATAAATAACTTGTATATTTATTGTTAGAATAGAAAAACATGACTGTTTTCATCCAGAAACGTTGTCGGTGTTGTCTGTAGCCTGTGTCCGGTATTGCAGCTCAGCCCCATTCACTTTAATGAGGATTAGCTGAAAAATCACACAGAGATGATGGAAAAGAATGGAATGGTTTCTGAAAGGAATGTACACTTTGACACATGTACACTTTTACCTTTTCTTTCATGATGGTAAAGGTGGTTGCTAGAAGAGATGGCACAGCAGGACAGAATTGTTCCAGCCAGCCGAGATGCTGGAGCTCTCTCTCTCCTCCGGACTCCACAGATGTCTTTAAGGACTCGTTCACACAAGCGCTGTTTTCGTGCATTAAAGGTGCGTGAAAAAAGCGTTTATATAAGAACCAATGGTTTCCTATAGAAGTATTCACATGAAGGAATTTTAGATGCGCTAAATAGTCACACCAATCAAAGATAGGACTTGCGACTGCAAAGCGACGAGAAAAGATAGGACCTGACCTATCTTTGGTGCGCGATGTGCAGGAGTTTCCACTCCTATAGGAGCAGCAGTCTTTGCAAACTCATGCGCAGGGAAATAAGATTACAAATCTCATTAGGATTTCTGTCGACTGAAGAAATTCCCAGCTGCTTACAGCGGGACATTTAAAAGGTGCTGCCCAGGAGCACATTTTAAATGTCCTGCTGTAAACACCTGTTAGTTCCCATGAGGATGAGGGGAAGCCCTGAGGGTTTCCTTATTTCCTGCAGGGACTAACAGGAATTTACAAGTTTTAAATGCCCCGCTGTAAGCAGCTGGGAATTCCTTCAGCCCCTCTTCTGGGCAATTCCCCAGCAGCAGGGGCAGTAGGGGACTCCCTCCACCTCTCTCCCCAAGGGATTTTCCTATAGCGAGGAGAGAGAGGGGTGTTACAGGGCTTTGCTGAGAGTGTAGTAGTAGAGGGCGGGACTAGTGGGATTCCCACCCTCTATCCCCATTTCCTCTCTCTTTGCTATGGGGAATCCCTGTGAGAAGCCCTATAGGCCCACCCCTCTCTCTGCTATGGAGATATCCCTCAGGGATCCCTAGAGCAGGGAGGGAGAGAACCAGGCTATGGGTTAATCCCCCATAGCAGGGAGAAAGAGCGGGGCTATGGGGGATTAACCCATAGCAGGGGGAGACAGAGCGGGGCTATGGGTAAATCCCCCATAGCTCTGCTCTCTCTCTCTCCTTGCTATAGGGAAATTCTGAAGCTCTGCGGGGCTTCTCCTCCCTCTCTCCTACTAAAGCAGCTACACTTTTTTTTCCGCGCACCTATAAGGTGCTAAAATTACGCTCGTATGAACGGGGCTTAATGCTGTCTGCCATCTACTGTGTTCACCTCTCATCAGTGGGTTGTAAACAATATTACATCTAGGCTATCTAACGTACAAGAGTTGGACAAAGAGAATCACACTGGGAAAGAGTGAAAGTACAAAGAAGAGGTTTAATCATTTAACCCCCGTTGTACATGCTCCTGCTTGAAATACCTTAGATATATATTAGGAAATTACTCATAATATAGTTGTTACATTCATGCAAGACACAAGTATGGAGGTTCCCATGGATGTCACCAGCAAGTCAAATCAAGACGTAATTAGTGTCAATAATGGACCGATATATATGTATTATATCACCTAATCGAGGGAAACTCAAAAGCGGGAAAAAAAATGGTAGGAGGAAACACTATTCCTAACCAACTTTGGTTTGGCGGACCCTGTCTGAAAGCAGAGCGAACGCTACGATAGGAACTGCACCACATCTGGAGCCTACTCTGTCCTGAAATGGGCAATAGGAAAGAATATATACAGTGAATTCAAAAAAGTCTACACACCCCTGTTAAAATGCCATGTGTTTGTCATGTTAAAAAATCTGACAAATCTGATCAATTTCAATGTGACCCATTATCTGCACAGTTCCACTAAAAACCGGAAGCCTCCGGTAAAAAGTTTCATCTCCTTTCACTAGAGATGAGCGAGCACCAAAATGCTCGGGTGCTTGTTACTCGGGACGAAATTTTCGCGATGCTCGAGGGTTCGTTTTGAGTAACGAACCCCATTGAAGTCAATGGGCGACTCGAGCATTTTTGTATATCGCCGATGCTCGCTAAGGTTTCCATTTGTGAAAATCTGGGCAATTCAAGAAAGTGATGGGAACGACACATCAACGGATAGGGCAGGCGAGGGGCTACATGTTGGGCTGCATCTCAAGTTCCCAGGTCCCACTATTAAGCCACAATAGCGGCAAGAGTGCCCCCCCCCTAACAACTTTTACTTCTGAAAAGCCCTCATTAGCAATGCATACCTTAGCTAAGCACCACACTACCTCCAACAAAGCACAATCACTGCCTGCATGACACTCCGCTGCCACTTCTCCTGGGTTACATGCTGCCCAACCCCCCCCCCCGCACGACGCAGTGTCCACAGCGCACACCAAAGTGTCCCTGCGCAGCCTTCAGCTGCACTCATGCCACACCACCCTCATGTCTATTTATAAGTGCGTCTGCCATGAGGAGGAACCGCAGGCACACACTGCAGAGGGTTGGCACGGCTAGGCAGCGACCCTCTTTAAAAGGGGTCGGGGCGATAGCCCACAATGCTGTACAGAAGCAATGAGAAATATAATCCTGTGCCACCGCCATCAGGAGCTGCACACGTGGGCACAGCAATGGGGAACCTATGTGCCACACACTATTCATTCTGTCAAGGTGTCTGCATGCCCCAGTCAGACCGCGTTTTTTTATAAATAGTCACAGGCAGGTACAACTCCGCAATGGGAATTCCGTGTGCACCCACAGCATGGGTGGCTCCCTGGAACCCACCGGCTGTACATAAATGTATCCCATTGCAGTGCCCATCACAGCTGAGGTAACGTCCGATTAAATGCAGGTGGGCTTCGGCCCACACTGCATGCCCCAGTCAGACTGGGGTTCTTTAGAAGTGGACACATGCAGTTACAACTCCGTGTGGACCGACAGCATGGGTGGGTGCCAGGAAGCCACCGGCGGTACATAAATATATCCCATTGCATTGCCCATCACAGCTGAGGTAATGTCATGTTTAATGCAGGTGGGCTTCGGCCCACACTGCATGCCCCAGTCAGACTGGGGTTCTTTAGAAGTGGACACATGCAGTTACAACTCCCTGTGGACCCACAGCATGGGTGGCTCCCTGGAACCCACCGGCGGTACATAAATATATCCCATTGCAGTGCCCAGCACAGCTGATGTAACGTCAGCTTTAATGCAGGTGGGCAAAAATTAATTGGATTACACTGTAGGCGAGGGCCCCAAAAAATTGGTGTACCAACAGTACTAATGTATGTCAGAAAAATTGCCCATGCCCAACCAAGAGGGCAGGTGAAACCCATTAATCGCTTTGGTTAATGTGGCTTAATTTGTAACTAGGCCTGGAGGCAGCCCAGTTAAAATAAAAATTGGTTCAGGTGCAAATTTCAACGCTTTAATAAGCATTGAAACGTATAAAAATTGTTTACAAAAATTATATGACTGAGCCTTGTGGGCCTAAGAAAAATTGCCCGTTCGGCGTGATTACGTGAGGTTTCAGGAGGAGGAGGATGAATATTATACACAGATTGATGAAGCTAAAAGGTCCACGTTTTTGATGGTGATAGAGAACAATGCTTCCATCCGCGGGTGCAGCCTACGTATTGTTTACGTATCGCTGCTGTCCGCTGGTGGAGAAGAGAAGTCTGGGGAAATCCAGGCTTTGTTCATCTTGATGAGTGTAAGCCTGTCGGCACTGTCGGTTGACAGGCGGGTACGCTTATCTGTGATGAGTCCCCCAGCCGCACTAAACACCCTCTCTGACAAGACGCTAGCCACAGGACAAGCAAGCACCTCCAGGGCATACAGCGCGCGTTCAGGCCACGTGTCCAGCTTCGACACCCAGTAGTTGTAGGGGGCAGAGGTGTCACGGAGGACGGTCGTGCGATCGGCTACATACTCCCTCACCATCCTTTTACAGTGCTCCCGCCGACTCAGCCTTGACTGGGGAGCGGTGACACAGTCTTGCTGGGGAGCCAGAAAGCTGTCAAAGGCCTTAGAGAGTGTTCCCCTGCCTGTGCTGTACATGCTGCCTGATCTCTGCGTCTCCCCTGCTACCTGGCCCTCGGAACTGCACCTTCGGTCACTAGCGCTGTCGGATGGGAATTTTACCATCAGTTTGTCCGCCAGGGTCCTGTGGTATAGCATCACTCTCGAACCCCTTTCCTCTTCGGGTATGAGAGTGGAAAGGTTCTCCTTATACCGTGGGTCGAGCAGTGTGTACACCCAGTAATCCGTAGTGGCCAGAATGCGTGTAACGCGAGGGTCACGAGAAAGGCATCCTAACATGAAGTCAGCCATGTGTGCCAGGGTACCTGTACGCAACACATGGCTGTCCTCACTAGGAAGATCACTTTCAGGATCCTCCTCCTCCTCCTCAGGCCATACACGCTGAAAGGATGACAGGCAAGCAGCATGGGTACCCTCAGCAGTGGGCCAAGCTGTCTCTTCCCCCTCCTCCTCATCCTCCTCATGCTCCTCCTCCTCAACGCGCTGAGATATAGACAGGAGGGTGCTCTGACTATCCAGCGACATACTGTCTTCCCCGCCTCTGTTTCCGAGCGCAAAGCGTCTGCCTTTATGCTTTGCAGGGAACTTCTCAAGAGGCATAGCAGAGGAATGGTGATGCTAATGATTCCATCTGGGTAGACTCCTCAAAGTTTCCAAGGACCTGGCAGATGTCTGCCAACCAGGCCCACTCTTCTGTAAAGAATTGAGGAGGCTGACTCCCACTGCGCCGCTCATGTTGGAGTTGGTATTCCACTATAGCTCTACGCTGCTTATAGAGCCTGGCCAACATGTGGAGCGTAGAGTTCCACCATGTGGGCACGTCGCACAGCAGTCAGTGCACTGGCAGATGAAACCGATGTTGCAAGGTGCGCAGGGTGTCAGCGTCCGTGTGGGACTTGCGGAAATGTGCGCAGAGCCGGCGCACCTTTCCGAGCAGGTCTGACAAGCGTGGGTAGCTTTTCAGAAAGCGCTGAACCACCAAATTAAAGACGTGGGCCAGGCATGGCACGTGCGTGAGGCTGCCGAGCTGCAGAGCCGCCACCAGGTTACGCCCGTTGTCACACACGACCATGCCCGGTTGGAGGCTCAGCGGCGCAAGCCAGCGGTCGGTCTGCTCTGTCAGACCCTGCAGCAGTTCGTGGGCCGTGGGCCTCTTCTCTCCTAAGCTGAGTAGTTTCAGCACGGCCTGCTGACGCTTGCCCACCGCTGTGCTGCCACGACGCGCGACACCGACTGCTGGCGACTTGCTGCTGCTGACACATCTTGATTGCGAGACAGAGGTTGCGTAGGAGGAGGAGGAGGGTGGTTGAGTGGAGGAAGCATACACCACCGCAGATACCACCACCGAGCTGGGGCCCGCAATTCTGGGGGTGGGTATGACGTGAGCGGTCCCAGGCTCTGACTCTGTCCCAGCCTCCACTAAATTCACCCAATGTGCCGTCAGGGAGATATAGTGGCCCTGCCCGCCTGTGCTTGTCCACGTGTCCGTTGTTAAGTGGACCTTGCCAGTAATCGCGTTGGTGAGGGCGCGTACAATGTTGCGGGAGACGTGGTCGTGCAGGGGTGGGACGGCACATCGGGAAAAGTAGTGGCGACTCGGAACTGAGTAGCGCGGGGCCGCCGCTGCCATCATATCTCCAGGCTGATAAATTTGGCTATGTGCACGTTTAACGCTTGAGCGTGCGGGTGTGTGGCGGCGTACTTGCGCTTGCGCTCCAACACTTGCGCTAGCGACGGCTGGACGGTGCGCTGAGAGACATTGGTGGATGGGGCCGAGCACAGCGGAGGTGAGGGTGTGGGTGCAGGCCAGGAGACGGTAGTGCCTGTGTCCTGAGAGGGGGGTTGGATCTCAGTGGCAGGTTGGGGCACAGGGGGAGAGGCAGCGGTGCAAACCGGAGGCGGTGAACGGCCTTCGTCCCACCTTGTGGGGTGCTTGGCCATCATATGTCTGCGCATGCTGGTGGTGGTGAGGCTGGTGGTGGTGGCTCCCCGGCTGATCTTGGCGCAACAAAGGTTGCACACCACTGTTCGTCGATCGTCTGCACTCTCAGTGAAAAACTGCCAGACCTTTGAGCACCTCGGCCTCTGCAGGGTGGCATGGCGCGAGGGGGCGCTTTGGGAAACAGTTGGTGGATTATTCGGTCTGCCCTGTCTCTACCCCTGGCCACCGCACTGCCTCTTCCAACCTGCCCTGCTGCTGCACTTGCCTCCCCCTCTGAAGAACTGTCCTCAGTAGGCGTAGCAAACCAGGTGGGGTCAGTCACCTCATCGTCCTGCTGCTCTTCCTCCGAATCCTCTGTGCGCTCCTCCCTCGGACTTACTCCAATTACTACTACCTGAGTGATAGACAACTGTGTCTCATCGTCATCGTCCTCCTCACCCACTGAAAGCTCTTGAGACAGTTGCCGGAAGTCCCCAGCCTCAACCCCCGGACCCCGGGAACTTTCCAAAGGTTGGGCATCGGTCACGACAAACTCCTCCGGTTGGAGAGGAACCATTGCTGGCCATTCTGGGCAGGGGCCCGGGAACAGTTCCTGGGAGTCTGCCTGCTCCTCAGAATGTGTCATTGTAATGGAGTGAGGAGGCTGGGAGGAAGGAGGAGCAGCAGCCAGAGGATTCAGAGTTGCAGCAGTGGACGGCGCAGAATTCTGGGTGGTCGATAGATTGTTGGATGCGCTTTCTGCCATCCACGACAGGACCTGCTCACACTGCTCATTTTCTAATAAAGGTCTACCGCGTGGACCCATTAATTGTGAGATGAATGTGGGGACGCCAGAAACGTGCCTCTCTCCTAATCCCGCAGCAGTCGGCTGCGATACACCTGGATCAGGAGCTCGGCCTGTGCCCACACCCTGACTTGGGCCTCCACGTCCTCGCCCGCGTCCACGTCCTCTAGGCCTACCCCTGCCCCTCAGCATGCTGTATTACCAGTAGTGCAGAAACAGAATGCTGTAATTAAATGTGCCGCTTATTGGCCTGTGGTTGGAGGCTGACTTCCCTTACGGAACGCACAGCAGAGTCAGGAAACAATTTTGCGCACGCCTGTAGTGAGACGTAGGTGCGTATGACTGAGCTAGTGGAATTCACAGCACAGAAGCAGTCAAGTGGCCAAAGGCCAGTAGTAGGCCTTAAGTATTTTGCTTCTATTTTTTTTAAATGCTGAGCTGATACAGCAGACAGATACTGTAGGCAGTGTATAATATTATGCATACTGTTTCCCTCTGGCGGGATGACAGCGCTGATTTAACAGAGACAGCAGATCCAGGAAACAATTTTGTGCAAGCCTGCTGTAACGCTTAGCTGCGTATTAATTAGGACTACTACCCCCAGCAGATAGATACTGTAGGCAGCGTATAATATTATGTATACTGTTTCCCTCTGGCGGGATGACAGCGCTGAAGTAACAGAGACAGCAGATGCAGGAAACAATTTTGCGCAAGCCTGCTGTAACGCTTAGCTGCGTATTAATTAGGACTACTACCCCCAGCAGATAGATACTGTAGGCAGCGTATAATATTATGTATACTCTTTCCCTCTGGCGGGATGACAGCGCTGATGTAACAGAGACAGCAGATCCAGGAAACAATTTTGCGCAAGCCTGCTGTAACGCTTAGCTGCGTATTAATTAGGACTACTACCCCCAGCAGATAGATACTGTAGGCAGCGTATAATATTATGTATACTCTTTCCCTCTGGTGGGATGACGGCGCTGATGTAACAGAGACAGCAGATCCAGGAAACAAAAAAAATATGAATTCATGAATGGGTGTGAGTGAGACCTGCCTCTGATTGGCTCATTGCTGAGCCAATCAGGGGGCAGGTCTGATTCACACCCCCTTCACACCCATGAATGGGTGTGAGTGAGACCTGCCTCTGATTGGCTCAGCGCTGAGCCAATCAGGGGGCAGGTCTGACTCACACCCCCTTCACACCCACTGCAGGCCGGCCACACTGAACTCCGGCTGCCGGGACAAGGTGAGTATATATATATTTTTTATTTTAACACATTTCTGGATGAATTGCAGGGAAGGGCTTATATATTTAAGCCCTTCCCGACAATTCATCCCGCGCACGCCAGCAGCCCATTGCTTTCAATGGAGCCTGCTGTATTGGCGGCTCCATTGAAATCAATGGGCAAACATCGTTCTTCTCTGCCACAGCTGTTACAGCTGTGGCAGAGAAGAATGATTTGTCTTCTATATGTTCTCAATGGGGTCGGCGCTGCTGCCGCCGGCACCATTGAGCGCATATAGAGAAGAGAACAGGAATCGCAGATCGCAGATAGGTGCGATCTGCGATTTCTGTTCTATAATTTATCGGACGAGCGCATAAAAAGCACTCATGTGTCCGATACCATTGCAAAGCAATGGTTTTAAAAAATCGCTGGACGCATGCGCAAATCGGGCGAAAAAACGCCCGTCTGACTGAGGCCTCACTTGGATATGCAAAACCTTTCTGGTGTTTTTCCATGTTAAAGTGACACATGTCAGATTTGCAAAATTTGGCCTGGTCATTAAGGCGCAAACAGGCTTGGTCACTAAGGGGTTAACTGAAGGAATTGTAAACATAACTATGGGGAACATCATAAAGTTCTCTAAAATGTTCCAAATTATAGCACAAAAATCCAGAATGTACCTGTTCCAAAAGTATTACACCTCTTTTCTCCCATGGTGAAAATCTCTCCAACTTAAAAAAAAAACTCTGGCAATTTAGGGTTACTCCAGATGGGGCTGCATATAGTAAATCAATCTCGCTGAAAAATCTGCTTAAATTTATTCCATAATTTAATTATTAAAAAAATTGTTGGATATAGTCAATTTTTTCTTTCTGTTATCCCTCTCTCACATACCGCATAGGGTCTACAATTTGTCGTTTTAGAAACTAATATACCATCTAATCCCTGCCCCCATTTCTTCCTCCCCACCTCTTCAACTGTTGCAATTAAGGCACCAAAAAATATATCTAAACATTTGGAATTGCGTACCCTTAAAACCGTTTATTCTTTTCAAGGGTCTTCAATTAACTCTAATAGATTTGTTATTCCATAATAAACACCTACATATCATATGGAGTCTAAAGAAATAGTGATGGAATCTAAACTGGGGAGTTTTGAATATATAAAGTAGTTGTGGCATCAAAACCATTTTAATAAGATTTCCCCCGCCAATTATCGACAATTGGAGACGATTCCAGACCTTGACCTTATACTTGAACTTTCATACCAATGGAAGCAAATTGGCAGAAATATAGTCTTGAGGCTTAGAAGATACCACAACTCCCAAATATTTAAATGTCTTCACTATTTGTAATTGTTTATGCTCCAATGAATAGTCCACCAGCAAGGGATCTAAAGGAAGAGTTACAAATTTCCCTCAGGTAATAGTAAGACCCTACATCTTACCAAATATATCAAAAATTAACATACTAGGACTCTTTCATCTCCCCCATATATAATAATAGATAATTGGCATATGTGAGATATGTTCCTCAATTTCTCCATAATATAAAATAACTATATCAGGTGATTACCTTATCAAACCAGCCAGAGGTTCAATTTCCAAGACAAAAATAAGAGGGCACACCCCTGCCTTATTCCCCTCTCTAACAATATCTGTCCGAAAATATTAGCCTTTACCATCATTCTTGTACCTGGCATTGAATAGAGCAGTTTAACCCATGCCAAAAATGTCTCACCAAAACCAGTCCAAAAAATAACAGCCCACAGATAATTCCACTCAAGTGAAAAACAACCCTGCCCTGCCCACAAATTTGATGATCCACCAGAAGATTCAAATTCCTTAAATTAATAGCAATTGATTTGTTTGGCATAAAGGTGGACTGATCTTCATGTATTAAATGAGTCGTTACTGAAAGTAATCTATTTCCAAGTACCTTGTCCAAGATTTTAACATCAGTGGTCAACAGTGATATTGTACGATAGAAATTAGGAAGAGATAAGTCATACCCGGTTTAGAATTTATTCACTGAGGCAGTCACTGTATTCTATAACTAAGATCACCACAGATTTTCCACTTGTGTTCAGCATATTTGATTGAGTTGAGGAGGACTGTCATGTTTGCATAAGTCTCCTTCATGTGAACTGCATGACCAACAGGAATAGAAGGAAGATGGTTGCCATTGTGAAGTAATACAGCTTTCAAACTCAGCTTGGAAGAGTCTATGAATAGCCTTCATTCAGTTGGATCATGGTTCAAATTCAAACATTTCATCAAGCCATTAACGTTGCAGCAAACAACCAGATTGTTTTTCTTCTTAAGAAAAGGAAGCAGATCCCTCTGACATTCTCTGTACTGTGAGACCTTGCATCACGTTGGAGAAGATTCCATTGCTGTAGTCTTGACCCTAGAAGTTCCGCCTTCTCGTTTGACAAGTCAAGGTCTCGAATGAGATAACTCAATTCCGCTTGACTCAGTTTGTGCGGTGTATCATCTTTTACCTCAAAGTCAGGGTCATGGGACGTGGAAGGCTCGTTGGGTTCTTCTTTTTCCACAATTTCTTCATTTTCTACTTCAAGCTCAATATTTTGGGGTGGAGAAGGAACTGGTAAACTATCTGAATGTAGAATAGGTCGACTAGCAAATGGAAGATTCAGGTATTGAATTGTTACTGTTTTCTTCATTGACAATCCTGCCTTTATAGGTGGAGTCAAGCAGAAATAGCAGTCATCTGTATGGTTTGTAGGCTCCCACCAAACCATAGGCACAGCAAAAGCCATAGATCATCTTTTATTTTTCAGCCATTCTTGTAGTTTAACTGAACAAGAGTTGCAACATATATGTGGAGCCCATAACTTATCCTGGTCCCCTACCTTCATATCAAAATAATGATGATAGGCAGTCTTCACAAGAGGCAGATTGCGTTTCTGTGACGAAAATGTTATTTTACCACAAATGTGACAAAAGTTATTCACTAAATTTACACATTTTGCGGCATTTTGATACAGAAAATTTTACACTTCAAGAGCACTCCAAAACCAGAAATTCTGAAAAAAAGAAAAACAGAAGCAATATGAAACTCAGCCATATTAACATTTATTATGTTTATAACCTAAAAACATATGGAAAACGTTGTGTTATGTCAGTTGAGAGGTGTGACAACTACCCCCCCCCCAAAAAAAATTCCCACAAAATAAAAATGTAAACTCTAAAAAATGACATGTCACTGTATCTCCAAAGCAAGAGCTAATCGGTCTTTTTTATGGTGATTTTTGAATTCAGCAGATGGAAATACATAAGAATATGCTAATTTTGAGCCCGAAACAAAATCATCGTTGGGCAATGTTATTTCTTAGTCTATTTTCCAGATCTGCTTTATATGGCAAAGTATGGCTAGGCGGCTCACATTTACTAATTGTATCTTGCATAAGAACAATACATAGTAACATAGTATGCTAGGCCGAAAAGAGAGACATTGTCCATCTAGTTCAGCCAGTTTCCACCCCCCCCCCCCCCTTGTTGATCCAGAGGAAGGCAAAAAAAAAAACCAATGAGGCAGAAGCCAATTTAGCCCATGTGGGGGAAAAATTCCTTCTTGACTCCATAATGGTAGTCAGAATAATCCCTGGATCAACGTTTTGAAAGTTCCCACCTGACTACAAGTCTTGGATCAACAACCCCAGGCTACCAACCTGAGCAGAGAGGGAAGCCGAAACAGTATTGCTTTTAGTTAAAGCTAGAAAAATATTGCATAGAGTAGCTTCATTTTGCAGATCCATACCACTAGCTAGGGCTAAAATAATCTGCACAATAGTATTCGCAGAAGCAGATGAAGCATATAAAACAGGGCCATGCTTACCCATCTCAATTACAGAGTAAGGAATTTCTGACAGACAATACCTATGTTGCCTTCTGCAGTGCCCAGAGCTGAATGATAGGGCACAAAGGCGTGCTTCCTTGGCCCAAGACTCACATCGTGTTGCCATCCTGGCTCCACTTCTTGATTGCAGCCGGCATGCCACAATAACAGTTTTCTAAACCACACAAGATACAGTTTATCTCTTTATCAAACAAAAGCATGTAGATTGAAGTAAAATTCCAACTCATTGGCTTGACAAAGACCGCAGGAAGTGGTTGCTAAATGTGGACATAATAAAGAACACATCTGTTTAGATGTGAGTAATTCACTCCTTTGATCTGGTAAAGATACTGCCTGGGGAGGAATAGGCAAGAATGGATTTTTTTTTAATGATAGAACCCCTTTAAGCACTGAGTTAAGCAAGATTTATGCACACAATACACAGAGAATGGAACCCATTGATTTCAATGGGGTCATTCACATGTACAAATTTTCTTGCGCATCTTGGTCATGAAAAAACAAACACACCATGCTCTACTTTTCTGCGCATTTGAGAACCAAAGGTCCTCCATAGAATTCAATGAGGAGGGTCTGTAATACACAAGGAGATGCATAGTATACTGCGTAATTCCGCTAGAAACAGAACACATCTGAAACTCATTAGAAGAATTAGCCATTATAATCCGTGCGTCTTTGTTTGATGGGCGTAACTGAACATGCCTTGCGGGCCCAAAAAGTACAGTAAAAGACACTGATGCACACGCAAAAAAGCATAGTTCGTTCCACAAAAAAATGCTACGCTCATGTGCACGCAAATATGCATACGCACGTGTGACCCCGGTCTTAGAGGACAAACCCAGCAAATCTAAAACACACAATTCTACTTTATATATTTTTCGGATATTTGTAATACATTTCTTTGTTTTGGAGAGAGGCTAATGACATAAGGGATAAGAGTCCATCTGGGGAATGTATCCTGTGGGATATTATTTGGAGACCAGAATCTTGAAATAATTACCAAGGGAGTATTTTCCCAGCTGAAAGCTCTGTTATAAAAAGACTGAATTTGGGCAAACGGCTTGAACTGCCTCTTCGAAAGCCAATGTGCAGTATGCTGTATGGGCAAAACCACCGGAAGTTGAAGTAATACTATTACTGGGAGAACAGGTACGGAACGCAGAGGTTTTCCTTTACTGAATATAACAGGTGGGGATACTTCTGACTTCACATGGAACAAGACTGCTGATGAATAGATAGGAGAAAATATAGATATACAGTAGTAGGGAGATATCTAGATTGAGGTTAGACAAAAAGATGGCAGAGGGGGACTGATAAATATTAGTTTGACTAATGAAGAGAAAAACTGTGAAAGTGAGGGAAACAAGGTAAGTTTTCATTTTTTTCTCCCTGCTTTCAAAAACTCATAACTTTTTCTTTTTTTTTGTCCATGAACGTACCTGTATCAGGGCTTTTTTATGGGACAAGTTGTATTTTTCAATGGTATCATTTAATGCACAATGTAATATACTGAAAACCTTAACATTTCTATCTAGGTTGAAATGGAAAAAAGACAGTTGCACAATTTTATTTTATTTTTATTGGAGGGGTCTTGTTTTTTATACTGCACATGGTGAGGCAAAAATGGCATCAACTTTTTTTTTTTGTTGTACTACTTTTAATAAATAAAATATTTCTTTAACCCCTTTTTTCCCATTTAAGTTCCTTCCTCCTAACTTTAAAAAAATCATAGCTTTTTTATTTTTCCGTTTCCATAGCTACATGAGGGCTTGTTTTTTGCGGGATGAGTTTTATTTTTCAATGGTACCATTTAATGTACCACATAATTTAACTGGAAAGCTTTTTATGTTTTCTAAGTGGAATGAATTGGGAAAAAAAAACCCGCTATTCCACCATCTTTGGGGGTGTTCTTGTTTCTACAGTGTACACATTGCGGTAAACATGACGATAACTTTATTATGTGGGACAGCACGATTACTATGATACCAAATGTATAGAATTTTACTTTTGTTGTACTACTTTAAAAAATAAAGTATTTAAAAAAAATAAAAATATATATAAATAAATAAATAAATAAATATATATATATATATTTCTGCTGCCATCTTCTGACAGCCATAACGATACAGTTGTGTGAGGGCTCATTTTTAGTGGGGTGTCCTATATTTTCTATCGATGCCATTCCGGAGTTTGTGTGACATTTTGATGGCTTTTTATACATTTTTTTGGAGACTGCATAACCAAAAATAAGTAATTCTGGCATTATTTTTTTCTGCTGACGTTCACCGTGCGAGATGAATAGTATGTTACTTTGATAAATGGGACTTTTAGGGATGCAGCAATACCAAATATGCTTTTATTTTTTATTATTAATATGGGAAAGAGTTTTTCTTTAAACTTTTACTTCCTTTAGTTTTTTTCCAATAATTAAAAAAAGTTTTTATTTATTTTTAAGGCCCTATGGGGGACTTGAACTTACCCCTGTATTACATTATACCACATTTTGACAGGCAGTCTATGGTGAGTGTGGCTAGGCAGCTCATGAATATGCAGGACTTGTTCTGTGTCTGGCTGCTAATTAAGGGCTCAGTCAGACGGGCGTTTTTTCGCGCGATTTGCGGATCGCATGACGGATGCGCATCCGCAAATCGCGTGACCAGTGCGCGCAAGTCGCCCGCAAATCGCCCGAAAATCTGCTCCTAGCCGCGTTTCATTAGAAACGGGCCGGAGCTGTCCAGCGCAGTGCATTCAATGGAGACGGCAATACAGCCGTCTCCATTGAAAGCAATGCGCTGCGGGCGAGCCCGGGATGAATTGTCGGTAACGGCTTAAATATATAAGCCCTTACCTGCAATTCATCCTAAAATGTGTTAAAATAAAAAACAATTGTATACTCACCTTCTGCCGGCAGCCGAAGCTCCGCGCGGCCGTCCTGCAGTGGGTGTGAAGGGGGTGTGAGTCAGACCTGCCCCCTGATTGGCTCAGCGCTGAGCCAATCAGAGGCATGCCTCACTCACACCCATTCATGAATTCATGAATGGATGTGAGTCAGACCTGCCCCTAAGGCAGCAGTCACTCACCCATTCATGAATTCATGAATGGGTGTGTGAGTGTTTTCAGCCTCTGATTGGTCAGGGCTGTGACCAATCAGAGGCAGATCATTCAGCAGGCGGGGATTTTAAAGCCCCGCCGGCTGAATAGTGTCAAGAAGCAGTTCAGGAGAACTGACAGCGGCCGCGGCTGGACTCCGGCTGCAGCGGAAAGGTGAGTACACAATTTTTTTTTATTTTAACACATTTTAGGATGAATTACAGGGAAGGGCTTATATATTTAACCCCTTCCCGACAATTCACCCCGCGCACGCCGGCAGCCCATTGCTTTCAATGGAGCGGCTGTATTGCCGCTCCATTGAATTCAATGGGCAAACATCGTTCTTCTCTGCCACAGCTGTTACAGCTGTGGCAGAGAAGAATGATTTGTCTTCTATATGTTCTCAATGGGGTCGGCGCTGCTGCCGCCGGCCCCATTGAGCGCATATACAGAAGAGAACAGGAATCACAGATCGCAGATAGGTGCGATCTGCGATTTTTTGTTCTATAATTTATCGGACGAGCGCATAAAAAGCGCTCATGTGTCCGATACCATTGCAAAGCAATGGTTTTAAAAATTCGCCGGACGCTTGCGCAAATCGCGGCTAAAAACGCCCGTCTGACTAAGCCCTAAAGGCAAGTTTCTCCAGAGTACTGCACAGACATATCACTATTATCAGTGTGACCGACAATTCCTTATGGTGCTCTCAGTGAGGGCTGCCAAGACATGGTGACAGAGTCTTTTTAAGACTAACTTCACACGGGCAAGAGCGATATCAGGCCGCCAATCACAGCTCTATATCACCCTCGCCACCCATGTGAAAGCCCCATGGATGCAAGACGTTTTCACGTGAAAACAGCCTCGCATTACTTTGGGGATGAAGAGAATCGTCCGCTGTGGATGTGACAACTGTATGCAGAGTTCTCCCATTGTTTTCAATAGGGCTGGCACTGCTGCCATTGGTCCCATTTATAACAATGGCGCTGCGATGCGAGTTCACGCAGCCAGATAGAACATGCCCCAATTTGTTTTTCGCATCACACTGCGGTGCTCTACAGGAATAAATCAGGACAGTACAAATGGGGTTCATATTTGTGCGAGATTTGTGTCTCGCAACGCACAAATCTTGCGCCATTTCTCAGCTGTGTGAAAGTGGCCTAAGTCTATTTTCTGTAAATCTGTTCCTAAGAGTCAAAATCTGAGCACAAATTTGGAATCAGCACCCAAAACTCTGCAAGGAATAAAAAAAATTGTCCAGAAAAAACAAGCTTTTTTTTATCACAGTGCTATTAATCTTATTTTAACTTTTTTTTTACCTTGAACTTGCATTGTTTGATCGCTTTTTCAATATACTGCAATACTTCAGTATTGCATAAGGCCTCATTCACAAAAGTGTGTGTTTTACACGCGCATAATGCACGCTTCTAAAAGAACCAATGGGTTCCTATAGAAGCGTTCATATGCACGGAATTAGGAGCGCAAAACAACACGCACCTAAAAAGATAGGACCTAGGTGCGCGTTTTACAGGAGTTTCCATTGACTCCTATGGGCGCGGGGGTTAATGGAAACTCCTGCGCTGGGAATAGCTTCCATGCTGCTTACAGCAGGGCATTTAAAAGGTGCTTCTGTCCAGAAGCACCTTTTAAATGTTCCGCAGTTAACCCTGTAGTTCCCACGGCGTTGAGGGAACTCCCTGAGAGTTCCATTAATCCCTGCAGGGAGTCCCCTCATCACGGAACACATTGACAGCACTGTCACAGTATTCAGTAATGAGGGGACTGCAGCGGGGACAACAGAATCCCCTGCCACAGAGGAGCGCAATGGCATCCGATTGCTTTCAATGGGGCCGGCGCTGCTGCCACCCCATCAAAAGCAATGGGATGAAGGCAACCCCGACAGTGATGATTTTCGGGGTAGGGCTTATATTTCAAGCACCCTCCCACCCAAAAATCATTGCTGCTGGGGTTGCCTTCATCTCATTGCTTTCAATCGGGTGGCCGCAGCACTGGCTCCATTGAAATAATGAAAACAAAGGTTTGGTACAGTGTTAGCCAGTAGACAAAAAAAGTAAGTTTTCTGTTGCGGAATTCCTTTTAAGTGCAAACCAATCACAATCCATGTCTGTACCTTGTCATAAGTATGTATGTTATAAGTGTGTATAAATATTCATGCCTCTTTAGATATATTCCATTTTTAGCCTGACGAAGAGCCCGAGAGGTTCGCAAGCTCGCTATTATTACATCATGTATTTTTATTAGCCATTAAAAGGTATCATATCTACAAGATTACGTGGTTTCTCTTGCTAGGAACAATCACATTTGGCTCTATTGAAAGCAATGGCATAGAATCGGGGTCCTTTGCCACAGCTGTGGCAGGGGATTTTTTTTATCCCTGCTGCAGTCCCCTCATCACTGAACACTGACAGTGCTGTCAGTGTTCAGTGATGAGGGAACTTTGTGGAGCAGCTGCTCCAGTGAACGGGCAAAGTTTCATGCACTGCGCATATGAAACCTTGACCATTCACACGTTTTCAGCTCATGCAAACAGCGGGTTTTTTCCGCGCACAGGCGCGCAAAAAACTCGCTTGTCTGAATGAGGCCTTATATCGTACTTTTCTAGGCATTTAAGCTCTACCTTAAGAAAATACTTATTTTTTTGCAAAGCTCATTCATCAGCTCGTTTATGTGAGCATAAAAATGCTTACTGGTTGGCTGCACATCTCGCCATGTAAACCTATGAAAACTGTATTAGGATGAAGACTTGTATTAACCCCTTAAGGATATGGCCTATTTTGGCCATAAAAACTTTTGGGGGATTTTCATCTCCACTTTTCAAAAGCCATTTTTTTGTCATTTTTCCTCTGACATGGACGGATAAGGGCTTGTTTTTTGCGTGGCGAACTGTAGTTTTTATTGGTACCATATTTATGTGTACATAATGTATTGTAAAACTTTTATAATTTTTTTTTGAGAGCAGGGAAGGAAACACATCAATTCTGCCATTGCTTTTCAACAATTTTTTACAGCATTAATCATACAGCAGAAATGACAAAATACATTTTTTTTGTGAGTCGGTACCGTTACAATACCAAAAATATATATTTTTTAAGTTTTTCCACTTTTTTATAATGAAACACCTTTTTTAAAATTATAATTATTTTTACATCGCTGCATTCAAAGTCATATAACTTTTTTATTTTTCCATGGAGGGAGCTCTGTGACAAGCTGTAGTTTTTGTTTCTACCATTTTGGGGTACATACGGCTTTTTTGATCACTTTTATTGCATTTTTTTGTGAAGTAAAACGAACAAAATAACTATTTTGCCTCCGTTTTTTAATGTTTTTTGCTGTGCATGGTAAATACTGTGTTCAATTTAAAGAACAAGTCATTATGGACACGATGATACCAAATACGTGGTGTTTTTCTTACATTCTTTATACAATTAGTAGAAAATGAGCAAAAAAGTTTTTTTTTCTTTTTTACATGTTTTTTTTTACACTATTTTTTCTTCCTTTTTTTACACTCTTTACACCATAGCATCTATGATCGCTATGACAAAGAATTGCAGGACTTATGTACTGCAATTCCTTATCACTTGTAATAGCGATCATAGGCAATAGCGTACCGGGATGCAAGGTACTGGCATCCTATTGCCATGGCAACCCATCGGCCCTCCACAATTACATTGTGGAGGTCCAATGACATCACAGAGGGAGTGCCCTCCCTCTGTGAACCCTTTACATGCCGTGATCTATATAGATGTCCTTATGTACCCCCGCTATTGCATTGGGACTCTGGTCATCGGTAACAGCCAGCTCCCACTGCTGGATGGCGCGGA
Source organism: Eleutherodactylus coqui (assembly GCF_035609145.1). Lineage (NCBI taxonomy): Eukaryota > Metazoa > Chordata > Amphibia > Anura > Eleutherodactylidae > Eleutherodactylus > Eleutherodactylus coqui. The sequence continues at coordinate 49,052,625 of NC_089842.1, read as the reverse complement.
CTCAGCTTCTGATCCCGCGCCATCCACAGGGCGTAAGTTTACATCCTGGTGCATTAAGTACCAAACAGCTAGGATGTAAACTTATACCCTGTGGCGTTAAGGGATTAATACTTGCTTTTCCCCATACTACAGATAATTGGCCCTTATAGACTCAAAACCAAGCACTGACTGACACATTTTTTTAAAAACCAGCCTAAGTCTTAAAAAGACATAACTCTTTTACAGTTCAGTTCAGCCTATTATCCTGTAATGTTGATCCAGAGGAAGGAAAAAACCTCCATAAGGAAAAAAAACTATTTTTCTCATCTTAGGGGAAAAAATGTCTTTCCAACTCCAAATCTGACAATCAAGATAACTCTCTGGATCATCAACCCATCCCTAGGAATCTAGTGACTTTAACATAATATTATCATGCTGCTCTCTGCTTGCTGCTCTTACAGTAAAGAACCCCCTTCTATGTTGGTGGAGAAACCTTCTTTTCTCTAGACGTAGAGGGTGCTCCCTTGTTACAGTCACAGCCCTGGGAAAAAATAGATCATGGGAGAGATCTCTGTATTGATCTGTAATATACTGTACATACTGACATAATATGCATATTTAATATACAAGGGCATATGTACTGTACCATAGAGGCAGACCATGTGGCTGCAATGAGGCCTAGCGATGTTTGGTTCTACCCCCTTTCTGACTGGATGGCTGAAACCAGGTCAGGACTTCCCTCTGCAGAGCAATTGAATTGGTTAAAGACAAGGAGGTATGGAAATATTTTAAGGGTCATGGAAAGGGAAAGACCGTAATAAGGGGCCCATTTTTATTTTTGCTATAGGGCCCCTTCGCTTCTATATATGGGAGTATTAATATACATACTATATTTATCCTTCATTCAGATACATAAAGGCTATAGAAACCCTTATTCATGAAAATGCAACACACATATATCTTACCAAGTTCCTGCTGAAAAACATAATGCACTTGCCCCGTGTGTTTTTGCATTGAGTTTACCTTCACATGCATTTAGAAAGCTTCATACTTGGTTTGCAAACTCTCTTACATTCAAGTCACCGGCTGGGGGGCATTCCCAGCACTGATCAGCTGTTCTTTTTCATGACCATGCACCAGCTCAGCTCTTTATCCCCTCTTCTCTTTCAGAAGCTATGTAGCATAAACACGATTACTCGATACTACACAGCTATCTTTCCATCCTCTGAGTAGCTGCTGGTCCCTTTTACCCTCATTGCTGATAAGAGAAGGCACATCATCCAGGAGTTAATTACAGCCCTCTGTAGTAGTAGCTTTCTCTGCTCTTAGCCTTTAATATACATAGTGTATTGAACCTTAATATTCACATATACCCCTAATACATAATTATTAAGTCACCCATTAGCAGTTTTTATTCTAAACTAAATAACTCTTTTTGATCATTTCATTTGTATTGTAGTCCAACCGTTCCATTAGTAATCCGTTAAGTTACAATGGTCTCAGGATACAATATTTTTAACATACCATGGTCACTGTTTGGATTGGCAACACATGTGATTGACAGGAGGAGCTAGCCAATTAGCATGACTATTTCACTGGTAAAGCACTTATACTACTGATTGGCTGTTTGGTAGTGTTTTTCTACAAAACAGTGTGGTACTACATGTTCTGTTCTGCTAACTACATGTGCCACAATCAGCTGCTCCTTTAGACATGAGATCAGGGCGGCTCCATATTATTTTTCTGTTGCACTGTGTGTTCTGTACAGGATCCTGAAGGAGACCCTGTCCTCCACATAGTAAGTGATTTACATTTTCCAGTAGTTCTCTCTAATAATGAACCAGAAGAACTTGCCTTATGTGTATTAGTTATTGGATTAACTTTCTCTAAAATTAATTTTGTATGACTTTTGGTTGACACTTTGGGGGCTTTAGAACCATTTACCAGTTTTGCATATGGTCTCAAGTTACAATAGTTTCAACTTACAATTGTTGTTCCAGTGTGTATCAATATTGTAATTTGGCCACCCGCCTTTGAATCGGTTTTAACTCAGATTTGTCTGTCTTGTGCACGAAAGCCCAAAACTGTACACAAAAGTCCATGTGCGGTCTGCCCAGTGAGCTGTAAAGTAATGACATTATGTTCTCCAGCTTTGCTGCTTTTATCTGCTTTTTACGTACAGTGATTTATTTTTTTCCTTATAGTTTCTTAGTGCTTCTTCACGGCCTGCTTATTTTAGTAGTTTAAATGCTTTTTCCATTGTTTATTGACATCTTTATTTATCTGTATGGTGGCTCAGTGGTTAGCACTGTTGCCTTGCAGCATGGGGTCCTGGCTTCAAATCCCACCAAAGACAACATCTGTATGAAGTTTTTATATTCTCTTGTTAACTTGCTTCCACGCTCCGAAAACATATGGATAGGTAAATATAAATTGTGAACCCCAATCAGGACAGAAGCCACTATCAAGAAAAGTAATATACATGCACTAAAAAAAGAAATGTAGTTATTTCCTTAAGCTTTACTCTCACAATGAATATTTAGGATGCCTTTAAAAAATCCCATTTAAAGTGTACACTTATTTTTGAGAACACTGTCACAGTCAATGAGGTTAAAGCGGTTTTGCCTATAATTAGAAAAAAAATCCTTACCTATTCCTCCACAGGCATCTTCACCTCACCCATCTTCTTCTGGTTTCTCCAGTCCCCTGGGTCACCTCAACTCCAGCCGTCCGGATCCTCTTCTTCCTGTTTTAAAGCGTCCATTCTCAGAAGTCTTCTTCCAGCAGGTCAGTGTACATGCCTAGCAGGGAATGCCAGGCTATTATCAAGACTGCACGTGTGCACTGTCTCACCACAAGATTCATATAATATTGTCGCGAGACAGCACGCATGTGCAGTCTCGGTAATAGCGCGGCATAGGAGTCGGCATTCCTTGCTAGGCAGTGAATGCTATGTCACTAGTGATGTAGCGTACATTGACCTGCCGGAAGGAGGCTGCCGAGAATGGATGCATCCTCAGATGAAGAAGAATATTAGGCTGGCTGGAGGTGATGTGACCCGGGGGACTACAGAAGCCAAAAGAAGATCAGTGAGGTGCAGTAAGAAGACTGATAATGGAGGAATAGGTAAGTATTGATTTTTTTTTATGACAGAACCCCTTTAAGGACATCCAAAAGCTTATCAAACTTTCTCTTTCTGAAGCTCAGGATTTTTGTGGTTCCTCGATAAACATCCTATTGAAAGACAACTGGAAATTTATCATATTATGTTGACTATTCCTTATGCACCCCTACCTGTACCTTTGTTATTTTACCAGGTCTATTGGTAAATAGATAAGTGCAGGTCTCACCTCTTGGAGCGGAACTATCACTAGTATTGTTCTCCAGTGCCCGGGCTCAACTGTACAAGTGGGCAGGGGGTGGTCAAGATTACGGAAGAGCCCAACAAGCTTCACTACTCTGCTTCCTTAATAACCAAGTTCTGGAAACAGCGTAGACCAGCCATGCTCAACTGTTTCTATCCTCCCGGCCACCTCGTACAGAGCAGTGTTCCCATCATGGCCATGTTTGGCTGAAATGGAAACTCATCATTAAGTTCTTAAATATTTAGTAATTAAATCGTTAGATAGTTTAGCTTCAGTTTCCCAATTTATATTTGATAGATATATGAAGACTGAAGGCGACCCCAACTCCCACAACCCTACCAATATGACATTGATGACATGCATGATTGACATTTATGGGCAAACCTATATAATAAAGATGATTTTACCTTCTTGTTTTGGCATTTAGCAAAAAAGAATCTAAAGAAGATGAATGTTACCCACCAGCAGAATGTGGAGGAGTTTACTCTCCTTGGACTGAACAATTTTCCTAACCTGAGTATTGCCCTGTTCATCCTTCTACTCATCGTCTACATTCTCATATTGATCGCCAATCTTCTCATCATGGTAACGGTGTATTTTGACTCCCGTCTCCATTCAGCCATGTATTATTTCCTTAGCAGATTATCTTTGGTAGATCTGTGCTACGCATCGGTGACTGTCCCTAAGATGCTGGTTGACTTTCTATCGAAGACAAACACAGTTTCCCTCAGCTCCTGTATCACACAGCTCTTCTTCTTACACTTCTTTGCAGGAACTGAGTGCATTCTGCTTACCGTCATGGCGTACGACCGCTATGTGGCCATATGCAACCCTCTACGGTATTCTAGTATTATGAATAAGACCATTTGTTACTGGCTGGAAGCGGTGTGCTGGGTCATAAGCTTCTTCCACTCCATCATCCAGATAATATTAACCTGTCAACTGAAGTTCTGTGGCCCAAACCAAATTGACCATTTCTTCTGTGACATCCATCCCTTGTCTGTATTATCCTGCTCAGATATCTTCATCATTGAGATAATATTTGTGGCAAACAGTGGCTTGATATCACTACTATGTTTTATCGTCCTACTTGTCTCCTACATGGGGATTATCAACACCATAGTGAAGACCAGATCTGATGAAGGGACGGGCAAAGCCTTCTCTACATGCGCCTCCCATCTCATTGTGGTCACCCTCTTTTTCGGACCTTGCGTTTTCATCTACTTGAGGCCCTCGGTGTCTTTTTCAGCTGATAAAACAGTGTCGATATTTTATACAGTGCTGACACCCTTATTAAATCCAATTATATATACTCTCAGAAACAAGGAGGTAAAAGCTGCCATCAAGTCCTTCTTGGGGAAGAAACTACTTCGGAGACATTGATTTTGTTTTAAACTATATGTTGTTAAAGCAAAATAAACAAGTGAAATACAATTATCTGTGTGTCTTCTGGAGCTTGGATTAAGGGCCTTTGTACATGGGCCGATAAATCATTCAAACTCCCACATCCAGCAGGTCAATTATCATTCGGTGCAAATGCATGTCCCGACTGAATGACAAACAAGAATTCATTCGCTTCTCATTTGTGGTTCAGTTTATGCATGTGGAAAACTAAATGAAGGATCAGTCCATGTAAATAGGAATGGAGGCGGGCAGGCTGGAATGATCACCACCCTGCTCCACCTCCGTTCACAAGTGTTGCTCGTTCCTATGTATAAGCACAGGAACGATTATTGCTGGGACGACCTGTCGGGCATCTGGCCCAACAAGTCTTCTCATGTAAAAGGGCCCTTAGTCTTCCCAACATTTTGGATGATTAAAGGAGTTGTGCCAAATTTTAAGCTTATTCCCTAGCCACAGCATAGGGAATAAGTGCCTGTTCAGACCCCTGTCGGTCACAACAATATGGGGTCCAATGTCACTCCATTTGTATGTAATTGCACATGTCCACTGCGGCTCCATTCAGCTCTACATGACTGCCGGAGATAGCCGAGTGCTATAGAGTTGAATGGAGTGGAAATGGAGATGTGAAACAGACTCCCATTCTCCTGACTGGTGGAGGTCCCATTGGTGGATAGGTAATAGGCCCAAAACTTAGTCCGGCCCTTAAAAAAATGTTTTTTACCCTATAAATATTGATAAAAAATTAAATTACATATATTGAGTAGTTTCACATCCATAAGAAGTACTATAAGATATTACTAGAAATGAGCGAGCATACTCGTTAAGGCAAACTACTCGAGCGAGTAGTGCCTTATTCAAGTACCTGCCCGCTCGTCTCTAAAGGTTCGGCTGCCGGCGCGGGTGACAGGTGAGTTGCGTCGGGGAGTGGGGGGTAGAGAGTGAGAGAGGGATCTCCCCTCCGTTCCTCCCCGCTCTCCCCCGCCGCTCCCCGCCCCCCGCTGGCACCCAAATCTTTAGAGACGAGCGGGCAGGTACTCGAATAAGGCACTACTCGCTCAAGTAGTTTGCCTTAGCGAGTATGCTCGCTCATCTCTAGATATTACATTATTTATCCAGCATGGTATATTCCATATTACTGGTCAGTAAAAAATAATTGCTGTCCCCTAGTACAGTATGTCCGGACAGCATCCCCACAGCATCAAGTATGTCCCTCACTGTGTCTAGCTCCTGTCCGGCCTGCTGATGGAGTTAGAGGCTGTGACCGCAGACCTCTCCTCCTGGTGACTGCAAACGCTGGGGTAGGGAGGAGAGGTCTGCGGTCACAGCCTTTAATTCCAGCAGCAGGCCGGACGTGAGCTAGACAGTGTGAGGGACATACTTGATGCTGTGGAGTTGCCACCTGGCCATAGTTTCAGGATGGGGAGGGCATAAAGAGAGGGCCCTATTGCTACTAGAGTCACTATTATGGGCACTATTACCTTTGGGGTCACTATTACTATTGGGGGCACTATTACTATTGGGCCTGCTGTTAGTGTTGGGGCCACTATTACTGTTGAGGCCACTACTGGAGGCACTATTCCTATTGAGGCCACTACTGGCGGCACTATTACTATTGGGGCCACTACTGATTGCACTATTACTATCGAGGCCACTATTACTATTGGGGCCACTACTGGAGGCACTGGTACTATTGAGGCCACTATTACTTTACGAGATATTACTGGAGGCACTGTTACTATTAGGGCCACTATTCAGGGGCGCTGTTACTATTGGGGCCACCATTGGGGGCACTATAACTACTGAAAGCGCTTTTACTATTGGGGTCACCATTAAGGGCACTATTATTACTGTAGGCATTGTTACTATTGCAGCCACTACTGAGGCAATGTTACTACTGGGGCCACTACTGGGGGCACTCTAACTATTGGTGCCATTCAGAAGGGGTACTATTACTTCTGGAGGCACTATAACTATTGGGGCCACTATAACTATTGGGGCAACTACTATTATTGAGGTCATTACTGGTGGCGCTGTTGCTATTGGGGCCACGACTGAAAGCACTGTTACTATTGGGGCCACCATTGTGGGCACTATTACTGCTGAAGGCATTATTACTATTGGGGCCATTCCTGGGAGGATTATTATTATCCGGACCATGACTGGGGCTGCTGTTACTATTCGGGCCACTATTGAGGCAGCTGTTACTATTGGGGCCACCACTGAGGGCGCTGTTACTAGTGGGGCCACCATTCGGGGGAATTATTACTGTTGGAGGCACTATTATTATTGGGGCCACTGCTGGGGGCATTATTACTATTCGGTTCATTACTGGGGGTGCTGTTACTATTGGGGCCACTACTGAGAGAGATGTTAGTATTGTAGCCACTACCAAGGGAATGTTACTATTAGGGCCACCATTGGGGGCACTATTAATGCTGGAGGCACTACCACTACTGGGGGCATTATTACTATCATGGGCATTACTGGCCCAGATAGTGTTGTTGCTATTGGGGCCACTACAAAGGGCGTTGTTACTATTGGGACCACCATTGGGGGCACTATTACTACTGGAGACACTATTACTATTCGGGCCACTACAGGGGGCATTATTACTATCTGGGCCATTACTGGAGGCATTGTTACTATTGGGGCCACTATTACTACTGGGGGCACTATTACTATTGCGGCCTCTAGAATAACGGAGGTAGAAAAAATATACGTTGTGATGAGCCGCAGCCCTAACCACACCCCCTTTTTCCTTTGGCAGGTATTTTTTAGTGACAGAGGTTGCAACTCTAGACCCGCTAGGATCTCGACCGATTGCTCGAATAGGGGACCCCATTCATCTTCCAAAGCTGCAGTCAGTGAGCCATTCTGTGCACCTGACAGGGAGACTGGGGTCCACCATTCTAATGGTTATCACAACCTGTACTATACACCAATATGCTATTTCTACTAATGAGAATGACTTCAATATTAACCCCTTAACGCTGCAGGGAGTACAGTTACGTCCTACAGCTTCGGGGTGTGTATGGAGGCGGATCGCGGGGTGATATCACTCCATACAACACAGGTGCCAGTTGTTTCTTACAGCCGACACCCGCCCGCAACAGCTCTGATAAGCCGCACCGCTCATCGGAGCTGTTAACCTTTTAAATGCCGCAGTCAATTCTAAAAGCGGCATTTAAATGCCCCAACTGATGTTCGGGAGTCCCACATTGCCCCCCACGATAAGATCGCAGGTTGCTGTGCAGGTGTCATGGCAGCCGGAGGCTTTCTGAAAGGCCCGAGGGCTGTGATAGCTAGTTGCCAGTGACGTGGCTTGTTAAAATGCCTATCAGATTGCGGTATACTTTAATGCTGTGACATTACATCATACTGCACGAGCGATCAAATCATTGCAAGCTCTTGTCCCCTCTGGGACTAAAAAAAAAAGGTACAAATAAGTTTTAAAAAGTTTTACTAAAGTTTTAAAAAATAGTACAGCAAAACAAAAACTGTATAAGTTTGGCATCGTAGTAATCGTACTGACCCATAGAATCAAGTCAGGTCATTTGCGTTGCAGTATGTACACCGTAGAAACAAGACACACCCAAAATGGCAGAAATTCATTTTTTTCTATTTCACTCCACTTAGAATTTTTTTTAGAGTTTTTCAGTACATTATATGGTACCTTTAATAGCACCATTGAAAAATACAACTCGTCCCGCAAAAAACAAGCCCTCAAACAGAGATGGGGGTTGATAAATAAAAGAGTTATGATTCTTTTAAAAGGAGGGAGGAAAAAAATTAAAATGGAAAAAAAAAAAACGGTCCACGGACTTAAGGGGTTAACATTATACATAGAGTCGCCATAAAATGGCTGCAAAGATGGGGCTTTACTTTAATTTCTGCATATAAACTACACTTCAGGTACAGAAGGAAATGACAAGTCTCAGAGCCTCATCTTTCCTGCTTGCAGGGTAACAGCCTCCAGGGGGCGCTGACAGCCCTTCTCCTGCTTTGCTTCCGATGAGCAGGTAATTGGCTGTCTACGGAAAAATGGCGCGCAGAGCATCTGCCGCGCGCATATTAACTTTTTCCACAACACTTCTGCCCTATTCAGCAATTCCAGCAACCTGATTGGTTGTTTGGGTTGGCTGATTCAGCAAACAACCAATCAGGTTGCTGGAATTGCTGAATAGGAGAGAAGTGTTGTGGAAAAAGTTGACATGCTCCCAGCGCGCTCTAGGTTGCACGCTCTAGTTACCTCATCGCCGCGCCGCGGGACCTGCTCCAAACACGAGAGCGAAACCTCAGCTCATCTTCCTGTCTCACACGCAAGACATTCGGCGCCATTTTGTCGAAGACCAGGACTGCTTCGGGCTCCAGGCTCTCACAGTAAGGAAGTCCCAGAATCTATACCATGATATGACATCTGATTAGTCTGACCAGCCATGCATTGTATCTATAGGGGGGAACTAGAGGAAGTCGGACAATTTCACTTCCGGTTGTCTGCCCCTTGCATATTTCTTAAAGCAGTGACATGTCCCTGTTGTGACAATATGACAGATAATAACATTATTATTACATTAGCATTTACTGCATCAGCAATAAGGCTGGCATATATAACATAGGTTTGGGGTGAGACCTGCAGGCGTAATAATCACTCGTATCCGTATGCCGATGGGCGCTCACTAATATAATTAACGTCTGCGCAAACAAGCAAAATATTTATTGCAAAGAATATTCCTGATGTCGCCATTTAGTGCTTATTATTAGTTATTTGTATACCTGAAGGCTCATAATTAAATGGCGTAGTCCGCTTGTAAAGGCATCATTAAAGAGGATTTGTTTTCTCTCGAAACATGACTATTTTCGGTAAATGCTTGCGTTCCGATTTAATAACATTTTTAGCATTCTGCGTCGTTCCTCTGTTACTCCTCCTGGAAATGTATGGATGAAGGAGCAACAGAGCATTGCAGTGAGGGGTGTGCGTATATCAGCGCTGCCACTGGCCAGGCTGGGTAATAGCGCTGCTGACATGAGGAATAGTGGAGGAATTTACTCATACATTCTCAGGAGGAATAAAAGAGGAATGTCAAGAGGAGATTTCTGAGCGGCAGGGGGTTTGTTCTGTTATGGCCACCTCCATTCACAGTAAAGGCTCCACCACTCTGGGGATCGCGATTTTGCCGCAAGAAAATCGCTCCAGTGGTGCTTTTTCTTGCTGCTGCTTGCGATTTTCTTGCGCATTTTTCTCGCGAAAGACAATAGGAGTTTTTAATGATAAAAACGCATCGCACAAAAATCGTAAGTTCGTGTGTAGCGATAAAAAGAAGGCACCCTGGGTACTGGCGCATCTTGTCTCCACCAGGAGAATGGGTTGAGTAGTAGGGGAGAGCAAGGTGACTCCCACAACAGCGGATTGGCTGATGCACACATTCATCTCCTGCGCCTGTACCCGGTGGTCTTCCATGTGTGCTTCCCGCTGGGCTTCCATCTCGGCTCCTAGCCCCTCTGTAAGCTGTCACTCCCCCCCAGCGTGCTGCAAATTTCTGGTTCCGACCCCGGTGTCAGTTTTCTGCGGTCCCTTCTTCAAGATGGTCCTCCGTCCTGCCATGCAGTGGCAGCGGCGGTAGTAAAATCCTCGCTCCTCCAGACCATGGTCAGCGCTGTGCTGCCATCACCCTCCCGACAAGCAGTCGGAGTGGCAATGGGAACGGCGCTTCTCCATCCGGCGCTGTGCTGGCTCCTAGCTATGAAAGCGGGTGCTCCGGACCCCGCAGAGCTGCCTCCTCTGTCCAGCCTCCTCCTTCCTGGCATGCTGTGGGAGCGGAAAAAGCCGCTCCTCCTGACCCCGCTCAGCTGCGGAGCGCCAGCTCCTCTCCTTAATGAAAAGGCGCAGGAACGCCGGCGGCTTGTAGGGAAGCCGCAGCTTCGGACCCATGTCCTCCACGGTGCTGATGTTGCTCCTGCAGAACACAGCGGCAGCAGCCAATCAACATCTGGGGGCGTGACGCCCTGTTAGAGATCCTGCCAAATCTATGCCTCCACCCATAGTTCCGGTGGAGACAAGATGCACCAGTACTGGCACCGTGAGGGTGGTTTCACACGGGTGCTAAAAATGCGAAATTTTCGCACAAAGCAAAAGCGAGTAAAAACGCAGGAGTATGAAACCAATCATTTTCAATGGTTTCATTCCCATTTGCGATGTTTTCAATCATGGGATGTGCAGGTTTTTTTAAATGGCACACCCACCAATCATCTGTTCACCAGGCCAGCACACTCATGCATTGAGCTGATCTCTGCAGGAAGCAGACAGCTCTGTTCTTACTGCAGTGGGCAGGCTCGGTATTGCAGCATAAGTTCCTACTGAAATGAATGGAAACTTTGCCTGTAATACCAAGCCTGGCCACTGCAGTAAAAACGGAGCTGTCTGCTTCCTGCAGAAATCAGTTCAGGGCACAAACATGCTGACTTATCGGACAGTTGATCAGTGGACTTTCTTGCGGACAGACCCCAGCCAATCTACTATTGATGACCTATCCTAAGGATATGCCATCAGTATTTCATGAGTGGACAACCACTCTAACGGGGTAGTCCAAGACTTTTACTATTCATGATCTCGGATAGGATAGGTCAAGGGGCAGCCGCCGCCCGGATCCCTGCCAATCAGTTGTTCACTAGGCTGACGTCAGTGTGGACAGCACAGGAAGCAGATAGCGCCGTCCTCATTGCAGTGGCCTTGGTTGGTACTGCATCTATTGTACTCATCCCCACAGCATTCTATAGGGGTTTGCACCACATCTAGGTATACAACCGTGTTGGATGTATGTAATGAATTAGACTAGTGACAGCGCTGAAGACTTGATTGCAACGATCCGCTACGTCATATGTAAAGTATATGCTAATAAGCTGCAGCAGGGATCTCTATGTAATAACCATGTAGTCAGCGCTTTATACTGCTGTTTGTTCTTTTACCCTAGTGAATACGGTTAGTGTTTGCAGAAGCTTTATGCTGAGACCTTACACGGCGTGATCTCGGAGGCCGCACCATGTCCCGTCAGGTGAGAACACGCATGTGCATTCACCCATTCTCCTGACACTGATCTCGTAAATACTTGATATCCCCCATGAAATAACAGTTCTGGAGCAGCTCTTATTAGAACTCTGGGCTTCATTGCTCAAAAAAAGGCCCGCGTCACACGAACATCTACGCATTGACCGCGCATTTGCAATGCGTTTCTGCTAAATGGGAGTTGTGCATTTGCGCGTACAAGTGCGTTTTTTACTGCGCTTTTTGTAAAAATCACGCAAAGACGCTCTCAGCCATTGAGATGGCCAATTAGTTTAATGAGTTCAATTTTCTATTCTTCAGGAAAATAGAGCGTGCTGCATATTTTTTGTTAGACCGAAATGCGCACGTCAAATACACGCATATGAATGAACCCATTGAAATCAGTGGGTTCTAATCTTTGCATATTGCGCGCGCAAATACGCCCGTGGGACACAGGGCCAAGGCCAATTTCACAAGACCGTGAAAATAGCGTGAGATTTGTGCGTTGCGAGATGTACAAATCTCGCACGAATATGAACCCCATTCTTTTGACTGGGATCACATACTCAAGCGATTTTTCTTTTTTTAACTGCATCACAATGTGGTAAAAAAAACGTGGCATGTCCTATCTTTGGGCGCTCCCTCGAAACGCACGGCCCATTGCTTTCAGTGTGATGCAAGGTTTCCCATTGAAAACAATGCAAAACAATTGCCGATTGTTCGTCAGTCCGACAGAAAATCGCCTCACATCCACCGGTACATTGCACATGCACGAGTGCGACATTGCGCGAGTTTCACGGCACGATATCACGCTGGGCTGTGTGTAGTTAGCAGTAAGGGCTCACATACAAGTGATTTCAGGCTGTGTATTACGTGTGTATTTTATGCCTGTGTAATACGCAGTGCTAAAAGCCCCCTGACTTATATTGGGCCGTGCACACCTGCCTTTTTCTGCACGTATTACGTCCTATTATGTCCTATTTTGGTGTGTATAATGCACATAATACGCACCATTATAGTCTATGGGGGCAAAAAAAAAACGTATTTGCTGCGTATTTCGCTCGGAATATTCAAACAACATGCACCCGTGTCAGTGAGCCCTGAGACTGTCTTTGTTGCCCAAAGCAACCAATCAGAACTCAGCTTTAGGGATGAGCGAGTATACTCGCTAAAGCACTACTCGCTCGAGTAATGTGCTTTAGACGAGTATCTCCCCGCTCGTCCCTGAAGATTTGGGGGCCGGCGGGGAGCTGCGGGGAGGAACGGAGGGGAGATCTCTCCCTCTCTCCCACCCGCTCTGCCCCGCTCCCCGCCGCAACTCACCTGTCAGCTGCGGTGGCTCCCGAATCTTTAGGGACGAGCAGGGAGATACTCGGCTAAGGCACATTACTCGAGCGAGTAGTGCCTTAGCGAGTATACTCGCTCATCCCTACTCAGCTTTCATCTTGCCAGATCACTTTCAGAAATGGAGCTGCATGCAATTTTCTTTACACACATGAAAAACGCATGTACACTGATGCGGATCATGTGTGAGCGCTGAAGCACATCGCACAGGCATGAAAATCGGAGAAAAACTAGTGACATACAGGTCAGATTGTCACTGACCTCCATCGCACTTGGCTTTGTAAATACGGCCTCCTACTGTCCAATCAGTGTTAACCGTATCAGACTCTATTGACAATTTAAAGACAAGTTGTAAATGTTTCCATTTACAGGAGGAATAACTGAGGGTCCAGCAAAAGTTAGAACAAAGGATACCCCAGAGTCGTTATTTACTAAAACAGACAGTTACCAGAGATTACGGGACCGTGTTCACTCTGTGGAAGAGGATAGATGGGCAGCTGCCAGACACAATTGGTACCGCTTATCTTTGGGGAAAAGCTAAATTAGATGGGGAAAGTTTCACCGAAGTGCGAAGGATTTGGACATCTCTAGCACAGTTGGTGGGCTCTGGCAGCAACTACTGTGCTGAGTTTATAAGGCTAGTATTGGCATAACTTTTCTTTGTTCCACAGGTCCCTGTTATGTTCCATGACGTCGCTGCCTCGTTTACGGAAGAGCAATGGTTGCGTATGGAGCTCTGGCAGAGAGACCTCTACAAAAATGTCATGAGGGAGATACATGAAGCCTTAACAACACTAGGTGAGATTCTATGCAGGGCCGACCGAAAGAGGTAAATGCCCCTGGACTTCCGCCCCTAAGGGCTAACACCACCCTATAAGGGGTACCCTAGTAGGTACTAATTACAAGCCCCTGCGGCTCCAGCACCAGCAGACTTGGATCAGTTACTTGGGCGCTGGTTATACAATATATATTTGTATTGTAGATTTGGAATGCCTGTAAGGATGCTGGCTGGCCAATGGAGGCGGGGTGGGGCACTATTGCTACTGGGATTACTATGGGGGTCCCTATTACTACTGGAGACAATATAGGGAACACTATTACTACTGGACCCACCATGGGGGTGCTATTACTACTGGGCCACTGTGGTGGTCACTTACTACTGGGGCCACTATGGAGAACCTTATTACTACTGGGGCCACTATGGGGGGGGGGGGGGGTCATTATTACTACAGGAGCCACTATATGGGCACTGTTGCTACTGGAGCCACTATGGGGGATAATATTAGTATACAGTCTCAAAATTACAATTAGCCCTTTGAAGACAACCATAAGGCTGATGTGGTCCTCGGTGAAAATGGGTTTGACACCACTCCTGTAGATGATCTGAGCGGATAAAAGCTGGCACACCACCGCCATGAGCTTCATTTGGAGTGAATCTTCAAGGTGTGTCTATTCTGAAGTGCTGCGGTGTTTCAGAATAGAACATACGTGGGTACACTGTACATACCTGTCCCGGGTTCATACTGCCAACAGTTCAGGTAGCATGAGCCCGGTGACAGGTTCCCTTTAAACCCGTTTCCTAAGCTGCACAGATGTGTGTTGTTAGATGCCAGCACAGTCTAGGTTACTAGTCTACAACCTATTGGGAAACGCCACGGTTATGATATATATGTATTATCTCAACAGGATATGCAATCGCTAATCCAGATGTTTTATTTAACATTAAGAAGCAAGATGAGTCGTGTGTACGCATTGACTGCAGGTCTGGAGAAAGGAAAGAGATCCCAGGTGGAGGTAAAATGACTTTATATTTGGAAACTTTGTTGTAGTTTTTTTTTTAGATAGACAATTGTAGATTTTAGGAAGTATTTGCACCTCTTCAGAGGGCAATTTATCTTTTTCAGTAACGAAGTAAGGGTTTGAAATTTTAGACACATCACCTTGCAACAATTTTTAAAAACTCATTTTATTGAACTTAGGCTGTGTCCATACGGGCTACAAAATCATCGCTACAATGTGGAGCCCATAGTTTCCAATGGGTTCTTTCACATGAGCGATGTTTTGTAGCGAGATTTTGTAGCCCGTGCGGATGCAGCCTCGCGGTGTAAAAAAACGTAACAATGCAGGTAAGGAAAAACACAAACTAAGGGCTTATTCAAATGTGCGTATATCATCCGGGTTTTCACGCCTGGCCGATATACGCTGTCCCTCTCTGCAGGGGGCCGGGGTGGGAGCAGTGCACTGAGCTCCCGCCCTTTCTCCACCCTCTTTCCATCCCTCGCCACTATTTGTAATGGGAGGGGGTGGGATGGGGCGGAACCTAGCTCCGCCCTGTTCCGCCTTTTTCATTGCAAACAGTGGTGAGGGGCGGTGAGTGAGCGGGAGCTCAGTGCACTGCTCCCGTCCAGTCCCGCCTCTTTCCTCTGCAGAAAGGGATAGCGTATATCGGCCGGGTGTGAAAACCCGGCCGATATACGCACATCTGAATAAGCCCTCACATATATAAAAATAATTCAATTTACAAGTAACAAATGTTGAAGAGTAAGCATATGGACATAAACAATAATAATAGGGACTATTATTCTCCAGTACTGAAGTGCTGGGTTAAATCTTATACAAGATAGTCAGAATTAGTGTTGAGCGAACGTTTAAAAAGTTTGCTTCAGTCACTTTGCTGAACTTTTGCAAGACGTTCAGTTCAGTCTGAATTAGTCTGAAATAAATCTAAAGTTCACCAAACCCCTAAAACTGCTGTAGAACACTTTCCAAGAGCCATAAATGATAAAGGGCTTTAGACAGTGTTAAAAACCCATGTTCAGGACTAGTGTTGAACAAACAGAACCAGTTTGGGGTAAAACCTTCTTAAAAGCTCGGCTCGGGTTCATGCCAAACAAAACTTTTAGCAAAGTTCGACCCGAAATAGGGTTCTACTGGTTTGGTTCGCTCAACACTAATCAGAATCTTGAGGCTGGGTTCACACAGGGCGGATTTGCCGCGGTTTTGCCGCGCGGAATTCCACCGTGGCAAATCCGCCCGCGGCCGCTAATCTCGGGATTAGCCAGCCATGTGGACGAGATTTCTCAGAAATCTCGTCCACACAGGACGGCCAATCCGCTGCGGTAAGTCCGGCTGAAACCACGGCTGCGGCCGCCGCAGTTTCAGAATATGCAGCATGTCCATTCTTTTTTTCATTCCGCTGCGGCCGCGCTCTCCTCTATGGGAGCGCCGGCCGTAGCGAAAGAGCGAGTGGCCGGGCCGCTTCAAAGCCGCCGCGGCTTAAACCGTGGCGGTTCTCCCGGCAAAAATCTCGCGGTTTTTGCTGCGGCCAAACCGCAAGATTTCCGACGGGAACCCGCCCTGTGTGAACCCAGCCTAAAGCAACCCTCCAGTTTCAGGAGAAAATTTTATCTTGGGACTGAAGGAGAGAGTTATATTACCTGCTGTTGGTCTTCTATGTCGATGCTCCTTTAATCCACTGAATGGCCCAGTTTTAGCCATTCAAAATGGCTGATGCAATCTTCAGACTACCTAATCCCCACAGTGCATTGATACTGTTAGACTACTAATGCACTAGTTCTGCTCTTTGATTGGCCAGTACTATGTCACGTAAGCAGTACTGACCAATCAGAGAGCAGTATGCATTAGGTAGGTAGCAATAGCAATCTTGAATAACTGAAAACAAGATACACGTGTGATGTGGCCACATCAATAACCTACATATCTTGAGTAGATTACATCGCAGTCTATACTATAAAGTTGAAGTCATACCTGCAAGAAATTAACATAAAAAACTTTAACAAAACATTATAAACCTGTGAAATCTCTTGTGCCAATTGGTAGGGGTTACTTGTGAAACAATATGCATGGGCAACACAACTATATGTGGAAATAAAGATGGGAGGGTGTGCATATAAACAGTCCTTTTGGGCCAGTGGAGGTGTATGTCTTGGGGTTCAGACAAGAAGACCTTCAATGTTTCGTATGTACCTTACTGTGTAAAACGGAAATCTACGTGCCTAGTGTCCCAAGTCAGGTATTTTGCAGCCACTTGAGGGTTTGTGTAGCCAGTGCTCCTTCAACTTTGAACTTGTCAACTGTGTCCAAATGTATCTCCAGGAACATTCAGTGCCCTTGCAATCCTTTGGTATCCTTTTCTTGTTTGTGCAAGACAAAAATCTCTTCTCTTGACTTTTTGGACCACTTTCATGAGAAAGCAATATTTCTATCCTGAAAGCAAACGTCTTAGTCCTCAAAGCCCTAGGCAGTCCAGATATCTGATGTGTTCTATATCAAGCACACCTGATGCAACTAATGAAGCCCTTGCAGCAGGTGTGCTTGAGAGAACACCTGGTTTGCAAATGTGCGCTTTTTGAGGGATTCTATTAAGGGAGTTGAATAATTGTGGTAGTCATTCAGGCTGCATTCCCACGAACGTATATCGGCTCGGTTTTCACACCGAGCCGATATACGTCGTCCTCATCTGCAGGGGGGGGGGGGAGGATGGAAGAGCCAGGAGCAGAAACTGAGCTCCCGCCCCCTCTCTGCCTTCTCTCCGCCCCTCTGCACTATTTGCAATGGGGAGAGGTGGAATGGGGGTGGGGCTAGTTCTCACAACTTAGCCCTGCCCCCGTTCCGCCTCTTTTCATTGCAAATAGTGCAGAGGGGCGGAGAGGAGGCAGAGAGGGGGCGGGAGCTCAGTTCCTGCTCCTGGCTCTTCCATCCTCCCCCCTCTGCAGATGAGGATGACGTATATCGGCTCGGCGTGAAAACCGAGCCGATATACGTTCGTGGGAATGCACCCTCAAAGTGGCATTTTGTATTGAATTTGGAGAAACGGCTTGTTATATTAGTTGTGGTGAGTTATTTAAATTGTTCTTGCTTGACCTGAAAGTTTGTTAATTTGGAAAATAAACCTAATTTGCAATTAGGATTGAATAATGTGGACTGCAAATGTATGTCTACAGCTCCTGAGCAGATCCATGTGTCACCCTGAGTACAACTGCAAACAAACCTTATGTAGTCTGATCCTACAGTCATATGTTAAGGCCCATTTACACGAGCAGCACTCCCCCGTAGAGAACGACTGATAAATCACTGAAACTGATTGGAGTTACACAGGACTCCAGAATCAGACTACATAAGGTTTGTTTGTAGTCTGTAACTATAGAGACACATAGCAATGCATGGGAGCTGTAAACAAAGAACGGTTCAATAGTTTTAAACAAAACTTCTTTTTGTTTCAGATACATTGAAGCTATTAAAATAGATGTAAAAGGTGAACGCAGCCTTGTGCCAGTTTTGAAATCCCAAGCTCATTGGCCTCCTGGGTTTTGTCCAGCCTGGTTTTATGATAATATCTTTATCCTGCGGATGGATTTATATTTTTACTGTATTACAAATAGAATCTTACAGTAATATTTAGGAGTTTTGATTTTGTTTCATTGTTTAGATCATCCCGATATTTTAATAAGGATTGAGGCAGAAGACAGCAGGGAGCAAGATGAAGTTTACGTAGAGCCACTGAATGGTGAGTTCTAGATGCAGTTTTTGAGCCTTTTGATGGGTCAGTACTAGAGATAGCGAGTATACTCGCTAAGGGCAATTACTTGAGCGAGCATTGTCCTTAGCGAGTACCTGCCCGCTCGGGAGCAAAGATTCGGGTGCCGTCAGGGAGCCGCCGGGGAGAGCGGGGGGGGGGGGGGGGGGGGGGCGGAGGGGAGATCTCTCTCTTCTTCTCTCCCCCCCCGCTTACCCCTGCTCACTCCCGCAACTCACCTCTCACCCGCGCCGGCACCCGAATCTTTTCTTCCGAGCGGGCAGGTACTCGCTAAGGACAATGCTCGCTCGAGTAATTGCCCGTAGTGAGTATGCTCGCTCATCTCTAGTCAGTACCGTTTACGGAGCACTGAAGGTTGATGCAAATATACTGTCTGAAACTTTTTCCAAAACTAGTGTGTTATGGTCTGCCTTTTTGCATAAATCAGTTGTACCTGTGAGTGCATGAAACATTGTGATCCTTTTGAGGCAGAGGTGGCATGTCTTTACTCTCAGGGAAGAGATAACCTCTGTTTCTCGGGAAGCATAGTCGTCAGCTGACTACAGTATATGGCCACCTTTATTGCTCTTACGTTTGGTTTGGCTGCAATACACCAATGCCCCGATGTCAACCCTCTCCATTTTGATTTCTGTCAAGTTCAATATTACCTCAGCGAAATGTGGATCCAAATCACCACATTAAGAAGATTGGCGACTTTAGGTACATAATGTCCAATTGCGTGTTAAGCAACAGAATAAGCAATTTACTAACACATTGCTTTTAGAAGTTCGCTGCTGTTTTCCGTATACGTGAACCTTCACCCCCCCCCCCTTCTTGTTCACACCCAATTCTCCTCCATGACAGCGGGGTCCATAATACTGCTGCACATGGGCGAATACATGATGAGACGTCCAACTGCAACCTCAGATGAAAGCCACTAAGGCCACTCACACACAGGCGTGTTACCGTGTTTTTGAACAGCGTTTTCAAACACGTTCAATTGTGTTTTTAACTAGTGAGGATCTGCATTAAAAATCACTGAAACACACTAAAATAGAACAGATTGAGTTGAAAAAGCATGCAATGTTGAACACTCGGCTGAGAAGCCCCATTAAAATCAATAAAGGCGTTTTACAGCGTTTTTAGCAGGCGTTTTTAAAAGCCCCACTAAACTTTGTAAAAAACACTCATGTGAGAGCGGCCTTAGCATGAGCTAGTTTTACTCTGCGCTTGTACAGGTCCTGGACAGTCAGGACACTAGCGTATGTGCAGTAGCTTCCATTGGAGGTTGCGGACATACGTTTCTTGTCATGTGTTCTTCCATGCATAGGCGTAACTCCAATAGTGGATGACCATGCAGTTGCTATGCAGCCTGTGGGGCACAGAATCTCGGCACTGATACAAACTTCAAACACTTTAAAGGGGCTTTCTGGTCTCTTTTTCACTCAGGACCCCCGTCCATCAGCTGATGTTGTCATAAGCGGACAGGAGAGAAAGTGCGGCCGTAGACTTCACTCCTATTGAATGGGCGAGCAGCGCTGCTATGGCACTTCCTGCACCTCTCCGGGTCAGGACTGGATGTGATGTCCAGCAGAGAAGCAGGAAGTGGGGGACTAGCACAGCTCTCCCATTGATTTCAATGGGTGTGAAGCCTGCACCGCACTTCTTTTCCTGTCTGCTTATGATTGGCTGATGGATGGGGATGACCCCCATGCAGCAGCTACTGATGGCTTAAGGTCCTTTTAGATGGGCAAACTATGTCCGACACTCATCCCAGTGATGCTCGCTCTTGGGCTGTTACACAGGGCTGACTATCACTGGTATTGCTCACAGCGCTCCTGGAACAGAGGCAGAGTGGACCGGGTAGCGTTTTCCACCCGCCTGCCTCCATTCACAGTAAGCAGACAGTCGTTCAGAAGTGAACAACAAAAGGGCCATTTTATAAACTCTGGACATTGCTCTTCAACTGGTACAAAACCACTTATTTCACAGTACAGCCCAAATCCAAAATAATGGAGCAAAAGTAAAACTAATTGGTTGTCCCCATAGAGCAGATAATCTGCCAATAAACGCGGTGGTAATGAGCGCTGCCCATATAAACTCTGGACAATTGTACCTACAGCGGCCAGTCCTTTCAATGTCCACATCCTGCTTGTCTGAAATTGTGGTGCTTATGTCTCTGGACACGGAGATGCATAGAGATTCTTTTTCTTAGATCTCCTTTTATAGTGTTTTTTTTTTTCCTTTTCAGCAAATCCGGGTATCCCAACATTTGTACGAGATACAAAGAAAAATCCGGGTCTTCCTGGTGATGTCTGTTCTGAATCTCAGCAGAACACCTTGAGTAAGTAACTGCTGGCAAAGTTAAAGGGGTTGTTCCAAAATTACAAGTTATCCCTTATCCACAGGATAGGGGATAACTTGCTGATTGTTAGGGGTCTCACTGTTAAGGCCCCCACCAATCTCAAGAACAGGGGTCCCATGTTTCATTATGCCTATCACTGCAAGGGTCTCTTCTTCCCCGTAGTGATGTTGGATTGGTGGCTGAGCATGTGTGGTCAACGTTCCATTCATTTCAACGGGGCTGACAGAAATACCCGAGTGCTTGTCGCTCAGGTATCTCCATAGTCCCACAGAAAGTGAGTGGAGCGCCAGTGCGCTTGCGGGGCCCACCCTGCATTGTCTCCTCCCCACTGTGAGGAGGGCAATAACCCCATAGCGAGGACATAGGACCCCCATTCTCGAGTTTGCAGTGGTAAGACCCCACCAATCAGCAAGTTATCCTGTATTCTGTGGATAGAAGATAACTTGTAATCTTGGTGCAACCCCTTTAATGGCTCATTCACATGGCCGTACATTTTGCCTGCTGTCCACGTATTTCATGATCAACTGTAGCACATGAGTGGGTGTTCACATCGCTGCAGTGTCCGTGCGGATTGGACGGGCGGCCATGTGTTGTCCCATGTGTGTTGTGCCCAAGATTATCAGAGCCAACTCGCACTCGCCTGTGCTTCCACAGCCCATGTTCTGTAGAGTCCTTGAAAATGGATGTTAATTAGTTGATATTTATTATGTTGCTGTTCTAAAATTGAACGTTTTTGTTAATTTATTATTTTTTGCTTTACTTGATGAACTATCTCAACCCCACTAATGATGCCTTCTCCATTATAGATTCTTCGCATCCGCAGAGTTCTTGTCCTAATTTAATTAAAAATCAGAAAGAATTGTATCCGATAGATAATAAGGAAGAGAGGAGAAGAAAGCACATGGCGATGTTTCCAATGGGTAAGATATTTGGCTGATCTCTGCCATTGATGTATTTTGCTACCACCATAATCTATTCAGCTCATCATATGAGTAGCGATGCCACCATCAAGAGAAAGGAGAGCCATGCTTGTTGGTGTATTTTCTGCTCAGACGATGCATTACACGCATGTATTTGTCTAAAAACACAGTAAAAGAATCACCTGAAATCCTTATTTTTATTTTTTGGTGCCCTTCCGCATTTATAATATTAGTATGGATGTACTAAGTATGATTGAATATTGCAGGGACATAAATAATTTCTCTGTGTTCCAGATCCTGAACATAAACATGATCAGAGGGACCCCCTGCGTGAGGAGTATTTACATGAGAGATACTCTGATGACTGCTGCAGTCCAAGTAAGTTTACAGCTCCCATGCGGGGTGTCACTCAGCCTTCCTAGAGTCCTGATTAGTAAATAGTCTTAATTATACAGTATTAGGGCTTATTTAGACGACCGTATATCGGCTTGGTTTTTACGCCGAGCTGATATACAGTGTCCTTGTCTGCAGGGGGGGAGGATGGAAGAGCCAGGAGCAGGAACTGAGCTCCCGCCCCTTCCCCGCCCCTCGCTACTATTTGCAATGGGAGGGGTGGGACAGGGGTGGAGCCAAGTGCCAGGACTTAGCTCCACCCCCATCTCGCCCCCTCCTATTACAAATAGTGGCAAGGGTGCGGGAGCTCAGTTCCTGCTCCTGGCTCTTCCATCCTCCCCCCCCCCCGCAGACAAGGACACCGTATATCGGCTCGGCGTGAAAACCGAGCCGATATACGGTCGTCTAAATAAGCCCTTATAGGAGTGCTGGATGTAGCACTGTATAATTAGGCAGAACTGCTCTAATGTCCAATTTTTTTCCTGAAATCTCAAATTTCTTGAATTATTTTTAGTTACAATGTTTGATTTCTGAAATAATCTTCATAAACACAGTGCTACACCCCTGGCAGCTGGGATCCCAACGATCCTGAGAATCAGCCCATTCCAGTCCTAGTCAGATCCCTGGTTTCAGGGGCTTTTTCACACGACCGTATGGAGTTTTTCGGTCTCCCCGCATGTGCAGTAAAATCGCATGAATGAAGAATTGCCGTGATCGACTCCCGATCTTTAGCCGGGTGTTTTCTGTCGTTCACATGGGCTGCTGCATGTTGGCAAAAAAAAAAATACGCTGCTTTGCGAAAATGCTTTTATCGGCAGAAATCCTCGGAATGACTGCTAATGCTTAAATAGAGCCAGCTGTGTTCTTTTCCCAGCGTTGGATGCAACTAAACTCCCTTCTCCTCCCTTTTTTTCAGCTTTCATAGGAGTCTATGGGAGCAGCCAGCGTATCTTAGCAAAAGATAGGGCAAGACCTATCTTTGGACGCAGCGTATAAATTCAGCGACCGTAAACGTTGCTGATGTGCTATTTTTCCAAGCGCAATTTTTTTTTTCATGTGCCCAAAAATTGGTCATGTGAATGAATACGCTGGAATCCAATGCTTTACATGGTTGCGATTTTTGGGCGATTCTTTTGACGTGAAAACAGCCTCACATCACTGTGGAGAATCCTGTCATCCCATTGCTTGCAATGGAGCGGCAGCAGCGCCGGCCCCATTGAAAGCAGTGGGAGAACTCCGCAATCCTCTGTGACAGCAGCCGTAGGGGAATCCTACATCCCCTCGGGAAATCCCTTCAGACGCGACAGGGAAATCCCTTCAAACATGATTGGGGTGAAGGGATTCACCGTGGGGATTAAGGAATTCCCTGGCACTGCTACCACATAGTTCTCCCATTGCTTTCAGCGAGGCCAGTGCTGCTGCTGACCCATTGGAAGCAACGGGATGAAGGTATTCTCCACAGTGATGCAAGGCTGTTTTCACATGAAAACGCCTTGCATCCACGGGGCTTTCACATGGTGAAAAGTGCAATATTGCCTTTGGTCGTGTAAACTAGTCTAACTCTTTCCACTCGCTTTTTGCTTTGGCAAACAGAGTGGTCCTGAAGCAGGAGATTTACTTCACCCCATCACTTCTGTATGCCCTAATATATCGCATTTAGAAAGGAGTTGTTCCATCATTAGCATGAGACCACTAACTTTTTGACCGAAGTTAAATAGTGCCCAATCTTTAGCCCTTTGTAGTCCTGGCCCAGATACTCATGTTTTTGTTACTGTACATTCATTTTCTATATACATATTTTAGTTTTACCTTAAAAGGGAATCTGTTAAGTTTAGTTTATACGGCTCATAGGAATTAAGTGCTCATAGGAGTTGAAACGCTGAGTCCAGGGATGTGGGCATTGTACCTACCTCCACTATGCCGTTGCTGCATGTACCCAGTGGACTACTTGTGTGTGCATAGAATGAGAGGACTAGTTATCTCATACTACTGTAGGCTATGTAATCCAATGTATGCATACAGTGGCGGCTTTAATAGCGTATAGCAGGGAATGGCGGGGGAGTACAGTAAGTAGAGTACAGCCCTGGACTCAGCATTTCAACCCATAGGTTTAGTTCATGTGGCTCATAGAAGCTGGCAGATTCATTTTAGGTAATGAATGCACTTGGTTTTCAGTCTCTATCAGGGTTAAAGAAGAAGATGAAGAGGATGACGGTCCCTATGAAGATGACGAGTTAATACATAATTACAGTACAGGTTTGTATCTTTTCTAGATGCCCCTAGTTGATAGCAGGCTGCTCAGTGTTACGTCCACCTTAGTGGGGTATTCCAGCCAAAAGCATTGTCTCCATCAGTACCGTAGACTTTTCATGGAGTAGCAGAGCACACGCTCGCATGCTGCACCAGACTCCTCCTAGCCACAGTTGTGCTGCTTTGGGGAACAGATAACGGGGTCCCCCATTCAGTGACGTCTGGGAACCCCACCAGTCTAATATTCGTCACCTGTTCAGTGAATAGGTTATAATAGCTTTTAGCTGACATGCAGTTTGAAGTTGTTTTGCAGAAGGAAGGAATGAAAAGGAATTCCAGATTAATATTTAGCTATACAGTTACTAGGACTTTTTTCACAGGAAATGCCATAAATGTGACACCCAATTATCTGGAGAATGGGGTTTCCCTGACCCCCATTCCGATAGATAATATGTGGTCAGTAGTGGCTGCTGCATTCAGATGTTGAATAAATGGAGAAGTTAGAATGAACTTGCACAGCATTTGCCCACCAGGTGTATAGGAAATCCATCTGACCGCCATCTTTGGATGACCAATCATCAATTCTTTTCACCAGTAAAACCCCATTTACACTGAAAGATGATCGCTGAAAAATCATTCAAATGACAGTTTGAGTGACAGTTTTAAACGATCATCTTTGCACCGTCTATAGTGGCTAAGTAGCTACTTAAGAGCTATGCAGGCGAAGTGGGACACAAGCAAACAGCTGCATTGTTCTCCACGCTTACGGCTCGCGTCCCGCTGTGAACTACCAGCAGGACACGAGCTGAAAGAATCTTATCAGCGCTGCCGACTATGATAACAACCTGCACCGCTGATAAGAGTTCATTGCTCAATTCTAGAAAACTAGAATTGATCGAGGAATGACACGTGCACGAAAACTGCACGATGTCCGTGCATTTAGACGCAATGGTTATCGCTCAAAAGGCGGCTTTGAGCAAATTTTGAGTAAAAATCGTTGTGTCTAAATGGGCCTTAACATTACAAATCTGTACAACCATACAGACAAACGTGAGATTACAAGTCACTATCTTTGTTGCAGCCATCCCTGAGATCTGGGACTGAATAGCTATAGAAAATCTCTAACAAATTTCATATAGTGCCCTTGTCAATCAGTTTGATTTATAATGACCCAAATAAGCCCTTTAACCCCTTCCCAACCGCAACACGTAAATACACATCATGCGGCTGTGAAGGGTGTATGGAGCCGTCTCAGGAGCAAAGTTCATTCTATATCCGCAAACTATTAGCTGTTTTTAACAGCGGAGAGCCACTGGCACAGTTCACTCTGATTATGGCAGTTAACTGTGGCATCTACAGTAATTGGCTAACACTCGCCTCACGTTTAAACACCAAGCCAGAGGGCGTGAAAAAACGACCGATATACGCCGGTCTGAATAAGCCCTTAGGGTGCATTCAGATGACCGTATATCGGCTGAGTTTTCATGCCCAGCCGATATACGGCATCTCTCTCTGCAGGGGGAGGAGGCTGGAAGAGCCAGGAGCAGTGCTCTGAGCTCCCGCCCCCTCTCTGCCTCCTCTCCACCCCCCCTGTACTATTTTCAATGAGGAGAGGTGGGACGGGGGCGCAGCTAATCCCTAGAATTTAGCCCTGCCCCGCCTCCTCTCATTGCAAATAGTGCAGAGGGGCGGAGAGGGGGTGGAGAGGAGGCAGAGAGGGGGCGGGAGCTCAGAGCATTGCTCTTCCAGCCTCCTCCCCCTGCAGAGAGAGACGCCGTATATCGGCTCGGCGTGAATACCCGGCCAATATACGGTCGTCTGAATGCGCTCTTAATGAGATTAGTGAGACCCTCCGGGGCTGCACAAAGATGGCTGCACCAGCTTCTCTCACTACCTGTCAGACTAATGATGCATATTAATGCAGAGTGTGTAAGGCAATACACCTGCTTTGACTGACGGTGCTGCCCACATGAGCAGTGCTGGCCAGTCAGAGGAGTGTTTTGGGTCTCCTTCATATGACTGTATACCTTTTTACATTTGCCCATATGAGGCGTAAAATCGCATGAATGAATAATTGCCGCAATCATGTCCCGAACTTTAGCTGCATGTTTTCAGCCATTCACATTGCGTATCAGCAAAAAAATACACGGAAAGATATGACAAGCCCTATCTTTTGACGTGGCGTATAACATTTGTGACTGAAAACAGTTGTGTATTGCTATTTTTCCCCGACACGATTTTTTTACTCGCCCAAAAATTGTTCATCTGAATGAATACATTGGAATCCGATGCTTCGCATGGTCATAATTTGGGGGCGATTTTTTTTTTTCTTCTTAAAAGCCGCTAAATACCTGCGTAAATTTTGGGGCGATTTTTTTTACTTAAAAGCCGCTAAATACCTGCGTGAATACGGTTGTGTGAATAAGACCTTAGACTACCAATGCAAACTAACACACAGCGTGCATCAGGTAGTCAGAGAAGCGGTGCGGCCTTCTTTGTTTGGCCAGGACTGGATGGTCACTTAAATTAAAATCATCACTTACCTCCTTAGTGCTTTGCCTTCTTTTTCATTTTTTATGTCGGCAGATTCACACATTCAGGACGCAAACCAACAGCAAAACGACTACCTGGAATCCCATCTAAATAAATCTATTCTGGGTAAGTTCTCCAAGCGCAGAGTGTATCCATGCACCGAGTGTGGGAAAGGCTTTCTCTGCAAATCAAGTGTTAGCAGACATAGGAAAATCCACCAGCGAGACCAATATAACTGTCCAGATTGTGGCCAGGGCTTCCCCGGACTCACTTGCCTTGCATTGCACCAGAAGACTCATGAAAACGAAAAGCCATATTCTTGTGATGAGGTCCAAAGTGATTTCACAGACCAAACCAGTCTGTATGAGGATGCGGTACTACACACAGGAGAGAGGCCATTTGCCTGCGACATTTGTCCAAAAAGTTTCCGAAATCGGTCAAGTCTCTATAAACATAAGAAAATCCACTCAGGCGTGAGACCGTTCACTTGTGACGATTGTCACAAAACCTTTAGCCACAACTATGACCTACTGCGCCACAAGCGGGCCCACACGGGGGAGAGACCTTTTGAGTGTGGGCTCTGTGGAAAAAGGTTTTATCGTAAAGACACTCTAGAAAAACATCAGATAGTCCACGCTAAACAGAAGAGCTTTATGATAAAGGCTGGCTGGCTGGTTTAAAGCTGCGTGGTTTATGCTTTTTTTCCCATTAATTATGAGACAGTTCCTTTCTGTTGAGCTTCAGGAACAATCGTGCGATCCTGATTCTTTTGGCCTTGCTGTTCTATGCACTTGAGATGGATATTGGACATTTTATGTGTTGTGTATATGTACTAGGAAGCGGAACAATGCACAGTATTTTAGTATTTGTATATACATAATATATTCCTAGCTTTATTTGTATGACTATATTGGGTTTGGTCTTACTTAAAAGGATTGTTCAGTTGTCGGTGAGTGTCTGCTACCTGGGACCCCCACCGATGTGCTGTTTGCCAGGTTATTGGGCTTGTAAACTGAGCAGACAGCGCTGTTCTCACCTTAGTGGCCAGATTTGGTACTGCAAGCAAAGTTCCCATTGAAGTGAATAGTAACTTTGCCTGTAATACCAAACTTAGCCACTGTAGTGAGGACGGAGCTGTCTGCTTCCTGCAGAAATCAGCTCAGTGCATGAGCACAATGGCCTAGCAAATAGCTGATCTGTGGGGATCCTGGGCAGCAATCCTCTGCTGATCTATTATTGATGACCTATTCTAAGGATAGGCCATCAATAGTTTACAACTGTACAATCCCTTTAAGGTTACAATATTTTCGGGTTAATTTATATTTTGGTGGTCTCCTTGTTGTAACCTGTCCATTTTGATATTTATTTGACTGTAATACTCGTATGTTTTGCCTACAGTCATTATAATGGGTTGGTTCATTAATGCACAGTTTTTTATAAGAAATTTAATATAATTTATTTGTCTGCTTTAC
This sequence comes from Eleutherodactylus coqui, assembly GCF_035609145.1. Taxonomy (NCBI): domain Eukaryota; kingdom Metazoa; phylum Chordata; class Amphibia; order Anura; family Eleutherodactylidae; genus Eleutherodactylus; species Eleutherodactylus coqui. The sequence continues at coordinate 49,024,026 of NC_089842.1, read as the reverse complement.
AATATAGAGCACTATTTCATCTTCCCATTCACTTGGAGGAGCAGTTTCTCCTGAGAACATGGTTTATTGTGAGATAAGATTCCCCAACATCAGGCATGCACAACCTGTGGGTGACCATCAATTATTAAACTACAGGGTGGACAAAAGGTATAGAGACACATGAATGAATGGAAAACGCTGGTTAGGGACTCCATCCTGTATGTGGCATCATGCTAAGGGGAAGATCAGTGTCCAACATGTTGGTCATTTTGAAAGCCACCATCTTGGAACCAAGTTGATATTTTCAAACGGGAAGATGTGCATATGACATATGTATATGGCACATGGATGTCCTCTCCTCAAGTGTTAATCTCACAGCCATATTTGTGGCAAGAATAAAGATACATGACACTTAAGTGCAGATTTAAATTCTTCATTAAATTCTCAATCAGGTACATATGGCACATACACCCCATCCCACTTGAAAATATTTTCAAAATGGGGGCTTTCAAAATGGCCACTGTGTTGGCACGTCTGAAGTAAACTACACTGGACTGACACCCCAGGCTCTTCCAGCATTTATAGCCAGACTGCTTGCTGCAAAACTAATGTTAAATACTGATAAATATGAAGTATTGGTTAATATTTTGGCCAAAAGATGTAAGCTCACAACCCACGTTAAGGGTCCTTGATTTCTTGCGAGTCCCTACTAACATTACAAATAAATCGCAGAGTGGTTGTTCATCAGTATTTTGCACTTATGCAATTTCCTCCATATAGCAGATAGGCTGTCTGCATGCTGTGGGATATGATGTCTATACCTGCCCTTGTATTAGTGCAGATGGTTTCACACCTGTATTGGTGATTCCGCTTCCCTACTCCATTCAGGGAGCAGGAGAGGGGAATCCTCATGGCCGAATGGCTGCATGCTCGGATGGAACCCAACAGTGCTGGACAGACCCCACTGACTATAAAGGGGTCTGTCCACTTTCCACACAGCTTTTGAACAGAAGAAAAAGCTATGCATACAGTATTTTGAGCTGGATCTGAGACGTTACCTCCGGCCGTAGGTTCCAACGCAGATGTGAAACCGGCCTATATCAGTGAGTATGGCCGCTGACAGTGATTTTTGCATTGAGATGTCCTTTTTCTCGTATTTCAAGTATTCTTGAATGTGCTGAGAAGCCCACTCAAATGGTTTATAGAGTAAGCATACATCCAGCTACATAAAGGTATACATCACAAATGACCTGGTGCCTAGTAAACCCACAGCTACCTGATCAAGTCGGTCACAATAAAAATGATGATCACCCACATTTAGTGATAGTTGTCCAGGATTATGCTATTTGTTGAAAAAAATAGTTCAAACAAGCCGAAATGAACGATAATCATTCAATCTAAATGTGAGCCAACGATGAGCGAGATGCGTTCACTTCTCGTTCAATATCAGAAGGACTAAAAGTCATCGTTGACTCGTTCACATCTTGTTGTGTTTATACACTTCTTGTTCAGTGGCACGTGAAACATTGAACGAGAAGTGAACGATTCTCAATGATGAATCTGTCTGTCTAAACAGGCTGCGTGAGCGCGAACGAGCTGGTCATGCAATCAGCAGATTGTTCACTTGTGCGAAATCTTGTTCAGAATTGTTCAGTGTAAAAACACCACTAAAAATAAAGTACCTTTTTTATTTTGTTTTTTTTTATATAGAAACAGTCCCACTTTTGGGTAGTGTCTGATATCGCTGCCTTCTGTTACATGAACATGGCTGTGTTACAACTTAACCCTTTGCAATCCAGTTTTGGATTCAGGGTTTCCTAGGGGGTTTTCTCTTTCTGTCATTATACAATGGTGCCATCTGCTGGCTAGAGCCAGTACTGCTGTATGGGACATGCTGGAGAGGCCCCCCGACAACAGAGCAGCCGGTAAAATACAGTACGAATACTCTTCCAGACGTCTTCCGACATTGAAGCTGTACAGCCTTCAATCAGAATGTCTGAAGACGTCAGACAGTGGATTGGAAAGGGGTAAAAGGGTATTCCCATCTCAGCAAGACCGTCACTAATGCCAAAATATCACTGCCTTTGCGTACTGAATATTTTGACAGCTGTAGCATACACCCCACTGCTACATTCACTTCAATGGGACAGTCTCCGACCGGTCCCATTGAAGTTAATCGAGTGGTGACGTGGTCTCGATTGTGAAAAAAAAATCTGGATGCACTGGGGGTGATATCTCGGGATCAATGGTGGTCTCAGCATCGGGGCCCCCATGATCAGCAATTTGTCTCCTGTCCTGTGGATAGGGGATAACTTGCTGTGATGGGAATACTCATTTAATGCCCCCATACACATAAGATCAGGGGGGCATAATCACGTCAAGAACAAAGGGCACAATAATTGGGGGGTAAATGTGAAGAAATGTCAGAAAATAGTAATAGCTGCTTGAAGTAAACTTCTAGGATCCATGGACCATGTAGTATTTTTCTGCTGTCAGTTGTCTATGTTTCTAAAGTCTCCGATACTCTTGCGGTTTGTCCGAGTTGAGCCCAAGTGGCTCAGGCACAACTTGCATTGGACACTACACCGACACCTGACCATGTGCTGTCCGATATACTGACGGCCCGCACACTGACATGCACTTGCACCTGAAAGTGACCTTCCAGGCCTTGAGAAACGGAGATGGCCACACCGGCTTATCTGACTACCTGATGTACTCTGTGCATTAGCATCATTAGTCTAAAACTCTATGTGCTGTTCTGATTAACCAGTGCTGTCCACATGACCAACACTGGCCAGTCAGATCAGCATGTAGTGTCCTAGACTACCAATGCAAACTAATGCAGATGGGGCATCAGGTAGTCAGAGAATCGGTGCGGCCATCTTTTTTTGTCCAGGCCCAAAGAGTTGCTTTAAGTGCATGAACTGTATATTTAGTGCCAAGCCATAGCCTAGTCATAAAGCGTTCTTCAAGAGCGGCACTAAGTACACCCTGTGCATGCCCCTTTAACCTGTTGTTGCAAAGTCAATTTTGATGAATATTGTGATGTAGCGCAGGTTTTTGTTTTTGCTCTGAAGAACAATTCCAGGAAACAATGTATCCGTCATGCAGTATTTTCTATCTATCAGTAATACAGGAGAACTATAACTGTAATGTGCATTTATTAAAACACAGCATTGTTAATAAAATCCTCTATAAACCTGCGCCCTCTGTGTCATAAATACTGCCGCCTCTGCGTCAAGTACGTCTTGGAGTAGTCTTTCAGATGTGAATTGCAGCCCGTTTCAAAAACTGGTATATTTTTGGATAAAGTGAGGCTGGCTTCACATCTGCACCAGAACCTCCGGCCAGAGATTCTGTCGCAGATCCAGCTGAAAATATCAGAAGAAAGCGGGCAGACCCAATTTTTGTCAATGCAGTCAGCCTAGCGCTGTTCGCTTAAAGGGGTTGTCTCGCGGCAGCAAGTGGGGTTATACACTTCTGTATGGCCATATTAATGCACTTTGTAATATACATCGTGCATTAAATATGAGCCATACAGAAGTTATTCACTAACCTGTTCCGTTGCTGTAGCATTACGTCATACTGCAGGAGCGATCAAAGCATTGCATGTTAAAGTTCCACAGGGGGACTTCAAAGTAAAGTTAAAAAAAAGATCACTAAAGTTTTTTAAATTGTAAAAAAAAAAAAAAAGTTATAAAAGTTTAAATCACCCCCCTTTTGCCATATCAATTATTAAAAAATCTAAATCATAAAATAAAAATATGTATTTGATATCGCCGCGTCCGTAAAAGTCCGATCTATCAAAGTAGTGCATTATTTTTTCTGCACGGTGAACGTCGTCCGAAAAAAAAAATAAAGAACGCCAGAAATGCATTTTTTTAGTTACCCTGTCTCCCAGAAAAAACGCAATAAAAAGCGATCAAAAAGTTGTATGTATTCCAAATTGATACTTCCGGAAACTACAGGACATCCCGCAAAAAATGAGCCCTCGCTCAACTACGTCGACGGAAAAATAAAAAAGTTATTGCGCGCACAAAATGACCGCAGAAAATAATTGAAAAAAATTTAATATCTTAAAAAAAAAAGTACTACAACAAAAAAAATACTATACAAGTTTGGTATCGTAGTAATTGTACTGACCCCTAGAATAAAAATATCAGGTCGTTTTTGTTGCAGTTTGTGCGTCCTAGAAACAGGACGCACCGAAAGATGGTGGAATCTGTTTTTTTTCCCATTTCTCTCCGCTAAGAATTTTTAAAAAGTTTTTCAGTACATTATATGGTACAATAAATAGTGCCATTGAAAAATACAACTCGTCCCGCAAAAAACAAGCCCTCATACAGCGACGTCGATGGATAAATAAAGGAGCTACGATTTTTTAAAAGGGAGTAGGAAAAAACAAAAATGGAAAAAAGCAAAAAAGCCCGGTCACTAAGGGGTTAAAAAAACACCACAAAATCCGCTCTGAGGCCTTATTCACACGAGCGTTTATACGCGGCTAATTGAGCTGTCCAAAAAATCACAACCCTCAGGGCGAAAAAATGTCCAACCGAAAAAAAAGCACATAACATAAGTGGCATGAACATGATTTCTCTCCATAGGAGGGTCCGTGTATTTTTAACGTTACGTAATAAAGCGGTACCATAAATTCTTTCTTAAAGCGATAGTACTTCTCATAACTCTTTCACTACTGGCGTCTCCTGCCGTGATAAACATCTTCATTAGTTCCACTTGGCAGCAGCAAGGCAGATGGCAGTCATCACTTCTTCACATCATGATCAGCATCTTTTGTCACTTCTCACTACTTCTGCGTAACCGCCAAATACATCATCCTGGCTGCAGGCCCCAAGTACCCCGTAGGAGCAGTGCGGTAGACTACAGAATGGCGCAAATAAGTGGAAACCTGATGAAACAGAAAACTATTGGTCTTCGGTTCTGCAGTTTTCTATAATGCACGAAGTAGGTTCTATCTAGTCTGCGTCCAGGGGGGCCGTTTTCAGGAATTTAAATGTACACCATTACAGGACCCCTGGACAGAGACAAAAGCCTTATGTGAGCAGAGCCTCAGGCTGCATACACACAAACTCGAAACTCAAGCGAATATGAACTCCATTCTTTTGAATGGAGTCATACACATGAACGATCGCTGCATGTCCTGTTTTTTCATGTTCCTTCGGAACGCATCACCCGTTGTTTTTAACCCCTTAATGCTACTGAATGTACAGTTATGTCCTGCAGTGTCTTGGTATTTATGAAGAGAAATCACGCGTCGATCTCCCTCCATACAACGCGGATGCCAGCTGTTTCTTACAGCTGACACCTGGCAGCAAAAGCTCCAATTAGCTGTAAGGCTCATCAGAGCTGTTAATCCTTTGATTAGGGTGACCAGATTTTCCAAGGGTCAAAGCGGGACAGAAGGGTGTAGTTAGCGGGCGGGGCTTATCACAATGTACTTGATTTTACCTTCGGTGTTATAAAAAGGACAGTGCCATTTCCAAAAAGATAAGGAGCAAATTCCGCAGCATTTCTGCATCCAAAAAACAATCAAAATCTGTACCATTGGTGCAGATTTTGACTGGAAATCAGCCATGTATCCGCAGCTGATTTCATGCTATGTGGCGCTCCCCCTCACCTGCAAAGGCTTCCCACTGTCAGCACTCTCCGGCTTTCGGTTGCCAGCAGCCTATAGTTGCTGACCAGCGGCGCTGCACATAACCAGGGCGTTGGCAACCGGAAGCTGGGGAGCGCTGACAGCGGGAAGCCTTCGGGAGCGCTGCATTGTATGCAATCAGCTGTGGATGCAGAAATGCTGCGGCTGGTAATCACTTTAACCCTTTCCAATTCACTGCCTGACCTCTGAAGACATTATGATTAGAGATGAGCGAGCGCACTCGGAAAAGCACTACTCGCTCAAGTAATTTGCTTTATCCGAGTATCGCTGTGCTCGTCCCTGAAGATTCGGGTGCCGGCACGGAGCGGGGAGCTGCAGGGGAGAGCGGGGAGGAACGGAGGGGAGATCTTTCTCTCCCTCTCTCCCGCCCGCTCTCCACTGCTCCCCGCTGCGACTCACCTGTCAGCCGCAGCGGCACCCGAATCTTCAGGGACGAGCACAGCGATACTCGGATAAAGCAAATTACTCGAGCGAGCAGTGCTTTTCCGAGTACGCTCGCTCATCTCTAATTATGATTTAAGGCTGTACAGCTCCAATGTTGGAAGACGTCTGTCAGGGTTCTCTTACTGTATATTTCCAGCCTCTCTGCTGTCGGAGCCTATCCAACGTGTCACCTCATGCAGTACTGGCTTTAGTCAGCATATAGCGCCATTGTAGAACAGCAGAAAAAGAGTAAGCCCCCTAGGAAAACCAGGATACAAATTGGATTGGAAAGGGTTAATAGTGACCAGACGTCAAAAAAGCGGGATCAATGGCTGTCCCACTGGGGTCCCAGGGGAAAGCGGTACACAGGGTCCCAAAGCTAGACTGTCCTGCGGCATTTAAATCCCTGTCCGATTTTTGTGGGTCTCGTATGGCCCCCCGTGATGAAATCACAGGGAGCCGTGCGGGTGTCATGGCAGCTAGGGGCCTTCTGAAAGGCCTCAGGGCTGTCATGGCAGAATGCCTATCAAGCCATGCCTGTGGGTTTGCTTGATAGAATGCCTGCCCGATCGCAGTGTGAGGTAATGCCTCATACTGCTGGAGCGATCAAAGCATCGCAAGTTGTTGAAAAAAAAGTAAGAATAAGATCAAAAAAATATAAAAACTGAAAAAAACCCTTTGCCATATTTATAATAAAAGAATCTAAATAAGGAAATAAAAATACATATTTGGTATCGCTGCGTCCGTAAAAGTCTGAACTATCAAGGTAATGCATTATTTACCCCGCACAATGTACTTTGTCAGGAAAAAAATAAAGAACACCAGAAATGCGCTTTTTTGGTCACCCTGTCTCCAAGAAACATGTCATAAAAAGTGATCAAAATGGTACCAACGCAAACTAGAGGGCGTCACGCAAAAAATGAGCCTTCGCACAACTCCACTTAGAATTCTGTTAAAGTTTTTCAGTTATATGGTGCATTAAATAGTACCGCTGAAAAATACAACTCATCGATGGATAAATAAACGAGTTGCGATTTTTTAAAAAGGGGGTAGGAAAAGCTGAAAATGGGGAAAAAGGGCCGAGTCTTTAAGGGGTTAATGGGACAGTCACACACATTGTATGCCGTGTAGAGATGAGCGAACGTACTCAGTAAGGCCGATTTCGCAATCGAGCACGGCGATTTTCGAGTACTTCACTACTCGGGTGAAAAGATTCAAGGGTCGCCGGGGGGCGGAGCGTGGCGGAGCGGGGGGTAGCAGCAGGGAACAGGGGGGGGAGCTCTCTCTCTCCCCCCCCCACTCCCCTCTCACCCACGGCGCCCCCCGAATCTTTTCACCCGAGTAGTGAAGTACTCGAAAATCATGGTGCTCGATTGCGAAATCGGCCTTGCCGAGTACGTTCGCTCATCTCTAATGCCGTGTGATGTGCATGTGAGTGTCATGTTTCCCATTGAAGTCAATGGGAAAAGCTGGCTGATCCTCTGACGCACGTGAAACAAGCGCCGGAGGATCGCAATTTCACAGAAGTGATGTGAGGCATTTTTGTATGAAATGCGCCATTCATCTGCACACTGACAGGCGTGACATCGCACTTGCCCACATGTAGGTATTTGAAGTCGATTTAAATAAAACATTCTTTAGGCCTCATTCACACGGTGGTATTTTCGCTTCACATTACATGTGCATTTTTTACGCTTGTAACATAAACCCCGTTGATTCGCATTGGGATTCAAACAGGAATTTTTCACACTCGCATTTAGGCGTATGTGATAAAATCGCAGCGTGCCCTATTTTGGTCTGCAGGCTGAATTTACGGACTGAAATGTCCCAATAAAGATCATTGGGATCGTGTACATACGCAGCGAATATACGATACGTGCGTATCCACTGTGTATTTATGCATGAAGCCATAAGAAGTCAATGGAGATTTTTTGATTTTTTTTGTTCTGCTGACGTGAAAAATGCAATGAATAGGCGTGGGAAAAAAAGCCATTCGCATTGCATACGCACGGTTTCGGTCTGTGAAAACACTGCATATTTCACGGACCAAAACAGTGATGGAATGATCGCTATTTAAACCGAATGATTAGCGAGCGTACCAACAATGATTTGCATGAAGTGAGCAATAAGCGAATGAATTCTCATTCGTCGTTCGATCGTTGGCCGTGTTTACGTTATCGTTCAAACATTCCAGCGATTTTTTTGACCACTAATTGTTCTGTGTGAAAGCCCCTCTATCAGGAATGTTTTTCTATATATTAGTGGGCTCCAGGGAACGTGCATGTTGCAGGTCCATGATATATACACTTCTACCCTCTGTATACACGGCTAATAATAAACAAACGCACGGCGCATGCGCAGCCTCTCGGGTTTCCTAAGCGACTAACCAGTTTGCGCATGAGCAGATCACCCCGTCGCCGGCTGCTTACTGCGCACGCGCCATTCCCTGCCATTATAAATACCGTGGAGCACGCATGCGTATTACCCGTCCACTGAATGGCATGGAGAGGAAGTTGAGTGTTTTGCTCCCAGGCGGTACAAGTGCAGTGTGAAGGGTCAGTGGCAGCTGTGGGTGCGGGAGGATATGGGGGGGAGCGGTTGGGCCCTCGTTGTAAGGGGTCATTTAGGTGCAGCGTCAGCATGTAACTGGCACTGGTGTGCTGAGATGTGATGCAGCTTGCTGGAGTTGCATCCCTGGTAGCAGCCATCAGTGACTGCTTGTTGGTAAATATGTAGCAGGTTGTTAGTACATATCAGCAAGCCTCCTAGTGGCCAGTAGAGTGCGGCTGTCATTACTGATGCTCTACTCCTGCTGCACAAAACTGCTTGGTCTGAAGACTGCTTGGACCTTCTCTGCGGATGCAGCGCAGAGGTGGATTTTAATGCATCTTCGGCTGTGGAATATCTAGTGTCTTTTCTCTGCCTTGGATTGTGGGATTGCATCTTGTGTCTAGAAATCTGCAGCGACACTTCTGCAAGATGTCTTTAATTCCGTAGCAGAAAGTTCTTCCCCTGTGGAATTTAATCTTGCTGTTTTCAATTAAAGGGGTTGAACAGATGCGCAATTCAAGTCCCATAGGGATAACATTGTGACGCAGAAACTTCACCCCCTGTGAAAGGTCTCGTAGCTGTGCTGTTTCTTAGGGAGTGTTCACACTGGAGGGTATTTTTTATTTTTTTTTGTAAAGTTAAAAAGAAACACCCAGACTTTTTTTTTTTTTTCTTCTAACACCCCCCCCCCCCCCCCCCCCCCCAACCACTTTTTTAAGTCGTTGGGGTGTAAATGCGTGTGGGTATTTTTATTTAATCACACAAATGGCCTTCAAGCCTTCTTATAGGCCAGGAGTGAACCACTTTTAGGGCCTCAGGTAGCAAGACCATTCATCTAATCATTGGCATACCTGAGATGGAACTGCATGCTGAGCTCTGCAGCAAAACAACTTCTTCTAGCGGCAGAATTCACTTTTATCTATCAAGTGGTCTGTCAATATCAGGGGGATGGGGGTGGTTGACTCCCAGCATCACCTCCCTCTCAACTAGGTGAGCTCTGCAGCCTCTTCCCACTCCTAAGTAAATGGAGCTGTAATACTGGACACAGCCACTATGATGTACAGCGCTGTGCTTGGTATGCAGTGAGGAGCTCTTACCAGTCATCTGATTGCATTGTCTTCTTCCAACAGTCAGACCCATCCCCTTGCCTATCTGATGTGGAAGACCTAGTCGAAGGATGGGTCACCAGTATTAGTCATGGAAAACCCCTTTAATGTGACCCTTACCCTGGACAAACCAAGATGGCTGCACTGCTTCTGACTACCTGATGTACATGCACTGCCTGTCATGTGTCTGACTACCAGTGCACAGCACATCAGATAGTCAGAGAAAGAATGTGGCCTTAGGTGAGTCCAGGACTGGAGGGATGTTGCATGGATATTTCTATATGGGACAGCATTGATGCAGTTAAACTGCAAACTGCTGGGCTGCACTTGCAGCTTCACCCGGCAATTGTCAGGAAAACATAAGTGCTTAGTGGTAGTCACTAGAGCTCATGTCATAGCAACCTTAACCCTTTCCAATCCACTGTCTGACGTCTAAAGACATTCTGATTGAAGGCTGTACAGCTCTGATGTCGAAAGACGTCCGGCAGGGTATTCTTACTGTATATTACTGGACGCTCTGTTGGGGGGCCTCTCCAGCATGTTCCAGACTGCAGTACTGGCTCTAGGCAGCAGATGGCACTATTGTATTAATGGCAAAAAGAGACAAACCCCTAGGAAACACTGAATCCAAAATTGGATTGAAAAGGGTTAATGGTGATGTGGTTTTGCAGGTAAAACTATTCATCTGCCAAACTATGTAGCCCTTTAACAAGGTATTTAATAGCAGCTGAGGCTGCATGCCTTAGGCTGGGTTCGCATGGGGGGGATTTTGTGTGGACCCTCCATATGGAAAATACACTGCATTTACTGTAGTAGCAAAGTAGATGAGACTTTGAAAATCTTGTCCACCTGCTGCGGAAAATATCCGCACAAAACTCGCGTGGAAACCGACATGTACGGAATTCTGCATATGTCAATTGTATCACTGTCTACACTTGTGGAACTCGCCTCTTCTCAATGAGGGTTAATCCCACAGCAAATGGTACGGGTTTTGAGGCAGACTTCCCGCTGCAGAAAATCCGCCCCATGTGGCGTTAGCGCTCGGGTAATGGTGCAAATTTACACGCCTGCAGGTCTAGTGTGCCAATTGGGGGGGGGGGGGGGGATGGGAGCTCCTAGCATCAGCTGGTATACTGACCCCCCTTAGTGGCCACACCAATGGCTTCACCTTGCTGAGTAGAGGGTTTATATCCCTTTTTAGATGGCTGTCTCAGGTGCTTACTCTTCCATCTGTGCTGAAATTCTGAACTCTTCTCTCTATTCTAGACATCAGTGTTTTTCCCTGATTTTTTAAGGATTTAGGCGATTGGACACTCTCAGAATGGCCGTTCAGGTAAGAAATGATAGTGATGACTTGTAAGGCATTGCTCATGTCACTGTATGATGGTTGTCGTCATTCGCATCAGTCTGTTCCCCAGTAGGACTCGCAATCTAATTTCCCTATTTCAGACCAACACTCCTCTACTTGCGTCACAAGGAATTGCAAATAAAGGGGTATCCCTCTTATAGAACATAATGGATTGGTGGGGTCTGACCGCTGAGAATGGGGAACTTGTCTAACTTCTATTTCACAGTTGACGACTCATTCAATTTGCTTCTATGGGTCAGACAGAGATGGCTGGGCGCAACACTCGGCTATGTCTGCGCCATTGTCGGGAATGGAGCTGCTGCGCTTGTGTGACCAGGGCTCCAATCCCCACTACACTAAAGAAATGGGAGCCTGCCTTCAACTGTGAAATGAGGAAGATGCAGGTCCCTCATTTTCAGATTCAGTGGGGCCCCCAGTGATCAGACCCCCACCAATCTGTTTTCATCCATCCACTGGAAAATCGACCTAGAAAAAAACTTTAACTCCTGTAATGCACATCAAGTTATTTTTATGTTGACCCCCTGTCTTAATGAGGTCGTCCCATGAAGATGGCCCCTCTCCATAAGGCCTACTAGGGCATGTGTGAATGTCATGGAGGGGAGATGGCTTTGTATGGAGGGTCTCTTCTCTCTGATGGGTCTGGCAGCTCCATGTATCCCATAGAGAATCCTTAATTCTTGACATCAAATACATTTCTCTTGTGGCTGCTGCAGGATAAGATGGCTAGTGGCAGCTTTATCTGTTATCATTGGTGGGTTTTAAACAGCAATCCTATACAGTATGTTATTGTTTATCTTTATAGGGTCCTATTACATTCCAAGATGTTGCTGCTTCCTTTGCCGAAGAACAGTGGATGCGCTTGGAGGACTGGCAGAAGGAGATCTACAAGACTGTAATAAAAGAGATACATGAGGCCATATTATCCCTTGGTACGTATGGAGAAGGCTCTAGTAAAGATGGCCGTCTTATGTGCTGTAGGTTGTTTAGGGTCCATACTGGCTCAATAGAATATTCACTGCTTGTAATGACTATTCTGCACCATTAAAGAAAAAAAAAGCCCAGTTTATCAAATCTTTACTTTTTGAGGAATGTCTCTTAAGGGGAAGATTTTTGGGATGTGTATTAATAGGGTCTTAAAGGGTTACTCCAAAAAATTCGGTAACAGTTGTGGGGGTTCTACAGATCACTGTCTATAGATGATGAAATCCAAGTATATCTGTCAGTGAAGCTTTTTCCTCTCTTGCAACTTATCAGCTAACTCATAACCGCAACAAAAAACAGAACTTTTTCCCTACCTTATTGGCTGATAAAACATGCAGCAGACACAAGTACTGCAAACTAAGCCGTTAAGGCCATTTTTACACACAATGATTATCGCTCAAAAGCCATCTTTTGAGCAACAATCATTGCATGTAAATGTGTGCCCATCGTGCACTTTTCCTCCATTTGCGGAGCTCTGCTCAGCTTAAAATTTATTGGGGCTGATGAGAGGAACCATACACTGAGTTCTACTTGGGCAGCGCTGATGACCTTCTTTCAGCAGCTGTCCCACTGGAGAGCAATAGTGATGTGTTTGGAGAACAGACCACCTGCTGTTCTTTAAATACATGCACATGGAGCTAACTGGATTCTAATGGGCTGATTAGCCCATTAGTACCTATGCAAAATGATCGCTCAAAACTGCCAGTTTCTGATGACTTTTTAACACATATCTGTGTAAATGCACCTTTAGGCTGGGGTCACACAGGGCGGATTTGCCGCGGATTACCGTTGCATATCCGCACTGCGGCAAAACCGCTGTGTTTGCAGAGCAATGCAGCACAAATGAGACTTGCTAAAAAGCTGTTCTCACAGGACGGATTTTTTTCGCACAGCCGCAGTGCGGAAATGCAACTGCAGCGCGGTTTTAAAAGATGCAGCATGTTCATTCTTTGGTCGTTTCCGCAGCGCTTTTTTGTCCATAGACCTCTATGGATGCAGCCAAAACCGCACCAAATACGCGACAAAAGTAAAAAAGCGCTGCAGAAAAAACCGCTTGCGGATTTTTCCGCACGAAAATCCACAAGCCCAAATTAACCTTTAAAGCGGTTTTGCCGTAGAAGCAGTTCTTCTGCGTCAAAACCGCAACGGAAAAACCGCAACAAATCCGCCCTGTGTGACCCTAGCCTTATAGGCTGCATTCCCACGAACGTATATCGGCTCGGTTTTCACGCCGAGCCGATATACGTCGTCCTCATCTGCAAAGGGGGGGGGGGGGGGGGGGTGGAAGAGCCAGGAGCAGGAACTGAGCTCCCGCCCCCTCTCTGCCTCCTCTCCGCCCCTCTGCACTATTTGCAATGGGGAGAGGCAGGACAGGGGCTAATTCTCGGGACTTAGCCCTGCCCCTGTCCCATCTCCTTTCATCGCAAATAGTGCAGAGGGGCGGAGAGGAGGCAGAGAAAGGGCAGGAGCTTAGTTCCTGCTCCTGGATCTTCCACTCCTCCAAATTTACCCCTTAAACCTTTCCAATCCTTTTAAATTGGAGCTGGGGAGAATGGATGAGAAATAGTTTTCCCTTCACCCTCCTGATCTGACAGTGGAGGGTGCAGGTGGTCACTACACCGTGGGGGGGAATGGAAGTATTACTTACGTATTCTCCCTTCAGCCTCCTGATTCGGCGGTCACATGATCGCCGGGCAGAATGCGGAAGTAATACTTCAGCATTCTCCCTTCAGGCTCCCGGCTCGGTGGTCAGGTGACTGCTGGGGGTCAGGTGACACCGGTGGTCACATGATTGCCAGCCGGAATCTTCGTTCATTACATAGCGCTAACTGAGCGCTATGTAATGTGTAAAGGAGAAGGCAGAAAGGGTTTTTAACCTTTCTGCCTTCTCTTTGGGGGTCCTCAATGAGGACCAGTGCAGGAGTGCATCTGCACCCGATGTGTCTGACGATGCACTCCTGCAGTGTTGGGCCTGTCCCGACATCGGAGCTGTGGAGGAAAATGATGTCGGGGCAGGCCTGACATTGGATTGGAAAGGGTTAAAGGTATCGATAGACTTCAAGGAAGGGGTGTCTCCGTTTCTTCCAAGGAACTGAGTGGCTCACTTGAGACATGGGGAGGAGTGACTTGGTTCCAGCCTCTGAGTAAATGTTAATACATATCATTGGGATACCCTGTAAGAAGGAACATTATGGCCCTACTGGAAGAACTGCAATGCCCCAATGGCATCATACACTCAGATGCTGTAATATTGCTTTCACATGATGTATCCACATTTATTCAAGCGCTTTGATGATACTGTTTGCCTTTGTAGGTTACACCATCATTAACCCGAATGTTGTATTCAGCATTAAGAAGCAGGACAAATCCCTTGTTCGTATCGACAATCAGTCTGCAGAAAATAACGCATGCTCTGGAGGAGGTGAGGGGTTAACGAGGTACCTGGGCTCTTGCTAGCCGTTATCTACACACTGAATTTGAGGGTGGAACTTACAACATGGGTGATAATGGGGAAACCATAGATGCCATTCAGCTTGTGGTGAGCCATGTTGCATGTCGTCTTCCTCCGCAGACCTACCTGATATTCTGCTAAATATAAAGGATGAACCTTCAGCCAGCACCTCATGTGTTAAGACGGAGCAGTATTCTGCTGTATCCCTGCCAGCATGTGAGTTGTAACACTAGAAGCTAACTAGGCTTTATGGGTTATAATGCTTCAGGATTGTCTTACATCTGGGAACTTTTTTTAACAGGTGTTCCTGGACCTTCAAATTCTTCAATAAGTATAAGGGAGAATACAGTGCATGGACAGATGTATGCCAGTGAGTATACGGACCTTCAGGGTGGCCCTCGAGAGAAGGGTTAAACACTTTGATTTTTACTGAGATTTGACTATAACCAAAGGGGCCCCACAACTTCAGTGTTATGGCAAAATATTGAAGCCCTTCCCAAATAGTCACACTTTTTTTTTTTTTTTTTTCCCTCCTACGGCTATCCAAAGGTCAGCAGCGCCTGTGTTTTTCAGGACTTGGTTGTGACCTGGTGGAGCCTACAGGCTGATTACTAGAACCTCATGTTCCTCAAACACTTCTGCCCAACAATCGAGCCATGTAATGAGACACATGAAGCAAACACACATTTGTTGGCTGATCAGTAGTACATCTCCATTGGTGGTCATTCATCCCCATAAGCTGACTCTAGGATATTTTTGTATTAGCTTGTCAGTGAATGAGACCTCCTGGATGCATGCAGACTGCTAACCTATGCATAGTTAGTCCTGCTCGCCACTGAGATATGGATAGAACTGTATCCCATCTAAACAATGTTCTTACACCAGTGGCAGATTCACTGACCTCTGATAGTTTGCTAGGGTCCTTCTATGGCTGCCTAGCTCTCCAGTAGGGTACTGGTGCATTGTTTTGTCACCAGAAGTTCGGAGTGGGGACCTACTGGTAAGACTGCTGTATTATGTGACACCCCCCAGCTCGTGACTGGCTGTGGGTGGTCTCCTTGCCCAGCCCTCTTGCTGGTCCCTTAGGCGCTGCTGCCGTCACTCACCTGCGGGCTGCTGCAGATCCCCAGCGCTACAGGCATGCAGACCCCTGGCCTTTTGCCTGCTTTGCTGGGCTGATATAGGGAATACTATTAATAATGGTGTCCCCTATATTGGCCCCAGTAATAGCATTATGTCCAGGGCCGCTGTGGGGGACACTAACCTTCAGCAGAAATTTCCATTTCCCTTGGCACGATCATACAATCCTCTATAATAGTAGCCTTCATTTTTGGAGCACCAGACATCTCTGCAGTGTTGGGACAGCCCACTGATTCCAGTGGGGTACAGTGTAATGCCTTATGTTCCCTGTGGTGGAGCTACAGGGGTAAATCTTGCATGACGTACTCGGACTACAGCTGATTTCTGGCAACACTACTCGGTTTTGGACGACTTGTTTAGTGCATTATCAGCAGGACACAACTATACTTCTGTTTTCTAATGACTATGTATTAGATTTTGCTAATTCTATAGGTAATTAAAAGCAGAGCTTAATTTTAAATATTGAAGACTTTATCTTAATCCAGTTTTGTTTTTATACAGGCTCGACGCCCAAGAAGTCCAATACATTTCCCATAAAAACGGAAGAGGAGGCTTATTCAATAGACGAGTATAACAGTGCAGAAGATAAACAGCCTGCTCCTAGTGAAGGTGAGCGTTTGATCTACAGCATACACTTTACTATTAGGCTTGGTTCACATGGGGCGGAATGTCTGTGCAGCAAATACGTCCACTGTGCTTTCCTGCAGGAGCGATGGTTCAGTGGAAGGAGGCACAGCGATAACTCCCTGTCTACACTGAGGGAGAAGTCCCTCACTAGTTTTTGCTTTATTTCAACTCACCAAACTGCAAGCTATTTCTCACTTGCTACCCTGTAGGTCCCACTTCTATGGGGAAATTATCACTAGTTTTGAAGGGTTTGTCTTGTTCCCATCAGACAATGACCCATATAAAAGTACCCTTAGGAAGATCGACATCTCTAGTTATACATCTTCTCCGAAGTCTTGCGCAGCAGCATATCCTCCTCCTCACCTGGTCTGAGCAGCGGTGCTGTAGACTGGAGCTAGAGAACAGCTGCTAGCTCACATGCACCCATATCTTGTCACTTCACACAGGCTAGGTCTAGATGGGGCTGATCACTTCTGCTACAAATCTTGTCTTGGATCTGTTGCAGACTTCATACTATGCAAAGGTTGAAATCTACTGTGACCAACATCAAATCTGTAGCATAATGGTGCAGGCTTACTAATACTGCCTGCCAACGAGACAGCGCATACTTGGTTTCAACATAAATTACACCCACAATGTTGCATTTACGCTGTAAACCTCCCCTCTGTCAAATCAGTAGCAAACAATCTTTTTTTTTTTTTTTTTTTTTTTTTTTTTGTCGTCTGCCCCATGAGTCTACTTCAAGGCTTGACAGTCTGTAGTATGCTCCTACTTCTGTTCATTTAAAGAACATGCAGAAATGACAAGAAGACTTGGCACTGTTTATGCTGCCATAATCTTCATCCTTTTAGAGCATTGTCACATCCTGAAAACAGGAGATAAGACTTTTTTTTTTTTTTTTTTTTTTGTTTCCACACCCCCATCCCTCTCTCCTACAGATGGAACAAGGAACCTGCAGAAAGATGATTTGCTTAAGAGCGCTGTGGGTGTGAATCTCCAGCATTATAGGAAAGCCCTTTCCCCCTTCCCTCCATACAAATGTGTCCAAGGGGGTTTATTTTATATGCAGCAGTTTCAAGAAGTTACACCAAGTTCCATAAGGTTAACTTCTACCTAAAGGCTTATGCACTTTTAACAAGACAAACTTGGACATCATGTTTTTCTGTAACTTTCATTTAAAGTTTTCTGATTGTTTGCTTTCCGGGCTTGTATTTCCTAAGGCACTGCAGGACTTGAAACTTAGCAAATTCCATCAGAGTAAACTGACAGCTCCTCCAAGTATGTAGGTGCATTCATTGCCCTTCCACTGAGCTATTAGAGGGCTGGTTAACAGTGCCAGGGGATGGCGGAGGGCAACACGGAGAAATCTACTATTACAGAGGGTTATAATTCATTCAAGGTTGGGTTTTTTTCCTGCTCTATTAGTGAGTGGAAACTGGGACCAGCCGTTACTCAGCATGGAGAGGTAGCTGTGTAGTACTGAGTGGCTATGCTGCACAGCCTTTAAAAGAGGGGAGGGCAAGCTAAACTTGTGCCCCTTCATGAGATCAGCTGATCAGGGCTTGTAATGCCCCTGAGCCAGAAACCTGAATGTAGTGGAGCCTTCAAACAAAGTGTCAGTCTTTCTAAATGCAGAACAAAAACAAATCAAATTTTTTTTTTTCTCTGCATGGACTTGTAATTCATGTACGAAGGTTTCCATGGTCTTTGATTCTTGTTTGTATTGCACAGGTGGTCTTAAGCATGAATCTGATGAGGAAACTGACACAGATGAGGATTTTCTAAATACAAGTAAATATTTTTAATGAACTCCTACAGTATGTGTAACATTATACTTTGCATTAAAGTGCCTGTATCAACATCACATTCTGGTATCATGATCTGAGTGGCACTTTGTAGACTCTGCTTCTCTTCCTGTAGAAGTATTCTGCCACAGAACTCTGAGGCCCAATGCCCACGGGCAGACGCCCGCCCTGAATTCCACAGCAATGTCCGTCCATGGCATGCTATGTAAAATGACTCTTCCACACAATCGCTTGTGGAGGAAGAATTGCAGCATGCTCTAATTTTTGTACAAGACTCGTACGGACAGCTTTCATTGTAGTCAGTGGAAGCCGTCCGTCCCGCAGTGATTCCAAAATGTCAATTTTAAAATCACAGTGGATCCATGTCATCAACGGTGTGGCATGCCATCGCACATGAGCAGTGCGGAGAATGACTGCTGGCACATCCACAGTGCATCCAAACGGGTATGCAGGGATCACTGGATGGCACAGGGTCAGATCCGCTGCGACATCTTGCAGCTGGAATCCAACCTGGCTTTTTGCATGTGGCCTTAAAGGACATTAATTCTGCTGAGTCCAGTGTTTAACTAGTGTGTAGTTTACCCTCTCAGAATATTAGCCCCCCTCAAGGATGAAGGTCGTTCAGGTCAGTGGTGGACAGGAAAGTTCCCCCTTCAGAAATGAGCTTTGCTGCAGCAGCTGTTAGTGTGCCATACTGTAAGACTGACTGTTTGGCCACCTTGGAGTCTGCTGACCTGTATAAATGAACTTGTCCAACATTCATATGGTCTCAGAAAACTAATGTCCCCCTACTGTAACATGTGCATTTCCTTGTGTCATGATGTAGACATATGTAGTAAGCCAGATCTTTTATTCCTAACTTTCTGTTCTTTGATAGCTCCTGTTAAAGAAGAGCCTGAGGCAGTGAGTGCTGGCCGCAGTCAGCAGGCAGAGGTGTGCAGGGCAGGTAAGCTACTGTGTAACTGCTTCAGCATCAGGGCACCAACTGTACCCCCAGGCTGACAGCGCCACCTATGAACTCTTATGCAACTTGCTTGTGCGCTAAAAAAACACTGTTTTCAAGCACAAATATGCCGATTTCCTACATATTTGCACTGGCCAATACTGTTTCATAATGCACACCAAAATGAGACCTGCTGTAAAATTTTCACTTCACCAAAAATCATATGAAAAAACACCATGTGAGTGAACCCGATGAAATGAATGGGCTCTTCTCACTGTATAACACATGGCATAAATGCATCCATTTGAATGATCCCATAATCATCAAACTTTGAAGCATGTTAAAGTTGGGTTCACACGGAACTGATTTCCATTGTAATTCTCAGATTGGCTGCATTAAAAAATCCGCAAGAATTGCACTAGAAAACCGCAGCTGCGAGTTTTGAAACGACTTTGCCGCCTGCGTTTCAGCTGCAGCCATCTCTCCCCATAGAGGACAGAGTTTGCTGTGTCGCATGGCTGTTTCCACGCAGTTGACGCAGCGTGTGGACGAGGTTTTTGCAAAATCTCGTCCAATTTGCTGGCTTATCCTGGGATTGTGAGCCACGTGCAGACAATCCGCACAGAAATCCCGCTCAAATCTGTCACGTGTGAACACAGCCTGACCCTTAAGGACATGCATGTACATCCTCCAGCATCAGGATTTGTATGGAGTGGAAGTGGTAGCAAATCGTGCTCTATGCATGGCGGGTACCACCTGTCTGACAGCTGACACCCACCTGCAGTTTTGACTGGATGGTTGTATATGGTATAAGCAATCAAAAGTTCAATTTCTCTATGCTGACTAAATGGTTTTTCTAATAAATAAGGAATACAAAAGTTTTTTTTTAAATTAAAAAAAAAACCCTTGTATTGCCCCGTCCAAGTTCACTCAATAAAATGAGGCATTCTACATAGATGTTTGCAGAGAACAATACCCCTATCTTTATTTTTTGTTCCCTTCCCTCTTTTTTATATTTAATTGCTTATAGGCTCTCACATATATACGTGGCAAAATATAACATGTTGTGGTGGGTGTTTTGTTTTTCCCCCTGGCGTATTATACCACTTCGACATGCTAATGTGATCGGAACTGCGTAAGGCAATGTAAATGCCTGTATACACGGACGTGCAGGGCCTGCATAATACGTGATAAACATACGCCCGTGTGAGCCTGGCTTTAGGCGTAGATTTTTCACATCAGAAAGTTGCACCTTTTGGCATTTTTGTTGCAGATCTCACGACTGAAGGAGTGGAGTCTGCTGCAGAATAAGTTAGCGCCATACCAATAAAGATTATTAATCCACACCAATGGTCTTGATCTGGATTTTTTTTTCCACTGCAGAACATCTGCCCCATCTGTGAAGGAGAAACTTGTGTTGTATTTTCCTGCAGTTTCCTTGTAGTTGTGTAGAAATTTACTGTTAATAGAAAACTTTTTTTTTCTTAGCAGCAAGAAATGCTGGAGATGAACAGAGCGCAGAGATCTCTACATCTGTAAGTGTCTCACATGGCAGTTAAGATTACAGATTTGTATTGCACTATACACTATTTAAAAAAAGAAAAAGAAATCCCCTTTAAATGGCCCGTACGGCTTTGAACTATTGATGGCCTAGCCTCAGTTATAGGCCATCAATAGTAATCGTCAGTGGCCCATCACCGTGAAGCCTCAATCAGTCTGCTGATGAAAGCTGGTATTGCATGCGGAGTTGGTATCACATGTAAGGTTTCCATTCACTTAAATGGGACCTTTGCATACCAACCCTGGTTTGCTGAACTGTCAGCCTAGCCTTCAGATGGGCCATCAACAACTTAAAGCTTGACACTCCTGATTGTTTTTTTTTTTTGTTTTTTTTTTTTTAAGCAAATGCTGGACAAACATGTTACTAATGTATGGGTTCCTAAACTCCAATTCTAGCCACCTGTCTTGTATGCCCTACCCTCAGCTAATGCTGGTTAGACTAAACAATCATTCAGTTTAAACGCAGGCAACAATCATCATGAGGTTCTCATTTGTCAAGTTTCAGCTGGCATAAAAATCAGCGCCGGCTTGTTCGCTGGTTGGGCAGTTTTAAACACTGAACAAGTGAGCAAGAACTGCAGGTTCTCAACGAGAATCATTCAGTCTAAACAGACGGTCCGAGAGTGGATGTCACCAGCTTGGGCGAACAAGAATTGTGCCGTGTAAAAGGGGTGTAAGTCGACTGACCCATCAGCCATAGCATGCCCTTCCTCCCTCTGCAAAGGTAGGGTAGCACAGAGGCATACACTGCTGGAGTAGCAGAGCCATCCCTAGCAGATGAGCAAGTATGTTTCAGTGGGATAAGTATACCCCCATCTCCTATTTCTTCACCCCACTAGCTCACCTCCAAGACTGGGTAGAACCCTCAGCATTGATGGTCTCTTCATTTCAGGTGATTTCCTATGGCCAATTTCTCCCATGACTCCTAATGGCCAATGTTGTCTCAGTGGAACAAATCTACATGTTCACTCGCTCAAAAGATCTGAGACCTTTCAACGCTCCCTACAAAGGTGGCACTTGGGACAAGCCTTTCTGACACTTCAATGACTGGTGCTTGCCATGTATGCCAGTCTTCTCAGAAGGGGATGGGTACACTACACGACCGCACAGTGCTAAAATAACAAAAATAAAAATGTAAGGATGCTTCCATTGATTTCAGTGGGCAAGTGACTTTAATACGGGTTATTTGGGTATATGATACACACCAAAATAGGACATGCTGCGTGACTTTGTTTTACAGGACTGAAATACTGTGTATATGCACGTGAATAGATCCGTAGAAGGCAATGGATTTTATTTACTGCATACACCCATGTGCATGAGCCAGACGTTCTTAAACTTATCTTACTTTTTACCTTGTCTTAGGAGGACGTGGGACCAAAGAGGAGGAAAATGGGATCTCAAGTTCGGGGTGATATTCTGAGCTTACAAGAAAGAGAAGCCCGGGTAGGTGGAAAGTAGGGAAAAGATGTCTTGGTATGTTGACATGGAGCAGAAATGCCACAGTATTTCCTCTACATGTGAACGTACCACCCCTGTCCATATGCTGCACTGGGGTATGTTCATGTGGTGGAACCCTGTCTGGAAACATCTGATATGAAATTCCAGATGTCGGAGCTGCCAGTAGAGATGCGTCTGTAGTAACCTGCATCTCAAGTCCTTGTTTTGCATGATCGAAGTACCACTGAATGCAGCAGTCACGTGATAAAACCCCATTCACAAGGGCATTCCTTGGCTAGTCTTCACACTCACTAGTCGGCTCACACTAACAACCAAGGGAGAATAAATAAGGAAATCTCACTTCGTAAAATTGCTAATGGCAGATTTTAAAGTTCAATCTGTCATTTAACCCCTCAGATTCCATAGCATGTAAATTGTCTATACACAGTAATGGACAATCCAATCACATCCATGTATGGGAGGGGGTGATTAGATCAATACCCATAAATTTGATGTACTTAGTTAAGCCTGCATGTCTGGCATTAAATGGCAAGCAATTGCAGTTATGTTTATTATTCACCAATTAAGAATTCTGTCTTGCCCACATTGTTTACAACACTGGCACAAGGCTAAACAGACCACTCCTCTAGACCTAAGTTAACAAAATATCTTGTACGATTGGGCAGAACGCCCACTCAAAGTGTGTCCTGTCTGTATAAAAGAATCCAGGACTGTTTGCCATTGGCTGTGGTCCAATCTTTCAGTGATCTGCCCTACTGATACATTATGGAATGGCAAGCGCCTACAGCTCCCATAAAGTCTGGTTCCATACAGTGTGTCCCAGTGTCAATTAATATCTTGCATGTTGGCCAGCTCCACTAAAAGTGGTGAGTCTGGTTGGTTCAGACCCCTCATCCTGGTGTGAATTACATAAAATGGTCCTACTCTGATGTAGGGCAGTGTGATGTGCTCGCAGCCGAATGTGATCAGGATGGCCCCAATTATGAAATTTGCTATCATGTTTCTTCTGCCGCCTTAACAAAAATCCTTCCTGTCTGAGCATATTCTCAATGGAAAGTATTGGCCATTTGGTATCCCCCTCAACAGACGTAACTTGAACCTCCCGGGCCCCGATGCAAAACTTGTAACAGGGCCCCCCAACTATAATGCTTTACTCATAGTACTGGGCTCCCTATATGGAGAAGAGAGGCCTTATCAGCCCCCAAGGCTCCTGGGCCCGGGTGCAACTGCATCCTCTAGTTACGCCCCTGCCTCTCGGGAAGAGCAGGATGACAACTGCTGCAGTGAATGGGAGGAACAGCTACAGTGAATGGTGGTTTGAAGTTCAGCATTTGATGAATTGGATGTATAAAAAAAAAAAAAAACACAAAAAACAAAGGGTTTAGGTGAGCTAAAGACCAAGTAACTTCAACAAGTCAAGTTATTTCTTGCTTGGTGCCCTATAGGCACTTCCTTGTAGATGTGACATTGACCACCTGAACTCGCTGTTTGGGCAATAACCTCCCTGTTTAAAGGTACCTTCAGGTAATACTTAGTTTAGTGTTACTGTTAGGATACTTTCTAATACTTTTCTCTTTCCACAGCGTCGCCGGGTCTTGGAAGGTGCAGTAAGACCATTTCGTGCACATCCAAGTTTTACATTGGATCCTCTTAAACCTCAGGAAGTAAAGAATGAAAGACCAGAAATGATATTCGATCGCAGAAGAGATATAAAAAATAACAATTGGTGTAAATGTGGCCACTGCTCTGTTATGTCCACTCTGGAAGAGTCTATATGTTGCCATGAGATTTTTGGACTTCTCTCACAGCTTAATGAGGAGCACTTGTGTATTACAAAACACCCAGCCTTTGACGAGTTGTGTCTGGACCGGGATCGGCTTGATTTCCTCTATCGTTTCTTAGCCACAATTAAAAGAAAAAATGACGTTCTGTATTACCTTCAGTAAGTATTAAACCATGTGACTCCTAAGATGCTGTTGACTGCAGCACCTAAACAGCCTGAAGGTGGGGTCCCTCATCTGTCTGGCACCCCACGTTCAACATTTGAGGGAGTTAGTTGCTTGATGAAGGCCTGCAGGCCTAACCTCTTTGTACTCCTATTAAGCCTTGCAAGAGGCAGGGCCTAATAGGATGTATGTCTAAGGGTGCATTCAGACGATCGTATATCGGCTGGGTTTTCACGCCCAGCCAATATACGTCGTCCCTCTCGTCAGGGGGAGGAAGCTGGAAGAGCCGAGAGCAGTACTCTGAGCTCCCGCCCCCTCTCTGCCTCCTTTCCACCTCCCTGCATTATTTTCAATGAGGAGAGGCGGGATGGGGCGGAGCTAATTCCCAGGACTTAGCCCCCCCCCCCCCCCCCTCCTCGTCTCTCGCTGTAAATAGCGGAGAGGGGGCGGGAGCTCAGAGCACTGCTCCCGGCTCTTCCAGCCTCCTCCCCCTGCAGAGAGAGACGCCATATATCGACTGGGCGTGAAAACCCAGCCGATATACGGTCGTCTGAATGCAGCCTTATACCCTGCATAAGAATCTCCTGTGTAAATGTCATCAATAGCGAAATTGCTGTTTGCTTACCCAAATTTTGTATATAAATTCTCTCCCTCAGTTGGCCAAGCAGACTGGAATTGCAGATTTCTAGCTCTGGAAATGCCGTGATGAAATAGCAGAGGGATTAATTGTCTAATCTGCCCTACAACTTTCTAATCTACTTTTGTATTGAGAAACACTTGCAAGTTCTTGGCTCGTTGTCAGTGGATGGAAACAAACTGTCTGCATCCAGAGACTGACAAGCCATGTTTATGACAACTGAATAAAATTGCATATCAGTCTGTTTTGGTTTAAAATATCACATATCGTATGGCCATCTGACCTCGCATACTGTGTGGCCTCTTGTACTTGGACAAAATGTACGCAAGTGGTTAAGGCCATGTAGGTTAAACCAAAACAGACTGTTCCCTTAAGGGCTGGATTCACACAAATATACTTATGTAGTGTATTGCACAAATTTGTGTAAATGCACAGTAAATAGAACCCACTCATTTCAGTAGCTTCGTTCACACAAGCATATCTTGTTAGAGCAGGCTGCTTATTTTGCACAACTTTCCTGCCCACTTGTGCAGGGAAAGAGCACATATTGAAGTAATTACACAATAATGCACCCGCTCATTGGGATGGATAGGGGTTTTTTTTGTTTTTTTGTTTTTTCCATGTGCAAAAGTGCAGTCAAACACACATATGCAGCACAAATGTATGCTTAAGGCCTTGTTCACATGGGGCAATGGCATAGTCGCAAGAAAATCGCAGCAAAGTTGCATTGCTGGTCCGTGCGATCTTGCTGCGTCTTCTCGTGGCAATACCATGACTTTGTAGCACCAAATGCAAGTATTTTCAGGGGTGGAGCTTGAAATATAAGCTCTACCACGAAAAGCAGCCATAGCTGAAGAAAGATGTAAAAAGTATACATCACCTTTCCAGTGCTGTCCAGGGTTCCACCCCAGCTTCTTGGTCCCTGGCACTGGTCATCTTGTCTTCTGGCCGGGGATTGAAAAATCTCCGCCTCCTTAAGCGCTGGCTGTGATTGGCTTCCAGGAGGCAGGGATTTTTCAATCCCCGGCCAGAAGATGAAGAGAAACAGTGCTGGGGACCCGTGGAGAAGATACTGCGGTGTGGGGGAGTGCTTCTAAGGTAATGCGTGTTTTTCTTTGTTTTTTGGCCAGATGTCATGTAGTCTAATGTCTCGTTTTTCTTACAGCAAACTGAGGAGGACGTCCTACAGAGCCTTTGTAATATGGGCCCATGGCTTCATAGACTATCGCAAGCACAAGCCTGTCCCTGCATGTGTGGTGAAGAGGGTTCAAGAGTACTTGCCGTACCCCCCGGAGTTAAATGTTGGCTACATGAAGATGTATGACTACCCGGCCGCACTAATGGCGCTGGATCATATCTAATCTATAGATGTATGTTACCTGGTTTGCACATTTTTGTACTCAATAAAGACTTTTTAGATGCTTTACTTCAGTTGTAGCTGTCCTGTAAAATAGCCGTCCTTGGCAGATGAGTTAACTGTTACAAACCCATGAACTTTCACTGCTGGGACCGCTTTTGCACTTTTCAACCTACGCAATCTGACTTGGATCTATAGGTGTGGTGGTATAACTTTAGGATAGTAGATACCTAGCACAGTGTGAGCATGCGCTGGAAATTGTGTAGCAGGTATAAGAATTGTGACATCCATAGCATTTCTACTAACTTCACTCTGCCTATGACTGATAACGGAAGCTTACACCATACATCCAATTTATGTTTAAAGGGGGTTTTGTCACCAGAACAAAATCCCATCCACCAGCTGGGCCCTACCTAAAATAAAAGATGAGGGTGTACTCTCCTCAAAGTCCTGGGACACAGCTGACAGCTCCCGCTGGTATCGGTGGTGACCTGTTAGGTGGCTGGGTGAAATCACGTGACTGCTGCAGCGTCACCGTCAGTGCTCCTGGCATCAGTGCTCACGTCCTGAATGCCAAGGCTGCAGGAGAGAAGTCCGAGATGTCTGTCCGTCCTGTTCTAATGACGACCTGTTTAAATCTAGTCAGGAGAGGATCTAAATTCAACTTGGTGGTGTAATGTACGTTTGGTAATATGCACTCCCAGATATTTGAACGAGTGCACATAACTGTTTCCCTGAAAATAAGACAGGGTCTAATTAATATATATAATTTTGTGTGTGTGTGTATATATATATATCAAATTTTTTTTTTTTTTCCTCCATGTATAGCTGCATGGACACTACTTTAAAAATCATGCTAGGGGTTATTTTCAGCAAACAGGGTATTAGAGGAGCACCATAGAAATTGCCAGTTCAGGCTTGTCTACCAGTAGAATGGCTTCTTCCCAACTGACTAAGACCAAAGTAGCTGCCATATTCATTAATTAATGTTATCTGTATTCAGGGATGCCCTTGAATCACCAAGAAATAGAAGCATCTCACCATATAATCTCCTTCAGTAAGGCCACGCTGATACCCATGTTCTACCTATGCTGGCAAGACTGTCTATAGCTAAAGCGAATAAGTAATGGGGAAAGGGGGCATAACTGAGCTCTACCATTATTGGCGAGTGGTCTGAGAGGGGTTAATAAAGTAATCAGTGACATTACTCAAAGCATTACCCACCTACCAATACGTGATGGGGAGTGATAAGTGCTTGACTGGCATGTATATTGCCTTACCCCAGTACTGTGAACTTGCCTCCCTTAGGCTGGATTCAGACGAACGTATATCGGCTGGGTTTTCACGCCTAGCCGATATACGTCGTCTCTCTCTGCAGGGGAGGAGCCTGGAAGAGTCGGGAGCAGTGCTCTGAGCTCCCGCCCTCTCTGCCTCCTCTCCGCCCCTCTGCACTATTTGCAATGGGGAGAGGCGGGACAGTGGTGGGGCTAATGCTTGGAACTTAGCCCCACCTGCAGCCCGCCTTTTTTCATTGCAAATAGTGTAGAGGGGGTGGAGAGGAGGCAGAGGGGCAGGAGCGCAGTTCCTGCTCATGGCAATTGGCTATTGCTTACTCCCAGGGATCGGGCACCGCCCCCCAATATATACACCACCATAGTTGTCAGGGCAAGAGGGACAATTTGGTGTGTTACGCTGGGCACTGGTTGCTCTTACCAGCACTCGGGGCACAGTCTTAAACGAGATATATAAACAATTGCGAAAGAGCAAAGACATAATCACACTAAGCATGACACCCTCTTTCATAGGAACATTGCTACATAATCGAGAACTTGCCTAATGCTTGCACTGTTAGAGGGTGGCAGGTTATATAAAGAAACAAGGAGGCATACATAATAAACTTTGCAGTGGAGGCAAATATATTGTCCCTCAGAGTCAAGCTTGCTGGGATAACGCTGAAGTAGGATGTATTTATGCACGTGAGTATCGCATGTGTGGCATAGCTGTACCCTATCCAGGATCTGCCAATAGTATGTACAACGTCCGGCAGCGTTTCTGGCACAAAACAGAACCCCAGGTTGATGTTTTTGGATTGCCTGAAATATTTACTGGGTCCCCGAACATTCCAAGAAATAGTCTGTTTTCAGCCATGACCTGGGATAAAGAAATGGTTATGATTATCTAGAAGTATAAAAAATCCATAATGTATTTGTGTGACCTGGAATAACCCAGAAACAGGAGGATTACTGCCAGGCCTTGAGCTGTTTTTCCCAGGGACATGGGTAAGAAGAAAGAACTGACCCCCTGAAACTAAACAATAGAAGCTGAACTACAAACAGGTTGGTCTAATTAATCAGTGAAAAAAGGGGTGTAGGCTCAACCTTTATTAAAGAGAAGCCTAAGACATCAGGTTATTAGCTCAAAAAACCAGCATGATTAGATGCGTTTTGGAGCTGCAGAGCCCCATCCTCTGTATTAGCTGGTGATCCACCATACCAAAGCATATGACCTAAAAAGGATGGGGGCGGAGCTATACAAGTATGAATGCAAGGGTACTATGTTATGTAAAATAAGGAAAAGGGTATGAATCAAAGATCAAAACCTGAAGTTAATAAAATCCGCACATGAATAGCTTCAATCAACAAATGCATGCATTACATAGAAGCCGGTGGAAGAGGTGGAGTTCCCCTTGTACAAATAGGCAAATTAACATGATGAATAATCCGTAGTTATTAAAAAAAACAATGTAGCTGCCGAAAATAACAACATTGATAAAAACTTTTTTATTCACTAAAAAGAAAATGTTAAATAAACTAGAAACCCATAAAATAAATAAAATCAGATGAACGGCTTATAGCAGTGATAGCGATTTCATGGGATGTAAACCAAATAGTCCAGACATGACATACGATGGATAGAATACAGATCTCAGTAGCGGAGCAAAGCGAGGTGCATGTAATATGGGTGTATGAGAAATGACATTTGTAAACATTGCATATATGGGTATATATATTATTTATTATATATATATATATATATATATATATATATATATATATAAAACTACGCATTATGTTGATTTGCTTTTTTGTATATACAAGGGTCGCTCACCTCCTTTTACCAGATAGTGAGTGTTGATTAACCTGCTTCTATGGAATTTTTGCATTTGTTGATTGAAACGATTCGTTTGCTTCTTTATTTCATTTCTTTTTAGCTTTGATTATACCTTTTTCTTTTTATTTATTTGACATAACATTGTACCCTCATATTCGTACTTGTAGGAGGGTGGCTTCACATCGGTGTAGGGGATTCCGCTTTCCTGCTCTGTTCGGTATTTTCAGCCGGAGGATCCAACACAGATGTGAAACCGGCCTAACTTCAGCCCCCATCCTTTTTATGTCATATGCTCTGGTATAGTGTTCCCCCAGCTAATACTAAGGAAGGGGTCCCAAAACACGTCTATTCATGCTGGTTTTTAATAAAGCAGGGAAGATGAGTTTATAATCTGATCATTACATTTCTATTTAAAGAAGATTGAGCCTACACCCATTATTTTCACTGATTAATCAGACCGCTAAAACTTGTCCTCCCTGTAGACAATACTTGGGTTGGCTGCACCTGACAACAGGTATTTCTAACCCGCTTGGGGAAAGGAAATACACCCACACAGAGGTATGTATATCTATCTCATATCTATCTATCTATCTCATATCTGTCTATCTCATATCTCTCATATCTATCTCATATCTCTCATATCTATCTCATATCTCTCATATCTATCTCATATCTGTCTATCTCATATCTATTTATCTATCTCATATCTATCTATCTCATTATCTATCTATCTATCTCATATCTATCTATCTCATATCTATCTATCTAACATCTATCTATCTCCATATTTTTTCATACGAGGAAACCTGTTTTGCGTATTCATAGAGGTTGCTCCACTCCCCTCTCTTTTTCACTCTCCTCTACCAAACAAGTTGGAGCAGCAGTCCTCGGGACAACCGAGCTTGTTAGTGAACATAAACACATCAACACATGTAAATCATGTTACATGTCAGACCTCCTGTATAGCAAACCAGCAGGCAGTATGACATTTCAGCCAAGCCGGTTAGGATATAATTATCCTGAGCTAAAAGGATTAATAAAGAGGTCCAAGCGAGATATCACCAAAGACATATTATCGAACGCTGTATCAGTTCTCTCTATCAAGTGTCTCTCATATTGATCCAGCCATCCGGACGCTTCCTGCGTACTTTCAAAGAAGTGAGTTGCGCCGTTTGCCACCACGCGCAGCTTAGCCGGATACAGCATTGAGTAAAGAAGGTGTCATTCTCATATTCAGCATTTTGCCACCTGGAAGGTTGCGCATCATTTTTGAACCTCTGCTGATTTTGATGCCATCAACGGTCATATCTGTCATCTTGCATGCCTTGCATAGTATGATGTCATGGTCTTAAAAAGTAACTTAATTAAAACAGAGCCTTAGGTAGAAGGCGGCGCGGCGGTCCTCTATATGCCCGTTCCATGGAAAATAGTGGCGTCAGAGAATCTGTGTCAAAGAGGTTCATCAAAATAAACTATAGGATTAGAGCCCTCCACTCATTCCGGTAGTCTCACTCCATGGACATTGTTGCGCCATGAGCAATTCTCTAGGTCGTCAACATTGCTAAGCAAATTTGCAATCATTTGATCATGACAATGTACAGAGAGCTATAAAGGCACCATTAGATTTTCTACCTCACTTACTCATCCCTCCACGGCAGTGGTTCTCTACATCTATTCACAGCCAAGAATATATCCTTTAATGTAGGTTCTCCTTGTGGCACCCGTGGTGTCTCATGGCCAGCAGTGGGATTAGCTGGAATTGTATCTGCATATAGGCATACCGGGTGAGAGACCTGAGGCGTCGCTGTTGCCATAACCCACAGTAGCTGCTCCTGCTCGTGTTCCACTGCATGGGCCTGCTCAGAGGTATTCCATACAGCCACTGAAAAATCAGGTTCTGATAGAGAGGCTGTCCTGATGAACTTCACCAGTTTTGCAGCGATGTCCTTACTCCACTCAGTCCTGCCGGTAATTTGTGTCAATGCACGTGCAGTGTCTGAGGAGCAGGCCTTCAGCCGAGGAGACAACAGAGTAGAAGAAATAGCAACCCTGTCATGGGGCTCTACCGTCTCTTCCTAAACGGGTGACTAAGAACCCAACCTCGTTATTAACTGGGGGAGATCACATTAGTAACCTGGGTTACCTTAAGTTCCTGCTTTGTCACCGTGACGCCAATGTTCCTAATCAGCGGCGGCTCCCCTTACTTGAAATAAGAGTAGTCCACACACTGAAAGTACTTTTATAACCAGAATGGGGAACGTTCGGTCTTCTTTGTTTACTTCAAATAACTTTAGTTATAATAGATGATTAACTTGCGCGCAAATAACTTGTGGTTCAACAACTTGTTAGTGAGTTTACACTTCTGACCTGCCTTCTTCCACTCATCCAGCTTGGGTCTCCCAAGTTATTTTGTATGCACAGTCCTAGTTATCTGTTGGATTTCACTCACTTGGTTATTACTCTCTCAACTGGACGGTACTCTTTCACACTTGATTTAAACTTCAGGCGTTTATTCATTTTTTCTTGCTTCCCTTGTGGTTTGTTGCAGACTAGGTACATGCGGCTCCTGCGTTCTCACAGCCACGCGCACTCGACATGTCCTGAACTCCCACACTTCCTTATATGGAGGCACTCTGGCATCGCTGCGCTCCGGCAGGAGCAGCGGTCCATCTCTCCTCCATCTCCATACTCAACTTCAGAACCACTTTCCACTCTCTCCTCTTGACCTCTCCACTTTCATCTCCTTACTATTGACTGACTTCTGGACCTCTCATACAACACATCTCGTGGAGAACAACCAATCCATGATTAGACAAAACAATACATTTTCCAGACACTACCAGACGTTAACCGTTCCATGCCTGCGGGTACCGATACACATAACATTGACTCATTCAACACTTATGACAGTGACACAAGACATACATATAACGTGCATTCAGTACTGGAGGGGACCCCAAAATTCTGGGCCACTACACACAGGACCCGAGATAAACAAAAGGGTGATAACTTGAAGAAACACCCATGTATCAACCCCGTGGAGACTGAACAAAGGAACAGATAACTATAAAGTTGGCAATACACCTCGGATGGTGTTCAGCTTTCAGCTGCTCTTCATGGATCCCCCACCACCCCATACAAATGCAGGCTCATTGTGCATATGTTTTAAGAGTTAAGGGACAAGACCATTGTGGACTCCAGAATTCAACATGCTCTATCCTTAGATGGCTGGCGGATTTGGCCAATGTCCTTTCTGCTGTCACCTGCAGCTTCCCATTTATCCCATCCCCCAACTTCAAATGATCAGTTCTGACAGCGGCATTTAAATTCCCCGATCGAAGTTCGGTGGCCCCAAAAGCCTCCTTCTACCTCATTAGGTTTTCTTTTTCCCTCTTCTGGATCAACATTTGGGGATAATAGGCTGAATTGGATGGACATATGTCTTTTTTATGCCTTGATGAAGGACTCTAAGTAAGTCTGAAAGCTAGCTTTAACATCATGTATTTTTGTTAGCCGGTAAAAGGTATCATATCTACAAGATTACGTGGTTTCTCTTACTGAGAACAATCACACTTTTTTCGGCCTTACATACTATGTTACTATGACCACTACACAGAAGCTCTGCCCCCAATGTATCTTGGCTCTGACAACGGAGGCTGCCTGGAAAACCACTTGAAGGGGTTAGAGTAGAACTGCATTTTAGACATACCCTACTGGGAGAATTGGTGCAAAGGTCCTGTTGTATTAATCAACGTCTGTAGAAATCTTATCTGATCATCAGTATAATCCTGTATAAACGAGTACAAAGCATGAATGGAGGATAAAAGTCAGTCAGAGTCCACCCTCTGAGCGCAAATGACAGTGTGACTGTTAACCCTTTCCAATCCACTGTCTGACGTCTGAAGACATTATGATTTAGGCCTCATGTCCACTGGCAAAATCGAATTGCTGATTCCGCATTCAATTTTGCTCATAGGGATCCATTGGCCATCCGTGGACAATTAAATTGTAATTTGCACCCGCGGATGGCATTTTAATGGATTTGTGTTTTCTCCCGCACGTCAGAGAAAACGCAGCATGCTCCATTGTCTGCGGGTCTCCCGCAGGCTTCCACAGAAGCCTATGGAAGCCGATACAGCTGAATTTCTTCTCTCCGGCGTGGGAGAGCAGGAGTTCAAAAAGACAATAAAAAGAGTGCACGGCGCATGTGCGCGGCACGCTGCCGGCATGCCGAGTGCATCCGCCGGGCAGAGAGAAAGAAGATCCGGCCGCGACGGACAGGAACCCGCAGCGTCTGGACAGGTAAGAAAAATCTATTTTCAGGCCCCATGTCCCCGGGAAAGGAGGGTCCCGCTGCGGGATTCTGCATGGAGAATCCGCGCGGGCCAAAATTTCCTAGTGGACATGAGGCCTTAAGGCTATACAGCTCCGATGCTGGAAGACGTCCGTCGGGGTTCTCTTACTGTATATTGCCAGCCTCTCTGCTGTCGGAGCCTGTCTAACATGTCACCTCATGCAGTACTGGTTTAAGCCAGCATATAGCACCGTTGTATAACAGCAGAAAAAGAGTAAGCCCCCTAGGAAAACCAGAATACAAATTGGATTGGAAAGGGTTAATGAGTAATATTATACGACACAGATAGCATCAGTCACTGCAAAGCAAAGACTTCTTAACTGCAAACTTGTCAAAAGATCTCACCAATTTCAATGGGATCCGATGACAATTAGAGATGAGCGAGTATACTCGCTAAAGGCAATTCCTCGAGCGAGCATTGCCTTTAGCGAGTACCTGCCCGCTCGAGACGGAAGGTTCAGGTGCCGGCGCGGGGGAGCGGTGAGTAGCGGCAGTCAGCAGGAGGGAGCGGGGGGGGGGGGGGGGGGGGGAGAGAGGGAGAGAGAGATCTCCCCTCCGTTCCTCCCTGCAGCTCCCTGCCCACTGCCGGCACCCGAACCTTCCGTCTCGAGTGGAGGAGATACTCGATAAAGGCAATGCTCGCTCGAGGAATTGCCTTTAGCGAGTATACTCGCTCATCTCTAATTGTCATCGGATCCCATTGAAATTGGCGAGATCTTTTGACAAGTTTGCAGTTAAGAACTCGCTCATCTCTAATGACAATCTTTCGAGCCAACTAGACCCTCAGCCATATGTTGCTTTCACATGAGCGCGATATGGGCACATTTTTGTGCCTGTATTACGGATGAGTGTTCTGGCCCAACCACGGGCCTACTGGCCCAATGTCAGAGCATCACCATAGATCCCAACAGAGAGTGGCCATAGGCTGTTACCCAGAAAACAAGGATCAGGGCAGCTAAATTTGTAACGCTGCTGTAATATCTGCTGTAACCTCTGTTCGGAGGTTCTGATACAAATCTGGCAAGAAATACCAGGAGAAATAACGCCGCATGCAGCACTTTTTCTTGTGGTAAAACTAAAAACGGAGGCAAAATGCTTATTTTGATTATTTTACCTTCCAAAGTCGGATGTGCCCCAATATGGTACCAATAAAAACTTCGGCTTGTCACGCAATAAACAGGCCCTCACAGAGCTTCGTCGTTGAAAAAATATAAACGTTATGGGATTTTTAATGCAGTGATGTAAAAAGTAATAATTTAAAAAAAAAAGGTTTTTACCGTGGAAAAGCTAAAAATGTAAAATAATTTTGGTATCGTAATCATACCGACCCGCAGAAAAATGTCATTTATGCTGTATGATTGAGGCCGCCTGCACACGGGCGGGGCGGATTCCGCAGAGGAATCCGGCTTTGGCGGCAGCGGCGTCCGCGCGTACCTGCTTACTGAATCCGTAGTGCAGATAGTCCGCGCGGCTCGCCGTTAGCATTGCGCAGTACTGATTCTTTTTTTTTAAACTCTTGATTTTCCCGCGGACTCTACAATGTTAATTGCATACGGCTTCCATTGACTTCAACGGAAGACGTCCATGCTGAATCCGCAAGAAAATGGAGCATGCTGCGATTTTTCATCCGCGAGCGGAAACCGCAATTGGTTTTCTGCTTGTGTGCATGAAGAATCATTTTTTCCATAGCTATGGAGGGTTATCGCTGCGGAAACCGGAGGCATCCGCAGCAAAAAATCTACTCGTGTGCGTGAGGCCTACAAAAAAAAATTAAAGTTTTTCAATACATTTTATGTACCCAAAAATGTACCCTCATAGGTTGAGGGAAAAACAAAGCTTTTCAAAAATGGGGGGGGATGAAAATCCCAATAAATCGTCAAATTAGGCCTTGTCACTAAAGGGTTAACCCCCCCCTTCAGCGCTGACAGGAATGACAGGATGGGCGGGAAAAGTGTCCCGGCGCGCGCTACTCCTCCTGCTGTCACGTGCCGCTTAACCCCATCGCCGCCGGGCAGGGGGAGGTCACGTGAGCGGCTGTCGCGGAGGATCTCTGGGTAATGACAGGAGGAAGTGAGCGGCCGGTAGGAAGTGAGCAGGTAGGAGCGGGGTCCCTGCTGCTGGGTGCCCGGGGGTGGAGGGACCTGTGTCCCCGTGTGTGCTGACACGGAGCATTACTGGATGAGGCCATGTGTGTGCGGAGCTCTCCGCCCTCCATGTCTGTGGGGGTCATTCTCTGCACAACTTGACGGCCAGACTAGAAAAGTTCAAGGAAAACTTTGCAGTCAGTTGGAGCTGATTATTATTAGACGGTCCAAGTACTTATGCGTCCGCGCGTCTATTCTGGTTGTATGTGTGGGGGACACATTGCGGATCTGCGACCACACCGCGGTTTAGGGCTTATTTACACGAACGCATTGGTGCTGCGCATTACACGTGTAAAATCTGCGCATGCACAACGCGGTGAGTTGATCCCATTGATTTCAGTGGGTTCCGTCAGAGGTGCGTGTCCCGTTTTAGTGCATATTGGGCACGAAAATAGCAGATATTAACGGATTATATTGAATTGCAAGTTAAAATCAGCGGAGGTATGCTTGCGCGTTTTAAGCGCCAAAATACGCGGGTTAGGCACGTGGAAAAATATAGTCAAATACGCACAAAAATGCAGCACCCAATCGCCCAGATGTGCGCATAAATACGCCAACACCGTGGAGAAGCCAGCCTTAAGCCACTCGCACATGGTGTCAGTAAAACGCTGCGTTTCGAATGTGCCGTTTTTCCGCTATTTTGATCTGCGTTTTCTAAGGTAGCTTGCTGCGTTCATCAGCGCTTTTTAATGTGATGGGGTGCGTTAAAAAAAATGCGAAAACGAACAAAAATAGAATAGACAGCACAGCGTTTTTCAAGTGCAGGTCTGCAAGGCCCCATTGAAATCAATGGGAGAGTTGTACCGCGGTTAGCATGGCGTTCGAAACGGCGAGCTAATCATAGTAAAGAGCTCCAATGTGAGAGCGGCCTTACGGTCACAGCTGAAAGTTCACAGTGTTTTGTTTTTTTGCGGGGTTTTTCTCCACGTGTGAACAGGTTTCAATGCCCTTCACTTTAAGGGTCTGTTTCCACGTAGCGCAAATGCTGCGGAATTTCTGTGGCATCATCTCTGCTTCCATGTATATGCGTTTATATAGCTAATTTCAGAAGACCCGGCGCTACCCCAACCCCCCCTTCCCCCACACCTCCGAAGTCTTCGGATGTCAGCGCTCCCCGGCATTCGTTGGCCTGTAATAAGTACAGCACCGCCGGTCACATGATGTGGAAGTGGAGCAGCTGATTGGTGGCGCTGTGCTTCCTATAGGCCACTGGGCTCCGGGGAACGCTGATGGTGCATATTTTGACTCTCTGTTGTAGTAAATGTTTTCCACAGCGTTGATTTCAATGTGCAATTGCGTGAAAAAAATACGCTTTCGTCCATATTGACTCAATGCCTTGCAAAGAACGAAAGCCACAGTGAAAATCCGTCATTTTTCCGCGGCAAATAGAACGTGCAGCAGCAGATTTGTGCGTTGCGAGACGCAAAAAATCTCGCATGAATATAAACCGCATTCTTTTTAATGGCGTCAGACACATGAGGGTTTTTTTTTCTATCTTTTTTCCCACAGAGTGCCGCAGGAAAAAATCGCGGCATGTCCGATCCTTCAGCGTTTCCTCGGACCGCCTCGCATCGCTCATTTTTTACAATGGGACTGGCACAGTTTTTACCTTACCTCAGCAGTGTAAGAAATGAAAGCTGCGCTGTGATTGGTTGCCATTGGCAACAAAAATGACAGGGGAAGTTGGTGAAGTTTCGATTTTTATTTCCGCCAGTATTTGTCGCCCGGTGCTGAAGAACGCTCATGGAAAATATCACTCGAATTGGGCCAGAACCGTGGATCTGTCTATGACACAAACACACAGAATTTGCATTCTTGTGTACAAGGTGTTGTCCTTATGTGACGCTGGCCGCCATGATATGACGGATGTGGCACTGCTGTGATTTTCACCTGGCGGATACGACTTTGTTCACGTTTCTGTTTTTTGTTTTTGATCTGTCTAAAGAACCGCAAATTAACAACAGTAAGGCTGAGTTCCCACACGGCGAAATCCCGGTGTAAATCTTGCGGTTTGGCTGCAGCGAAAAACTGCGAGATTTCCGCCGGGAAAGCGCTGCTTTAAAACCCGCGGCACCTAGCCATGGGCTTTGGAGCGTCTTTGCCACATGCTTTTCCGTTGCAGCCGGCGCTCCCATAGAGAAGAGCGAGGCCGCAGCAGAAAAACAAAAGAATGGGCATGCTGCGGCCGGCGAATCCGCAGCGCCGGCTTTGCCACGACGAATGCGCCGTCCCGTGTGGACGGGATTTCTGAGAAATCTCGTTTACATAGCTGGCTAATTCCGGGATTAGCGGCCGCAGGCGGATGTGCTGCGGCGAAATGTCGGACGGAATTTCCGCGGCAAATCTGCCCTCTGTGAACCCGGCCTAGTAGAGGAATGCTGCACACAATAGAGCCCATATAGTGTAGCCAGTCATTTCTGATGGAAGCCTCAAGATTGAAATGGGAATAGAGCCCAGTAATAGATCTTTAGGCCTCATGTCCACGGGGAAAATCAGTCCCGCCGCGGATTCTTCATGGAAAATCCCGCAGTGGGTCCCACCTTTCCCGCGGACATGAGGCCTAAAAAGAATATTTACTTACCTGTCCAGGATGCTGCGAATCTTCTTTTTTCGGCCCAACGGATGTGCTCGGCACGCCAGCAGCGTGCCACGTGCATGTGCCGTGCAGCCTTTTTTTTGCTGCGCCAGAGAGCAGGAATTCAGCTGCGGGTGTTTTCCAGCACACGCAATCCGCACCTCAGAGGAAAATGACATCCGCAGGTATTTAACTACCTGCGGATGTCCAATGGATCCCTATGGGGCGCGGATCACGTGTGCGGGTGACCCGCTGCGGATCTATCCCCATAAACATGAGGCCTCTTACGCAGTTGGAGTTGTGGATTTCAGTGCAGAATTAGGCCGGCTGCACATAAAGGGGTCGGATTCCGCATCGGGAGACCGCAGCAGAATCCGATCCCGTGCCTAGCGGCGTCCGCACGTACCTGTCATTACTACTTCTCTTCTGTACTGTGGATGGTTCGCATGGCTCGCTGTCAGACATGTGCAGTACAGATTTTTTTTAAACCCCTGCTTTTCTTGGGGTCGGAATCCACAACCTTTCTGCAATGTCAAATGCAAGAGAGGCGCAGATCGGACGGCCTCCATTGACTTCAATGGAAGTCGTCCAAGCTGAATCTGTGCAAAAATAGAGCATGCTGTGATTTTTTTTTTTTCCCCCCACGAGCAGAAAATCGCAATTGGTTTCCGCTCGTGTGCAGGAAAAAGCGCTTTTCCATAGCATGTTATTGGAAGGTATTTGCTGCGGAATCTGGAGGCAGACACCCACTTAGGATTTGCATTGCAGAATCCAATCGTGTGCAGCTGGCCAGTATAGTGTCTTTGAAGATTACAAAAGATGGCGAGCATCATGAAAGCTACCCATGATTACTGGGAATTAAAGGGCTACTCTGGTGAAAATACATTTTCTATCCCTGCCCCCCCACACTCTGGAGGCCTCTTCTGTGTATTGCAGCCATGTCCCTGTAGTGTAGCCTCCTTCCTGATACTTGTCAAGCGCCATGTTCCTGGTGAGAGATTTTGGTTTCATTTTGACATCAATTCAATGATGCATCGTCACAGCATTAGCTAGAGGCTATACCATTTCCGCCTGCTGGGGGGACAGTTTAAATTATTATTACTTTCTATAGTATATTTGGTTCTTGTGGGTTATCTGTCACTACTTTTTAAATTAATTTCACAAATGTTTCACCAATACATATGCGTCCCCCCCCCTCCACATATTTAGTTCTTAAACTCTTTTTATTTCTCCAAAACATAAATATTTATAATATTATTCAGTTGGTATAAACACTACAATAGCCTGCAAGATGGCGGGGAATGGTATATATTAAAAAAGTGGTGACAGATAACCTACAAGTACCATATATTCATCTAAATAAGCTACATGCCACAAGTATACAGTCAGGATGAGCTGTAAACTCCTCTCTTATAACTGTGTGACAGTAGCCTGTTATCATCATCAGTAACTGTGATGGGGGTATATTGTGCCCACCTGTAGACAGTTTCTGTGGTAGGTCCATCCATGTAATAGCATCACAGACTGTGTATGGTTATTCTGGCTTTGGCTCACAATTCCCAGTCATTGTTATAAGGCTTGTATAAGAAGTCTGACATTGATTTGCAGGAATACTGCCTTCCAATAGGTGGCGCTGCAGAGGTATTGTTTCATCTTCCCATTTACAGACTGAGAAATTGATTAAAAACTGAATACATAACCCCAAGTAGAGAATTGAGATCACATGACCATCTGGGGAAAAAAGGGGCCAGGAGTTACAGATAGAAAGGAATAACTAAGGCAACACAAGACCACTCATATATACCGGGAGGGGGGTGTTCTATAATGACTGCGGCCAGCGACCCTGCGTACCTCTCGTTCTCCTGCTTCTCTGGCCTGCACGGCTCGTCGTCAGACACCTTTTTTTTAAAAAAAAAAAAAGAAAGAACTCGTGCTTTTCTCGTGGAATCCACGGCCCATTCGCAATGTCATTGACTTCAATGGAAGCCGTATGTGCAGACAACCTCAGGAAAATAGAGCATTCTGTGATTTTCCTCGGTCAGGAATAATCACTTTTCTAAAGCATGCTATGGAGGGTATTTGCTGCGGAACCCGGAGGTGGACACCAGCCCTGGAATCCGCAGCAAAAATCCGCCCGTGTGCGTGAGGACGGAATGGGATAGGCCAACATAAGTCTCATAGGTATGACTCTCGGGAGGATAGGGAATCGAACCCATTCAGTTGCCCAGAACCCTCCTTCTTCCTCCCTCACTTCAGGCAGGACCGTAGTTTGCCCTGCTAAATTGCACAATGTGGTTTTCGCTGTGAACCGCCATGATCCTCGGCACAAAGACGTGAAATAGCACAGTGGGGTTTGTCAGTGATTTGCAGAAAAAAAATATGATAAAGTTGCATTGTGCAATCCTTCCAGGCCGGCAGAAGGAAGTTGTGGGGAAAGGTTACATGACAAAGAGAGTGAACAGTAAGGAGGAGGAGAGTGTGAGCCAACTGCGACCACAGGTATATGGGGTCTGGGTCTGACTTTATTTAGGGGGTCTGTATATTGGGGCTCTGCACTCTCTAAGTAGTCTAATCTGGGTCTGTAATTTAGTTGGTGTGCGGTCTGAATTTATTCAGGGGGTCTGTTCTTCGTCTGCATTTTTCCGGGCCTGAAGAAGAGAATAGCCCCCAATGTGGACTACAGCTCAAGTTGAGATAATCTGATGACGGCGTATATGACTGGTGTTGTACATCTGCCTCTCTTAGGTCAGGCTCACAGGAGCATAAGTTTACACAATGTACGGGCGCGCGATACGCGGTAATTCACGGGCAATCAGTTACATTGCCTTACGCTGTTTTGCCCACATTTGCATGTATGTATTGCGTAATATGCGAATGCAAAAAAAGAATACAGTGTTCCATTTTGCTGCATATTACGCACGAGAGAGCCCATTGTTCTTTACGGACGCGTAATCAACGCCACCCATACGTAATTATATTGCATATGGGCGTCATTGATATGCGCCGTTGTGAAGCGACAGCGGGATGTTTAAGCAAAAAGCAAAACAGGAAGATTGTGCATGACGGCTTGCGTGAGATACCCTGTCATGTGCAGAGCAATATTACTGCCATTCGCAGTCGTAGGCCACATTGACTCCACAGCGGTAAAACCCTGCGTGACTCGCACATGGCTTCACATATACGGTCGTGCAAGCATGGCCTTATTCTGCCTCTAAATCGTGACTGGTAAGAGAAGGACGACGGATCATGGCTGTCAGCACTGGACGCTAATTTGAAACTCCCTCTTTAAAAACCTCCAGTTTGCCCCGTCGTTACAGTTTGGGCTTTAAAAAGAAAAAAAAATCTACAAAAATTGCACCAAAAGGGGGGGAAAAAAAAGTAAATGTTTCTACCTTTTTGATTCTGGTGTCGTCTGTAATATTTTCCTTTCTTCTTGGTTTCCCCTCAGCCTCTGCAATGGATGACGGCTGTGAGTGCATACACCTTGTGGGCGCTGCCCTTGGAGCTTTAGTGTCCTTCGTGCTGCTGTGGCTGGGGTACCGCCTGGGTGTCATCTACCAGCTCTTTCATAAGGTGAGTCGTATGGAAACATTTTACATTACTCACAGGAACAATACGAATGGAAGACTTGCTTGCTTTGGAAACAGCTCGATATTACAGAATGTTTTGCTTCGTTCATGTTGACACAACTTAAAGGGGTGTTCAGGTAAGATTACATTATCCACTATTCACAGGGAGCAACATATATTACCAAATTATCCCTTTTATCTTCATCTGTACTAAAGATGTACCATACAAACAAGTCCAGCTCATAGCTACCTGATGGCTGAAGGCCCATTTTCACATAACGATTATCACTCAAAACTCGTTCAAACGACCGAAAATGTGCGATAATCGTTGTGTGTAAACGCATGCATCGTGCACTTTTCATCTAAACAATGATTTGAAGGTGAACTTCGAATCCATCATTCAGCCACATGTATCTCTCAACAGATCGCATGCTGTGTTCTCTGTGGAAGCTGGGAGATTACATTGTATTCTGCTGGCTACCCCGATGAGAACAGTGCAGCTGTTTGCACAGCAGGGCGTGTGATTAGTCACATGTTGGGTTTTGCAAACCTCTCTTGAAGGCCCATTTACATGCAAATGAAGATGATAAAGTGTTAATGGACATGAGTGTCTATTAACACTTTATGCCAAAAGATCGCTAAAGCTTTCAATTGTTTGAAAGATTATCTTTGTGTGTAAATGGGCCTTAAAGGCCCTTTTTGCATGGGAAAATTATCGTTCAATTAATGGCTGGATCATGCAAAAGTGAGCCCCAATTGTTTTGCATAAACACAGCTAATGTTTGAATGACTAACAATAATTTGTTCACTTATAGTCTGTCCCTTAGAGTCCATTTAGA
The DNA here is from genome assembly GCF_035609145.1 of Eleutherodactylus coqui. Taxonomy (NCBI): domain Eukaryota; kingdom Metazoa; phylum Chordata; class Amphibia; order Anura; family Eleutherodactylidae; genus Eleutherodactylus; species Eleutherodactylus coqui. The sequence goes on along the minus strand of NC_089842.1, from coordinate 48,981,424 downwards.
CAGGAGGAATGTCGGGCAAACGCATCCCAACACTCTTCCCTGTGTGTCCTTGCTCCTGTGCTGCTGCACGGGAGCTAGTAGCGCTGGCTCGCTCACAGAGCGGCCAGCAGGGTGGCAGGAAGGCTGCAGGAGATTTCTCTCCTCTTGCTCCCCCGCCCCACTCCATTGACTTAACATAGTGGACGTTCAGTACTGAACGGCTGCTATTTACACTGAACGATCAACGATCGTCCATCGTTTATGCTGCATAAAATCTTGAACGATGGACGATGAGCTGATCGTTCAGTGTAAATAGCAGCCGTTCAGTATTAATTGGCCGCTGTGTTCAGTCAATGGAGAGGGGCGGGGGAACGCGAGTAAGGAAATCTCATCCAGCTGCCCTGCTGAGATCCAGCGATACTAGCTCCCGTGCAGCAACACAAGAGCTAGTATGTGCAGGGACAAATGTTGGACATCGTTTGCCCGACATTCGTCCCGTCTACAATGGCCTTTATTTACAGGCATTAAAAACAAACGACGATCAGGCAGTGTTTCTTCTATGAACGACTGCCCATTTACTCTGAATGGAGCCGAAAGATCCCCAACCCGCTCCGCCTCATTCAGTGAGTCATTACCACCCTTGTGTAAAAGCACAGGATCTAATCTTTGGGTTGACTGTTGACCAAGTAAGCACTTGACAGTCCTCCTACGTAAAACGACCATAACAAATTGGCACTCTCCATAGGCCTGCCATGATTATTGTCATGAAAGTCTTGCTGATTTTCAGCCGTCCATTCCGCTATGGGGAATACACAGTATTTCCACAATGTGCGAACACCTTTGGGCCATCTTCACTCATGGTGTAAGTGCTGCAGGCATTCTGCAATGGAAAACTCGCAGCAAACGCTGTAAAACTGCACTCGCCAAACCTTCACCTTTTAAGGTGGTTTTGACTTGAACTGTGTGAAAACCTCCCTGAAAACTGCATGTTTGATTTCAGCCTTAGAGGGGTTGTCTGGTTAACAAAGCCCATTTCAGATCTTCTAATGGGGAGTCAGCAGTAAAATCTCTTATTCAACTCCATTAGAACGGCCTCTTGTTCTGGAGGAACCTGTATGTACATACATTAAACAGACAATCCTTTGATTTCAGTTGAAACTGTGTGGTGATTCATTTCCCTTGTTGTGGGGCTACAATAGAATCGCACACTTTCTGATGGGCTCCCCAGAGATTACAGCTGATTAGTGTTGGCTCTAGTAGCCGGACACCTTGTGATCAGCTTAGAAAAAACTTGTCAGGAAAACCTTCCATCAAAAATGGATTCTACAAAGTTAACAACTTTAACCCTTTCCAAACCACTCTGACCTCTGAAGACATTATGATTTAAGGCTGTACAGCTCCGATGTTGGAAGACGTCCGTCAGGGTTCTCTTACTGTATATTGCCAGCCTTTCTGCTGTCGGAGCCTATCCAACGTGTTACCTCATGCAGTACTGGCTTTAGCCAGCATATAGCGCCGTTGTATGACGGTAGAAAAAGAGTAAGCCCCATTGGAAAACAAGGATACAAATTGGATTGGAAAGGGTTAAACTCGAAATGCCTAAAAGCCGGCTCTATCGTGCTACGTAGTGGTCTCTTGCTGAATAGGACCAGAACAGCAGTTGCTGATGCTTTATCGGTGACCTTTTTTTTGGTCTTCTAGATTTTGTAATAACAACCTGTTTCTCGGAATTTGGAAAACAGTTTGGCAGCCGCACTGCGGGTAATGGGAGGTCTGGTTGGGTGACATTGATTGAAATCTGCAGCCATGACATGAGCTTTGTTCACCCGACATAAGAACTATCTCAACACGTCCTGCTTGAGATGATTCTATCATTCACATTGCCTGTAATTAAGAAAAACTACTATTAATGTGAAAATGAATAAAGTTATGTTAAAATGTTGCACTCTTATAAGTGGGGACTCGTTGACGTAGCCAGGTGAGACCAGCCCACGTAACAATTAGATAGAAGCACAAAACAACACAAAAATGAAAATTATAACGTGGAATGTTAAGGGTCTAAGATCGCCCCACAAACAAACGGCAGTTCTCCGACATCTCAAAAGACTTAAAACAGATATAGCACTACTCCAATAAACTCACTTAAAGGGGTTGTCCCGCGCCGAAACGGGTTTTTTTTTTTTCAACCCCCCCCCCCGTTCGGCGCGAGACAACCCCGATGCAGGGACCTAAAGAAAAATCCGCACAGCGCTTACCTGAATCCCCGCGCTCCGGTGACTTCTTACTTACCGGCTGAAGATGGCCGCCGGCATCTTCTCCCTCCGTGGACTGCAGGGCTTCTGTGCGGTCCATTGCCGATTCCAGCCTCCTGATTGGCTGGAATCGGCACGTGACGGGGCGGAGCTACACGGAGCCCCAACAGAAGAAGACCCGGACTGCGCAAGCGCGGCTAATTTGGCCATTAGACGGCGAAAATTAGTTGGCTCCATGGGAACGAGGACGCTAGCAACGGAGCAGGTAAGTGAAAAACTTCTTATAACTTCTGTATGGCTCATAATTAATGCACAATGTACATTACAAAGTGCATTAATATGGCCATACAGAAGTGTATAGACCCACTTGCTGCCGCGGGACAACCCCTTTAACCAAAGAAGATTTTTTTCCATATGCGAAAGCTATGGATAGGGGAAGTATATGGATCACCATCAGTGCAATCGAAAGCAGGGGTGCTGATCCTTATTAGAAATGGCTTAAACCTTGAGGTGCAGGAACAATGGAGCGACACAGAGGGAAGGATTGTAAACCTACATATAAAAATAGGATCGGAGAGATTTAGTGTTTACAGTGTGTACGGACCGAACTCAAACAATAAACAATTCCTAACAAAACTATCCGACAGACTACTTACAGACACAAAGCCCCATAAAGTAGTGGGAGGGGACTTTAACGCGACAAAGTGTCAGAAGACCGGCGCAGCCAGAACAACAAGGGAGATAGTAACAGACACCAAGACACCAATTTAACGAACTTTATGCACAACGTTAGGTTCAAAGATATATGGAGGGAAATTAATCCAGAGGGGCGCGAATATACACACTTCTCACATGCACATACTTCATGGTCTAGAATAGACTATGTATTTACAACACCCCATCTAGTTTCTAGAACATCTAACATCACCATAGGAGAAATGATAATTTCGGATCACGCTCCTGTGATATGGTCCCTAAACGAGCAAACACCAAGGGGAACGGACTATATATGGAGATTCACAACACTTCTGATAGAAGACGAAACCTTTTGTGCCTCACTAAAAGGATGATGGCTGGAATATATGTCCGATAATGAACCACATACAAGCAACCCCCAACTGTTGTGGGATGCGGCCAAAGCAGTAATAAGAGGCAGAATAATAACTTACGTAATCTCTCTTAAAAAGAAAATCAAGGACAAAATAAACAACTACGGGAAACATACACCCAATTTCAAGAGAAGCCAAATGAAAGTAACAAAAAAAAAATGGAAGTCAGCAAAAGAATCCTATGAGACATGGCTCCATAAAAGAGAACAAATGCTATACACACGGAAAGAAGCAAAGCTATTCAAATATGAAAACAAAGCAGGGAAAATAATGGCTAACCTGGCAAGGGGACCGTCTCATAGGAACAATATAGTGGGCCTAAAAGACAATTTAGGGAAAACACAAAACCACCCACAAAAAATTAACCAACTATTCTTTGACTTTTACTCCAAACTCTACTCCCACACACAGACAGACAAGGACCCAAAATTAGACAATTTTATAAACATAAACTGGCCCACAGTGTCAGAAGACCAAAAAACAGAACTAAACGCGCCCATAACTATAGCAGAAATCAAAGAAAATATATTGAAATTGGGAAATAACAAAGCCCCTGGCCCAGACGGCTATACAGGTGAATTTTTCAAAGTACTAAAAGACCAGACTGCCCCAATACTAGAATCTCTATTCAATGGATACACGAAAGACAGCCCCATCCCTTCTGAGATGAATACAGCACATGTCAAATTACTACCCAAACCGGGAAAAGACCCAACAGACGTAAAATCATATAGACCAATATCTCTAATCAATACAGACCTGAAGTTGATGGCCAAAATCATGGCCGACCGCTTGGCCGGACTTATGCCCCAATTAATCTCCCCGCTACAAGCAGGCTTCACAAAAGGACGATCAGCCATCACCAATATACGAAAAATACTGACAATACTAGACGAAATTAAAATACACCCTCTGCTCCATCCCTCACCAGCCTTCTTGGCAATAGATGCAGAGAAGGCTTTTGATAACGTCCTATGGCCTTGGCTAAAGGCAGTAATGGACAAAATGAAGTTTGGGGGCCCCTTCTGCACATACCTATGGAACCTATATTCCACACCACAAGCACGAGTATACACACCAGGTTTCTTATCACAAAAATTCCCTCTACAGAAAGGCACCAGACAAGGGTGCCCCTTATCCCCACTCCTATTCAATTTAGCAATAGGGCCCCTAGCAAGAACCTTAGAAAGCTCCATAGAGATTGAAGGGATCAAAATCGGGAACAAAACAATCAAAACCATGCTATTCGCTGACGACATACTGATAGCGCTAGGGCGTCCACATACAGACCTACATAAAGTCTTTAGCATACTGAAAACATTTGAGGAAAAATCAGCGTTCAAAGCCAACACCACAAAATGCGAGATAGATATCTCACCACGAGGCAAACTAACAGACTCAACCTTCAAAGACTGCCCAGTAAAGATAGTCAAAAATAGTATCAAATACTTGGGATACATATAGGAAAAAGACCAGAATCCATATACTCATTAAACTATCCTCCTCTGATAGCCAAAATAGTTAAGGAACTAGACAAATGGAGCAACTTACCACTTTCCCTATTAGGCAGATCCCATCTAATCAAAATGATAAGCTTCCCAAGAATGTTATACCCATTACAAACAATTCCCCTCCTACTACAAAGACGAGACCTGGAAAAACTCCATAAAGCGTTCACGACTTTTCTGTGGTCAAGAAAAAGACCACGCATCGCACTTAAAAAATTGATGCTCCCTAAAAGTGAGGGAGGCTTAAACTTCCCCGACATTAAACTATATAATATAGCAAGCATTATGAGACAGTCCCTGGATTGGGAACTAGCAACTTCTCCAACTACGACCTTGAACCAGAGCTATTCGCCCCATGGAGCCTAAATGCACTTTTACATGCCAGCTTCTCCAAACTCCCAATAGAAAGCAAACATTCGGTCATGGCCAAAGACACCATAGCAGCGTGGAAGATAACCCGTAAACTATTTGACTTGCCATTTAAAATATCCAAGCACATGGAATTATGGAGGAACCCCGAATTTAAAGAAGGCAGGGAAAATAAAATGTTCAAAATGTGGCAACACAACTGTATCCTAAATACCCAGCATCTTATGCACCTGGACACCCCAAGGTATAAAAACTTCAAGGAACTGAGTGAGGAATATAACCTACCGTCATCCCACTTCCTTCCATATGCACAAGTGAAAAATTTTCTACGAAATAGACTAACTGATGCCTCAAAAGAGGCAACTACTAACCCCATAGACACTCTTGCCAACAACCATGCCTATAGAAACTCAATTTCTACAAGATACGCTAGGATCAGGGAAGTAGGGGGGAAAGACAAGAGCTCGAGCATATTTAAATCATGGACCCGTGAATTACAAGACCCTGACTTACAAGAAGGAATAGTTGAAGGCTGGAACTCGGTAAGAAAAGCGATACTAAACGAAAGGTGGAGGGAAACCTATTTCAAAATAATACACAGGGCAATATACGGATTTGACAAACCCCAAAACTCCAACGGTCCGCCGAGACTACAGGCGTGCCCGAGATGTGCGGCACCCAAGTCTAACTTCCTGCATGGCATTTGGAACTGCCCAAAAATTAAAACATTCTGGGCAGAGATCCAAAAACTGATACAAGAAGTAGGCGGGCAACCCCAACCTCTACAACTTACACCACAAACATTCATCTATATATATAAAATTGAATGTATGTCCGTCTGTCCTTTATGTGCTACTACACCATTCATCAGATCGCCATGAAACTTTGGGAAGTTGTTGAGTACACTCCTGGGAAGATTATAGGCATAGTACAACTATCCTACGATAAATGGCGCCCGTGCGAGCGTCGTCGACAGTTACGCCCCCCCACGTAGATCGTTTGATCTCCATCACTGCTACTAATTCTTTCACTTCGCGATGTCGTAGAAACATGAAATTTGGCACGAGCATTGATTATGTCATAAATAGGAAAAGCTAATGGGTCCCAACTCGATTTATTCACTTCTAAGCGCAAAAGAATTAGCGTCCAAATTTTACGTACGGAATCTAATTTTCCAGAGCGTCATCCCGACGGCCCCATTACATATGGAGGTTGCCCTCTGACCCAGGTAGGGACAGGAAGAGTTTAAAAGCACCTCCCTTTCCACCCGTGCTTCAGTGTCTTCCTGTCCCTACGGTGGGACAGAGGAGCAGCTCCAGAGCTGCAGGAGATAGGAAGCTGCGGAGGCAAGAAGACTTACCGCAAAGAAATACTTACCGCACGCTGTGCGGCCCCCCTGGAGGGGTAGAGGTCGGGGCCGCACACTCAAGAGTCCCTGCATCCCCGACCTGCGCCGCCGACGGAGCCGTCAGTCGCCTAGTAGCGCTGGTCTCCCTCGCGCGGATCGCATGTTCGGGCCGCCGCTGCTGTGATGGGATAGTTCCTCCTGGCAGGGGAACGGCAGCGGCGGCCTCCCTGGACCTCGGGCGCATAGCGGTGACGTCATCCGGCGTGGTGACGTCACGCGCACAACGTAGGGGGCGTGGCTACCGGCGAAAACCCGGAAATGGCGCCAAATTCGAAAATCCTCCCCATAAAAGCAGGCTAAACTCCATGGAGGTTCCTGCTGACTGCCAGACAAGTGTATGTGAGTATGTCTACCCGCGACAGCTCAGCACGTGAGGGAGAGATTGACACCCTACCAACTGTAAGTAGGCTATACGCCAAAACATGCGCAAATGGTCACTTGTACAGCGGATGCATATATGTTCCCTTTCTTGTCTCCCCTCTCCCCCACTTTCATGGGTAGATGGATAAGGAGGGTCCAAAGAAAATGGACCCGAGGAAAAAATCGAAAAAATGCGTCCTCTGCAACAAAAGGCTCGAGGAGAGCTATAAAAAACCCCTATGCGAGGAGTGAGTGTATTACCGCAAGTAATGCTCCTGAATCCAACGCTTGCACTGCTATAACAGTGAATTGCTCTGCCTTCACAGATGCACGGGGAAAATTCTCGCAGAGGAGAAAGCAGCATTCAAATCCGATATCCGCTGCATGATAAGGGAAGAGCTGCAGGCTTCCATGGCGTCCCTTCCCCAGGCCCAGCCAGGTCCGTCACGGGTCCCTAAAAGACCTAGACAGACCGAGTCGGCGAGTTCGATCTCCGGTGAATCGCTGGAGCTCCTATCCGAAGGGGAATTAGAGGACCCACCGGTTCCCATAGAAGACGAGAAGAAATATTACTTCTCATCAAGCGACATTGCGCACCTCATCAAGGCGGTGAGGGAAACAATGCAAATTGAGGAAGATAACCCGCCGAGAACAATCCAGGATGAGATGTTTGGCGGCCTCCGATCTAGAAGAAAGATCATGTTCCCAGTCAACCAGACGCTGCAACAAGTGATCACAGATGAATGGCAGGAACCGGAAAAAAGGATCACTGTTCCAAAAGAGATCCGAAACCGGCTCGCATTCGCTACCGAGGACGTCCGCCTGTACAGGGAAACCCCCAAGGTGGACATCCAGATCGCAAAAGTGGCCAAGAAGACCCTCTTGCCCTTCGAGGACACCTCCCAGCTATCCGATCCGATGGATAAAAAAATCGACGGATTAATGAAGAAAGCCTGGGAGGCAACATCCCTCACCATCGAGGCTAACATAGCCTCAACCTCAGTGGCTAGATCCATGACGCTCTGGCTAAACAGGCTAGAAGCCTCCATAAAGGATCGGGCCCCCAGAGTTACTCGCTGAACCCCAGAGACAATCCACGCGGGGTAGACGCCCTGTCCCAAAGCTGGGACATGGACCTAGCCTACGCCTTTCCTCCCTTCCCACTGATCCCCCGCACCCTCAGGAAAATCCAAACCAGCCGGGCGTCAGTCATACTAGTTGCCCCTATGTGGGACAAAAGGCCCTGGTATCCCCTGCTAAAAGCCTTGGCGATCCGGGGTCCATTCCTACTACCAGCCGTAGAAGATCTTCTCCTCCAGGGCCCACTAACATACCCAGGGGTCGAGAAATTGAAGCTAGCAGCATGGATGCTGAAAGCATGATACTGCGTGGGAAGGGACTCTCCCATAATGTAATTACTACCCTAACAAAAAGCCGTAAACCTATCACGATAGCTATCTACGATAGGATATGGAAAAAATTCACAGAGTTCTGTAAAATAGAGCCAGGGAAAATCCCAGGAATTGACATTCCCGTAATCCTGGAATTTTTGCAGGCAGGCCTAGAAAAAGGCCTTAGTCCTAGAACCCTTAAAGTCCATACAGCAGCACTAGGGTCCTATCTAGATTTTCCCTTGGCAGAACACCGCTGGGTGCGTAGGTTTCTCAAAGGGGCAGAACGGCTTCGACCCTTTGTTAGAGAAACCTTTCCTACCTGGGACCTAAATATAGTCTTAACTAGCTTTTGCCAATCCCCCTTCGAACCCCTCTCACAACTCCCCTTGAGGATGCTCACACTAAAAGTTACCCTTTTAGTTGCCATAACATCGGCTCGGAGAATAGGGGAATTGCAAGCATTACATTGTATTGAACCATACATGGTAATACAAGACGACAGGATTACCTTCAAACTAGACCCAGCCTTCCTTCCGAAGGTAGTGTCAAAATTTCATAGGGAGCAGACGATCACTCTGCCCTCCTTCTGTCAAAATCCCCGTAACGAGAAAGAGAGAGAATTTCATAACCTAGACGTTAGGAGAGCTGTTCTAGTGTACCTAGAGGCCACCCGCTCTTTCCGTAAAAATAATAACCTCTTCATTCAATTTCAGGGGCTGGCAAAAGGAAAGACGGCAACTAAGAGCACCATCGCGAGGTGGATCAAGACCGCCATCCAAGAGGCATATAAAGCCAGGGGTCTCGACCCTCCGGGAAAAATTAGAGCTCACTCCACTCGCTCTCTTTCCTCCTCTTGGGCAGAAAAAGGCCAGGCGTCTGCCGAGCAGATCTGCAAGGCGGCGACCTGGTCGAGTATACATACATTTACCCGACATTACAGGGTTAACGTCCAGTCGGACAAAGACCTGAGTTACGGACGTAAAGTCCTTCAGGCAGTGGTCCCACCCTAGGGCCACGTATAATTTGGTATACTCCATATGTAATGGGGCCGTCGGGATGACGCTCTGGAAAGACACGGATTACTTACCGGTAGTCCCTTTTCCAGGAGTCATCACGACGGCCCATAGTTCCCTCCCCTTTAAGAATAATTTATGTTCTTTAAATGTAAATATGACCGAATAAAGGTAAAATTTGGTTTAGTAAACATTGTCCACCGTAATGATTTATAAGTCACTGAAGCACGGGTGGAAAGGGAGGTGCTTTTAAACTCTTCCTGTCCCTACCTGGGTCAGAGGGCAACCTCCATATGTAATGGGGCCGTCGTGATGACTCCTGGAAAAGGGACTACCGGTAAGTAATCCGTGTCTTTCTCACTTCCCAATGTCATAGAAACTTGAAATTTGGCATGAGCCATGATTATGTTATAAATAGGAAAAGGTAATAAGTCCCAAACCGATTATTCAATTCTAAGCGCCAAAGAGTTAGCGTCCAAATTTTACGTACGGAATCTAATTTTCTCACTTCCCAATGTTATAGAAACGTGAAATTTGGCACGAGCATTGATTATATCATAAATAGGAAAAGGTAATGAGTCCCAACCCAATTTATTCAATTTTAAGCACCAAAGAATTAGCGTCCAAATTTTACGTACGGAATGTAATTCTCTCACTTCCCAATGTCACAGAAACTTGAAATTTGGCACGACCATTGATTATGTCATAAATAGGAAAAGTTTAAGGGTCCCAACCCGATTATTCAATTCTAAGCGCAAAAGAATTAGCGTATAAATTTTACATACGGGATCTAATTTTCTCACTTCCCAATGTCCTAAAAACTTGAAATTTGGCACGAGCATTGATTATGTCATAAATAGGAAAAGCTAATGGGTCCCAACTCAATTATTCAATTCTAAGCGCCAAGGAATTAGCGTATAAATTTTACGTACGGAATCTAATTTTCTCACTTCCCAATGTCATAGACACTTGAAATTTGGCACGACCATTGATTATGTCATAAATATGAAAAGATCAAGGGTCCCAACTCGATTATTCAATTCTAAGCGCCAAAGAATTAGCATCCAAATTTTACGTACGGAATCTAATTCTCTCACTTCCTGATGTCTATATATATATATATAATATATATATATATATATGAATGTCCGTCCGTCCTTCCTTCCTTCCTTCCTTCCCTAGATATATAAAAACGAATGTATGTCTGTCTTCGCAGCAACGCGCGACAGGTAAGCTAGTACTACATATAATACCAAACCAGACAAAAAAAACTACAATAACCCACACCATACTTCTGATTAGCAAAAGATGCTTACTCAATAATTGGCTACAAAGCGACCCACCGGGAGTAGGAGAGGTCATACAGCAAGTAAAACACCTCCTTAAAATGGAAAGAACTGAAATAGAACGCAAGGTGGAATCTCAAGCCAAAACGTTTTTGAGAAATGGAGGGAATTCATCGAGAAATTCCTCGACCCCCCCCCCCCCCCCCCAACGAAATCAAGGAATGCATGATGCAATTCACTAACACTACTTGGTATTACAGCTAGAAAGATATGAACAGATTAGGAGTATTAGAGATGTCATGAGAGAAGCCGATCACAAAAGATCTAGATTAAAGAAGGATAAACGTCACGGAAAATTGGACACCGTCAACGTGTCCCAACAGTTCAATATTTCAGTTCAATATTTTAATGTTTAAATGTTTTTTTGATAAAAGCTATAAGACGAGAGAGAGGAGACAATAAAGAAAAAGGAAAAGATTACACATGGGAATGAGATAAATCTGAATTATCAGTAAGAATACAAAATAGAATACGCATAAAAAACCTTTTCTTTGTACGAAAACAAGTTTATTAGAGAAACTCTTTTTGTATAAGTTGTTACCGCAAAGACAGAGGAAGTAGAAATGTACACCCATGTATGTAATCTATGAAAATGCAAATAAAAAAGAGTTTACAAAAAAAAAATGTTACACTCTGTTGTTTTTCTGGTGAAATTCTCTGCTAGATTAATATGACACATCTACCATCTCATTGGAAAAATTAGAGTTGAATCCAAGATGGATTCAAAATGGCCGTCATCTTGGTAACTTGGCTTAATGGGTTTATCTCTTCTCCTGCAACTAGTATGTAAAATTGGATCATCATCTGCCAAATCATTTCCATTCTGTATGGGTGTTTCCACACTTTTGAGACACCCTGTATATCTAATGATATGGTATAATTTTATTTCAAGGTGGAAAGTCGAAGTCCCTGTCATGGAGGAGAGCTGGTGGCTCAAGTTCTTCAGTCCCACGGTGTAAAATTTGTCTTCACCCTAGTCGGCGGCCATATCTCGCCCATCTTGGTTGCAAGTGAAAAACTGGGAATACGAGTGGTGGATACGAGGCATGAAGTTACGGCCGTATTTGCTGCTGATGCAGTAGCCAGACTTTCAGGTAGGGTGCGTACTGCTCAAATAATAAGACTGATTGCCCCAGCATGGATTTCCTTACCTTCCATCTGCAATGGGTGGTACAGAATTAGAAAAGTGCTGAACCTTTTTTCCAAAAACAGCATTAACCATCTTTCGGGTATTGCAGCTAGGCTCTATTCACATAAACACTTCTAAGTTGCAATGTCTGATACTAGTCGTGTACTAGTGTGGTGCTGTTTTTGAAAGAAAGCGGCCATGTTTTTCTAATATTGGAAATCTGCTTTAGGCTAATTTCACACGGGCGAGAGCGGGCCTTGAAGCTCAGCCCAATATCATGCTTGCCAACATGCAATTTCCATGCGGGTGCGAGCCTTTTTTTTACTCAAAATGCCTTGCTTCACTTCAGGGATGTAGCGATCCTCCATTGTGGCTTACAGCAAGTCAATAGGGGAACCTCACATCGTACTTGCATGCACACAATGGGCGAGGCGTTCCTTTACTGATTTAAATATTGTTTGACTAAACATAGTATAACTCAAAGCCCCTGGGCTCCAATGCAAAATTTGTAACAGGCCCTCCCACCCACCATGTGCCATTTTTAATATGGAGCTCAAGTATGACTGCAACCTCTTTAACTACATTCATGTTGTAAAAAACACAACTATTTCTTTGTCTGATGATGGACTCTTCTACCCCTACTAGTGCGATCCTGAGACCCAGACTTCTGTCTGCCTATGTAACATGGTTCATGACACCGTAGGTGCCTCAATCGATTGAACCAGAAGGTCAATGGAATAAAGAAATCCTTCCTTTGCTGGATTATATAATGATCAAGCGTGTCATGGCCAGACTCCACTCAGAAGTGAAGTCTGCAAAACCTAATTTTATGTGATGATGGTACCCCCCCCCCCATCCATATTAATTTGCATGTTTGGCATTGCCAAAAGCACACATTATGGGAAAAGCCTTAGCCAGATATCCATGGTGTCACTTCTCTTCAAGTTTTGATTTTGAAAAAAAAAGTAAAGCTAGCGTCCTTATGGTAAAAAAAAAAATTTCAGACTTTATTACGGCACTCCATAAAATCCGTACAGATGGACAATGACCACTTCTTGTGTGCCTCCACTTATTGCACATCAGTTACCTCACTGTACAACCATTTAAATTTTATTTTATGGCCAAATTTATACAATCCCTTTTTATATTTTAACCAACTCCATATATACCCGTAAGGCAAAAAACAATGCATGGGTAGAAAACACAGGCAAGTGGGGACATTGAGAGTCTATATACTAATATTAGACATGACCTATGCATTGAAGCAGTAAAGTATTTCTTGTATACACAGGGTACTCAATATTATGTGCTTAGTGGAGTAGATGCCCAGAAAACTCATTATCTCTTGACTCACAACTATTTTCTATGCAATGGGACCTTTCTTCTTGCAAACACGTGGCACCGCCATGGGGACGGTTTGCGCGCCTACCTGTGCTAACTTGTTCCTAAGGTGGTGGGAGAAATTGGTCATGTACAACAGACATTGTTTACTTTGACATCCTCATCAGTTGGGATGGGGATGTCATCATGTTCCATGCCTTCATGGATAAACAATTACATAGGCATGAAATTCACATTTGATGTTCATGAAATTACTATAACTTTCCTTGATTTTACAATCGCACTGGACCCAGCTGGAAGAATGAGCATGGATATTTTTCATAAATCTACTGCAACTAATAACTTCCTCCTTTGGGACAGTCAGCATCCACTGACTAAAAATGCGTCAACTAAAACATGCGTACTGAAGTGGTTAATGATAACCTGCAGAACTTGTCCCGAATTCTTGAAACTGGAAATCATGTACCTAATCTCCTGCTCCATGATGAAGTTGGTTTATATGAAGTATATCAATGTAAAGGCAGAATCTAACCCGGCGAATGTGAACACTGCCAGCAACTTTATGGAGAGAACTTTGCTTTTTGGACTGTCATACGCTCTCAGTAAATGTCAAGAACTAGTGGAACGTGACTTTTACTGTTCTACAATCAGCTCACGCCTTCCACTTGTACATTAATTTAACTTTTACAAGAAAAGCCTTACGACATCTAATTAATGCGCGTGTTATCAAACGACAAGCTGATAAGGGAAGGGCGGTCAGAGTTCTCAATATTGCAGTATACAAAGGAGAACGCTTTAAAGTGTTGTCAGATATGAACACCTGTTGAAAGCTCAATGGTAATCCAACTGCACAATTAATAATGCACTTTGCAGACAATATGCAAGAAGTTGTATCCTTGGGTGTATTCTTATCAAAACGGGATGAATACATTTGCAAGCGAAGTGATTCAACCCCCATTGTAAATTAGGTTTATTTGCCAATCTTACAAACTTTAGCTGCTTGCAAAATAACAATCAAACGAGAACAATATAATTAGCTCAACGTAGCTAATGACAAGTGGTTTCTCCGAATTCAACACAAATGTCACTTTTAATGACTACTACAGTAGCTAGGCTCCGCCCCCTCCCCGCCCCTTGTCTACAGCCAGCATCGGGAGGAGGTGGGATGGGGCGCTTAGCTCCACCCTCGTCCAGCCCCCTCCCATTGCAAAGAACGAGTGGGGAGGAGAGCAGAGTTGAGCCTGTGAGTGGGCGGGAGGGAAAAGAGGCGACGGCATGGTAACCTCGGCGTAGATGCGCCAGGGCCCATGCCGTCTGAACGTTTGATTTGTTTACCAGTTTTACCTCTCCCATCGTAGTGTATATCTGTTTGTGGGAACAAAGCCTCACAGAAGGTATAATGTTTTCTCCTAGAATTTCCTGATGCTTGATTGAATCCATCTTGCCCTCCACACGCTGCACGTTTCCAGTGCCAGAAGAGGAAAAGCAGCCCCAGAGCATCACCAGCCACCGCCATGCTTCACTGTAGGCAGGGGGTTCCATTAGTGTTTGCTTCATTCTTTCTCCTCCAGACATACTGCTGATCCATAGTCCCGAAAAGTTCCAATTTTGTTTCTTCGTGCCAAAGAATGGAATCCCAAAACATATTATTTTTGTGGTTTTTAGCATATTGCAGGAGAGTTATTTTGTGCTATTAGGTCAGTACATCTTAGAGTTTGGGCATAAAGACCTTTTAGCATTTACTTAGCACCTTACTGTGCAAACAAACCTCAGTGGCTGCTGCCACCAAATCTTGCATGCTGCCACCAAATGTTATGTGACTTGAGAGTTTTTATATAGGCATTCTCAGTGCTGTTGCTATCATCTTGTATCCGTTTCCTTGTTTGTGCAAGTTTTTGGACCAGTCTCTTGACTTGACTTATTTCTAACATGCAATCAAATGTCCTAGTAAACAAAGCTATAGCCAGTGCCGGTATCTGAAGTACACCTGATGCAACAAATGAAGCCCTTGATTAGTTGCATCAGGTGTGCTTGAGACAACTCCCAATTAGCAATTAGCTCTTATGAGGGATTTCATTTCGGGGGTTGACTCATTGTGAGATTGCAGTAGTCATAAAAAGCATCCTTTTTTGTGTTGAATTTGGTTTGGAGAAACCACTTGTGTTAAAAGTTGTGTTGCGCTATTCAAAGTTTAGTTATTTGCAAAAAAGTTGAAAGTTTGTAAAGTGGGCTAATCCAATTTACAATGGGGGGGGGGGTTGAATAATTTTGATTACATGTGTATTTTATGGTTGACGATCTCATCATTCCTGTTTTCCATTCTTCCCCCTAAGATACACAAGGAAGGCTTTCCTCCACTGTTTTGCCCTAGCATTGCAGGAATAGGCTTTCTTGATGAACTGTTATGTGAGCTAGCTGTCTGCTTCTTGCAACCTTTGGTGACACTTAGGCCTCATGTCCACGGGGAAAATCGGGCCCGCTACGGATTCTCCATGGAGAATCTGTAGCGGGTCCCTCCAGCCCCGCGGACATGAGGGCTGAAAATAACAATTACTCACCTCTGTGCCGCTCTGGATCTTCCCTTCTTCGCGGCTTGATCTTCTCTCCGTCGCGGCCGGATCTTCTTTCTTCGGCCCGGCGGATGTGCTCGGCACGCCGGCTGCGTGCCGCCTGCATGCGCCAGGCACATCCACCGGCCCCGAAGAAAGAAGATCCGGCCGCGACGGAGAGAAGATCAAGCCGCGAAGAAGGGAAGATCCGGAGCAGGTGAGTTTAATTCTGGTGCGGGTCCGGACGGCTTCCATAGACTTCAATAGAAGCCTGCGGGAGCCGTCCCTGTGGGAGACCCGCACTAAAATGGAGTATGTCCGGATTTTTTCCTGCACGCGGGACCCGCGCCTGCAGGGAAAAATGACATCCGCAGGTATTTAACTACCTGCGGGTGTCTAATGCATCCCTATGGGGCGCGGATCCGCGTGCAGGAAAAATGCTGCGGATTGTAAATGTTAATTTGCCCGTGGACATGAGGCCTTAGGCTTCTTTCCCATGAGCATATATCGGCTGGCCGTTTGAACAGCCGGCCAATATACGCTAAGTTGGGAAAGAGAAAACTGGTGAACGGGCACACAAATCAAACGTTTGTGCGCCCATTCGGACGGCATGGGTCCTGGCTCATATACGCCGAGACTGCCATGCCGTCATGCCTTTTCCCTCCCTCACCATCGCAGGCTCACCTCTTTTCTCCTCCCAGCTCTTTCTTTGCAATGGGAAGGGACGGAGTGGAGCTAAGCGCTGTCCCGTCTCGCCTCCTATTGATGGCTATGGGCAAGGGGCGGGGAGAGGACGAGAGCTTAGCTTCACTCATGTCCCGCCTCTTGTCCACAGCCAGCAATGGAAGTAGGCGGGATACGCTGGCACTTAGCCCTGCCCCCTCCCCATTGCAAAGAACGGGTGGGGAGGAGAAGAGAAGAGATCCTGCATGGGGGGGGGGGGGGGGGGGGGCAAGGAGAGCAGAAGGAGGGAGTTTAGCAGCCTATCTTTAGGACTATCTTTTGGGCCTGACGTAAAAACGCCCGGCGCTATATTGGCCTGGCCGGCCGCTTTTACGTCATGGGAATACGCCCATGTGATCTGATGCATTGGAAACCAATGCATCAGATAGCACCACATGTCAGCCGGCCGTGAAAACGGCAGCCGATATACGCTTGTGGGAAAGAAGCCTTATACCAGGATATATCCAAGACACAAAATCTGTCCTGTCAACACTTCATAATTCTAAGTGGCAGTCTAATTACATCTGGATTACTGCAGATGGAGTAATTATTTGTAATGCGGTTATTTCACACAAACATGCTATTATAGTGCTGAATGGTTTCTGAACACGTATAGCAACTATCATGGTGATCTGCAAAGATAGTTGTTCTTTAGTACACTATTCACTCATGTGTAATATATTTTTCTTATAATAAAAAGAAACCTATTACACTTGAGTAAATAGTGTGCTATGGAACAAAGATATCTTTGCAGATCACCATGATATCTATCTCTATCCGGGCCTTATTTGAAATTTCAGTATTCCATTTATCTTGTATTTTTGTCTGTAAAAATGTTTCCCACAGTATCTACCGATAAATCAACTGCAGCACCGCACATGTAATTAATATAGTCACATGTAGTACTTGGTCAAGTGCAATACAGGGGTTGCGCTATAGGTCCTCCGAAAGTTGGAGTGCGATGGCATTTGTTTGATGTATCCACTTTTCATAATGGTAATATTTCTGCAGTTCCGCACCACTTTCAGAGTGTACATAGAGGTCACATCTTGTCCTCAAAATGTCAGGGACTAGAAAAAGTGAAGTCCTCACTAGAAAAGCCTATGCTTCCCCTTGGCACGTGCACCATACGGCTGAAATCGTTGCTGGGTATTTAATTTTACATTATTAAATGTTGCTTTGATTAATTTTGCTTGTTTTTGTATTTTACTATGTACATTCATTCTCCTTTAAACCAGAGGGTTGTTTTTGGTGTAGGGATAAAATTCTGTTCCTGGAGGGTATATATTACCTGTAGATATATTACCGGTGGAATGGAGAGACCACCAAGGAGTTCATCTACAAGTAGTATACCCCTTCCATCCACTGGTCCCAGGACAAAATGGTTATTATTTTGGTGCAGGTACGGTCGGTGTGGCCGCGGTGACTGCTGGACCAGGTTTAACCAACACCGTGACAGCTATTAAGAATGCTCAGATGGCAGAGTCCCCTCTCCTGCTGATCGGTGGAGCAGCGGCAACATTGCTACAGGTAAATCATAACCGTTGTACTATACTCAAGGCAGTAAAAGGCGAGCCCGTGGCTGCTGAAATGTCACAGATCCTTGGTGCAAACAGAATTTGTAATACTTTCACTTAGAGGCACAACACTCTTGGCAGTTACTGTCACTTTTGAGAGGTAAACAAGCATGCTATTTACAGTTTGTAGAAGTACAATAACTTTATGGGTTTTCGCACACTTGGTGAGTAGTTTGTACTTCAACAGAAAAACAATAGAACAGTTGCAGATTACACAGTAGTTAAGGGTACCCATATGGCATCTGTGCTTTCACACCGGACCGATGATTACCGTATATACTCGAGTATTAGGCGACCCGAGTATAAGCCGAGTCAATAAGTTTTACCACACAAAAATGGTAAAACTTATTGACTTCAGTATAAGCCTAGCTATATTCAAGTATCTACTAGGTAAAAAAACCCCGCAATATTCACCTCCCAAACGGTGTCTGTGCCCTCGGCGCGATGGTCTCCTCGGCTGTTAGGCAAGCTGCTTGAGACTTCTCCCCGCTGTCATCTCCTTGCTCTGCTTTGAATTCCCCCACCATCAGCGCTGTGTAAGTAAGTGCTGTGATTGGATTGAGCGCCAGCCAATCACAGCCTGCGCTCGATAAACCAATCACAGCTATTCAGTGATGTCATTCACTGAATGGCTGAGAATGATCGAGGGCCGGCTATGATTGACTGGCGCTCGATCCAATCACAGAGCTGATGGCGGGGAAATTCAAAGACAAGCAGGGAGATGACAGCGGGGAGAAGTCTCAAGTGTCTGGCCGCACTGCCGGAGAGACAGACGCTGGCTGGGAGGTGAGTATTGTGTGTTGTTTTTTTTTGTTTTTTGTTTTAACCTCACTCTAGTATTATCTGAGGGGGCTTTTTCAGCACAAAAAAATGTGCTGAAAAATACGGCTTATACTCGAGTATATACGGTACCCGTTGAATGAAGGCAGTGTGTGTCTGAGATCTCTTCCGACCGACCGCCTACATTCAGTTTGAAAGGGCAGTAGTTCATAGATGCTTGGTTTGTTGGACACAGGTCAACTTAGCAAAATCTTTCCTATTTACACCTCTTTGCTCCGGCTGCTACTTGCAGGATAGTAAGTACTGACACTGATCATGGGGGTATTGAACGACAGTTGTCCCATGTCAATGCATGCAATGACTGAGCGGGAGAGAACGCTGCCCGGCTACCCACGCTCCCTGCTGGCCACGCTGTGAGTTGTGCCAACGATACTTGCTCCTGTATAACCTCACAGTAGCGAGCACCACAGACAGGCTGTCAGGCATTGTTTGTTCGGACACTTCGTCCCGTGTATATTGGCCCTTAGATTGTGTAGTCTAATGCCGCATTGCATACTGGACGACTGTCGGCTAGACAATGCACAAGCTGGGGACGTCGCCGCTAGTTGTTGGCGCTCGTGTAAAACGGTTAGACGGGCAGATCACCACTGAGTATCACTCACTTCTCACATTTACACGTAGCAAGTAGTCAACGATCCAGCAATGATTTTTATGCTGGTTGAAAGTGAGCGACGCATGAGAAGTAAATGATGATCTGCATTTACACGTAACATTTATTGTGCCTTTTCGTTCATATTTTGATCGTGCCATGTAAATGGTTCTTAACTGTACCACCTGTAAGTTGGCGTAACGTGTCATGTCTCCTTTCCACGAAGCCACGCAACTCTGTTGGACGTG
The DNA here is from genome assembly GCF_035609145.1 of Eleutherodactylus coqui. NCBI lineage: Eukaryota > Metazoa > Chordata > Amphibia > Anura > Eleutherodactylidae > Eleutherodactylus > Eleutherodactylus coqui. Next base: position 48,961,690 of record NC_089842.1, on the reverse strand, counting down.
TTTTGAAAAGAGCGTGTCCAAAACGCACCATAAATGTGGTGCTACAATTTGTACCAGAAAACTGCAATTCTCAATAGTAAATCTGCCCCACAGTGTTTTGTAATTCTGGCACTGTATACATGAAGCAGGAGGGTCAGGATGAACATGCTTTGCACTCTCTCTCTATGGAAAAGAGCATCATAAGATATTTGTTTGATATCTTCTATATAATGTGTATAATTTTTCTCCACTTCTTTATAACATAGGGCCGAGGCGCTCTCCAGGATATAGACCAGTTGTCCCTTTTTAAGCCTATTTGTAAATTCTGTGCATCGGTCCGGACTGTCCGTGACATTGTCCCTGTGTTAAGAAAAGCCCTGACTGTGGCGCAGTCGGGGACACCCGGTGAGTAAGTCCGTGCATTAATGGAGGTATAACATTTTCATGGTTTCTTGGATGTACAAAACGTCCTATATTATGGAATTAGCCAGAGTAAAGAGTAAGTACAGTGAGTCTCTGCATAGCCCGTCACATTGGTGCATTACACACAGCCCGTTGAGTTCAATGGTAATTGTGTAATACTTCAGTTTTCTCCTGCAGAAGATATGACTTATTGTGACCAGGTTCCCCCATAGATTACACTGTGTCCACATCTATGCTGCGGGATCTATTTTCCTGCTCAGGAAATGGAATCCACTGGCCAAACACATCTTTTTTTTGAGGACGCTAAAGGACCTCCTAGATTATAATGGGATTAGTTGTTGGTTTATGTCCGGCATTTTCCCAGATCGTCGGTGGAGGCTCCGAATGTAACCTCCGATGCTGATGTGAACAGACCCTTAGTTATTTTCCACCTGCTCTCGTCCGATCAGCTTTTTCAAGGACTGATGATCAGGCAGATGAACCTTCGTATGATTATCTGTTCTCGCTCATTGGCTCCAGTAAACCTGTCTGCAATCGGCCTCGTCTTCTGATTGCATCGTGTATACAGCCAAAACAATGCTCGGCAACACATTTTCCCGTGTAAAGATATGATGTGCTGGTGGCAAATACAAACTGTATGGGAAGGAATGATCATTCATCCCCATGCTAGCAGGGATCTGCCCCATGTAAATGATGATCGATGCTGTATTGTCAATCAGTGCTCGTTAAGACTGAAAATCTGTCCATGTAAAACCATCCTTGCTTGATTTAGAGCACGTATATAGTAGTCATTTCATCATACATAGGAGGAAGCTGTGTGAAGTTTGTGGTATCAAAGCAAAATTATCCACAAAACTACTTTTTTATTTTAAAAAAAATGTGCCCTAAAATTGATTTGTCTGGATTAGGATCTGCTACCTCTCTTCTTGTATTTGACACATGAAATAAAATTAAGAGGTAGGCCCTACTTACGGTTATACTGACATACCAATGCTAATATACCAGTAAGTATGGCCGATGTTTTTTTTTTTACATTTGAGCAGTAGGATAACCATAGCCCTTCTTTTCTATCTCAGGTCCTGTTTTTGTAGAATTCCCTATAGACATTCTATATCCATATCATGTTATTCAAAAAGAGTTGTCTCCAAAAGGAGCTCCTAAAGGGATTGTGGGAAGAATAATCAGCTGGTAAGTGAAATACATGTTGGCTTGATATGTAGGTAGACCTGTGCCCTTCTGTCTGCCTGGCGTAGAGAGTTGCATAAATATTGGGGCATGTAGGGCATCTAGAGGTGGGATTAGAGCTCGTTGCATACATCTGTTTAGGGTACAGTAAGGGCTATCATCGGGGTGTCATTTGATTGCCATGGCAGTTTGGGGCCTTCTGAAAGCTTCCAGGGTTGCCATTGCAGATTGCCTATCCAAGCCATGCCTGTCAGATTGTGGTATAATGTAATACTATGGTATTCTATCATACTGCAGGAGTGATCAAACCATCGCAACAGGGAACATATAAAATAAAAAAATCAGTTTGTTTTATTAATTATTAAAAAATGGAATGAAAAGTTAATTAAAATCCTTTTTTCTCTATTTATAATAATTTAAAAAAAATCTAAATAGAAAAAAAAAACATTTGGCATCGCAGCATTCATAAAAGTCAGATTTATCAAAGCAATGCATTCTTTACACCGTGAACAAGAAAAACAAAAAAAAATCTACAAAACTAAAATTTTGTGTTTTTTGGTCAGCCTGTCTCCAAGAAAAAAATGTAATAAAAAGATCAAAAAGTTTTATATGTAATGCACTATGGTGCCAATAGAAACTACAGGACATGCCGCAAAAACTATCCCTCTTACAGCTTCTTCATCGAAAAAATAGTTACGTCTGTCAGAAAGTGATCTTGTCCTGCCAAAAACAAGCCCTCTGACATCTATGTTGATGGATAAGTAAGAGATGGGGCTCCTGTCCACGGGCGTAGCGATATCCCACGGCAGATTGCCGCGGCAGGAGAGAGCTGACGGCTCTCTGCTCTAAGCCTGACAGGCTCACCGCGGAGAATCGCGGCAATTCACAGCATGCTGGGATTTAAATCCTACGAGCGGAGAATCACTATGATTCTCCATTCATGGATAGTGGGGCTGCGCTTTTCCATAGTAAGTCTATGGAAAGTGTTCCCTGGGGGGAGCGCAGTGAAAATTCACCCGTGGACAGGAGGTAAGAAAAAGGGCCATGTCTCTTAAGGGTTTAAACTAGAGATACTAAGAAATGTTCTATCGTTCTCTTACCGTAAACCATCATCTTCATGGAGGGGATGCAGATATGTACTAATTTTGCTTTCCCCATTAGGTATTTGCAGAATCACCTGAATAACTTGTTTGCTGGTGCCTGGGAGCCTAGAGATACTTCACCTCTTCCTGTCTGCATCCCTGAGGCCACTGCTGAGCAGGTTTGTTAATGCATCTACTAAATGCTGCCTCAAAGGAGGGGAATTATGCATTTTGTTATTTTGTGCTGATTTCATGTTTTATATGAATCTCTACAAAGTGGCTTATTAATTTGATTACCAATGGCTAATTTATGACGGTCATAGAGGACCTCCATAATGCGTCTACCAGTCCAGGAGTAATTGTAAGCCTTGCAATGATTAGTGCAGTCCATAGACGGCAGAGGGTGCTGCTATTTTTCTTTTCAGGTAGCAGTGGACACCCATATATTCGTAGCTCCTAATAAATACTCGGTCGTCCATTCAAAAAGACCAACTTAGCCTTTCTTGTTCGTTGCATTGGGGACACAGGTCAAGACCATGGGTAGTGCTGCTGACACTTGGAGGCGGACACTAAGCAAAAAGAAAAAAAGTGTTAGCTCCTCCTACCAGCTCTACTCTTCCTACAGGCACCAAGCTAGCCAGTTTTAGCTTGTCCGTCGGAAGGAAAGGTGAGTGTTTCCCCATCTAGGTGAGTATTCGGGTTGACGTAATTCTCCTCTTCTCTTCTCCTATGACACTACCACCTCCACCATCTTCTTCAGGCTCAACTCACTGCAACTCCCTTAACCTTCCTTCCCCAGCTCTACTTATTAGGGTCCCAAGAGGGACTGCATCTCATGCGTTTTAGAGACGCAGGGGCACCTTGTTCTTCTTTTCACCTCCGGCACCTTCCCCTCCTTCCTTTTTTGGTTCATTTTGGGGACCGCCTCCTGCATTCCTGCTCAGGGGGAGGACTTGCGGCACTTTATTTTGCTGGGAATGTTGGCGAGGGGTGGGCTTCTGCCTCCCCCCCCCCCCCCCCCCCCCCCCCCTCCACGTGCGAAGGTTTCTAACTGATGAGGAGGGGGTAATTCCAGCAGCAGTGTAGTACTCAGTGGGTGCCATGCTATAGGTAGCAGGTAGGGAGAAATCCTCGCTTCAGGAGCACTTCCCATGTACTACTTCTCCACTCAGCAGCCTGGCTTAACTGGGCGCCAACTGCGGTATTATGAGGCCCCATTATGAGGCTGCCTTCCCCTTCAAGTTCCTGAGGTGACTCATTCGGAGCCCTCATCAGAGGCCTAAGTCGCTCTGAAGGCAAACTGAGTCTCACTCGAATTCGGACCTGGACGAGGAACAGGTCTCTGAACTCCTCTTTGGTCGATAGCCTATTAGTGGAGGTGGAAGAGGCCCTTCAGGTAAAGGATCAGACACCTACTTTAGCCACGAATCCCTTTCCTTCAGAGGCGTGAAGCCTTCACAAAAGGTCTTCCCTTCCCATACGGAATTTGAGGACGTTTTAGCTAGGAAATGGAACCATGTGCATGAGGCCTAACTATATAATTCTGTATTATGGTAGCCCTCCTTAAAGGGGTTGTCTCGTGAAATCAAGTGGGGTTCAGCACTTCTGTATGGCCATATTAATGCACTTTGTAATATACATCGTGCATTAATTATGAGCCATACAGAAGTTATTCACTTACCTGCTCCGTTGCTAGCGTCCCCGTCGCCATGGATCCGTCTAAATTCGCTGTCTTCTGGCGTTTTTAGACGCACTTGCGCAGTCCGGTCTTCTCCCTGGTGAATGGGGCCGCTCGTGCCGGAGAGCTGGTCCTCGTAGCTCCGCCCCGTCACGTGTGCCGATTCCAGCCAATCAGGAGGCTGGAATTGGCAATGGACCGCACAGAGCCCACGGTGCACCATGGGAGAAGACCCGCGGTGCATCGTGGGTGAAGATCCCGGCAGCCATCTTGGTAAAGGAAGAAAGAAGTCGCTGCAGCGCGGGGATTCGGGTAAGTAATAAACTTTTTTTTTTTTTTTTAACCCATCCCTTGGGTTTGTCTCGCGCCGAATGGGGGGCCTATTGAATAAAAAAAAAACCGTTTCGGCGTGAGACAACCCCTTTAAGGTAATGCTAGGGGTTTTTGGTAAAGACTCCCCCAGCTATGGTTCATTTCGCAAAAAATGCCAATGCTTCTTAGGTCTCATGCACACGGGCGGATTTTTGCTGCGGAACCTAGAGCGGGCATCCACCTGTACACAAGCAGATAAGAAATCGCAGCATGCACCATTTTACTGTGGTTCCAACACAGACAGCTTCCATTGAAGTCAATTTAAGCCGTCCGACCTGCGGCTCGTCTGCAATTGACATTGCGGATTCCGTGGGATAACCAAGCTTTTACGTATCTTTGGGAGGTGAAGGGAAAAAGGAAGAGACGGTTTAAGCTGTATCAATTTGTCGTAGGATAGTTTATAGCGATCCAACGGGTTGGTGGTGAGTCTTTCATAGAATTTTGTATGTCAGAGAGCATTCTATGGGCCTCCGGCAGATAGACATGTCGGTCCTGAATAACAATGCCACCCCTTCAATCAGCTAGGTGGATGACTATAGGCCCATTTGGACACAACAATTATTGCTCAAAATTCGCTCAAAAGCCAGCTAGAAATGAGCGATGAGCCACATCAGTGCCGCACGCTGATATCTCAGCGGGCGGTGCTGATGGCATTCTTTCAGCTGGTATCCCGCTGGCAGTTCTCAGCGGGACACCAGCTGAAAGCGCCGAGAACAAAGCAGCTGTTTGCATATACAAAACAGCTGCATTGTTCTCTGAGCTATCGCGGCTGTATCTCTACTCAAGAGTTATGCAAAGATGATCGCTCAAAACTGTCACTCAAATTGTCATTTGAGCGAAATTTGAGTGATGATCGTTCCGTGGAAATGGGCCTTAGTCCTTATTTGAGCTGAGGGATTTAATTACCCCATGCTCAAGAGTTATTTTAATTATCTCTATTGTAGGGATTGATTGAATCTTTTTTCACTGTGGTTGGTGGGGAATTCCATAATCTTTCTATTGCTGGTCTCCTATGATATACGGGACTGAATGTGGACTTGGATTTGACATCAACCATAATGGCTCCATTGATTTAGAATGAAGAGGCGAATTCGTGTTGTCAGTCAAAGAATTTTTTAAAAAGATTAAAAAATATTTACTGAGAGTAAGCTTATGAATGAGTGAGGTTTTTAAGTCCAAAAACAGTTCAAAATGATTGGCAGCCATGGTTGGGCAAGGAGAGAGCCCTTTAGATTTCTACATTCATCAATTCATGCATTATCTGATCAATTTAAGTTACTACTAGTTATTTAATGCAATCAATCTATCCATATAGCCGTGACCGTCTCTTGGTGACTTTATAGGTGAACATTCTCAATGTTTCCCTATCGAGCATGGCTTCTTATAACTGCTTGATGCACAAATTGGTATCCACTTTGTTGGTGTTGGGTCGTCCTTTCTTCATGTTCCACTGAGCATTCCCAACATATGTTGACTTCTCCATGCACGCATGATGTGGCCAAATTAAGAAGAAGCTAAAGTCACTAGGCTGTAACTGACTTACTATTTAATTACAGTCCCCCTAATCATTTCTTTATTGTAAACTGGTTTCCAGTGATCAGCGCTGTTGAAAGTAGTGCTGACCACCGTTCAGTAACAGCCGTGAGCAATCTTCCCTTGTTCCCCACACTGCATTCTATTATCTGATCATTAATCTACTACCAATTAATTCTCTCATTGTCCCGTTATGCTATTAATTATTTCTTAAGTATATATTGGCTTCCAGCAATATTACTGCTTTGTCCTTAGACACTTTCAGCCTGTCTATTCTTTCATTTAGCATTAATGTCCCTTTTTTCCAGGGTTATTATATGTATCTTTTTATTTTAATGAATTTCATAATTGGCATTGCATTAGTACAGTTTTTTTTCTTAATCACCATGTGACCCTCTGATGTCACCCGCTGCATGGAACAGCCAGACAAAGGTGCTGGTCTGCCACAGAAACCTGTTGCCTTTCTGGCTTATTGTAATAAAACGTATTGTCCACTATACTCCTGGTCCTGCATACAGTGCGCCAGAATTTTTTCCTGAACCTGTATTTAGTTAGAGTGGTCATCTTCACCAGTAATAGCCCCCCCCCCCCAGTATCCCGTTTGTCAAAGCACACCAACCTGTCTATGGCTGACACCTCTTCCTTTAGGGAGGCACGGGACTAAAAATTGGAATCCTAGCCAAAGTTTCCTTTGAGGCAGTGGATTTGGCACTTCGACCGTTTTTGTCACATTCTCTTTTGAATGGGCCACAGCATTCTTTCTGTCTCTCCTCGGGAAGAGTTAGCAGATATTGTGCAGCATGTTGGTCAGGCAGGAACATTTATCTGTGAGGCCTCCCTAAATACGGCCATATTATATTGGCCCAGCAGTATTGGTCAGCCCTAGGATCTCTAATAGCAAGAAATTCTCACAGGACCAAAACTGAAAGCCCTCCTTTAAATCGTGTCCTTCCTGACATCCCCGGCCACAATCTTCTAAGTCCACCTCCACCAAATCCTCAGCATGAGAGATGGCCTTCACCTAGTCCTCCTGGGGTGGGGTCATGTCTTGCCCTATTCCGGGAGACCTGGCTTGCTCATGTGTGAGACACATTTGGGTTCAGGATGTCCTCTTCTTTGGCAACGCCGTAGAATATTCTGCTCTCCCTACAGATCGCTTACTTAGAGCTAAAATTCCAGTGTCTTCTTCAAAAGCTAACGCTTTGGTGTAATAGCCCTCGTTCCTCACTTGGAATGCTTCAAAGTTTTCTAATCCAATTTTCCTGTGGTAAACAAGGAGGACTATGCGGTCAGACCAGTTCTGTGACTGAATACGTTAAATTAATATGTCAAAATTTGGCACTTCCACATGAAGTCGTTGAGGTCCAGCATTGCGTCCATTGAACCTGGGAAGTTTCTGTTATCCATCAACATCAAGGATGCCCATCTTCATGTCCCTATCTGTCGAATGAATCAGTAATTTCTTCCACTTTGCAATCTGATCGAAAGATTACCACCAGTTCACAGTCTTCCTATTCGGGTTGGCCACAGCCCCCAGAGACTTTACTGTGGTTGTGGCATGAGTGATGGCTCTCCTCCACTCCAAAGGGATAGTGTTCATCTATCTCAATGTCCTCTTAGTGAAGGCTCCGACTCAGTCTGACAATCTGAAAAGCCTTTACATCACTTTGGACACTCTGTCCAGGTTTGCGTGGATTCTCAATCGCCTAAAATCCTGCCTTTCACAATCGTAACGTCTTGGACTTTCTGGGTCTTTCAATTGACACGGTACGTACCAAGGTACTACTTCCGCAGAAATTACATCTCATTCAGGGCATGTGTTTTTCCCTGCAATTTGACCTCCCATGACCACCATCCGTTACTGCATGAAAGTACTTGAGCTGATGATCCCATCTTTTGAAACAATTCAATTCGGCCAATTTAATGGCTGACCTCTCCAATGGGCTATTTTCTCTTAATGGGACAAATATGCGGACTCTCTCGATCAAGAGATCCACCTACCTTGACAGTTTCAGCACTCTCTTTGGTGGCTAAACTCTCCACAGATCCATCTGTGGCGCTCCTTTCTCACTGTACACTGCCAAGTAATCACCGCGGATGTCAGCCTACTTGGCTGGGGAAGTACACTGCAGAAACATATGGCTCCAAAAATTGGACTTTGTGCGTGCCTTGCAGATATACCTCTACTGGATGTCTCCTTTTTAGTGCTCTGACTCACGCTTTGTCATTCCAGATAGTCTGATACATGGTCTTGTAGCTTCCAAAACTGTCCTGTCACGTTGGATCAGGTCTACAGGGGCTTACTGTGTCCAGGGCAGGGGGAGCCTCCCTTTCGGGTTACGGCGCAATCTACTCAGGTAGTAGGTGCCTCCTAGGCGATACGCAATTCCTCTTCCGCTCCAAGTGTGTAAGGCTGCTACATGGACCTCTACACATCTTCTTAAAGTTCTACCGGGTGTTTACTTTTGCATCCGCTGACTCCTCTCTAGGGCGAAGAAGTTTGCCAACGGCAATATAACGGAATGCATGTATCCTTGGCTTATGTTTCGCTACCCGTGAGGGACTGCTTTGGAATGTCCCATGGTCTTCAGCTGTGTTCCCCAATGCAACCGACGAGAAAACAAAAGCTTTTTGTATTTGCCCTGAAATCTCCTTTCTCGTCTCGTCCATTGGGGGACACAGCACCCATCCCAATGATTTAAGAATTTCTGATAAGCCACCTCCTTTTTGGAGTATTCTTCCTGGAGTTGTATAAGGCTTTTAACAATCTGTTACTCTTCACGTTATCTGGTGTAACCTGTTTCTTTCCAACTGTTCAGGTACCAACTGGTTAGCTTGATGCCTGAAGTAGTGGGGTATAGCCACTAGGAGGAGCTAACCCTTTTCTTTGTTTAGTGTCCGCCTCCTAGTGGCAGTAGATATGCGCACGGTCTTAAGCTGTGTCCTCCAATAAACAAAACAAGAAAGAGATTTAATGAGAACTACAGAAATCTTGTTTTTCTCTTGCAGGTCCAGCAGTGCGTGGAATTATTGAGTCGTTCTAAGAAACCGGTCTTCCTCCTGGGCAGTCAGAGCACTTTGCCGCCAACATCTGGTGACAAACTCAGGTACTATAGTTTTATTGCTGTACGTAAAGCAACGTTGTGTACGTATACATGGGGATGTTTGGTTTCTTGGGATCAGCGGTCAGATAGTTTTCTGTCTTCATGCTCTTGTTTGTACCCACCAAAATGGTTATTTTACATATAAAAGCCCAATACAGGTCAAGAAGAGAAAACGCCAGAAAATGTTGGAGAAGCCTTGTTTCAGCGAGTAACTGTTCAACCACCTTTAAACTTTGAGACCCTGGTTACTAATAAGACTTTTCTATAATGGAACTAAATATATGTTTTTCTTGTTCTTCAGGAAGGTTTTGGAATCTTTGGGTATTCCGTGTTTCTTGGGTGGAATGGCCAGAGGGATGCTAGGAAGAGACAGCCCCATCCACATCCGTCAGAACCGTAGGGATGCTCTTAAGGACGCCGATTTGGTGATACTGGCTGGTAAGGAGCTTCAACCTCTAGAACAATAATACACTACTCCAAAAAATTGAAAGTAACAATTGGTGTCCTATTAACACTAGAGTTTCCCTCCTGCAAAACATAGGCGGAGCTACGCTGATTGTGTCCGGCACCTGGAATTGTTAGGTCATTCACTATAATGAATTCTGGTGCCAGATGAAATCGTCTCTTCTTCTCTTTCTGGTTAGAAACACCGCCATGTAATAGCAGCCTTAAGCGTTATAGTATAACCCCAAGTCACTTCAACTTAAGAAATATCAGTATGGCCAGTCAGAAAGCAGACCCGATTATGAATCTATTTCACTTGCTGTTGCCTCTCAGGTATTCTCAGTTGTCACTTTCATTTGCATCAAAGCAAGACAACCCCCAGAAAGCAAGTGGTGGCCACAGATAATTCTTCTCTTCTTATCCTTCCTTATTGATCATTCTGTACTTTTGCTAGTGTCCTTATCACTACTGGTAGCTTGAAACACAGATCAATCAAGTTGCACAGGTAGTCCTGTGCCTACAGGATGGCACATCCATGTGTTTTGTCACAAGGTTTGCTGTGTCTCTCATCACAGCTTCAACATCATGGAACAGATAACAGGACATGGGCCGTTACATGAGGAACAAGGGGAGCACTCCCACAAAATGACCTCCAGTAGGCTGGATATTGGTCTACATAGTTTTGACTAAACTGTCAGAAACTGACTCCATGAAAATGGCGTAAGGGCCTGGCACCCTCTAGTGCAGTGTTTCCGAACTCCAGTCCTCAGGGACGCCCAACAGGTCATGTTTTAGGGATTTCCTCAGTATTGCACAGGTGATGTAATTATTGTCGGCGCCTCAGCCAGTCGCAGCCAGGGCTCGATGAGCCAATCGCAGCCATTCAGTGATATCATTCACTGAATGGCTGTGAATAATCAAACGCCAGGTGTGATTGGCTGGTGCTCGATCCAATCACAGCGCTCGCTTTGCTGGAGGTTGGCTATTCAAAGCCCCGTCACCAGAAAGAAACTGATATGTCAGCGCGGAGGACACTGCAGCTTGCCGCAGGGCTGCCGGAGACCATTGTGAGGCACTGGGATGCCGCCGACCAGGTGAGTATTAATGTTTTTTATTTTATTTTTTTCATGTAGGTTAGCTAGGGTTAATTTTCGGGGGAAGGGCTTATATTTTAAGCCTCCCCCAAAAACCGGGATAGGGCTTATTATCAAGGTAGCTCTTATTATCAGGGAAACACAGTAGCTGCAGCATCCAGCATGACCAGTTTGGCAGTGGATCAGTGATGGTCTGGAGTGAGAGACATATCCTTGGAAAGTAATAGCCTTTGGTACTGGAATATTGCTGTTAGTTACCAGGATGAAATCCTTGGAGCCATGGCAAGAATTTACAATGATGCAGGGGGCCCTGGGTTTCTTCTACTGTAGGGCAATGCCTGGCCTCATGGTGCCAGAGTGTGTAAGCAGTTCCTGAATGATGAAGACATTGATGCCATAGACTGGTCCTCACATTCCCCAGACCTGAATACAATTGAGAAACTCTGGAATATAGTATATCAGACGCTGCCAAATAACATCACCAGCTGTCCGGTGCTCAATGATGCCTTGATCCAGGTCTTGGAGAAGAACCTCAGGACAACATCCACCGCTTCTTGCAGATTCTGCCCAAATGTTGCATATAGAGGCACATGGGGGGCATATACACTAGAGAGCCACGGTAGGAGTTGTCATTGTGAAATTCACACATAATTCTCTTTTCTGTTTGATCTGGAATTCAGCCCTCAGTCGGTTGACTGTTTTGGTTTCCACTGGCCGTTGATGTCATTTTTGTTCTCAACGAATTAAACAAAGAAAAGTTGGTAATTTTTGACTTGACTCTTTTGTCACAATCTGGTGTCCTGATTGATTTAAGTTTTCCCTTAATTTTCTTCAGCAGTGTATTATTCATCAGCGCAGAATTTTCATAGATTTTAATTAAAACCCTCCAAATTTTTCTAAGTACTAGTAGCTCCATCATTCTGTTCTTTTTCTCTTTAAATTCACTTTCTAGGCACAGTGTGTGATTTTCGACTTTCCTATGGCCGTGTATTGAACAGACGCAGTAAGATCATAGCTGTGAACAGAGACCGCTCCCAGCTTCTTAAGAACTCTGATATGTTTTGGAAACCGACTGTTGCTATTCAAGGTAAATGTTCCTTTATCTCTCTTATTGTAGTATTCACCATCTCATCCAGGTAATGTCACACCTATGCATTAAAAGCTTTAGTGACTCTTTTGTTTCTCATGTAGGGAGTATTTGGCTCCTTGGGCAACAGAGTTTCAATCCGTGATAATAAAATTGTGGCATGCCATTTCCCAGACCATAGAAGCATTGCTTGCAGGAAACAGTGTGGTGGCACATGGACGTGCGAGACCCCACAGAGATCCCACATGATCCGTTTAGTATGGGCTTGCATTATGGACCCAGAATGCTGTTTCTGTGCTTGTAGCCTTACGTAAAATACTAGTAGTCTCTTCTGACCAAATAAGATTTTCGTAGCATGTATTCTTAAGAATAGGGTGCTGCGGAGCAAGTGTCAGAAATAACTATGTTGGGAACAGACATTTCTTAGACCATGTTCTTCTCTTCTAGGGGATGCTGGTTCATTCATATGTAGCCTTGCAGAAGGACTCCGAGGGTACACATGTCCCTCAGACTGGACAGAAGGCCTTAAAGCTGGAGACATTACTAAAGAGAAGGCAAACGAGTAATGTATCAGTCTTGTCTATCTGCTATAGATGGGAATGCATGGATGTATGCTATTATCGCGGTAGGGCCGTTTACTAATAACTGCTATCCATTCTGTGTGGAGGCAGACATTTGGTCCGCTGCACTAATATTTGTGGAAGTGCAGCCTTTTTCTTCCATATATCTTTATGGATTTAATGTTGAGTTGAAATATGAAAATTTCTGCTTGCGTATATTAGTGCAGAATAATCATATGCACGGCGAGAGGTTACAATATATTATTTTATCTGTTATTTTTTTAAATCCACCTCCAGACAAAAAGCCAACGAGAAGACTGAAAGGCATCTAAATCCTCTGAAAGTTCTGCATCTGGTGGAGGAAGCTTTACCGGAGGACAGCATCATTGTAGCAGACGGTGGAGACTTTGTAGGCAGTGCTGCTTACATCATGCGCCCAAGGGGACCCCTGCGGTGGCTCGATCCAGGTAATTGTAATTTAAGAATCCGCCATCATATTATGTTCATCTCCGTGGTGCCTTGTCGAGAACTATGTGAAATAACGCATACTTCTGGGTCCAGAGATACTTCGCACACCTCTCTGACCTCTTTCCTGACCACCCTAAGCATCTAGTTCTGACAATAGCAACTACCACATGCTCTGTTGTGGATGATGAGCAGGTCATATGTTGTGAGACAAAATGCTCAGTTAGTATTCTCCTAAGTTTGAATGGTAGAAGTTCAGCACAGTCCTTGAGGAGTTAGAGCATAATCAAAAACAACTTCATCATCATCATCATCTGCTGCTTTGAGGCCATATGCAAGCTCCAGGAGAGGGTCCAACAATGGTGACCTCTATATCGTATGGAGTTTCTACAGCCCAATACCATATGTCAAAATCAGAAAATGCAAGGTTTTCAAAATCCAGGGAATATTGCAGGGTTTTTAGTTAGAGCTTGAGTCAGGTGGGAAATAAGTAGTGAAAAAAGGGTCCTCCTTGCTTTTTTTTTTTTATTTTTATTTTTTTATTGGCAACCAAGGACCTTTTACATGCATTTAAATTCTTTTAAAGAACACAGTAGAATTTGCAGTCGCAGAAGCCCGCATGGCTGAATTCATATTTTGATGCAGAACGCTGCACATTAGACATGCGGACTTTGGTGCAGAATTTTCTGCAGGACAGCAGATTTTTCTGCATCCTGCCATAGAATTTCACCCTAAGGCCTCATGTCCACTAGGAAATTCAGGCCCGCGTTGATTCTCCATGCAGAATCCCGCAGTGGGTCCCTCCATTCCCGCGGACATGAGGCCTGAAAAATGATTTAACTCACCTGTCCGGACGCTGTGGGTCCCCGTCCGTCACGGACCGATCTTCTTTCCCTCTTCCCGGCGGATGTGCTCGGCACGCCAGCATCGTGCCGTGTGTGTGTGTATATATTTTTTTAACTCCTGCTCTCTCGCGCTCCCACGCCGGAGAGCAGAAATTCAGCTGCGGGTGTACCGCGGATCTGGACGACTTCCGCAGGCTGCGGGAGCCGTCCGTGCGGGAGACCCGCAGAAAATGGAGCATGCTGCGGGTGATTCCCCGCGCGGCAGGGAAAAATGACATCCGCAGGTATTTACTTACCGTATATTCCGGCGTATAAGACGACCCCCCCCCCCCCAACTGTCACCTTATACACCGGGAATACAGCAGAGCAAAAAAAATAAAAAATCATTACTCTCCTCCCCCGGCGTTCTGCGGCGCTGCTGCAGGATGTCGCTCCCTCCTGGTCCCCGGCAGAGCATTGCTTTCTGGACGTGGGGCTTGAAATCCCCGCCTCCAGAAAGCTAATACTGTGATTAGCTAACACACGTGCCTTCAGCCAATCACAGCCATTCAATGACATCATTGAATGGCTGTGATTGACTAACACTCGTGCGCCTTCAGCCAATCACAGCCATTCAATGATTGGCTGACGGCGTGTGTTAGCCAATCACAGTATTAGCTTTCTGGAGGTGGGGATTTCAAGCCCCGCATTCAGAAAGCAATGCTCTTCCGGGGACCAGGAGGGAGCGACAGCTGCAGCAGCGCCGCAGAACGCCGGGGGAGGTGAGTAATGATTTTTTTTTTTTTTTGACACTTTCTTTTTTTTTTGTATTACCGGCGTAAAAGACGACCCCCGACTTCAGAGCAGATTTTTTTGGGGGTTCAAAAGTCGTCTTATACGCCGGTATATACGGTACCTTATCTTCACCGCATGTTTGTCGCAGTTCCTGTTGCAGATTTGCTGTGGCATTCACCCTGTTCATTTCAAAGGGCAAATTCTGCATTGAAAAGCATGTCAATTTGTAGCTTAGGAACATATTTTTTTTTCACTTAACACGGATCACACTTGTTAAAATCTCTTCCAGATAGTTTCTACTGTAAGTGTTATGGATTCCACACAGAAAATCTGCTGCCTTTAAAAACCTCATATGAACATATATAAACACGTGGCAAATCCGCTCCAAAATCCGCATAATTTCCACATCAAAATCTACACCATTAATGCGAATTTTAATATGGATTTTGGTGCAGAATTCACACCTTCCATTGAAAGAGTGAAATCTGTTGCAAATCCGCACGATGTCTGCTCCATGTAAACGTGCCCTTAGAGTGGTTTCACACAGTCTTTGAAGAAAAAAAGTTTATTTTTATTTTTTTTTGCAAAGACGCAATGGCCAGATGTTGGCCATAGGTCAGTCAGAAGTGCTAAAGTGAACTACACAAATTGTTGTGGGTTTTTTTGTACCATTTATCCCCGCCTGTCTTGGTCTGCCTTTTTTTCTCAAATGCAGCATGACCTAGATTTGGCTTTTTTGAGGCATTTTCCATATACCTGTTTTAAAAAACAACTTCCTATGAATGTATGAAATTCATGGTGTTTTCTACAAACCTCAAAAACGGAGAGCGAATCCCAAAGGGTTTTTTTTCCAGAATTGACCCCCTGTAATCAGGCACTGATAATTGTCTGTCTGTTGGGGGTCCAGCCACTGGAACTCCCACCAGTCATGAATCGAGCATGAGCTCTACTGCTCCATTCAGAGTCTATGGGCCTGATAGAAGAACTACCTGGAAAGAAAACTACATAAAGTCTTTTTAATGTATGGAAAACCTATGACGTTTTTCTTGATATCTTCTATGCTGAGATACAATTTCTTGAGCTCAGAGGTTGAAAAGCTTGAGCTTAAATGTCTGAGAAATTCTGATCTGTCGTCTTGTGACTTTCGTTAGGTGCTGTATTGTCCTGTTTGGTCCATTGGTGGATTCAGATCACCAAATACAGCAATATTTTAATCCTACTTGGCTTTAATAGCCGCAAATATGTGTGAACAGGAAGGTGACCGAGTGATTTATTTATCTTTTATTTTAGGTGCTTTTGGCACTTTGGGAGTTGGAGGAGGATTTGCCTTGGGAGCCAAACTCTGTCGGCCAGAATCGGAGGTACTAGAACTATTAGTGGACCTAAGAGAGTCTTTATTTTAAAGCTTGAATGTATTATGATGTATCATTACTGCTTCCTTTTAAGGTTTGGGTTGTATATGGAGATGGTTCGTTGGGATACAGCATTGTAGAGTTTGACACATACACACGTCATAAGGTAAGCTAGGTTTTTGAACTTTATAATATAACCTAATGTCCGAAGTCAAAGTTTTCTTTTAAAAAGCTGTACAATGGGACATTAAGGGGAGTTATAGTCCAGAGCTGTGCAGAAAGTGGGAATGTTCAGCAAGATTGTGGACAGAGACACCCCATAGAACGTAAATTAAAGGGATTACCAGGGATTCTCAGTAGCGAGACCTCCACCGATCATAAAGTGTTATCCCACTATCCTAGATTTTCGGATAACCACTTACCGGTATAGAAATATTCCAGGCAAGGTTTACACCCCAACCTCGCGGTGTTACCTTCTTTGTTGGCCCCATTCAGAAGTATTTCAGACAGTCTCCTCTTGCTTGCCTCCATTTCCATTGGTGGGGTTAGTGCAGGTTTCAGGAAAGCATGAGATGTGCTGTCGCCTTAAACTGTGCGCTACATTCGCCCTCTCTTATACTGTGTGCAGTAATGCAGGAGGATCAGACTATGCACAAGTTTGTAGTCTGTAACCATGGAAACACATAGTTCTGCATAGTAGCTGAATACACAAAACTGCAGAATAATTTTAATCAAGAAAATTTGCAGCACAAAAATGGTTGCAAATGTTAACATGGAAGAAAAACTAATACAAAGTGGTGCTAACCTCCTTTGTAACTGTAGAATTTAATGTACGATCTGCTGTCTTGCAGACTCCCATTATTGCCGTTGTTGGAAATGATGCCTGCTGGAGCCAGATCTCTCGAGAGCAAGTTCCTATGTTGGGGAGCAACGTCGCATGTGGTCTCGCCTATAATGGTAAGACCTGGGGGAGTCTTATCTTTTCCTCACTCTATATGCTGTGTTGATGCTTGCTGGTGGAACTAAGTCATATTATGAACCTCCCTGCTGACTTATAGGAGTATACCTATCTTAGACTTTTATCGCTTATCCAGAGGATATGCCATGAAAGTCAAATGTGTGCAGATTCCACTTCTGGCTTCGGCATCTATCTCCTATTCTGGCCCCCAGTCCAGCTGTACAAGTGACCAGAGCTGGTTGGGATTACCGAAACAGCCAAGCGGGCTTCATTTTGCTCTTTAACTCCCAAAAAAGTCAGTGGGATTTGCACAAACAGTGTACCTCCTGGAGGGTGACTCTGCAGACTGACAGCACAGGAAATGGCAGACCAACCGCCTCAAGGGTCCGTCGGCAAAATGTAGTGGCCTGCTGTCTTTCTATGGAGCATCATGCCTGGGGTGTACTAAAACAGCCTTTGCTTGTAAATACTGCAAAAGCAAGGAGTTATAATTTGTTAGATAGACTGCTATGGATCTGCCTTGCACTCACCACTTTGTGATCTAATGGAGGTGGAAGCAACTTAGCCCCTCCAAGTAATGTGGCTTCAGATGCTGCAATGGGCCGAGGCATGGTACTTAAAAGTCTGAACAGGTGCACAGTGGGACGAGCCTGACTCAGGACTGGCAGCACAGGTACAGGCTGTATGTCTGAACAGTAAGCGATCAAATGGGAGAATTTTAAATTCAATGCCGAGGTCAGGTAGCATAGCAGTCATAATAGTCAGGACACGAGCAAAGGTCAAAACCAGACCACACAAGCGGGCTTTGTCACAAGTGATAGAATGAGCCCAAGTGCTTATGGGTGGATGCCTAATTTAGCAGGTCCAGGCAAATGATTGGAAGGGGACAGGTTAGGGAGCGTGTGCTGGCTCTTTAAGAGGAAGGGCGGGATCGTGCGCAAGCCCTATAGGCAGAAACCTGGAAGCGAGCAGAGTGCAGAGGATGCGGATGACAGCAACGCCTGACTCCATCCCCAGTAGCGGGTGAGCGGTGGCGGCACGCTGGGACGGTATTTATATCTTAGATCATTCTTGCTTGTAAATTGACATTACAACTACCATGTTATGTGTATATTTGATGATTTTTACTAATGCAACCCTCTTATCTATTAGTGAAGGTTCGGCTATGGTGACTCCCACAATTATGTATTTCGTTGTATCACCTATTATAAGCTAATGGCCACCTAACCCATGACTAAATCCACTAGAAGTGTTAAGTCCCTTTTTTAAATGCATTACTTCTCTTCTACTGGGTTATATAGCCTGTTGTACTTCAGAGCTGAAATCTCCCTGCTGACATTGCAGGTATTAACTTACTCCACTGTATCGTAGACGTTCAGCTAAGCCATGTCTCATTACAAGATGGCTGATTGTTTCCCATCATCATTAATTCCTTTGCAGATTACCATGTTGTGGCAGATGGTTTTGGTGGTAAAGGTTTCCTGGTGACTCGGCAAGATGAAGACAGAATATCAGACATCATCAAAGATGCTCAAGACACAGCTAAGAAAGGAAAAGCGGCACTGATTAATGTACTAATAGGGAAAACAAATTTCCGAGAAGGCTCCATCTCTGTATAAACCAGTAGCTATCGAGAGCAGTATTCAGATACTAGACCTATGTGAATGGCTAAACTCCATGAGCCCAGTATTAGATCCTCTACCTGTTCCTTATGAACTTCTAGCAATTGTGAGTATCTGTACATGGCTCAAAGAGAGGTTTCACAAGAATCTCCACCTTTTAACTCCATGTTTTTTTTTTAAAGTTCTAACGTTCTGAGCTGATAGTTTTTATATATACAGAGTGATTCAAAGGTCAGGGCCACCACGAATGTCTACTAAACGAAAAGAGATACAAGTAAGAAACACTTCTGTTGCTGCTGCAGTTTGTATGGGTGCCGCTCTTTTATGCCTTGTCGATTCTTCCAACAGCTGGTTGACTCACACCATGCTTAAATGCCCGCCTGCTGATTCTTTTCTGTGGACTCCTTGTGAGAACAGCTAGCACAGCTATCAACATCTGGGAATCAGAAACACTACTTGGATGACCAGTTCTAGGTTTGTCCTGGACGCTACCACTTTCCCTAACAGTTCCTGCACTCGTTGGCTGTCCTCCAAGGGGTTCTTGATTGAAAGTTTCGGCCACCTCACATGAACTTCTGTTACCGACCATCAGGATGATCTCAATTCTGTCCTGGACTGTTAACCGCACCTTCTGTTACCTGAAAAGAGATGCGATTTAGTGTTTACCATACAACATAATTTAATATAACTTTATTAATACTCAACATCACATCACTGTTAACCCAAAAATGGTTGCAAGTATAGAAAAAATGACTGAATTCTCCATGGCTTGACAAAAATCTACCCTTAAATCATGTATCCCATGACCCTGCTGTTCCATTGATATTTCTTGGGCTGAATCCCAGATGGCTGCCACCAAGATGGACATCAGGCATGACCATAGGGCCAAAATGTCAACCCACCCCCTCCCCCACCCATCTAAGTGTTCCACAAGCTTCTTACTTGTATTTCTTTTCATTCAGAAGATATTCCAGATGCCCTGACTTGTAAATCTCCCTGTATCTTTAGTGGTTAGAGTTCCATTTTCCTAATGCAGAGCTCCAAATCTGTTGCACAGGCATTTATTTAAAACCTACCGTTCAGTCTGTCTGCAGTCACCACTAGGGGGAGCTCAGTGTATACAGTGTGGAGTTCTGTCTAAACCATATACGGTAAAGCTTCCTGTAGTGGCATCTGTAGGCAGTCTGAATATTGGGTATTAAATCTTAATCTATGCAGGGGATTTGGACTTCAGTATCGGACAAACTACAAGTGCTATAAGGATATAATACATGTAATCCATCAGATGAGTTCCCTCTAAATTAACAGCATAAATCACAAAGCAGATATGTTATTTAATTGTCTTGATCTGCTGGATTGCTAAAAATGCCACAGGGATTTGGTACAGAAAATTCTGCAACTGGAAAAAACCTGTCTATTAACGGGTTTGTGAAAATGGCATGCGCACGTTGCTAAAATGGCTCCGTTCAGTGTATGGGACAGATTTTTCACTTGCCGGAATTTCTGCAATAAGTTTGCTAAGTGTGGACGTTGGACATGCTCTACTGTTGGTAGAAGGGCCCCTTGACTGTAGGCTGATTTCAGGGTGTTCTACAGCAAGGATCACCAGTGATCAACTGTAATCTGGACGGGAACCTGACAGCAAGTGTTTAATTGTTCTGCAGTGCCACCACAGGAGAAATGAAGTATTACACAGTTCCCACAGGATTAAATGGGCTGCCAGTACACGGATAATAACAGGTCTTCCAGCGTGAGAAACACCTTTTCCTTTTTTTTTCAGCTACTCTTCACTCTTGCTAATAGTCGAAGCTCTTGGATGGGAGATGAGTCCTTTATTAAAGGGCTTGTGCTATAACTACAAGTAAATTTCTATCCACATGATATTTGGATTCGCAAGTTGTTCCCTAACAGGGCTACTCCTAAGATGGCCAAGTGCTTGAATTCTGCTATCTCCAGTGGCCCTATTGAAGTGAATGGGGTGGCAGTGCCTGTGTGACCGCTGCTGCCTACACTTTGAGACACACTGGGACTCCATTCATAGGATTGGTGGGAGTCCCAGCAGTCAGACCCCCCCCCCCCCCCCTTACAAGTTACTCTTATCTTGTGAATAGGGAATACCTTGCAATCTTGGCACAATCCATTTAAGAAGGAAGACCTCTTTCCCTTTTGAGCCTTAGCAGAAGAGTTTTTCTAACAGCTGATCAGATGAGAACAACTTGTAGGAAGTTAGTTTTTCGACTGATTTGCATATTTGTTCCTCAGCTATAGTGCCAGTACAGGAAATGGGATATCGCCCCATGACACAGAAACCCTTAAAGGCTATGACCACCTTTGCAACCTTTTTTATATTGCTTTAAAACGGTTCTGTCATTAGAAAACAAAAAATTCTATACTTGCCTCCTCCCCTGTCTGTCTTCTGACCACATCTTCTCCTCTCCGATCTTCTCCCGGCTCCTGCAGTTCCCCCAGTTCACCTAACGGAAAGCTGGCCGATTTCTTGTTCCAGTGACCAAGCGTCCATTCTCTACAGTCTCTCTCTTGCACTAGTGACGTAGCATTCATATCCTAGTTGGGAGTGCGCATGTGCGCTTTTCTCTGCAGTAGTATATGAACTCTCGCAGTTAGACAGCGCGCATGTGCAGTCTCTGCAATAGATCGACATTCCTTCCTAGGTAGTGAACATTATGTCACTAGTGACTGGGTAGAATGACCTGCCGGAAGAAGAATGCAGAGAATGGATGCATCATAACGAGAAAAAGAGGATCCGTCTGGCTTGTGGTAGCATGACCCGGGGGACCGCAGGAGCCAGGAGAAGATCAGTGAGGAGAAGATGTGGTAAGAAGACTGCTTGGGGAGGAATGGGTAAGTATTGGGTTTTTAAAAAAAAAAATTTTTAATGAAAAAAACCCTTAAAGCATTTCTAAAATGATGCAACTTTGCAAAAGTAATGATTTAAAGAGCTACCTCAGTTTTATGTTTACAGCCCCAATGCAGATCTATGGATCTCTGGCCTATAAACAAACTGCGTGTCTGTGTAGTTGATCTCCTCTTGCCAATCTACAGCCAGTAGAAAATGGGAAAGATGGAGAAAGTAACACTTAAAGACATGGCACTGGAGCTGTAGCTAGCAAATGCTATAACTGTTTTTGTAAATAATAGTTACAAAAATGTACTTTTTGTTATTCTTGATGCATTACAGTCATAATCTAATTGGTTAGACGGTGGCAAAGCTTTTAATAGTTTATCAGCTGAGGGGGTCAGAAACGCTCTCTTTTCTCCTTAGGGAGAGCAACTATATACTATAAACTAAGTAAGGAGACTCAAATGGCCATGCACGCTCCTCTGGGTAATATGCAAATAAGGGAGATGGAATAAATCCTCCACAGTGCCACCTATTAAAAGGCAGCATTCCTTCAAGTCAAGGTCAGACTTTTTATACAAGCCTTGTTACAATGACCGGGAATTAAAAGCAAAGCCTGGACCCCCGTCCCAGGCCTCTCACTAGCAAAGCCAGACTCCTACTGTACACTGATGAAGGGCAAAAACCCTGAAACAGCTGTACGTACATGGAGTCTGGCTTTGCTTGTAATTCCCGGTCATTGTAACAAGGCTTGTATAAGAAGTCTGACTTTGACTTGAAGGAATGCTGCCTTCCAATAGGTGGCGCTGTGGAGGATTTATTCCATCTCCCTTATCAGCTGAGTGGTTGACACTAATGCAGCACATACTGTTCCACGGTTATATGAAGAGCGTGGTTTGGTTTTGGGGAGAAGTTATACAGCTTTTTCTTTACTAACGGCTGAACAACATTGAATGTGGTACACAAGCTTTTCTCAGGTAAAAACTGTGCACACAAGTTCAAACCAAAACTTCCTCTGATTGTCAGTATTTTATTCTTGCCATTTTTTTTTAAGTAATTTGCCATGATCCTTTGATGATAACTGAGATGCTAATTACGGGTTTGCTATTTAATAACTGAAATTAACATGTTTTATTTGTGTGTTTTATATGCAGTATATGAGAGAGAACTTAAGTTTTGCAGAAGTTGATTAATCAGATTTTCTTGTTTTATGTAAACAAAGCTTAAAGAGAAAGTTCACTACTGCAGCCATTTTTGCCAAAGAATCCAAAATGAAAAACAAAGCAACTTCGCAAATAATCTTCAGTTTAAAAAAAAAAAAAAATCTATTGCTTTGTGCCTACAGCCGCTATCCAGACCTATGCGTCTCCATGGTTACAGACTACAAACAAACCTTGTGTAGTCAGATCCGGCAGTCATAGTAGAAATCCATCAGTTCCCTACTTCTTGCTAATCTACCATATGTATTTTAGTGATAGGGATGTGAGGGATGGATCGCAATGTTAACTGCAGGATCAGACTACACTTGGTTTGTTTGTAGTCTGTAACCATGGAGACAGATTTAAAAAAAAAAAAAAATCTTTTCTCTGTTCTTCCTATTTGTTTCCATGGTTACAGACTACAAACAAACCCAGCGTAGTCAGATCCTTCATTCATATTGCCATTCATCGGTTTTCAACTACTTCTAACATATACTTGGTAATTTAGCAAGAAGAAAGTGAACCGTGAATAGCAATATTAACTGCAGGAACAGGCTACACAGGGGTTGTGTATAGTGTGTAACCGTACAGACAAGCAGGAACTTTAGGCACAAATCAATAGGAGTTGACTATTTACAGAGTTGTCACAATTTTCATTTTGGATTTAATTGAGACTTTTATGGCTACATTTACTTCCACAGCCATAAATCATTAGAATTTACTTTTTTAATATAATTTATCAGTTCTTCACCATTTTTAAGATTTTTGCTTGCGGACACTGAACAGCAAACATCCTTACTCACATCCAGAGGCCATAGAACTGTATTTCAACAACAACAAAAATACCATAACCGCACATGGAAACATTTTGTTTGCTGTCGGTGAATAGAACTGGCCTTGTGACAGAGGATGGAAACCTGCCCTGATCATGCTAATAAATGATGTGCTAGAATTAAGGGCAAACCAACATGTCTCTGGTTCTGCAAAGTGAAGCTTCACCTTGGACAAAAATGTAGTGAGCGACTGTAAATTCAGCATCTTTGTAATATATCTTTGTTTTTACTGTTCTCATTTACTTTTCCAGTTTGCAGAAAAATAAATAAAAATGACCTTGCTGGGGGAAGTTCACACCGGTCAGAAATACTTCAGATCTTCAGCAGTGGAATTGACTGCGGGAAATCTGCAGCATTTACAGCTGGATGGGACTTTAGAATCTTATCCACACACTGCAGAGAAAATCCACGGCATAAACTGAACTTTCATTGTTCGCTCAGGCGAAAGATTCCTCACTATATATAAAAGTACCCTAACACTTGAATACTGAAGCAGTGCCTCTTCAGTTGTTGCAAACCAGCAATTTCCAGCATCCAGACATGCTTGGAGTTGGTAGCTTTGCAAAAGCTGAAAAGCCGCAGCTTGGATATTGCTGCCTTATGCGGCCTGCATATAATTATGCAAATAGTTTGATTAATGGTGTCCATACATGCAGTTGTTATCTGCAGCAAACACAGGTGGGGGTCTGCTGGTTGCCAGAAGGCACCTGAGCCTGTCATTGTTTGACAGAACCAGGTACCGCACTGCAGTCAGTGAGTCTTTGCCCACATTTTCATCAGAGAACTGCTGTGTGTACGGGCACTTTAACAAGGTAATGTTTATTACCACTAATTTTAACCCCTTAAGGACCAAGCATGGTAAAAATACGGCACGTGGTTCTGGGCTTTAATCCCTGCCAATAACAGCTGTACGATGAGGGATTAAAGCCTTTGCTCCTGCAGTCAAGCAGATTGGGCCCTCGGCTGTCTGACATTGCAGAAGACCCAGAGGAGAAGGGAGAAACTGTTTTTAATAGCTTCTCTGTTCTCCTTTCCCAGGTACATAGTACTTAATGAGTTCAATGTACTAAAAAGTGAAAGTATCACATGACCGCCAGGTGCGCCCTGTTAGAGCAGAGCTGCAGGTCCTTGCAGACCCTGATCAGCTCTGGTAGTGACTATTGTTACTACAGGGGGATGTTTTTCCCTGTAACTTGGGCTCCTATGGATGCCCCAGCTACAGTGGAAAAGCGTGAAATAAAAAAAAGACAATGTGAATGACCCCCAGAGGTTTTATGACGTCATCGGTGTCATACATGCTTAAAAAAAAGTTACAAAAATAAGTTTAAAAACAAAACTACAGAATAAAATATATATACATAAAAAAGAAAGACCCGACACCAACCAAAACCGTCGCCATATGTGTCCGGTAATCCAAAACTATACATATTGCATAACAAAACCTCTGAAAAGAAATGAGGAACCCGTTTGATACTTAAGTTTAGCATATAGTTAACAAAACCAATATAAATAGAAAAAAATTCTTAGCTTCTTACCCACGATAAGACTAAAAAAAAACGGGAAAAAAATCGATTGAATAAAGATATTTAAATAATAGCCCTGTAGATCACAGAAAAAATGCATCTAAAGTAATTTTGGTAGCTAAAAGAAAATAAATGGGGCCGTAAATCTACCATATGGGTAAAATCCCTAAAAAAGTGTCTGCTCCTTTTAGGACCAAAACTGGTCCTATAGGGGTTAATAAAGGGACACAATGTATAGGTTATGGTTTTTTTTAATAAACACTTGCATTGGTAAGTGCCGTAACTTTTCATTCCCAACATATTTTTAAAAGCAAGATAAAATTAATCCTGGACGTCTTCACGAATTAATGACTTTATTTCGGGCCACCAGCGCAAGTGCTATTTTATCCAGGAAAATTTTAGTCCGCATGTTGGAAGGACCCCATAATAGTCACCGGGGTCCATCTGGTGCCACTCTGATCAGGCATGTGCCGATTCTGGTGGTTCTGGCGTTTTCATTGTTCGTCTCAAGAGGATGGAGTTGAACAATGCAGATGACACTGGTAACCTGTAAAGTTCAAGCATTGCGGCAACGATTCCCCACAAATTACTGAGGTCATCAGATTACAGTTTGTTTTAGGACTATGACAAACAAAACCAAACATTCATTTGAAGTGAATTCCCACACTTCTATCCATTTTGCTGCAAAAAGCTAACCGTTTCATACCTTACACAGTAGCCTATTGAATTGAATGGGCTTCAGCCTACAATGCCAACCTGGACCACTGCATAATGTACGGCGCTGTCTAGTTTCTGCAGCAGAACAGCTAGAAGTCAGAGAACCCGTTAAGAGAACTTAAAAACATTTAATAGAACCTGTTAATGGCAGCATTCAGCCTGCTTCTTGCTGGATTCTAGAAATCAAGAAGGGAAAACAAACTGAACATTAAATTAAAACCCTATTTGAGTATATTAATAAGAGGCTGAACTTTACACTTGCTGGCAATTTTGCTTGTGGTTATCAGAGGTGAAGCTTCACAATCAATGCAAGGTACTGAAGGAAGATAGGAGGTGTAGAGGCAGCAGTCACACCGTGACATCAGTGCCTGAGGGGACTCGAAGCTTCCTCTGTCACATAAGAAAACACCAGTATTATAACGGATATATGGTAGGTTGCAGACTTTTCCCCAATTTCTTCAACTTTTAACTGCCCTTATTGTCTTATTCCTTAATATTCTTACTAATGTGCATTCCTGTGAAACTACTTTTTTTCATTGTTTTTGTTTGTTAAAGGACACCTGCCCTTGGGGTTGTACCAGGATCACAAATAATCCCCTATGCACAGGATGGGCGATAACTTGCTGATTGGTAAGACTTCTATCGATCTCAAGAATAAAGGTCCCTTGTCCCCCTCTGCCTCTCTCTGGGGTCACTTCTTGCCCCGCAGTGACATCATAAGGAATGCAGCGCTGGCCGAGCTTGCGTTGTCGGTGCTACATTTATTACAATAGGGCTGACAGCTTGGCTATCTTTGACAGTCCTATTGAAACGGAATAGAGTAGCGTCACTCCATTTAGTCTCCTCAGTAAGGAGGAGACTGAATGGACTGACAGTCGCACAAGCATGGATGGGATTGGTGGCGGACTCCCACCAATCAGCAAATGTGATCGTGCTACAACCTCTTGAAGGGGCATTTAATTGGCCAGTGGGGCTTGGTCCACTTAATTAAGCTTGTAAGCCTTGGCTCACTAAACACTAACCGCATAGCAGTGTAGCAGATGCACATTAAAGGAGCGCTCCAAGCAAAACTGGCATGGTGCCGGGATTCAAGGATCACCAAGGAGGGAATCCCAGTGTCCTACATCGCTCTCCTCAGTTTGCATTAGGCGTATCCCAGTGTATCCGTTTTTATTCGAGCGTTCCTTTAAACGAATCTCTACTTAAGATTGGCCTTTATAAAGGCTTGTTTATTGCCTCGATCAGTGGTCTGCAGCCTGGGGCTCCGCCTGTCACCAAACTACAGCACCCAGTATGGTCTGGGCACGTTGGGAGTTGTAGTTGTGCAGCAGCTAGAGAAGCACAGGTTACAGATCATTGTCTAATCTTGCATTCATTTTGTGGTGCTCACATGTGACATAATGCTGTTAAATCTATTTTAATATCTTTAGGACTAAATGATTTTAAAATTTTCATACTGTAGAAAAACTGTAATCTTTGTAAATTATTGAACATTTGTAATTACAGAATCATATTAAAATCTCCCTGACTCCTGTATATTTCTATTACAGTGAATGACGTGTGTTGAATGTATTTCTTAACTTTTTTCAGACACTTTGTGCTCCATTTGAGCTCACGCTCTAACACATGGCGCGGGGCAAACTGTAGGGCAGACGATTCCCGACAGCTTGTCCCAGTGAGGCTCGCTCCTGTGCTGTTACACAGGAGCGAGTATCACTGGCATTGCTCACAGCACTGCCGGCAGGGAGAACGCTCCCCTGCCCGCCACTATTCACAGTAAGCAGACAGTTGTTCAAAACTGAATGACTGATGTTTACACTGAATGGCATGTCATTCAGTTTTCTGTATGCAGAAACTGAACAATTCTCATTCAGTCACTGCATGCCTTTACAAGGGACGATTATTGTTCAGATTCTCGCGGGAGCGTGGGAATCTGAATGGTTCTGAATAGAGACGAGCGAGTGTACTCGCTAAGGCACATTACTCGAGCGAGTAGTGCCTTAGCCGAGTATCCCCCCGCTCGTCTCTAAAGATTATGGGGGGGGGGGGGGGGCGGGGGAGAGCGGGGAAGAATGGAGGGGAGATCTCTCTCTCTCCCTCTCTCTCTCCCCCCCCCCCCCAACTCACCTGTCACCCACGCCGGTCCCCGAATCTTTAGAGACGAGCGGGGAGATACTCAGCTAAGGCACTACTCGCTCGAGTAATGTGCCTTAGCGAGTATACTCGCTCATCTCTAGTTCTGAACGATAATTGTCCCGTGCCAGTAGATTGTAAATTGATACTTCATGCAGCAAAAAAAAATAATAATCATTTGCTGGATGTGCAGACTTGTGTTTAAGTGTGACGGTGCACATTAAGCTATGGCTTCAAGAATTGTAGTAACAAATACCCTTCAGCACTCGCACACATTTAATATCTGCATAAAAATGCACAACTGCAGTTTATACTAACCACATAGAAAATATGAAAAAGGTTCTTGGTGAATAATCTGATTAAATTATATGAGCCGACCTGCCGCGTCCAGGCGAACCTTGATGGATGGGTTCCTAACTCTATAGAAAGAGGCATTTAAAGAGTTAATAGATCTGATCAGCGGCGCTGCTGATCAGAGCTGTTGCAAGTCGGTGTGAGCTATAAGAAACAGCCTGCACTGGCATTGTATAGAGTGGGGTTGAGACTCGCTCCCCATCCATACAAATCTTGAACCTTCATGATGTAAGTGTACGGCCTGGGAAAAATAAGATATGTATATATACACACCCACCACATGTACCCCAAAGTGGTACCATTAAAAAATATATATATATGCAACTTGCCCTATGAAAACCATGTTCTCATGGCTATGCCTACAAAACAAAGTTTTGACGCTTGCAATTTAAATATGAAAAATTAAGATAATCGCTTGGTCATTCAGGTTCAAAATAGACCAGTCAATAAGGGGATAATGTACCTTTTTATTTCAGGTACAAGGTAGGAAAATCATGGAGGAGGACGACGAGGACTGGGGTCATGGAAGAGGAGGAGGACTGGGGTCATGGAGGAGGAGGACGACTGGGGTCATGGAGGAGGAGGAGGAGGACTGGGGTCATGGAGGAGGAGGAGGACTGGGGTCATGCTATTAAAGTGGTTGTCCAGTCTGCTGTTTTTTCAGAAACTGCGCCTTTCCTGTTCATGGGCTTGACCATGAATTGCAGTTCAGCTCCAATCATTTTAGTGGGGATGAGCTGCAATGTGAGACATGATCTTGGATAGACATGGGTCTGCATCTCCATAAACAGCAGATTCTTTTTTCATAGTCCTGGACAACCACTAGAATGGTGACAGAATTTGAACCAGTGTCTGATCTTGAGTAAGCTCATTAAAGAGTCAATATTTTAGGACAGAAGTCTTATGTTCTGTTTGGAGTAAGGCATCCAGACGGTCGGAGATCGCTTCAGGTGCTGGTGCAAGCCAGGTTTACACTAAGACGAAGGCCCCCTGCTTTTCAACATCCTGGAACTCCAATGTTCTACTGAATCGAGCTGATATCACCAGAGGGTTCTGTAGTGATCTAAGCTTGTTTTAGTAGAGCGATGGGGGTCCAGGTCTTTGGCTGCATATATTAGTGTATGGAATATTTTCATATAGAGCTGTAACAATATTTCTTCTATTATTCAGTAACACTGATCATATCATTGTATGTTATCTTGGCACAGTAATTAGCTAGGGTCTTAATCACTAGTGGTTTGGTTACACAAAGCCAAGCTCATTACTTCCTTCCACTTCAGAAAATCATTCTCTGTGGATTAACTCCCAGTACATAAAACTATAGTTTAGTCCGGAAACATCAAGGATACATCATTAGCACTTGGTATGTAACAAACATCTTGTCCGGGGAGAGTTTCTCTAATTAGAATGGCTTATGATCCAGTAACACAAATACCTGGAGATTCTCAATTAATTAAACCAAGAATTCTAGTCCTATCAAGGTCATCTGCTGGAAGAAGTTATCTGAAATGCAAATTATTCTGTGATACAACTTTACTAAGCATATTTCTATCATGGTCTGTGTGTTACATTGCGTCAAGCATTAAAACAATTAGAGTTACAGATGAGCGAGCGTACTCGCTAAGGCAAACTACTCGAGCGAGTAGTGCCTTATGCGAGTGCCTGCCCGCTCGTCTCAAAAGATTCGGGTGCCAGCGGGGGAAAGCGGTGAGTTGCGGGAGTGGGCAGGTGGGAGAGAGTTAGAGAGATCTCCCCGTTCCTCCCCGTTCCTCCCCGCTCTCCCCTGCTGGCACCCGAATCTATTGAGACGAGT
Source organism: Eleutherodactylus coqui (assembly GCF_035609145.1). Lineage (NCBI taxonomy): Eukaryota > Metazoa > Chordata > Amphibia > Anura > Eleutherodactylidae > Eleutherodactylus > Eleutherodactylus coqui. The sequence goes on along the minus strand of NC_089842.1, from coordinate 48,931,701 downwards.
GGGCAGGTACTCGCATAAGGCACTACTCTCTCGAGTAGTTTGCCTTAGCGAGTACGCTTGCTCACCTCTAATTAGGATGTTTCCTTAGGCCTCATGTCCACGGGGAAAATCAGGCCCACTACGGATTCCCCATGGAGAATCCGTAGCGGGTCCCTCCTGCCCCGCGGACATGAGGCATAAAAATAAGAATAAACTTACCTCTCGCCCGCTCCGGATCCTTCCTTCGCCGCGGCGTCATCTTCTCTGCATTGCGGCTGGATTTTCTTTCTTCGACCCGGCGGATGCGCAGGATGACGTCGGTGACGTGTCCCGCGCATGCGCCGGCCCGAAGAAAAAAGATCCGGCCGCAACAGAGAGAAGATGGAGCCGCGGCGAAGGGAAGAACCGAAGCGGGTGAGTAAATTCCTATTTTGGTCTCAATAGAAGCCCGCGGGAGCCATTCCCCGCGGGAGACCCGCACGAAAATGGAGCATGGTCCAGATTTTTTCATGCTCCATTTAAAAAAAAAATCACTTTTATTGACCATCCGCGGGTATTTATCTACCCGTGGGTGGTCAATACATCCCTATGGGATGCGGATCCGCGGGCAGGAGAAGAGTTAAAATCCGCTGCGGATTTTAATTCTTCTTTTGCCCTTGAACATGAGGCCTTAGGCTATCAAATTTGATGCAGTTTTGATCCAGTAGATTTGAGGCCGGTTTCACATTTGTGTCAGAATCTGTGGCCAGAGGCTCTGTCGCTTATGTGGGAAGACATATTTTTTGTCTTCTAGCCGCTCCTTTGGCTCACAAACCTGTTACAGAACTGCATGTGTGAATCCACCCTTGGTTTAGGTGGAAGTTGAGACTCGCGCACAACTTGCATTAGACAGCATATGGACAACAGACCACATACTGTCTATTATACACAGACACAGCACTTTACATGCATTGTCTTAGGTTGGTTTTTGCGATGTAGGGTCTTGTAGTTTGAGGGTTGGTCGATGTGCGGCTTCAGGGTGTGTTAGTTGGGCCAAAAGAAGGTCTAGCTAATTTCACCATCTAAAGTATTTATGTTATCACTATAGCCCTGGTTGTTGCTCCCACTGAGACATGAAACATTTTAGGGTGGCTATAGATTAGATTTTAATAGGGTTTTGGTGGTGCTGACTTATTAATTTCTACGCAGGCTTTTGGAAGTTGGCCATCCAGGCCTATGTTTGTGTGTATATGCACAATTACACACGATACTAACTGATTACTGTTGGTCACATTTCATTGCTACCACCAATTGCCCCTTTATTTTAAACATTCGATGTTGTCTTTTTGAATAATAAAGTATTTTTTTGCCTTTGGCAATTAGAATTGTCAAAGTATTTATGTTGCCTTATTTTAGGTCGAGCCTCTTAGTTGCGTGTTTAGTAAGGGTTGGGCGTCTTAAAGGGGTTGTCCCGCGCCGAAACGGTTTTTTTTTTTTCAATAGCCCCCCCCGTTCGGCGCGAGACAAACCCTATGCAGGGATTAAAAAAAAAACCGGGTAGTACTTACCCGAATCCCCGCGCTCCGGTGACTTCATACTTACCTTGCGAAGATGGCCGCCGGGATCTTCACCCTCGGTGGACCACAGGGCTTCTGTGCGTTCCATTGCCGATTCCAGCCTCCTGATTGGCTGGAATCGGCACACGTGACGGGGCGGAGCTACGAGGAGCAGCTCTCCAGCACGAGCGCCCCATTCAACACAGAGAAGACCGGACTGCGCAAGCGCGTCTAATCGGGAGATTAGACGCTGAAAATTAGACGGCACCATGGAGACGAGGACGCCAGCAACGGAACAGGTAAGTGAATAACTTCTGTATGGCTCATAATTAATGCACAATGTATATTACAAAGTGCATTAATATGACCATACAGAAGTGTATACCCCCACTTGCTTTCGCGGGACAACCCCTTTAAGTACTTGGCTTTCTATTCAAGGGTAGCTCATCCCCACTGAAATGATTGGAGCTGAACTGCAATTCTGTTTTCAGTAGGTTGTTGTGATAGGAGTGAAATTTAGATGCTTCCTATTTGCGCTTACAATTTACGTACAAGTTATATGACCCCTTCAATGTGGCCTGTAAAAGGGCAATATCTTCCCAGTGTACAATTTTGATGAATTATTTTAAAGCAGTTGGAATCCTATAAGTAAGAGGGGTAGCTCCAAGATTTGGTGGGTTTACAGGGAAACGGGACACCTAGAATTAGGGAAACGGAGGCATGATCAGAGATGATTTTGCAGCCAACTACTTCATCGAAAAGGATGTTTGTTAAGTGCGTAAGATCAATTCTAGGGAAAGAATATGGACTGACTAGTAAGTTGGGTTACGTGTCCAACACAAGTCACAGAGTTATTTGGTTCAAAAAGTATAGTTGCATTTTGAGGGCGGAGAAACTGCTTGAGGAAGGAAACAGTTGATGTGGGACTGAGGGGCAGTATTCATCTGCAGTGAGAAAATTGGTACATTGTTTTTGCAAAATAAAGGCCAATAGTGCCGATCGAGTGATTTCCGCGCTACAGCATATTTTTTTGCCCATACATTGTAGCCGCCCGTGTCAGCGGCAGAAAATACGCGGTTAAAGATCAGGACTTGATCTCAGCTATGATTTATTCATGAGATTTTTCATCGCCTACGGCCGAATCGTTGGAAGGAGGCCTGAGACTGTGTGTGAATGAGTAAATAATTGGCTCAATGATGGAAAGCAGAGGGTGCTTATAAATGGTACATACTCTGATTTAAGTCACTGTTACTATTGGCTACCACAGGGGTCAGTACTGGGCAGTATTCTTTTTTTATATATATTTATTAATGACATTGTAGTGGGATTGTACAGTAAATGATCAATATTTGCAGATTCAAAACTAAAGAAAGTCATTAACTTAAGAGGACAGAATGCGGTTGCAAATGGATCTGGATAAATTGGAGGATTGGGCAGAAAAGTGGCAAATGAGGTTTAACACTAATAAATGTAAGGTTATGTACATGGACAGGGGAAATACATGTCACCATTACACGCTAAATGGGAAACCACTGGGGAACACGTACATGGTTAAGGACTTGGGGATTTTAGTTTACTGGAGCAACAAGTGTCAGGCAGCTGCTGCCAAGGCAAATAGGATCATGGGGTGGATCAAAAGATGTTTAAGGGCACATGAGGAGAACATTGTTCTTCCTCTTTACAAGTCACTGGTCAGACCACACCCACACATGGAATATTGTGTACAGTTTTGGGCACCGGTACTCAAGCCCATATCTGAGCTTGAGCAGGAACAAGGGCGGGCAACTAAACTAATCAACTCAATGGGCGGCTTACAATACCCAGAGAGGTTATCAAAATTGTGGTTATTCAGTTTAGAAGACAGACGGCTGAGGGGCGACCTAATAACTATGTATAAATATATCAGAGAACAATACAGAGATCTCTCCCATCATCTATTTATACCCAGGACTGTGACTGTAACAAGGGGACGCCCTTTATGTCTAGAGGAAAGAAGGTTTCTACACCGACATAGAAGGGGGTTCTTTACTGTAAGAGCAGTGAGACTATGGAACTCTGCCTGAGGACGTGGTGATGGCGTACTTGCTAAAAGATTAACGAGGGGCCAGGATGCCTTTCTTGAGCATTGTAATATTACATATTATAGTAACTGGCTACTTCAGAAGGGTCAGTGAGCCGGGGATTATTCCGATTGCCAGATTGGAGTTGGTAAGGATTTTTTTTTCTCTAAAATGGCTTCTACCTCATTTGAGGTTTTATGCCTTGCTCTGGATCAACATTTGGGGATAATAGACTGAAGTAGATAACATTTGTCTGTTTTTTCAGCCTTGCACACTATGCTAATATAAATTCATATGATTACCAGAAAGGGAAAAACTTCAACCCGTTGTGAGACAGTGACTGATAAAATGCTGGAGGGTGGATACGTGCCACCGAGCGGCCTGGGCTCGGTGGAGGAAGCCAGCATTTCTGTGTCAGTAATGCTATGTTACTGACACGTTGTAGTTTGGTAAGTGGCTCCAAGCCGCATTGTCCGGGCCGGCTTTCCGGGAGTGGTCAAAGTGAAGGGTGGGATGACCACTCCCACGTACCAGGTGGGGCTGGTACCAGGCGTTATAAAGCCTGGGCCTGCAGGTCAGAGAGGGCGCGTCTGGCTGAGAGCCAGAGAGGGGGCTCTGTGGAGTAAGGAGCCCGGCTAGCCCAGCGTGTGGGCTGTGAGAGAGCCAAAAGGCGAGGTTGACAGGGTGACGCCCCTAACCTCAACACCCAGGAGGGTGTGGTGAGACTTCCACAGGTCTGAGGACCGGACTGGCTGTGTGCAGCAAGCAAGAAGTATTCTGACAGTGAGTAGTCAGGAACAAGCATATGTATAGTGAGTGCTCAGACGAGCAGGTGATTATTTTATGTTGGCCTGAAGTCAAGGCCAGGTTTATTTGTTTTGTTTCTGCTGCAATAAAGCCAGTCAAAGCCTGGACTAAAGAACGTTGTTGCCCGGTTTCACTGACTCTGGCCGCGGATGCCCTCGCTGCTACTGCCCCTAAACGCTAATCCCTCACATATGGTGTTTGGATGCGGGCAGCGGTCTTAAAGAGACATACACCAGTTAATGGACATTCTGCTGCAGCAACTGGAGAACCGTTGCTAAGGGCAACCGCCGAAAGAGAGATTGTCTGAGCGTGCCATAACCCCATGTCCCGGGTGGAAGCTGCAACGGCGCAGCAACCAGATACAGCCAGTATGGAGGAATGGCTGGAGCAATGGATGCCAGAGATAGTGCTGCAACAGGAGACCATGGCTCAACAGCGGAAAGCACAACAGGAGGCCATGGCTCAGCAGCTGAAAGCCCATGGAGAGGCTATGCGGGTGCAGCAGGAGGAAAGGCAACGCCTAATAAAGCAGTTGGCTACACTGACAGACTCACTCAAGACTACAGGGAATGAGCCCCTTATACGACAAACTGAAACGGATCACATGGCTGTGTTGGGAGAACAAGCCCCTAAGTGTGAAAAGTTGAAAACACAGTTTGAGAAAGAAACTAGTCTCCAAGAGGTGGAGCAGCTGAAAACAAAAAGTGCAGCTCTCTTAAAGGAGAAGGAGCATTTTGAGAGGTTGGCTAAGGAGGAAGCTGACCGCAGAGTATGTCTGGAGGCACAAGCTGCGCAGTATGAACAGGACTGTAAGAAACTGCAAATGAAAACCCAAGAGTTGAAAATGCAGCTAGCAAAGAAAAATGGTGACTGGGAGTGCCAAGTAAGTCAGCTCAAGGAAGAGCTGGAAATACTGCACTCAGCTTTCTGTAAGACCAAAAAGCAAGCAGAGTTCTTGGACGACTTACTGGGTCACAAGGAAAACCAGGAAGTGCTGCTTGAGAGACTGGTGTCCCAGCTACAGATGAGCTTGGATGAGGAAGCTGAAGTACATGGAACCCAAATCCAGGAGCTGGAACGGAGTCATGCTGTAGCTGTGGGGAAACTGTCCAAGCTGTTGAAGCAACTTGAAAAAGTGAAAGAAACATTGGAAAATGAGTGTCTTGAGCTGTCCCAAAAGGTGAAGGGGTTATTGGAAGACAAGTATGCATATGAATGCAAGAAAGACACCGTAGAGATGCAGCTTCAAGAGCTACAAATAAAAATAGCCGAAGGTGACAGTGTGCAGACAGCATTGTCTGAGCCGGTGAGCAAGCTGCAGGAGAAGCTGGAAGCTCAGACTGAAGAGTCTCAGAAGTTACTGCAAGAACAGAAGCAGCAGAAGCTTGGTCTCAGTGCACACCTGAAGGCTATGCAAGATGAGAAAAATGTGCTCCTCAAGCAAGTAGGGGAGGATGCAAAAGCTATCAGAGCAGATTGCAACACTTCAGGCTGAGGTGGTGGATCTGGAAGTTAGACTGGAGAAGAGTGCTTTGTGTCTGGTTTCTGTGGAAGAGCAGAAAAGAGAAATACAAGGAGAATTAGAAACTACAAGGCAGCAGTATGTAGAGAAGACAGCTGCTTGTGACAAGCTCGAGAAGGTTAAAGTACATCTTCAGCAAGAGATAGAAGGTGCTTCTGTGAAGTTTGGTCTCCAAAAGGACCATGTATCCAAGCTAAGAAAGACACAGCAACTATGTGAACAGCAGCTCACAGAAGAGAAAATCAGGTCTGCAAGATATGTCACTGAATGTGAGCGTGCTGAAGAAAGGGTCTGTATGAAAGAGACTGAAGCGCTAACCCTGAAGCGCCCCCTGAAGGTAGTGTCAGGCAAAGCAGAACTTCAGCAGTTCTCAGAGAAGTTGTGCATGAAGATAAAATGCTGTAAATCAGACAGCCAAGCGGCTGAAAGAAGTGTTCTGAGACCAGACATGTCTAAAACCCAGTTCAGACAGAAAAGAAAAAAGGGGATTGTGTTAAAGAATCTGAAAAAGTTACAAGTAGTAAAGAGTGCCAATTTATGTTTACAAAAGGAGACTACTGAGGCTCAGAAGGTCTCACAAGTGGATACAGAAGTCTTGAAAGAACTGCAGCAAAAGAATAGTGACGTACAAAAGCAAACCCCAAAAGTGAAGAAACTGTTTGTCCAAGTGGTAGAAGCCTATCACAGGGATGCTGGCTCCAAGGACCAGCTCATCAGCGAACTGAATACTACCAAGAAAAAAATCAGCGGCAGAGGTAAAGGAACTGGAAGAACACAGAGACAAGGTTCTTGCACTACAAAGAGACCCCCGAGCCTGGAGCTTTGACCCTGGAGGGCCAAGAAGAAAAGACTTTGAGCGTGGGACCAAGGCCCAACACCCAGGCCTTGTCAAGGACGCATTTCAGGACAGCTAAGTGTCCGAACCCATGGGCTCGAACAGAGGGGGAGGGTATGTGAGACAGTGACTGATAAAATGCTGGAGGGTGGATACGTGCCACCGAGCGGCCTGGGCTCGGTGGAGGAAGCCAGCATTTCTGTGTCAGTAACGCTATGTTACTGACACGTTGTAGTTTGGTAAATGGCTCCAAGCCGCATAGTCCGGGCCGGCTTTCCGGGAGTGGTCAAAGTGAAGGGTGGGATGACCACTCCCACGTACCAGGTGGGGCTGGTACCAGGCCTTATAAAGCCTGGGCCTGCAGGTCAGAGAGGGAGCGTCTGGCTGAGAGCCAGAGGAGGGGGCGTCTGGCTGAGAGCCAGAGGAGGGGGCGTCTGGGTGAGAGCCAGAGGAGGGGGCGTCTGGCTGAGAGCCAGAGGAGGGGGCGTCTGGCTGAGAGCCAGAGGAGGGGGCGTCTGGCTGAGAGCCAGAGGAGAGGGCTCTGTGGAGCAAGGAGCCCGGCTAGCCCAGCGTGTGGGCTGTGAGAGAGCCAAAAGGCGAGGTTGACAGGGTGACGCCCCTAACCTCAACACCCAGGAGGGTTTGGTGAGACTTCCACAGGTCTGAGGACCGGACTGGCTGTGTGCAGCAAGCAAGAAGTATTCTGACAGTGAGTAGTCAGGAACAAGCATATGTATAGTGAGTGCTCAGACGAGCAGGTGATTATTTTATGTTGGCCTGAAGTCAAGGCCGGGCTTATTTGTTTTGTTTCTGCTGCAATAAAGCCAGTCAAAGCCTGGACTAAAGCACGTTGTTGCCCGGTGTCGCTGTCTCTGGCCGCGGATGCCCACGCTGCTACTGCCCCTAAACGCTAATCCCTCACACCGTATATAAATAGAGATATGCAAAATGCTCACAAATATAATAGCGGTAATCCGCAGTGTATATGCAGTTGCATTTAATTTAGACACAGATTTTTGCACAAGTTGCTAGAAGACCAGATACGAATTGAATACTGAAAGCAGGACCATGTTGGATAGAGTCTGGGGAGCAACTCACCCATCCAGCCTGTTGTCTGCAACCTCCACTTATTCTTCTGTGCTTTTTCTCCAGGAGAATGTGTGTTGTTTTTTTTCCCCCCCTTTTAGTGGTCTATACTACTTCAAAAAAGTAGTATAAACCATCCCAGCTGAAAGAGCAGTATCCCGTCCTGAAGGCTCTCAGAACAGCTCTTACCACGATAGCACAAGGAAATGTTGCCTGAGCGATAGATGGGTGTGTCCAGGGAGTTGGGCTACTTTCTCATGTTATTACCTGCTTGTATTCATTCTTCTATGCGGACAATACTCTGTCCTTAAATGTATATCCACGTGGAAAACTGCACGCATATGCAATTCACTTCCACAATCATATGCAGGTCTTCCACTGTGGATATCCGCATGTAGAATCCGGCATGTTTGTGAGCCTGGCCTAACTGATATGCTATCCCCCCCGGCCCCTCATTAAATGAGTATCATCGGAGTATGAACCCGCATAAACAATACGATGCGTACAAAGCTCTAACCTGGCACGCGTCACATTTAACTATAATGAAAAAGAATGGAGCAAATGAATTTACTATGTGTTGTGTAATGCGGCAGATTGCTCTGGGGAACGATGTAGAAAGGAGTTGTCTCTAATGAGATAACCCGTTAATTTTAAACCCCCAAATAAATTATAGTAAAACGTGTGTATTTGTATTGCTGTTAGCACCAATAAACATCCTAATAAGCCAGGGGTTTACTTTCATCTCCTGTGTATAGCCTTAGGATAATTCCCACCAGATGTTTAGTGGGTATATATAAAAAAAAATAGTTGTGGCATATTGTTATCATGTTGGTGTATCATACCCACCAGCAGTCACTGCATATTAAAAAATACATTTTTCATGTAAAGCACAAAATAACTTAAGGTAAGTGAATCAGAAGAATGATTTTATATTGTAGAACCCTATAAATATAACGTCATCATTTGCCTAAGAATTTTTATGATATTTAGTAATGTGAAAATAGATGATCAGTTGCTGATATGTACTTATATCAGTAGGTTACAGTATTGGTTACGGTTTGCATTTTTTTTAGGCTTCTATCAGGGGTTCTACTTTTTGACCTTCCTGGCAAAAATATCAGAAAAGTCTCCATACAGTTCCATTCTTGTTCTGAAAATATCCAGAAGCACAAAGGGCCACACTCTAGGATAATGGGATCTACTGGGACAAAATCGGACAGTGAATACAGTATTAAACTACTAAACAGTTTGACCAATAGGGGTGAGGGCCCTGCTCACAAAACTTACAGGCTATCTGGAAATAGGCGAGATAAGCTACACGTACTTGTTCTGTAAATAAGGTAGTATACATAAAGCTACTGTAGCCGATATCTTGTGTAGATACGGATATGAAGGTTTTTTTTTAGGTGTACAGGGTGGGTGGAATAGAGTGGGACCAAGGAGTTGGGTTCTGAGGGGCAATATGCTGTGGAAGGTTAAATGGGGGTAGAGTTAGTTTAGAGAGTGTGGTAGACCTCCCTAAAGATTGCAACATGTAAGTGGGTAATAGACAGGAGGCTTCCCCTGTCGCCCATCGGCACCCTGTAATGAGATTGTGGGGTGCCGATGGGCTCCAATGGCAGGTGGAGGCCTGATGAAGGCCTCTGGATTTGCCAGGCATGCCAGCCTTTTACACCCTGCCTTCAGCAAGGTCTGATTGCTCAGCTGTCATAAGTACGCTACACTTCATATATAATTAGTGTTGTGTATACCATCAATCGAACGATTGCATCTTCAAGTCCCCATGAGAAACAACAAATTGCTGAAAAAACTGAAGTTAAAGCTTATTTTTGAAAAACCTTTTCCCTACAAACACCCTTTATTATGGGGGAAAAGGGGTTAGAAAAAAAACATCCCCTACATGTCACCACGTTAATAATGACCAGTACTATAAAGACATTGTCCGTTATCCCATATGGTGAGCAGTGTTTAAAAAAAAAAAAAATGAAAAAAGAAAACCAAGCAATGCCAAAAATACAATTTTTTTCATTCATCCATCCCCAAAAAATTGCAGTAAAAAGGGATCAAAAAGTCCCATGAACTCTAAAATGGTACAAATGGAAACTACAACTCGTCTCAAAAACAAAAAACTCACTTGGCGAAAAACTAAAAATGTTATTGGCTGTGGAAAGCAGTGATGCAAATACAATCTTTTTTTCTTTTATATTCTGTTCTAAATTAAAAAAAAGCACTCATTGTAAGAAAAAAAAATCAAGCACCTGGAAGGAGTTGTCGGAATCTAATAAAACTTTTTATGTGTGATTGTAACATTGACATAGGTAAGTGATTGATATCGGAGCAAAAGGAGACTTTATTGCAATAAACTGAATACTTGGGCTGCCTTTTGCTTGGATGTGCGATACAGGTGGGCATAAAGGCATTCCGGTTCTGTATGGTATCCTGCGACATATCAGTCCACATTTGCTGTAACTCCTGCTGGAAAATGCCTCTTGGAAGCCGCCATGAGAAAAACACATGTGCCTGCAGGATGTCCTAAACATATTGCTGAGCTGTCATTGTCCCTTCTACCACTACTAGAGGTGACCAACTGTCGTATGTGATGGCCCGCCAGACCACCACACCAGGAGGGGGCAGTGTGCCGCTCCACAGCAAAGGCAGGATTGAGGCGCTCACCTCTAGATCTCCAGAAACAAACATGCCTGTTATCCGTGCCCAAACTGAACCTGGATTCATCACTGAAGACAACCTGGTTCCACTAGTCACCACTGCAAATGGAGGCAGTGGTGAGTCAGTGCCAAAAACAGTACATATAATGAGCGGCGTGTGCAAAATGGTTCAAAATGATAGGGTTGTAATGATGGTGCCCCCTGCCTCTGGATGGCGGACAGTGAAACAGTTGGAGCTGCTCGTGCTTGTTGGACAAACACATGATCCTATCTAATGGTGGTCTGTTGAGGGCGTCCTGAGCCCGATCACCTTGTGTGCCCTCATGCATCCACTGGTCCCAACACCTCTTAACAGTTTTGTTATAATGGCCCAAGTGGCGGCAATTAGTCAATACAGCTATCCAATGGTGGAATTTTTTTTCTCCCCCCCCCCCCCCCCCCCTCAAAAAAAAATGAATAAGCTTTAAACCATACATTATATGTACCCTAACATGATACTATTAGAATATACGACCCACAAAAACAAGGCTGCCTTTTGTTATTTTGCCGAAACAGAGATTTTATGGCTCTTGGGTTGTACCAATGTAAAAGCGATAAAAAGTGCTTGATCATTAAGTTGGCAATTAGCTAGCTGCTATCTTATTATTTATGTCTTTCCATGGGGATTTGGAGCTTTGCACCAAGTGCCATATGTTCGTATTAAACTTAAACTATTTGCGTAGTGCAGCCATACATGTATTGTGGCGGCCAAGTTATGCGAATTATGTAAGAACATTCATCATAGCAAATAAATATTTGCGACACGACAAACATTGATCAATTGCTACATTTGTGTTCAGAAATGAAGCAACCCAAAATGTTGGACCTAAGGCCCTATTAATACAAGCATGTCCAATTTTGGTTTGCAAAAGGCGTACTGATTTTTAATCCTTGGAAATGTCCATTTATCATCCATATTGGCTGTGTGTCATCTGTTGTCTCTCTTTTTATACCTTGCATTGCTTAGCAACAATCCATTAATAAAAGGAGATCACATGGATTTTACCTGTAAGCGCTTCAATTTTTTTTCTTTTTGCGCACCTCTTGACTTGAATGGATAACTGTCGTCTGAAAATACAGTTCAGGATAGGACATGTTGCAATAATTACATGCGCTTATGTTAAAAAAAATATTTAAAAACTGCTTGTCTGAATAGCCCCATTGCCTTTAATGGGTTTAGGTGCTGTTCATGTGCAGTTGGTTGTACAGATGGACCGCACATGGAAAACCATTATGCATGTCTGAATAAGGCATAAAACCATCATATTAAAAGGTGGATATTCTCTTTGAATTCTGTAGAAACCTTTTGTGCATGAAAAAGGAATACGCATTTACAGTATCCTACTAAGTCCCTTCAGAAAAAAATAACACATTTATCTGTTTTCTGCATTGAGTTTTCTTTCTCATGCATTTAGATAGCCTCATACTTGGTTTGCAGATTCTCCTACATTCTGTCTGAATGAAAATCGTGCTTTTCTTGTTTGTCGTTCAGTTTGAGCAGGAATAAAAATCATTGCTGGCTCTTTCACTTAATGATTGCATTTAAATACTCTCTGCTCAGTGTTTCACATAGGAATATGAAACCCTAAGTGAAAAGTGAACGATTCTCAACAATGATCTGCCTGCCTAAACATGCTAAATGAGTGCAAACGAATTAGCGGTGATGTCACTCGCTTGTTCAAACGAGAATCAGCTCATCTAAAATGGGCATAAAAACAAAGCGTAATGGTAGTATGGGCAGGTGGGAGCGGCACAGATGATCTGGATGGAGAGCAGTATTACAAGGTACAGGATGATAGGGCATTGGCGCTAGTGAGATGATCAGCATCTCCCCACATCTCTGACCCTGACATACAGCCCTGTTTAATGGTTTTCTCCCTCCAAACATATCACTGGGTTTTTTTTTATCCTCTTTTACTCCTTATGACTTGGAGTGAATCTAATAATAACATATAAGCTTTTCATAGACTGCACTCCCTTGTCTGGAAAACTCACATGAGCTTACAAATGACAACGTGTTGTCTTGCTGTCTTCTTCCTGCCACAGCAGAAAACATTTGAGTAGTAATCTCTCAAAAATTCCTCAAGGTTATATGCCTTTGCTACCCCCCCCAGTAATGAATGCTCGGCAGTTTACTTCTACTGACTGAATTTAATAAGAATTCAGTCCTCCAGTGCCTTGGAAAACAATACAAACATAGAAATCAAACAATTGGACATTTTTTATGAAAACCAATTACAAAAAGTCTTCGTTTCCAAAAACACATTGACTAAAAAAGAGTGCAAAAGTGTACATAGGCTTTAAGACTAAAATTTTAATATAAAAGCTAAAAGTCATATCTGAGGGAGTATGCAAGATATACAATAGGAAAAGGATTAATGTGGCGAATCACTAAGATTCCCATTCCTGGCCATAAAAAAGATACCCAGTCGAAACAACAAATAAATTCCATGAAATGCTAAATACAGAACTAAACTTCAAATTACCTTTTGTAAGGGGGTAAGGCCACTGAATTTAATTCTGGCCTTAATAAGTTTCACTAAGAGGGAATTTAAAGTGGTTGTCCACCAGCCAATCAGTTGTTCTCTGGGTGACAGTCAGTGTGTATGGAGCAGGAATCGGACAACTATGTATTGCAGTGTCCTGGTTTGGTAATGCCGTCACATGACCTACTAACTTTAAATATAGTTAGGGCGTGGACAGCCCGTATGTTGTAAGGTAATGGTCAATGTGCAGAAAAACAGCCATAAATTGAATGATATCTGAAGGAGATCAATCCGAAGAGTAAAGTATTTCCTTTTACAGGTCACATAATAATGGAACAATGGACCACGAACACCACAGTCACTGAATTCATTATTGTAGGCTTCCCCTCTCTCTACGGATATGGAACCTTGCTCTTCATTTGTCTTCTTTTTGCTTACATTCTTATCATTGCCGGTAACGTGATTATATTTGCTATTGTGAGGTCGGATTCACGTCTTCATAAACCGATGTACTTTTTTATCAGCGTTTTATCCTTCCTGGAAGTTTTTTATACAGCAGTTACCATCCCAAAGATGTTAATTAACCTCCTGGTTGCAAGGAAGAGCATACACTTTTATAGCTGCCTTTTGCAGACGTACTTCTTCCATTCTCTTGGAGCCAGTGAGTGTTATATTCTCACCACTATGGCCTACGATCGTTATTTGGCAATTTGTCATCCACTGAACTACCCTTCTATCATGACTTCCACGATGACTAAAAAGTTAGTCGTCGTCTGCTTTACTCTGGGTTTTCTGTGCCCCATTACTGAAGTCGTTCTCATATCTCAGTTGCCTTTCTGTGAGAGTAATGAAATCCAGCATATTTTTTGTGACTTCCCACCATTGCTCAGTTTGGCTTGCACCGACACATCCATTAATGTTCTTGCTGATTTTATCATCAACAGCTTTATTATCCTAGTGACATTCACCTTTATTATGATTTCCTACATTAGAATAATTATAGCTATCCTGAAAATAAAGACCTCTGTTGGGCGAATGAAGGCATTCTCCACCTGCGGGGCACACCTGACTGTAGTCCTCTTGTTTTTTACCTGTATTGTATTCATGTATGTACGGCTTACAAAGAGTTACTCTTTGTATTACGACCGAGTTCTAGCTGTTTTTTATTCAGTACTTACCCCTATATTGAATCCTTTCATCTATAGCCTGCGGAACAAGGAGATCAGGTTAGCTTTTAAGCGTTCAATGTGTATCAGGTGCATTTCTAATTTTATAACAAAGCCGAAATATGGAACTATGGCCTGATAATGACATTTCTATGATGATTTGTTGTACTGTCGCTCATGGCTTTGTGGGACATAATTGTTGTTGGGTGAAGGGCAAGAAATAGTTGGACTTCTCTTTATATGTATGTAACTTAGCCTAGGGCTACATGGCAACATTGGCTGCGTGAGAGTGGCCCTGTGAACTCGCACGCTCGGTGAGGTGAATGGATGGGGTTACGATGTTACTCACAAGTTGCATCGACTGCAACCTACAGGTCGCAAAATCTCCAAAAGTGATGGATTTTGTGTGATGTACAAGTTGTTTTTGCAGGGCTACTCAACAATATTTGATTGTGCAACCCCTGTCATGGTCTAAGTCGCCATGCAGCTCTAAGGACAGAGGTACTGGTCACTGGCCTTGTGATAAGAGCAATAGCAAAAAAATAGGTCAGTTATTATAACAAATTTTTGCTTCTTCTGGGGCAAAGATTCGGTTTGCTGTGCTAATTCTGTGTCTTCAATGTACCCTGAGGCAGAATGGCTTGTTGGCATCCTCAACTACACATAGCATCTGCCATGCAAGGTACCCTAACTTTTGCTACCTGTGAGTATATTGTATACTCCAGAGGTCAAGCGCCACCACTGTACAATCGTTTTCCTTTGATCCTTACCTGAATAAGTAAATCGCTACAAAATAAAAATTTAAAGGGATTGTGGCATGTTTGAAAGTTATATGGGACTCGCCATTGTTCTCATGAATTGAGCTCTGGCACATTCAATTCAATGGCTTAACCAGAGATAGCTGAGCTCTGTTATCCTTAGCGGTCCCCTTGGAATGAACGGAGCAATGGTGTGCTTACGTATTTAGTGGAGCCCTGCTCTTGGGATCAGTGGAAATCCAAGTGGTTGCATCCCCACTGATCTGAAAGATTTGAAACCTGGCACAACCCCTTTAAGATTAAATATATACCAAACATGTCGTATGTTACAGTATATGTTTCAGAAACCATACAACAATTAGCTGTTCACTGGGCCTATGTACTTGTGCACTAAGCTGATTTCTGCAGAAAGCAGACAGCTCCTGTAGTGGCCTGATAAAATACACTACATAGCGCTGTTTAGCTGTGGGGACCGGTAATATAATAACCGGCCCTTGGGGATTTAATCTGAGTCATTTTGCACAACTGATGCAGGTTACCTAGCAACCAGTTAGTCGTTTTATTCAGCTGCACAGGTTAGAAAAATGCCTAGAGACTCAGATGAGGCAGGTAGCCTAGCAACCATATAGGTTGTGATTGGCTGCAGACAAACTGGTCAGGTGATAGAGGTGATAAATAGAAGGCAGAGTGTGCCAGGAAGAGTAGTGACAAAAAGAGAAGCGCCTGGCAGGAGAAAAAGTGCCAGGCAGGATAGAGAAGTGACAGAGAGAGAACAAGCAGGAGCAAGAGGAAGGGAGAAACCAGAGAAAAATCAGAGAAACCGTGAGTAACTGAGAAGGAGAGTCAGATTTGACAGTGAGTGGAGGAAAAATAAAAAAGATGTTAATATGAAGAGAGGGAGATAAAGAGATGTAAATACGAAGAGGGATAGAGAAAAGAAATATAGAGTAAGCTCTCCGTATATAAATGTGTTAGATATAGGTGTCTTTATTGCTGCAAACTGTGTATCATTTATTATTCACTGAGTATGTTGAAGAAAATTGCCTCCTCTCCCTGCTTTATGTAATAATAATACCGTGTTTATAACAAGTTAATCAAAATATCTGATTCCGTGTATTATTCAGCATTTCACCACTCACGGCTACAAATTGTGCCCAAGGGCACTGGTGTCCGAACTAAAACAAAAAGTGAAAATATATCACGATTAATCACCCACAAATAAAATTAGTGCTCACCATACTCTGTTCTCACTGCAGTGGTCAGGCTTGGTATTGTAGGCCCAGCTTGCATTGAAGTGAATGGGAAATATGCTTGCAAAACCAAGCCTGGCCACTGCAGTGAGTTTTTCTCCACGGATGTTGCACAAGGATGTAGTTGCACCTTATCTCCAACTCGTTGTGGCAGGATAGCTCCCACAGCAGAGTTGGAGGCATCTACCTTCATAACAAAAGGCAATTCTGGTCTTGGATGGATCAGTACTGATGCTAAAGTAAAAAGAGTCTTTAGTTTCTCTAAAGCGGTTTGTGTCCGAATCAGGCACTGTACTTTCTTCAAATTTCTTGGAATGAGTAAATCCAGGATGACTTTAATCTTGCTGGGGTCCATACTTAATCAGTCTGGGAAGATAATGTATCCCAAGAATTGCATTCGGGTCTGTTCAAACTCACACTTCTCTAGTTTGATGTTGAAGTTATTCTTCTGGTGTCGTTCCAAGACCACGCAAATGTGCCTGCGATGTTCCTGCAACTTGTCAGAGAAGATGAGGATGTCATTGAGATATGCCACAAAAAATTAATCCAACTGGTCTCAAAATACATAATTGATAAAGTGCTAGAAGATACCAGGAGCATTGCAGAGACCGAATACTATCACTAGAGATTCAAAATGTCCATATCTTGTTCTGAAAGCTGTCTTCCATTCATCTCTGGGGCAGATCTGTACCAGATTATATGCTCCTCTGAGGTCCAGTTCCGTAACAACTTTGGCTGCCTAAAGCTTCTCCTGAAATTCTGGGATTAACTGGAGGGGATAGCAGTTCATAATAGCAATCTTGTTTCGTTCCTGGTAATCAATGCACGGTCGAAGAGTAGAATCTTCATAGAAGAAAATGGGTGCGCTCGCCGGGAAGGAAGGAGACCAGATGAAGCCCTTTTTTAGATTTTCATCCAAATGTTTCCGAAGGGTTTTCAACTCTGGTTCTGAGAGGTTGTAGGTACGCCCAAATGGAAAAGATGATCCAGGGAGCAGCTCTATAGGACAGTCATACAGCCTATGAGGTGGTAGCTGGTCAGCTTTCTTCTTGCTACAGATATCCCTGGACATCTGGTATTTAATTAGTAAATGTTCAAAGTCCTGTTGACCATCCTCAGGGTCTTGCATTGGTTTAAAGGAGATGGTGTTATCTGGCAGCTTTATTTCAGTATTCTGAGGAAAAGGCAATCGTTCTTGATCCCCAGTTGATAGAGGAATTATGAGTAGAGAACCAGGGGATCCTGAGAATCACTGGAAGTTTAGGGGACAAGATGAACTGGAAGCTGATCATTTCTTGATGGTCAAGTTTCATGTGGAGCTCCAGTTTAATTGTCTCCCATGTAACTGGTCCCAAGGACAAGGGTGACACATGCACAGTTTCCATATCAATCGGTATGGGCTTAAGCCTGGTGGCAATGTTTTTGTTAAGAGCAAATTTTAAGACCATGAAGTTGCCTCCCGCTCCTGAATCCAACATTGCTGAGCACTACATCTTCTGAATACGCGTTAATATTTCTTTTGGGAAGACAAAGTGGTAGAGTGGGAAAAGGGTTTTCACACCATCTTGAACTACCGATGCAAAGGTGTGTTTGGTGACATCCCCTTGTTTCGCGATGGCTAGATTGGTCGTGGTCTTGAAGTTGGCTAGGGCGAGAGTCCTTTGGGACTTATTTGGACAATTTAAGGCATAATATCCCAAGCTTCCAGTAAAGGCACAGATTTTCAGCACGCCACCTTTTTTTAAGTGGTGGAGAGGGGTTTGCGGATTATGTCAACCTTCAACGGTTCTGGCTTGGCTTCAGTCCTCAGCTGGTGGATTTTACTCCTTTCGCGACTCGGAGAGTCTCTGGTCGATTCGAATGTACAGCTGGATAAAATCTTCTAGATTATTAGGGGTCTCCACTCTAGCAAGTTCATCCTTTACCCACTCAGATAATCCCCGATGGAATTGGCTTTGTTGTGTGGCTGGGTTTCACATGGTATCATTTGCCCTACCATGAAATTCCGGCGTATACTCTGCAACAGAACGTCATCCTTGTTGTAGGTTATATAACCTCCCTTCAGCCGTGGCACAACGGTTCAGATCATCAAAGATTTGACCCATAGCGGTCATGAAAGCATCGAGGCTGTCGAGGAGATTACTATTGGTCTCCATGTACGGCGAGGCCCATGCAAGTGCCTCATCAGTGAGGAGGTAAAGGAGGAAAAACACCTTCCTGTCACTGGTAAACAGGGTGGGCTGCATCTGGAAATAAAAAACGGCATTGATTGAGGAAGTCTCTATACTGACGACAATCCCCACCAAATATTACAGACAGTGACATGTGGACATTTGCGCCTGAGTGATGAAAATCCAGGAGTTGTCTCTGTAAACTGATGATTCCTTTTTGTTAATCTAGCACCAGTGCCTATAATCCAGCGAACTTCTCTTAGTGGGAGGCACAAAATTCCCAGAGCTCTGTAACTTGCTTCTGTAGGGCGGTCACTACGGGCTACATGTTTGTGGCGGGATTATTTTGTAGCGGTTTCAGGCACTAGGTTGGGCCTCAGGTCTAACAGCCGCAGGTCTGGAGGGTAATTGGGGATGAGCCAGGAGTCAGCAACAGAAGGTCTCGGTTTGCAGTACAAATGGATGAAGCGGATAACGTAGTCAGATGGAAAGCCAGAGGTCAGTAACGGGAGGCCTCAGTTTGCAGTACAAATGGATGAGGTGAGTAATGTAGTCAGATGGAAAACAAGAAATTGGTATCAGGAGGTCTAGTCACAATAGCCATAGAGTAGGCATGCTGGGGAGCAGAATAATCATGCAAGGAGTGGGTGGAAGGGTTCGATTTTATAGGGAATCCTAATTAGCAGCAGGGCGGGGCCAGGACAGAGAGGCAGGAACTAGACAGGATCCAAGAAACTAGAAACAAGGATTCAGCAAGGGAGCTTATCCAGAGAGCTGGATAGCTCAACATGAAGAGCTGTTGGCTGGTCCAGAGTTCTGTCCCCGACAGAGTTGCATAAATTGAAAATGACAAAACCCTACCTTTCCTCCTTTTGTAATATAAAAATAAAATATGTGGTATCGCTGTGTTTGTAATGACCCAGAGAAAAAATTTAGTTCATGATTTAACCCACACAATGTATGTCATGAAAAAAAATACCAAATACATGCTGAAAATAGCTAATTTTGCCTATCTCGCCTTACAAAAATGAAATAGAAAGTGATCAAAATATTGCATGGATCAACAAATAACTATTAATCCCTTAGTGACTAAGCCTGTTTGCGCCTTAATGTTCAGGCCAAATTTTGGAAATCTGACATGTGTTACTTTAACATAAAATAACTCAGTAAAGGTTTTTTATATCCAGGTAATTCTGATGTTCTTTCGACACATTTTGTACTTCATTTAGGTGGTAAAATTAGATAGCTTGAATTTGTGTATATTTATTAAAAAACACCAAAATTAAGAAAAGTTTGAAAAAATGTTCATTTTTTTTTTTACATTTTCAACTGCAATGTGTCAAATATGTGCAAACATACTGTGCACATATTTGATGAGATATATATTTTGATCTGTTTACGTTATTTTGGAAGCATATTGGAAAAACACCAGTTTTTTTTACCATTTAGGAGACGTACAAATTTAACTTTACTTATTAATAGAGATGAGTGAGCACCAAAATGCTCGGGTGCTCGTTACTCGAGACGAACTTTTCGCGATGCTCGAGGGTTCGTTTCGAGTAACGAACCCCATTGAAGTCAATGGGCGACCCGAGCATTTTTGTATATCGCCGATGCTTGCTAAGGTTTTCATTTGTGAAAATCTGGGCAATTCAAGAAAGTGATGGGAACGACACAGCAACGGATAGGGCAGGCGAGGGGCTACATGTTGGGCTGCATCTCAAGTTCCCAGGTCCCACTATTAAGCCACAATAGTGGCAAGAGTGGGCCCCTCCCCCCTCCCAACAATTTTTACTTCTGAAAAACCCTCATTAGCAAGGCATACCTTAGCTAAGCACCACACTACCTCCAATAAACCACAATCACTGCCTGCATGACACTCCGCTGCCACTTCTCCTGGGTAACATGCTGCCCAACACCCCCGCACGACCCAGTGTCAACAGCGCCCACCAAATTGTCCCTGCGCAGCCTTCAGCTGCCCTCATGCCACACGCTGGCCTCATAGCTACACCACCCTCATGTCTATTTATAAGTGCGTCTGCCATGAGGAGGAACCGCAGGCACACACTGCAGAGGGTTTGCACGGCCAGGCAGCGACCCTCTCTCAAAGGGGCGGGGCGATAGCCCACAATGCTGTACAGAAGCAATGAGAAATCCAATCCTGTGCCACCTCCATCAGGAGCTGCACACGTGGGCATAGCAATGGGGAACCCATGTGCCACACACTATTCATTCTGTCAAGGTGTCTGCATGCCCCAGTCAGACCGGGGTTTTTTATAAATATTCACAGGCAGGTACAACTCCGCAATGGGAATTCCGTGTGCACCCACAGCATGGGTGGCTCCCTGAAACTCACCGGCGGTACATAAATATATCCCATTGCATTGCCCATCACAGCTGAGGTAACGTCCGATTAAATGCAGGTGGTCTTCGGCCCACACTGCATGCCCCAGTCTGACCGGGGTTTTTACTACATAGACACTGGCAAGTACAACGCCCTAATGTGAAGTCCCTGCGGACCCACAGCATGGGTGGCTCCCTGGAACCCACCGGCGGTACATAAATATATCCCATTGCATTGCCCATCACAGCTGAGGTAACGTCAGGTTTAATGCAGGTGGGCTTCGGCCCACACTGCATGCCCCAGTCAGACTGGGGTTCTTTAGAAGTGGACACATGCAGTTACAACTCCGTGTGTACCGACAGCATGGGTGGGTCCCAGGAAGCCACAGGCGGTACATAAATATATCCCATTGCATTGCCCATCACAGCTGAGGTAACGTCCAATTAAATGCAGGTGGTCTTTGGCCCACACTGCATGCCCGAGTCTAACTGGGGTTCTTTAGAAGAGGACACATGCAGTTACAACTCTGTGTGGACCGACAGCATGGGTGGGTCCCAGGAAGCCACCGGCGGTACATAAATATATCCCATTGCATTGCCCAACACAGCTGAGGTAACGTCCGATTAAATGCAGGTGGTCTTCGGCCCACACTGCATGCCCCAGTCTGACGGGGGTTTTTAATACATAGACACTGGCAAGTACAAATCCCTAATGTGAAGTCCCTGTGGACCCACAGCATGGGTGGCTCCCTGGAACCCATCGGCGGTACATAAACGTATCCCATTGCAGTACCCTGCTCAGCAGAGCTAACGTCACATACAATACAGGTGTGCTTCGGCCCACAGTGCATGCCCCAGTCAGAGTGGTAATATGTACCTTAACAGTAACCGCGTTGGTGGGAATGTGGTGGCGACTGCGGACCTAGTAGCGCGGTTTTATTTAGTTGGTTTTCGGAATGTGGCCAGGATTAAGTGGGCCGAGGCGGGGGGATGGTGGGGGGGCTCTCTTGTTGTGTCGGTAAAGGTGAAATTCTTGGACTGCCACCAGACGGACCAATGCAAAGGTATTTGCCAAGAATGTTTTCATAGTTGGAGGAGGAGGGGGATGTTTTTGAGGCACTACGTGTCCTCTCCATGTGTCCGTGGTTATATGCACCTTAAAAGTAACCACGTTGGTGGGAAATGGCCTTGCCACCATCGTGTCCTTGGGAAGCATCCGTTTCCACACCCCAGTGACATAGCATTAGTAGCGGTATAGGTAGAGCCCAGAATTAGTAACATTTCAGCGGTAGAATTAGGGACAGGCCCCAGTAACAATTCCGAAGCAGCAGTATAGGGGGAGCACAGTATTAGTTCCATTTCAGTAGTAGTAGCAATCTAGACAGGCCCCAGTAACATATGACTAGCAGCAGTATAGGGGGAGCACAGTATTAGTTCCATTTTAGAGGTAGTAGCAGTCAAGACAGGCCCCAGTAACAATTCCGAAGCAGCAGTGTAACGGGAGCACAGTATTAGTTCCATTTCAGTAGTAGTAGCAGTCAAGACAGGCCACAGTAACATTCCCGTTGCAGCAGTTTAGGGAGATAACAGTCTCTTGCACATTTCAGTAGTTGCAGTATAGACAAGGTCCCAGTTACATTTATATAGCAAAAGTGTAGGCCAACCCCACACACCTTGCTGTACCATGAGTGCAGGCGAAGACCATAAAAATTACTAGGATTACACTGTAGGCGAGGGCCCCAAAAAATTGGTGTACCAACAGTACTAATGTACCTCAGAAAAATTGCGCATGCCCAACCAAGAGGGCAGGTGAAACCCATTAATCGCTTTGGTTACTGTGGCTTAATTTGTAACTAGGCCTGGAGGCAGCCCAGTTAAAATAAAAATTGGTTCAGGTGCAAGTTTCAACGCTTTAATGAGAATTGAAACGTATAAACATTGTTTACTAAAGTCATATGACTGAGCCTTGTGGGCCTAAGAAAAATTGCCCGTTCGGTGTGATTACGTGAGGTTTCAGGTGGAGGAGGAGGATGAATATAATACACAGAGTGATGAAGCTAAAAGGTCCCCGTTTTTTATGGTGATAGAGAACGATGCTTCCATCCGCGGGTGCAACCTACGTATTGTTTAGGTACCGCTGCTGTCCGCTGGTGGAGAAGAGAAGTCTGGGGAAATCCAGGCTTTGTTCATCTTTATGAGTGTAAACCTGTCGGCACTGTCGGTTGATAGTCAGGTACGCTTATCCGTGATGATTCCCCCAGCCGCACTAAACACCCTCTCTGACAAGACGCTAGCCGCAGGGCAAGCAAGCACCTCCAGGGCATACAGCGCGAGTTCAGGCCACGTGTCCAGCTTCGACACCCAGTAGTTGTAGGGAGCAGAGGCGTCACGGAGGACGGTCTTGCGATCGGCTACGTACTCCCTCACCATCCTTTTACAGTGCTCCCGCTGACTCAGCCTTGACTGGGGAGTGGTGACACAGTCTTGCTGGGGAGCCATAAAGCTGTCAAAGGCCTTGGAGAGTGTTCCCCTGCCTGCGCTGTACATGCTGCCTGATCTCCGCGCCTCCCCTGCTACCTGGCCCTCGGAACTGCGCCTTCTGTCACTAGCGCTGGCGGATGGGAATTTCACCATCAGTTTGTCCGCCAGGGTCCTGTGGTATAGCATCACTCTCGAACCCCTTTCCTCTTCGGGTATGAGAGTGGAAAGGTTCTCCTTATACCGTGGGTCGAGCAGTGTGTACACCCAGTAATCCGTAGTGGCCAGAATGCATGTAACGCGAGGGTCACGAGAAAGGCATCCTAACATGAAGTCCGCCATGTGTGCCAGGGTACCTGTACGCAACACATGGCTGTCCTCACTAGGAAGATCACTTTCAGGATCCTCCTCCTCCTCAGGCCATACACGCTGAAAGGATGACAGGCAAGCAGCATGGGTACCCTCAGCAGTGGGCCAAGCTGTCTCTTCCCCCTCCTCCTCATGCTCCTCCCCCTCCTCCTCCTCCGCCTCAACGCGCTGAGATATAGACAGGAGGGTGCTCTGACTATCCAGTGACATACTGTCTTCCCCCGCCTCCGTTTACAAGCGCAAAGCGTCTGCCTTTATGCTTTGCAGGGAACTTCTCAAGAGGCATAGCAGAGGAATGGTGACGCTAATGATTTTAGCATCGCCGCTCACCATCTGGGTAGACTCCTCAAAGTTTCCAAGGACCTGGCAGATGTCTGCCAACCAGGCCCAATCTTCTGTAAAGAATTGAGGAGGCTGACTCCCACTGCGCCGCCCATGTTGGAGTTGGTATTCCACTATAGCTCTACGCTGCTCATAGAGCCTGGCCAACATGTGGAGCATAGAGTTCCACCGAGTGGGCACGTCGCACAGCAGTCGGTGCACTGGCAGATTAAACCGATGTTGCAGGGTGCGCAGGGTGGCAGCGTCCGTCTTGGACTTGCAGAAATGTGCGCAGAGCCGGCGCACCTTTCCGAGCAGGTCTGACAAGCGTGGGTAGCTTTTCAGAAACCGCTGAACCACCAAATTAAAGATGTGGGCCAGGCATGGCACGTGCGTGAGGCTGCCGAGCTGCAGAGCCTCCACCAGGTTACGGCCGTTGTCACATACGACCATGCCCGGTTGGAGGCTCAGCGGCGAAAGCCAGCGGTCGGTCTGCTCTGTCAGACCCTACAGCAGTTCGTGGGCCATGTGCCTCTGCTCTCCTAAGCTGAGTAGTTTCAGCACGGCCTGCTGACGCTTGCCCACTGCTGTGCTGCCATGCCGCGCGACACCGACTGCTGGCGACGTTCTGCTGCTGACACATCTTGATTGCGAGACAGAGGTTGCGAGGGAGGAGGGAGAGGGTGGTTTAGTGGAGGAAGCATACACTGCCGCAGATACCAGCACCGAGCTGGGGCCCGCAATTCTGGGGGTGGGTAGGACGTGAGCGGTCCCAGGCTCTGACTCGGTCCCAGCCTCCACTAAATTCACCCAATGTGCCGTCAGGGAGATATAGTGGCCCTGCCCGCCTGTGCTTGTCCACGTGTCCGTTGTTAAGTGGACCTTGGCAGTAACCGCGTTGGTGAGGGTGCGTACAATGTTGCGGGAGATGTGGCCGTGCAGGGCTGGGACGGCACATCGGGAAAAGTAGTGGCGACTGGGAACCGAGTAGTGCGGGGCCGCCGCCGTCATCATGTTTTTGAAAGCCTCCATTTCCACAAGCCTATACGGCAGCATCTCCAGGCTGATCAATTTGGCTATGTGCACGTTTAACGCTTGAGCGTACGGGTGCGTGGCGGCGTACTTGCGCTTGCGCTCAAACAGTTGCGCTAGCGACGGCTGGACGCTGCGCTGAGAGACATTGCTGGATGGGGCCGAGGACAGCGGAGGTGAGCGTGTGTGTGCAGGCCGGGAGACGGTCGTGCCTGTGTCCTGAGAGGGGGGTTGGATATCAGTGGCAGGTTGGGGCACAGGGGGAGAGGCAGTGGTGCAAACCGGAGGCGGTGAACGGCCTTCGTCCCACCTTGTGGGGTGCTTGGCCATCATATGCCTGCGCATGCTGGTGGTGGTGAGGCTGGTGGTGGTGGCTCCCCGGCTGATCTTGGCACGACAAACCTTGCACACCACAGTTCGTCGGTCATCTGCACTCTCAGTGAAAAACTGCCACACCTTTGAGCACCTCGGCCTCTGCAGGGTGGCATGGCACGAGGGGGCGCTTTGGGAAACAGTTGGTGGATTATTCGGTCTGGCCCTGCCTCTACCCCTGGCCACCCCACTGCCTCTTCCAACCTGTCCTGCGGCTGCAATTGTCTCCCCCTCTGAAGACTGGTCTCAGTTGGCTTATCACACCAGGTGGGGTCAGTCACCTCATCGTCCAGCGGCTCTTCCTCCGAATCCTCTGTGCGCTCCTCCCTGGGACTTACTGCCCTTACTACTACTTCACTGATAGACAACTGTGTCTCATCGTCATCGTCCTCCTCACCCACTGAAAGCTCTTGAGACAGTTGCCGGAAGTCCCCAGCCTCATCCCCCGGACCCCGGGAACTTTCCAAAGGTTGGGCATCGGTCACGACAAACTCCTCCGGTGGGAGAGGAAGCATTGCTGCCCAATCTGGGCAGGGGCCCGAGAACAGTTCCTGGGAGTCTGCCTGCTCCTCAGAATGTGTAATTTTCATGGAGTGAGGAGTCTGGGAGGAAGGAGGAGCAGCAGCCAGAGGATTCAGAGTTGCAGCTGTGGACGGCGTAGAAGACTGTGTGGTCGATAGATTGCTGGATGCACTTTCTGCCATCCACGACAGGACCTGCTCACACTGCTCATTTTCTAATAAAGGTCTACCGCGTGGACCCATTAATTGTGAGATGAATCTGGGGACCCCGCGTCCACGTCCTCGTCCTCTAGGCCTACCCCTACCCCTCAGCATGGTGTACTATGAGTAGAGCAGAAACAGAACGCTCTAATTAAATGTGCCGCTTATTGGCCTGTGGTTGGAGGCTGACTTCGCACAGCAGAGCCAGGAAACAATTATGCGCAAGCCTGTAGTGAGACCTAGGTACGTATGACTGAGCTGCTGTAATGCACAGTGCAGAACCAGTGAAGTGGATAAAGCCCAGTGGTAGGCCTTAAGTATTTTGCCTCAATTTTTTTAAATGGTGAGGTGAAAAACCAGAGACACCGCATGCAGCGGATATAATCTGTACTGTTTCCCTGTGGCGGGATGGCGGCGGTCATGTAACAGGTGCAGCAGAGCCAGGAAACAATTATGCGCAAGCCTGCTGTAACGCTTAGCTGGGTATTAATTAGCAACTGCTACCCCCAGCAGACACCGCATGCAGCGTATATTATGTATACTGTTTCCATCTGGCGGGATGACGGCGGTCATGTAACGGGCACAGCAGAGCCAGGAAACAGGGCCAGGGTGGTATAGGGCTGGAACATCACAGGAGGAAGTTGTAATGCCTTCCATGTCTTTCTATTGGCCAGAAAAGCGCGCTAATGTCTCAGAGATGAAAGTGAAAGTAACTCGAACATCGCGTGGTGCTTGCCTCGAGTAACGAGCATCTCGAACACCCTAATACTCGAACGAGCATCAAGCTCGGACGAGTGCGCTCGCTCATCTCTAAAATGTACGGATGATTATGATAAATCTTATGATTGTGTTGTAAATAGAGATGAGCGAGCATGCTCGTCCGAGCTTGATACTCGTTCGAGTATTAGGGTGTTCGAGATGCTCGTTACTCGAGACGAGCACCACGCGGTGCTCGACTCCATTACATTTCCTTCCCTGAGAAATTAGCGTGCTTTTCTGGCCAATAGAAGCACAGGGAAGGCATTACAACTTCCTCCTGTTGAGAGGGATACATATATATCCTTGTAGGTAGAAAAGAAAACACTGGAATATATACATTTACATAGATATAGTTATATGCCTTTCTTTTTATGTATACTAACTTTATTCTTATTTGTACTAACTCTATAAAAAACTTAATACATCGCCTTACATCAGATATGCCAAGATGCTTTGCAAGGCAAACAGAGGAAGAATGTCCAAAGGAACCAGACGAAGGATGAAGGTTAAAGTGGAGAGATACGAAGAATGCATGCTTGGCCGTTTTCTTAGAATTGAGTGGGTGATTCTTTGCACTGGAGTTAATTGAATACGTGATTTTCTGTACATAAGCCAGAGGCGCCGTAGCAAGATATCAAGATGTTCAACTATGTACATAATTTTCACTGTCTCAGGCCGGAAATCCGGACTTCCCATATATGGTTATGAGCCCATCACCCCTTGCTGGTGATGGGACAAAGGGTATAAGATCTCATGTAATCTGTAATAAAGCACGACGGCGACAGCGAGAGCCATGTCCCGTGTGAGAAACTATACCAGACCTCCGTGTGGTGTCTATTCTTACGGCCGGCAACGGGGCAAGTGGGGTGGGCCTGATTGGTGCTGTACTTAGAATATTTTACCCTGACAAATGGCGCAACCAACTGGGGCGGTAAAACCAGGAGCTTACAGCGCAATTCACCCGGATCCACGCCACGGGGAAGCCGTCCTGCTGCAAACCGAGCCTGATCAACTCACAGAACTCCAGGTAAGGCCAGCATATATTTATGTTGTGTTTTACGCTGAGAGTCTTGCAGCAGGACTGACTATCTGTGGTTTGTGACCGGACGGGTTGGGTTAAGAGTTCTACACGGTAACTCGTGTGGGCTCCGGGTTTGCCGTCATTTACCACTGACCGTGATATGCGCACCAATAGGTCACCCGGAAACTAGTCTGTAGTCTATTTGTACTTTGAAGTTTTAACGTTTTAATAATAGATTGTTGTATCTGCAGAAGTTTTTTTTTCACTTTCTTTTCATTTAGTCTCACAAGAGAAGGGACCCTCGGTTTAGTTTAGTTAGTTGTTAATGGTTTAGCAGAGAGGGATGCATTTTGTGAGATAGGCTTCATAAGAGAAGGGACTCTCGGTTGTTTTGCCTTATATATGGGGCTAACGATTTGATTTCAGAGAGATGCATTTTATGGGGCTGGTTCCATAAGGAGAAGGGACCCTCGGTTGTTTTGCCGGTATATAAGGGGCTGACAATTTGAAAATTAAGAGGGATGCATTCTATGGAGCGTGTTATTATTATTGTTGTTGTTGTTCTAATATGCGTAAGATCTTATTAAAGAAGATAGAGCCCCTCAAGGGCTGCCGCCGTGCGGATGAATTTGTAAAATGTAAAGAAAACTTATGAAAATGTGTGACACCGACCCGCACGGTAGATTACAAAAAATGGTGTCTGGGAGGGAGGTCTTTAGGACCAAGAGGCGCCTTGAAAGACCAAGGTTTGCTAGGAGGAGAGAGAGAGACAGTCAGAGAAAGTTGTATGTACACATTATTTTTTTAAGAAAGTATCCGTAAGTGAAATGTTGAAAAGTACAGTAAGTGATCAAGAGGGCGTCAGGAGAGTGTCTATTGAAGGTTATATTGGCAGTTAGGTAGGGGAGAGAAATAAGGGGAACAAGCAAAGTCGAGAAGAAAGTTACAATGCATGTGATTTGTTGGTAGAGAGAAAGAAGAAAATGTGTATAATACAAGATAGATAATAGATATGGATATATGTGTGTGTATATATATGTATATACTGTATGTGCAAATAGTTAACTGAGCTTGCTTTTAGAAGAGACGGTTTTGTTGACATGTAGCTGCGAGTCTGTGTAAGCTTTTCAAGGTCAAGAAGATAACGAAGCGAGAGAAAATGAAATACTGACCCTGGAAAATATCTCTGCTTGCTTGGAGTGAATTGAAAGGAATTTGATTGGTTGTGCTGTCTTGGTGGGCAGGAAGTGTGGCAGTTTCTGAGGTATATTCTTACTTATACAGGGGTTGAAAATGAATGTTGCAAGGTCCCAGGATATGTGTTAATTATGAGTTCAAATGCAGGCAATAGTTAAGCTGAAACAACTTATGCAGTCTGTGTTTCATATTCGTAGAGAGATAACAGTTTGTTTTGAAAAGGTGGGGGCTTTCAGACTTCACTTTTTGTTCAGGGTCAAATACAGAGAAGTACAGAGAAAGAGAGACAAGGGGGGCTGAAAAATACCCACAGATTCTAAAATACTTTAGCGTTTAATACAGCATATAATAGCTTAAGTAGATAAAAAAGATAGAATGTCTCAGTCACTCGGCAAACTTTTTTCACATAATTTGTCAAAGATAGCGCTCATTCACAATCTCATCTCAATAGAATCATGTACTTTATAGCACTCGCCTCAATGTTTTTCAACTGATGTATGTATGTTTGTCAAACTTTTTTGTCTGTGCATCTGTATGTACTGGTACACCTTCAATAGGGGGTGACGGGGCAGACTTGAGCGCATGGATGGATGAGAGTTAGTGACCCGTGTTCGGGCTGTGTGGAATGTGTGATGCAGGTAATGACTGGGGATAAAAGTCCTCCCCATGCATGGGACTTTGCTTGGTTGAGATGTGGACGTGTAGACTGTTAAGCTGAAATGAGTTCTGAAAAGAGACGCACGGAGCCAATACCGAAGGGGTGGAGCTAGATGATGTAATAGTACGTAATGTTTCATCCCTCTTGTCCAAGGGAGGGGGTGAGGATTTTGAGCAGCTAGTAAAAGTTTTTTTGTTTTTTTTTTCTCCTGTCTCAGATTTTATAAGACATTGCAGGCAGGAACAGACTAATAATGAATTCACTTAAAGGGATCTCACATTTCCAATATTAGTAGATGTTTGTAGGTTATTCTTCCCCGATGTAACTCATGTTTCTGTTATAGGTGCTAACATCTTACAGGCCTTATCTGCTTCCATCAAATCTTTTTACAATGTTGTACTACCTTAAACCCGGCTACTATTCTTCCAATTGCGTACCCGGGTTCAAAGGGGGGGAGGAGAAGGCATAGGTGATCTAGGTATTGCAAGTCAGCCATTTTTAAATTTTTTGCAAGCCATTTTTAAATTTTTAAATTTTTTGCAACAAGATTCTGATCTTTTTCAAATAGAATACCAGCCTGATTGTCTAGCAGTGATGCAACAAGAAAATTTAAGTTTTAAAAGAGTTACTGAAAGCCCTTGTTAATAATGCATATTTTGAGTTGTTTTTTTATAGATGGTACCAGGGTGATTGACAACTCCACACTGGATATACAGTGGTTACACAACAAGATGTCCTAAAAGCAGAATGCCTCCGCATGTCGCAGTACAAGAAGCGGAACTAAAAGCCCTCGCTGAGGCGTGTAGAGTGGAGGAAGGTAAGACGGCAACCATTTACACTGACTCCCGGTATGCATTTGGCATAGCTCATGATTAAGGCCCAACATGGAAGGCCAGACAGTTTTTTACCTCAGCAG
This sequence comes from Eleutherodactylus coqui, assembly GCF_035609145.1. Taxonomy (NCBI): domain Eukaryota; kingdom Metazoa; phylum Chordata; class Amphibia; order Anura; family Eleutherodactylidae; genus Eleutherodactylus; species Eleutherodactylus coqui. Next base: position 48,901,153 of record NC_089842.1, on the reverse strand, counting down.
AACAGCCAATTAAGAATGATGCAGCGGTCTCATGGAGGCCCTACTTCTACCTGACAAGGTGGAAAGCTCACACCAATTCCTACACCAAAGAAGCAAGAGGCAACGCCATCACAGACCACACAGCAAAGGCAGTGGCCCTCAAGCCGTGGAAGAAAAGAAGAAAAGAAGAATTTGACAAAACTTTGGACTTTGATAAAGATTTGGACTTTGATAAAAACTTGGACTTTGATAAAAACTTGGACTTTGATAAAAACTTGGACTTTGACTAAAACTTGGACTTTGACTAAAAATTTGGACTTTGATATGCTAAAGACTTTACAGTTACAAGCCAGCAAGGAAGAAAAGGAAAAATGGACTAAAAAGGGACGGCGTATGGTGAACAGTCAACAGCACTTGCCTACCATAGTCCCTGTGCCCAATGATGGCCCAGCTGACGCACGGAAAGACGCACCTCTCAAAGCAGTAATGATGTCGACGCTTGAACGAGGACGGGTGGCTCCTGGGTTTTCTGTAGCTGCTGCATCATTTGTCCAATTTTGCATGATCTTTGCCGTAAGCAACAGGGCAGAAGTAAATTTGCCACATAACACTTGCCTAGACCACTCTACCCATTTCAGGGATTGCAAATTGGCTACACTCAGCTCCTACTTGTTGGGAAGCATGAATATGTGCTTGTTGTTGTTGATGTCTTTTCAGGTTGGAGACCTACTCTGTTACCAAAGTAAATAAGCAGGTAACCGCACAGAAGCTCATGAATGAGGTAATCCGCAGATACGGGGTACCGGAAGTGATTGAGTCAAACAAAGGTACACACTTCACAGGTGAAATAATGCAACATATCATGTCTGTTTTGGGTATATTTCAGGTTTTTCACACACCCTACCATCTGCGGAGTAGTGGGAAAGTAGATACAAAAGGCAATGGAGGAAATGGGCAAATCTTGAATTGAGTGTCTTCTATTAGTTTTTCTTTTTCTCCAGGAGGGTACATGCCTCAGTAGCAGAGTTTGGGGAATGATTCTCTTGTTAATGTTGTCATAGGCCTCTCTAAGGAATTGTTAGTAATGCATTCTGTAGTCTCTGCTTTTCTCCCAGGTCCTACAGATGAGTGTCACAATCTGAAACCAGGTGACAGGGTCTATGTGAAAAAGTTTGAGAGAGAAACCCAGTATAAAGGTCCTTACCAGATGTTGCTCACCACCCCAACTGCAGTCAAGCTCGAAGGAAAGCCCACTTGGATCCGCACTTCGCACTGAAAAAACTCATGATCCTGCATATCCTTTACATGCTATAATGTGGTACAATTCCTCTAACACACACCTTTGACTACTGTACACTAGCCCCCTGTTTCAGAACAAATTAATACAATCAAATGTGCAATATGAAGACTACACTGAGGGTGAGAATCCAACACGGCATCCTGCTAAGAGAGACGTTGACGCTCTAGGTGGTAACTTTGATCCACATGTATACATAGATGTAATAGGAGTGCCAAGGGAGGTGCCAGATGAATTTAATTCTAGAGATCAGGTTAAAGCAGGTTTTGAGTCCTTATTTGTTATTGTCACTGTTAATAATAATGTAGATTGGATGAATTATATCTATTCCAATCAGCAGAGGTTTGTAAACTACACCAGAGATGCTTTACAAGGGTTAGCTGACCAGTTAGGGCCCACTGCATCCATGGCCCTAGAGTGGCCCTGGATATGATTTTACCAGAAAGAGGTGGGGTATGTAATTTCCTGTATGTGTATTATCCCTTTGATCAAAACGAGTATGAGTAAGGGACTGGATAATGTGACACCAAAATTTCCCTTGTTTGAAAAAGATGAAGAGCCAGTTCCGATAATGCCAACCAGATACGTTACCAGAAAAATGGAGAAATGGACTAGTACTGTGCCGCCCCGGTCTCATAAGATGGACTGTCAGTGGACTTCCCATTTGCCTAGGGAAAGTGCAGAAGACCTTAGGTTCCGGCGAGGGCACACCCTTTGGGGTGTTAACTCGTACAGATAGAGGGTATGGATGCCCGGAAATAAGCCCAGGGAATCCATGGCCTCCTTCTGAGGTGAGGTAGGGATCCCTCCCCTTTAGGAGTAGGGACTTACGGGCAGTGGAGAAACCCTGACGTAAGGGAGAGACGACCGAGGAAGAGTGCAAGGCCTGGTACTTGATCTCCATATTAAGTTTTTAGGGGGGTTTGAGAGGGATACATATATATCCTTGTAGGTAGAAAAGAAAACACTGGAATATATACATTTACATAGATATAGTTATATGCCTTTCTTTTTATGTATACTAACTTTATTCTTATTTGTACTAACTCTATAAAAAACTTAATACATCGCCTTACATCAGATATGCCAAGATGCTTTGCTAGGCAAACAGAGGAAGAATGTCCAAAGGAACCAGACGAAGGATGAAGGTTAAAGTGGAGAGATACGAAGAATGCATGCTTGGCCGTTTTCTTAGAATTGAGTGGGTGATTCTTTGCACTGGAGTTAATTGAATACGTGATTTTCTGTACATAAGCCAGAGGCGCCGTAGCAAGATATTAAGATGTTCAACTATGTACATAATTTTCACTGTCTCAGGCCGGAAATCCGGACTTCCCATATATGGTTATGAGCCCATCACCCCTTGCTGGTGATGGGACAAAGGGTATAAGATCTCATGTAATCTGTAATAAAGCACGACGGCGACAGCGAGAGCCATGTCCCGTGTGAGAAACTATACCAGACCTCCGTGTGGTGTCTATTCTTACGGCCGGCAACGGGGCAAGTGGGGTGGGCCTGATTGGTGCTGTACTTAGAATATTTTACCCTGACACTGTGACGTTCCAGCCCTATCCCACCCTCCTGCAGTGAGTGGCTGGGGAGATCAGATGACACCCGAGTATTAAAATCTGCCCCGCCCACGGCTTGGCACAGATGCATGGTGACAGAGATCAGGGAAAGTGCTGTCTTGCTGTAGCTGCTATAGGGAGAGTGTTAGGTGTTATATTCGTCTTCAAGAACCCCAACGGTCCTTTTTAGGGCCACATCTGACCGTGCGCAGTACTGTTGAGGCTGCTTTTAGCAGTGTTGCACATTTTTTTTTGTATATCGGGCGTGCAGACCATAGCGTCCTCAGTCTGCAGTCATTTTACTCAGTATAGGGGCAGTACTGGTGAGGCAGGGCAGTGGTACAGGGAAAGAGGTATACTGGCTATATAGGCAGTGGGCTTTTTCAAAAAAGTTGGGGAAAAATACTATATTTGGGCTGCCTGTGACTGTCTTCAGTTTACTGCGTGTCTGCTGGGGGTAGTAGTTGCTAATTAATACCCAGCTAAGCGTTACAGCAGGCTTGCGCATAATTGTTTCCTGGCTCTGCTGTGCCCGTTACATGACCGCCGTCATCCCGCTAGAGGGAAACAGTATACATAATATACGCTGCATACGGTGTCTGCTGGGGGTAGTAGTTGCTAATTAATACCCAGCTAAGCGTTACAGCAGGCTTGCGCATAATTGTTTCCTGGGTCTGCTGTGCGTTCCGTTACATCACCGCCGTCATCCCGCCAGAGGGAAACAGTATACATAGTATACGCTGCCTACAGTATCTGTCTGCTGTACCAGCTCTGCATTTAAAAAAATAGAAGCAAAATACTTAGGGCCTACTAGAGGCCTTTGGCCACTTGACTGCTTCTGCGCTGTGAATTCCACTAGCTGAGTCATACGCACCTACATCACAGTGTAGGCGTGCGCAAAATTGTTTGCTGGCTCTGCTGTGCGTTCCGTTACATCACCGCCGTCATCCCGCCAGAGGGAAACAGTATACATAATATACGCTGCCTACAGTATCTGTCTGCTGTACCAGGTCTGCATTTAAAAAAATAGAAGCAAAATACTTAGGGCCTACTAGTGGCCTTTGGCCACTTGACTGCTTCTGCGCTGTGAATTCCACTAGTTGAGTCATATGCACCTACGTCACAGTGCAGGCGTGCGCAAAATTGTTTGCTGGCTCTGCTGTGCGTTCCGTTACATCACCGCTGACATAGCGCCAGAGGGAAACAGTATACATAATATACGCTGCCTACAGTATCTGTCTGCTGTACCAGCTCTGCATTTAAAAATATAGAAGCATAATACTTAGGGCCTACTAGTGGCCTTTGGCCACTTGACTGCTTCTGCGCTGTGAATTCCACTAGTTGATTCATATGCACCTACGTCACAGTGCAGGTGTGCGCAAAATTGTTTGCTGGCTCTGCTGTCTCCGTTACATCACCGCCGTCATCCCGCCAGAGGGAAACAGTATACATAATATACGCTGCCTACAGTATCTGTCTGCTGTACCAGCTCTGCATTTAAAAAAATAGAACCAAAATACTTAGGGCCTACTAGTGGCCTTTGGCCACTTGACCGCTTCTGCACTGTGAATTCCACTAGCTGAGTCATACTCACCTACGTCACAGTGCAGGCGTGCGCAAAATTGTTTGCTGGCTCTGCTGTGCGTTCCGTAAGTGAAGTCAGCCTCCAACCACAGGCCAATAAGCGGCACCTTTAATTACAGCGTTCTGTTTCTGCTCTACTCGTAATACACCATGCTGAGGGGTAGGAGTAGGCCTAGAGGATGTGGACGCGGGCGAGGACGCGGAAGCCCAAGTCAGGGTGTGGGCACAGGCCGAGCTCCTGATCCAGGTGTATCGCAGCCGACCGCTGCGGGATTAGGAGAGAGGCAAATTTCAGGGGTCCCCAGATTCATCTCACAATTAATGGGTCCACGCGGTAGACCTTTATTAGAAAATGAGCAGTGTGAGCAGGTCCTGTCGTGGATGGCAGAAAGCACATCCAGCAATCTATTGACCACACAGACTTCTACGCCCTCCACTGCTGCAACTCTGAATCCTCTGGCTGCTGCTCCTCCTTCCTCCCAGCCTCCTCACTCCATTACAATGACACATTCTGAGGAGCATGCAGACTCCCAGGAACTGTTCTCGGGCCCCTGCCCAGAATGGGCAGCAATGGTTCCTCTCCCACCGCAGGAGTTTGCCGTGACCGATGCCCAACCTTTGGAAAGTTCCTGGGGTCCGGGGTATGAGGCTGGGGACTTCCGGCAACTGTCTCAAGAGCTTTCAGTGGGTGAGGAGGACGATGACGATAAGACACAGTTGTCTATCACTCAGGTAGTAGTAATTGGAGTAAGTCCGAGGGAGGAGCGCACAGAGGATTCGGAGGAAGAGCAGCTGGACGATTAGGTGACTGACCCCACCTGGTTTGCTATGCCTACTGAGGACAGGTCTTCAGAGGGGGAGGCAAGTGCAGCAGCAGGGCAGGTTGGAAGAGGCAGTGCGGTGGCCAGGGGTAGAGGCAGGGCCAGACTGAATAATCCCCCAACTGTTTCCCAAAGCGCCCCCTCGCGCCATGCCACCCTGCAGAGGCGGAGGTGCTCAAAGGTGTGGCAGTTTTACACTGAGAGTGCAGATGACCAACGAACTGTGGTGTGCAAGGTTTGTCGCGCCAAGATCAGCCGGGGAGCCACCACCACCAGCCTCACCACCAGCATGCGCAGGCATATGATGGCCAAGCACCCCACAAGGTGGGACGAAGGCCGTTCACCGCCTCCGGTTTGCACCACTGCCTCTACTCCTGTGTCCCAACCTGCCACTGAGACCCAACCCCCCTCTCAGGACACAGGCACTACCGTCTCCCGGCCTGCACCCACACCCTCACCTCCGCTGTCCTCGGCCCCATCCAGCAATGTCTCTCAGCGCAGCGTCCAGCCGTTGCTAGCGCAACTGGTTGAGCGCAAGCACAAGTACGCCGCCACGCAACCGCCCGCTCAAGCGTTAAACGTGCACATAGCCAAATTGATCAGCCTGGAGATGCTGCCGTATAGGCTTGTGGAAACGGAGGCTTTCAAAAACATGATGGCGGCGGCGGCCCCGCGCTACTCGGTTCCCAGTCGCCACTACTTTTCCCGATGTGCCGTCCCAGCCCTGCACGACCACGTCTCCCGCAACATTGTACGCGCCCTCACCAACGCGGTTACTGCCAAGGTCCACTTAACAACGGACACATGGACAAGCACAGGCGGGCATGGCCTCTATATCTCCCTGACGGCACATTGGGTGAATTTAGTGGAGGCTGGGACTGAGTCAGAGACTGGGAACGCTCACGTCCTACCCACCCCCAGAATTGCGGGCCCCAGCTCGGTGCTGGTATCTGCGGCGGTGTATGCTTCCTCCACTAAACCACCCTCATCCTCATCCTCCTACGCAACCTCTGTCTCGCAATTAAGATGTGTCAGCAGCAGCACGTCGCCACCAGTCGGTGTCACGCGGGGTGGCAGCAAAGCGGTGGGCAAGCGCCAACAGGCCGTGCTGAAACTACTCAGCTTAGTAGAGAAGAGGCACACGGCCCACAAACTGCTGCAGGGTCTGACAGAGCAGACTGACCGCTGGCTTGCGCCGCTGAGCCTCCAACCGGGCATGGTCGTGTGTGACAACGGCCGTAACCTGGTGGAGGCTCTGCAGCTTGGCAGCCTCACGCACGTGCCATGCCTGGCCCACGTCTTTAATTTGGTGGTTCAGCGCTTTCTGAAAAGCTACCCACGCTTGTCAGACCTGCTCGGAAAGGTGCGCCGTCTCTGCACACATTTCCGCAAGTCCCACACAGACGCTGCCACCCTGCGCACCCTGCAACATCGGTTTAATCTGCCAGTGCACCGACTGCTGTGAGACGTGCCCACACGGTGGAACTCTACGCTCCACATGTTGGCCAGGCTCTATGAGCAGCATAGAGCTATAGTGGAATACCAACTCCAACATGGGCGGCGTAGTGGGAGTCAGCCTCCTCAATTCTTTACAGAAGAGTGGGCCTGGTTGGCAGACATCTGCCAGGTCCTTGGAAACTTTGAGGAGTCTACCCAGATGGTGAGCGGCGATGCTGCAATCATTAGCGTCACCATTCCTCTGCTATGCCTCGTGAGAAGTTCCCTGCAAAGCATAAAGGCAGACGCTTTGCGCTCGGAAACGGAGGCGGGGGAAGACAGTATGTCACTGGATAGTCAGAGCACCCTCCTGTCTATATCTCAGCGCATTGAGGAGGAGGAGGAGGAGGAGGAGGTGGAGGAGCATGAGGAGGAGGGGGAAGAGACAGCTTGACACACTGCTGAGGGTACCCATGCTGCTTGCCTATCATCCTTTCAGCGTGTATGGCCTGAGGAGGAGGATCCTGAAAGTGATCTTCCTAGTGAGGACAGCCATGTGTTGCGTACAGGTACCCTGGCACACATGGCTGACTTCATGTTAGGATGCCTTTCTCGTGACCCTCGCGTTACACGCATTCTGGCCACTACGGATTCCTGGGTGTACACACTGCTCGACCCACGGTATAAGGAGAACCTTTCCACTCTCATACCCGAAGAGGAAAGGGGTTCGAGAGTGATGCTATACCACAGGACCCTGGCAGACAAGCTGATGGTAAAATTCCCATTCGACAGCGGTAGTGGCAGAAGGTGCAGTTCCGAGGGCCAGGTAGCAGGGGAGGCACGGAGATCATGCAGCATGTACAGCACAGGCAGGGGAACACTCTCTAAGGCCTTTGACAGCTTTCTGGCTCCCCAGCAAGACTGTGTCACCGCTCCCCAGTCAAGGCTGAGTCGGCGGGAGCACTGTATAAGGATGGTGAGGGAGTACGTAGCCGATTGCACGACTGTCCTCCGTGACGCCTCTGCCCCCTACAACTACTGGGTGTCGAAGCTGGACATGTGGCCTGAACTCGCACTCTATGCCCTGGAGGTGCTTGCTTGTCCTGCGGCTAGCGTCTTGTCAGAGAGGGTGTTTAGTGCGGCTGGGGGAATCATCACGGATAAGCGTACCCGCCTGTCAACCAACAGTGCCGACAGGCTTACACTCATAAAGATGAACAAAGCCTGGATTTCCCCAGACTTCTCTTCTCCACCAGCGGACAGCAGCAGTACCTAAACAATACGTAGGCTGCACCCGCGGATGGAAGTATCGTTCTCTATCACCATAAAAAACGGGGACCTTTTAGCTTCATCAATCTGTGTATTATATTCATCCTCCTCCTCCGGCTCCTCCTCCTGAAACCTCACGTAATCACGCCGAACGGGCAATTTTTCTTAGGCCCACAAGGCTCAGTCATATAATTTTTGTAAACAATTTTTTATATGTTTCAATGCTCATTAAAGCGTTGAAACTTGCACCTGAACCAATTTTTATTTTAACTGGGCTGCCTCCAGGCCTAGTTACAAATTAAGCCACATTAACCAAAGCAATTAATGGGTTTCACCTGCCCTCTTGGTTGGGCATGGGCAATTTTTCTGAGGTACATTAGTACTGTTGGTACACCAATTTTTTGGGGCCCTCGCCTACAGTGTAATCCAATTCATTTTTTGCCCACCTGCATTAAAGCTGACGTTACATCAGCTGTGCTGGGCACTGCAATGGGATATATTTATGTACCGCCGGTGGCTTCCTGGCCCCAACCCATGCTGTCGGTCCACACGGAGTTGTAACTGCATGTGTCCACTTCTAAAGAACCCCAGTCTGACTGGGGCATACAGTGTGGGCCGAAGCCCACCTGCATTAATCATGACATTACCTCAGCTGTGCTGGGCACTGCAATGGGATATATTTATGTACCGCCGGTGGGTTCCAGGGAGCCACCCATGCTGTGGGTCCACAGGGACTTCACAATAGGGAGTTGTACCTGCCTGTGTCTATGAATTTAAAACCCCGGTCAGGTTGGGGTATGCAGTGTGGGCCGAAGCCCACCTGCATTTAATCTGACGTTAGCTCTGCTGTCCATGGCACTGCAATGGGATACATTTATGTACAGCCGGTGGGTTCCAGGGAACCCCCCATGCTGTGGGTGCACACGGAATTCCCATTGCGGAGTTGTACCTGCCTGTGACTATTTATAAAAAACCGCGGTCTGACTGGGGCATGCAGACACCTTGACAGAATGAATAGAGTGTGGCACATAGGTTCCCCATTGCTATGCCCATGTGTGCAGCTCCAGATGGAGGTGGCACAGGATTGGATTTGTCATTGCTTCTTTACAGCATTGTGGGCTATCGCCCCGCCCCTTTTAAAGAGGGTCGCTGCCTAGCCGTGCCAACCCTCTGCAGTGTGTGCCTGCGGTTCCTCCTCATGGCAGACGCACTTATAAATAGACATGAGGGTGGTGTGGCATGAGGGCAGCTGAAGGTTGCGCAGGGACAATTTGGTGTGCGCAGGGACACTGGGTCATGCAGGGGGGGGGGTGGGGTGGGGGGTTGGGCAGCATATAACCCAGGAGAAGTGGCAGCGGAGTGTCATGCAGGCAGTGATTGTGCTTTGTTGGAGGTAGTGTGGTGCTTAGCTAAGGTATGCATTGCTAATGAGGGCTTTTCAGAAGTAAAAATTGTTGGGGGGGGGGGCACTCTTGCCGCTATTGTGGCTTAATAATGGGACCTGGGAACTTGAGATGCAGCCCAACATGTAGCCCCTCGCCTGCCGTATCCGTTTCTGTGTCGTTCCCATCACTTTCTTGAATTGCCCAGATTTTCACAAATGAAAACCTTAGCGAGCATCGGCGATATACAAAAATGCTCGAGTCGCCCATTGACTTCAATGGGGTTTGTTATTCGAAACGAACCCTCGAGCATCGCGTAAATTTCGTCCCGAGTAACGAGCACCCGAGCATTTTGGTGCTCGCTCATCTCTAATATTGATGTTACAAAAAGTTACTCTGTAGATTATGACAGGGCTGTGGGTCTCACCTTTGTGGTCTTTACACCACTAGCTAATCCCATTATCTATGGACTAAGAAATCAGGAAATCAAAAAATTCATATATAAACATTTACTGATGAAACAATTTTTATGTTTATTTCAGTGTTTGTGTTAGAATTGAGGTAAAAATACAAGAATACGGGAATGTATATGTTTTTTTTTTAATTATTCTGCAACCGCTGCTGCAATTTGACTTGGTTCCAATGTCATATCGCATTCAGAGTTGTGTAACTCACTGCAGCTCTATGGATGAAACCATATTTGCAGATCTAAAATCATCGGCTAGCCCATGTCCATCAATATCAACTTAGACATAAAAAAACACAAATGATAAATTTTATTTACACACACCACTTAGAAAATCCTGGCTGTGCCCAAGGGAATCTAATTGGTTGCTCTGGATCTCCAATCCTCTTCACATCCTAGGAAATCTAGGAGAGACACTGGAAAGGTATACCTCCACTCACCCAATAGTAGTGGGGTAAGGGATTGCCAAGAATTGTAAAAGAAAAAAGACCTCCGCGCTTCTTACGTTCAGAGATGGGGATCACCCAGTCCAAGTATTTATAAATTTATTGATGCATGCAACGCAGTCAATAGCAGGGAGCTGTCACACGCACAGATCCGGGGCTTGAATCCCCAGGGCGAGCATGTTTTTACGGTCCTGAGGATTAAAGCCCAGAAAACAAGAATGTAAAAACACATATAGGCTGCCACTAAGGGGTTAAGGTATAGTAAAATAACTATAAATTTTAATCGCAAAATATCCCATTTTCACAACAACAAGAATAATAATTCTAAATGGGAAATGAGAGTTATGTGCCTGTAGAGAATAAATTCCCAGATCATTTGGATCTATTAAAATGGTGCAGAAAACAGCTGTATTAATCTATGAGAGACGTTCATCACATACGGGATGGTGTTCTTTTTATGTTTCATAGCATTATGGAGCAAGTTCAGAGAACAGTTACCAGGATGGTGAGCGGTCTGGAAATCATGTCCTGTGAGGAACGGTTAAAGGATTTGGGAATGTGTAGCTTGCAAAAAAGTAGGCTGAGAGGAGACTTAATAGCGGTCTACAAATATCTGAAGGGCTGTCACAGTGCAGAGGGATCAGCCCTATTTTCATTTCCTATCTCTGAATGAGCACAAAGATCTTTTTCTTTTACAATTCTTGGCATCTATTGTATAATGGCGATCACGTGATCAGGACTGCATGTTGCGCCCCCCCGTAAAATTTTCGGGCCCTCAGCTACTTCTGGTAGCCAGGAGCAGGGAAATTTTTAATTACCCCGGCAATCCTCTGCTTTTACGCATGTATCCACTATTTTGCCGACAGGCGCATTGTTGCAGAAGCCGGGGTAAGGTCTGCGGATAAATTCAGGGGTCTTAGGAATGTAATTTCATCTCCCCTCATGTGACCAGGGACCGCAGTTTCTGGTGACATATCCCGGCTCTCGGCTACTTGTGCTAGCTGGGAGTAGGGAGATTTTAAATCTCCCGGGCTCCTCTGGCTTCTGCACATGTGCCCGACATTTTACGTTGTGGAGGACGGAGATAAGTACTTTCAGCTCCCCTCTTGGATCCGATCCATGAGCGGAGCTGAAACTTTAACTTTATTTAACTTTTATGCAATTGCCATCATCCATTGTATAACGGCGATCACGTCACTGGGGGTCGCTCACCACGGCTCCCCCATGACAGCTCCAGGCTCTTGGCTACCTCTGGCAGGCAATAGCAAGGGCCTGTCACACGCACAGAAACGGGGCTTGAATCCCCAGGGCGAGCGTGTTTTTATGGTCCTGGGGATTAAAGCCCAGAAATCAAGAATGTAAAAACACCTATGGGTGGTGACTAGAGATGAGCGAGCACCAAAATGCTCGGGTGCTCGTTACTCGGGACGAAATTATCGCGATGCTCGAGGGTTCGTTTCGAGTAACGAACCCCATTGAAGTCAATGGGCGACTCAAGCATTTTTGTATATCGCCGATGCTCGCTAAGGTTTCCATTTGTGAAAATCGGGGCAATTCAAGAAAGTTACGGGAACGACACAGCACAGCAACGGATAGGGCAGGCGAGGGGTTACATGTTGGGCTGCATCTCAAGTTCCCAGGTCCCACTATTAAGCCACAATAGCGGCAAGAGTGGCCCCCCCCAACAACTTTTACTTCTGAAAAGCCCTCATTAGCAATGCATACATTAGCTAAGCACCACACTACCTCCAACAAAGCACAATCACTGCCTGCATGACACTCCGCTGCCACTTCTCCTGGGTTACATGCTGCCCAACCCCCCCTCCCCGCACGACCCAGTGTCCACAGTGCACACCAAACTGTCCCTGCGCAGCCTTCAGCTGCCCTCATGCCACGCCACACTCATGTCTATTTATAAGTGCGTCTGCCATGAGGAGGAACCGCAGGCACACACTGCAGAGGGTTGGCACGGCTAGGCAGCGACCCTCTTTAAAAGGGGCGGGGCGATAGCCCACAATGCTGTACAGAAGCAATGAGAAATATAATCCTGTGCCACCGCCATCAGGAGCTGCACACGTGGGCATAGCAATGGGGAACCTATGTGCCACACACTATTCATTCTGTCAAGGTGTCTGCATGCCCCAGTCAGACCGCGGTTTTTTATAAATAGTCACAGGCAGGTACAACTCCGCAATGGGAATTCCGTGTGGACCCACGGCATGGGTGGCTCCCTGGAACCCACCGGCGGTACATAAATATATCCCATTGCAGTGCCCAACACAGCTGATGTAACGTCAGCTTTAATGCAGGTGGGCAAAAAATTAATTGGATTACACTGTAGGCGAGGGCCCTAAAAAATTGGTGTACCAACAGTACTAATGTACCTCAGAAAAATTGCCCATGCCCAACCAAGAGGGCAGGTGAAACCCATTAATTGTTTTGGTTAATGTGGCTTAATTTGTAACTAGGCCTGGAGGCAGCCCAGTTAAAATAAAAATTGGTTCAGGTGAAAGTTTCAACGCTTTAATGAGCATTGAAACGTATAAAAATTGTTTACAAAAATTATATGACTGAGCCTTGTGGGCCTAAGAAAAATTGGCCGTTCGGCGTGATTACGTGAGGTTTCAGGAGGAGGAGCAGGAGGAGGAGGATGAATATAATACACAGATTGATGAAGCTAAAAGGTCCCCGTTTTTTATGGTGATAGAGAACGATGCTTCCATCCGCGGGTGCAGCCTACGTATTGTTTAGGTATCGCTGCTGTCCGCTGGTGGAGAAGAGAAGTCTGGTGAAATCCAGGCTTTGTTCATCTTGATGAGTGTAAGCCTGTCGGCACTGTCGGTTGACAGGCGGGAACGCTTATCTGTGATGATTCCCCCAGCCGCACTAAACACCCTCTCTGACAAGACGCTAGCCGCAGGACAAGCAAGCACCTCCAGGGCATACAGCGCGAGTTCAGGCCACGTGTCCAGCTTCGACACCCAGTAGTTGTAGGGGGCAGAGGCGTCACGGAGGACGGTCGTGCGATCGGCTACGTACTCCCTCACCATCCTTATACAGTGCTCCCGCCGACTCAGCCTTGCCTGGGGAGCGGTGACACAGTCTTGCTGGGGAGCCAGAAAGCTGTCAAAGGCCTTAGAGAGTGTTCCCCTGCCTGTGCTGTACATGCTGCCTGATCTCTGCGCCTCCCCTGCTACCTGGCCCTCGGAACTGCACCTTCGGCCACTAGCGCTGTCGGATGGGAATTTTACCATCAGTTTGTCCGCCAGGGTCCTGTGGTATAGCATCACTCTCGAACCCCTTTCCTCTTCGGGTATGAGAGTGGAAAGGTTCTCCTTTTACCGTGGGTTGAGCAGTGTGTACACCCAGTAATCCGTAGTGGCCAGAATGCGTGTAACGCGAGGGTCACGAGAAAGGCATCCTAACAGGAAGTCAGCCATGTGTGCCAGGGTACCTGTACGCAACATATGGCTGTCCTCACTAGGAAGATCACTTTCAGGATCCTCCTCCTCCTCCTCAGGCCATACACGCTGAAAGGATGATAGGCAAGCAGCATGGGTACCCTCAGCAGTGGGCCAAGCTGTCTCTTCCCCCTCCTCCTCCTCCTCCTCCTCATGCTCCTCCTCCTCCTCCTCAACGCGCTAAGATATAGACAGGAGGGTGCTCTGACTATCCAGCGACATACTGTCTTCCCCCGCCTCTGTTTCCGAGCGCAAAGCGTCTGCCTTTATGCTTTGCAGGGAACTTCTCAAGTGGCATAGCAGAGGAATGGTGACGCTAATGATTGCAGCATCCCCGCTCACCATCTAGGTAGACTCCTCAAAGTTTCCAAGGACCTGGCAGATGTCTGCCAACCAGGCCCACTCTTCTGTAAAGAATTGAGGAGGCTGACTCCCACTACGCCGCCCATGTTGGAGTTGGTATTCCACTATAGCTCTACGCTGCTCATAGAGCCTGGCCAACATGTGGAGTGTAGAGTTCCACCGTGTGGGCAGGTCGCACAGCAGTCGGTGCACTGGCAGATTAAACCGATGTTGCAGGGTGCGCAGGGTGGCAGCGGCCGTCTTGGACTTGCGGAAATGTGCGCAGAGCTGGCGCACCTTTCCGAGCAGGTCTGACAAGCGTGGGTAGCTTTTCATAAAGCGCTGAACCACCAAATTAAAGACGTGGGCCAGGCATGGCACGTGCGTGAGGCTGCCGAGCTGCAGAGCCGCCACCAGGTTACGGCCGTTGTCACACACGACCATGCCCGGTTGGAAGCTCAGCGGCGCAAGCCAGCGGTCGGTCTGCTCTGTCAGACTCTGCAGCAGTTCGTGGGCCGTGTGCCTCTTATCTCCTAAGCTGAGTAGTTTCAGCACGGCCTGCTGACGCTTGCCCACCGCTGTGCTGCCACGCCGCGCGACACCGACTGCTGGCGACGTGCTGCTGCTGACACATCTTGATTGCGAGACAGAGGTTGCGTAGGAGGAGGAGGAGGAGGGTGGTTTAGTGGAGGAAGCATACACCGCCGCAGATACCACCACCGAGCTGGGGCCCGCAATTCTGGAATTCTGGGGGTGGGTAGGACGTGAGCGGTCCCAGGCTCTGACTCTGTCCCAGCCTCCACTAAATTCACCCAATGTGCCGTCAGGGAGATATAGTGGCCCTGCCCGCCTGTGCTTGTCCACGTGTCTGTTGTTAAGTGGACCTTGGCAGTAACCGCGTTGGTGAGGGCGCGTACAATGTTGCGGGAGACGTGGTCGTGCAGGGCTGGGACGGCACATCGGGAAAAGTAGTGGCGACTGGGAACTGAGTAGCGCATGGCCGCCGCCGCCATCATACCTTTGAAAGCCTCCGTTTCCACAACCCTATACGGCAGCATCTCCAGGCTGATAAATTTGGCTATGTGCACGTTTAACGCTTGAGCGTGCGTGTGCGTGGCGGCGTACTTGCGCTTGCGCTCCAACACTTGCGCTAGCGACGGCTGGACGGTGCGCTGAGAGACATTGGTGGATGGGGCCGAGCACAGCAGAGGTGAGGGTGTGGGTGCAGGCCAGGAGACGGTAGTGCCTGTGTCCTGAGAGGGGGGTTGGATCTCAGTGGCAGGTTGGGGCACAGGGGGAGAGGCAGCGGTGCAAACCGGAGGCGGTGAACGGCCTTCGTCCCACCTTGTGGGGTGCTTGGCCATCATATGTCTGCGTATGCTGGTGGTGGTGGCTCCCCAGCTGATCTTGGCGCGACACAGGTTGCACACCACTGGTCGTCGGTCGTTTGAAAAACTGCCAGACCTTTGAGCACCTCGGCCTCTGCAGGGGGGCATTGCGCGAGGGGGCGCTTTGGGAAACAGTTGGTGGATTATTCGGTCTGGCCCTGCCTCTACCCCTGGCCACCGCACTGCCTCTTCCAACCTGCCCTGCTGCTGCACTTGCCTCCCCCTCTGAAGACCTGTCCTCAGTAGGCGTAGCAAACCAGGTGGGGTCAGTCACCTCATCATCCTGCTGCTCTTCCTCCGAATCCTCTGTGCGCTTCTCCCTCGGACTTACTCCAATTACTACTACCTGAGTGATAGACAACTGTGTCTCATCGTCATCGTCCTCCTCACCCACTGAAAGCTCTTGAGACAGTTGCCGGAAGTCCCCAGCCTCATCCCCCGGACCCCGGGAACTTTCCAAAGGTTGGGCATCGGTCACGACAAACTCCTCCAGTGGGAGAGGATTCGGAACCCTTGCTGCCCATTCTGGGCAGGGGCCCGAGAACAGTTCCTGGGAGTCTGCCTGCTCCTCAGAATGTGTCATTGTAATGGAGTGAGGAGGCTGGGAGGAAGGAGGAGCAGCAGCCAGAGGATTCAGAGTTGCAGCAGTGGACGGCGCAGAACTCTGGGTGTTCGATAGATTGCTGGATGCACTTTCTGCCATCCACGACAGGACCTGCTCACACTGCTCATTTTCTAATAAAGGTCTACCGCGTGGACCCATTAATTGTGAGATGAATGTGGGGACGCTAGAAACGTGCCTCTCTCCTAATCCCGCAGCAGTCGGCTGCGATACACCTGGATCAGGAGCTCGGCCTGTGCCCACACCCTGACTTGGGCCTCCGCGTCCTCGCCCGTGTCCACGTCCTCTAGGCCTACCCCTACCCCTCAGCATGGTGTATTACCAGTAGTGCAGAAACAGAACGCTGTAATTAAATGTGCCGCTTATTGGCCTGTGGTTGGAGGCTGACTTCGCTTACGGAACGCCAGGAAATAATTTTGCGCAAGCCTGCTGTAACACTTAGCTGGCTGCGTATGAATTAGGAGGACAACTACACCCAGCACAGACCCAGTACACTGAGGACAGTCACAGGCAGCCCAAATAGATTTTTTTTCCCAAATGTTTTTGGAAAGGCCCACTGCCTATATTCAATAAATATATGTCTTCTGTCCCTGCCTCACCGCTACTGGCCCTGGAGTATGTAAAATAACTGCAGACTGTGGCACTGTGGACATGAATATAGCGGTGATGTAACAGCCAACACAGAGCCAGGAAATAATTTTGCGCAAGCCTGCTGTAACACTTAGCTGGCTGCGTATGAATTAGGAGGACAACTACACCCAGCACAGACCCAGTACACTGAGGACAGTCACAGGCAGCCCAAATAGACTTTTTTCCCCCAAATGTTTTTGGAAAGGCCCACTGCCTATATTCAATAAATATATGTCTTCTGTCCCTGCCTCACCGCTACTGGCCCTGGAGTATGTAAAATAACTGCAGACTGTGGCACTGTGGACATGAATATAGCGGTGATGTAACAGCCAACACAGAGCCAGGAAATAATTTTGCGCAAGCCTGCTGTAACACTTAACTGGCTGCGTATGAATTAGGAGGACAACTACACCCAGCACAGACCCAGTACACTGAGGACAGTCACAGGCAGCCCAAATAGATTTTTTTTCCCAAATGTTTTTGGAAAGGCCCACTGCCTATATTCAATAAATATATGTCTTCTGTCCCTGCCTCACCACCACTACTGGCCCTGGAGTATGTATAATTACTGCAGGGCGCAATGCTCTGTACGGCCGATATACAAAAAAAAAAATGTGCAACACTGCAAAAAGCAGCCTCCACACTACTGCACACGGTTAGATGTGGCCCTAAGAAGGACCGTTGGGGTTCTTGAAGCCTAAAATACTCCTAACACTCTCCCTATAGCAGCTCAGTCACCAACAGCACTTTCCCTCCTCTATGTCAGAATACATCTGTGCCGAGCCGCGGGAGGGGCCGATTTTTATACTCGGGTGACACCTGATCTTGCCAGCCACTCACTGCAGGGGGGTGGTATAGGGCTTGAACGTCGCAGGGGGAAGTTGTAATGCCTTCCCTGTCTTTCTATTGGCCAAAAAAGCGTGCTAACGTCTCAGAGATGAAAGTGAAAGTAACTCGAACATCGCGTGGTACTCGTCTCGAGTAACGAGCATCTCGAACACGCTATTACTCGAACGAGTATCAAGCTCGGACGAGTACGTTCGCTCATCTCTAGTGGTGACTAAGAAGTTAAGATATAGTAAAATAACAGTAAATTTTAATAGCTAAATATCCCATGTTTACATATTAACAACAAGAATAATAATTCTAAATGGGTAATTAGAGTTATGTACCTGTAGGGAATAAATTCCCAGATCATTTGGATCTATTTAAATGGCGCAGAAAACAGCTGTATTAATCTATGAGAGACGTTCATCACATACGGGATGGTGTTCCTTTTTATGTTTCATAGCATTATAGAACAAGTTCAGAGAACGGTTACCAGGATGGTGAGCGATCTGCAAATCATGTCCTATGAGGAACGGTTAAAGGATTTGGGAATGTGTAGCTTGCAAAAAAGAAGGCTGACAGAAGACTTAATAGCGGTCTACAAATATTTGAAGGTCTGTCACACTGCAGAGGGATCAGCCCTATTCTCATTTGCACAAGGAAAGACTAGAAGCAATGAGATGAAACTGAAAGGGAGAAGACACAGATTAGATATTATTTAAAAAATCCTGACAGTGAGGGTGATCAATGAGTGGAACAGGTTACCACAGGAGGTGGTGAGTTCTCCTTCAATGGAAGTGTTCAAATAGAGGCTGGACAGATATCTGTCTGGGATGATTTAGTGAATCCTGCATTGAGCAGGGGGTTCGACCAGATGACCCTGGAGGTCCCTTCCAACTATACAAGTCTATGGTTTTACTGTGATTGTTCCCAGCAAGAAAAACCAAGTAATCTTGTAGATATGGTACCTTTTAATGGCTAACAAAATACATGATGTTATAGCGAGCTTTCAAATCTCCTTCTTCAGGAATAATGAAAAAGATCCGAAGAGGCATATATATAGATACACACATACTTATAACAAGGCACAGACAGGATGAGTAGGGAAATAAATAATTATTTAAATAGTCCACTAATAAGCATGTGACAGTTGTATGGTCTCAGAATTAGTGTTAGGGAGTCACCAGGCCAGAGTGTTATCTGTGTTATAGATTTCTCATACTTCCCATTTAAGCATGAATCCTTCTGAATAATTTAACCCTCTGTTGGAAGTGTCAAAAGTTGTTATAAATTTGCACTCCCAAATTCTTCTATGGCTTTGTGATTTGAAATTGCTTTTCAGTATAATAACTTTCACGTGTTCTATGTTGTGTCCGTGACTAGAAAAGTGTTTGGCCACAGGTAATTCTGTCTTCCTCTGTTTAATTGTGTGGCGGTGAGATCTCATCCTCGCTTTCAGTTTTTGAACCTGTTTCTCCAATATAAAGGCCTCCAACAGGACATTTACTACACATGATCAGATACACAACATCAGACGTGGAACATGTGAATGTCCCAGGGATCCTATAGTCCTGCTGTGTTTTGGGATTTGTATCCTGTCCGTGGTCAGTACATGTGAGCAGGTCTTGCAGCTCCTTATATTACAGGGATAAGTTTCTTTTTTCTTGCGTGTCATTGGGCAATGCACTCCTGATTATAAGATTCCTCAAATTTTAAGGTTGCCTGTAACACAGAAGCGGAGGGTCTGGGCATATGGTGACTCTGTTGATTTGGTCATCAACTGAGGTGGGATAGTAGCCCTTATTTAAAAATGTCCTTTTAAGATGGTATAGATTCATAGAATGGTAGAGTTGAAAAGAACCTCCAGGGTCATCGGGTCCAACCCACTGCTCAGTGCAGGATTCATAAAATCATCCCAAACAGATATTTTTCCAGCCTTTGTTTGAACACTTCCATTGCAGGAGAACTCACCACCTCCTGTGGTAACCTGTTTCACTCATTCATTACCCTCACTGTCACAAAGTTTCTTCTAATTTCTAATCTGTGTCTCCTCCCTTTCAGTTCCATTCCATTGCTTCTAGTCTTTCCTTGTACAAATGAGAATAGGGCTGATCCCTCTGCACTGTGACAACCCTTCAGATATTTGTAGACACCTATTAAGTCTTCTCTCAGCCTTCTTTTTTGCAAGCTTAACATTCCCAGATCCTTTAACCCTTCCTCATAGGACATGATTTGTAGACCGCTCACCATCGTGGTAACTCTTCTCTGAACTTGCTCCAGTTTGTCTATGTCTTTTTTAAAGTGGGGTGCGCAGAAATGGACACAGTATTCCAGATAAGGTCTGACTAAGGAAGAGTAGAGGGAGATAATTACCTCACGTGATCTAGACTTTATGCTTCTCTTAATACATCCCAGAATTGTGTTTGCCTTTTTGGCTGCTGCATCACATTGTTGACTCATGTTCAGTCTATGATCTATTAGTATACCCAAATCTTTTTCACATGTGCTGCTGCTTAACTCAATTCTTGACTGCCCCCAGACACAGAAAACAAGGGTATTTGGTATATTGAGCTTGTTGCCCGAGCAGCATGCACAAGACCTTTAAATCCCCACATGCTTGCCAACCGTGGTCCTCATATTTAAGCTTGAAGACCAGCTTTTTAGCTTAACTAATTTCCATGTATTTTGGTGTGCTGAAAACGAAAAAAATGAGAAAAAATCCTAGATGTCAAGATTTACCACAAAATGCAAAATTCTCTTCAAATTTAGCAAATTTTTCTCAACTTTTGGTATTTTTTTTATATTAGGGTTTTAAAGTAAAATTTAAAGTCAAAATTACTATTAATTAATTCACATCAGTCCATTTAAGATATACAATGCCAAAAAAAACATAACTTTCAAAGAAAAGAACTTCCAAAGTGAGCTAATAGAAACCAGCATCAACATGTTCCAAGCTGACCGCGCAGGCTCTGACATGCATGGGCTTCATTCAATTTTTTTTCTTGGTTCTGGCCTGTGGTGCTATTGTATCTTGATGCCACCGGACGTATGGGTGGAGACAAGATACACGGTGCTTGACAGGGCGGTGTTCCCCCAGGAGCTGATTGGCTGCTATGAGCAAGGTCCCTGGAGCAGCCGTCCCCCTTCCTTCTCCCTGTGGTGAACTGCTAGGCGGCCCCTGCGCTGACATTCTGATACTGCAGCCTCTTTAGGAATATCCCTGCTGTGAGGCTGTGCCCTCCCATCTCCCCTTGCGGTGCCCTTGCACTGTGACTTACAAAGCCGCAGAGAATCTCCGCTGGCCATCTGCTCCCTCCGCAGACATGTCTATGCCACTGTGCCACCTCTCAGCACTGGCCCAGATGCCAGCTCTCTGCTGCTGTGGCCGCTGACAGCTCGCTCACCCGCTCAGTGTCTGCCGCCGCTGCCAGTGACACCGGCTCTCTGCTGCTGTGGCTGCTGACAAACGGAAAGAGAGGGAATAACTGGCACAATCTCTTCATGTTAGCTCGTCATTCTTAAATCATGTTTCCCCAAGTTAGCGTTATGGCTCCGCTGAAGTGTATTATTTCGTCTGACAGTTTCTGTTTCATTTGTGGTGAATATACGATGTTGAAGCAACAGCTGAATATTACAGGACCTCCGAAATTGATTTAAGGGTAAAAAAAATGCTTTCCATCATGGGATTCTTATGGTATGGCGAGAGCAAAAGAACCATAGTGACGACTGTTACTTTTGTTCATGCGATGTGAATGGGTATAATTACAAATGAAAGCATTTCATTTCATACCCCAATCTTCACTCAGCAATTCATCCCATCCCCCATGGCACAGATATACCAGCACCCAAGCCCCCTGCTACCTTGGAAGAGATACCTAGCTTCTATGAAGGTGGAGTAATACCTGAACCAGATGACAAATCAAGGTCTGACTCTGAAGATGATACAAGACCAAAATTTTTTCCCAGAAGGAGATGAATGATTTGGTAAGAGACTTGAATCTTCCCAAAGATGCCGCTGAGTTACTCGGTTCAAGGCTCAAAAGCAGGAATTTATTATTGCCAGGAGTGTCTTTTTCATGGTTGAGACATCGTGAAAAGAAGTTCGTTCCTTACTTTGCCCAAGAAGACAAGTTTGTTTATTGCATGATGTCGAAGGTTTGATGGGTCAATTCAAAATCCAATATGATTCAACGCAATGGCGTCTTTCCATAGATTCTTCAAAAAGAAGTCTCAAAGCAGTTTTGCTCCACATTGGCCGTTTTTATGCTTCCACCCCTGTAGGTCATTCCGTACCCTTGAAGGAAACCTACGAGAACTTGGTATTGGTTCTTCGTAAACTTAAATATGAAGACCACGGTTGACAAGTGTGTGGGGATTTAAAGGGCTTGTGCATACTGCTCGGGCAACAAGCTGGATATACCAAATACCCTTGTTTTCTGTGTCTATGGGACAGTCGAGACCGACAAAATCACTGGACCAAGAAGAGTTGGCAGCCGAGGGTTCTCACAGTCGGTCAAAAAAATGTCCTCTGAAAACTTTGGTACCTCCGCATAAAGTTCTTATACCACCTGTCCATATAAAATTGGGATTGATGAAGCAATTTGTGAAATTACTTCCAAGAGATGGAGAATGCTTTTAATATGTGGTAACCAAGTTTCCAGGCCTTTCAGAGGCAAAATTGAAGGAAGGTGTGTTCATCGGACCAGACATTAGGAGGCTCATAGCTGATCAAGAGTTAGTCAATTCCATGATGGATTGTCAAAAAGAAAAGTGGATTGCATTAAAAGAGGCTGTAGAGACATTTTTAGGCAATAAGAAAGATCCTGACTACAAAAAGATTGTCGGACGAATGCTGAAATCATTTCAAGCTTTAGGTTCCCTGATGGGTTTAAAAGTACGTTTCCTCCAATCCCACCTTGACTACTTTCCTGAAAATTTGGGAGCTGTGAGTGAAGAACAAGGTGAACGATTCCTCCAGGACATTAAAGAGATGGAAAGAAGATACCAGGGAAAATGGAGCATTACAATGATGGCAGACTACTGTTGGATGCTTCAGAGAGACATTCCAGATGCTTCTCACAAGCGTAAATGTACCAAGAGGAGCCTCACAAGAAATGATTTTAGCATATTTAAATGAGCTCATTTCAGTTCAAAAATGATTTTCATGTAAAATTTGTAATTAAAAATTAATTTTATAAGTATTTTCATTTATTTTGAGGTATTGCCTTATTTAACATAGATAACTGAATTGTCAGGAAACGTGATGTCTAGAGATAGGCGAGCATGCTTGTTTAAGGCTGATGCTCGAGCGAGCATTGGTCTTTTCGAGTATTTGATTACTCGTCTGAGCACCATGCAGGGGGGGGGGGGGTGTTTGATCGCATCAGTCTTAAACGTGCGTGCTCACTAATTTCTACTGACGTTCTATGACAGAACGGAGGTCATTTTTGGATTCAGCGTAGCAAAAAATATAAAGATTACATGGAATAACCAAATCGGCTCTTAAAATTTTTATTTTTTGCAGACCTGTGTAATCAAATAGCTTTTTAGTCACAGATCTCTGTTATTTATGCCTCATAGTGAACAGTGCAAAATTTGAAATGTAAAACAAAATATTGGTGTATTTTCTATTTTTTCCATTCACCCCAGAAAAAATTAATAAAATGTAATCCATAAATTATATGTACCCCAAAATAGTGGCATAAAAAATTACAAGCTATTCCACGGAAAAGTCCTAATAGGGTTACATTGTTGGAAAAAAATGGCTTTATGCATACAATCATGAACAAAAAAAATGCTGCATCCTTAAAAACCAAAAGAGCCACATCCTTAAAAGGGTTGTCCAGTCATAAACTATGCTCAGCATGGGTCATCAATAATAAATTATCACGGGTCCGTTACCTGGAACTCCCACTAATCATCTGTTCACTAGACCAGTGTGGTCATGTACTAAGCTGATTTTTTCAGGCTGCAGACAGCTCCATTGCAGTGGCCAGACTTGGTATTACAGACCATTTATTTGAATGGGAATTTCCCCTGCAATACCAAGTCTGGCCACTGTAGTGGGAACGGAGCTGTCTGCTTCCTGCAGAAAACAGCTGATTGGTAGGGGTATCTGGGCAGTCAAATCCTACCGGTGTACTATGGTTGGCCTATCCTAAGGATAGTCCATCAATACTTTACAACTGGACCATCCTTTTAAGCTTGAGCTGACACTGTGATGTGATGTTTACATTTTTTAAATGTCATGTAGATGTGGAACCACCTTATCACACACTGGTTTGACCTAGGGTACTGCAGTTTTCCCCCTTGACCCCTTCACGCAGGATAGAATATAGTCTCTGCTGCAGGGTTACCAAGTTGTTACGCATTCATATAGTCCTGGTAGTTTGGCTGCTGACACTGCACTGGGCCAAGGCGCGGTACCTGATGGTGGGAACTGGAGCTTGTCCAGAGACGCAACAATGGTTGGGGCTGACATTACTGTAGCAAGGAAACTGAATTAGGGAGCTCATGCTGGCACTTTTAGAGAGGGGACAGGAGCATGCATGAGACCTATGGGCAAAGGACTGGGGGGAAGATGAAGAGGAGGTGTGGTGTGCAATGTGTGACAGACGATGGCAACCAACCATAGTCCCAGGGGCAGGTGAGTGGGGTGAGCAGCAGCGTGCTGTAACAAAAGGGATCTTTTGATTATTCTTTTTGGTGTGCCAACTGATGTACCATATATATCAGTTTGTATCAGTTCGTTCAGACTATATTAAAGACCAATAGCACGCCTTTAGGACAACTGCAGAAATAGACTGCACAGAGTTTACTGTACAGATTGTTTGTAGTCTGTAACCACGGAAACACATAGGACTGAAAATAGGGCTGTATACACAACATGGTAGGAATTTTCTTAATGAAGACTATTTGCAAAGTTGCTTCATTTTTATTATAGATGCATCGGAGGAATAAAAAAGCTAATAAATACTGATCAATTACTGTTCTCTTTATAGGACACTTGAATGTCACTTGCTTGATATCCCCTTTTTTAGGATTGTTTGTCAGATTTACATGGATTTACATGTATCTAGAATTTTATCCCAGACATTCTTATTGCAAATGAAAAAAGATGGAAGGAGTTTCCAATAATAGCAACATTTACGAAATTGTGTTACATGGATTTCCGAATCTTCAGCGCTTCCATGTTCTTCTTTTTGCCATCCTTTTGATCATCTACCTGCTCATCATTTCTGGCAATGTTGTAATACTGCTTG
The DNA here is from genome assembly GCF_035609145.1 of Eleutherodactylus coqui. NCBI lineage: Eukaryota > Metazoa > Chordata > Amphibia > Anura > Eleutherodactylidae > Eleutherodactylus > Eleutherodactylus coqui. The sequence goes on along the minus strand of NC_089842.1, from coordinate 48,876,371 downwards.
TAATCCACAGAGAGACCGCTCTGCACTCCCCCATGTACTTCTTTATTGGAGTTTTATCTTGTTTGGAAATTTTTTATACAGCTGGCACAATTCCAAAAATGTTGGCCAATCTCTTGGATGATGAGAGGAAGATGTCTTTCAATGGATGCCTTGTACAGGCCTATTTTTTACATGCTTTTGGAGCAGCTGAGTGCTATATTCTCACAATTATGGCGTATGATCGATATTTGGCCATCTGTAAACCATTAAGATACTCATCTATTATGACAAGTGGCAAATCTGCCAATTTGGTTGTCATCTGTATCATTGGAGGGATGCTCAGCCCAGTCATTGAAACCATCTTAATTTCTCTTCTTACATTTTGTGGTTCAAACCATATTGAGAATGTATTCTGTGACTTTCCACCATTAATCTCATTAGCATGCACAAATACCAGGTTATATATAATGGTAGAATTCACAGTCAGTTCCTTTATTATCCTCTTGACTTCTGCTTTCATCATTTTTTCTTACATTAGGATATTATTTATTATCTTAAGGATTAAGTCCAAAGATGGACGTCAGAAGGCCTTCTCCACCTGCGGAGCGCACCTCACTGTTGTGATTATGTTTTTTGGCAGCATTGGCTTTATGTATATTCGTGTTACAAAAAGTTACTCTGTAGATTATGACAGAGCTGTGGGTCTCACCTATGTGGTCTTTACCCCACTAGCTAATCCCATTATCTATGGACTAAGAAATCAGGAAATCAAAAGATTCATATATAAACATTTACTGATGAAACAATTTTTTATGTTTTCTTCAAAGCGTCTCCAGTAGAATTGTTGTAAAAATACGGGAATGTATACATGTTTGTTCTGAAATTATTCTGCAACCGCTGCTGAAATTTGACTTGTTTCTAGTGTCATGACTCATATCGCATTCAGAGTTGTGTAACTCACTGCAGCTCTATGGATGATACCATATTCGCAGATCTAAAATCATCGGCTAGCCCATGTCCATCAATAAAATAAATCAGGTAAACTACCCATTACATACACATAGATACAAGGAGAGAAATTCATGTATAAAGTAAATGAATACTGAAGAGGTTATCCAGAGCAACCAATTAGATTCCCTTGGGCACCGCCGGGATTTTCTAAGTGGTGTGTGCAAATAAAATTTATCATGAATAAAAAATGTTTAGCAGAAATTCATAATATTATGTCTGAATGGCGCAGCTGTCCTGCTAGTTCATTCAAAGCTTGCTGAACAGATAGGGCTTCTTTTCTATACATATTTAATTGAGCTAGCCCATTCAGTCTTGTGTTGCCACATAATTTTTGATTACATGATTTCGGTTGCTAAAGAGGATAAAAAGACTGTTCATTGGTGCGCGTAGATACAGGGAGGGCCGCTAATATTTTCAACAACTTGTAATTGTAAGGCAGAATGTTTGGATTTACTATTACTATTACCCTTAAAAGAGCTTTTTTTGCTAAAAGAATAATTATTCTCAAAGTAAATAGGCTTGAATCCCAGTCTGTCACAGTGTCACGGTCAGGTGCAGGTTCGGAGCCTCTTGTTGTGACCAGTATGGGCCAGTGGCGTGTTCAGAGGGAAGCCAGAGGTTGGTACACGGGTGGTATCAGTTGCTATACAAGGAGCAGACAGGTAGCATAGTCAGGGGAAGCCAGAGGTCTTTCTGTTTGCAGTATGGAGGAGCAGGCAGGAGGTGGAGCTTGACTACACACTTGGAAGCACAATAATCACACAAGGATGGGAGGTGCTAGATCAGGTTCTATAGGGTATGCAATCAGGAAAACACGATGGAGCAATCAATAAAGCAGGGACTGCTTCAGTCCAGGAGAAATTGTCCTCTTTTGCGAGGGAGGAAATTGGTGTACCAACAGTACGAATGTACCTCAGAAAAATTGCCCATGCCCAACCAAGAGGGCAGGTGAAACCCATTAATCGCTTTGGTTAATGTGGCTTAATTTGTAACTAGGCCTGGAGGCAGCCCAGTTAAAATAAAAATTGGTTCAGGTGCAAGTTTCAACGCTTTAATGAGCATTGAAACGTATAAAAATTGTTTACAAAAATTATATGACTGAGCCTTGTGGGCCTAAGAAAAATTGCCCGTTCGGCGTGATTACGTGAGGTTTCAGGAGCAGGAGGATGAATAGAATACACAGATTGATGAAGCTAAAAGGTCCCCGTTTTTGATGGTGATAGAGAACGATGCTTCCATCCGCGGGTGCAGCCTACGTATTGTTTAGGTATCGCTGCTGTCCGCTGGTGGAGAAGAGAAGTCTGGGGAAATCCAGGCTTTGTTCATCTTGATGAGTGTAAGCCTGTCGGCACTGTCGGTTGACAGGCGGGTACGCTTATCTGTGATGATTCCCCCAGCCGCACTAAACACCCTCTCTGACAAGACGCTAGCCGCAGGACAAGCAAGCACCTCCATGGCATACAGCGCGAGTTCAGGCCACGTGTCCAGCTTCGACACCCAGTAGTTGTAGGGGGCAGAGGCGTCACGGAGGACGGTCGTGCGATCGGCTACGTACTCCCTCACCATCCTTATACAGTGCTCCCGCCGACTCAGCCTTGACTGGGGAGCGGTGACACAGTCTTGCTGGGGAGCCAGAAAGCTGTCAAAGGCCTTAGAGAGTGTTCCCCTGCCTGTGCTGTACATGCTGCCTGATCTCCGCGCCTCCCCTGCTACCTGGCCCTCGGAACTGCGCCTTCGGCCACTAGCGCTGTCAGATGGGAATTTTACCATCAGCTTGTCCGCCAGGGTCCTGTGGTATAGCATCACTCTCGAACCCCTTTCCTCTTCGGGTATGAGAGTGCAAAGGTTCTCCTTATACCGTGGGTCAAGCAGTGTGTACACCCAGTAATCCGTAGTGGCCAGAATGCGTGTAACGCAAGGGTCACGAGAAAGGCATCCTAACATGAAGTCAGCCATGTGTGCCAGGGTACCTGTACACAACACATGGCTGTCCTCACTAGGAAGATCACTTTCAGGATCCTCCTCCTCCTCCTCAGGCCATACACGCTGAAAGGATGACAGGCAAGCAGCATCGGTACCCTTAGCAGTGGGCCAAGCTGTCTCTTCCCCCTCCTCCTCATGCTCCTCCACATCTTGATTGCGAGACTGAGGTTGCGTAGGAGGAGGAGGGTGGTTTAGTGGAGGAAGCATACACCGCCGCAGATACCACCACCGAGCTGGGGCCCGCAATTCTGGAATTCTGGGGGTGGGTAGGACGTGAGCGGTCCCAGGCTCTGACTCTGTCCCAGCCTCCACTAAATTCACCCAATGTGCCATCAGGGAGATATAGTGGCCCTGCTCGCCTGTGCTTGTCCACGTGTCCGTTGTTAAGTGGACCTTGGCAGTAACCGCGTTGGTGAGGGCGCGTACAATGTTGCGGGAGACGTGGTCGTGCAGGGCTGGGACGGCACATCGGGAAAAGTAGTGGCGACTGGGAACTGAGTAGCGCGGGGCCGCCGCTGCCATCATACCTTTAAAAGCCTCCGTTTCCACAACCCTATACGGCAGCATCTCCAGGCTGATAAATTTGGCTATGTGCATGTTTAACGCTTGAGCATGCGGGTGCGTGGCAGCGTACTTGCGCTTGCGCTCCAACACTTGCGCTAGCGACGGCTGGACGGTGCGCTGAGAGACATTGGTGGATGGGGCCGAGGACAGCGGAGGTGAGGATGTGGGTGCAGGCCAGGAGACGGTAGTGCCTGTGTCCTGAGAGGGGGGTTGGATCTCAGTGGCAGGTTGGGGCACAGGGGGAGAGGCAGCGGTGCAAACCGGAGGCGGTGAACGGCCTTCGTCCCACCTTGTGGGGTGCTTGGCCATCATATGTCTGCGTATGCTGGTGGTGGTGGCTCCCCAGCTGATCTTGGCACGACAAATGTTGCACACCACTGTTCGTCGGTTGTTTGCACTCTCAGTGAAAAACTGCCAGACCTTTGAGCACCTCGGCCTCTGCAGGGTGGCATGGCGCGAGGGGGCGCTTTGGGAAACAGTTGGTGGATTATTCAGTCTGGCCCTGCCTCTACCCCTGGCCACCGCACTGCCTCTTCCAACCTGCCCTGCTGCTGCCCTTGCCTCCCCCTCTGAAGACCTGTCCTCAGTAGGCGTAGCAAACCAGGTGGGGTCAGTCACCTCATCGTTCTGCTGCTCTTCCTCCGAATCCTCTGTGCGCTCCTCCCTCGGACTTACTGCCCTTACTACTACCTCACTGATAGACAACTGTGTCTCATCGTCATCGTCCTCCTCACCCACTGAAAGCTCTTGAGACAGTTGCCGGAAGTCCCCAGCCTCATCCCCCGGACCCCGGGAACTTTCAAAAGGTTGGGCATCGGTCACGACAAACTCCTCCAGTGGGAGAGGATTCGGAACCATTGCTGGCCATTCTGGGCAGGGGCCCGAGAACAGTTCCTGGGAGTCTGCCTGCTCCTCAGAATGTGTCATTGTAATGGAGTGAGGAGGCTGGGAGGAAGGAGGAGCAGCAGCCAGAGGATTCAGAGTTGCAGCAGTGGACGGCGTAGAACTCTGGGTGTTCGATAGATTGCTGGATGCACTTTCTGCCATCCACGACAGGACCTGCTCACACTGCTCATTTTCTAATAAAGGTCTACCGCGTGGACCCATTAATTGTGAGATGAATGTGGGGACGCCAGAAACGTGCCTCTCTCCTAATCCCGCAGCAGTCGGCTGCGATACACCTGGATCAGGAGCTCGGCCTGTGCCCACACCCTGACTTGGGCCTCCGCGTCCTCGCCCGCGTCCACGTCCACGTCCTCTAGGCCTACCCCTACCCCTCAGCATGGTGTATTACCAGTAGTGCAGAAACAGAACGCTGTAATTAAATGTGCCGCTTATTGGCTGTGGTTGGAGGCTGACTTCGCTTACGGAACGCACAGCAGAGCCAGGAAAGAATTTTGCGCAAGCCTGCTGTAACACTTAGCTGGCTGCGTATTAATTAGGACTACTACCCCCAGCAGAGACGCAGTACACTCAGGACGGTCACAGGCAGCCCAAATAGAATGTTTTTTCCCAAATTTTTTTGGAAAAGCCCACTGCCTATATACACAGTATATCTCTTTCACTGTCCCTGGCTCACCACTACTGGCCCTGGACTATGTAAAATTACTGCAGACTGTTTCCCTCTGGACAGGATGACAGCGGTGATGTGATGGGCAACACAGAGCCAGGAAAGAATTTAGCGCAAGCCTGCTGTAACACTTAGCTGGCTGCGTATTAATTAGAACTACTACCCCCAGCAGAGACGCAGTACACTCAGGACGGTCACAGGCAGCCCAAATAGAATGTTTTTTCCCAAATTTTTTTTGGAAAAGCCCACTGCCTATATACACAGTATATCTCTTTCACTGTCCCTGGCTCACCACTACTAGCCCTGGACTATGTAAAATTACTGCAGACTGTTTCCCTCTGGACAGGATGACTGCGGTGATGTGACGGGCAACGCAGAGCCAGGAAAGAATTTAGCGCAAGCCTGCTGTAACACTTAGCTGGCTGCGTATTAATTAGGACTACTACCCCCAGCAGAGACGCAGTACACTCAGGACGGTCACAGGCAGCCCAAATAGAATGTTTTTTCCCAATTTTTTTTGGAAAAGCCCACTGCCTATATACACAGTATATCTCTTTCACTGTCCCTGGCTCACCACTACTGGCCCTGGACTATGTAAAATTACTGCAGACTGTTTCCCTCTGGACAGGATGACAGCGGTGATGTGATGGGCAACACAGAGCCAGGAAAGAATTTAGCGCAAGCCTGCTGTAACACTTAGCTGGCTGCGTATTAATTAGAACTACTACCCCCAGCAGAGACGCAGTACACTCAGGACGGTCACAGGCAGCCCAAATAGAATGTTTTTTCCCAAATTTTTTTTGGAAAAGCCCACTGCCTATATACACAGTATATCTCTTTCACTGTCCCTGGCTCACCACTACTGGCCCTGGACTATGTAAAATTACTGCAGACTGTTTCCCTCTGGACAGGATGACTGCGGTGATGTGACGGGCAACGCAGAGCCAGGAAAGAATTTTGCGCAAGCCTGCTGTAACACTTAGCTGGCTGCGTATTAATTAGGACTACTACCCCCAGCAGAGACGCAGTACACTCAGGACAGTCACAGGCAGCCCAAATAGAATGTTTTTTCTCAAATTTTTTTGGAAAAGCCCGCTGCCTATATACACAGTATATCTCTTTCACTGTCCCTGGCTCACCACTACTGGCCCTGGACTATGTAAAATTACTGCAGACTGTTTCCCGATGGACAGGATGACAGCGGTGATGTGTAACGCACAGCAGAGCCAGGAAAGTATTTTGCGCAAGCCTGCTGTAACACTTAGCTGGCTGCGTATTAATTAGGACTATTACCCCCAGCAGAGACGCAGTACACTCAGGACGGTCACAGGCAGCCCAAATAGAATGTTTTTTCCCAAATTTTTTTGGAAAAGCCCACTGCCTATATACACGGTATATCTCTTTCACTGTCCCTGGCTCACCACTACTGGCCCTGGACTATGTAAAATTACTGCAGACTGTTTCCCGATGGACAGGATGACAGCGGTGATGTGATGGGCAACGCAGAGCCAGGAAAGAATTTTGCGCAAGCCTGCTGTAACACTAAGCGGGCTGCGTATTAATTAGGACTACTACCCCCAGCAGAGATGCAGTACACTCTGGACGGTCACAGGCAGCCCAAATAGAATGTTTTTTCCCAAATTTTTTTGGAAAAGCCCACTGCCTATATACACAGTATATCTCTTTCACTGTACCTGCCTCACCACTACTGGCCCTGGACTATGTAAAATTACTACAGACTGAGGACGCAATGCTCTGCACGGCCGATATACAAAAAAAAAAAAAAATGTGCAACACTGCAAAAAGCAGCCTCAACAGTACTGCACACGGTCAGATGTGGCCCTAAGAAGGACCGTTGGGGTTCTTGAAGCCTAAAATAACTCCTAACACTCTCCCTATAGCAGCTCCACCATCAGCAGCACTTTCCCTGATCTCTGTCAGAATGCATCTGTGGCGAGCCGCGGGAGGGGCCGATTTATATACTCGGGTGACACCTGATCTCGCCAGCCACTCACTGCAGGGGGGTGGTATAGGGCTTGAACGTCGCAGGGGGAAGTTGTAATGCCTTCCCTGTCTTTCTATTGGCCAGAAAAGAGCGCTAAAGTCTCAGAGATGAAAGTGAAAGTAACTCGAACATCGCGTGGTGCTCGCCTCTAGTAACGAGCATCTCGAACACGCTAATACTCGAACGAGTATCAAGCTCGGACGAGTACGTTCGCTCATCTCTAATGAACATGAAATAAAACAAAAATATAACAAATAGTAAACAGTCCTGGTTCTACATGAACTGGAGTAAATGCTGTGAAAGGAATAACTGGAAACATCTGTAATGGGGGGGGTGATAAACTGCAAAGGAGAGAGGTGGGATTTTAACTGTCGTTAGAGGAAAAAGTGGGTTAGAGAAGGCACAAAATATGTTAACCTGACTTTTTGGGTTATTCTGGAGTCCTCTGTAGTCTCCTCTTAGAATTAGAATGGGTAGAGACATTTTTGTGTTCGTGGAGGAGACTTGGAGGGATGTTTTGGTGGTATTTTAGACCATTCTTGCTTTAGAAATGGAGGAGGTTCTTTTGAATAGGGTTTAGTTTCTCCTTCCGGCAGGGTGAGGGACATTTGGAGAACGCCTCTTCCGCTTGTTTGGGAGAGGAAATCATGTGAGAGGTCCTATTCTTGAACATTAGAAGCTTCACAGGAAAGCCCCATTTATAAGGATTTTTTTCCTCTCTCAGGACTCTCAGTGAATCTTGCGAATTCTCTTCTCTGGGCAAGTGTGGTAGGAGAGGTCCGCAAATAGTGAGATTTGCTGGAAGCATACCAGGAGGTTTTTAATTTGCAATGAAGCTTTCAAGATGGCATCTTTAAAATGAAAGAAGTGCAGTCTTGAAAAGAACATCTCTGGATACCGTCGCTGGGAGGTTTTTGATTTTAGGTACCCTATGAGTCCTGTCGATCAGAAGATCATATTGTAAAGCTTTAGGAATTATTGTAACAAAGAGGTGGGTGAGAAATTTCACAAGTTAAGAATCATTTATGGATTCTGGAATATTTCTAAACCGGATGTTGTTCCTCCTTGATCTGTCCTCCAGATCCGCAAGCTTTAATTTGATTTCAGTGATGTCATCTTCTACTTCATTATGAGCATCCACCAAAGTATTGTGAGCCAGAACAAAATCCTTCATTTTCTATTCAAGGTGGGAAGTGCGTTCACCTATGGCTATAACATCATTATGGATGGAGGAGAAAGCTTCTTTAATATCCCTCTGTATGGTTTCTTTGAGATCCTGAAACATGGCTCTCAGAATCTCTGGTGAGATGTGTTCTGGATTTGTATTGGTTTGCTGATGTGATATATCCTCTAGCGTTTGTTTGCATGGAGGAATCTAATTTTTTTTGTCAGGAGGGTCTGAAACGTGAGGTACTTGATTTGGAGTATTTAGTTTGGTATGGATAGAATTCTTCTCTTGATGAGACGAAGCTGTAGATGTAAAGAATGAAGTGAGTTTGGGGGGGGCTAACTTCCCTTTTCTTGCCTCTTGTCATATTGGTGGAGGTTGTGGTGGATAGGATATATGAAGTGTTGGAAAAAGCTGTAGTTGACGGGTCTGAAAAGAACGAACCTCTTGTTTAGATTAAGTGAATGGTGATAACTGAGTATTTGTGCCTTAGGCCATTATAAATGGATCTTCAATGGTGTATTTCAACAGTCATTATTGAAAGGAGATTTTAGAGTAGTACATTTTTATGCAAATTACTAGGTGGCAGCGAGTAGCTGGGTACAGTAGAGAGATTATATAAAATATAGAATGACTGCCACTTGATCAGGACAGGTCAGCGGCTTTTTAGGAAATTAAAATAGCCAAGAAAATATATAAATCCTCTTGGGAGATTTGGCATGTGGTATGGAGACAGATCACTATAGCTTCAGGGGCTGGTTATGACTATGGAGTTTGCTGTGTCCCTTTATGAGAGGCAGGTTACTCTCCTTAATGCCTGCTCTGTGTGACTGCTGTGCTTACTCCAGAGGTTACTCCTGGACTGAAGAAGCCCTTCCATACTTAGGTATTAAATTAACCTCCCCATCATCCAAAATATTTTCCAAAATTATAAGCCTCTCGTAATATCCATCCAGACAAAACTCAATAAGCTTAAGACGTACGGAATCTCCTGGTTGGGTAGAATATTGACCACTAAAATATTAATCCTCCCTAAGATGTTATATTTTTTCCGAGACTTCCACATCTTCCTCCCAATTTCATATCTTAAAAGTATCCAATCCGCTCTTCTGACTTTCATCTGGGGGAAAAAGAAACCTAGGGTTAGAAGAGATATCCTATATATACACAGGAAGAATGGCGGCCATGGATCTCTCTCCATTATACAATACTATAGAGCAACTATATTAGACCAACTTAGATTCTCGTGGCTTAATGACCCTGTGAAGGAATGGGTAGCCATAGAGAATTACAGATTAAACAACCATTCCCTGAGACATCAGTTATTGGCTGAACTATACTTTAACTCTAAGCCCTCCCTTCAGTCAGCCACTCTCCTAGCGGTCATTAATGTATGGAACACAGTGATCTGAAGATTAAAGCTAATTTCCTTCCCTTTACATAAAACAGAAATAACCATATTAGAAATAGCCATTCAGAACCTTTCTCTTTTCAGCTGAAAACAATTAGGCTTAACCCATATTAGCCAACTCTGGGAGAACAGATGCTTTCTAACATTCACAGAGCTATGAGACAGATTTATTATCCCCAAAACAGATTTCTTTAAGCATATGCAAATCACTCATCTTCTGAATCCATTCCTCCCTCTCATGAGAATCAATGTGCCATCTAAACTTGATGCCTGGTTATCATCTCAGCAGGGATTAAAGGATTATTCACTTGTTATGCCATATTAAATCATCCCTCAATAAACCCCTTGGAAAACATTAACAAAAAATGGGAGGAAGACTTGAAAATCCAGATTTCAGAAAATCAGTGGTATGAAGCATATTCCACAGTTGGCTCAGTTTCTAAATGCATTAATCACTTTGAAAATTCCTGCAAAATATTGTACAGTTGGTACCTAACCCCTTGCTCTGTAAACAAAATGGCTCCTTGTTTTTCCAAAAACTGTTGGAGGTGCACCAGATTTCACCTTGCTGCACCTGTGGTGGGACTGTCCATATGGGTCCAGTCTCCGGAGACAGGCCTTCCAGCTTGTCACAAGTTTCACCAATATTCAAATTTTACCTAACCCTACTCTTGCTCTTCTAAACATAGAGACAGATTTACTCCCAAGCACTTTACGCACTCCAATAATGCATGTCCTGATCTACCGTTTCCCCGAAAATAAGACGCCTCTTATATTAATTTTTGCTCCCAAATATGTGCTATGTCTTATTTTCAGGGGGTGTCTTATTTTTCAATGAAGAAGAATTCCCATTTATTGTTTAACAAAAAAATGAACATTTATTACCGTATATACTGCACAGAACCGTAGTTGTCACCACAAACCAATATAGCTAGACAAACTGTGAAAAGAAAACAAAAATTACTCAATGACAGTCATGTCATCATCTTCTGGCACAGAAAATTTGCCTGACTCACATACAGGGCCACAAAAAAAAAGCTGTAAAGTACCTGGCTCCCACACACTGTCTGGAGACTGTAATGCTCACCCCCTAAGGCTGGAAATACACTCTGTGAGAACCCAGCCTTAAGAATCACACATATGGTTGCCTGACTCACACACAGAGCCATAAAAAAAAATAAGGGCTGTAATTTAAGTAACGTACCTGTCTGCAGACAGACGTTCCTCTTGTAAGCAGGGATGGTATTGCAGCTTCCGGCCACCAGGGGGAGCTCATCACAGCAGACCTGTACAGCAGCAACAGAACGACAGTATGGAGTTTTCCAGCCAGCAAGGGGAGCTCAAAACAGCACACTCGTACAGCACAGGAGGAGGTAGGAGACAACGGGGATGGCAGCAGGGGACAGGCCTCTCGACTTGCCTGCACACTTTAGTATGCCTTATTATTGGGGTGTGCCTTATATTTGCGATTTCTGCAAATTTCTTAATGTGTCTTACTTTCGGGGGTGCCTTATTTTCAGGGAAACACGGTAGTATCGCCCAACATTGGAATGGTAGTTCCATCTCCTCCATCGCTGACATAATTAAGTCAGTTATCAATAATTGTTGGTTTGAGGGCATGCATTCCAGTGCTTTTAGTAAGAAAGAGAGGTTCAGGCGTGACTGGGCGGCCTGGCTCCAGAGTTCCTACTGCTGTTTCCCTGAATTGATACTCTGATAGCAATGAGTCCATCCTTGACCTATTGAGATCATTACATAATTATTATTTGTATTCATGATCTGACCAGATCAAGTTATGATAGATTTTATATATCTTCACATTAAAACTGTTGTGAAATTGTACCAATTTAAATAATGCAAATTGAACCTTTAATTTTTCATATGCATACATTGAAATTTTATTTGTCTTCTGTACTAAAATTTGTTGAAAACTCAATAAAAAAACTATTGTTTAAAAAAAAACCAGGGACTGGATAAGAGCTATAACCAAAGGACAAGAACAAGGGATAGCAGGGGAGCTTGTGAGATAGCTCAACAGGTAAAGCTGCCCCTTAGAACACAAGAGCTCCTGGGTTCGAGCCCTGATACACAGAATGCAAAAGACTTGCATCCTCTCTCAAGCACACAGCCATTCTGATTGAGCAATGAGCATATGAGTTTTACCGTCCCTGTTTAGGCTCCACCTGCTGCCGTTTCTTCACTGTCCTCCCAGCCCCACCCATCCATTCTGTCTAGCAACAAGTGACCCTGCGATTACCAGTACTGCAATTAGTCACTCATGATTCTTTTACATGGGCCAAATTCTTCGCCCAATGTAATGAGCGCTGAGTCCTGCTTGTCCCATTTTCTTTTACATGTGCCTAGAATTGGTTGATGTGGATGAACGATCGCTAATATAATCATTCGCTCCTATAGGCTGGCTGTACATCTCCCTGATAACCCAGGCAAACAGAGTAACACTCAAACGCTATAATCAGCCTGTGTAAAAAGACCACCAGTCTCGCAAATCCCCCCACCCTCCTCCCACTCAGCTCCAAAAGATGGCACTTATGATCTTCTGAAGTTAGTTGTTGATATCATCATTATCAGTAACGGTTCTCAGTGAGTGCTGCACTGCTAGGACTTTACCGACTTACCTGTGCAGTAGTATGTCAGTGCAGGGATGGTATAGTATGGGGACAGTGAACTAGCGGTGGTGCATTCACTAAGGGCATTTGCTGCTGATGCCAGCACCTGCAGCGATCTGCTATGGCAAGGGGTGCTGCTAAGGTATTTAGAGATCAAGGGCAGAAAGCCCCAAGATATATGTTGCCCCTTGCCCAATGACATGGATATATAGTTATCATATAACATTGTTGCTGCTATACCGGAAGAAAAAATATTACCGCCATACAATAATTAATTAAAATTATGTACATATTGTTACTGAACAGAAAAAAGTATAAAACCCCAATATTACCACTTTACAAGGCCCAAATAATACCACCACACCATGACCACTACATAGTAACTGAATATTACTTCCATACTGTTGTTGTATAAAAGCCACTGTGCAAAGATTAATATTACCACCATACAATGACCATATAGTGGTAGATACCGGCTCTACACAGGTGCTAAACAGATTGTATCAGTGAATACAGTACTGTTATATCCAGTGATCACAGATGACTCCATTCTGACACAAGTCGTTCACATTTCCCACCCTTTGTATGCAGCACAGATCACCATGATGACTACTTTCAGCCATGACTTGTTTCTGCAAAGTTAGTATCAAATATATCTTTGGCTCATCACCAGGGGCATAGCTAAAGGCTCAGGGGCAAAAGAGACCCGTCATGGCCACTCATGATAGAACAGATAGATAGAATATACAATCTCACTCACACATCTTCCATCTGTAGTAGATTTCAAAAAACAAGATTCAAGATCCTTTCTCGGTGGTACAGGGTGCCCTCCTACTTACATACAATGATACCAAGCAAGTCTCACCTAATACCACTCCTACCAGATCCAGAAGATGGAGAAACACATACAGAGGTCCACTCGGGGGACATCACTGAAGATCTTTGGTATGCAATTTCAACTCCCTTTATGGATTGGATCTGTAATGGGAGGTGGAACTTTTTTTTGCTTTTACATAATCGCCATTATCTACTGTATAATAGACAATCAGTCGGACAGCGCTTCACCAGATGGATCATAGAATAGGCTTCAACTTTAAATATGGGTAGAGGTAAATTACTTGGTGCCAGGTGGGGGCTCTGGATGGATACCCAACCTGTGCCATGCAGTCCAAGGTCGCCTTTATAATAAATGGTGATACCCCAATCCTCTTCACATCCTAGGAAAACTAGGAGAGATGCTGGAAAGCTATACCACCACACACCCAATGGTAGTGGGGTAAGGGATTGACAAGAATTGTAAAAGAAGGCCACAAAGCAATGCTTGAAAGGCTTTGTGGCTGAAACGCCTTGCATGTGTCAATAAATTCCTATATACTAGGACCGGGTAATCCCTATCTCTGAACGCAAGGAGTGCAGAGATCTTTTTTCTTTTACAATTCTTGGCATCTATTGGATAATGGTGTTCACGTGACCAGGACTGCATATTGCGCTCCCCCGTGAAATTTCTGGACTCTCAGCATGGAAATTTTAAATTACCCTGGCAATCCTCTGCTTTAGCGCATGTGTCCGCTATTTTGCGGATTGGTGCATGTGCAGAAGCCGGGGTAAGGTCCATTGATAAATCCAGGGGCCATAGGTACGTAATTTCATCTCCCCTCATGGGACCGGGGACCTTGGTTTCTGGTGACATATCCCTGCTCTTGGCTACTTATGCTAGCTGGGAGTAGGGAGATTTTAAATCTCCCAGGCTCCTCTGCCTTCTGAGCATATATGTTCGACATTTTACACCACACTTTCAGCTCCCCTCTTGGACCTGATCCATGAGAGGAGCCACAACTTTAACTTTATTTAACTTTTTTTACACTTTTATGCGATTGCCATCATCCATTGGATAACGGCGATCATGTCACTGGGGGTCGCTCACCACGGCACCCATGAAAGCTCTAGGCTCTTGGCTACCTCTAGTAGCCAATAGCGGGGAGCTGTCACACGAACAGATCCAGGGCTTTAATCCCCAAGGCGAGCATGTTTTTACGGCCCCGGGGATTAATGCCCAGAAACCAAGAACGTAAAAACACATATGGGCGGTCATTAAGGGGTTAAGGTATAGTAAAATAACAATAGATTTTGATTGCAAAATATCCCATGATTACATATTCACAACAACAAGAATAATAATTCTAAATGGGAAATGAGAGTTATGTACCTGTAGAGAATAAATTCCCAGATCATTTGGATCTATTTAAATGGCTCAGAAAGCAGCTGCATTAATCTATGAGAGACGTTCATCACATATGGGATGGTGTTCTTTTATATGTTTCATAGCATTATGGAGCAAGTTCGGAGAACAGTTACCAGAATGGTGAGCGGTCTGCAAATCATGTCCTATGAAGAACGGTCAAAGGATCTAGGAATGTTCAGCTTGCAAAAAAAAAGGCTGAGAGGAGATTTAATAGCGGTCTACAAATATCTGAAGGGTTGTCACAGTGCAGAGAGATCAGCTGTATTCTCATTTGCACAAGGAAAGACTAGAAGCAATGGGATGAAACTGAAAGGGAGGAGACACAGATTAAATATTAGGCAAAAACTTTCTGACAGTGAGGGTGATCAATGAGTGGAACAGGTTACCACGGGAGGTGGTGAGCTCTCCTTCGATGGAAGTGTTCAAATAGAGGCTGAACAAATATTTGTCTGGGATGATTCAGTGAATCCTGCATTGAGCAGAGGGTTGGACCCGAGGTCCCTTCCAACTATACAATTCTCTGGTTCTACTGTGATTGTTCCCAGCAAGAGAAACCAAGTAAGCTTGTAGATAGGCTAACTTTTAATGGCTAACAAAAATACATGATGTTATAGCAAGCTATAGATACACACATACTTATAACAAGGCACAGACAGGATGAGTGGAGAAATAAATAATGTCTTATAGTCCACTGATAAACATGTGACAGTTTTATGGTCTCAGAATTAGTGTTAGGGGGTCACCAGGCCTCTGTGTTATCTGTGCTATAGATTTCTTATACTTCCTATTTACGCAGGAATCCTCCTGAATAATTAAAACCCTCTATTGAAATTGTCAAAAATTGTTATAAATTTCTACTCCCAAATTCTTCTATGGCTTTGTGATTTGAAATTGCCTTTAAGTATAATAACTTTCACGTGTTCTATGTTGTGTCCGTGAGTAGAAACGTGTTCGGCCACAAGTAATTCTGTCTTTCTCTCTTTAATTGTGTGGCGGTGAGATCTCATCCTGGCTCTCAGTTTTTGTCTTGTTTCTCCAACATAAAGGCCCCTAACAGGACATTCACTGCACCGGATCACAACATCAGACGTGTAACATGTGAATGTCCCCGGGATATTTATAGTCCTGCTGTGTGTTGGGATTTGTATGCTGTCCGCGGTCCGTACATGTGAGCAGGTCTTGCAGCTCCTTACATTACATGGATAAGTTCCTTTTTTTTGCGTATCATTGGGCAATGCACTCCTGATTATAAGGATTCCACAAATTTGGAGGTTGCCTGTAACACAGAAGCGGAGGGTCTGGGAATATGGTTTTCAGACGGTCATCCTTGTGTTGGGTATGATAGAGTTTCTTTGCAGTTTTCCTTAGTACCTCTAGCTGTGGATTATAGGTCACTACTAGAGGTACACAATCGTTTCCTTCCTCCTCTGTGTATTGGTCTAGTTGATTTCTGGGTATTGTGGTGGCTCTGGTGATTTGGTCAGCCATTGAGGTGGGATGGGAGCCCTGATTTAAAAATGTCCTTTTAAAGATGGTATAGATATTCCTCTCTGTTGAGTTGGAGCAGATCCGGTTGTATCTGATGCCTAGCTGTAAATGATCTACTTTTTGATGTGTTTAGGGTGCAAACTGTCTCATCTGAGGCATGTTGGCCGATCAATCAGTTTACGGTATAGGGATGTCAGTATTGAGTTATTTAAAATGTTTATGGTGGTGTCCAAAAAGTTGATTTCAGTATATGTATAGCTTAATGTCATGTGGTGGAATGCACTGAATCTCTCATTGAATTTTATTAGTTCTTGTTCGGTGTTGGTCCAGATGATTATGATGTCATCAATGTAGTGGAAGTAGGCCAATGATTTGGTGGAGCAGGAGGCCAGAAAGTCACCCTCCACTTTTGCCATGAAAAGGTTGTCATATTGTGGTGCCATTTTACTGCCCATGGTGATTCCAGTGAATTGCAGAAATATCTCTTTGCGACAGGAGAAATAATTGTGTTTGAGGATGAATCTCATGAGTTGTAACATGGATTCAGAGTCAACCCCATTTGCCTCAATGTGCGCCTGGCAGGCGGTCAGTCTATCATCGTATGCGATGTTGTAATATAAGGATTCCACATCTATGGTGACCAGGATAGTGCAGTCGGGGAGGGGACCTATAGTTGATAGCTTGTTCAGTAGGTCCGTGGTATGCTACAAATAGCTGGTTGTGTTTCTCATCAGTGATTTGAGGACACCTTCCACCCATCCTGAGATTCCTTCAGTAAGGGTTCCCACACCTGAGATAATTGGCCTCCCTGGGTTGCCAGCTTTGTGTAGTTTTGGAAGCATGTAGAATGTTCCAAGCCTGGGGTTTTCCAGCATGAAGTCCAAAAGTTTTGTGGAGCCGACAGACAGGCTTCTAATGACCCTTCTCAATTTCTTCACATATTTTTGAGTCTGATCTTGATCCATCTGGTGTTCATCACCTGTCTGCTTCTTTTGTGTAGTCTGATACAATTATGAGGACTGTCACACCACCCTTATTCGCAGGCTTAATGGTGATCTCCTTGTTGTCCCTGAGTGCATAGATGGCCCTTCTTTCCTGCATATTGATATTCAATGCTTCCTTTTTCTGCTTGTCCTGTATAGTCAATTGCACCATCTGCCTAAAGGAGTCTATATATTTGTCCAACGTGCGGTTGCGTTTCTACTATCTTGCATAATAGAAGAACTGTAATCTATTATTTATGCCTCGTAGTGAACAGTGCAAAATTTGAAATGTAAAACAAATTATTGGTGGAATTGCTTTTTTTTCCATTCGCCCCACAAAAAATTAATAAAATGTAATCAATAAATTATATGTACCCCAAAATTGTGGCATAAAAAATTAAAAGTTATTCCACGAAAAAGTCCTAGTAGGGTTACATTGATAGAAAAAATAAAAAAGTAATAGCTTTATGTATACAATCATGAACCCAAGGAAAAAAAATGCTGCACTCTTAAATACCAAAAAAGCCACATCTTTAAAGGGGTTGTCCAGTTATAAACTATGCTCAGTAAGGGTCATCAATAATAAATTATCAAGGGTCCGTTACCTGGAACCCCCACTAATCAGCTGTTCACTAGACCAGTGTGGTCATGTACTAAGCTGATTTTTTTCAGGGTGCAGACAGCTCAATTACCACTGCAGTGGCCAGACTTGGTATTACAGACCATTCATTTGAATGGGAATTTCCCCTGCAATGCCAAGTCTGCCACTGTAGTGAGAATGGAGCTGTCTGCTTCCTGCAGAAATAAGCTCAGTAAACTGACCCAGAAAACAACTGATTGGTAGGGGTCTCTGGGCAGTAAAATCCAACTGGTGCACTATGGTTGGCCTATCCTGAGGAAAGTTCATCAAAAGCTTACAACTGGAAAATCCCTTTAAGCTTGAGCTGACACTGTGATGTGTTGTTTACATTTTATAATGTAATAAAAAAAAGGGCAGTAAAGGTGTCATGCAGATGTAGATCCACCTTGCCACACACTGGTTAGACTTTGAACTACCTGGGAAGGCAGCACCTGGGGTACTCCAGTTTTCACCCTTGACCACCTCTAGCAGGATAGAATATAGTCTCTGCTGCAGGGTTACCAAGTTGTTACGCGTTCATATAGTCCTGGTAGTGTGGCTGCTGACACTGCACTGGGCCAAGGTGCAGTACCTGATGGTGTGAACTGGAGCTTGTCCAGAAACGCAACAATGGTTGGGGCTGACATTACTGTAGCAAGGGAACTGAATTAGGAAGCACATGCTGGCCCTTTTAGAGAGGGGACAGGAGCATGCATGAGACCTATGGGCAGAGGACTGGGGGGAAGCTGAAGAGGAGGAGGGGTGTGCAATGTGTGACAGATGATGGCAACCAACCTTAACCCAAGGGGTAGGTGAGTGGGGTGAGCAGCAGCAGCATGCTGTGACAAAAGGAATCTATTGATTCTTATTATTCAATTCTATGGTGTGCCAACTGATTTACCATATATGTCAGTTTGTATCTGTTCACTCAGGCGATGTTAAAGTCCAACAGCACCCCTTTGAGACAACTGCAGAAATAGACTGTACAGTTTACTGTACAGCTTGTTTGTAGTTTGTAACCATGGAAACACATAAGACTGAAAATAGGGCTGTATACAAAAAAGGGTAGATATTTTTTGAAGGAAGACTATTTGCAAAGTTGCTTCATTTTTATTATAGACGCACTGGAGGAATAAAAAGCTATACCACTTATCAATTACTACTATCTTGAATGTCACTTACTTGATATCCATTTTTTTAGGATTATTTATGAGATTTACATGTATCTAGAATTTAGATTTACACGTATCTCAGACATTCTTATTGCAAATGAAAAAAGATGGAAAGAGTTTCCAATAATAGCAGAGTTTACGAAATTGTGTTACATGGATTTTCGAATCTTCAGCGCTTCCATGTTCTTCTTTTTGCCATCCTTTTTATCATCTACCTGCTCATCATTTCTGGGAATGTTGTAATACTGCTTGTAATCCGCAAAGAGACCGCTCTGCACTCCCCAATGTACTTCTTTATTGCAGTTTTATCTGGTTTGGAAATTTTTTATACAGCTTGCACAATACCACAAATGTTAGCCAATGTCTTGGTTGATGAGCAGAAGATGTCTTTCAATAGATGCCTTGTGCAGGCCTATTTTTTACATGGTTTTGGAGCAACAGAGTGCTATATCCTCACAATTATGGCGTATGATCGATACTTGGCCATCTGTAAGCCATTAAGATACTCAGCTATTATGACAAATGGCCAATCTGCGAATTTGGTTGTCATCTGTTTCATTATAGGGATGCTTCGCCCAGCCATTGAAGCTACCATAATTTCTCTCCTAACATTTTGTGGTTCAAACCATATTGAGAATTTATTCTGTGACTTTCCCCCATTATTCTTATTAGCATGCTCAGATACCAAGAAATATATAATGGTAGAATTCACAGTCAGTTCCTTTATTGTTGTCTTGACTACTGCTTTCATCATTTTTTCTTACATCAGGATATTATCCATCATTTTAAGGATTAAGTCCAAAGATGGACGTCAGAAGGCCTTCTCCACCTGCGGAGCGCACCTTATTGTTGTGATTCTGTTTTTTGGCAGCATTGGTTTTATGTATATTCGTGTTACAAAAAGTTACTCTGTAGATTATGACAGGGCTGTGGGTCTCATCTACGTGGTCTGTACACCACTAGCTAACCCATTTATCTACGGACTAAGAAATGAAGAAATCAAAAAAATCATTTATAAACATTTACTGATGAAATAATTTTTTATGTTTGCTTCAAAGCGTCTCCAGTAGAATTGTTGTAAAAATATGGGAATGTATATGTGTTTGTTCTGCAGCTATTATTCAACCGCTGCTGCAACTTTGCAACTTGAGTTGGTGCCAGTGTCATATCGCATTCGGAGTTGTGTAACTCACTGTAGCTGTGTGGATGAGTCCATATTTGCAGCACTAAAATCATCAGCTAGCCCATGTCTATCAATGTCAACTTGAGCCTAAATTCACCCTGGGTGAGTGTGTTATAGGGCAGTGAATTCCCCGAGGATGCGAGGCGTTTTGAAAGCAATAGGTGCAGCATTGCAAGATCACGCAGCAATATAGAGCATGCCGTGATTTGTTTCCCGCATAGCATCGCATCGTGGTGCCATGCAGGAAAACATCACTTATGTGTATGACCTTATTCAAAAGCATAGGGTTTATATTTGTGTGAGATTTGTGTCTTGCAATGCACAAATTTTGGGGAAGTTTGACACCCATGTGAAGCTGGCCTAAGACTAAATTCACATGGGCATGCGTGATATGGGGCTGTGAATCCTATCCCCATAGCACGCTCCCCACCATGGGAATTCTCCACATATGCAAGGCGTTTTCGTGGCAAAACAGCCTCTCATCACTCAGGGGAAGAAGCAATCCTCTGCTGTCATTGCTGCAGCAGAGGAAGGCGTAGTTTCTCTCATTGAAAATGTTAGTGATGTGAATATGATTCCATGTTCTATCTTATGTGTAGCCATTTTGCTCCTAGTAGCCATCTTCCGTGTCATTTATTTTGTACTTTCCTTTTACAAGATTTGCTAAAATGTATTGAAGAATAAGAAGGGACCTCGATGATTAGAACATTCCAAGGCCCTGTTCTCCTTCTCTCTGCAAACAATTATTGTTTATAAATTTAATTAAAGTATCTTTGTGTTCAGAGAAGTTAATCATGTAGAATTCTACTGCCTCTGTGCTGTTTTTTTTTTTAGCAATTTAGATGTTAAATTCCTTATCTTGCATGTTTATGTTTCTTTGACCAATGGTAATAAATCAATTATAATAGATTTAAATTATTGTAATTAGATCATGTGTCTCTATAAAAGCTGCCGGCTGTCAATCAATAAACAGATAACTTTGATCATGCTAAGAGTTCATGCTGTGATAGTTATTCTCCTGAGCTCAGCTTATCCTAACATTGAATTTGGACCCCAATAGCATATCCTATAGCAAATATTGGTTTCCACTAATAAAAACATGCAAGAGCTAGCAGAAAGACAGAACATGTCATGCTTTCTTCCTCGCATAGCATGGCATCACGGTGCTATGCAGGAAAACATCACTCATGTGTATGACCCCAGTCAAAAGAATGGGATTCATATTTTTGCGAGATTTGTGGATCTCTCAATACACAAATCCAAGTGATTTTCTCGCCCGCGTGAAGCAGCCTTTAGGCCGGCTTCACACGAGCGTGACGGGCTCCGCCGCGGAATATTCCGCAGTGAAGCCCGTCACGGCGCCCCCCAAAGACCCCATACTTACCAGCGGAAGATAGCGTGAAGACGCTTCCCCGTCCACCGCCGTCGTGTCATGGCGGTAGGCGGGAAAGCGTTTTCACGCTATCTTCCGCTGTGTTACAGCGGGAGATAGCGTGAACGGACGGCTTCCATTGACTGCAATGGAAGCTGTCAGCGCGTACACCCGCGGCAAATAGAGCCTGCTGCGGGTGAGGACGGGAGATTTCACGGTGCGAAATTCCGCAGTGGAATTTCGCATCGTGAGCATTGAGCTATTAGGTTCAATAGAACCTAATAGCAGGGGGCAACGCAGCGGATTTTTGCCGCGAATTAACGCGGCGTAAATCCGTTCGTGGGAAGGAGGCCTTACTTTGATATAACAAAACACTCATCTGTAGACAACTGTGGTCAATTTTAAATCATGCACAAAACATCTTTTTGATCCAAAAAGGACATTAAAGTAGGCAAACTACCCATTATACACACATGTATATACAAGGAGTGAAACTTATGTATAAAGTAAAGGAAAAATGAAGAGGTTGTCTAGAGCAACCAGTTTGATTTCATTGGGCGTACCCAGGATTTTCCAAGTGGTGTGTGTAAATAAAATTTATCATGAAATTAAATTTTTTTTTTTGCAAGAATTCACAATATTATGTCTAAACGGCGTAGCTTCCTCACTAGTTTATTCAAAAATTGCTGAACAGATAGGGCTTCTTTTCTAGACATATTTCATAGAGTTAGCTCATTCAGTCTTGTGTTGCTAGAAAATCTTCGATTATATTATTTCAGTTGCTGGATAAAAAGACAGTTCATTGGTGCATGTAGATGAAATAAAAATAATGTATAGAATCATTTGAAAAGAAATGGAAGTACAAGACCTGATAAAAACAACTCTTTTACTTCCATTTCTATTCAAATGATTATATACAATACTTTCATTTCATGTATATTCTATATAGTGTATATTCAGCTTGACTGAAGAAGGAGCTTAGTTTGCCCCAAAATGCTGTGCCTCTTTTTCTCCTCTACTCATTATCTCACTGGCCAACTATTTAGGTTGCACAGTTGCGGATTTGGCAGCACCTGGAATTTGTTGCACCTATTCCTCTTCACCACATACGGAAATAATAAACTATATATTGGAACAATTACTCCACCAATCTCTTCACTAGATCTTCATTGGAGTAGCTCCACTTCGTTCCTTTTTCTTCTACACCACCACTATCTCTATCACATTAAAGGGGTTGTCCCGCGAAAGCAAGTGGGGTTCAGCACTTCTGTATGGCCATATTAATGCACTTTGTAATGTACATCGTGCATTAAATATGAGCCATACAGAAGTTATTCACTTACCTGTTCCGTTGCTAGCGTCCCCGTCGCCATGGTGCCGTCTAATTTCAGCGTCTAATCGCCCGATTATACGCGCTTGCGCAGTCCGGTCTTCTCCCTGGTGAATGGGGCCGCTCGTGCCGGAGAGCTGGTCCTTGTAGCTCCGCCCCGTCACGTGTGCCGATTCCAGCCAATCAGGAGGCTGGAATCGGCAATGGACCGCACAGAGCCCACGGTGCACCATGGGAGAAGATCCGCGGTGCATCGTAGGTGAAGATCCCGGCAGCCATCTTGCTAAGGTAAGAAAGAAGTCGCCGCAGAGCGGGGATTCGGGTAAGTACTAAACTGTTTTTTTTTTTAACCCATCCCTTGTGTTTGTCTTGCGCCGAACAGGGGGCCTATTGAATAAAAAAAAAAAACGTTTCGGCGCGGGACAACCCCTTTAAGTTCTATGAGAGATTTATAGATGACATATTATTTATTTGGGATAGGAATCTTTTACAGCTTGATACTTTTATCAAAAACTTTAACAGTAACGACTGGGATTTGGAATTTTCAGGCTCCATCCACCCAAATAATATTATATTCTTGGATTTGGAATTATATGTATCCAAGAACAAGATCTAAAGCAAACATGTTTTAAACCATTTGATTCCAACAGTTATCTGGATTTTTCTATTTGTCATGCAAGAGGATGATGGATAAATGTTCCATACAGACAGTTCAGAGGCAGAGGTGTAACTAAAGGGAATGCAGAGGATGCGGTTGCACCCAGGCCCAGGAGCCTTAGGGGGACAATAAGGCCTCACTTCTCCATATAGGGAGCCCAGTACTATGAATAAAACATTATAGTTTGAGGCTCTGTTACAGATTTTACACTGGGGCCCAGAAGCTTCAATTTACGCCTCTGAGCAGAAGGAATTGCTCTTCTAATAAACTTTTAGAAAACGTTTTAAACAAAAAGGATACCGGGAGGGCATTATTCAATCTGCTCAGCGTGATTGAACGTTTTCCATTCAATCTGCTTATGCACAGGTGGAGAACTGTAAGCCCACATAAAACAACTACCAAGAAAGACAGACCAAAACCTCAGGGTGCTGTTCTCCACCCAGTATAACTCCAATCACTCAGAGCTTAACCCCTTCCCGCCCCATGACGTTATGGTACATCATGGGAGCAGGGTACTTCCGCAAAATGACGTACCCTTACGTCAAAGGGATAGCATGAGATCATAGCAGATCTTGCGCTAACCCGCAGCGGGAGCCAGCTGTCAGTGATAGCCGGCCTCCCGCTACAACAGCGGGGGTGCATCGGAGATGCGCCCCACGCTGTTAACCCCTTCCCTGCCGCAATCTAAGTAGATCGCGGCATGGGAAGGGTTCACAGAGGGAAGTTGCCGATATAATCGCAGAGAGCCCAGATTGTTGCCATGACAACAGGACGCCAGACACTGGCGCCCTGTGTTGCCAGAGCCTATGATTGCTGTATAAGCGATAAGGCATAGCAGGGCAGTAGCCCATGTTTTGTATCATTTATGCTGCATGATTAACGCTGTAAAAAAAAAACCAAAAATCTATGGCAGAATTGATGCGTTTTCTCTCCCTGTTATCATAAAAAAAATAATAAAAGTTTTACAATATAGACTCAAAAACTACAGTTCGCCGTGCAAAAAACAAGCCCTTATACGGCCGCGTCGATGAAAAAATAAAAAAGTTATGGCTTTCGAAAAATGGAGATGAAAATCCGCCAAAAATCGTTGCGTCCTTAAGCCCAAAATAGGCCATGTCATTAAGAGGTTAAAGCCATAATTAAAAAGCATTGGGATACCATGCGTGTGACCCATATTTGACAGTTGAATTACCTGAACTCCCTGCAATTGTCTTTAGGAAAAGCAGGACCCTTAAAAACATTTTAGCCCTTACTTGTCCCTATAAATGTCACATCTTGTGTCCTCAAGTGCTCTATACATCAGAGCAAACATACATTGCTTAAACATGCAGAAGGGGTTCATGCAACAGACATTTTTCTAGCCACCATAACATGGACCCCTTAGGCTTATGCATTACCCCCTTGGAGACGATCCCTGAGGGGGAATTTTCAGAACTAAAATCAAAGGAGATGTTTTTGAATTTTTGGCTCAATACACTTATTCCAAATGGCCTTAAAGGGGTTGTCCCGCGGCAGCAAGTGGGTCTATACACTTCTGTATGGCCATATTAATGCACTTTGTAATGTACATTGTGCATTAATTATGAGCCATACAGAAGTTATCAAAAGTTATTCACTTACCTGCTCCGTTGCTGGCGTCCTCGTCTCCATGGTTGCCGTCTAATTTTCGCCGTCTAATGGCCAAATTAGACGCGCTTGCGCAGTCCGGGTCTTCTGCTTTTCTCAATGGGGCTCCGTGTAGCTCCGCCCCGTCACGTGCCGATTCCAGCCAATCAGGAGGCTGGAATCGGCAATGGACCGCACAGAAGCCCTGCGGTCCACCGAGGGAGAAGATGCCGGCGGCCATCTTCACCGGGTAAGTAAGAAGTCACCGGAGCGCGGGGATTCAGGTAAGCGCTGTCCGGTGATCTTTTTTAACCCCTGCATCGGGGTTGTCTCGCGCCGAACGGGGGGGGGGGGGGGGGGGGGGTTTGAAAAAAAACAAACCTGTTTTGGCGCGGGACAACCCCTTTAATGAAATTCTTGAAACGTTGTGATACTGGACTTTCATAAATTTGAACATCCCTCTTTTTATATACGTCATCTATATATATAAAATTGAATGTCTGTCTGCGTGTCTGTCTGTTTGTCCTTTATGCGCTACTACGCCATTCATCCGATCGCTATGAAACTTTGGGAAGTTGTTGAGTACACTCCTGGGAAGATTAGAGGCATAGTACATTTATGCTATGATACGCCCCCCCACGTAGATCGTTTGATTTCCATCACTGCCACTAATTCTCTCACTTCCCGATGTTGTAGAAACATGAAATTTGGCACAAGCACTGATTATGTCATAAATAGGAAAAGTTAATGGGTCCTAACTCGATTATTCAATTCTAAGCGCCAAAGAATTAGCATCCAAATTTTACGTACGGAATCTAATTTTCTCGCTTCCCAATGTCATAGAAACTTGAAATTTGGCATGAGCATTGATTATGCCATAAATAGGAAAAGTTAATAGGTCCCAACTCGATTATTCAATTGTAAGCACCAAAGAATTAGCGTCCAAATTTTACGTACGGAATCTAATTTTCTCGCTTCCCAATGTCATAGAAACTTGAAATTTGGCACAAGCATTGATTATGTCTAGAGATGAGCGAGCGTACTCGGAAAAGCACTACTCGCTCGAGTAATTTGCTTTATCCGAGTATCGCTGTGCTCGGGTCTGAAGATTCGGGTGCCGGCACGGAGCGGGGAGCTGCAGGGGAGAGCGGGGAGGAACGGAGGGGAGATCTTTCTCTCCCTCTCTCCCGCCCGCTCTCCCCTGCTCCCCACTGCGACTCACCTGTCAGCCGCAGCGGCACCCGAATCTTCAGACCCGAGCACAGCGATACTCGAATAAAGCACATTACTCTAGCAAGTAGTGCTTTTCCGAGTACGCTCGCTCATCTCTAATTGTGTCATAAATAGGAAAAGTTAATGGGTCCCAACTCGATTATTCAATTGTAAGCGCCAAAGAATTAGCGTCCAAATTTTCTCGCTTCCCAATGTCATAGAAACTTGAAATTTGGCACGAGCATTGATTATGTCATAAATAGGAAAAGCTAATGGATCCCAACTCGATTATTCAATTCTATGCGCAAAGGAATTAGCGTCCAAATTTTACGTACGGAACGTAATTTTCTCACATAGAAACTTGAAATTTGGCACGGGCATTGAATATGTCATAAATAGAAAACGCTAATGGGTCCCAACTAGAGATGAGCGAACGTACTCGTCCGAGCTTGATACTCGTTTGAGTATTAGCGTGTTCGAGATGCTCGTTACTCGAGACGAACACCACGCGATGTTCGAGTTACTTTCACTTTCATCTCTGAGACGTTAGCGCGCTTTTCTGGCCAATAGAAAGACAGGGAAGGCATTACAACTTCCCCCTGCGACGTTCAAGCCCTATACCACCCCCCTGCAGTGAGTGGCTGGCGAGATCAGGTGTCACCCGAGTATATAAATCGGCCCCTCCCGCGGCTCGCCACAGATTCTGACATTGTTCAGGGAAAGTGCTGTCTTGCTGGAGTTGCTATAGGGAGAGTGTTAGGAGTCCTTCTTAGGGCCACATCTGACCGTGTGCAGTACTGTTGAGGCTGCTTTTAGCAGTGTTGCACAATTTTTTTGTATATCGGCCGTGCAGAGCATTGCGTTCGCAGTCTGCAGTCATTGTACAGAGTATAGGGCCAGTACTGGTGAGGCAGGGAAAGAGATATTCAGGCTATATAAGCAGTGGGCTTTTCCCCAAAAATTGTGGAAAAATACTATATTTGGGCTGCCTGTGACCGTCTTCAGTTTACTGCGTGTCTGCTGGGGGTAGTAGTCCTAATTAATACTTAGCTAAGTGTTACAGCAGGCTTGCGCAAAATTGTTTCCTGGATCTGCTGTCTCTGTTACATGATCGCCGTCATCCCGCCAGAGGGAAACAGTATACATAATATTATATGCTGCCTACAGTATCTGTCTGCCGGGGGTAGTAGTCGTAATTAATACGCAGCTAAGCGTTACAGCAGGCTTGCGCAAAATTGTTTCCTGGATCTGCTGTCTCTGTTACATGATCGCCGTCATCCCGCCAGAGGGAAACAGTATACATAATATTATACGCTGCCTACAGTATCTATCTGCTGGGGGTAGTAGTCCTAATTAATACGCAGCTAAGCGTTACAGCAGGCTTGCGCAAAATTGTTTCTTGGATCTGCTGTCTCTGTTGCATGATCGCCGTCATCCCGCCAGAGGGAAAGAGTATACATAATATTATACGCTGCCTACAGTATCTATCTGCTGGGGGTAGTAGTTCCAGTTAATACGCAGCTAAGCGTTACAGCAGGCTTGCGCAAAATTGTTTCCTGGATCTGCTGTCTCTGTTACATCAGCGCTGTCATCCCGCCAGAGGGAAAGAGTGTACATAATATTATATGCTGCCTACAGTATCTATCTGCTGGGGGTAGTAGTCCTAATTAATACGCAGCTAAGCGTTACAGCAGGCTTGCGCAAAATTGTTTCCTAGATCTGCTGTCTCTGTTACATCAGCGCTGTCATCCCGCCAGAGGGAAAGAGTATACATAATATTATACGCTGCCTACAGTATCTATCTGCTGGGGGTAGTAGTCCTAATTAATACGCAGCTAAGCATTACAGCAGGCTTGCGCAAAATTGTTTCCTGCATCTGCTGTCTCTGTTACATGATCGCCCGTCATCCCGCCAGAGGGAAACAGTATACATAATATTATATGCTGCCTACAGTATCTATCTGCTGGGGGTAGTAGTCCTAATTAATACGCAGCTAAGCATTACAGCAGGCTTGCGCAAAATTGTTTCCTGGATCTGCTGTCTCTGTTACATCAGCACTGTCATCCCGCCAGAGGAAAAGAGTATATATAATATTATACGCTGCCTACAGTATCTGTCTGCTGTATCAGCTCAGCATTTTAAAAAAATAGAAGCAAAATACTAAAGGCCTACTACTGGCCTTAGGCCACTTCAATGCTTCTGCGCTGTGAATTCCACTAGCTCAGTCATACGCACCTACGTCTTACTACAGGCGTGCGCAAAATTGTTTCCTGGCTCTGCTGTGCGTTCCGTAAGGGAAGTCAGCCTCCAACCACAGGCCAATAAGCGGCACATTTAATTACAGCGTTCTGTTTCTGCACTACTGGTAATACAGCATGCTGAGGGGTAGGGGTAGGCCTAGAGGACGTGGACACGGGCGAGGACGCGGAGGCCCAAGTCAGGGTGTGGGCACAGGCTGAGCTCCTGATCCAGGTGTATCGCAGCCGACTGCTGCGGGATTAGGAGAGAGGCACGTTTCTGGCGTCCCCACGTTCATCTCACAATTAATGGGTCCACGCGGTAGACCTTTATTAGAAAATGAGCAGTGTGAGCAGGTCCTGTCGTGGATGGTAGAAAGTGCATCCAGCAATCTATCGACCACCCAGAGTTCTGCGCCGTCCACTGCTGCAACTCTGAATCCTCTGGCTGCTGCTCCTCCTTCCTCCCAGCCTCCTCACTCCATTACAATGACACATTCTGTGGAGCAGGCAGACTCTCATGAACTGTTGTTGGGCCCCTGCCCAGAATGAGCAGCAATGCTTCCTCTCCCACCGGAGGAGTTTGTCGTGACCGATGCCCAACCTTTGGAAAGTTCCCGGGGTCCGGGGGATGAGGCTGGGGACTTCCGGCAAGTGTCTCAAGAGCTTTCAGTGGGTGAGGAGGACGATGACGATGAGACACAGTTGTCTATCAGTCAGGTAGTAGTAAGGGCAGTAAGTCCGAGGGAGGAGCGCGCAGAGGATTCGGAGGAAGAGCAGCTGGACGATGAGGTGACCGACCCCACCTGGTTTGCTACGCCTACTGAGGACAGGTGTTCAGAGGGGGAGGCAAGTGCAGCAGCAGGGCAGGTTGGAAGAGGCAGTGCGGTGGCCAGGGGTAGAGGCAGGGCCAGACCGAATAATCCACCAACTGTTTCCCAAAGCGCCCCCTCGCGCCATGCCACCCTGCAGAGGCCGAGGTGCTCAAAGGTCTGGCAGTTTTTCACTGAGAGTGCAGACGACCGACGAACAGTGGTGTGCAACCTTTGTCGCGCCAAGATCAGCCGGGGAGCCACCACCACCAGCCTCACCACCACCAGCATGCGCAGACATATGATGGCCAAGCACCCCACAAGGTGGGACGAAGGTCGTTCGCCGCCTCCGGTTTGCACCACTGCCTCTCCCCCTGTGCCCCAACCTGCCACTGAGATCCAACCCCCCTCTCAGGACACAGGCACTACCGTCTCCTGGCCTGCACCCACACCCTCACCTCCGCTGTGCTCGGCCCCATCCACCAATGTCTCTCAGCGCACCGTCCAGCCGTCGCCAGCGCAAGTGTTGGAGTGCAAGCGCAAGTACGCCGCCACGCACCCGCACGCTCAAGCGTTAAACGTGCACATAGCCAAATTTATCAGCCTGGAGATGCTGCCGTATAGGGTTGTGGAAACGGAGGCTTTCAAAGGTATGACGGCGGCGGCGGCCCTGCGCTACTGAGTTCCCAGTCACCACTACTTTTCCCGATGTGCCGTCCCAGCCCTACACGACCACGTCTCCCGCATCATTGTACGCGCCCTCACCAACGCGGTTACTGGCAAGGTCCACTTAACAACGGACACGTGGACAAGCATAGGCGGGCAGGGCCACTATATCTCCCTGACGGCACATTGGGTGAATTTAGTGGAGGCTGGGACAGAGTCAGAGCCTGGGACCGCTCACGTCCTACCCACCCCCAGAATTGCGGGCCCCAGCTCGGTGGTGGTATCTGCGGCGGTGTATGCTTCCTCTACTAAACCACCCTCCTCCTACGCAACCTCTGTCTCGCAATCAAGATGTGTCAGCAGCAGCACGTCGCCAGCAGTCGGTGTCGCGCGTCGTGGCAGCACAGCGGTGGGCAAGCGTCAGCAGGCCGTGCTGAAACTACTCTGCTTAGGAGAGAAGAGGCACACAGCCCACGAACTGCTGCAGGGTCTGACAGAGCAGACCGACCGCTGGCTTGCGCCGCTGAGCCTCCGACCGGGCATGGTCGTGTGTGACAACGGCCGTAACCTGGTGGCGGCTCTGCAGCCTCACGCACGTGCCATGCCTGGCCCACGTCTTTAATTTGGTGGTTCAGCGCTTTCTGAAAAGCTACCCACGCTTGTCAGACCTGCTCGGAAAGGTGCGCCGGCTCTGCGCACATTTCCGCAAGTCCCACACGGACGCTGCCACCCTGCGCACCCTGCAACATCGGTTTCATCTGCCAGTGCACCGTCTGCTGTGCGACGTGCCCACACGGTGGAACTCTACGCTCCACATGTTGGCCAGGCTCTATGAGCAGCGTAGAGCTATAGTGGAATACCAACTCCAACATGGGTGGCACAGTGGGAGTCAGCCTCCTCAATTCTTTACAGAAGAGTGGGCCTGGTTGGCAGACATCTGCCAGGTCCTTGGAAACTTTGAGGAGTCTACCCAGATGGTGAGCGGCGATGCTGCAATCATTAGCATCACCATTCCTCTGCTATGCCTCTTGAGAAGTTCCCTGCAAAGCATAAAGGCAGACGCTTTGCGCTCGGAAACAGAGGCGGGCGAAGACAGTAAGTCGCTGGATAGTCAGAGCACCCTCCTGTCTATATCTCAGCGCGTTGAGGAGGAGGAGGAGCATGAGGAGGATGAGGAGGAGGGGGAAGAGACAGCTTGGCCCACAGCTGAGGGTACCCATGCTGCTTGCCTGTCATCCTTTCAGCGTGTATGGCCTGAGGAGGAGGAGGAGGAGGAGGATCCTGAAAGTGATCTTCCTAGTGAGGACAGCCATGTGTTGCGTACAGGTACCCTGGCACACATGGCTGACTTCATGTTAGGATGCCTTTCTCGTGACCCTCGCGTTACACGCATTCTGGCCACTACGGATTACTGGGTGTACACACTGCTCGACCCACGGTATAAGGAGAACCTTTCCACTCTCATACCCAAAGAGGAAAGGGGTTCGAGAGTGATGCTATACCACAGGACCCTGGCGGACAAACTGATGGTAAAATTCCCATCCGACAGCGCTAGTGGCCGAAGGCGCAGTTCCGAGGGCCAGATAGCAGGGGAGGTGCAGCGATCAGGCAGCATGTACAGCACAGGCAGGGGAACACTCTCTAAGGCCTTTGACAGCTTTCTGGCTCCCCAGCAAGACTGTGTCACCGCTCCCCAGTCAAGGCTGAGTCGGCAGGAGCACTGTAAAAGGATGGTGAGGGAGTACGTAGCCGATCGCACGACTGTCCTCCGTGACGCCTCTGCCCCCTACAACTACTGGGTGTCGAAGCTGGACACGTGGCCTGAACTCGCGCTGTATGCCCTGGAGGTGCTTGCTTGTCCTGCGGCTCGTGTCTTGTCAGAGAGGGTGTTTAGTGCGGCTGGGGGAATCATCACGGATAAGCGTACCCGCCTGTCAACCGACAGTGCCGACAGGCTTACACTCATCAAGATGAACAAAGCCTGGATTTCCCCAGACTTCTCTTCTCCACCAGCGGACAGCAGCGATACCTAAACAATACGTAGGCTGCACCCACGGATGGAAGCATTGTTCTCTATCACCATCAAAAACGTGGACCTTTTAGCTTCATCAATCTGTGTATAATATTCATCCTCCTCCTCCTGCTCCTCCTCCTGAAACCTGACGTAATCACGCCAAACGGGCAATTTTTCTTAGGCCCACAAGGCTCAGTCATATAATTTTTGTAAACAATTTTTATATGTTTCAATGCTCATTAAAGCGTTGAAACTTGCACCTGAACCAATTTTTATTTTAACTGGGCTGCCTCCAGGCCTAGTTACAAATTAAGCCACAGTAACCAAAGCGATTAATGGGTTTCACCTGCCCTCTTGGTTGGGCATGGGCAATTTTTCTGAGGTACATTAGTACTGTTGGTACACCAATTTTTTGGGGCCCTCGCCTACAGTGTAATCCAATTAATTTTTTGCCCACCTGCATTAAAGCTGACGTTACATCAGCTGTGCTGGGCAATGCAATGGGATATATTTATGAACCGCCGGTGGGTTCCAGGGAGCCACCCATGCTGTGGGTCCACAGGGAGTTGTAACTGCATGTGTCCACTTCTAAAGAACCCCAGTCTGACTGGGGAATGCAGTGTGGGCCGAAGCCCACCTGCATTAAACATGACATTACCTCAGCTGTGATGGGCAATGCAATGGGATATATTTATGTACCGCCGGTGGCTTCCTGGCACCCACCCATGCTGTCGGTCCACACGGAGTTGTAACTGCATGTGTCCACTTCTAAAGAACCCCAGTCTGACTGGGGCATGCAGTGTGGGCCGAAGCCCACCTGCATTTAATCGGACGTTACCTCAGCTGTGATGGGCACTGCAATGGGATACATTTATGTATAGCCGGTGGGTTCCAGGGAGCCACCCATGCTGTGGGTCTGACTGGGGCATGCAGACACCTTGACAGAATGAATAGTGTGTGGCACATAGGTTCCCCATTGCTATGCCCACGTGTGCAGCTCCTGATGGCGGTGGCACAGGATTATATTTCTCATTGCTTCTGTAAAGAGGGTCGCTGCCTAGCCGTGCCAACCCTCTGCAGTGTGTGCCTGCGGTTCCTCCTCATGGCAGACGCACTTATAAATAGACATGAGGGTGGCGTGGCATGAGTGCAGCTGAAGGCTGCGCAGGGACACTTTGGTGTGCGCTGTGGACACTGCGTCGTGCGGGGGCAGGTTGGGCAGCATGTAACCCAGGAGAAGTGGCAGCGGAGTGTCATGCAGGCAGTGATTGTGCTTTGTTGGAGGTAGTGTGGTGCTTAGCTAAGGTATGCATTGCTAATGAGGGCTTGCCGCTATTGTGGCTTAATAGTGGGACCTGGGAACTTGAGATGCAGCCCAACATGTAGCCCCTCGCCTGCCCTATCCATTGCTGTGTCGTTCCCATCACTTTCTTGAATTGCCCAGATTTTCACAAATGGAAACCTTAGCGAGCATCGGCGATATACAAAAATGCTGGAGTCGCCCATTGACTTCAATGGGGTTCGTTACTCGAAACGAACCCTCGAGCATCGCGAAAATTTCGTCCCGAGTAACGAGCACCCGAGCATTTAGGTGCTTGTTCATCTCTATTTTTAAGTGATTTTATCTTTTATTTTCTGTGTATCATTTCACTTTTACTCTTTCATATATTTTTTAATATAATAAAATCTTAATCCCCCTTCATTTTATCATTCTCACTAATATTAGGTATTTTATATATTCCTTATCTTTAATTTGAAATATTATTATTATTATCATCATTCTTTTTATTGCTTCTTATTTAATGCTATTTTTTATCTAATACTATTGTTTTCAACTGTTGGAATATAATCTGGTATATATATTTTAAGGTGCAAATTTCTTCCCAAATTTTAATTCAAAACCATTGATCAACACTCCCCCCTATTGTTATAATCTTTCTCATTTTATATGTGATTGGTAATATTTTATTGAGCATCTTTGATTTTCTTTATCATCACTTTTCTTTCTTTATTTTTTTGTACTGGCATGATCTCCTACATCTAGATTTTTTTAAACATAATTTTAACCATTGATACAAGTAACATGTACTTCTAGCCAGTTCACATCCGTTTGCTGGAGAACACAAATCATCGCATCCTTGACACGCAAACCACTCGCACATTTCTGGTGGTTTGGTTCACAAAGCATGTGTTGTAGCGAGTTATCCACACCCATATTTCTGTCGTAGGATAATACATGTTTTTGGCAGTATTTTAGCAAACCAAAGGGAATAAAATAGCAAGAATTTACAATACACCCTCCAACGGTTCCTACTGATTTATATATCCCGGATAACCATTTTTCAATCTCAGTCCAAAAGAATAATCGCTCGTGTATATGAACCCATTGAATTCAAACTCATATAGGAAGATCACACATTTAAATACACCCTTGCACAAAACCCCATATTGATCAATGGTCAACAAATTTTTACAAAAGTCATGTCACTGAAATAAAAGTAGTTATTTCCTATCAATTTTTATGTGCTCTACATGAATATGACAGTCAAAATACCAAACTGGCTCTCTTTTTTTGTAATCTGCAATAATTGTTTACATCACGAAATGCATGCCAATAGTAATAGGCCTATGGTTAATACCTGTAAATAATCAAGTCATAGACTATGTCTTAGAATTTGTTGCCTGTCTCTTGTACAGCTGTTTGGGAGCATTTCTGTGGAGGGTACAGCATAAGTCAGCCAGCATGATAGTGGACAATTTTCCCTGGTATCATTGTTCCGTTGTTGTGATATCTTGATGAAAACATTTGCTATCTTCATTACTAACCATGCCACAACTGTCTGGAAAGAAATACAGATGGGAATGAAGGAAGTGGATATTTAGAGACATTTTGTAGCCAAGTTTCTGATACTGCAGCAGCATATATAGTTCCTTATAGTTTTCTGCCCTAACATTCCTGAGAAAGTTTGTAGACACAAGATAAAAAGCATTCCATGCTTGTCTCGCATCACCTTGCAGCAAGTTGTTGAACCGGTCATCTTTGAAGAGCTCTCAAATCTGGGGACCCACAAAACTCCCTCTTTAATCTTTGCCTTGCTGAGTCGAGGGAATGTTTCATAAAGGTATCAGAAAGCCGGCAAAGTCTGGTCCATGGCTTTCACAAAGTTTTTCATGAAACTTAGTTTGATATGAAGTGGTGGTAGCAGGATTTTGTGAGCCTCGACCAGAGCTGGGTGCTGGATATTCTCTCCAACTGCTACATTTTGTCCATGAGTCCATTCCTTCTGCAAGTAGTGAAATTCCCTTGCTTAGCTATCCCACTCACATAAGAAACACATGTATTTTGTATATCCCTGCTGCAGTCCCATTAAAAAGGGCAACTGCCTTCAAATCACCACAGAGGTGCCAGCTGTACTTGTTATACTCAATGGAATCCAGTAGTTGCATTAAGTTATCGCACGTATCTTTCATGTGGAGTACTGGAATAGATGGAAGATGGTTTCCATTGTGCAAAAGCAGAGACTTAAGACTCAGTTTCAGAGTCTACAAATAGTCTCCATTCTTGTGGGTCATGAGTGATTTCTAAGGCATTCACGAGGCTCTCAATATCGGAACAGAATACCAGATTACCTCCCTTTCTGAAGAAAGGCTCAAACTGCTGGTGCTGCTTTTGATATGAAGTAATTGTGACATCTTCTAGAAGATTCCGTTGTTGGAGTCTTCAACCTAGCAATACTGCCTTGTTCTTGGATAAGTCCAAATCATGAACCAGTGAAAATCTAGATCATTGCATGCTGACGGACCAGGAGAAGGACAGGTCGGCTTACCTTGATCTTCATCAGATGAATCAAGAGAATATTCTGCTGGAGGTTCTGGAATAGGAAGTCCCTCACAATGTGGAACTGGTCTCAATGCAGATGGAATGTTGGGGTAGAGTGTTCTTGACTTCTTTTGCTACGTTATCACGCTGGAAAGAGGAGAAACCAAGCAGTAACAGTCATTTGTGTGGTTGCTTGGCTCTCTCCACACCATGGGGTACTGCAAACGGCATTGATGGTCTTTTGCCATTCAACCATTGTGAAAGCTGTGTTATACATGTAGCACAGCATATATGCAGGGCCCAAGGCTTGTCTTGGTCGCCAATATTGCATCTGAAGTAAAGATAATATACCTTCTTCGCTTGAGAAGTTTTACTTTTCTTCTGGTTGGCAAATGTCACAATAGCAAATATTGTCAATGGTATTAACACACTTTCGAGACATTGGTATTCTGTATTGTAACTAAGTGGATAAAATAATAACAGTTTTATGTAACAGTTTAAACTGTATCCCACGAAGTCTGAAATATTTTAAATGCTCAACTCTTCTGACTGGGCTTTATATAGTACACTAGTGATTAGGTGTTGAAATATTTTGCGCGATCGCGATTTTAACATTACAAGTCCCATAGACCCCTGCAGAGAAAAAAATGCTGCGAATTTCGCAGGGAAAAAAAACGCCAGTGGGTGGGCGCCCTTAACGTGGTGTACTGGTTATGTTGGGGTTTGGTGTGAGGTAATGAGCTCAGGGGCAGTGATTGATCACATGATGGTGACAGGTCCTGTTAGCACACGGCTGCTGTCTGGCTCAAACTGCAAGGCTGCCTGTCCATGGCCGTGACGGAATATCGCTAGCGATATTGTGCCGTGGGGGGGAGCATTGAGAGATCTCTGTGGTGAGCCTATGTAATAGATATGATTCTCCGCTCATGAACGTCGGGCTGCGCTTTCCATAGTTAGCCTGTGGAAAGCGTTCACTGCGTTACCCGTGGACGGAATATATTTATCAATGACCTGATATCAACCAGTAAAATACCAATTGTTGTAGACAATATGAAATTATGCAAGGTAAATAATACAAAGGAGGACAATGTATGGCTGTTAATGGACCTAGATAAGCTGTGGGCTTGGGTAGATAAATGGCAAATGAAGTTCAATATTCATAAATTAAGGTTATGCACATGAGCAGGAGAAACAGATACACTAAATGGGGTGCTGCTAGGGAAAAGGAATATGGAAAAAGACCTGGGTGTACTAGTTGACTGTAGACTTAACTGGAGCAATCAATGCCAATCAGTAGCTGCAAAAGCAAATAAATTCTTGGGATGCATTAAAAGAGGTATAGAGGCGAGGGATTAGAACATTCTTCTTCTTCTATGTAAGGCACTTGTCAGGCCCCACATGGAATACTGTATACAGTTCTGGACACCGGGGCTCAGGAAAGATGTTACGGTGCTTGATTGGGTACAAAGAAGGGCAACTAAATTAATAAACAGAATGGGAGGACTAGAATACCCAGAGAGGCTATCCAAATTTGAATTTTTCAACCAGGAAAAAAGACTGTTAAGGGGCAACCAAATAACTATGCATAAATACATGAGGTGACAATACAAGGATCTCTCCCATGATCTGTTTATACCCAGGACTGCGACGGTAACAAGAGGGCATTCCCTACGTTTAGAGTGATGGAATGATGGTTTCATCACCAACATAGAAGGGGGTTCTTTACAGTAAGAGCAATGAGACTGTGGAACTCTCTGCCTGAGGATGTGGTGATGACAAACTCTATAGAGGAGTATAAGAGGGACTAGATGCATTTCCAGAGCGCTATGATATTACAGGATATAGACATTAGGTGACCAGTGGGTTGTTGATCCGGTCTAGAAGTCAAGGAATTTTCAAACGTTGATGCAGAGATTATTCTGACTGCCATTATGAGGCCGGGAAGGAATTTTTCCCCCTAGGGGGCTAATTGGCTTCTGCCTCATTGAGGTTTTTTGCCTTCCTCTGGATCAACAAGGAGGGGTGGAAACAGGCTGAACTCGATTGTCTTCCTTCAGCCTAACATACTATGTTACTATCTTCAATACGAAAGTCAATAAAAAATTTTCATGGTCATATTTGAATTCAGCACACTGAAATACTACAGATTAGGACTAGAGATGAGCGAACGCGTTCGTCCGAGCTTGATATTCGTGCGAATATTAGGGTGTTCGGGATGTTCGTTATTCGTGACGAACACCATGCGGTGTTCTGGTTACTTTCACTTCCTTCCCTGAGACGTTAGCGCGCTTTTCTGGCCAATTGAAAGACAGGGAAGGCATTACAACTTCCCCCTGCAACGTTTAAGCCCTATACCACCCCCCTGCTGTGAGTGGCTGGCGAGATCAGGTGTTCGCCTAATATAAAAGTCGGCCCCTCCCGCGGCTCGCCTCAGATGCGGTGTGAGTTAGATGAGGGACAGTGCTGTTTATACCGGAGCTGCTGTAGGGAAAGAATTGGTAGTTAGTGTAGGCTTCAAGACCCCCCAAAGGTCCTTATTAGGGCCACTGATAGCTGTGTGTTGGCTGCTGTTAGCAGTGGGATTTTTTTTTTTTTCTCAAAATCGCCTCTGCAGACCGTTGCACCTGGCATTAGGGACAGAAGTGCTGCATAGGCAGGGAGAGTGTTAGGAGTGAGTGTAGCCTTCAAGAACCTCAACGGTCCTTTCTAGGGCCATATTTATCCGTGTGCAGTACTGTCCAGGCTGCTGTTGGCTGTGCTGCATTTTTTTTGGGCTTCTCAAAATCGCCTCTGCAGAGCATTGCACCCTCCATTGATACTGCAGGGAAAGAATTGTATAGGCAGGGCCACAACACAGTTATTATTCATAGAATATACGCAGTGCTGCCTGTTGGTGGGAAAAAACTGAAAACAAATCTATTTGTCCAGCCTGTGTCCGTCCTTACGCCTGTGTAGACGTGTGAGCTGCGTGAAAAACATTGCTAAATCATACGCAGCCAGCTACGCTTTACTGCTGGGTTCGCCATTTGCTTTCCTTAATTGGGAAAAAAAAATACCTGCTCTCCAAGAGTTATAATAACTCTGCTACCCTCACGTTCTGTGACACATAAGCAGGGACACAGCGCAGTTATTAAACTTCGCAGGTTCATTGAATATACGCAGTGCTGCCTGTTGGTGGGAAAAAACTGAAAACAAATCTATTTGTCCAGCCTGTGTCCGTCCTTACGCCTGTGTAGACGTGTGAGCTGCGTGAAAAACATTGCTAAATCATACGCAGCCAGCTACGCTTTACTGCTGGGTTCGCCATTTGCTTTCCTTAATTGGGAAAAAAAAATACCTGCTCTCCAAGAGTTATAATAACTCTGCTACCCTCACGTTCTGTGACACATAAGCAGGGACACAGCGCAGTTATTAAACTTCGCAGGTTCATTGAATATACGCAGTGCTGCCTGTTGGTGGGAAAAAACTGAAAACAAATCTATTTGTCCAGCCTGTGTCCGTCCTTACGCCTGTGTAGACGTGTGAGCTGCGTGAAAAACATTGCTAAATCATACGCACCCAGCTACGCTTTACTGCTGGGTTCGCCATTTGCTTTCCTTAATTGGGAAAAAAAATACCTGCTCTCCAAGAGTTATAATAACTCTGCTACCCTCACGTTCTGTGACACATAAGCAGGGACACAGCGCAGTTATTAAACTTCGCAGGTTCATTGAATATACGCAGTGCTGCCTGTTGGTGGGAAAAAACTGAAAACAAATCTATTTGTCCAGCCTGTGTCCGTCCTTACGCCTGTGTAGACGTGTGAGCTGCGTGAAAAACATTGCTAAATCATACGCACCCAGCTACGCTTTACTGCTGGGTTCGCCATTTGCTTTCCTTAATTGGGAAAAAAAATACCTGCTCTCCAAGAGTTATAATAACTCTGCTACCCTCACGTTCTGTGACACATAAGCAGGGACACAGCGCAGTTATTAAACTTCGCAGGTTCATTGAATATACGCAGTGCTGCCTGTTGGTGGGAAAAAACTGAAAACAAATCTATTTGTCCAGCCTGTGTCCGTCCTTACGCCTGTGTAGACGTGTGAGCTGCGTGAAAAACATTGCTAAATCATACGCAGCCAGCTACGCTTTACTGCTGGGTTCGCCATTTGCTTTCCTTAATTGGGAAAAAAAAATACCTGCTCTCCAAGAGTTATAATAACTCTGCTACCCTCACGTTCTGTGACACATAAGCAGGGACACAGCGCAGTTATTAAACTTCGCAGGTTCATTGAATATACGCAGTGCTGCCTGTTGGTGGGAAAAAACTGAAAACAAATCTATTTGTCCAGCCTGTGTCCGTCCTTACGCCTGTGTAGACGTGTGAGCTGCGTGAAAAACATTGCTAAATCATACGCACCCAGCTACGCTTTACTGCTGGGTTCGCCATTTGCTTTCCTTAATTGGGAAAAAAAATACCTGCTCTCCAAGAGTTATAATAACTCTGCTACCCTCACGTTCTGTGACACATAAGCAGGGACACAGCACAGTTATTAAACTTAGATAATTCATTCACTAGAGGCAGTGGGGCCTTTCGTTTTCCAAAAAGGGCAAAAATTATATTTGGCCTGCAGTCTTGCGCCAATTTATTTCCTGCCTGGGAAATCTAATCACTGGTAATACAGCATGCTGAGGGGTAGGGGTAAGCCTAGAGGACGTGGACGTGGACGTGGCCGAGGACGCGGAGGGCCAAGTGAGGGTGTGGGCACAGGCCAAGCTCCTGATCCAGGTGTGTCGCAGCTGTCTGCTGCGCGATTAGGAGAGAGGCACGTTTCTGGCGTCCCCACATTCATCGCCCAATTAATGGGTCCACGCGGGAGACGGTTATTAGAAAATGAGCAGTGTGAGCAGGTCCTGTCCTGGATGGCAGAAAGTGCTTCGAGCAACCTATCGTCTACCCGCAGTTCTGCGCCGTCCACTGCTGCCAATCCGAATCCTCTGTCTGCTGCTCCTCCTTCCTCCCAGCCTCCTCAGTCCACTACAATGACACCTGCTCAGGAGCGGGAACACTCCCAGGAACTGTTCTCGGGCCCCTGCTTAGATTGGGCAGCAGCGGTTCCTCTCCCACCAGAGGAGTTTATCGTCACTGATGCCCAACCATTCGAAAGTTCCCGGGGTCCGGGGGAAGAGGCTGGGGACTTCCGCCAACTGTCTCAACAACTTTCTGTGGGTGAGGAGGACGATGACGATCAGACACAGTTGTCTTGCAGTGAGGTAGTAGTAAGGGCAGTAAGTCCCAGGGAGCAGCGCACAGAGGATTCGGAGGAAGAGCAGCAGGACGATGAGGTGACTGACCCCACCTGGTGTGCAACGCTTACTCAGGAGGACAGGTCTTCAGAGGGGGAGTCAAGGGCATCAGCAGGGCAGGTTGCAAGAGGCAGTGCGGTGGCCAGGGGTAGAGGCAGGGCCAGACCGAATAATCCACCAAGTGTTTCCCAAAGCGCCCCCTCGCGCCATGCCACCCTGCGTAGGCCGAGGTGCTCTAAGGTCTGGCAGTTTTTCACAGAGACGCCTGACGACCGACGAACAGTGGTGTGCAACCTTTGTCGCGCAAAGCTCAGCCGGGGAGCCAACACCAACAGCCTCACCACCACCACCATGCGCAGACATATGATGGCCAAGCACCCCGCAAGGTGGGACAAAGGCCGTTCACCGTCTCCGGTTTGCACCCCTGCCTCTCCCCCTGTGCCCCAACCTGCCACTGAGATGCAACCCCCCTCTCAGGACACAGGCACTACCGCCTCATGGCCTGCACCCACACCCTCATCTCCGCTGTCCTCGGCCCCATCCAGCAGTGTAGTTCAGCGCACCGTTCAGCCGTCGCTTGCGCAAGTGTTCGAGCGCAAGCGCAAGTACGCCGCCACGCACCCGCACGCTCAAACGTTAACCGTCCGCATCGCAAAATTCATCAGCCTTGAGATGCTGCCGTATAGGGTTGTGGAAACGGAGTCCTTCAAAAGTATCATGGAGGCGGCGGCCCCGCGCTACTCAGTTCCCAGTCGCCACTACTTTTCCCGATGTGCCGTCCCAGCCCTGCACGACCACGTCTCCCGCAACATTGTGCGCGCCCTCACCAACGCGGTTACTGCCACGGTCCACTTAACTACGGACACGTGGACAAGCACAGGCGGGCAGGGCCACTACATCTCCCTGACGGCACATTGGGTGAATTTAGTGGAGGCTGGGACAGAGTCAGAGCCTGGGACCGCTCACGTCCTACCCACCCCCAGAATTGCGGGCCCCAGCTCGGTGCTGGTATCTGCGGAGGTGTATGCTTCCTCCACTAAAGCACCCTCCTCCTCCTCCTCCTCCTCTGTCTCACAATCAAGATGTGTTAGCAGCAGCATGTCGCCAGCAGTCGGTGTCGCGCGGTGTGGCAGCACAGCGGTGGGCAAGCGTCAGCAGGCCGTGCTGAAACTACTCAGCTTAGGCGATAAGAGGCACACGGCCCACGAACTGCTGCAGGGTCTGACACAGCAGACCGACCGCTGGCTTGCGCCGCTGAGCCTCCAACCGGGCATGGTCGTGTGTGACAACGGCCGTAACCTGGTGGCGGCTCTGCAGCTTGGCAGCCTCACGCACGTGCCATGCCTGGCCCACGTCTTTAATTTGGTGGTTCAGCGGTTTCTGAAAAGCTACCCACGCTTGTCAGACCTGCTCGTAAAGGCGCGCCGGCTCTGCGCACATTTCCGCAAGTCCCACACGGACGCTGCCACCCTGCGCACCCTGCAACATCACTTTAAGCTGCCAGTGCACCGACTGCTGTGCGACGTGCCCACACGGTGGAACTCTACGCTCCACATGTTGGCCAGGCTCTATGAACAACGGAGAGCTATAGTCGAATACCAACTCCAACATGGGCGGCGCAGTGGGAGTCAGCCTCCTCAATTCCTTTCAGAAGAGTGGGCCTGGTTGGCAGACATCTGCCATGTCCTTGGTAATTTTGAGGAGTCTACCCAGGTGGTGAGCGGCGATGCTACAATCATTAGCGTCACCATTCCTCTGCTATGCATCTTGAGAAATTCCCTGCAAACCATAAAGGCAGCTGCTTTGCGCTCGGAAACGGGGGCGGGGGAAGACAGTATGCCGCTGGATAGTCAGGGCACCCTCCTGTCTATTTCTCAGCGCGTACAGGAGGAGGAGGAGGAGCATGAGGAGGATGAGGAGGAGGGGGAAGAGACAGCTTGGCCCGCTGCTGACGGTACACCGGCTGATTGCCTGTCATCCTTTCAGCGTGTATGGCCTGAGGAGGAGGAGGAGGAGGAGGAGGATCCTGAAAGTGATCTTCCTAGTGAAGACAGCCATGTGTTGCGTACAGGTACCCTGGCACACATGGCTGACTTCATGTTAGGATGCCTTTCTCGTGACCCTCGCGTTGCACGCATTCTGGCCACGACGGATTACTGGGTGTACACACTGCTCGATCCACGGTATAAGGAGAACCTGCCCACTCTGATTCCCGAAGAGGAAAGGGGTTCGAGAGTGTTGCTATACCACAGGACCCTTGCGGACAAGCTGATGGTAAAATTCCCAGCCGACAGCGCTAGTGGCAGAAGGCGCAGTTCCGAGGGCCATGTTGCAGGGGATGTGCGTAGATCGAGCAGCATGTACATCCCAGGCAGTGCAACAGTCTTTAAGGGCCTGGCCAGCTTTATGGCTCCCCACCAAGACTGTGTCACCGCTCCCCAGTCACGGCTGAGTCGGCGGGAGCACTGCAAAAGGATGGTGAGGGAGTACGTAGCGGATCGCACGACCATCCTTGGTGACGCCTCTGCCCCCTACAACTACTGGGTGTCGAAGCTGGACACGTGGCCTGAACTAGCCCTGTATGCCCTTGAGGTGCTTGCTTGTCCTGCGGCTAGCGTGTTGTCGGAGAGGGTGTTTAGTGCGGCTGGGGGAATCATCACAGATAAGCGTAGCCGCTTGTCAACCGACAGTGCCGACAGGCTAACACTCATCAAGATGAACAAAGGCTGGATTTCCCCAGACTTCTGTTCTCCACCAGCGGACAGCAGCGATACGTAAG
Source organism: Eleutherodactylus coqui (assembly GCF_035609145.1). Taxonomy (NCBI): domain Eukaryota; kingdom Metazoa; phylum Chordata; class Amphibia; order Anura; family Eleutherodactylidae; genus Eleutherodactylus; species Eleutherodactylus coqui. The sequence goes on along the minus strand of NC_089842.1, from coordinate 48,832,575 downwards.
CAATACGTAGGCTGCACCCGCGGATGGAAGCTACGTTCTCTCTCACCATCCAAAACGGGGACATTTCTGCTTCATCAATCTGTGTCTAATATTCCTCCTCCTCCTCCTCCTGCTCCACCTCCTGAAACCTCACGTAATCACGCTGAACGGGCAATTTTTCTTAGGGCCACAAGGCTCACTCAAATAATTTTTCAGAACAATTTTTATAAGTTTCAATGCGCTTAAAAGCATTGGAACTTTAACTTGAACCAATTTTTCGTTACACTGGGCTGCCTCCAGGCCTAGTTACCACTTAAGCCACATTAACCAAAGCGATTAATGGGTTTCACCTGCCCTCTTGGCTGGCCATGGCCAATTTTTGGGATGTACATTAGTACTGTTGATACAGCAATTTGTGTGGGCCCTCGCCTACAGTGTAATCAAATTAATTTTTAGCCCACCTGCATTACAGCTGACGTTACCTCAGCTGTGTTGGGCAATGCAATGGGATATTTTTGTGTACCGCCGGTGGGTTCCAGGGAGCCACCCATGCTGTAGGTGCACACTGAGTTTTTAATACATCTGTACACTTCTAAAGAACCCGTCTGACCGGGGCATGCAGTGTGGGCCGAAGCCCACCTGTATTACGCACGACATTACTACCTCAGCTGTGTTGGGCAATGCAATGGGATATTTCTATGTACCGCCGGTGGCTTCCTGGCACCCACCCAGGCAGTGGGTCCACAGGGAGTTAAACCTACATGTGTCCACTTGTAAAGAATCCCAGTCTGACTGGGGCATGCAGTGTGGGCCGAAGCACACCTGTATTACGCACGACATTACTACCTCAGCTGTGTTGGGCAATGCAATGGGATATTTCTATGTACCGCCGGTGGCTTCCTGGCACCCACCCAGGCAGTGGGTCCACAGGGAGTTAAACCTACATGTGTCCACTTGTAAAGAATCCCAGTCTGACTGGGGCATGCAGTGTGGGCCGAAGCCCACCTGTATTACGCACGACATTACTACCTCAGCTGTGTTGGGCAATGCAATGGGATATTTTTGTGTACCGCCGGTGGGTTCCAGGGAGCCACCCATGCTGTGGGTCGACAGGGACTTCACAATAGGGAGTTGTACCTGCCTGTGTCTATGAATTAAAAAGCCCGGTCTGACTGGGGCATGCAGACACCTTGACAGAATGAATAGTGTGTGGCACATAGGTTCCCCATTGCTATGCCCACGTGTGCAGCTCCAGATGGCGGTGGCACAGGATTCTATTTCTCATTGCTTCTGTACAGCATTGTGGGCTATCGCTCCGCCACTTTTAAAGAGGGTCGCTGCCTAGCCGTGCCAACCTCTGCAGTGTATGCCTGCGGTCCCTCGTCATGGCAGACGCAATTCTAAATAGACATGAGCGTGGTGTGGCATGAGGGCAGCTGAAGGCTGCGCAGGGACACTTTGGTGTGCGCTGTGGGGGGGAGGGGGTGCGGTTGGGCAGCATGTAACTCAGGAGAAGTGGCAGTGGAGTGTCATGCAGGCAGTGATTGTGCTTTGTTGGAGGTAGTGTGGTGCTTAGCAAAGGTATGCCATGCTAATGAGCGCTTTTCAGAAGTAAAAGTTGTTGGGAGGGGGGGGGGGGCCCACTCTTGCCGCTATTGTGGCTTAATAGTGGGACCTGTGAACTTAGGATGCAGCCCAACATGTAGCCCCTCGCCTGCCCTATCCGTCACTGTGTCATTCCCATCACTTTCCTGAATTGCCCAGATTTTCACACATGAAAACCTTAGCGAGCATCGGCAAAATACAAAAATGTTCTGGTCGCCCATTGACTTCAATGGGGTTCGTTGTTCGAAACGAACCCTCGAGCATCACGGGAAGTTCGTTACGAATAACGAACACCCGAACATTTTGGTGTTCGCTCATCTCTAATTAGGACCTTTTAAAGTCAGTAACAATTTCAGTGTTGACCAGTGTTATGTTTTTCAGTATCCAAGAAGACAGAATATATAAAATGGTAAAAACAAAACAAAAAGATTACAAAGTATAAGGCTGCATGTCCACGGGCATGATTCCACCGGCGATAAATCGCCAGCGAATCATGCTGTCTGAAGCTTTCCATAGCATTTTTTTCACGCGATATCACTGCGGTTTTTTTTATGCGATTGTCGATGGAACTTTCTAATGTTCAAAACGCATCGCACAAAAATCGCAAAGCACAAAATTGCAATGCGTTTTTAACATTAAAATGTCCCATTGACAATTGCGTTAAAAAACCGCAGGGATATCGTGTGAAAAAAATGTGCAAGAAAAACGCAAGTGGGTGTTCACCCTAAGCTGTAGTAAAATAACAATAAATTTTAATAGCAAAATGTCCCATGATCACATATTCACAACACTGAAGAATAATTCAAAATGGGAGTTGAGAGTTATGTACCTGTAGAGAATAAATTCCCAGATCACACAGATTTATTTAAATAGTGTAGAAAACAGCTGTATTAATCTATGAGAGACGTTCATCACATACAGGATGGTGTTCCTTTTTTATTTTTCATAGTATTATATCTGTTACAGGTAAGACACTTCAATAATAAATGTTATTTTAATTCTATTTTTTGCAACTCACAAGTAAAACCAGTGCATTTTTGGGGGAATTAAAGAATCGCTTCATTTTTTTTGAGAACTCTATCACATTATCACTGTGCTCTGCTGTGAAAAAAAATCAATTCTTTAACTTGTTCCATCCAGGCTGTGTATTCTACACTTTTTTACTGGTGTCCAGATCACATGACCAGCTCCCTGACAATGCTCTGTGACTTGCAGTCAATGGGGAAGATTTAGGACAACTGCAAAAATGAAAATCTGTCTTTTTTTTCTATAGCAACCAATCACAGTGCAGCTATCATTTTCAATAGCAGAATACAGAATAAAAGCTGTGCTTTGAATGGTTGCTATAGAAAAGAAATACAGATAAAACAGTTTACTAGCTTATACAATTTACAAAGATAATACCTACCCCTAAATCAATGTCCAAGACAGGACTGCAGAAAGTATCATATATAACATATGTAACAAAAACATTTAAGAAAACAGAACATGAAGGAAATGTAGCATCATTACATAGGGAAATACATCACCTCCATGTAAGACGTTCCTAAGGAAAATCATGCTTATATCAACCTACAAACATACATATAATATCAACCTACACATAACCCTGCCAAATTAAGAGAATTGCAACTAACCCCAAGCTGTAGGCGTAGATTCAAGAGTATGAAGAAGGAGGTTCTAATTTAATGCGAACATTTAATGGATGTATCTCTTTATCTGAAAGGGAATGTTTTCTGAAGTTGGTTCACCTCCCAGGCCAATAAAGTAATATTCAGTATCTCAGATTTTCGAGTATTTACCATGAAATTACTAAGTCTACTAAATCAATTAAATTCTTGAAGAATGACTGGGAGACCAACTCTCGGAGAGGAGACATAGATCAAGAAGTCTACCTACTGGAGTACCCTTGTGGTCTCCAATATGTGAGAAGCACCCATAGAAAATTGAAAGCATGTTTTAACCCCTTAGTGACGGAGCTTTTTTGCTTTTTTCCATTTTTGTTTTTTCCTACTCCCTTTTAAAAAATCGTAGCTCCTTTATTTATCCATCGACGTCGCTGTATGAGGGCTTGTTTTTTGCGGGACGAGTTGTATTTTTCAATGGCACTATTTATTGTACCATATAATTTACTGAAAAACTTTTAAAAAATTCTTAGCGGAGAGAAATGGAAAAAAAACAACATTCCACCATCTTTCGGTGCGTCCTGTTTCTACAGCACACAAATTGCAACAGAAGCGACCTGATATTTTTATTCTATGGGTCAGTACAATTGCTACGATACCAAACTTGTATAGTATTTTTTTTGCTGTAGTACTTTTATTTTTTTTTTAAGATATTTAATTTTTTTCAATTATTTTCTGCGGTCATTTTGTGCGCGCAATACCTTTTTTATTTTTTCGTTGATGTAGTTGAGCAAGGGCTCATTTTTTGCGGGATGTCCTGAAGTTTCCGATAGTATCAATTTGGAATACATACAACTTTTTGATCACTTTTTATTGAGTTTTTTCTGGGAGACAGGGTAACTAAAAAAGTGTATTTCTGGCGTTCTTTATTTTTTTTTTCAGACGACGTTCACCGTGCGGGAAAAATAATGCACTACTTTGATAGATCAGACTTTTACGGACGCGGCGATACCAAATACATATTTTTATTTTATGATTTAGATTTTTTAATAATGGATATGGCAAAAGGGGGGTGATTTAAACTTTTATAACTTTTTTTTTTTTTAACAATTAAAAAAACTTTATTGATTATTTTTTTTACATTACTTTGAAGTCCCCCTGGGGGACTTTAACATGCGATGCTTTGATCACTCCTGCAGTATGACGTAATGCTATAGCATTACGTCATACTGCTTTTTTACAGGCAGTCTTTCAAGCCACCCTCTGTGGATGGCTTGATAGGCAGTCTGCTAAGGCAGCCCTGGGGCCATTCATTAAGCCCCCGGCTGCCATGACACCTGCACGGCTCCCCCGATCTCACCGCGGGGGGCCGTGCGGGACCCCCGAACGCTGTTCGGGGGATTTAAATGCCACTGTCAGAATTGACAGCGGCATTTAAAGGGTTAATAGCCGCGATCGGCCGAACGGCCAAGCGCAGCTATTGCCCGCGGGTGTCAGCTGTAATAAACAGCTGACGCCCGCGCTGTATGGAGGGAGATAGCGCCGCTACCTCCCTCCATACACGCCCTGCAACAGCAGGACGTAGTTTCCCGATGGGGCGGTCGTTAAGGGGTTAAGGAACATCTGTACAATATCTGTATTGGTTTACGAATTCACAGTGTTTTGGTTCATTTTGAAATAAAAGATGATTGTTACCACAGAGGCCTCAAATTTCAGGCAATTGAATTGGTTAAAAGGAGCTGGTGAGGTGGTGATTTTGTCTCAGATTAATCAAAGAGAAATGCACTTCCATCTAGAGATACTGCACCTGCGAGGTCTTGATGAAAGAGACTATTGCGGCACAGCTCACAGTACCCACATCTCTTCTGCATACCACAACATTTTAGGCATGGCCAGACATGCTTAAAAATCCTGCCTGTCACAAGTGTAACAGGGGATTGATCTTCTGTTAGCTAGAAAAGAGCTACAAAGCCACATAGTTTTCGAGTGATTTATTAAACAAAGCTTGAACAGTTCTTGTGTTTGATCTCCCAATACAAGATAAGCAGAAGAATCCTGATGTTGGCAATTTACCAGTCACGGCAATGCGAGTGAAACAAAAGTGGGCAGTGGAGCACTTTTAAAAGATCCAGCTATTTACTGTAACTTCAATGTGATAAATGAAGTGATAAATGAAGAATGTGATAAATGTATTCTGTACACCTTGCTTTCTATCTCACACGCGGGAGTTCTCAGCCTTCTCACCCTAAGGGCGCCCACCCACTGGCGTTTGCGATTTTCGTGCGGGAAAAACGCCGCGTTTTTTGCCGCGTTTTCGCGGCGTTTTCGCGGCTTTTCCATTAATTTCCATTGACTTTCATGGGTGCATTAGGAGAAAAATAAGGACACATATGCAACTGACAGTTCCTATGTTAAAAAACGCAACGCAACGCAAAACGCCAGTGGACAGGAGTACATTCAATTCTAATTGCTCTGCAGGAAAAACGCAAAACGCAAAGAAAAAAAAATCGCCAGTGGGTGGGCGCCCTAACTATGCAATCTCTCTCCCCTAGATTGCATGAGCATGTGACTTTTTTCTCTACATTTCCCCTTCCAATTCTTGGACTCTCACAAGATCGCTCTTCTTGTCTGCTCATCTCATCCACCTTGTACATTAAACATGGGGTCAAGGAGGATTTTTTTTCCCTCCAAGGCAGATTGGATCATGTCTTGAAAGGTCTTATGGATCAATAAGGGAAATTAAAGGGGTTGTCCCGCGGCAGCAAGTGGGTCTATACACTTCTGTATGGCCATATTAATGCACTTTGTAATGTACATTGTGCATTAATTATGAGCCATACAGAAGTTATCAAAAGTTTTTTACTTACCTGCTCCGTTGCTAGCGTCCTCGTTCCCATGGAGCCGACTAATTTTCGCCCTCCGATGGCCAAATTAGCCGCGCTTGCGCAGTCCGGGTCTTCTTATCTTCTCAATGGGGCTCCGTGTAGCTCCGTGTAGCTCCGCCCCGTCACGTGCCGATTCCAGCCAATCAGGATGCTGGAATTGGCAATGGACCGCACAGAAGAGCTGCGGTCCACGGAGGAAGAGGATCCCGGCGGCCATCTTCACCGGTAAGTATAGAAGTCACCGGAGCGCGGGGATTAAGGTAAGCGCTCCGGTAAGCTTTCTCTAGGTCCCTGCATCGGGGTTGTCTCGCGCCGAACGGGGGGGTGGGGGGGGGGTTGAAAAAAAAAAAAAACAGTTTCGGCGCGGGACAACCCCTTTAAGTTTTAGAGTTTATTCCCTCCCTTTATCCATGTTTTCTTCCCTTCTCTGGTTGAACTTGATTGACGTATCTTTGTAAATATAAGTTTTACAGGAAAATACATCAAGAATCTTGCCTAAGCAGTGGTAACACCAGTATTTGTAAATCCAGTGTAATATATATGTACCAGTGTTTCTTTACGAGAATAAGTGCACTTATAATTGTTTTCATAAAGGTTAGATTTAAAGGAGTGTAGGAAGTGAAAGGGTGAATTTGTGGATGGAGTATATCTCCCTCCCAGGCTCTTAGTCTGGATAGGGTTGCGGTCCAGTCCACAACTTCGCCCTAATTCTCAGGTAGCTCAGCTGTAATTACTGACCCCGTTACTGGAGCATAAAAGACTGCAGCTCCAGGGAGTCAGTGTCTGAGAGCAACATCCTGCTGGGTGGACCTGAGCACCCTGCGTGGTGCACCTTTTCATTTATTACGTTAAAATGGACTTTTTCTATTTGCTTTCTGAAATAAACTTACGTAAGTTTATTAACTGTCTAGTCCAGAGTGTCTGTGCTGCCCCCACCCCCTGAAGGACTGTTACATATGGTGCTCGGATGCAGGCAGCAATCCTAACTTCTAAGGGTGACGGCACAGCACCTGGATAAAGCGCCAACCCAACTATGGAGGAGCTGTTGGCGCAGATGGACCGGCTGACAGATGTCCTCCTCAAGCATCCAGCCTTGAGGAAGGATGGAGCTCCGACTACAGCCAGGCCCAGACAGACTGTGCAGAAATTTCTGCAAAAGATGACTCCTGAGGACGATATTGAGGCCTATCTGACTGTGTTTGAGAGAACTGCTGAACAAGAGAAACTCCCCAAGGCTGAGTGGGTTGAGGTTCTAGCACTGTTCCTTATGGTGGAACCACAGAAGGCATACCACGACCTCAGTAGTCACAAGGTAAATGACTATGCCAGGTTAAAAGCAGAGATCCTGGCTTGTCTCTGTGTTACGGTGGCGGTCCGGGCTCTGAGAATGCATAATTGGAGCTACAGGTCCGCCCAATCAGCCAGGTCGCTAATGTTTGACCTGTACCTTCTGGTAAATAAATGTCTGGAACCAGAAGTTTGCACACCCACCCAGATGGTCGATAAGGTCATGGGAGATCGTTATACCCGTGCCCTGCCGACAGATCTGCAACGCTGGGTCGGCCACGGAGGACCCAAGGACACTAACCAGCTGGTAGACCTGATCGACCACTACACTGTGACTGAGAACTACCTCCAGGTCCATTCTGTCCAGATCCCCGCTACGAGTTCAAGACCTGCACGGGGTAAGAGACCGCTAGATGCCAGAGGAAAGCTGTGGCATGGCAGGAAGGAGGTCGGGCCACCAGAAAGGGCACCGTTGGAGTTAAAAGGCCCTGATAGCCCCAACTAGTTTCCTAAGCCAAAGAAACCAGGGCCTTTGAGGTGCTGGAGATGCCAGGAGCTCGGGCATGTGTTGGTTCAGTGCCCTGTGACCAACGAGCCTATGGAGTGTGACGGTGCTTGGCACCAGTCCTTGTTCGCAAGACCTATTTGCAATGCCTCACAGAGACTAGAGACTGAGCCACAACTGTGTCGCATAGGTGTAAACCACCATTCTATGGAGGCTCCACTGGAATCGGGTAGCCTGGTCACCTTAGTGCATGCTAGCCTGATAGCAGAAGGATTCATACCGGGTAAGCACATAAGTTTGGTATGTATACAGGGTGATACAAGGGTGTATCCTATGGCACAGTGTACCTTTGAAACTCATGTCGGAACCGTGACCTACGATTTAGGTGTTGCTAAAGGGTTAATGCGCAGCGTGTAGAGATGAGCGAGCACCAAAATGCTCGGGTGCTCGTTACTCAGGACGAAATGTTCGCGATGCTCGAGGGTTCGTTTCGAATAACGAACCCCATTGAAGTCAATGGGCGACTCGAGCATTTTTGTATTTCGCCGATGCTCGCTAAGGTTTCCATGTGTGAAAATCTGGGCAATTCAAGAAAGTGATGGGAACGACACAGCAACGGATAGGGCAGGCGAGGGGCTACATGTTGGGCTGCATCTCAAGTTCACAGGTCCCACTATTAAGCCACAATACCGGCAAGAGTGGGCCCCCCCCCCTCCCAACAATTTTTACTTCTGTAAAGCCCTCATTAGCATGGCATACCTTAGCTAAGCACCACACTACCTCCAACAAAGCACAATCACTGCCTGCATGACACTCTGCTGCCACTTCTCCTGGGTTACATGCTGCCCAACCCCCCTCCCCCCTGCACGACGCAGTGTCCACAGCGCACACCAAACTGTCCCTGTGCAGCCTTCAGCTGCCCTCATGCCACACCACCCTCATGTCTATTTATAAGTGCGTCTGCCATGAGGAGGAACTGCAGGCACACACTGCAGAGGGTTGGCACGGCTAGGCAGCGACCCTCTTTAAAAGGGGCGGGGCGATAGCCCACAATGCTGTACAGAAGCAATGAGAAATATAATCCTGTGCCACCGCCATCAGGAGCTGCACACGTGGGCATAGCAATGGGGAACCTATGTGCCACACACTATTCATTCTGTCAAGGTGTCTGCATGCCCCAGTCAGACCGGGCTTTTTAATTCATAGACACAGGCAGGTACAACTCCCTATTGTGAAGTCCCTGTGGACCCACAGCATGGGTGGGTGCCAGGAAGCCACCGGCGGTACATAAAAATATCCCATTGCATTGCCCAACACAGCTGAGGTAGTAATGTCGTGCTTAATGCAGGTGGGCTTCGGCCCACACTGCATGCCCCAGTCAGACTGGGGTTCTTTACAAGTGGACACATGTAGGTTAAACTCCGTGTGCACCTACAGCATGGGTGGCTCCCTGGAACCCACCGGCGGTACATAAAAATATCCCATTGCATTGCCCAACACAGCTGAGGTAGTAATGTCGTGCTTAATGCAGGTGGGCTTCGGCCCACACTGCATGCCCCAGTCAGACTGGGGTTCTTTACAAGTGGAAACAGATGCATTTATAATTCCCTGTGGACCCACAGCATGGGTGGGTGCCAGGAAGCCACCGGCGGTACATAAAAATATCCCATTGCATTGCCCAACACAGCTGAGGTAGTAATGTCGTGCTTAATGCAGGTGGGCTTCGGCCCACACTGCATGCCCCAGTCAGACTGGTAATATGTACCTTAACAGTAACCGCGTTGGTGGTAATGTGGTGGTGACTGCGGACCTAGTAGCGTGGTTTTATTTTGTTGGTTTTCAGAATGTGGCCAGGATTAAGTGGGCCGTGGCGGGGGATGTTTTGGAGGCACTACGTGTCCTCTCCACGTGTCCGTGGTTATATGCACCTTAACAGTAACAGCGTTGGTGGGAAATGGCCTCGCCGCCATCATGTCTTTGGGAAGCCTCTGTTTCCACACCCCAGAGACATACCATTAGCAGCGGTATAGGCAGAGCCCATAATTAGTAACATTTCAGCCGTAGCATTAGAACAGGCCCCACTAACATATCACTAGCAGCATTATAGGGGGAGCACAGTATTAGTTCCATTTCAGTAATAGTAGCACTCAAGACAGGCCCCAGTAACAATTCCGAAGCAGCAGTATAGTGGGAGCGCAGTCTTCGTTCCATTTCAGTAATAGTAGCACTCAAGACAGGCCCCAGTAACAATTCCGAAGCAGCAGTATAGTGGGAGCGCAGTCTTCGTTCCATTTCAGTAGCTGCAGTATAGACAAGGCCCAAGTTACATTTATGTAGCTAAAGTGTAGGCCAACCCCACACACCTTTCTGTACCATGAGTGCAGGCGAAGAACATAGAAATTGCTATGATTACACTGTAGGTGAGTGCCCAAAAAAATTGGTGTACCAACAGTACTAATGTACCTCAGTAAAAACCAAGATGGCAGGTGAAACCCATTAATCGCTTTGGTTAATGTGGCTTAAGTGGTAACTAGGCCTGGAGGCAGCCCAGTTTAACGAAAAATTGGTTCAAGTTAAAGTTCCAACGCTTTTAAGAGCATTGAAACGTATAAAAATTTTTTAGAAAAATTATATGAGTGAGCCTTGTGGCCCTAAGAAAAATTGCCCGTTCAGTGTGATTACGTGAGGTTTCAGGAGGAGGAGCAGGAGGAGGAGGAGGAATATTATACACAGATTGATGAAGCAGAAATGTCCCCGTTTTGGATGGTGAGAGAGAACGATGCTTCCATCCGCGGGTGCAGCCTACGTATTGCTTAGGTATCGCTGCTGTCCGCTGGTGGAGAAGAAAAGTCTGGGGAAATCCAGGCTTTGTTCATCTTGATGAGTGTTAGCCTGTCGGCACTGTCGGTTGACAGGCGGGTACGCTTATCTGTGATGATTCCCCCAGCCGCACTAAACACCCTCTCTGACAAGACGCTAGCCGCAGGACAAGCAAGCACCTCCAGGGCATACAGCGCTAGTTCAGGCCACGTGTCCAGCTTCGACACCCAGTAGTTGTAGGTGGCAGAGGCGTCACGGAGGACGGTCGTGCGATCGGCTACGTACTCCCTCACCATCCTTTTACAGTGCTCCCGCCGACTCAGCCTTGACTGGGAAGCGGTGACACAGTCTTGCTGGGGAGCCATAAAGCTGTCCAGGCCCTTAAAGACTGTTGCACTGCCTGTGCTGTACATGCTGCTCGATCTCCGCACCTCCCCTGCTACCTGGCCCTCGGAACTGCGCCTTCTGCCACTAGCGCTGTCGGATGGGAATTTTACCATCAGCTTGTCCGCAAGGGTCCTGTGGTATAGCAACACTCTCGAACCCCTTTCCTCTTCGGGAATGAGAGTGGGAAGGTTCTCCTTATAGCGTGGGTCGAGCAGTGTGTACACCCAGTAATCCGTAGTGGCCAGAATGCGTGTAACGCGAGGGTCACGAGAAAGGCATCCTAACATGAAGTCAGCCATGTGTACCTGTACGCAACACATGGCTGTCCTCACTAGGAAGATCACTTTCAGGATCCTCCTCCTCCTCCTCAGGCCATACACGCTGAAAGGATGACAGGCAAGCAGCATGGGTACCGTCAGCAGTGGGCCAAGCTGTCTCTTCCCCCTCCTCCTCATCCTCCTCATGCTCCTCCTCCTCCTCCTGAACGCGCTGAGATATAGACAGGAGGGTGCTCTGACTATCCAGCGACATACTGTCTTCCCCCGCCTCTGTTTCCGAGCGCAAAGCATCTGCCTTTATGCTTTGCAGGGAACTTCTGAAGATGCATAGCAGAGGAATGGTGACGCTAATGATTGCAGCATCGCCGCTCACCACCTGGGTAGACTGCTCAAAGTTTCCAAGGACCTGGCAGATGTCTGCCAACCAGGCCCACTCTTCTGAAAAGAATTGAGGAGGCTGACTCCCACTGCGCCGCCCATGTTGGAGTTGGTATTCCACTATAGCTCTACGCTGCTCATAGAGCCTGGCCAACATGTGGAGCGTAGAGTTCCACCGTGTGGGCACGTCGCACAGCAGTCGGTGCACTGGCAGATTAAAGCGATGTTGCAGGGTGCGCAGGGTGGCAGCGTCCGTGTGGGACTTGCGGAAATGTGCGCAGAGCCGGCGCACCTTTCCCAGCAGGTCTGACAAGCGTGGGTAGCTTTTCAGAAAGCGCTGAACCACCAAATTAAAGACGTGGGCCAGGCATGGCACGTGCGTGAGGCTGCCGAGCTGCAGAGCCGCCACCAGGTTACGGCCGTTGTCACACACGACCATGCCCGGTTGGAGGCTCAGCGGCGCAAGCCAGCGGTCGGTCTGCTCTGTCAGACCCTGCAGCAGTTCGTGGGCCGTGTGCCTCTTCTCTCCTAAGCTGAGTAGTTTCAGCACGGCCTGCTGACGCTTGCCCACCGCTGTGCTGCCACACCACGCGACACCGACTGCTGGCGACGTGCTGCTGCTGCTGACACATCTTGATTGCGAGACAGAGGTTGCGGAGGAGGAGAAGGAGGAGGGTGCTTTAGTGGAGGAAGCATACACCGCCGCAGATACCAGCACCGAGCTGGGCCCGCAATTCTGGGGGTGGGTAGGACGTGAGCGGTCCCAGGCTCTGACTCTGTCCCAGCCTCCACTAAATTCACCCAATGTGCCGTCAGGGAGATGTAGTGGCCCTGCCCGCCTGTGCTTGTCCACGTGTCCGTTGTTAAGTGGACCTTGGCAGTAACCGCGTTGGTGAGGGCGCGTACAATGTTGCGGGAGACGTGGTCGTGCAGGGCTGGGACGGCACATCGGGAAAAGTAGTGGCGACTGGGAACTGAGTAGCGCGGGGCCGCCGCCTCCATCATACTTTTGAAGGACTCCGTTTCCACAACCCTATACGGCAGCATCTCAAGGCTGATAAATTTGGCTATGTGGACGGTTAACGCTTGAGCGTGCGGGTGCGTGGCGGCGTACTTGTGCTTGCGCTCCAACAGTTGCGCTAGCGACGGCTGGACGGTGCGCTGACAGACATTGGTGGATGGGGCCGAGGACAGCGGAGGTGAGGGTGTGGGTGCAGGCCAGGAGACGGTAGTGCCTGTGTCCTGAGAGGGGGGTTGTATCTCAGTGGCAGGTTGGGGCACAGGGGGAGAGGCAGCGATGCAAACCGGAGGCGGTGAACGGCCTTCGTCCCACCTTGTGGGGTGCTTTGCCATCATATGTCTGCGCATGCTGGTGGTGGTGAGGCTGTTGGTGGTGGCTCCCCGGCTGATCTTGGCGCGACAAAGGTTGCACACCACTGTTCGTCGGTCGTCAGGCGTCTCTGTGAAAATCTGCCAGACCTTAGAGCACCTTGGCCTCTGCAGGGTGGCATGGCGCGAGGGTGCGCTTTGGGAAACAGTTGGTGGATTATTCGGTCTGGCCCTGCCTCTACCCCTGGCCACCGCACTGCCTCTTGCAACCTGCCCTGCTGCTGCCCTTGCCTCCCCCTCTGAACACCTGTCCTGAGTAGGCGTTGCAAACCAGGTGGGGTCAGTCACCTCATCGTCCTGCTGCTCTTCCTCCGAATCCTCTGTGCGCTCCTCCCTCGGACTTACTGCCCTTACTACTACCTGACTGCAAGACAACTGTGTCTCATCGTCATCATCCTCCTCACCCACTGAAAGGTCTTGAGACAGTTGCCGGAAGTCCCCAGCCTCATCCCCCGGACCCCGGGAACTTTGCAATGGTTGTGCATCAGTGACGATAAACTCCTCTGGTGGGAGAGGAACCACTGCTGCCCAATCTGAGCAGGGGCCCGAGAACAGTTCCTGGGAGTCTTCCCGCTGCTGAGCATGTGTCATTGTAGTGGAGTGAGGAGGCTGGGAGGAAGGAGGAGCAGCAGACAGAGGATTCGGATTTGCAGCAGTGGACGGCGCAGAACTGTGGGTGGACGATAGGTTGCTCGAAGCACTTTCTGCCATCCACGACAGGACCTGCTCACACTGCTCATTTTCTAATAAAGGTCTCCCGCGTGGACCCATGAATTGTGCGATGAATGTCGGTACGCCAGAAACGTGCCTCTCTCCTAATCCCGCAGCAGTCGGCTGCGATACACCTGGATCAGGAGTTCGGCCTGTGCCCACACCCTCACTTGGCCCTTCGCGTACTCGGCCACGTCCACGTCCTCTAGGCCTACCCCTACCCCTCAGCATGCTGTATTACCAGTGATTTGATTTCCCAGGCAGGAAATAAATTGGCGCAAGCCTGCAGGCCAAATATGCTTTTTTCCCTTTTTTTTTAAAAGGAAAGGCCCACTGCGTCTATTCAATGAATAATAAGTTTAATAACTGTGTTGTGCCCCTGCAAATGTGTCACAGAACTTTAGTGTTGCAGAGTTATTAACTACAGCTGAGCAAGGAATTTCACAGGCCGGAAAGAAAGTGGCGCAAGCCTGCAGTAAAACGTAGCTGGCTGCGTCTGATTTTTTTACGTTCTCCACGCAGCACACACGTACCCAGAGCCCTGAGGACTGTCAGAGGCAGGCCAAACATACTTTTTTCCCTTTTTTTTTTAAAAGGAAAGGCCCACTGCGTCTATTCAATGAATAATAAGTTTAATAACTGTGTTGTGCCCCTGCAAATGTGTCACAGAACTTTAGTGTTGCAGAGTTATTAACTACAGCTGAGCAAGGAATTTCACAGGCAGGAAAGAAAGTGGCGCAAGCCTGCTGTAAAACGTAGCTGGTTGCGTCTGATTTTTTTACGTTCTCCACGCAGCACACACGTACCCAGAGCCCTGAGGACTGTCAGAGGCAGGCCAAATATACTTTTTTCCCTTTTTTTTAAAAGGAAAGGCCCACTGCGTCTATTCAATGAATAATATATGCCTTCTGGCCCTGCCTAATCAATTCTGTCCCTGTAGTATTAATGCAGGGTGCAATGCTCTGCACAGCCGATTTTGAGAAAGAAAAAAAATATGCAACACAGCTAACAGCAGCCTGCACAGTACTCCACACGGTTAAATGTGGCCCTAGAAAGGACCGTTGGGGTTCTTGAAGCCTACACTCACTCCTAACACTCTCCCTGCCTAACCACCACTTCTGTCCCTAATGCAGGGTGCAATGCTCTGCACAGCCGATTTTGAAAAAAAAAAAAATATATACACTGCTAACAGCAGCCTGTACAAGGGGAGGTGTGGCCCTAAGAAGGACCGTTGGGGTTCTTGAAGCCCACTACAAACACTCTCCCTACAGCAACTCCAACACAACTGGACTTTCCCTCAGCTAACTCACAAGGCATCTGAGGCGAGCCGCGGGAGGGGTCGATTTTTATACTCGGGTGACATCTGATCTCCCCAGCCACTCACAGCAGGGGGTGGTATAGGGCTGGAACAACACAGGAGGAAGTTGTAATGCCTTCCCTGTCTTTCAATTGGCCAGAAAAGCGTGCTAACGTCTCAGAGATGAAAGTGAAAGTAACCCGAACACCGCGTGGTGCTCGTTACGAGTAACGAGCATCCCGAACACGCTAATATTCGCCCGAGCATCAAGCTCGGACGAGTACGTTCGCTCATCTCTAACAGCGTGACATTAGGACGCGATTTCCCTGTATTCTGGGACTTGTGGGGGAAAATGATAACCCCTTCTAAAGAGACTGACGCAAACCCAGCTGACCTTACACCTCCGCAGGATAGCGGGGTAAATGTGGACATTGAACCCAGAGAGTGTAACTTTTCCTTTTCAGGTCTTGGCTGGAGATGATGCTGAAGAAGAAGTTTAACCCTCAGTTCAGGATATGTCTGATCTGGAGGATGCGCCTGGGAACTTTGGGACAGCCCAGTTAAGGGACCCCACGCTTGTCAATGCAAAAAAAAATGTCGTAGTGATAAATGGTGTGTTACAGGAACCAGGTTCTGACTAACGGTTCCCCCATTTTGCCATGAATAATAACTTGTTGTATAGAGTAACAAAAACAAGTGGGAAAGTGGTGGAACAGCTGCTCGTGCCAAAGCTGTACAGGTGCAAGGTGCTAGACTTAGCCCATAATCATGTATTAGAAGGACATTTAGGAACTGATAAAACACAGGATATACTGTAATTCTTCAAAGGTTCTTCTGGCCAGGGGTATACAAGGACATAAAGGAGTACTGTGAGTCGTGCCCCACTTATCAGATCACCACTCCTGTGTCGCACTTCCGCAGTCCCTTAGTGCCTTTCCCGATTATTGAGGTTCCCTTTGAAAGAATTGGAATGGATTTACGGGGTCCCATAGTCAAGTTGGCTAGAGGACATTAATACATTTTGGTCGTGTTAGATTATGCCACTCGATACCCTGAGGCTATCCCTTTAAAAAGCCCTACAGCCAAAAAACATTGCACGAGAGTTATCCCTTATGTTCTCCAGAATAGGTCTTCCCAAGGAAATCCTCACGGACCAAGGGACCCTATTCATGTCCAAAGTAACAAAAGAATTGTGCCAACTCTTTGAAATTGACCACATACGAACCTTGGTATACCACCCTCAGATGGACGGGTTGATGGAGAGGTTCAATAAGACCCTGAAGCAAATGCTAAAGCGGGTAGTAGAGAAAGATGGTTGGGACTGGGACCGTCTGTTACCTTATCTCATGTTCTCCATACGGGATGTTCCACAGGCTTCCACAGGCCTCTCGCCATTTGAGTTGCTATAGGGTCGGCACCCCAGAGGGTTGTTGGATATAGTCAGAGAAACCTGGGAGACCAAGTCTACTCCCTATAGGAGCATCATAGAGCACATGGCTCAGATGCAGGACCGTATTAATACTGTAATGCCCATTGTCAGGAAACACTTGCAGAGGGTACAGGAGGCCCAAAGCAGAGTGTACAATCATTCTTCCAGGGTGAGAACTTTTAATCCCGGTGACCGAGTTCTCATCTTGGTGCCTACTGTAGAGAGTAAATTCCTCGCTAGATGGCAGGGTCCCTACGAAATCGTTGAGAAGGTAGGCGACGTAAACTATAGAGCATCAGCCGGGGAAAAGGAAGCCGTATCAGGTGTACAATGTTAATTTAATAAAACTCTGGAAGGAAAGAGACGCTCTGGCAATATCAAGCATTAGGCAAGGTGGGCTGCAACCCTCCCTGCCTGATGTTAGAGTAGGTGAGGCCCTCTCGGTGTGCCAACAGCAGGAGGCAAAAGAGTTCCTACAAAGAAACAGAGACAAATTCTCTGACCGGCCTGGTCGTACACACGTCATAACACATGATATCATAACTGAACCCGGAATGAAGGTAAACTGAAAACCGTATAGGATTCCAGAAGCATGTAGGGAAGCAGTTTCTGCCGAGGTTAAGTGCATGCTGGAATTAGGAGTGATAGAGGAATCAAAAAGCGAGTGGTCAAGCCCCATTGTGTTAGTCCCCAAACCAGACGGTACTTAGAGGTTTTGCAATGATTTCAGGAAGTTAAACGAAATCTCCAAATTTGATGCATATCCCATGACAAATACCTGTGATTGACAAGGCCAAAGAGAAAATGACCTTCTCAACCCAAGAGGGCTTGTTTTAGTACAAAGACATGCCATTTGGACTACATGGCGCGCTTGCTACCTTTCAAAGGTTAATGGATTGGATATTGAGGTCTCATCATAACTGCCGTGCACCTAGACGATGGTGTAGTCTAAAGTACCGATTGGGAGAGTCACCTTGGGAAGGTACAGGCGGTCAAGGATGCCATAAAGGGGCGGGCTTAACCATAAACCCTGGAAAATGTGCACTAGCCCTGGAGGAAGCCAAGTACCTTAGCTATGTTATTGGCCATGGCGTCATTAAACCCCAGGTCAACAAGGTAGAGGCCATACAGGCCTCTTTAGGAATGACCAGGTACTACCGTAGATTCGTGCCTAATTTTGGCTCAGTTGCAGCAGCACTTACAGACTTGACGAAAGGGGGCAAGTCGGTAATGGTGACATGGACAGCCGAGGCTGGGCAGGCCTTTCAAAATTTAAAGACGGCCCTTTGCCAACAGCCAGTATTGATAACGGCCAACTTCTCGAAAGAGTTTATTGTGCAGACAGATGCTTCTAATGTAGGGTTGGGTACAGTGTTGTCTCAGTCCATAAATGGGGAAGAACATCCAGTACTGCATTTAAGCCGGAAACTATCTCCTGTGGAGAAGAATTATGGTATTGTTGAACATGATTGTTTAGCAGTAAAATGGGCACTGGAAACGTTAAGATACTATCTCTTGGGGAGAGAGTTCAAATTGGTGTCAGACCATGCCCCCTTGACCTGGATGAAGCAAAATAAGGAAAAGAATGCAAGGGTGACGAGGTGGTTTCTTCCGCTTCAGAACTTCAAGTTCACCCTCGAATATAGACCAGGAAAGTCACAAGGTAATGCTGATGCCCTGTCTAGGGTGCATTGTCTGATCACCAAGAAGGCCAAGCCCTCCGGTCTGGAGAAGAGCGGGGGAAAATGTAGGCAGTTGAAGGGTGAAGTTGTGGATGGAGTATATCTCCCTCCCAGGCTCTTAGTCTGGACAGGGTGGCAGTCCTGTCCACAAATTTGCCCTAGTTCTCAGGAAGCTCAGCTGTAGGCACTGCCCCGTTACTGGAGCATAAAAGACTGCAGCTCCAGGGAGTCAGTGTCTGAAAAGCTGAGGAGAGAGCAACATCCTGCTGTGTGGACCTGAGCACCTTGCGTGGTGCACCTTTTCATTTATTACGTTGAAATGGACTTTTTCTATTTGCTTTTTGAAATAAATTGACGTAAGTTTATTAACTGTCTAGTCCAGAGTGTCTGTACTGCCCCCATCCCCTGAAGGACTGTTACAGGGGTTTTTACAGAATTTTAAAATTGATGGTCACTCTTGTCGATTAGCCGAGGGCCACATCCCCTTTATTGTTTACTCAGACATATTGACGTACATACTGTTGTGGCTGTTCCTAGGGCTGCAGTTCAGTCTTATTCACTTGAATGGAACTGAGCTGCAGTATTGGGCACAGCTGCAACTGTACATCAAAGTGCCAGGATAAACTATCAATAGGACATGGCGCTTCGTTCAGCTACTTGGTTAAAGTGGCAGGAGTCAGACCCACACCAATGAAAGATAGATGGCGTATTCCAAGGATGGACCAACAATATGTAAGTTTAGAGAACAAATGTAATTATTTTGCACACATTTAGATATCAGGAGTTATTGCATAACTTTATATTACAGCTGAAAAAGAAATGAAAATAGTCTCCAATGATAGCCTGGTTTACGAAATTGTGTTACATGGATTTCCAAATCTTCAGCACTTCCATGTTCTTTTTTTTGCCATCCTTTTTATCATCTACCTGCTCATCATTTCTGGCAATGTTGTAATACTGCTTGTAATCTGCAGAGAGACCGCTCTGCACTCCCCAATGTACTTCTTTATTGCAGTTTTATCTTGTTTGGAAATTTTCCATTCAGCTGGCACAATTCCGCAAATGTTGGTAAATCTCTTGGATGATGAGAAGAAGATCTCTTTGAATGGATGCCTTCTGCAGGCCTATTTTTTACATGCTTGTGGAGCAACAGAGTGCTATATCCTCACAATTATGGCATATGATCGATACTTGGCTATCTGTAAACCATTAAGATACTCATCTATTATGACAAGTGGCAAATCTGCCAATTTGGTTGTTATCTGTATTATTGGAGGGATGCTCAGCCCAGTCATTGAAACCATCTTAATTTCTTTCCTTACATTTTGTGGTTCAAACCATATTGAGAATTTATTCTGTGACTTTCCACCATTAATCTCATTAGCATGCACAAATACCAGGTTATATATAATGGTAGAATTCACAGTCAGTTCCTTTATTATCCTCTTGACTTCTGCTTTCATCATTTTTTCTTACATCAGGATATTATTTATTATCTTAAGGATTAAGTCCAAAGATGGACGTCAGAAGGCCTTCTCCACCTGCGGAGCGCACCTTATTGTTGTGATTCTGTATTTTGGCAGCATTGGCTTTATGTATATTCGTGTTACAAAAAGTTACTCTGTAGATTATGACAGAGCTGTGGGTCTCACCTTTGTGGTCTTTACCCCACTAGCTAATCCCATTATCTACGGACTAAGAAATCAGGAAATCAAAAGATTCATATATAAACATTTACTGATGAAATAATTTTTTATGTTTGCTTCAAAGCGTCTCCAGTAGAATTGTTGTAAAATACGGGAATGTATACCGTATATACCGGCGTATAAGGCGACGGGGCGTATAAGACGACCCCCCAACTTTCACCTTATACGCCGGTATTACAGTGGAGAAAAAAAAAATCAGTACTCACCTCCCCCGGCGTTCTGTCGCGCTCCGGCAGGATGTCGCTCGCTCCTCGTCCCCGGCGCAGCATTGCTTTCTGAATGCGGGGCTTGAAATCCCCGCCTCCAGAAAGCTAATACACACGCCGTCAGCCAGTTACATCCATTCAATGACATCATTGAATGGCTGTGATTGGCTAAAACACATGTGGCTTCAGCCAATCACACTATTCAATGACATCATTGAATGGGTGTGATTGCTAACACACGTGCGCCTTCAGCCAATCACAGCCATTCAATGATGTCATTGAATAGTGTGATTGGCTGAAGCCACGTGTGTTTTAGCCAATCACAGCCATTCAATGCTGTCATTGAATAGCTGTACCGGCTGACGGCGTGTGTATTAGCTTTCTGGAAGCGGGGATTTCAAGCCCCGCATTCAGAAAGCAATGCTGCTCCGGGGACGAGGAGCGAGCGACATCCTGCCGGAGCGCGACAGAACGCCAGGGGAGGTGAGTAATGATTTTTTTTTTTTACTCTTTTTTTTTTTGTATTACCGGCGCATAAGACGACCCCCGACTGCAGAGCAGATTTTTCGGGGTTCAAAAGTCGTCTTATACGCCGGTATATACGGTACATGTTTGTTCTGAAATTATTCCGCAACTCTCGTGTGATTATGAATGGCTATTTGTAGGCCTCCATCTTGTATTAAAACAACTATTAATATTCAATGTATAAATTATAAGGATTGTGTATGATCCGGTTAATGGTCAATTCAGATTGTAACCTTTTTCAAACACACAACTCTATCCCTTGATATTTGTAATGCAAATATTCAAACAATAGATCATGTTAAGTATAAAAGACAGGAGAGGGTTTTGGAGAGTTAGAAGCATTTTGGACCTGTAATGGGGGATGCCCTCTCACAGTGTGGCTCCCAATAGGCCTCCTGTTCTCTGACTTTTCACTGTTGCTTCTCCAGTTGATGCACAAAGCAGATGAAGTATACCTAATAGAGATGAGCGAACGTACTCGTCCGAGCTTGATACTCGTTCGAGTATTAGCGTGTTCGAGATGCTCGTTACTCGAGACGAGTACCACGCGATGTTCGAGTTACTTTCACTTTCATCTCTGAGACATTAGCGCGCTTTTCTGGCCAATAGAAAGACAGGGAAGGCATTACAACTTCCCCCGGCGACGTTCAAGCCCTATACCACCCCCCTGCAGTGAGTGGCTTGCGTGATCAGGTGTCACCCGAGTATATAAACCGGCCCCTCCCGCGGCTCGCCACAGATGCATTCTGACAGAGATCAGGGACAGTGCTGCTGGTGCCGGAGCTGCTATAGGGAGAGCGTTAGGAGTTATTTTAGGCTTCAAGAACCCCAACGGTCCTTCTTAGGGCCACATCTAACCATGTGCAGTAGTGTGGAGGCTGCTTTTTGCAGTGTTGCACTTTTTTTTTTTTTTTTGTATATCGGCCATGCAGACCATTGCGTCCTGCAGTAATTTTACATTGCCTAGGGCCAGTAGTGATGAGGCAGGGACAGAAGACATATTTAGTGTATATAGGCAGTGGGCCTTTTGGGAAAAAAATCTATTTGGGCTGCCTGTGACTGTCCTCAGTGTACTGGGTCTCTGCTGGGGGTAGTTGCCCTAATTCATACGCAGCCAGCTAAGTGTTACAGCAAGCTTGCGCAAAATTTTTTCCTGCCTCTGTGTTGTCTCTTACATCACCGCTGTATTCCTGTCCACAAGTGTACTGGGTTTCTGCTGGGGGTAGTTGTCCTAATTCATACGCAGCCAGCTAAGTGTTACAGCAGGCTTGCACAAAATTCTTTCCTGCCTCTGTGTTGCCTCTTACATCACCGCTGTATTCCTGTCCACAAGTGTACTGGGTCTCTGCTGGGGGTAGTTGTCCTAATTCATACGCAGCCAGCTAAGTGTTACAGCAGGCTTGCACAAAATTCTTTCCTGCCTCTGTGTTGCCTCTTACATCATCGCTGTATTCCTGTCCACAAGTGTACTGGGTCTCGGCTGGGGGTAGTTGTCCTAATTCATACGCAGCCAGCTAAGTGTTACAGCAGGCTTGCGCAAAATTCTTTCCTGGCTCTGCTGTGCATTCCATAGGCGAA
Source organism: Eleutherodactylus coqui (assembly GCF_035609145.1). Lineage (NCBI taxonomy): Eukaryota > Metazoa > Chordata > Amphibia > Anura > Eleutherodactylidae > Eleutherodactylus > Eleutherodactylus coqui. Next base: position 48,810,303 of record NC_089842.1, on the reverse strand, counting down.
GTCAGCCTCCAACCACAGGCCAATAAGCGGCACATTTAATTACAGCGTTCTGTTTCTGCACTACTGGTAATACACCATGCTGAGGGGTAGGGGTAGGCCTAGAGGACGTGGACACGGGCGAGGACGCGGAGGCCCAAGTCAGGGTGTGGGCACAGGCCGAGCTCCTGATCCAGGTGTATCACAGCCGACTGCTGCGGGATTAGGAGAGAGGCACGTTTCTGGCGTCCCCACATTCATCTCACAATTAATGGGTCCACGCGGTAGACCTTTATTAGAAAATGAGCAGTGTGAGCAGGTCCTGTCGTGGATGGCAGAAAGTGCATCCAGCAATCTATCGACCACCCAGAGTTCTGCGCCGTCCACAGCTGCAACTCTGACTCCTCTGGCTGCTGCTCCTCCTTCCTCCCAGCCTCCTCACTCCATTACAATGACACATTCTGAGGAGCAGGCAGACTCCCAGGAACTGTTCCCGGGCCCCTGCCCAGAATGGCCAGCAATGGTTCCTCTCCCACCAGAGGAGTTTGTCGTGACTGATGACCAACCATTGGAAAGTTCCCGGGGTCCGGGGGATGAGGCTGGGGACTTCCAGCAAGTGTCTCAAGAGCTTTCAGTGGGTGAGGAGGACGATGACGATGAGACACAGTTGTCTATCAGTCAGGTAGTAGTAAGGGCAGTAAGTCCGAGGGAGGAGCGCACAGAGGATTCGGAGGAAGAGCAGCAGGACGATGAGGTGACTGACCCCACCTGGTTTGCTACGCCTACTTAGGACAGGTCTTCAGGGGGGGAGGCAAGTGCAGCAGCAGGGCAGGTTGGAAGAGGCAGTCTGGTGGCCAGGGGTAGAGGCAGGGCCAGACCGAATAATCCACCAACTGTTTCCCAAAGCGCCCCCTCGCGCCATGCCACCCTGCAGAGGCCGAGGTGCTCAAAGGTCTGGCAGTTTTTCACTGAGAGTGCAGACGACCGACGAACAGTGGTGTGCAACCTTTGTCGCGCCAAGATCAGCCGAGAAGCCAACACCACCAGCCTCACCACCACCAGCATGCGCAGACATATGATGGCCAAGCACCCCACAAGGTGGGACGAAGGCCGTTCACCGCCTCCGGTTTGCACCGCTGCCTCTCCCCCTGTCCCCCAACCTGCCACTGAGATCCAACCCCCCTCTCAGGACACAGGCACTACCGTCTCCTGGCCTGCACCCACACCCTCACCTCCGCTGTGCTTGGCCCCATCCACCAATGTCTCTCAGCGCACCGTCCAGCTGTCGCTAGCGCAAGTGTTGGAGCGCAAGCGCAAGTACGCCGCCATGCACCCGCACGCTCAAGCGTTAAACGTGCACATAGCCAAATTTATCAGCCTGGAGATGCTGCCGTATAGGGTTGTGGAAACGGAGGCTTTCAAAGGTATGATGGCGGCGGCGGCCCCGCGCTACTCAGTTCCCAGTCGCCACTACTTTTCCCGATGTGCCGTCCCAGCCCTGCACGACCACGTCTCCCGCAACATTGTACGCGCCCTCACCAACGCGGTTACTGCCAAGGTCCACTTAACAATGGACACGTGGACAAGCACAGGCGGGCAGGGCCACTATATCTCTCTGACGGCACATTGGGTGAATTTAGTGGAGGCTGGGACAGAGTCAGAGCCTGGGACCGCTCACGTCCTACCCACCCCCAGAATTGCGGGCCCCAGCTCGGGGGTGGTATCTGCGGCGGTGTATGCTTCCTCCACTAAACCACCCTCCTCCTCCTCCTCCTACGCAACCTCTGTCTCGCAATCAAGATGTGTCAGCAGCAGCACGTCGCCAGCAGTCGGTGTCGCGTGGTGTGGCAGCACAGCGGTGGGCAAGCGTCAGCAGGCCGTGCTGAAACTACTCAGCTTAGGAGAGAAGAGGCACACGGCCCACGAACTGCTGCAGGGTCTGACAGAGCAGACCGACCGCTGGCTTGCGCCGCTGAGCCTCCAACCGGGCATGGTCGTGTGTGACAACGGCCGTAACCTGGTGGCGGCTCTGCAGCTCGGCAGCCTCACGCACGTGCCATGCCTGGCCCACGTCTTTAATTTGGTGGTTCAGCGCTTTCTGAAAAGCTACCCACGCTTGTCAGACCTGCTCGGAAAGGTGCGCCGGCTCTGCGCACATTTCCGCAAGTCCCACACGGACGCTGCCACCCTGCGCACACTGCAACATCGGTTTAATCTGCCAGTGCACCGACTGCTGTGCGACGTGCCCACACAGTGGAACTCTATGCTCCACATGTTGGCCAGGCTCTATGAGCAGCGTAGAGCTATAGTGGAATACCAACTCCAACATGGGCGGCGCAGTGGGAGTCAGCCTCCTCAATTCTTTACAGAAGAGTGGGCCTGGTTGGCAGACATCTGCCAGGTCCTTGGAAACTTTGAGGAGTCTACCCAGATGGTGAGCGGCGATGCTGCAATCATTAGCGTCACTATTCCTCTGCTATGCCTCTTGAGAAGTTCCCTGCAAAGCATAAAGGCAGACGCTTTGCGCTCGGAAACGGAGGCGGGGAAGACAGTATGTCGCTGGATAGTCAGAGCACCCTCCTGTCTATATCTCAGTGCGTTGAGGAGGAGGAGGAGGAGGGGGAAGAGACAGCTTGGCCCACTGCTGAGGGTACCCATGCTGCTTGCCTGTCATCCTTTCAGCGTGTATAGCCGGAGGAGGAGGATCCTGAAAGTGATCTTCCTAGTGAGGGCAGCCATGTGTTGCGTACAGGTACCCTGGCACACATGGCTGACTTCATGTTAGGATGCCTTTCACGTGACCCTCGCGTTACATGCATTCTGGCCACTACGGATTACTGGGTGTACACACTGCTCGACCCACGGTATAAGGAGAAGCTTTCCACTCTCATACCCGAAGAGGAAAGGGGTTCAAGAGTGATGCTATACCACAGGACCCTGGCGGACAAACTGATGGTAAAATTCCCATCCGACAGCGCTAGTGGCCGAAGGCGCAGTTCCGAGGGCCAGGTAGCAGGGGAGGCGCGGAGATCAGGCAGCATGTACAGCACAGGCAGGGGAACACTCTCTAAGGCCTTTGACAGCTTTCTGGCTCCCCAGCAAGACTGTGTCACCGTATCAGGGTTAAAATTCTAAGTACAGCACCAATCAGGCCCACCCCACTTGCCCCGTTGCCGGCCGTAAGAAGAGACACCACACAGGGATCTGGTATCATTCCTCACACGGGACATGGCTCTCAGCTGTGCCCACGTCGTGCTTTATTACAGATTACATGAGATCTTATACCCTTTGTCCCATCCCCAAGGGGGTGATGGGCTCATAACCATATATGGGAAGTCCGGATTTGCGGACTGAGACAGTGAAAATCATATAACAGTCATTATCTTGATACTGGCGCCTCTGGCTTACGTACAGAAAATCACGTATTCAATTAACTCCAGTGCAAAGAATCACCCACTCAATTCTAAGAAGTCCGGATTTCCGGCCTGGGACAGTAAAAATTATGTACATGGTTGAACATCTTGATATCTTGTTTCTGGGAAAATGGCCAAGTACACGCGTCCTTCATGTCTGGTTCTTCTTCTCTGAATTTCTAGAACATCTCTCTCAGCCTTCTAAAGCCTTGGAATATCTGATGTAAGGCGACATATAAGTTTTTTTCATTTGGAATTGAATAAAACTTGCATATAGGTATAAAACATAAAAAAACATATGGCAATATATATATATATATACCCTCACAACCGCTCCCCAGTCAAGGCTGAGTCAGTGGGAGCACTGTAAAAGGATGGTGAGAGAGTACGTAGCCGATCGCACGACCGTCCTCCGTGACGCCTCTGCCCCCTACAACTACTGGGTGTCGAAGCTGGACACGTGGCCTGAACTCGCGCTGTATGCCCTGGAGGTGCTTGCTTGTCCTGCGGCTAGCGTCTTGTCAGAGAGGGTGTTTAGTGCGGCTGGGGGAATCATCACGGATAAGCGTACCCGCCTGTCAACCGACAGTGCTGACAGGCTTACACTCATCAAGATGAACAAAGCCTGGATTTCCCCAGACTTCTCTTCTCCACCAGCGGACATCAGCGATACCTAAACAATACGTAGGCTGCACCCGTGGATGGAAGCATCGTTCTCTATCACCATAAAAAACGGGGACCTTTTAGCTTCATCAATCTATGTATTCTATTGATCCTCCTCCTCCTGCTCCTCCTCCTGAAACCTCACGTAATCACGCTGAACGGGCAATTTTTCTTAGGCCCACAAGGCTCAGTCATATAATTTTTGTAAACAATTTTTATACGTTTCAATGCTCATTAAAGCGTTGAAACTTGCACCTGAACCAATTTTTATTTTAACTGGGCTGCCTCCAGGCCTAGTTACAAATTAAGCCACATTAACCAAAGCGATTAACGGGTTTCACCTGCCCTCTTGGTTGGGCATGGGCAATTTTTCTGAGGTACATTAGTACTGTTGGTACACCAATTTTTTGGCGCCCTCGCCTACAGTGTAATCCAATAAATTTTTTGCCCACCTGCATTAAAGCTGACGTTACATCAGCTGTGCTGGGCACTGCAATGGGATATATTTATGTACCGCCGGTGGCTTCCTGGGACCCACCCATGCTGTCGGTCCACATGGACTTCCCATTAGGGAGATGTACGTGCCTGTGTATACTTATAAAAAACTCGAGCCTGACTGGGGCATGCAGTTTGGGCCGAAGCCCACCTGTATTTAATCAGACGTTAGCTCTGCTGTCCAGGGCACTGCAATGGGATATATTTTTGTACCGCCAGTGGGTTCCAAGGAGCCACCCATGCTGTCGGTCCACACGGACCTCACATTAGGGAGTTGTACCTACCTGTGTCTATGTATTAAAAACCCCGGTCTGACTGGGGCATGGAGTGTGGGCCGAAGCCCACCTGTATTTTATCTGAAGTTACCTCAGCTGTGCAGGGCAATGCAATGGGATATATTTATGTACCGCCGGTGGCTTCCTGGCACCCACCCATGCTGTCGGTCCACACGGAGTTGTAACTGCATGTGTCCACTTCTAAAGAACCCCAGTCTGACTGGGGCATGCAGTGTGGGCCGAAGCCCACATGCATTAAAGATGACATTACCTCAGCTGTGATGGGCACTGCAATGGGATATATTTATGTACCGCCGGTGGGTTCCAGGGAGCCACCCATGCTGTGTGTCCACAGGGACTTCACATTAGGGATTTGTACCTGCCAGTGTCTATATATTAAAAACCCCGGTCAGACTGGGGTATGCAGCGTGGGCCGAAGACCACCTGCATTTAATTGGATGTTACCTCAGCTGTGATGGGCAATGCAATGGGATATATTTATGTACCGCCGGTGGCTTCCTGGGACCCACCCATGCTGTGGGTCCACACAGAGTTGTAACTGCATGTGTCCACTTCTAAAGAACCCCAGTCTGACTGGGGCATGCAGTGTGGGCCGAAGCCCACCTGCATTTAACATGACATTACCTCAGCTGTGATGGGCAATGCAATGGGATATATTTATGTACTGCCGGTGGCTTCCTGGCACCCACCCATGCTGTGGGTCCACAGGGAGTTGTAACTGCATGTGTCCACTTCTAACGAACCTCAGTCTGACTGGGGCATGCAGTGTGGGCCGAAGCCCACCCGCATTTAACATGACATTACCTCAGCTGTGATGGGCAATGCAATGGGATATATTTATGTACCGCCGGTGGGTTCCAGGGAGCCACCCATGCTGTGGGTCCAAAGGGAGTTGTAACTGCATGTGTCTACTTCTAAAGAACCCCAGTCTGACTGGGGCATGCAGTGTGGGCCGAAGCCCACCTGCATTTAACATGACATTACATCAGCTGTGCTGGGCACTGCAATGGGATATATTTATGTACCGCCGGTGGGTTCCAGGGAGCCACCCATGCTGTGGGTCCACAGGGAGTTGTAACTGCATCTGTCTACTTCTAAAGAACCCCAGTCTGACTGAGGCATGCAGTGTGGGCCGAAGCCCACCTGCATTTAACATGACATTACCTCAGCTGTGATGGGCAATGCAATGGGATATATTTATGTATCGCCGGTGGCTTCCTGGCACCCACCCTTGCTGTCGGTCCACACAGAGTTGTAACTGCATGTGTCCACTTCTAAAGAACCCCAGTCTGACTGGGGCATGCAGTGTGGGCCGAAGCTCACCTGCATTTAACATGACATTACCTCAGCTGTGATGGGCACTGCAATGGGATACATTTATGTACAGCCGGTGGGTTCCAGGGAGCCACCCATGCTGTGGGTGCACCCGGAATTCCCATCGCGGAGTTGTACGTGCCTGTGACTATTTATAAAAAACCGCGGTCTGACTGGGGCATGCAGACACCTTGACAGAATGAATAGTGTGTGGCACATAGGTTCCCCATTGCTATGCCCACGTGTGCAGCTCCTGATGGAGGTGGCACAGGATTGGATTTCTCATTGCTTCTGTACAGCATTGTGGGCTATCGCCCCGCCCCTTTTAAAGAGGGTCGCTGCCTAGCCGTGCCAACCCTCTGCAGTGTGTGCCTGCAGTTCCTCCTCATGGCAGACGCACTTATAAATAGACATGAGGGTGGTGTGGCATGAGGGCAGTTGAAGGCCGCGCAGGGACACTTGGGTGTGTGCTGTGGACACTGGGTCGTGCGAGGGGGGGGGGGGGTTGGGCAGCATGTAACCCAGGAGAAGTGGCAGCGGAGTGTCATGCAGGCAGTGATTGTGCTTTGTTGGAGGTAGTGTGGTGCTTAGCTAAGGTATGCATTACTAATGAGGGCTTTTCAGAAGTAAAAATTGTTGGGAGGGGGGGCCCACTCTTGCCGCTATTGTGGCTTAATAGTGGGACCTGGGAACTTGAGATGCAGCCCAACATGTAGCCCCTCGCCTGCCCTATCCGTTGCTGTGTCGTTCCCATCACTTTCTTGAATTGCCCAGATTTTCACAAATGGAAACCTTAGCGAGCATCGGCGATATACAAAAATGCTCGGGTCGCCCATTGACTTCAATGGGGTTTGTTATTCGAAACGAACCCTTGAGCATCGCAAAATTTTCGTCCCGAGTAACGAGCACCCAAGCATTTTGGTGCTCGCTCATCTCTAGTTATATCCTAACAAATGCATAAAAACTAGAGATGAGCGAGCATACTTGTCCGAGCTTGATGCTCGTTCGAGTATTAGGGTACTCGATATGCTCGTTACTCGAGACGAGCACCACGCGGTACTCAAGTCAATTCCATTTCCTTCCCTGCATGTTTAGCGCCATTTTCTGGCCAATAGACATGCAGGGAAGGCATTACAACTTCCTCCTGTGACGTTCCAGCCCTATCCCACCCACCTGCAGTGAGTGGCTGGGGAGATCAAGTGACCGCCGATTACTTAAAGCGGTCCTGACCGCGGCTCGCACCAGACACACACTGGGAGAGATTAGGGAAAGTGCTACTGCTGATATAGGGAAAGTGGTAGTGTAGGTTCCTGTCTTCAAGAACCCCAACGGTCCTTCTTAGGGCCACATCTGACCGTGTGCATTACTGTTGTGGCTGCTGGGAGCAGTTTTGCACAATTTTTTTAAATATCGGGATGTGCAGGCTATTACAGCTATAGAGTTCTAAGTCTGCAGTCTGTAATACAGAGTATAGGGAAAGTGCTGCTGAGAAAGGGAAAGTGGTAGTGTAATGTAGGATCCTGTCTACAAGAATCCCAACGGTCCTACTTAGGGCTACCTCTGACCGTCTGAATTTTACAGGGTGTCTGGTGGGAGTTGTAGTCTATCACTATTGCACAGTTAGGCCTGTGTGCAGCCTTCCATATAATTTTTTTCTGCCTGGAGTTTGCATTACAATACCACTCTCAGCGACAAAGTGTACGCAAACAATTCCATAATGATTTACACCGGTCTGTGTCCGCAGTGAATTTGAGACGCACAGCGTACGGCCAACGCAGCCACTTATAGAGGGAAAGTGATATACACACTATACAGCCTGTATTCTTTTTTTAAAAAAAAAAACAAAAAAAACCCTTCTTAGGGCTACCTCTGGCCATCTGAATTTTACAGGGTGTCTGGTGGGAGTTGTAGTCATCACTATTGCACAGCTAGGCCTGTTTGCAGCCTTCCATATAATTTTTTTATGCCTGGAGTTTGCTTTACAATACAGCTCTCAGCGAGAAAGTGTACGCAAACAATCCCATAATTATTTACACCGGTCTGCGTCCGCAGTGAATTTGAGACGCACAGCGTACGGCCAACGCAGCCACTTATAGAGGGAAAGTGATATACACACTATACACCTGTATTCTTTTTTTTTAAAAAACAAAAAAACCCTTTGTTGGGCTAACTCTGACCATCTGAATTTTACAGGGTGTCTGGTGGGAGTTGTAGTCCATCAATATTGCACAGCTAGGCCTGTTTGAAGCCTTCCATATAATTTTTTTCTGCCTGGAGTTTGCTTTACAATACCGGTCTCAGCAACAAAGTGTACGCAAACAATTCCATAATTATTTACACTGGTTTGTGTCCGCAGAGAATTTGAGACGCACAGCATACGGCCAACGGAGCCACTTACATAGGGAAAGTGATATACACACTATACAGCCTGCATTCTTTTTTATAAAAAAACAAAAAGCCCCTTCGTTGGGCTACCTTTCACCGTTTAAATTTTACTGGGTGTCTGGTGGGAGTTTTAGTCCATCACCATCATTATTGCACAGTTAGGCCTGTTTGCGGCCTTCCTTACTATTTTTTTCTGCCTGGAGTTTGGCTTACAATACCGCTCTCAGCGAGAAAGTGTACGCAAACAATTCCATAATTATTTACACCAGTCTGTGTCCACAGTGAATTTGAGACGCATAGTGTACGGACAACGCAGCCACTTACAGAGGGAAAGTGATATACACACTATACAGCCTGTATGCTTAAAAAAAAACAAATCAAAACAAAGCCCACTTCGTTGGGCTACCTCTGACCGTCTGAATTTTACAGGGTGACTGGTGGGAGTTGTAGTCATCACTATTGCACAGCTAGGCCTGTTTGCAGCCTTCCATATAATTTTTTTCTGCCTGGAGTTAGCTTTACAATACGGCTCTCAGCGAGAAAGTGTACGCAAACAATTCCATAATTATTTACACCGGTCTGTGTCTGCAGTGAATTTGAGACGCACAGTGTACCGCCAACCAACCCACTTATAGAGGGAAAGTGATATACACACTATACAGCCAGTATTCTTTAAAAAAAAAAAGCCCCTTTGTTGGGCTACACTCATGGTACAACAATGTGTCAGGGGGTGGCCTATACTCTTGCTACAGAAATTTTACTGAGGTCTGCTTGCCTATACTTCTGTCACAGTAATGTTACAGGGGTCTGCCTATACTTCTGCAACAGAAATGTTACAGGGGTCTGCCTATACTTTTGCCATGTAAATGTTACAGGGGTCTGCCTATACTTCTGCCACATAAATGTTACAGGGGTCTGCCTATACTTCTGCCACATTAATGTAACTGGGGTCTGCCTATACTTCTGACACGCAAATGATACAGGGGTCTACCTATACTTCTGCCACATAAATTTTACAGGGGTCTGCCTATACTTCTGCAACAGAAATATTACTTCGGTCTGCCTATAGTTCTGCTACTGAAATGTTATAGGGGTCTGTGTATACTTCTGCCACATTAATGTTACTGGGGTCTGCCTATACTTCTGCCACGTAAATGTTACAGGGGTCTTCCTATACTTCTGTCACATAAATGTTACAGGGGTCTGCCTATACTTCTGCTACAGAAATGTTACTGGGGTCTGCCTATAATCCTGCTACATAAATTTTACAGGGGTCTGCGTATACTTCTGCTATAAAAATGTTACTGGGGTCTGTCTATACTTCTGCCACGTAAATGTTACAGGGGTCTGCCTATACTTTTGCCATATTAATGTTACTGGGGTCTGCCTATACTTCTGACACGTAACTGTTACAGGGGTCTACCTATACTTCTGCCACATAAATGTTACAGGGGTCTCCTTATACTTCTGCTAGAGAAATGTTACTGAGGTCGTTCTATATTTCTGCCACATAAAGGTTACAGGGGTCTGCCTTTACTTCTGCTACAAAAATGTTACAGAGGTCTGCCTATAATGCTGCTACAGAAATGTTACAGGGGTCTGCCTATACTGCTGCTACAGAAATGGAACTGGGGTCTGCCTATGCTTCTGCTACATAAATGTAACAGGGGTCTGCTTATACTGCTACTAAAGAAATGTTACTGGGGTCTGCCTATACTTCTACTACAAAAATGGTACTGGGGTCTTCATATACTGCTTCTACAAAAATTGTACTGGGGTCAGTCTATACTTCTGCTACATAAATGTTACAGGGGTCTGCCTATACTGCTGCTACAGAAATTTTACAGGGGTCTGCACATACTGTGGCTAGAGAAATATTACAGGGGTCTGCCTATACTTCTACAACAGAAATAGTACTGTGGTCTGCCAATACTTCTACTTCAGAAATGGTACTGGGGTCTGCCTATACTTCTGCTACTGAAATGCTACAGGGGTGTGCCTATACTTATGCCACATTAATGTTACTGGGGTCTGCCTATACTTCTGACACATAAATGTTACAGGGGTCTACTTATACTTCTGCTAGATAAATGTGACTGGGGTCGGTCTATACTTCTGCCACATAAAGGTTACAGGGGTCTGCCTATAATGCTGCTACAGAAATGTTACAGGGGTCTGCCCATACTGCTGCTACAGAAATGTTACAGGGGTCTTCCTATATTTCTACTACAGTAATGGTACTGGGGTCCGCCAATAATGCAACTACAAAAATGGAATTAGGGTCTGCCTATGCTTCTGCTACATAAATGTTACAGGGGTCTGCTTATACTGCTGCTACAGAAATGTTACTGGGGTCTGCCTATACTTCTACTACAGAAATGGTACTGGGGTCTGCTTATACTGCTGCTACAAAAATAGTACTGGGGTCTGCCTATACTTCTACTACAGAAATGGTACTGGGGTCTACCTATACTGCTGCTACAAAAATAGTACTGGGGTCGGTCAATACTTCTGCTACATAAATGTTACAGAGGTCTGCCTTAACTGCTGCTACAGAAATTTTTCAGGGGTCTGCGTATACTGCTGCTAGAGAAATGTTACTGGGGTCTGCTTATACTTCTACTACAGAAATGGTACTGGGGTCTGTCAATACTTCTACTACAGAAATGGTACTGGGGTCTGCCTATACATCTGCTACTGTAATGTTACAGGGATCTGCCTATACTTCTGCCACATTAATGTTACTGGGGTCTGCCTATACTTCTGACACATAAATGTTACAGGGGTCTGCCTATACTTCTGCCACATAAATGTTACTTCGGTCTGCCTATACTTCTGCTACTGAAATGTTACAGGGGTTTACCTATACTTCTGGTACGGAAATGTTACTGCGGTCTGCCTATACCTCTGCCACGTAAATGTTACAGGGGTCTGCCTATACTTCTGTCACATAAATGTTACAGGGGTCTGCCGCTACTTCTGCTACAGAAATGTTACTGGGTTCTGCCTATAATCCTGCTACATAAATTTTACAGGTGTCTGCATATACTTCTGGTACAAAAATGTTACTGGGGTCTGCCTATACTTCTGCCACGTAAATGTTACAGGGGTCTGCCTATACTTCTGCTAGAGAAATGTTACTGGGGTCGATCTATACTTCTGTCACGTAAAGGTTACAGGGGTCTGCCTTTACTTCTGCTACAAAAATGTTACAGGGGTCTGCCTATAATGCTGCTACAGAAATGTTACTGGGGTCTGCCTATACTTCTACTACAGAAATGGTACTGGGGTACGCCTATACTGCAGCTACAAAAATGGAACTGGGGTCTGCCTATGCTTCTGCTACATAAATGTAACAGAGGGGTGTTTATACTGCTGCTAAAGAAATGTTACTGCGGTCTGCCTATACTTCTACTACAGAAATGGTACTGGGGTCTGCCTATACTGCTGCTACAAAAATGGTACTGGGGTCGGTCTATAATTCTGCTACATAAATGTTACAGGGGTTTGCGTATACTGCTGCTAAGAGAAATGTTACTGGGGTCTGCCTATACTTCTACTACAGAAATGGTACTGGGGTCTGCCAATACTTCTACTACAGAAATGGTACTGGGTTCTGCCTATACTTTTGCTACTGTAATGTTACAGGGGTCTGCCTATACTTCTGCCACATAAATGTTACAGGGGTCTGCCTATACTTCTGCAACAGAAATGTTACTTCGGTCTGCCTAAAGTTCTGCTACTGAAATGTTACAGCGTTCTGCCTATACTTCTGCCACATTAATGTTACTGGGGTCTGCCTATACTTCTGCCATGTAAATGTTACAGGGGTCTGCGTATACTTCTGTCATATAAATGTTACAGGGGTCTGCGTATACTTCTGCTACAGAAATGTTACTGGGATCTGCCTATAATCCTGCTACATAAATTTTACAAGGGTCTGCGTATACTTCTGCTACAAAAATCTTACTGGCGTCTGCCTATACTTCTGCAACGTAAATGTTACAGGGGTCTGCCTATATTTCTGCTAGAGAAATGTTACTGGGGTCGGTCTATACTTCTGCCACGTAAAGGTTACAGGGGTCTGCCTTTCTGCTACAAAAATGTTACAGGGGTCGGCCTATAATGCTGCTACAGAAATGTTACAGGGGTCTTCCTATACTGCTGCCACAGAAATGTTACTGAGGTCTGCCTATACTTCTACTACAGAAATGGTACTGCGGTCTGCCTGTACTGCTGCTACAAAAATGGTACTGGGGTCGGTCTATACTTCTGCTCCATAAATGTTACAGGGGTTTGCTTATACTGCTGCTACAGAAATTTTACAGGGGTCTGCTTATACTGCTGCTAGAGAAATGTTACTGGGATCTGCCTATACTTCTACTACAGAAATGGTACTGGGGTCTGCCAATACTTCTACTACAGAAATCGTACTTCGATCTGCCTATACGTCTGCTACTGAAATGCTACAGGGGTCTGCCTATACTTCTGCCACATTAATGTTACTGGGGTCTGCCTATACTTCTGACACGTAAATGTTACAGGGGTCTGCCTATACTTCTGACACATAAATATTACAGGGGTCTGCCTATACTTCTGCAACAGAAATGTCACAGGGGTCTGCCTATACTTCTGCCACATTAATGGTACTATGGTCTGCCTATACTTCTGCCATGTAAATGTTACAGGGGTCTGCCTATACTTCTGTCACATAAATGGTACTGGGGTCTGCGCATACTTCTGCCACAGAAATGTTACTGCGATCTGCCTATAATCCTGCTACATAAATTTTACAGGGGTCCGCGTATACTTCTGCTACAAAAATCTTACTGGGGTCTGCCTATACTTCTGCCACGTAAATGTTACAGGGGTCTGCCTATACTTCTGCTAGAGAACTGTTACTGGGGTCGGTCTGTACTTCTGCCACGTAAAGGTTACAGGGGTCTGCCTATGCTTCTGCTACATAAATGTAACAGGGTTCTGCTTATACTGCTGCTAAAGAAATGTTACTGGTGTCTGCCTATACTTCTACTACAGAAATGGTACTGTGGTCTGCCTATACTGCTGCTACAAAAATGGAGCTGGGGTCTGCCTATGCTTCTGCTACATAAATGTTACAGAGGTCTGCTTATACTGCTGCTACAGAAATGTTACTGGGGTCTGCCTATACTGCTGCTACAAAAATTGTACTGGGGTCAGTCTATACTTCTGCTACAAAAATGTTACAGGGGTCTGCCTATACTGCTGCTACAGCAATTTTACAGGGGTCTGCGTATACTGCTGCTAGACAAATGTTACTGGGGTCTGCTTATACTCCTACTACAGAAATGGTACTGGGGTCTGCCAATACTTCTACTACAGAAATGGTACTAGGGTTTGCCTATACTTCTGCTACTGAAATGTTACAGGGGTCTGCCTATACTTCTGCCACATTAATGTTACTGGGGTCTGCCTATACTTCTACTACGGAAATGGGACTTGGGTCTGTCTATACTGCTAATACAAAAATAGAACAGGGGTCTGCCTATGCTTCTGCTACATAAATGTAACAGGGTTCTGCTTATACTGCTGCTAAAGAAATGTTACTGGTGTCTGCCTATACTTCTACTACAGAAATGGTACTTTGGTCTGCCTATACTGCTGCTACAAAAATGGAGCTGGGGTCTGCCTATGCTTCTGCTACATAAATGTTACAGAGGTCTGCTTATACTGCTGCTACAGAAATGTTACTGGGGTCTGCCTATACCGCTGCTACAAAAATTGTACTGGGGTCAGTCTATACTTCTGCTACAAAAATGTTACAGGGGTCTGCCTATACTGCTGCTACAGCAATTTTACAGGGGTCTGCGTATACTGCTGCTAGACAAATGTTACTGGGGTCTGCTTATACTCCTACTACAGAAATGGTACTGGGGTCTGCCAATACTTCTACTACAGAAATGGTACTAGGGTTTGCCTATACTTCTGCTACTGAAATGTTACAGGGGTCTGCCTATACGTCAGCCTCATTAATGTTACTGGAGTCTGCCTATACTTCTACTACAGACATGGAACTGGGGTCTATCTATACTGCTGCTACAAAAATGGTACTGGGGTCGGTCTATACTTCTGCTACATAAATTTTACAGGGGTCTGCCTATACTGCTGCTACATAAATGTTACTGGGGTCTGCCTATACTTCCACTACAGAAATGGTACTGGGGTCTGCCAATACTTCTACTACAGAAATGATACTGGGGTATGCCTATACTGCAGCTACAAAAATGTTACAGGGTCTGTCTATACTGCTGCTACAGAAATGTTGCAGGAGTCTGTCTATACTATGGGTGCACTAAGTCTTCCCATTACGGTGTTTTACCTATGCGGCAGAAACAATACAGTGACTGACTAGGCCAGAATTGCTGGCCGAGTCCAAGTTGCTCCGATTTCTTCCTGTGTAATACCATCTTTGTGCACTTACAGCATGAGATTTAATGAAACCTTCACAGGTGTACTAGCATCGAAGTTTGTTTCATGCCTACGATTGCTAAAGCTATTGGTCGAGGCCTATGTCCCGGGAGAACTGCAACTGCGCAAGGTTGGGCCTGTGGAACTTTTTCCTGGCTAATCCAGTCTTTGGAGCGGTGAAAGAAAACGTAACTGATTAATGAGACCTTCACAGGTGTACTAGCATCGAAGTCCGCTTCATGCCTACGATTGCTGAAGCTGTTGGCCGAGGCCTATGTCCCGGGGGAACTGCAACTGCGCCAGGTTGGGCCTGTTGAACTTTTTCCTGGCTAATCCAGTCTTTGGAGCGGTGAAAGAAAACGTAACTGATTTAATGAGACCTTCACAGGTGTACTAGCATCAAAGTCCACTTCATGCCTACTATTGCTGAAGCTGTTGGTCAAGGCCTATGTCCCGGGGGAACTGCAACTGCGCCAGGTTGGGCCTGTGGAACTTTTTCCTGGCTAATGCAGTTTTTGGAGTGGTGAAAGAAAACGTAACTGATTTAATGAGACCTTCACAGGTGTACTAGTATCAAAGTCCACTTCATGCCTACGATTGCTGAAGCTGTTGGTCAAGGCCTATGTCCCGGGGGAACTGCAACTGCGCCAGGTTGGGCCTGTGGAACTTTTTCCTGGCTAATCCAATCTGTGGAGCGGTGAAAGAAAACGTAACTGATTTAATGAGACCTTCACAGGTGTACTAGCATCGAAGTCCGTTTCATGCCTATGATTGCTGAAGCTGTTGGTCGAGGCCTATGTACCGGGGGAACTGCAACTGCGCCAGGTTGGGCCTGTGGAACTTTTTCCTGGCTAATCCAGTCTTTGGAGTGGTGAAAGAAAACGTAACTGATTTAATGAGACCTTCACAGCTGTACTAGCATCGAAGTCTGCTTCATGCCTACGATTGCTGAGGCTTTTGTTCGAGGCCTATGTCCCAGGGGAACTGCAACTACACCAGTTTTGGCCTGTGGAACTTTTTCCTGGCTAATCCAGTGTTTGGAGCGGTGAAAGAAAACGTAACTGATTTAATGAGACCTTCACAGGTGTACTAGCATCGAAGTCTGTTTCATGCCTATGATTGCTGAAGCTGTTGGTCGAGGCCTATGTCCCGGGGAAACTGCAACTGCACCAGGTTGGGCCTGTGGAACTTTTTCTTGGCTAATCCAGTCTTTGGAGCGGTGAAAGAAAACGTAGCTGATTTAATGAGACCTTCACAGGTGCACTAGCATCGAAGTCCGCTTCATGCCTACGATTGCTGAAGCTGTTGGCCGAGGCCTATGTCCCAGGGGAAGTGCAACTGCGCCAGGTTAGGCCTGTGGAACTTTTTCCTGGCTAATCCAGTCTTTGGAGCGGTGAAAGAAAACGTAGCTGATTTAATGAGACCTTCACAGGTGTACTAGCATCGAAGTCCATTTCATGCCTACGACTGCTGAAGCTGTTGGCCGAGGCCTACGTCCCCTGGAAACTGCAACTGCGCCAGGTTGGACCTGTGGAACTTTTTCCTGGCTAATCCAGTCTTTGGATCAGTGAAAGAAAATGTAACTGATTTAATGAGACCTTCACAGGTGTACTAGCATCGAAGTCAGCTTCATGCCTATGATTGCTGAAGCTGTTGGCCGAGGCCTATGTCCCGGGGGAACTGCAACTGCACCAGGTTGGGCCTGTGGAACTTTTTCCTGGCTAATCCAGTCTTTGGAGCGGTAAAAGAAAACGTAACGGATTTAATGAGAGCTTCACAGATGTACTAGCATCGAAGTCCGCTTCATGCCTGCGATTGCTGAAGCTGTTGGCCGAGGCCTTTGTCCTGGGGAAACTGCAACTACACCAGGTTGGGCCTGTGGAACTTTTTCCTGGCTAATCCAGTCTTTGGAGCAGTGAAAGAAAACGTAACTGATTTAATGAGACCTTCACAAGTGTACTAGCATCGTAGTCCGCTTCATGCCTACGATTGCTGAAGCTGTTGGCCGAGGCCTATGTCCCGGGGGAACTGCAACTGCGCCAGGTTGGACTTGTGGAACTTTTTCCTGGCTAATCCAGTCTTTGGAGGGGTGAAAGAAAACGTAACTGATTTAATGAGACCTTCACAGGTGTACTAGCATCAAAGTCCGCTTCATGCCTACGATTGCTGAAGCTGTTGCTCGAGGCCTATGTCCTCGGCGCAGTGTAAGTCTGCCATGTTTGCCACTCTGATTTCTTTATTATTCATGTCTTGGGTTGCCTAGGACCCACCTATGCTGTGGTTGCACACAGACTTCTCATCGCGGTGTTTGACCTGTCTGGCTCAAAGACACTGACTGACTTGGTAGGGGGCAGAGTGCAGATGGCTTTCCCCTTGCGGTGTCGATTGAGCTATGCGACACCTAAAAAGAATGAATACTGTTTGGGCACATAGATTCCCCATAGCTATGTAACTCATGCCCACGTTTGCAGCTCCTGACGGAGGTTGACACTATTGGAATGAAGCTAAGGTGTGCCTTGCTAATGAGGGTTTGTCCGAAGTAAAAAGTGTTAGGGGGGGGGGGGGCACACTTGCCGCTATTGTGGCTTAATAGTGAGACCTGGGAGCCTGAGATGCAGCCCTTCATGCTGCCCCTGCTCTATCCGTTTCTGTGGCGTTTCCATGACTTTCGTATGTTTTCCAGATTTTCACAAGTGAAAACCTAAGCGGAGCATCGGTTGTATACAAAAATGCTTGGGTCGCCCATTGACTTGAATGGGGTTCGTTACTCGAAACGAGCTCTCGAGCATCGCGGGAAGTTCGACTCGAGCAACGAGCACCCGAGTATTTTGGTGCTCACTCATCTCTAATAAAAATCTATTAAAATTGAACTGCAGATATGTAGAAAATCAGGCACAAAAATCAATCCATTTACTCCATATGCTAACACTTGTACATTACTTACCTTATAGCTGTCCCACCCTGATGTGTTTTTCCCATGCTGCTTCCTCCAGGGGATGTAGTGGATGAGCCCAACACTCCCTTTATATCTACATCATAACCTGTTCCATAGAATTACCCAGATCACAATTGTGCATAGCCAGACGTTATGCTCTCATTAGCGTCGGCTTCATCACGTGTCCGAAACATATGCAAAAGAGAAACTTCTAACAGGATCGGAGGGACAAAAACTTGTATAGATGATTTCTATACACTATACTATGCGAATATCTGATTGCATTCTCTTGTCTAGCTATATTACATTTGTGGATAAATACACTGAGTTTATGGTTAAGTATTGCTCCTATTCTTGGTGTAATAATCGATAAAGTTGTTAACACATTGCACTTGCTAGCTTTTCATTAAATGTTAGCCAAGATCAACCCGTGAATCCAACTTGGACTTATCACCTGTGTAAATACACCTTTGCACAAAACCCTATGCTGATGTTTTTCAGTATCAAAGAAGACACAATATAAAAGCATAATAAACAAAACAAAAAGATCAGAAAGTATAAGGTATAGTAAAATAACAATACATTTTAATAGCAAAATATTCCATGATCACATATTCACAACACAGAAGAATAATTCTAAATGGGAATTGAGAGTTATGTACCTGTAGAGAATAAATTCCCAGATCATTCGGATCTATTTAAATGGCGCAAAAAACATCTGTATTAATCTATGAGAGACGTTCATCACATACAGGATTGTGTTCTTTTATATGTTTTATAACATTACATCTTTTACAGGTAAGGCACTTTAATGATAAATGTTATTTTAATTCTATTTTTTTTTTTGTGGCTGACAATAAGTTAAACCAGTGCATTTTTGTTTTGTTTTTTCCCAAGAACTCTATCACAGTATCACTGTGGTCTGCTGAGAAGAATTCTATGTATTCTCCACTTTTCTACTGTTGTCGAGGTCACCTGACCAGCACTCAGACAATTCTCTGTGTCCTGCAGTTAATGGGGAAGATTTGGGATAACTGCCACAAAGAAAATCTGTCTTACCTGCCTATAGCAACCAATCACAGTGCAGCTATCATTTTCAAGAGCAGAATGCAAAATGAAAGCTAAGCTGTGGTTGGTTGCTATAGGCAAGACAGACAGATTACTTTTTGGCAGTTATCCTAAATCTTTCTCTATTAACTGCAGGACCCAGAGCATTGTCAGAGTGCTGATCATGTGACCTGGATGCCGGATGAAAAGTGCGAGTACACATCCTGGAGGGGGCAAGCTACAGAACTAGATTCTTCACAGAACTCAGCGATATTATGAGAGATGTCTGAAGAAAGACAAAACCTGAAGTGCTTCTTTAATGCTTCATTACACATATTTTGATGTGCACAATCCATTTTTTGATTTATTAAAGATTATTCCCTTCCCTTTTCTGACAGCTCTCACAGGCTCCCATAGGTGTATATGGGAATGACTTGAATATTTCGGCAAAAAGATGGGGCAAGACCTATCTTTTCTTGCCACGCGTAAAAGCGGCCGGACAGAATCTGCAGCGTATGTGCTATCTCTTCCGGCTGACCAATTTTGCACACCAGAAAATTGCCCATCTGAATGAATGCATTGGAATCCAATGCTTCATATGGTCACGAAATAGCTGCGTAAAAACGTTCATGGGAATAAGGCCTCAAGTTGATAAGTTGATCTGTTGGAAGCAGGAAATATGGGCAAGTTTCTTAGCAACTCTGACGAGTACCAAATCTTGAGATGACTGGGTCAGAGCATCTCTAAAAGAGCAGGTCTTGTGCAGTGTGCAGTGGTTAGTTCCTACCAAATCTGCTGCAAGGAAGGGCTACCGGTAAACCAGAGCTAGGGTTGTGGTTGTCCCAGGCTCATTGAAACAAGTCTGCTCCACAGAAAATGTAATGCAGCACAAATTGCTTAAAAAGTTAATGTTCACTATGAAATTTATAATAGGTGTTATGTTCTTCAAATACAGGGTAGACCATAGGAGAGTACTCCAGCATCACACTCTTATGAAAGTTGTCTAAAAGAAAATCAATTTTTCTTGTCCATAGCAACCAATCACACATAGCGTTCATTTCTTAAACTGCTGAGGTAAAATGAAAGCTGTGCTGTGATTGGTTGCTATGGACAGAAAAGACAGATTTTCTTTTGGACAGTGTTCCTGGCCCACCTTGTTCTATACATATGCAATCCACTATATCTCATCTCAGCCCAGCCAACCTATACTACCAGTGGAGACATACTGCACTAATACCCCATCTAGGTTCTGTGCAGGTTTACTTCCCTGTACAGTTTTATGCCTGGAAGATAGATGCCAGGATAGAAGCAATACTGGATTTGAAAAACACTGTGTGTGAAAAGAGCCGATAAAATAAACTTTTAAGAAGTACAGTAACTCAAGTGAAAACAAATAAAATCACAATGTTTACACTAAAAATATCCTCTTATGAATAAATCAAGCAAAAAACTATTTAAAATTGGCATTGCCTCATTTATAATGACCTATAATATAAAATAATCATGTTATTTATACAGTGACCCAATGCTCCCAGTATCTTGAGGCCTGCTGCAAACTCTGCTTCCATGGAAACCCTTTCTGCGCTATGCGAACCCAAAGAATTGTGCAGTAGCTATCACATCCTCACCCAATGGGTAGTTCTGACTGAGGAAACTATCTGAGTTCATACTGAACCCTGGTACTATGGACTGTTATATCTTAATGTGCGGCCTTGCACCACCTTCGTCTCAAGGAGAGGTTTGATGTTAAATAAACTTTACTGATTGTTATTACAAGCTCCTGTACTGTTATAGATTGGAAAATGAAACTTCTTTATTCTAATCAAGCTGCATGGGGCTTTACAGAAAGTGTACATAGTTTGTATGTCATGAATCTGTAGCTGTAGCTGATTGGTGATTGTCTTGTATGGGTCTCTTCCATCAAGTGCTGACGTCCTTATCTTGGGATTTCTGGATGAGGAATGCGCCATATTGATTAAAATCTTAGAAACACAGTGTGAGGGGATGAGGAGAGGGAGTTAGTTAGCACTTTTGGATAGGAAGCTGTGTTAGTAATGAGGAAAAGAAACACATATTCGCAATAGACATTTTACTTAGTTTACTACAATCCATTACAATCCCCCCTTAAAATGACTATTTTATCTGTTCTTAATCCCTATCTCATCTGTCTCAATGTGCCTCAGAACTCTTTTGTGCCGCAAGTTAGACGACTCATGGCTATCCCATGACCCCCCTTGCCACGGGCTTTGCACATAGAGAAGTCAGATGTTGTCCCTGTGGGCTTAAAGGTATTGTAATTGCTTAGGGGAAATAGTCTAAAGGGGGATGTAGGATTTCTCGTAGTCCTCTGGACTCTTGATGGCTAAAGTCACTTTACCGTTTGGTCCTGTGTTGTCGGGGATGTATGTGCAGCAGGTCTTCCCTATCATTTTACATTCCCCTCCTTTCTCTGCAAAGATCATATCTAAGGCCATTCTATTCTGGAAAGTCATGGAGGAGAACGGTCCTAGCTGGTCCGCTAGTCCCTGTAGGGTGTCTTTGGTGTCCTCAAAGGTAGGGTCAGCTATAGCTATCATGTTGTTCAAAGTCTGTATCTTAGGGTGTAGGGGGTTGGCTACAGGTGCAGGAGGACCAGTATTAGGTGGTACATAGAAGGAGCCATCTGCCCTAAGGACCGAATAGAGGGATGTAGTGGGCTTAGGTCCTTCCTAGTTGTGCATTCCGGTTGGTGTACCAAGATGGCTGCCAGAACAGGGTGGAGAAGGTGTAGTTCCAGGAGTGATAAGATGGCCACCAGGACAGGAAGTGGTCACCGGAGTTGTAGTAGGAGTGGCTTGGAGCACAGGGAGAAGAGGTGACGTCTCATAGGGATGGGGTCGGGATGCACCACAATTAAGACAGATGTCACGTCATCTGGGATTATCTATGTCACAAGCGAGACATGTGCAGTACGGCAGGTCGCCAGTGTAGGGCGGCGGAGGGGCATGCTGAAGTCAGGATCTTCCGATGTGGAGGCATCTGCCAGTCTTGAGTAGGGTCATGCGACTAATTAAGGATTTCCCGTTTGTTTTTTTTGTCTAAAGCACTCTGTGGTTTGTATCCCCAGTCTGTTCCTGTGTTCCACCCCACGGATCCCCAATAGCTACAGTCCTGTCCCCAATAAGAATCCGTGATGCATATGTATATTATGCCTGCATATCCGTTACACTGCCACGAAGCATGAGGGCAGGGGGCTAAGGTCACAATAATCAAAGGAGAATGTGGCTACATGGGTGTTGGATGAATTGTACCAGAAGGTAACTGTACCCTTGAATGCCATCAACCAGGGGTTACAATCCCCATCCTTTTTTCTTGTCATGGCTACCAGAGATCCGCCCCCCTCTCTGAATAGCCCCAGTAGTAGAAGGTAAAATAGCATAATTGTACTTGCTCCTCAGGAGGCGGAGCCTTCTTGCAATGAGAGGCGTGGATCCAGGAGCTCTTTCCATCTAGTTTCACTAACATGGCTGTGGTCAGTAGCACCTGCTAGGGACCGTCGTATTTGGGCTCAAGGGAGTGTTTTTAAACAAATTTCTTTACATAGATTCAATCTCCGGGGAGCAGGTCATGGATCCTCGTGTCAGTGTCTGGATCTGGAAGAGAAGCAAACACTTGAGACTATACATTAGTTAAGTGTTTTGTGAGAGCAATAACACAGTTTGTCAAACTACCATGCTGCATCTGGAGTTATCGTGGTAAATACAATCCTAACCTTGGGGCCGACCCAAAAAGTACCTCATATGGGCTGAGCCTATTCTGTTAGGTGTGTACCTTATGGAAAAGAGTACCGGGGGGAGGCACTCGGTCCATGGTCTATTGAGCTATGCCATGGCCTTCTGGATCGTGGTTTCTAAGGTACCATTTAAACTTTGTGCTCTACCACTGCTTTGTGGATAGTACAGAGCATAAAAGGCCAGTTCTACCCCCAACACTTTCATTACTTTCTGTATCACTTCTCCCATGGAGGGAGTACCTCTATCACTCTCAGTTGTCTCCAGTACTCTCTACCTGTATACCACCTCAGAGATCAGTTTTTGGTGGTGGCGTTTATGAGCGGGTATGCCAGACTGGCTACTCTGAGAATGGGTCTAGGCAGACCAGACCGAACTCGTACCTGCCCACCCTTGGCAGTTTGAAGAGACCTGGAGACCCTGGTACGGGTAGTCAGGACGAGGGGTGCACTGCATAGGAGCCTATACAGACTTACCCACATTGTTCTTTGCACAAATCAGGCAGCCCTGTGTGTTTGGCTGCCATGACGCTAAATCCTGGTGCAGACCAGTGACTAGTAATCACATCTGTCATAGCTGTTTTTGACAGGTGTGTATTTCCATGGGAGGCCGGAACCATGACGGGAGACAAGGCTTGTTGGATACCATCCATTTATCTCTAAGTATCTCTCTGTCCCTCTTGCTGGTTCCCATTGTTCCTTTTCCCCCCTTTGGTTGCCTGCTTTTGTACCTGAATCAACA
Organism: Eleutherodactylus coqui; assembly: GCF_035609145.1. NCBI lineage: Eukaryota > Metazoa > Chordata > Amphibia > Anura > Eleutherodactylidae > Eleutherodactylus > Eleutherodactylus coqui. The sequence continues at coordinate 48,786,821 of NC_089842.1, read as the reverse complement.
GTCATAATTCACCGGGGGCGACATCTGAGCGGGTACCTGTACTGCCCCAACCCATGGAGGATCAAGTCTGGGCTTCTGTGTGGCTGTGTTCAGATCCTGATCAGCCGGGTGATTTAAGGTTGCCTCTTTTGTGCCATCTTTGGAGTCGCCTTTTGTTGCATTTTCAGGCCACTCTCTTGGGCAGCAAGAGGGCTTCCTTCAGTGCTGGTACACCTTTTCTGTTTTTAATTGCTTTTTTTAAGAATGACCTCGCTCTCCAGATGGGTCTGTAGTCATGAGCAATGCCATAGGCATAGCGGGAGACTGTGTGGACATTAGGTTAGAAGAGGTTCGGCTTTGTCTACATCATGTAAGGAGAGAACAACATAACCTGTATAGAATCTGCCTTCTTGACCATACTTTGATCCATCCACAAAGAGTGCAAAATCAGGGTTATGTAATGAATGATCAACATGACTGAATCCCCCGTCTCCTAGGCCATTAGATAGTGCATAGTCATGTGTACCAAGCTAAAAGGAAAATCTATCAGGTGATTATTCCCACTTCCCCCCTTTCTCCAGAGGTAGCAAGGTAGCTTGACTGAGGGTGTTGCAACACTGGCACGTTGAGTGGCATGAGCAGGGCGCACTGTAGGTAAAAGTGACATTCTATGAAACAAAGTCTGAGCGAAAACCTTTTTTTTCTTCAGCTGCAGTTAGCATTTCTAACACAAGAGGGCACAACACAGGCAACAAAGTGGAGGCATGTTGCGTAATATGCTGGGGGGGGGGGGGGGGGGTCATTGCCAGCCATCCAGTCTGTGGAATTTCAGGGATGCCACTGTTTATCACTGATTATTCTGAGTGAATAAAGTGTCTTTGGAATGCGTGGGTATTGGTGACGTTTCACCCCTCCTCTGCTTCTTCAACCTCAGACTGTCATTCCTAATAAGACAGGGAACTTCTAACGCCTAATATCTAGCTACTATGTTGTAAGTTTGCGGACAGTTGTGATGAGTTAACACTGTAGATGATAGTAATTGAATTTTGGGATTTGGCAAATATAGATGTATTTGAAATATTGGATCTGACCAAAGAAAAAGTTACAGACGTTCTACAACTCTCTTCTTCTTGCATTCAATCGTTACCACTAACATTCAACCTTTAACTGTTTGTAATGCTTTGCCCATCCTCCAAAGTAACACCATTTAGCAAGTATACACATGTCCAACTAATCACAGAACTGACATTTACACAAATAACAGCAAGAATGTACCTTAAAATTCTTATCTTTTTCTGCCTTCTAAGACAGTATAATTCACTAGATTCATTACAAGTTTCTATTCAATTGATGCAAGCAGAGTACAGCTGTAGAACAAGTACTTTAGCAAGGTCAGACACACCATGAGAAGCTGGGAGGCAAGGAGGGGGGCTGCTTCTGCCCGCAGCTCCTGGTAAACACACAGTCTCACTGAAGGTCAAAGATTTGCTTCTCACTCACTAAACTCTGAAGGGGAGGGGTTTGCATTAACCATCAAGCATTTAACCATTTATCTATTCCTATATATGTATAGGTGACACAATCACACTCTTGCACTGCATATATAACTATTATCACGTACAGCAATGATCAAACGGTACGGTGGTTAATTGTCACATAGTTGTCCACAGGTTCTGCATGAACTTGCTTCCACAGACTATGAAAGGATTCCCTTTCTCCCCCATTTCCCCCCTTGTGGAGTGGAAAAGATTTTTCCAGCAACAACTACATATGTGGGCAACGCTAGACAAAACTACTTGAGGGTGCTAAATACAGACTGCAGGACAGATAATCAGGGGAAAGGTGTTTGCAGCCGGAATGGAGGGGATTCAAATATTATTATGCAAAATTCAGAAAAAGCACCCATCATTGTAGTGCAAAAATTGGGATGCCAGGTAAAAGGAAATGAGAAGCCAGCTCATTTCTGCTGCGGAGCTAAGATGACGCCTGGGCAGCAGCCGAAGGTACTGTTACAGCAGATGCTAAAATGGCCGCTGGATGACCACATCTTCTTAAAGTAACTTCCACTATTTACTCAACTGAAATATTCACCAGCAGTTCCTCATGGTAGCAGTGCAGATAACCCAGTGATGGACTTTTGTAATGGATGGTGCAGCATTCCTATCCTGGAAACACAGTCTTTGCTCAGTTTTATTGCTTTGTCTTTTAGCATTCAGTGACACCATTCAGGTCAGCGATGATGGTCTGTAGAAATTTTGGCAGGTCTCAGAAGTAACAATTGTTCCTTTCTGTCTGGAACAGTAACTGCTGCGCCGCAACATTAGCTTTCGCTACTTAATGGAACTTTATAATCTTGTTGGTTGCCTAATATGAGGCAGAACCAACTCACTAGTTCCCAAGCTACACCATCATGTCACTCATCCAGCACCTGGGAGCACGAAAATTTGAAAGAACAGTTACATTAAAAAAACAAGTAAACAATCTTTTATTGGATAGCAAAGCCCATTCGGTGTACCACGCAATTATACAAAAAGGCAACACATAAGTGTCAAAAGGTTCTATACAAAATCAGTTCAAAAGAAAAACGTGCTTTGGACAGCAGTGCCACCCAAACCCTGGTACACTCCTCTCTCTGCTGCTTGGACAACTTAGAAAAGGACATTACCAATCACATTGAAGATAATAGGACAGACACTCACATAGACTTTCTCTGTTTTCCGAATGGCTCCCCACATTGAGATTATGAGGTGCTGTTTAGTTAGGGCAGCCTGGCAGCTTGTGAAGGTCCTCAGATTGTAATTTATGTTTGCCTATTGTGTCCTGCCAGTTTAAGTCCATTGCGGAGTAAAAAAATAAAAAAAGCAGTCAAAACAAGTTAAAGTTATTTTAATTTGAAGAAAAAAAGTATGTATAAAATGTTTGGGGAAAAATACCTTTTCTAATTTTTAACAAAAAAATTCAAGATGAAAAAAATAAACATAACCAGAAGAATAATTTGCGACACTGACTTGTAGTTAAAAGTTTGCGGTTACTTTTTTCCGTTGCTTAGTGTGAGCAGAGACAGATGGGTGCAACAGACTGAAACAGTGCTGACATTACTTCTGTGTAGTGGAAAAAAGTAAACATATTAGGTATCACTGCATCCGTAAAAGGGGCAAGCGACTCAACAATGCATGAAAACAGGAACTGGGGTGCAGAAAAAGGTAGTACAGAAAGGTAAAGCATCTGTAACACTGTAGGCAAATCAAGGAACACAGGTTTGTGGACGGAGTAGACTAACATAAGCTTATGGTGGATAGCGCCATTTTGCAAGTCCATGGCACCTTAGATTGTATCGATATAATGCGTCAGGTTATAACATTGCCCAAAAGGCCAGGAAAGGCATGCCTGGAATGGTGATGGGACTAGGGATTGAATCCCCCAAAAGTAGTACAATACTAGTTGTCACTAATTATCATAGTGACAAGTCAGAGTTTTTAATGAATGTCTAGATACTGAGATAGGATGGGCAGAAGCGCTCTTCTAGGCCACATGCCTTTTCAGCTCCAGTTTTGTTGGGAGCGATATATAGACTCCAAAGAAATGCCACATGCTGCTCACTCATAACAGCAGAATGGGCTCAACACTCACATGAGTGCTTCTGCCCAGTTGTTTTACCAATCCAGGGGGGCATCATCACCCAGATCCCAATGATCAAAACTTCTGATGTCACTATGACATGTCAAAAGCTTTAAAACACTTAGTTACAGTATGCCATATGCTCCTGAACTCCCTGCTAGTGGTGGCTGCAGCCAACCAGAACCATAACATTTAATACTATTTGGATCTCCAAATCAGAAGAAGGGCCCTTTCTACATATGTTAGTGCAAATAAATCTATTTGCTATGTGGTATGCTTCTGGGGTCCAAATTCAGTTACAAGATAGCAAAACCCGGGAAATAACTTTCACCACAACACAATTGGACATGATCAAAAGTTATCTATTTATTGATTGACAGGCATCAGTTTTTATAGAGGCACATGTTTCAATTACAATAATTCAAATTTATTATAATTAGTTTATTACCATTGGTCCATAATATTGATACACAAATATGAATATGCAAGGTAAAGAATTTAAAATCTAAAATGCCACACAAACACACACCCGCGCAGTAGGATCATATATGATTAGCTTCTCAGAACACAAAAGTACAGTAATGGTAAACAATAAGTTTAAAGAGAAATTGGAGAACAAGACGTGACGATCTGAGTAATTCAATCCAGGACCTTGAAATGTTCTAATCACGAGGTCCCTTTTTATTCTTCAATACATTTCAGTAAATCTTGTTAAAGGAAAGGTATAAAACATTGACACAAACTATATCATACCAAATGGAGGGTGCATAGCATAAAATGAATAGGAAAATGGAGCCATATTCATTTCACTAACACATGGGACAACTGTAGGGTGCAGATGTGCCTGACAGCTGTCCCACTGATGATCACTCCTGTGATTTCACACAGGAGTGATCATCGTTCAGTGAATGGAGGCAGGGAGTTCCAGAGATTATTCCAGCTCTCGTCTCTATTCACAGTAAACAGGTAGTAGTTCATAGATGAATAACTGCCTGTTTAAATGGGCTGATCGGCGTTCAGTTTGTATGCCTGCATAAACTGAACCCCGAATGATAAGTGAATGACTTATCGGTCGTCATTCAGATCGTGCAAATATTTACACTTAACGATCCAGCGAGAATCTGAACAACGATCGGTCCATGTAAAAGGACCCAAACAGACCCCAATGAAGATACATCTAATAAAATTATTCAGCAAAGAATATTGAATCTAAAAACAATAACTATTATCCTATAGTGTCTCCCAGGTTAATTCATAAGCCTTGTGCATTTATACCCTCAGCTCTTAATCAATTCCCCAGTTCCCTAGATACTCTCCATATAACCACCAGGAAGAAACACAACCATCTGATGATTAAAGGAGGCAAGATGTGGAAAAGCTATTATATGTATAGGCCTGCATACAAGCTCTTTTTATAAAAAATCAGAAAGCATTTTTTTTAATGAAGACTTCCGGGGGTGGATATAACATTAGAGTGGCGAACATGGATTACTTTTACAAAACTTATCATATGGTCAAAAGTATGTGGACATCTTAGATTCACCATTTCAGACACAAGGATTCCTTGCAAATTTATAAAATCAAGTGTAATCTCTATGAATTTATATGAATATACCTGCAAAGAAAAGACTCACAAATAGACAATGAGTGATAATTCTCTGTTGTACATCAATATCAGCTAAACGTATATGGATAACTAAAGGGGGTTTCCCATGACTTAACATTGTTTCACAACCACATTTTAGCCTTTTAAACTGTTGGTATTTATATGAAATTAAGAATACTATTGGTGTAATACCCTCAAATTTAGGAGTGATTTTCAATTTCTTGTGAAATTTGTGCCAAATTTTGATGGAAAGGACAGATTAAGGGTTTTGTATATCCCATTGTTAATTCTCTTGTACTTACCTATCCAAATAATCAAGCAAGTATTGTTCAATTTCTGCCAACAGTTTGTAAGTCATCTTATTATTCCATTCAAGAATGTGGATTATGTGAACCGCAACGATAAGGCTTTAGAAATCTGGTAGTCCTATGCCACCGAGTTTCTTAGGTTTTATTAGTGCTCAATGCTTAATTTTATCTCCCTTTGATTTCCAAAGAAAGAAAGCTATCAATTTCTTAGATTTGTAAAGAAGGAGAAAGGTACGTCTATTTGAAGTGTCTGTAACATACATGAATAATCTTTTTAATGATATTGTTTCTTCTGAGCCATATGATATTTCTCCAGTCCTTTAAATATGATTCCAGTCTTTGCAGGCGTGTAACTTAATTGAGTGTAAATAGACCTTCTTAACTCAGTGTTATTTTAATGCCCAAGTATATGATGTTAGAGCTTATGCTTCTCAAATGTAATTTCTTCCACTTTTCATTTGGGATATTAAAGGGGTTATCCGAGTTGGAATCCCATCTCATATCACAAAGTGGGAAGAAGAAATCAAATTTGACTCAATTCAATTTAAAGAAATTCTGAGAAACCGACATTTCCTTCGCCATTTCCAATAGAATACAAGAAATTAGTTATAAAGTATCAGCTCTCTGGTACAAAACACTGCAACTACTAGAAAGATATAATGCAAATATCTCTCCAGACTGTTGGAGATGTAATTCTAGTACTGGAATATATTTTCACATATGGTTCAAATGTAACAGGATTAGACCTTTTGGGAGGGGGGAACACTTGAATTATTAATGATTGCTATTTTTTAGATCTACGCTTTTTTTTTTGTTCAGATCTTGCTCCTTGGCAGCTTTTTAGTTTAGCTATAGGACAGAGCTGGGATCTGTGATAGTTTTGCTGCAGTGCCTAATTTGTAGTAGTCTGGGGCACACCCCCTGTCTTTTCATTGGTTCAAGATGCAAAGGTGGCTGCGGAGGAGGCAAACTGATTTAATAATGAAACAGACAGTGTCTGTCTTCATGGCGATCTTGACACAGACACAAAACTACAGTAAAAACTGTAAGCCTCAACACTATTGACATTCTTATAGTTGGATGAACGTGAGATTCATAGATTAGAAAGCCAAGTGCAACTTGAAGCTTTTGGACCCCAATGCAAAATCTGTAACAGGGCCCCCACCAACTATATACCATGAAACATACTGATATCTTCTTATATGGAAGAGATGCCTTTGGGTTTCCTGACACACCAGAGGCTAGGTATAAATGCTGCCTTTGCTTCCTCCTAAAGCTACACCTCTGAAGATCTTCTTAGAAGAATGGAGATTGTTTCAGCAGCTAAGGGGGAAAATAAGACAGTGTGACCTTGGCACATTTGGCATTCTTTTAGTTTCATGAACGCGAGTCCCATATATTGGAAGCCCAGGTATAACTTGAAGCTCGTGAGCTCCAATGCAAAATCTGTAACAGGACTCCCAACTACTATGTGCTTTTGAACTTTTTCAAGCACCGAGGCCCCTGTGGAAGCCTTCTCCGTAGGTTGTTACAGCAGCTATGGGTAAGACAGGCTTGGCCAAATGAAGCATGTGTGATGTTCAGGTGTCTACTTACTCTTAACCATGTACTGCATATATAGCATTACTTGTCTATATTTATGAAAAATGGTCTTAGACATATATATATATATATATATGCCTAACAATTAGAGATGAGCGAACGTGCTCGTTTAGGGAAATTACTCGATTGAGCATAGCTTTTTTCGAGTAACTGCCTACTCGGGTGAAAAGATTCGGGGGCAGCGGGGGGCAGGGGGCAGTGGGGTGGAGCGGGGCGTAGAAGTGGGGAACAGGGGGGAGCTCTCCCCCCCCATTACCCCCTGCAACCCCATCGCTCACCCCGGCGCCCCCCCCAAATCTTTTCGCCCGAGTAGGCAGTTACTCGAAAAAAGCGATGCTCGATCGAGTAATTGCCCTAAACGAGCACGTTCGCTCATCTCTACTAACAATGCTTGTAATGCAAAAAAACCCCTTGTATCCAACAATATAATAACTGTATATGGAATTTTTGCCAATCAATATTACCATCCGTTCACTACAATTCCTATATTTCTAATTGACAGGGAATTTGCAAAATATGTACAACAGCAGCAACATCCAAGACATTATTTTATCTGGATTTTCGGACCTACAGCAGTTTCGAGGTTTATTATTCATGGTTTTTCTTTTTATCTACTTATTTATAGTTTTTGGTAATGGGCTAATATTTTTTTTGGTCTTGCTGAATCCCAGTCTCCAGTTTCCTATGTATTTCTTCATTGGGACTTTATCCTGTATGGAAATCTGTTATACAGCTGTCACTATCCCAAACATGTTGAGCAATATATTGGTTGAGAAGGGGGTATCTTTCAGTGGTTGCCTCTTACAAGCTTATTTCCTGCATGTCTTGGGAGTTGCTGAATGTTACCTTCTCACCTTAATGGCTTTTGATCGGTATCTAGCTATCTGCAAGCCATTGCGATATTCCACCATTATGACTACTGGTTTGTTTATAAAATTAGTAATTCTATGTATCATGTGGGCATTTTATTCTCCAGTTGTGGAGATGGTTTTAATTTCTCGGCTTCCTTTTTGTGGTCCAAATCTAATAGAGAACATTTTTTGTGATTTTCCTCCTCTCATTGATTTAGGATGTTCAGACACCAGATTACTTAAAATGATAGAGTCTTCCCTAAGCTCAATGATCATGCTGAATTTTGTGTGTGTTCTCCTTTCTTACATGAAGGTTCTTTTTGATATACTGAAGATTAAGTCTAAAGTTGGACGCCAGAAGGCCTTCTCCACATGTGGAGCGCATCTTATAGTCGTTGTGTTATTTTTTGGCAGTATTGGTGTCATGTATATACGTATAGGCAAGTCCTATTCTGCAGACTACAATCGAGCTGTTGGTCTCACCTTTGCTGTTTTCACACCTTTAACTAACCCTATTATATATGGCTTGAGAAATCAGGAAATTAAAAAATCTTTTAAGAAACTTTTTACTTGCTCTTGTTTGAAATACAATTAATGTCCAGGTTGGACAAGAAAGAAACAGCTCTTTGGGTAATTCAAAAGCCTAATTTCACCCAATATTGAGGATTGATCAATATGTAGAGGGCAGTTGGGTTTGTTAACTCTTCCTTACAGTTTCCACCTTCTTCTCAATATATACTTTTATTGTATATAACAATCTGACACTAAGAACAATCAAACAGACAATCTTATATGAAACTTTCCAGGTCCAAAAAACTAGACTATGACTCCTTACAGCAAATCTCCACCTATAATCTTGTAGTCTAGATTGATCTTTCTCCAAGGATAGTAGGAATCCAAACACTTTGGGGCACAATTACTTAAACTTGTCAATCTAAAGTTATGTATTTTGCATATTTAAATGCATACATTTGTCGCATCTGGTGACACCTCTGTGGAAGCCTATACCACCTATGAGCTGGTGTAGATTTCTACTAAAATGTATGCCAATTTCTGGTGAAAATTATAGTAAATCTCACTGGATCAGACTTTTTGTGATGATCACAGAATTTCCCTTCACCTATTTCATGTAGCAACAGCATGTGGTGAAATCAGAATCTTAGTATTGCTGCAATTTTTCAGATTCTTTCAAGCAACCGAAAGTCACAATGTAGCCCTAGTCTTACTCCAATGTACTGAAAAGGCAATTGCTCCTGATACCTTCTAGAATGATGTATATGTTTTAACTCACTGAACTGTTACCAATAGTGCAAATCATGCAGGTCTTAGAAAAAGTTGAATATGATCTCATTTCCAAGAAGGCTAGCAAACTTAAAGGGGTTTTCTGGGCTTTTAGTATTGATAACCTATTTTCTTTGGGATTGTAGCCAGAAGAATAATAGCTGACTTTGTTTCCAATAGACTTCTGGCCCCAACCCCAATGCAGAGTGTGAGGGCTAGTGTTAGGATAGGTAGCAATCTGGGCGTAAACAGTCAGAGACAGTGACACTCTGGATAAAGTTCGTAGTCCAGTCTCCGCCTGGGTTTATTTCAGCATAAAACAAAGCAAAAACAGGCCTTAACACCAGGCCAACATAAAGTAACTCCTGCTCGTCTGAGCACTTACTAGACATAGACCGACCCTGACTACTCACTTGCAGAAACAAACGTTTGCTGTGCACAGCCAGCCAGGCTCTCAGACCTGGAGAGATGTCAGCACACCTCCCTAGGACCGGCAGGTCCAGGCTTTATAAGGCCTGGTACCAGCCTCACCTAGTACGTAAGAGTGGCCATCCCACCCTTCACTTTGACCACTCCACACAACTGCCGGCTTCCTCCACTGAGCTCAGGCTGCTCGGTGGCACGTATCTGCCCACGTGCTCCCTAAAACCTCATAGGAGAGCATCCTAGGCGAAATATATCTGCCCTCCAGTACTTTGCCCGTCACTGTCTCCCATACCCTCCCCCTCTGTTCGAGCCTGTGAGGTTGGACACCTTTAGCTGCCATACAATGCGTCCTAGACAAGGCATCGGCATTGCCCTGTAGCTTTCCTGCCCTGTGTTCGACAGAAAAACTGAAGTTTTGAAGTGTCAGGAACAACCTAGTGACTCTGGCGTTTCTTTCTTTTGCCTGTGACATCCAGGTTAAGGGAGAGTGGTCTGTGATCAGCCTGAAGTGCTGACCTAGAAGGTAGTATTTTAGAGATTCAAGGGCCCACTTGATGGCTAGGCACTCCCGTTCAACAATACTGTAATTTTTTTCGGGTGGTGTGATTTAACTTCCGGAAGTCATTACAGAAGAGCAGAGAGCCATCAGGTTTTGGTATCAGCACGATAGGGCTGGACCATTCACTTTTCGACTCTTCAATTACCCCGAGGTCTAGCATTTTCTTGACCTCCTCAGAAATGGCTAGTCTGCGGGCTTCTGGAACCCTGAACGGTTTGAGATGAACCTTTACCCCTGGCTCAGTTACAATGTCATGTTTTATGATGCCAGTACGCCCTGGTATATCGGAGAACATGTCCGAATTGTGTTGGATCAATTTCCTAGACTCTTGCTGTTGAGATTTAGACAGGGACCCTGATACACACACCTCTGGGACCCCACCATGGGGGGGCGCTCACTGCAGTCAGGGTTTCTCTGTCCTTCCATGGCTTAATTAGATTTACATGGTACAACTGTTCTGGCTTTCGCCTGCCCGGCTGGTACACCTTATAGTTTACCTCTCCGACTTTCTCGATTATTTCATAGGGCCCTTGCCATTTCGCTAGGAATTTACTTTCTAGGGTGGGCACCAACACTAGTATCCGATCCCCAGGGTTGAAGCTTCTCACCTTGCGGACCTGTTATATACCCAGCTTTGGGCTTCTTGAGCCTGCTGTAAATGTTCTCTAACAATGGGCATGGCCGCCGCAATTCAATCTTGCATGAGGGAGATGTGTTCAATAACACTCCTGTATGGGGTGGATTCGTGCTCCCAGTTCTCCTTGGCTATATCAAGGAGCCCCCGTGGATGTCTACCATAAACTAACTTAAAGGGAGAGAACCCAGTGGAGGATTGTGGGACTTCACGGATTGAAAACATTAAATATGGCAGCAGACAGTCCCAATTCTTCCCATCCCTATTGACTACCCTTTTTAGCATGCTTTTTAGGGTCTTATTGAATCTCCCAACAAGACCATCTGTCTGTGGGTGGTACACAGATATCCGTAAGTGCCTAATATTCAGCAGCTTACACAATTCCTGTAGTAGACATGATGATTAGTCAGGGTAAAATGTCTATTGATTTGTAATGAACTGGAAGTATTATGCAGCTGCTGTGATTTGACTCTATAGAGGCTAATGACTGCATAATTTCATTATGGTAGTTGCTGGAAAATGGCATGGTGAAAGATGTGTGTTTTGTGATTTTAGCCTAATGTGGAGCTCTGCTGTATAAGGAAAGAGTTAAATCACAGTGCTATATGTATTGCTTGTGTTCATCTTGGATGTTTCCCCAGCCCTGCCCCCACACAGAAACTTCTTAAATAACATAGAAACTTCTTAAACAATGACTGCCACGTACACTGAAATTCCTTAAGCTTGACTGCATGCTAAGAGGACAAATTCCACACTATACTGGTTTCAATAAAAACCTGAAGCTCTTGAAACTCGAGAGGGAGCTGGTTGAGATTTAAGGCTGATGACTTGTGTCCGATTGTTTTCTTTCATTATGTGTGCACACTATACAATTAGGAAGCTACAGAATACACTGAAACCTGCTGGAGGAAAATATGATCCAGATCAATTGGCGTTCCTGTGTGGGCGGGTAGATGTGTGATTTTTTTACTCTGGAAAGATACAGAGACTGGCAGATAACACTTAGAACTCATGGGCCCGAAAATCTACAGAACACGGTAAGATTGCTTTATGTTAATCTACCTGTGTGATGACTTCTGTCGGTTTATCTGTCTGCCTCTACAGCCAGAGTAATAAATCACTGAAAGGCAGGTAATATAGTTCTGTCTACCCAATTATCACCGTGTAACCTGTCTAGGGGTATTCTGTATGCTGTGAATATTGTGTCTGAGACGGTTAAAGATTGTGTATACAAGACCAAGAGACAAATTCTGTGAGGGTTAATGTGCGTAGACAGGCGGACTTGAGTGTATAGCAGGACATAGTCTGTGTTCCTATACGCTTTGAGGGCGCACGCCCGAGGGGCGCATTCTCCTAGGTAATAGTGTGAGGTCAGGTAAATTTAAAATACGCGTATTCACTTGTATGATCGAGCACGGTATATGCTCTTGTACAAAGGGAAGGATACGCGGGAATTATAGCCATGGTGTGACGGCTGAAGTCTCCGGATATTATTGAGGTCTTTATCACTGAATATAATCGTCAGTCTTTGTGTATAGTCAAAGGACTTGTTTAAAGAATGTGCAGGGTTTGTTACTGGGAGTTTTACTGATAAGACAGTTGGCTGATGTTAAGCCACTGAGAGCATTTCCCAGTTAACCCGTCTGTTCCTTTTGTTTTGTGTTTATAGTGTTAATGTGCATTGTGATTTACGAGGGATATAAGAAGAGATAGGTGGAATTTGGTAAAGGAGTTTTACTTTGTCTAGAAATTTCAAATAGGATAGAATAAGCAGGCAGAATAGAATAAGGGATCAGTGCAGGATGTTTTGGAATATGCAAAATATGTAGAAAAGTTTTACAAAGAAAAGGATCAGGAAAGTTGTTGAAAGAAAGAAATGTAAGACAGACTGCAGAAAGTTTTCAGAAGATAAGCAGGAAGCCCTAGCAGAAAGGAAGGTGCTTTAGATTGCTAGAAGGTGGTATAATGTAGGAAAGGGATTCAAGAGGAGAGAGTGTAGTGGGGGATGTGTATTGCCTGTATCATGAACAATGTAATGCCTTTGTGTTGACTATAGCCCATCCCTATAATGGCGGCCGTGCTTGCAATGTTTTAAAACCCCCACATAGTGTGACTCTGCAGGAAGTGTGGTGAGCCCTGCCCCCACCCTGAAATTACTTCTCCCCATGTGCTCACTTTCAGGGTGTGTGATGTTACTTCCGGCCATTCCAGGACTAAGCCCCGCCCCTTCCTCCTCCAGCAGCCATCTTGCCTCACCTGGGAGATTTTTTAGCCCCACCCCTTTCTGCCTCTGGCGGCCATCTTGCTGCACTTGGGAGGCCTACATTACCCAATGCCACTGTATCCAGTGCTAACATCATGATTGTCTGAAGTAAGGTCTTGTTTGACCAGACTTTGTTACACTCCAAAATGTGGCCACCTTGGATATGTGATAAGTTCAGGGAAACAAACCTTTGTTCTTTGTGAAGATGCAGCTTAGGACATAGTAGATGACTATATTTATCACCGAGGCAGAAAAGTTCCCACTGGAACAAAACTGAATTCACTGATGGGAACCACTGATTGATAAGACTTAACTTTTAATAATACAACAAATGAAAAAAGGTTGCGTAGCTAAATACTATTCAGATTTTCTATGCATTTCAAGAGGAATACTCGGGTAATGTCACTGATACAGACACGGTCAGTCAGAGACCTGTAGATATAGGATATGTTGATATATCAGTCCAAACCCAGGTTGAGACCTAAACATATCCCTATATTGTGGCTGTAATGTAGGGTCTATGATAGACTACTAAATATATGTTAGCCTGTAGTCAGTCACGACCACTGGCATCGCAGAATAGGTCAATATAGAGACCGATAATATTGATCCGCTATGACATTAGTCACAATACCAGCAATGGGCCAATGTGTGAGGGAAGCACCATAGACAAATTATTATAAGTGCACAATAGATATAGTCAAACTCTATGTGCTCCCTAATTCACAGTCTGGCCATGGTATATTTATTTAGGGATGCAGAGTGTATAGATGTAAAACACACTCCATTCACATCAGGCTGGTTCACTAGTAGTGCATTACCCCCTCATAGATAGTAGAAGTGATGTCACTAAGCATAATAGCTTTATTGTCGCTGATGCTTTCCAACTCAGTGAGGAGACCAATTCACTGCTTAGAATTCATAAGCAGAGATGGACACTCCTCATCAAACAGGAGGAATAAAGTATTCTTGTTGTTAATCAACATTCCTCACTGTTTGATTTTAGCTCAGTATGGAGACCATATTACTGCTCAGAATTTGCAAGCAGACAAGACTGGATGAATACGATATTCTTTTTGTTAATGATCAGCATTCCTCCATGTCTAAATGAGCGAGGATGAACTATTCTTGTTCAACAAAGTTCATTCCCTGCTCTAACTGCCTGCCACCAACGCGTTTCCGCAATTATATATAGCTAACTGCTTCATCAGGGTGGATTATATAGAGGACAAGCATACACAGCCTGTCGGCTGTATGGTTACAAGCATAGATGGTATGTAGCCCGTTCTTGCGGGTATATAAGGCCAAAGCCACGCCCACCCTCAGTGGGGGAACGTCCCACTGGACCAATAAGCGGCCAGCGGCACACACACACCTCCTGCATAATATCGCGTTGTTTCGGCGGTCCGCGCATGCGCAGACGCCGCCTGAGCCCGGCTGCCAACCATTGCCAACCAGCGGAGTGCGCCGCTGGATGACATGGCAGGCACCCCGGCACCATGGCAACGGAGTGCACCGGACAGCAGGAGAGGGGGCCGTACGCCAGTATGGAGACTATATTTCCCACAGGGGCTGATATTATTACGACATTGTGTTCACTGTTTGGATTAAGGCACATCTCTATGAGGTATATAGAAAATATCTAGACAGGCATATTATGTATGTTTGTAGATGCATATGCCTGAGAGTGATTGTAGAGATAGTTTCTCTCATTTATTAAAATAATAAACTTTCAATCCCCTGAGGAGGAGGGTAGAAGTATCCTGTCTAAATAGCAGATGCATGATAATTATAGTGCATTTAGGGTCCTATGATAACAAAAAGGGATTCACCCGATGCATTGGACAGTCTATTATACACCAGGTAAGTGACTATGAATCCAATTACATGACATGACTTTATTATATATGCACTTGCTCTTATTATTATTATCTGCATTGTATCCATGTCTGCTTGCAAATTCTGAGCAGTAATATGGTCTCCATACTGAGCTAAAATCAAACAGTGAGGAATGTTGATTAACAACAAGAATACTTTATTCCTTCTGTTTGATGAGGAGTGTCCATCTCTGCTTATGAATTCTAAGCAGTGAATTGGTCTCCTCACTGAGTTGGAAAGCATCAGCGACAATAAAGCTATTATGCTTAGTGACATCACTTCTACTATCTATGAGGGGGTAATGCACTACTAGTGAACCAGCCTAATGTGAATGGAGTGTGTTTTACATCTATACACTCTGCATCCCTAAATAAATATACCATGGCCAGACTGTGAATTAGGGAGCACATAGAGTTTGACTATATCTATTGTGCACTTATAATAATTTGTCTATGGTGCTTCCCTCACACATTGGCCCATTGCTGGTATTGTGACTAATGTCATAGCGGATCAATATTATCGGTCTCTATATTGACCTATTCTGCGATGCCAGTGGTTGTGACTGACTACAGGCTAACATATGTTTAGTAGTCTATCATAGACCCTACATTACAGCCACAATATAGGGATATGTTTAGGTCTCAACCTGGGTTTGGACTGATATATCAACATATCCTATATCTACAGGTCTCTGACTGACTGTGTCTGTATCAGTGACATTACCCGAGTATTCCTCTTGAAATGCATAGAAAATCTGAATAGTATTTAGCTACGCAACCTTTTTTATTTGTTGTATTATTAAAAGTTAAGTCTTATCAATCAGTGGTTCCCATCAGTGAATATAGTAGATGACTAAGCTGGTTTATAGAGTATGGAAGATTGGAGTTGATGCATGGGGGACAGAGGCCAGGGACCCATGAACAGGGGACGCCCTCTCATGGTGTGTTCCCAGGGGCTCTGTTTTCCGCTGCCTGCTTCTCCAATGGATGTTCACACAGATGATGTTAAGGAAGGCTCCTACAGATGGAATAATTTCCCTATAGTCACCCAGCAAACTTGTTCACACAATTTGATGAAGTAATTTTGGTTTTTATGTGAGAAAGAGGGACTGATGTCAATTCATCCGTATTCTTTAGTTATTTTCCTTAAGTCTTTGTATATTCTAGTGTCAGTCTACACTGAAGCTATAATTATATTCCGACAGGAGAGTGAAAGTTAAACATTGAAATTCCCTGAATGCTATTTCACTGGGTGACTGTAAATTTTGCTTGTGTTGCGCCCCCTTGTGTTAAAAATGCTAACTGTGACCTGAAAAAAAAAGAGAAAAAAAAGATCTAAAGGATATTTTCGCTCAGACTTTGCTGCATACAATGTCACCTTGACCTACAAAGTGCTTGTTTTTGTGACTCTTGGTTTCCTTTTTCAACGTTGTACTAGTTTGAACGCGACTACTCTTTTTTCAATTGAGTATTCTGGTTCAAAAGGGGGGAGGCATAGGTGATCTAGGTGTTGTAGATCAGCTATTGGGTTTAAAAAAAAATAAATAAATAGGAAATAAATGATTTTGTGCTACGAGATTCTGATCCATGTGAAATAGAACATCAACACGATTATTTAGTACTGATACAGTAAGAAACTGTAGGTATGCAAACAGTTACTGGAACCTCTGTTGACAATGCATATGTTGAGCTTTTTGCAGATGGTACCAGGGTGAGGATTGATGACTCCACATCGGATATGCAGTGGTCACACAACAAGATGTCCTAGAAGCGAAAGCTATGCCTCCGCATGTCTCAGCACAAGAAGTGGAACTGAAGGCCCTCACTGAGGCGAGTAGAGTGGCGAAAGGTAAGACGGCAACCATTTACACTGACTCCTGGTATGCATCTGGCATAGCTCATGATTACAGCCCAATATGGAAGGCAAGACAGTTTTTTACCTTAGCAGGACAACCAATTGAGAATGGTGCAGCGGTGCAGAGTCTCATGGAGACCCTACTGCTACCTGGCAGTGGAGAGTTCACACCGATTCCTACAATGGAGAAGCGAGAGACGACACCCTCGCCGACAACACAGCAAAGGCAGCGGCCCTCAAGCCGTGGAAGAAAGAAGAAAAGATACTGACAGCATGAGTCAGTGGCAAAAACTTTGGACATTGACAGAATTTGGACTTTGATATGCTAAAGACTTTACAGTTACAAGCCAGCAAGGAAGGAAAGGATAAATGGACTAATATGGGAGCAGCAGAAACAGGACAGCCTATGGTGAACAGTCAACAGCACTTGCCTACCACAGTTCCTGTATCCCATGATGGCCCAGCTGACACATGGAAAGACCCACCTAGTAAAGCAGCAATGAAGTCGACGCTTGAAAGAGGACGGGCGACTTCTGGGTTCTCTGTAGCTGCTGCAGCATTTGTCCAGTTTAGCATGATCTATGCCATGGGTGAGACAGGGCAGAAGTAAATTAGCCATATCACACTTGCCGGGACCACTCTACCCATTTCAGGGATTGAAAATTGACTGCATTCAGCTCCCACTTGTTGGGAAGTATGAATATGTGCTTGTTGATGATGATGTCTTTGCAGGTTGGAGGCCGACCCTGTTACCAAGGCAAACAAGTAGATAACCGCAAAGAAGCTCATGAACGAGGTAAACTGTGAATATGGGGTACCAGAAGTGATTCAGAGTCAGACAGAGGTACAAACTTCGCAGGTAAATGTAACATGTCATGTCTGCTCTGGGTGTATCCCAGGCTTTTTTACACACTCTACCACCCTTAGAGTAGTGGAAAGGTGGAGAGACTTAGTGGCATGCTAAAAAGCAAGATACTTAAAATGACGCCGAAAATAGGGCTACTTTGAAAACGACTGTCATTCAATAGCCCTATTCAGTGTTGGATATGAACCCATGGGGGATCATGCATTATCTCCCTACGAGATGGTTTGGGCTAGCCCCAAGGCTAGGTTGCTACTATCCTCAGCAGTTGCAATTACAATCTGATGTGTTGACTAAGTATGTGATTTCCGTTGTTAAAGCACTAACCAAAGCCTATGCACAGGTGTTCTCTTACAGACTCAGAGGCAGACACTGGGACACATATTTTGCAGCCTGGGGATTGGGTGTGTGTCAAGAAGTTCCTCAGGAAGTACCCTCTTGAGCCCTGAGTTGATGGTCCCTACCAGGTGCTTCTGACTACTGCCACAGCTGTGAAACTAGCCGAAAGACTTACATGGATCCACGCTTGATACTGTAAGAAAGCCTCAGATCCGGGAGACCAGTCTTAGTTGTGCCGAGGACATTACTCTGGTTAGGGCTAGTGAGAGAGGAGAGTGGCAACTGGAATCCTTAGTCGGAAGGATCTGAGGGTATGGTTACCTTCTGGTATAACTCGTCCAACACTCAAGTAGCCGCATATTCCTTCGACTATTGTACTGTGGTCCTGTGTCTAGGCGCAAAATCCCACCGCAGGCCAGATTTAGCTCACTCCAGCTGGTTATATGACTTATATACCCGGGGAATACAATATGTTTGCGCCACTGATAATGTCTGGGGAGAAGACTGCCGTTATTGGGGACGAGGGGACTTACTGTTTGGGGACATACCGGTACGGGAGGACAGATCCCTTAGGGAAGTTTAAAATAAGGGATATGGTAGATGCTCCCGAATGGAAGCTTTCACTTAGTCCTGTGCCCATAATTAACCCCCTCCGCCGTAAGAAAAAGACCTTGACGAACATGATGATCATAGCCGACCCTACCTTTGAGGACCCCTTGACAGTAGAGACTGGCTACTCTGACCAGAATCTCTGGTTGGAGTTGATGAGGTACAATGCTAACAGGAGCAATAAGTCTAACTGTTGCATGTGCGGTAGTGCCCGACCACACTCGGGGATGGTCCCTCTGAATCTCCCTGTAGATGTTGAAGAGTGGTTTCTTAGTCTCTTCACGAACATTTCCGCTAATTACACTGCTTGTGAGAAGTAGAAGAAGGAATAATCTATAACTACTTAAAGGGGTTGTCCCGCGCTGAAACGGGGCTTTTTTTTTTCAATAGCCCCCCCGTTCGGCGCGAGACAAACCCGATGCAGGGGTTTAAAAAAAAAAACCGGATAGTACTTACCCGAATCCCCATGCTCCGGTGACTTCTTACTTACCTTGCGAAGATGGCCGCCGGGATCTTCACCCACGGTGGACCGCAGGTCTTCTCCCATGGTGCACCGTGGGCTCTGTGCGTTCCATTGCCGATTCCAGCCTCCTGATTGGCTGGAATCGGCACACGTGACGGGGCGGAGCTATGAGGAGCAGCTCTCCAGCACGAGCGGCCCCATTCAGAAGGGAGAAGACCGGACTGCGCAAGCGCGTCTAATCGGGAGATTAGACGCTGAAATTAAACGGCACCATGGAGACGGGGACGCTAGCAACGGAACAGGTAAGTGAATAACTTCTGTATGGCTCATATTTAATGCACGATGTATATTACAAAGTAGATTAATATGGCCATACAGAAGTGTATACCCCCACTTGCTTTCGCGGGACAACCCCTTTAAGTGTTTTGCACCGGAGAGAGTATTACTGGCTACCCTGGAAACTACACTTGCCAGGCAAATGTGCAGGGTGGAGGGAGATTTTTGGGGAACTCACTAACGGGTATTGCACCTCCTACAGTACGATAGGAGGGGAATGGAAGTAGAATCAGGACCAGTTCTTAGGAGACGTTTACTGGCTTTGTGGAGACATGGGGTGGAGGACCCGCCTGGAAGGTAATTGGACAGGGGAGTGTGCCTTAGCAAAGCCCTTATGCTCCTCCACATCCTGTCAGACAGCATTGAGGATAATGAGGTTACCCCCAATAGTTACTTTATCTCGATCCAACTCTGCTGTGTTCTGTGGTTATCCTGTCATGTTGATCTATCCTTGTTTTCTGCATAGGTATGGCGGTTCCTTCCAGTCTTGTCACTAGGCAGTGTAGGGTCAGTGTTGGCGGCCTGGACCTGTCCACCTTCAGGGCTATCTCCAGGAGGGACGTTGGTGTGGGCGAAGATCAGGGAGTCCCATGCTGTGCGCATCTGTGCACACTACTATTATTGTAACATTACACTAGAGCGAGAAGAGAGACTTCTGGTGGTAGTTTTGATCTACACGTGTACATTGACATCACAGGACAGCCAAGGGGGGTACCTGACGAGTTTTAAAAAAATTAGAGACTATGTTAAAGCTAGATTCGAGTCCATTTTCCTGATCATTATGGTAAATAAAATGTTGACTGGATTAATTATGTTTATTATAATTAGCAGCGGTTTACAAATGATACTAGAGATGCCTTATAGGGACTAGTCGGCCAATAGGACCTACCTCGACTATGACTTTTCAAAATAGAATGGCCTTAGATATGATTTTAGCTAAAAAGGGGAGACTTATTGTACCTACATCCCAGACAACACGTGACCCGCGGGTAAAGACGCAGTTGCCATTAAGAAGCTGACCGCACTAACTAAAAAGAGCTAACCTTCGGGACTAGTACTCGCCATGGATGAGCAGGTGGAAAAGGATCCTGGCTCAGATGGGCGTCGCTGTTGTATGTGCACAGATTATCTTTTCCATTCTAGTCTGCTGTGTTATCCCGTGTCAGAGAGACCTGTGAAACTGATGCTGGAAAAGCCGCTCCCACAATGAGTTTGCTGGATGCATCCCCAGAAGGAGTGGACAAGTCCTACACCCCCTTGAAGACACTAAATCGAACCTTCAACGTGCTCTAGTTATAGGGTCACGCACAGAGAACTGTGAAAATTTGACGGGAATAGTTAGAGGATAGACATTTTAAGGGGGGATTGTAGTAGACATGATGATTAGTCAGCATAAAATGTCTATTGATTTGTAATGAACTGGAAGTATTACGCAGCTGTAGTGATTTGACTCTATAGAGGCTAATGACTGCATAATTTCATTATGGTAGTTGCTGGACAATGGCATGGTGAAAGATGTGTGTTTTGTGATTTTAGCCTAATGTGGAGCTCTGCTGTATAAGGAAAGAGTTAAATCACAGTGCTATATGTATTGCTTGTGTTCATCTTGGATGTTTCCCCAGCCCTGCCCCCACACAGAAACTTCTTAAATAACATAGAAACTTCTTAAACAATGACTGCCACGTACACTGAAATTCCTTAAGCTTGACTGCATGCTAAGAGGACAAAGTCCACACTATACTGAACTTGAGAGAAAGGTGGGGAGGGAGGCGGGGAATTCTATATGACCCAGCGAATAAGAATATATATATGTTACTGATGTAATCTGTTGCACGCCCATAAAGGGCAGGTATCATGTGTTTCAATAAAAACCTGAAGCTCTTGTAACTTGAGAGAGAGCTGGTTGAGATTCAAGGCTGATGACTTGTGTCCGATTGGTTTCTTTCATTATGTGTGCACACTATACAATTAGGAAGCTACAGAATACCCTGAAACCTGCTGGAGGAATATATGATCCAGATCATTCCTTCATGACCTTTGACATAAAGGGGGTTCCTTGATCCATCAGAATCTCTTTTGGTATACCCGTGCGGGAGAACATATGAAGTAGTTCCTTTGCAATACCCTTTGATGAAGTATTGCGCAAAGGAACTGCTTCGGGGTAGCGGGTGGCATAATTTACAACCACTAACATATGTTGGTGACCCCGGGCAGACCTTACCAAGGGACCGACTAGGTCCATAGCGATCCGCTCAAACGGCACCTCTATAATGGGCAAGGGCACTAAGGGACTCCGGTAATGCGGCATAGGAGCTGTTATTTGACACTCCGGGCATGACTCGCAGTAACGTTTTACATCACCATGTACCCCGGGCCAGAAAAAACACTGAAGGACGCGTTCCCTAGTTTTTTCGCTCCCGAGATGACCTCCTAGCACATGCTTGTGCGCCAGGTCTAAGACCATCCTACAATAAGACTGAGGTACCACCAGCTGTTCTACCATCTCCCCACGGACCTTGTCAACCTGATACAATAATTCTTGATTGACTGCCAGGTGTGGGAACACTGCCTCAGCCCCTGGGAATTGATGCTCCCCATTTATCACTTTAACATTTTCCCTGACTTTTACCAAGGTGGGGTCTCAGAGCTGCTCAGTTCCGAAATTGGCACGTGAGACCTCTAAGGGTGCCCACCCACTAGCGTTTTTTTTTTTCTGCAGGGGTCTTTGGGCTATGGGAGTTGTAAAGCTAAAATCGCGATTGCGCAAAATCGCGATTTCGCGGTAAATCGCGATTTTGCGCGATCGCGATTTTAGCTTTACAAGTCCCATAGACCCCCTGTAGAAAACAAAAACGTGCGAATTTCGCAGTGAAAAAAAACGCTAGTGGGTGGGAGCCCTAAGTCAGGCATGGCAACCACTTCTTCCTGCACCTCCGTCTCACCTGCCAGTACCGTTAAGGGAAAGTTATCCCCATTCTCTTGGGTCACCCCTACTGCCGGAACCATACCCTCAGGGTCAAATGGTTCGGGACATACATCATACATATTTGCATCATCATGAACCTTACTTGTAGACGACCCTTGGCTTTGCCGCAAGTCCCAAAATAGGGGAAAGTCTCTTCCGAGGATCACGGTGTGCATTAAGGACCTTACGACGCCCACCTCATGAGTGGCAAGTCCACACGGAGTCTCAAGTCTTACAGGGGCAATAGGATACTCCTTGGTGTTCCCATGCACACACACAATGCCCATGCGACGGCCGGTGACGGTTGTGGGATCGACCAAGCTGGAGTGCACTAGCGTAACCAAGCTCCCTGAGTCCAGTAGAGCGGTCACCGCAAAGTCGTTCACCTTTATGTGGCATAAGGGGCGATCAGTCTTTGACACCGTTTCTGCAGAGCATACTGGCCGTGCAAACATCGACCTCCGCCGTGCAGAGTCACAGTCCATTGGCTCCACGGTGAGGGTACAGTTGGCGGCAATATGCCCGAGCTCATGACAGCGCCAACACAGTATGGGGGCCCGGTCTCCTTGGGGTTCTACCCGGCACCAGACTGTCCATTTGCGACTCCTCTTCTGTCCCAAACGATCCCCCTCTGATCCGCCTCCCTTTGGGACACTTTTGACATCGCTTACATACGGAACAGTCTTACCAGGTGCTCCGGTCGACTTGCTGTTCCCGGGGTTGGAGCGTCCAGGAGGCATGGCTTGCAATAAGTCCTCCGTGGCTTTATACCTGTCGACGTGGCTCACGAGTTGTTCCACGTCCTGGGGGCCCCCTTGTCCCACCCAGCGCTGGATTGCGGGGGGCAACGAGCGGATAAATTTGTCCAGAACCACTTTTTGCACGATCTCTGCCGGGGTCGACTCCTCCGGTTGCAGCCACTTTCTCACCAGGTGGAACAGGTCGTACATCTGGGAGCGAGCTGGCAGGTTGTCAGCGAAAGTCCAGGCGTGTACGCGTCCGTCCCGCACATTGGTGTCCACGCCCAAGCATGCCAGGATCTCACACTTGAGCTTAGTATAGTTCTTGGCATCCTGCTCACCCAGGTCAAAATAGGCCTTTTGGGATACCCCATTCAGAAAAGGCGCTACTACCTCAGCCCACTGAGGCGCTGGTAACTTCTCCCTTTCTGCCACTCTTTCAAAGACAGCGAGGTAGGCCTCAATGTCATCGATGGGCGTCATCTTTTGCAAGGATGCCTGTACCGCGGTACGGGTGGTGGGGAGCGAACCAGATGACCTCTGCACACTTTGTGCCACCGCCAGGACTTGCTCTTGCAGCTGCTTGTTAACCCGCTGTTGCTCCTGCAAGGCTAAACAATTGGCTTCCACCAGGAGAGCATTAGTTTCGGCCTAAGCTCTCATGGCCTCCTCATGGACCCTTTGCTGGGTCGCCGTCATCAGCGCAACTGTTTCATTAGGTCCTCCATCTTGGCCATATCTGCTTGCTGCACCGTCGCAGCTTTCACCTAGGACATGGGGGGGGGGGGGCTTACAGCACTCTCCAGTCAATCCCTTGGGCGGTTGCCCTTAGCAACAGTTCTCCAGCTGCTGCAGCAGAACGTCCATTAATAGGTGTATGTCTCTTTAAGACTGTTGCCCGCATCCAAACACCATATGTGAGGGCTTAGCGTTAGGATAGGTAGCAATCTGGGCGTAACCAGTCAGAGACAGTGACACTCTGGATAAAGTTCGTAGTCCAGTCTCCACCTGGGTTTATTTCAGCATAAAACAAAGCAAAAACAGGCCTTAACACCAGGCCAACATAAAGTAACTCCTGCTCGTCTGAGCACTTACTAGACATAGACCGACCCTGACTACTCACTTGCAGAAACCAACACTTGCTGCGCACAGCCAGCCTGGCTCTCAGACCTGCAGAGGTCTCAGCACACCTCCCTAGGACCAGCAGGTCCAGGCTTTATAAGGCCTGGTACCAGCCTCACCTGGTACGTGGGAGTGGCCATCCCACCCTTCACTTTGACCACTCCAGGAAAAGCCGGCCCGGATTATGCGGCTTGGAGCCACTTACCAAGTACAACGTGTCAGTAACTTAATGTTACTCACACACAACTGCCGGCTTCCTCCACCGAGCCCAGGGCTGCTCGGTGGCACGTATCTGCCCACGTGCTCCCTAAATGGGTCTTTTGGAATGCCAGTGCAGTGATGAAGCTTCCCCAGGAGACTCTGTCCATCTCGTTGGTGCTCTCCCAGCAGGTGATGATTAGGAAGGCTCCTACAGATGGGATTGGTTCTCTGTCTTTCACTGCTCCTTCCTTCAGTTGATGATCCAAGACAGATGATCACTTGGTGATATCAGTACTTAACCTTTGCCTAAGAAATATTGTAACTTAGTTTAACTATCACCTATTTTATATAATTTTGTTAATTTATTCGTATCACAATAATTTGTGTTGTATCAACTCACTTGTCCTTCTTTAAAGCTTTATATGAACTTGTTGCCTTTGCAACTTGGCAATACACTTGGGTCCCTGACTGCCATGCATGACCAAGCAGCCTGGGCCCCCATCTGACCCAACTCTGGTCAGCAAGTGAAGTGGGCACCCCTCCTGGCTCAATAGGCTCTGGCACCTGCTGATGCTGGCTCCATTCAGTATTTTGAAAATTTGTGAAAGATCTGCACCAAATCTATTATACGTGAACATGCCTATATAGTCAGTAGACCCACAGGCGTAGCAGGGGCATTAGGCGGGGCAGGTACACATTGTTCGAAATCCTTGTGGGCAAGTCAGGTAGCGGGGGCCCGGGCTGCTCGGTCAGGTACAGCAGTTGTGCCCCACTGATTTTAATGTTTTTTTTAAACATGTATGCTAAAGTCAAAAACATTATCTACTCACCTCCTGTGTTGCTCCCCAACCACTGCTAGTCTGAGCCACTTTATCCTCTGCTGACTGACGCATTGTGCGATCATGTGACACACACATGATCGCTGTGAAGTCTGCAGGCATTTCCAGCCTCCGCTTTAGTGAGACTTCAGATTGACTGCAGTGATCATGTGTGGATCACTCAAGTCGGAAGTCAGTGGGGGACATCAGCACCTACTGTAGTGGCCGGGGAGTGACATAGGAGGTAAGCATGGCCTGTTTTTTATTTTATTACACATTAAGGGGGAAAGTTTTCCATTATATGTTACAGGGGGCAAAATGGGAAATTTTATATAAGAGAGGTAGCATAACAGGGGGCAAAAGGTGGTATCATATATAACCAGGGCTAAACGTGTCATTTAAAACAGGGGCAACAAGTGGCATTATATATAACAGGGGCTAAAGGTGGCATATATTAGAGGAGTTGTCAATGGGACTTTCTAATGTTAAAAACGCATTGCACAAAAATAGCACAGCACCAACTTGTGATGCATTTTTAACATTAAAAAGTCCCATTGATGATCGTGTTAAAAAAAACACAGCGATATTACGTGAAAAAAACGCGCAAGAAAAACGCACGTGTGCAGGAGCCCTCATTGGTACTACTGGTCTTTATTAAAGGGGAGGTCTCGCGAAAGCAAGTGGGGGTATACACTTCTGTATGGCCATATTAATGCACTTTGTAATATACATCGTGCATTAAATATGAGCCATACAGAAGTTATTCACTTACCTGCTCCGTTGCTAGCGTCCTCGTCTCCATGGTTCCGTCTAAATTCGCTGGCAGCTTGCTTTTTTAGACGCGCTTGTGCAGTCCGGTCTTCTCCTTTCAGCACGAGCCGCTTCAGTGTGCTCCCCGCTACAGCTCTTCTGCGCATGCGCAGACGAGCTGTCACTGCTCGGGAGCGCGCTGGAGCGGCCATTCTGTACCATCCTCTGTTAGGGGAAGGTGCAGAAACTGGAGCTGCCCAGCAGAGAAGCCCAGCCCAGCAGCCCCGAGAAGCCGCCCAGGTAAGTGATGGGTCGGGGGGTGATCTTCTCTAACAGGTGAAGGTCCCGGGCCACAGCGGTAGGCCCGGAGCCCAGCGCTAGGTTCCGGAGCCCAGGTGAAGGCCCCGGAACCTAGCGCTGGGCTCCGGGACCTTCACCTGGGCTCCGGAACCTAGCGCTGGGCTCCGGAACCTAGCGCTGGGCTCCGGGGTCTTCACCTGGGCTCCGGAACCTAGCGCTGGGCTCCGGGGCCTTCACCTGGGCTCCGGAACCTAGCGCTGGGCTCCGGGGCCTTCACCTGGGCTCCGGGGCCTAGCGCTGGGCTCCGGGGCCTTCGTCTGTTGTCAGGGTCTAGCGCGGGGGAGCCGGGGCGTAGCGCGGGGGAGCCGGGGGCTAGCGCCGGTTACCTGCTGCCTGGCGGTGGGTGACTGGTCGGCGGCGTTCAATCCCGGGGTCCGGTCGGCGGCTGCGGGGCGTCGTGTTGTCATGGAGACACAGCTGGTAGCGTCTCGGGAGCGCGCACGTCGGGCTACAGCAAGCGATGGGAAAAGAGCCGGCGGCCATCTTGGGGAAACTTTTATAAGTTGCTAAAACGCTGGAACGGTAAGTACAAACCAGCTAGAAAAGTCATTTACAGGGGGGCTTAGTAATGTTTGCTTAATTAGGGGGACTGGGCAAAAAAAAAAATTCACTGCTTCCTCGAGACATCTCCTTTAAGTAACAGTATGGTAATATTTTATCACAGCTTGGGAGTATTATTTGGCCATAATATAGCGTTTTTTATTAGTAATACTGATCTTTGTACTGGCTTTATTAAGTAACAGTATGGTAGCTTATTGAGTTAAAATATGTCCTTCAAATATAAACAACTGCAACTTTACACCAGACAGCTTTTGGTCAACCAGTGACTATTTTTTAGGTGAGTTAAAACAAAATGTCTAGCAATTTATTGCTTATCACCTTGCTGGTCTCCATGTTTATGTAGTGGCCCAAAACACAATACATCTGTTCCCTCCATAATTGTCATACATGTCATGTCTTCAGTGTGCATGCACTGTACAAAGTGTCTTGTCTTCTGTTATGTGTATTGCACAGCTGCAGCGTGTAAGAGGTTAATATCTGCAAGTGGCTGGGATATGTCTGGAAATTGTAACAAGTTTGTCTAGCCATGTGATGTCGGATGATTATAAATATGAGTGAGTGAGGAATGTCAGGGTTCTATCCACTTCAACAGTTGTGAGAAGAGTGCCGGCCGCATGGAGGTACCTTCAACCCTCATGTGGTGAAGTGATGGAAGTGGAGGAGAGGTATCCTGATGTCTGCAATGCAAGGAGCCACCTCTGAGGAGTGAAAGAGATGAAAGGAGTCCGCCGTGCAGCGTTTAAAGAATATCAAGTGAGTGTCTGAGGAGAGTTGTGTTCCTATCCAGAGTTATTCTGAGTCCCGGAGTGTGTGTGTGTCCATGAGTGGAGCATTACAGATAACTTTGACTGTAGGCCCGGTATCATCCTACAGTCAGGTTCCTCCCTGACCGTCTGCTAAAGTTGTGTTCACCTGAACAAGCGATTAAGCTGTATTTCTGACAAGCATACAGTACTGCCCTTTCCCAGTGATTGAGTTTTCCAAGTTTCATCGTGTGTGGACTTTATTTCAATCGCTGAAGAGTCATCGGTGTGAAAGGAATGGTGGCGTCACGCGTGACAACTCACACAGGCCACTACACTTATTGAGGTAACCACCACCCTGCGTTGCCTGGAAGAGGCCTAGCAGTGCCTTGGCCAGGGTTGCATGCATCCCTCCGGGGACCCGTCTGGTAAAGCCACTGTGACAAGTGCCATCTCTTCCCTGCCGGCTCCTCAGTTTGGGCCTTGGGTCTCGATCGCTGCATTTACACTGAATGACTATTCTATGAATTTGCTTTTTTGAGCTGATAGTTGTCTTCTCTTGTAAAGGTACTTTTACATATATCAAAAAATGAAAGTGAAGAAAGACACACCACATTTAAATGAGTAGTCCTGCAATTGACATTTATCATCTCTTCACGGGATAGGTGATAATTGTCAATTTTCTGGGCGTCCCAATGTGTGATTTCTACTATACAGGCTTCATATTTGCTTGCAAACATCATCAATACAGCCAACAGAACAACCTGTGTATCACACTCCTCTTCCCCACCTAATCAGGTACCACCCGGCAGGCGGGACATGTCTTGTCATTCAACTATTTGACTCACAAGCCCCATACAATTTGGTGTCCTGACGATATGCAACTTCCAATGGCCATCAAGTCTGGGGATAAGACCACACAAACAACATCCACACGGGTTATGTCAGAGACTGTGACAATGACCTAACTGCACAGTTGTATCAAATCACTAGCATTAGTTGTATAATATCCATCAGTCGTATAAAACATATTTCCTTTCACATGAGCATTTACATACTAAACATTAGCAATACACCGTAGGCCCGAGCAGTTCTGAATAAATTATCAATAACATAGCATTACCTATACTCAACCTCAGTATTTACCAACTAAACCTCAGCCATTTCAGCACTTCCCCTAAAACATAAGCACTCTATATCACTTTCCTATATAAACATTTGTATCTGTGTCTCTTTCCTAAGTATTATACATCATCTCTTTTTTTAAGAGTTCTAGTATGTATAGCATTTACTGCACTACAGTGAGTTAACGTTTTCTAATTCCCCTTACAGACCTAAAAAAAACATTGATTATCCTACAATGTTTCCCAACTAATTAATGAGCCTTGTGTATTCATACCCCAAGCTTTGAGCCAATTCCCCAGTACCTGAGATACTTTCTATATAAACACCTAGAAATATAATTGTCTTGAGACATTGATGATTCAAGAAGGTAAGGCTAAATTCACTTCTGTGCTAGGGATTCTGTTTTCCTGCTCCGTTATACGAACTGGAAAATTGTATCCCCTGAAATGGATCCGTCTCATAACAGAACCAAACTGTGTCGATTGGACTCCCTTGACTATATTGGGATCCGTTAGGTTCCTGCATCTCACCGGCATTTTTAACCAACAAAAAAAGTTCTGCGTTAATGACTTTTTCATCCAGCATTTCATGCCAGATCTGCCCCGAAGGCTCTGAATGGAACCTTCGATGCAGATATGAATAGTGCCTAAGGCATGAAGAAACTGTTATAGAGAGATGGATGGATGGACGGACAGACAGATAGACAGATAGACAGATAGATTAGATAGATGGATACACTACCGTTCAAAGGTTTGGGGTCACATTGAAATGTCCTTATTTTTGAAGGAAAAGCACTGTACTTTTCAATGAAGATAACTTTAAACTAGTCCTAACTTTAAACAAATGCACTCTATACATTGCTAATGTGGTAAATGACTATTCTAGCTGCAAATGCCTGTTTTTTTGTGCAAAATCTACAAAAGTGAATAGAGGCCCATTTCCAGCAACTATCACTCCAGTGTTCTAATGGTACAATGTGTTTGCTCATTGGCTCAGAAGGCTAATTGATGATTAGAAAACCCTTGTGCAATCATGTTCACACATCTGAAAACAGTCTAGCTCGTTATAGAAGCTACAAAACTGACCTTCCTGTGAGCAGATTGAGTTTCTGGAGCATCACATTTGTGGGGTCAATTAAACGCTCAAAATGGCCAGAAAAAGAGAACTTTCATCTGAAACTCGACAGTCTATTCTTGTTCTTAGAAATGAAGGCTATTCCATGCGAGAAATGGCTAAGAAATTGAAGATTTCCTACAACGGTGTGTACTACTCCCTTCAGAGGACAGCACAAACAGGCTCTAACCAGAGTAGAAAAAGAAGTGGGAGGCCGCGTTGCACAACTAAGCAAGAAGATAAGCACATTAGAGTCTCTAGTTTGAGAAACAGACGCCTCACAGGTACCCAACTGGCATCTTCATTAAATAGTACCCGCAAAACACCAGTGTCAACATCTACAGTGAAGAGGCGGCTGCGGGATTTTGGGCTTCAGGGCAGAGTGGCAAAGAAAAAGCCATATCTGAGACTGGCCAATAAAAGAAAAAGATTAAGATGGGCAAAAGAACACAGACATTGGACAGAGGAAGACTGGAAAAAAGTGTTGTGGACGGATGAATCCAAGTTTGAGGTGTTTGGATCACAAAGAAGAACGTTTGTGAGACGCAGAACAAATGAAAAGATGCTGGAAGAATGCCTGACGCCATCTGTTAAGCATGGTGGAGGTAATGTGATGGTCTGGGGTTGCTTTGGTGCTGGTAAGGTGGGAGATTTGTACAGGGTAAAAGGGATTCTGAATAAGGAAGGCTATCACTCCATTTTGCAACGCCATGCCATACCCAGTGGACAGCGCTTGATTGGAACCAATTTCATCCTACAACAGGACAATGACCCTAAACACACCTCCAAATTGTGCAAGAACTATTTACAGCAGAAGCAGGCAGCTGGTATTCTATCGGTAATGGAGTGGCCAGCGCAGTCACCAGATCTGAACCCCATTGAGCTGTTGTGGGAGCAGCTTGACCGTATGGTACGCCAGAAGTGCCCATCCAACCAATCCAACTTGTGGGAGATGCTTCTAGAAGCGTGGGGTGCAATTTCACAAGCTTACCTCAACAAATTAACAGCTAGAATGTCAAAGGTGTGCAATGCTGTAATTGCTGCAAAAGGAGGATTCTTTGACAAAAGCAAAGTTTGATGTAAAAACAATGTTATTTCAAATACAAATCATTATTTCTAACCTTGTCAATGTCTTGACTCTATTTTCTATTCATTTCACAACGCATGGTGGTGAATAAGTGTGACTTTTCATGGAAAACACAAAATTGTTTGGGTGACCCCAAACTTTTGAACGGTAGTGTAGATAGATAGATAGATAGATAGAGGCACATAGGTCTGCATAAAAGCCATATACAAACAAGTTATTGAGGATTATTGGAGGTAGATATAACATTTAAATGGAAAAAGTGGATTAAATTCACAGAATTTATGATACAATCAAAACTTCATGTCTACATGGACATCTTGGGATTGCCTATTTCAGAGACATCCATTTCTAGCAGGTATATAAAGTCAAGCATGCAATCTCCATACATGGATATTAGTAAAACTACATAGAAAAGGTTCACAAGTGAAAAATAAATGCTAATTAGGTTTCAAAAGGATAAAAATGCTAATTAAAAAATGAAGGACACATAAGACAGTGAAGGTCTCAGCCTGTAAGACTTACATTACAAGAATACAGATTGTTGTAAGAATTATAATATAAATGTGTTTCTTAAATCAGCCTATGCAAACATATATTCATATATTCACCTTCATAGAAAATACCTAGCAGTGAAATGGTTAACTGGTTCAATACCGTACACTGTGTGTGTGTTGCATTCTTGTGCGTATCCCCAACACACTGCTACACAGTTCCCAGGACTTAGCACTGTCTACAGATGTGTTTCTAATGAGAACCCACCGCTCATAAGAGGAGGAGGAGGGGGGGTGCTCCTTAGCTCCTCCCTTAGATTCCTTGGTTGAAGATTGGCATATTAATAAAGTCTTTGCTACGTGGGTATATAGGAATTGCATGTTCACATAGCGACATACACCTGGGGCGCAAACATATGTTAATTATTAGCGTCATTACATACTAGGCCAAACATGAGTTGTTATGATGTTGGGAGGGGCATGCATGTAATTGGTGCATCATGGTCAATTATATTTGTATTGTACTTCCTTTGAATAAATCAGAAGAGTATTGGGGGCTGACGGATAACATCCGTGAGAACAACGTGGGGAGGTCTGTATAGGCTCCCATGCAGTGCACCCCCCGTCCTGACTACCCGTTCCAGCGTCTTCAAGTAGACTACTTCCAACTGCCAAGGGTGGGCAGGTACAAGTTCATTCTAGTCTGCCTAAACCCGTTCTCAGGGTAGCCAGTCTGCCATACCTGCTCACAAATGCCACTAACAAAAACTGATATCTGAGGTGGTATACAGGTACAGAGTAACAGAGACAACTGAGAGTGACCAAGGTACTCCCTCCATGGGAGAAGTGACGCAGAAAGTAATGAAAATGTTGGGGGTAGAACTGGCTTTTTATGCTCCGTACCATCCACAAAGCAGTGGTAGAGCAGAAAGCTTAAATGGTACCTTAAAAACCACGATCCAGAAGGCCATGGCATAGCTCAATAGAAAATGGACCGAGTGCCTCCTTCTGGCACTCTTCTCCGTAAGGTACACACCTGAAAGAATAGGTCTCAGCCCATATGAGGTACTTTTTGGGTCGGCCCCAAGGTTAGGATTATATTTAGAGCAATAACTCCAAATGCAGCCTGATGGTTTGACAAACTGTGTTATTGCTCCTACAAAAGACTTAGCTAATGTGTATTCCCGAGTGTTTGCTTCCCCTCCAGATCCTGACAGCTTAGAAGGAACTCATTCTGCGAAACTAGGAGATTGGGTTGTTACCAAAAGACACTTCTGCAAAGCTCTAGAACCCAGACTTGACAGTCAATAACAAGTGTTCCTGACCACCGCTACAGATGTTCAGCTGGAAGGACAAATCCAATTGGATACATGCGTCTCATTGCAAGAGAGTCTTCCCACCATAATGAATATATGCTTTCTCCTAGGTTGTTCAATCCCTGTTATCTTTCTCACAGCTATGGTTCCATAACTAAGTCTCTGTAGGGTCTAACTAGCCTCTTTAAAGAACTAGCAGCAAATTCTGGCATCTCCGACCCCTTTTAATGCCTGGTGGACTGATACTTTTGGCAGATGGAGCCACCAGATTTCATCTTTTGTTAGAACTTTAGGGACTATTCTTACTGACATCGCTATTATTGACTGCATTATTTCGTGCCTTCAAGGAATTTTCCCAAAGACTCTCGACAAAGCTGTCTCTGTGATGTATGATGATGTCTTTGCCTTTGACTACTGACTCTGAAGCTGAATCTGCTTTCGATCAACCCCTTTCTTCTTGCAGTGCTGGCCTATGATACCTTTTTGTTTATGCATACTATGAGAACGTCCGTTGGGGGATCCGGGGAAGTAGTGTAGGAATACTGGCACTTGCCACTAGGGCATTTGTAAGTACCTGCCATAGAGGTTCGCCTGACTGCTATAAGAAACGAAAAGGAGGGACTGTTGTAATAATTATAATATAAATGTTTTTCTTAAATCAGCCTATGCAAACATATATATATATATACTCATATATCCACCTTCAGAGAAAATAGCTAGCAGTGAAATGGTTAACTGGCTCAATACTGTACACTGTGTGTGTGTTGCATTCTTGTGCGGTATGTCCTACACACAGGAGCTTGATGCCAATGTTTCGGCTGTTGTTGCAGCCTTTGTCAAGTCCAAGTTGGTACAGAAAAGACTGAGATCACTGGGTACAGTATTTTGGCAAGAATCTGCTGGAAAAGTGCAACCGCATGTCCATGAAAAGTAGGGTCCTGAATCATTGGCGATAAGTGGGATGGAGTACTTGTGGTTGACTTTCTCCTTGGAAGGGGAACTGTGGACTTCCATTTTTTTTGTGGCAACAAGTTGAAAAGGGCTCTTTCTTAATTTGAATGACAATAACCCTTTGTCTAGGTTCTGACCTTAACCCCATTGCATTTATTTCTGGTAATTTGGAAATTTTACTGTGAGCCATGATATCTATCTCAACATTGCTAACATACCTCTAATTTGATGAACGTGAGTCATATTAAATAGTAACATAATATGCTAGGCTGAAAAAAGATATATGTCCATCCAGTTCAGTCTATTAATCCTTTCCAATCCTTTGTCTGACATCTGAAGACATTATGATTTAAAGCTGTGCAGCTCCGATGTTGGAAGATGTCCGTCGGGGTTCTCTTACTGTATATTGCCAGCCTCTCTGATGTCAGAGCCTATCCAACGTGTCCCCTCACGCAGTACTGGCTTTAGCCAGCATATAGCGCCGTTGTATAACGGCAGAAAAAGAGTAAGCCCCCTAGGAAAACCAGAATATAAATTGGATTGGAAAGGGTTAACTCTCAATGTTGATCGAGAGGAAAGCAAAAAAACCCAATGAGGTAGAAGCCAATTTTCCTCATTTAAAGTGAAAAAAATTCCTTTCTGACTCCAATCTGACGTCAGAATAATCCCCAGATCACCAACCATTCTGAAGTAATCAGGGACTATAACATGTAATATTGTTACACTCAAGAAAGGTGTCCAGGCCCCTCTTGTACTTATTTTTATGGAATTCACCATCACCATGTCCTCAGGCAGAGAGTTCCACAGTCTCACTGCTCTTACAGTAAAGAACCCCCTTCTATGTCGGTGTAGAAACCTTCTTTCCTCTAGATGTAGAGGGTGCCCCCCTTTACAGTCACAGTCCTTGGTATAAAGAAAGAAACAATCCAAAATAAATAAGGTACTTGGCTGTCTTGGTATAAATAGATGACTGGAGAAATTTCTGTATTGACCCTGATGTATAAATTCTCTATTGACCCCTGATATAGCTGCAGAACTCTTCATGTATTAAGTGCATCCCAGCCCCTAATACACCTTCTCAGAAATGCACACCGGGACCAACCTGGCATAAATTTCTAGCATAATTTACACCAGTTTCTGGTGTAAATTATACCTAAATCTGTCAATCCAGGGTGGTCATGATCCCTCCCAACAAGCTCTGCCCACTTCTCAAAAGAAACAAGAAAATTTACAAATGTTTTACACAAATACCAGCTTTTCCAAAAATTTTGGACTTTTTTTTTTACGCCTGGAACAGGCACAGAAAGATTTATGAATGTGCCCCTATATGTTTATTTTAGTTGAATGTTGCTATAAGGGAGATTTACCAGACAATGGATAATGTGAAAGTGCATGTGTTCAATAATATAAAAGATACTAAGTTTTTGCAAATCGATATTACCATTAGTTTACTGTAAATTTCATTGTGTCTCCTCCTGTATTACTGATTTTCAGTCAATTTACAAAGTATGTACAACAATGTCAGCAACATACAAGATATTATTTTGTCTGGATTTTCGGACCTACAACAATTTCGAGGTTTACTCTTTATGGTATTTCTATTCATCTACTTATTTATAGTTTTTGGCAATGGGCTGATAGCACTCTTGGTCTTGCTGGAGCCCAGTCTCCAGTTTCCTATGTACTTCTTCATTGGTACTTTATCTTGTATAGAAATTTGTTGCACAGCTGTCACTATCCCTAAGATGTTGAGCGATCTATTGGTTGAGAAGAGGACATCATTCAGTGGTTGCCTCTTACAGGCTTATTTCCTACATGTACTGGTTGTTGCCGAATGTTATGTGCTCACAATAATGGCCTATGACCGGTATCTGGCCATCTGCAAGCCATTACGATATTCCGCCATTATGACTACTGGTTTGTTTAAAAAATCAGTCCTTGGGTGTCTTTTTTGGGCATTTAATTGTCCAATTTTTGAGATGATTTTAATCTCTCGTCTTCCCTTCTGCGGTCCAAATGTAATAAACAACATTTTTTGTGATTTTCCTCCTCTCATTGATTTAGCATGTTCAGACATCAGTTTACTTAAAATGGTGGAGTCTTCCCTAAGCTCAGTGATCATGGTGAATTTTGTGTGTGTTCTCCTTTCTTATATAAAGGTTGTGATTGATATACTGAAGATTAAGTCTGAAGTTGGACGCCAGAAGGCCTTCTCCACATGTGGAGCGCATCTTATTGTCGTTGTGTTATTTTTTGGCAGTATTGGTTTCATGTATATACGTATAGGCAAGTCCTATTCTGCAGACTACAATCGGGCTGTTGGTCTCACCTATGCGGTCTTCGTACCTTTAGCTAATCCTGTCATATATGGCTTGAGAAATCAGGAAATTAAAAAGTCTTTTAAGAAACTTTCCAGTTGCTCTCATTTTAAATTAAATTGATATCAAGGTTGGACAAGAAAGAAACAACTCTTTGGGTAATCCTAAAGATTAAAGTCACCCAAAATGAGTATTCATCAAATGTGTAGGGAGCCGTTGGGTTTGTAACCTGTTCATTACTATTATCCACCTTCTTTGGAGTAAATATTATTTCATGACGCATTAAATCTTGATGAAGAATCATCAAACTAAAACAATATGAAATTTTTCAGTGCAAAAGACTAGTCCATGACTCCTTTCAGCAAATATAATCTTTTAGTCTAGATTGATGTTTTTCTGGAGGCGGGAGGAATCTATTTTATTGGAGTTGGTTGTGAAGAAACAATCCACATCTGTTATTATCTTGTTTTCTTATTTTCAGATATGATATGTTGATTTTTATGTTAAACTGTGGACAAAAGCTCACCTCGAGTGGTTGTTCGGTGTTACTGCTTTTGGGCTTTTTTGTAATAAAAATGTCTACTATTTTGTGATAGGCTGTTTGGAGATCACATGTTTCAAGACGTCTCAAAGGCTCTGATGCACTGTGTAAAGTAATTTTATGCAGTTTTAGGCCAGTGGAGATGTATGAAGGAAGGAGCTGCTGCCGGTGGAGATTCTGTATCAAGCCCCCTGGCACAGCCTACATCCAAGAAATGCTATCCTGTCTTTGAGCTCTGTGAAAGGATTTGTTGCCTAGTGGTGAAGATAAAGACTGTATTGCATGAGGAGCCTAATGCCTTCCACCATTTTATGTTTCACTGCCACCAGAAATAAGGGGAAAGAGTAAGGGACTAACCACATTGCCGTATTTTGCCCCTATTTTATGTATAGAATGCGGAACTGTGTCCCAGTCTGACCGCGTGTCTCCTGACCAGAATACCGAGCATCATACACTCCTACGATGCTCGGAGTTTGGGTCAGTAGACCTGCAGTCAGGCTGGGACACAGCTCTGTATTCCAATACATAAGAATGAGGCAAAATTTAGGAGTGTGGTTATCACCAAACTCTTCATTTACCGGAGGATTAAGGCACAGGCTCTTATTGTGAGTTTCTTGTATTACAGAATGTTTGCTTGTTTTTACAAAACTGTTACTGTCAATCGACCTGTTGATTGCTGCCCAGTAATCCTTCATGAATTGGAGGTCCACTTTGAGTTATTTTTGTTTATCCCTAGATATATGTTTGTTTTTCGCTAGAAGGCAACTTACAAGTTATGAGATGTATAAAACAGATTCATAGACTGTTTCGGGGACTTGTTTTACTGTTTACTAAAGATAAGAAGCAAAATGCTGAACCTCCAGCGTGTTATTTGCCGCAAGCAAATAACTATCTTGATGCACTCCTGCGATAGGGAGTGTTATGCCAGGTATGGCCCAGAATATGGTCTGTGAGTGCAAATGCCCTTCACAAAATAGACTTGCTAAAAGATATTCTTTATTAATTCAATTTAAAACCATATAGACGTGGGGCACATGTAATGCCAGAGGGGGAGGTATACGTCAGGTGTGTGTATACTCACTCCTGGCGCAGAAAAACATAGAACTAATACTCAGACAAACTCACACTGAACATGAACGTTATAGCCACGATGTTCAATGGCAGATAAGGAGTATGTAGCAGTCCTTACTGTCCATAGATAATTACCATCCAATAAGGCATACATATAAATCCTCAAAGACTGCTCTCCTAAGTAAAGCGTACGTGGCTAGAATACTTGAAGTGTCGCTAGTCTGATAACTGAGATTACGCGGCCACACAAGCGTAGATACACATAAAGTGCAAATATTACTGAAACACCAGTGTATAGTTCAGTTACCCTTGAAGATGAGCAACACGAATATGCCATTCACAGATGTTATGGCATTTATAGATGCCCAACGTTGGAGGTATTGGATCTCCAAGTGGACACCTGAGAGCTGCCTCTGATTGGTCCCTGCGCTCAGCCAATCAGAGGCAGCACTCACCCATTAATGAATTCAGAAGCAGCTCTCAGCTATTGAATGACAGCTGAGAGCTGCCTCTGATTGGTCCCTGCGCTCAGCCAATCAGAGGCAGCACTCACCCATTCATGAATTCATGAATGGGTGAGTGCTGCCTCTGATTGGCTGAGCGCAGGGACCAATCAGAGACAGCTCTCAGCTGTCATTTTATAGCTGAAAGCTGCCTCTGATTGGTCAAAGTGTTCAGCCAATTTAAAATCCCTGCCTGCTGAATACTGCTCAGTGCAGTGCAGGAGAAGAGCCGGCTGGACACGACTGAGCCCCGGCAGCTGCAAAGAGGTGAGTATACATTTTTTTTATTTTTTACACATTTTTGTATTGATTTTCAGGGAAGGGCTTATATCTTAAGCCCTTCCCTGAAAATCACTGCAGTGCTTGCCGGCAGCCCATTGCTTTCAATGGAGCCGGCTGTATTGCCGGCTCCATTGAATTCAATCGGAGAACATCTCTCTCCTCTGCCACAGCTGTGGCAGAGGATCGCGATCTTCACTATATGTTCTCAATGGGGTCGACGCTGCTGCCACTGGCCCCATTGAGCGCAAGGTGAAACCCCTGGATGCTGTCGCATCCAGGGGTTTCACATACACAGAAGACCGGTTCGCTGCAGAACGCAGTTACATGCGTTCTGCGAACCGGTGTCCTAAAATTTTTGCTGCAGGTGTTTTTCCGCATGTAAATTTAGCAAATTTGACCGCTGCTATTGAAAAGCATTGGTTCTTTCTAGTGCGAATTTTTTGACATGCGGAAAAACGCCCATTACAAACGTCCGTGTGACTGAGCCCTGAGGGATCAGTGAGCAAACAGTCTGGTAGTAACCATTTGTCTACCAGACGACATTAACTCCAAGATTGGAGCCAGTTGTCAATGTGTCACTCTGAATAAATGGCGTGTATCCACAGAATGACACAGTCCAGGAAATCCCTGTCAGGGAGTCCCACACGTGATTCTAAGCAGGGCAAAATTTCCCCACTTGTTCACTGTCCATATAAGTTGATGTGCTAGCCCCAGCTACACCTTTCAGTTAGTGTGTTAAAGGTGTTCCTACACTGCATGTTGATACATGGTCAGTGAGGGTTAAAGATACAAGTGCTGGTAATGCAAATAAAATAACAAACAGATAGGGCTTCTGGCCTTGAGACACAATGGAATAACTAATCTCTATATAACCAATAACACTTTTGGTTCAGCTAACTTTCTCTTGAGACCTCGTTGCATGGAGGTGACGTACCAGGTCAGGCGCTGTGGTCACATAATCTATATGACGTGCAGTATAGAGGCGATGTACCCCGCTATGCAACGTGGTCACATGACCTATATGACGTGCAGAGGAAGTGTGGTTGCTACGTTCAATGCCGCGCCCCTCAACACTCCTCCGTGGGCGTCACTATTTCTACCTGGTGACCAGGTTGCCGATCAAGGAGTATGGTCATATATTGTACTTTATCAGTGATCTTTTGGTATAATCATACAGCAATTTGCATTCAATTCTGTGAATGTAATTTTGGCATGGAAAGGTTTGGAATTCATAGGAAATTGATTCTTTCTGGAGTTGGTATCTGTTTACAAGGGGCGGTATATCATCACTATTGGCATAGTTTTCTTAAACACGCCCAGTGGGCGTGTTGCAGGTTTCCTGTATAACGGGGGCATGATCCTTGCTCTCATTTATGCCCTGACCTACCATCCAGGCCAGTGGCCCTATATGTTTGTTATTTTACTCTTATCTACTCTCCTCATATGCATTACCAGCACTTGTATCTTTAACCCTCACTGACCATGTATCAACATGCAGTATAGGAACACCTTTAACACACTAACTGAAAGGTGTTACCCGGGTCTAGCACATCAACTTATATGGACAGTGAGCAAGTGGGGGAATTTTGCCCTGCTTAGAATCACATGTGCGGGACTCCCTGACAGAGATTTCCTGGACTGTGTCATTCTGTGGATAGACGCCATTTATTCAGAGTGACACATTGACAACTGGCTCCAATCTTGGAGTTTCCTGATGAGCCGTCAACATCAGCGGTGAAACGCGTTGAAATTACAATATTAAAAATTGAAGACATCTAGGACATATAATTTGAGACCTAATATCTTGAACTTCGAGTACATCCGAGCTTGAAGTGAAACCGATATATTTAAGTTGTCTACTTGGAGATCCAATACCTCCAACGTTGAGCATCTATAAATGCCATAACATCTGCGAATGGCACTTTATGTGTATCTACGCTTGAGTGGTGACATAATCTTGGTTATCAGACTAGCGACACTTCAAGTATTCTAGCCACGTAGGCTTTACTTAGGAGAGCAGTCTTTGAGGATTTATATGTACCCCTTGTTGGATGGTAATTATCTATGGACAGTGAGGACTGCTACATACTCCTTATCCGGCATTGAACATTGTGGCTATAACGTTCATGTTCAATGTGATTTTGTCTGAGTATTAATTATTTGTTTTTCTGCCGCAGGAGTGAGTATACACACACCTGACGTATACCTCCCCCTCTGGCATTACATGTGCCCCACGTCTATACGGTTTTAAATTGAATTAATAAAGAGTATCTTTTAGCAAGTCTATTCTGTGAAGGGCCAATTGATTATAATATCGACTATTAATGCCTCTGTGAATCCTCGCGAGTGCAAATGCCCTCCCTGCTACTAGCAGTACAGATCGGTTTGAATCTGGAGTCTTCTGTGGTCTCCAGTAGTGATAGGTGATTAGTGGAATAATCTGTTCAGGTCATGGATTGGTTAATGCCAATAATTGGTCTGATTTCATGAAAATCATCATTTATCAGGATGGTCAATTCCAACTTCCATTAAAGTCAATGGTAGTAAAAATCAGGTCCACTAATTTGCCCTCTAGAATGTCCCCAATGCAGCCAAAGCCCCACCAAATTGCATGGGAATATAATCACACATCTAGGGAACACTGTACTCCTCCCAAAAATTGGTAAACATAGTGTTAAGTGGTGTAGGGGTCAATCGTAGCACCGGGGTGTCACTGAAAACAAAAGAAGGCCTATATACGGTCTCCTAGATCAAAAATTGTGCCAAGGAAGAAAGTAGGTGTGCTGCTTGTATTGAAAGCAATGTCATAAGTTGTACGAAGAGAAGTTCTGCAAGATGAACACAACACTCAAGCACAGACCTACTGTAAGGAACAGCTGTAGATCTACCAAAAATTTTGTTACACAAGACAGAAGGTGTACTGCTAGTTTTAAAAGAAATGCGATAACTTCTATAAAGATAAATTTTGCCATGTGAAAACAACACTCAAGCACAGGCCTGCTCCAAGGAACAGCTGTAGAGCTACCAAAAATGTCACTACACAAGACAACAGGTGTGCTGCTTTTTGTAAAAGCAATGTCATAAAGTTTTCAAAAGGACAAATTCTCCTCGGTGAATAGAAC
Organism: Eleutherodactylus coqui; assembly: GCF_035609145.1. Taxonomy (NCBI): domain Eukaryota; kingdom Metazoa; phylum Chordata; class Amphibia; order Anura; family Eleutherodactylidae; genus Eleutherodactylus; species Eleutherodactylus coqui. The sequence continues at coordinate 48,745,173 of NC_089842.1, read as the reverse complement.
AGCCAAGCACGGGCCTTCTTCAAGGAAAAGCTGTAGAGCTGCAACGGTTTCTGGTGCTTTAGAGAATTTTTGTTTTAGGAGAAGGAGAAAGAAACATGGCGGAAACAGAAGAAAGGAGCAGTACCCCCACCAAAAGCAGCAAGAGCACTTTGAGCCAAAGTACAAATAGGTTAGCGCTCCTGAATGATATACACCACTGGTGCTAGTATTTCCGTGTGTTAAAAGTGAAAAACACACTTACCCGGTGTATGGCAGAGACCTATCCACGGATCTCTGCCACCACCCAATATCCAGGAAAGCCTGTAAATGGTTGCTGCTGGTGAATCCCTCAAAATCCCTCAGGGCTAGACTGCGGGAGAGCTTCTGCGGATCCTCCGTCTCCCTGGCCAGGGAGCCGCTGAAGTGTAATCTTGATATATAAAAATAGGATACCGCGCTCCTAGGGATATACACACCCCAAACAGCTGTATATTTACCCTTGTGAATATTACTGCGATGTTGGTTCAAACGCTCTCTCAGTGTATTAATTGTTCTACCAACATATCTAAGCTTACACGGACATTCTAGCATATAAACGACTCCCTTAACGTTACATGACATTCTTTGTTTTATCCTAATCTTTTCGCCATTCGTCAATTCAATGACTTTAGCCCCATGATTTATATTAAGGCAACACTTGCATCGTTTTTCCCTACATTTATATATCCCTCCTTTCTCACCTTGATCTCTGATAGAATCAATTGTTTTATATATTTTATTTTCCTTTTTTGGGCACGATGGTGCTATGAGATTTTTTAGAGTTTTATTTCGCCTGAATATACAAGGAGGTCTATCAGGAAGGTTACTCTCCAAGAAAGGGTCTTCTTTCAAGATAGCCCAATTTTTCTTAAGGATATTACTAATTCTACTCGCCTGTGTACTATACTTAGTCACAAAAGATGTGCGAAATTTATCCATTTTTATCTTCACCTCAATTTCTTTTTCCTTTTCTTGACTCATATTAGATCGACTTATATTGGACGTCTTTTTTTGACTCAAAGCTTGTTCATAGGCTGCCTCTATTAACTTCTTGGGATAACCCTTTTCTAGAAACCGTTTTTTAAGGATTTTCGACTGTGTTTTATAATCAACTAGCGTACCCGTCGCGCGTTGCTGCGAAGACAGACATACATACATACATTCGTTTTTATATATCTAGATGACGGCAGCAGCGACCACTGAGGTTTTGTAGGCCGCTGCTTCCCCCTTGCAGGCTGAATAAAATAGCCGTTGTGTGGAACATCCAATTTATCCGGCTGCTGTGGCTTCTTGGGAAGATATCCTAGTACATGTTTGCCCACTTCCAACTCCAATGGAGACTGACTGTAAATGGCTGGCGTGCTCTAGTATTTATGGTTTCAAGCTGTACGTGTCATTGCATACAGTCTATCTATCTATCTATCTATCTATCTATCTATCTATCTATCTATCTATCTATCTATCAGGGTTATTGCATACAGTCTATCTATCTATCTATCTATCTATCTATCTATCTATCTATCTATCTATCTATCTATGACATCAGGAAATGAGAGAATTAGATTCCGTACGTAAAATTTGAACGCTAATTCTTTGGCGCTTTGAATTGAATAATCGAGTTGGGACCCATTAACTTTTCCTATTTATGACATAATCAATGCTCGTGCCAAATTTTAAGTTTCTATGACATTGGGAAGTGAGAGAATTAAGTTGGGATGAGACATAAGGCCTTGCCCATAAGCATTCCCCAACCTCCAAGAACTGAACCTACCTACCTGAATGAGATTTTGTAGGCCGCTGCTTCCCCCTTGCGGGCTGAATAAAATAGTCGTTGGGTGGAACATACAATTTATCCGGCTGCTGTGGCTTCTTAGGAAGATATCCTAGTACTTGTTTACCCACTTCCAACTCCAATGGTAATTGGCTGGCGTGCTCTAGTGGTTCCAAGCTGTACGTGTCATAATACAGCCTTAATGACATCACAATGCAGCTTTATAGAACATGTTGGGGCATGTTCAAGGGCGTCCGATGTTGATGACATCAGTGATGACATCACAATAGCAGGTGGCTTACTTACTCGATCTACGTGGGGGGGGGGGCGTAACTTTCGACGACGCTCGCGCGCCATTTATCGTAGGATATTTGTACTATGCCTATAATCTTCCCAGGAGTGTACTTAACAACTTCCCAAAGTTTCATGGCGATCGGATGAATGGTGTAGTAGCGCATAAAGGACAAACAGACACGCACGCACGCAGACACGCACGCACGCACGCAGACAGACATACATTCAATTTTATATATATAGATAATTCTCGTGCAGTTCCTTTTTACTCTCTGATATTGACCAAATGGTATATTATTTTTCCAATTTTTTTGATGGCAACTAAAGTAGTTTAAGTAACTGTTAGAATCTACTGTTTTAAAGTGTGTCTTGGATATAATTTTATTGATGTTACTATCGCCCTCCAGTTCGAGATCTAAATAGATAGCCTTTTTTGCATCAATATTATATGTAAATTTAAAGTGGAATTCATTCGGGGTGAGGTCTTCGATATAATTTCTCAGATCCTCTTCCTTACCATTCCATATGATGATCAAATCATCAATAAATCGTTTGTACATAACCACTCTATCATCTTTGAATCTCTCCTTTTCGAATATCCCCATGACTAAATTGGCGAAACTTGGCGCACACTTAGTTCCCATCGCCGTACCGATCTTTTGGCGATAAAAATCGCCATTGTACGAAAAAATGTTCTTTTGTAGTATGAACATCAAACTCTCTTGTAGGAAACCTCTTTGATGAGCAGGCATCAATGGGTCCTCACTCAATGTTAATCCCACTGCTTCAACACCCTTTACATGGTCAATATTCGAGTAAAGAGCTTCGATGTCTATTGTGCACCAAATATAGGATGATTCCCATTTTATATTTTCAATCAATTCTAATAGGTGTCCCGAATCTCGTAGGTATGAAGGTAAACTGACCACATATTTCTGGAACTGATGATCAATCAGTTCAGACAGCCTATGTGTGATAGCCTGCATGCCTGCTATTATAGGTCTCCCTGGGGGATTGAACAGGCTCTTGTGTACCTTAGGCACATGATAGAAGTATGGGACACCAATCGGTGTTTCTTTTAGATATTTATACTCCATTTTTCCCATACTATTCTTTTCATATGCTTTGTCTATCAATGCATGGAATTCTTTTGTAATAATTTTAGTTGGGTCTTCTTTTAATTTTTCATAGTAATTATGGTCCCCGAGAATTCTAAGAGATTCCGCGTGGTATTGATCATACCCCATAATTATAATAGCACCCCCTTTGTCGGCATTTTTAATTACAATGCTATCCTCATTCATCAGTCCTTTAAGGGTATTTTTCTGTTGTTTTGTAAGATTATGTGTTGTATGTTTATTATCTTTGCACATGGAGGAAAATTCTTTCATGGTTTTACTATAGAATAATTCTAGGTACTCACCCCTCACTTCTATAGGGTGAAATCTACTATTAGGTCTCAAATCAGTTACTATGGGGTCTTCCATATTGAAATCCCTTTCTCCTTGTTCATCAATGATGTTACTCTCTATATTTTTCTTTTCTTGTATTATATAGTACCTATTTAAAGTCAATTTGCGTAAAAAAGAATTTAAATCCACGAATAAATCAAAAAGGTTAGATGCCCTGGTAGGGCTGAAGGATAGTCCCTTCGCTAGGACCTCCATCTCACTCCTTCTTAGATTATATCTAGAAATATTAATTACCCCCTTATTTCTAGCTTCCTGAAAACCTACTATCTCCTCATAGGCTGATTTTGTCCCCCTGCTCCCTTTGTTAAACCTTGCCCCACCCCTCTTCCCCCGCCGTCTTCTCTTAGGGATTTTTTCAAGGTAGATGTTACTTTTATCGGCTGGTAAAACTGATGTATTTTTGTTTTTGATCTCGCCCCTAGTGTCATGGGATTTTTGTTGGATTGTACCCCTGAAGTATTGTTTGATGTCATATTTCTTGCATTGATTAATGTCCGACTTATAGGGGACGACGTTAACCCTGGTTCTTTGTTGGTTAACGATTCCCTTCCTCCTAAAAAAGGAACCAGTGTAGTGTCACTATTTTCTATGGACTGTCTATATGATCCACTTCTTATACTCAGGTCAATAACCCCATTGATGTCCGGAGGGGAATTGGCCATAGGGGACCTGAGTAATAATTCCTCTATTTCACTGGATACTATTGTTGGTGTATTCGCTATCAGCCTATATTCACTAACCTGACCTCTATTATTTTCTTGTTGTGAGCTCCTATTTATTGGACGTTGGTGGGATGGTGTACTCTCTGGGATACTACCCATAGTAGAGTCCATCACCAATAGTGATTTATGATGCTCATCTAGGAACTGCCCCATAGTTTTCCTAGGTCGCCCTATTGTCTGTTGAATATTGTTGGTTCTTTGCTCTCTTGTATATATCACCTTATCGGTTTGGGTGTCATTGTCTACAAACCGTCTATTCACTCTGTTATTTTGATACATATTAGTATTTCTATCTCTTTGTTGGTAGTATTCCCCCCTATACCTGTTGTATCTTTTCTCTGGTGGAGGGGGAAATCTTGCGGTTTTGGAGTAGTTCCTATTTTGTTCTCCCCGTTTGTATATAGCATCATAGTATCTATAATTCTGTTCATATCTTCCTCTCTCTCTCTCCAGTCCTATTTCACCATGGTTCCCCTGTGTTTGATATATATAGGGGGATCTATGCTCTCGGCTATGTAGGTAGTGATCTTCTCTACCTATTGATTTTATATTATTCCTCCTATTTTCCCTTATATAAGGTCCCTTTTCTCTATTTCTCCTCTCTTCAATAGGTATATCCCTTCCCATATTTCCCCCCCGAGACAGTCTCTTTCTATTATATTCCTTGGGAAAAAACACTTTTTCTTCATAATCTCTATAATCCCTTATAAATTTTCTTACTTTACGAGATATAATTTCTTTTTCATATTTTTCTATATGTTTATAAATTGCATCGTAATCTCTATCATCGTTGCATAGTACAATTTCTTTCATTCTCAATGCCAACAATGATAATCGTTTGCTAATTAGTTTAGATATCATAAGGGTCGCAAAAGTATGCAACATTAACACCCATTGTCCAGAAAAATCGCTGTCATGTGGAAACGCTGGGAGGATATTTACTCTTAAACCTCTCGGGACTATTTTATTTAAATCATACATTTTTAGAAATATTATGTCCAATGATTGTTTCCAAACCTCTTGTAGAGTTTTTTTCATATGGTGAATCTCTCTACCCACTTCTATTGGGTCCGATGACATATCCCACCTGAGATCTTCATCATTCAAATGTGGGACAGCAGAAAGGTTCACCTTTTTAATGTCACTGTGTATTTCCTCCAGGGCACACATTAATCTCACATCTATATTGGCCCAGAAATCCTTAATTTTCTCCATATATGTATATTTTCGGTGCGCTCACTCCTGAAAAAATTCCGAAACTCCGCAAGGAGTCCGTAGACATAAACCAAAGTACAAATAGGTTAGCGCTCCTGAATGATATACACCACTGGTGCTAGTATTTCCGTGTGTTAAAAGTGAAAAACACACTTACCCGGTGTATGGCAGAGACCTATCCACGGATCTCTGCCACCACCCAATATCCAGGAAAGCCTGTAAATGGTTGCTGCTGGTGAATCCCTCAAAATCCCTCAGGGCTAGACTGCGGGAGAGCTTCTGCGGATCCTCCGTCTCCCTGGCCAGGGAGCCGCTGAAGTGTAATCTTGATATATAAAAATAGGATACCGCGCTCCTAGGGATATACACACCCCAAACAGCTGTATATTTACTTCACCTTGTTTATTAATCCGTACTACGCGTTTCGTCCTATGGACTTCCTCAGGTACATAATCTAACATGTAAAAAACACTCCTATATATATACACATGTAATGGTTATTACCTTAGTTGATCAGCTGGGCTCGGGAGTCCCGTTCCTCTCCGGCGTCCGGCGGCGTCCCGCCCTGCATCCTGCATCACTGGTGACGCAGGCACACATGACCTAGACGTCGCTCCTTGGGCGCCGCCCCTAATGCGGGGAGGAGTAAGCTCGGGCCGTGCCACAGCTTCTGTGAATGAACATTGCTATGGTTACCATTGTACACAGTTCAGATCGTGCCGCAGCCTCTGTTAGATTATGTACCTGAGGAAGTCCATAGGACGAAACGCGTAGTACGGATTAATAAACAAGGTGAAGTAAATATACAGCTGTTTGGGGTGTGTATATCCCTAGGAGCGCGGTATCCTATTTTTATATATCAAGAAGAGCACTTTGAGGGCAGAGTGTGCTCCTCGTAGAAACATGACAGCTGTAGCTCTGTATTTCCATATTGACATATTTTTCATTTAAGGGGAAGTAGGAAGAAGAAACATGGCAGAAGCAGGAGAAGAAGAGTAGTAGCACCACTGCCACCATCAGCAACAGCACCTTGAGGGCACAGTGTGGTCTTCGATATAAATTTATGACCAGTCATATGTAAGTATGATCCACATTGTCTGTGGACTGGCAGATGTGTCTGCCAGTTATCACCCTCCCAGCTGTGCTGAACAACCTTTGTGATGGTGCTCTGGCAATGGGGCAGGCAATCACCTCTAAAGTATGTTGTGCAAGCTCCAGCCACTCATCTAGCTTAGACAATGTGAAGGAAACTATAAGGCCCAATGCCCACAGACAGATTTTTGCTGCGGAATTCGCGGCCAGACACCCCCCAGGAATTCTGCAGTAATGTCCGTCCATAGCATGCAATGCTAAATGATTCTTCCCTGCACAGGAGTGGAAATTGCAAGGAGGAAGAATTGCAGCGTGCTCTATTTGGTGCGAGAAATCACACACAGACGGCTTCAACTGCAGTCAATTGAAGCCGTCTGATCTGCGGCGATTCCAAAATGTCAATTTTGAAATCACCGCAGATCCGTGTCTTTGCTGGCGTGACAGCGCGTCATGCCCTGCATGGAGCATGTGCTCCGGCCGAGACACTCGCGGCGGATTCGGACAGGTGAGTATGGGTCTCTGGTTGGGCACCGGGTCGGATCCCACTGTGGGATCCTGCCTCCTGCCAGCAGAATCTGACCCGGCCATGTGCAGGAGGCCTATTTTGTATTAATATGCTTAGTTTTGTATTTCAGTTGAAATGCGCTTATGTAAGACATACTGAAAAGCAAGTAGGATATTCTACTGAAATCTCCCCCACATACAAAGATGATATGGCATACTGTAATACGCATTTCTATTACAACCTTTGCCTACAGCTGTTAGGGTAAATTGCCCCTCTTTTATGGACAGTGGTCATGTGTTCTCAGTTAATGTTAGTTATGACTGCAAAGTATATGATTCTCAGAGCAAACTACTAATATGTAATATTTGCAAAGTATGTGCAAAAATAAGTGTGGGTAAACATTCTTTCTCCAAGTAATAATTAGATTAACCTTCTCACAAGGTCTAGCCATAAACAATTACCAGATAACATGGGAGCCTTGAGCTGAAATATTTACTGAGAACAGACAAATCGCATGTGCATGGGTTAATGTGAATATCTGCTATGATTGGTTATATGCTAATAGGTTAATATTATATGCTAATAGATTGATAGGAATACAAGTTACAATTGGTTGTATATAGAGATGAGCGAACACCAAAATGTTCGGGTGTTCGTTATTCGGAACGAACTTCCCGTGATGCTCGAGGGTTCGTTTCGAACAACGAACCCCATTGAAGTCAATGGGCGACCAGAACATTTTTGTATTTCGCCGATGCTCGCTAAGGTTTTCATGTGTGAAAATCTGGGCATTTCAACAAAGTGATGGGAATCACACAGAAACGGATAGGGCAGGCGAGGGGCTACATGTTGGGCTGCATCTCAAGTTCACAGGTCCCACTATTAAGCCACAATACCGGCAAGAGTGGGCCCCCCCCTCTCCCAACAACTTTTACTTCTGAAAAGCCCTCATTAGCATGGCATACCTTTGCTAAGCACCACACTACCTCCAACAAAGCACAATCACTGCCTGCATGACACTCCACTGACACTTCTCCTGGGTTACATGCTGCCCAACCGCCCCCCCTCCCCCCCACAGCGCACACCAAAGTGTCCCTGGGCAGCCTTCAGCTGCCCTCATGCCACACCACGCTCATGTCTATTTAGAATTGCGTCTGCCATGACGAGGGACCGCAGGCACACACTGCAGAGGTTGGCACGGCTAGGCAGCGACCCTCTTTAAAAGTGGCGGAGCGATAGCCCACAATGCTGTACAGAAGCAATGAGAAATAGAATCCTGTGCCACCGCCATCAGGAGCTGCACACGTGGGCATAGCAATGGGGAACCTATGTGCCACACACTATTCATTCTGTCAAGGTGTCTGCATGCCCCAGTCAGACCGGGCTTTTTAATTCATAGACACAGGCAGGTACAACTCCCTATTGTGAAGTCCCTGTCGACCCACAGCATGGGTGGCTCCCTGGAACCCACCGGCGGTACACAGAAATATCCCATTGCATTGCCCAACACAGCTGAGGTAGTAATGTTGTGCTTAACCCTTTCCAATCCAATTTGTATATGGTTTTCCTAGGGGGCTTACTCTTTTTCTGCCGTTATACAACGGCGTTATATGCTGGCTAAAGCCAGTACTGCATGAGCTGACACGTAGGATAGGCTCCGACAGCAGAGAGGCTGGCAATATACAGTAAGAGAACCCCGACGGACGTCTACCAACAACGGAGCTGTACAGCCTTAAACCCTAATGTCTTCACAGGTCACACAGTGGACTGGAAAGGGTTAATGCAGGTGGGTTTCGGCCCACACTGCATGCCCCAGTCAGACTGGGGTTCTTTACAAGTGGACACATGTAGGTTAAACTCCCTGTGGACCCACTGCCTAGGTGGGTGCCAGGAAGCCACCGGCGGTACATAGAAATATCCCATTGCATTGCCCAACACAGCTGAGGTAGTAATGTCGTGCGTAATACAGGTGGGCTTCGGCCCACACTGCATGGCCCAGTCAGACGGGTTCTTTAGAAGTGTACAGATGTATTAAAAACTCAGTGTGCACCTACAGCATGGGTGGCTCCCTGGAACCCACCGGCGGTACATAAAAATATCCCATTGCATTGCCCAACACAGCTGAGGTAACGTCAGCTGTAATGCAGGTGGGCTAAAAATTAATTTGATTACACTGTAGGCGAGGGCCCACAAAAATTGCTGTATCAACAGTACTAATGTACATCCCAAAAATTGGCCATGGCCAGCCAAGAGGGCAGGTGAAACCCATTAATCGCTTTGGTTAATGTGGCTTAAGTGGTAACTAGGCCTGGAGGCAGCCCAGTGTAACGAAAAATTGGTTCAAGTTAAAGTTCCAATGCTTTTAAGCGCATTGAAACTTATAAAAATTGTTCTGAAAAATTATTTGAGTGAGCCTTGTGGCCCTAAGAAAAATTGCCCGTTCAGCGTGATTACGTGATGTTTCAGGAGGAGGAGCAGGAGGAGGAGGAGGAGGAATATTAGACACAGATTGATGAAGCAGAAATGTCCCCGTTTTGGATGGTGAGAGAGAACGTAGCTTCCATCCGCGGGTGCAGCCTACGTATTGCTTACGTATCGCTGCTGTCCGCTGGTGGAGAACAGAAGTCTGGGGAAATCCAGCCTTTGTTCATCTTGATGAGTGTTAGCCTGTCGGCACTGTCGGTTGACAAGCGGCTACGCTTATCTGTGATGATTCCCCCAGCCGCACTAAACACCCTTTCCGACAAGACGCTAGCCGCAGGACAAGCAAGCACCTCAAGGGCATACAGGGCTAGTTCAGGCCACGTGTCCAGCTTCGACACCCAGTAGTTGTAGGGGGCAGAGGCGTCACCAAGGATGGTCGTGCGATCCGCTACGTACTCCCTCACCATCCTTTTACAGTGCTCCCGCCGACTCAGCCGTGACTGGGGAGCGGTGACACAGTCTTGGTGGGGAGCCATAAAGCTGGCCAGGCCCTTAAAGACTGTTGCACTGCCTGGGATGTACATGCTGCTCGATCTACGCACATCCCCTGCTACCTTGCCCTCGGTACTGCGCCTTCTGCCACTAGCGCTGTCGGCTGGGAATTTTACCATCAGCTTGTCCGCAAGGGTCCTGTGGTATAGCAACACTCTCGAACCCCTTTCCTCTTCGGGAATCAGAGTGGCCAGGTTCTCCTTATACCGTGGATCGAGCAGTGTGTACACCCAGTAATCCGTCGTGGCCAGAATGCGTGCAACGCGAGGGTCACGAGAAAGGCATCCTAACATGAAGTCAGCCATGTGTGCCAGGGTACCAGTACGCAACACATGGCTGTCCTCACTAGGAAGATCACTTTCAGGATCCTCCTCCTCCTCCTCCTCCTCCTCAGGCCATACACGCTGAAAGGATGACAGGCAATCAGCCGGTGTACCGTCAGCAGCGGCCCAAGCTGTCTCTTCCCCCTCCTCCTCATCCTCCTCATGCTCCTCCTCCTCCTCCTGTACACGCTGAGAAATAGACAGGAGGGTGCCCTGACTATCCAGCGGCATACTGTCTTCCCCCGCCCCCGTTTCCGAGCGCAAAGCAGCTGCCTTTATGGTTTGCAGGGAATTTCTCAAGATGCATAGCAGAGGAATGGTGACGCTAATGATTGTAGCATCGCCGCTCACCACCTGGGTAGACTCCTCAAAATTACCAAGGACATGGCAGATGTCTGCCAACCAGGCCCACTCTTCTGAAAGGAATTGAGGAGGCTGACTCCCACTGCGCCGCCCATGTTGGAGTTGGTATTCGACTATAGCTCTCCGTTGTTCATAGAGCCTGGCCAACATGTGGAGCGTAGAGTTCCACCGTGTGGGCACGTCGCACAGCAGTCGGTGCACTGGCAGCTTAAAGCGATGTTGCAGGGTGCGCAGGGTGGCAGCGTCCGTGTGGGACTTGCGGAAATGTGCACAGAGCCGGCGCGCCTTTACGAGCAGGTCTGACAAGCGTGGGTAGCTTTTCAGAAAGCGCTGAACCACCAAATTAAAGACGTGGGCCAGGCATGGCACGTGCGTGAGGCTGCCGAGCTGCAGAGCCGCCACCAGGTTACGGCCGTTGTCACACACGACCATGCCCGGTTGGAGGCTCAGCGGCGCAAGCCAGCGGTCGGTCTGCTGTGTCAGACCCTGCAGCAGTTCGTGGGCCGTGTGCCTCTTATCGCCTAAGCTGAGTAGTTTCAGCACGGCCTGCTGACGCTTGCCCACCGCTGTGCTGCCACACCGCGCGACACCGACTGCTGGCGACATGCTGCTGCTAACACATCTTGATTGTGAGACAGAGGAGGAGGAGGAGGAGGGTGCTTTAGTGGAGGAAGCATACACCTCCGCAGATACCAGCACCGAGCTGGGGCCCGCAATTCTGGGGGTGGGTAGGACGTGAGCGGTCCCAGGCTCTGACTCTGTCCCAGCCTCCACTAAATTCACCCAATGTGCCGTCAGGGAGATGTAGTGGCCCTGCCCGCCTGTGCTTGTCCACGTGTCCGTAGTTAAGTGGACCGTGGCAGTAACCGCGTTGGTGAGGGCGCGCACAATGTTGCGGGAGACGTGGTCGTGCAGGGCTGGGACGGCACATCGGGAAAAGTAGTGGCGACTGGGAACTGAGTAGCGCGGGGCCGCCGCCTCCATGATACTTTTGAAGGACTCAGTTTCCACAACCCTATACGGCAGCATCTCAAGGCTGATGAATTTTGCTATGCGGACGGTTAACGTTTGAGCGTGCGGGTGCGTGGCGGCGTACTTGCGCTTGCGCTCGAACACTTGCGCAAGCGACGGCTGAACGGTGCGCTGAACTACACTGCTGGATGGGGCCGAGGACAGCGGAGATGAGGGTGTGGGTGCAGGCCATGAGGCGGTAGTGCCTGTGTCCTGAGAGGGGGGTTGCATCTCAGTGGCAGGTTGGGGCACAGGGGGAGAGGCAGGGGTGCAAACCGGAGGCGGTGAACGGCCTTTGTCCCACCTTGCGGGGTGCTTGGCCATCATATGTCTGCGCATGGTGGTGGTGGTGAGGCTGTTGGTGTTGGCTCCCCGGCTGAGCTTTGCGCGACAAAGGTTGCACACCACTGTTCGTCGGTCGTCAGGCGTCTCTGTGAAAAACTGCCAGACCTTAGAGCACCTCGGCCTCCGCAGGGTGGCATGGCGCGAGGGGGCGCTTTGGGAAACACTTGGTGGATTATTCGGTCTGGCCCTGCCTCTACCCCTGGCCACTGCACTGCCTCTTGCAACCTGCCCTGCTGATGCCCTTGACTCCCCCTCTGAAGACCTGTCCTCCTGAGTAAGCGTTGCACACCAGGTGGGGTCAGTCACCTCATCGTCCTGCTGCTCTTCCTCCGAATCCTCTGTGCGCTGCTCCCTGGGACTTACTGCCCTTACTACTACCTCACTGCAAGACAACTGTGTCTGATCGTCATCGTCCTCCTCACCCACAGAAAGTTGTTGAGACAGTTGGCGGAAGTCCCCAGCCTCTTCCCCCGGACCCCGGGAACTTTCGAATGGTTGGGCATCAGTGACGATAAACTCCTCTGGTGGGAGAGGAACCGCTGCTGCCCAATCTAAGCAGGGGCCCGAGAACAGTTCCTGGGAGTGCTCCCGCTCCTGAGCAGGTGTTATTGTAGTGGAGTGAGGAGGCTGGGAGGAAGGAGGAGCAGCAGACAGAGGATTCGGATTGGCAGCAGTGGACGGCGCAGAACTGCGGGTAGACGATAGGTTGCTCGAAGCACTTTCTGCCATCCAGGACAGGACCTGCTCACACTGCTCATTTTCTAATAACCGTCTCCCGCGTGGACCCATTAATTGGGCGATGAATGTGGGGACGCCAGAAACGTGCCTCTCTCCTAATCGCGCAGCAGTCGGCTGCGACACACCTGGATCAGGAGCTTGGCCTGTGCCCACACCCTGACTTGGCCCTCCGCGTCCTCGGCCGCGTCCACGTCCTCTAGGCCTACCCCTACCCCTCAGCATGCTGTATTACCAGTGATTTGATTTCACAGGCAGGAAATAAATTGGCGCAAGACTGCAGGCCAAATATAATTTTTGCCCTTTTTGGAAAACGAAAGGCCCCACTGCCTCTAGTGAATGAATTATCTAAGTTTAATAACTGTGCTGTGTCCCTGCTTATGTGTCACAGAACGTGAGGGTAGCAGAGTTATTATAACTCTGGCAGAGCAGGTATTTTTTTTCCCAATTAAGGAAAGCAAATGGCGAAGCCAGCAGTAAAGCGTAGCTGGGTGCGTATGATTTAGCACTGTTCTTCACGCAGCTCACACGTCTCCACCGCCCGTAAGGACGGACAGAGGCTGGACAAATAGATTTGTTTTCACTTGTTTTTCCACCAAAAGGCAGCACTGCGTATATTCTATGAACATGAGAAGTTTAATAACTGTGCTGTGTCCCTGCTTATGTGTCACAGAACGTGAGGGTAGCAGAGTTATTATAACTCTGGCAGAGCAGGTATTTTTTTTCCCAATTAAGGAAAGCAAATGGCGAAGCCAGCAGTAAAGCGTAGCTGGGTGCGTATGATTTAGCACTGTTCTTCACGCAGCTCACACGTCTCCACCGCCCGTAAGGACGGACAGAGGCTGGACAAATAGATTTGTTTTCACTTGTTTTTCCACCAAAAGGCAGCACTGCGTATATTCTATGAACATGAGAAGTTTAATAACTGTGCTGTGTCCCTGCTTATGTGTCACAGAACGTGAGGGTAGCAGAGTTATTATAACTCTGGCAGAGCAGGTATTTTTTTTCCCAATTAAGGAAAGCAAATGGCGAAGCCAGCAGTAAAGCGTAGCTGGGTGCGTATGATTTAGCACTGTTCTTCACGCAGCTCACACGTCTCCACCGCCCGTAAGGACGGACAGAGGCTGGACAAATAGATTTGTTTTCAGTTTTTTCCCACCAAAAGGCAGCACTGCGTATATTCTATGAATAATAACTGTGTTGTGGCCCTGCCTATACAATTCTTTCCCTGCAGTATCAATGGAGGGTGGAATGCTCTGCAGAGGCGATTTTGAGAAGCCCAAAAAAAATGCAGCACAGCTAACAGCAGCCTGGACAGTACTGCACACGGATAAATATGGCCCTAGAAAGGACCGTTGAGGTTCTTGAAGGCTACACTCACTCCTAACACTCTCCCTGCCTATGCAGCACTTCTGTCCCTAATGCCAGGTGCAACGGTCTGCAGAGGCGATTTTGAGAAAAAAAAAAATGCCACTGCTAACAGCAGCCAACACACAGCTATCAGTGGCCCTAATAAGGACCTTTGGGGGGTCTTGAAGCCTACACTAACTACCAATTCTTTCCCTACAGCAGCTCCGGTATAAACAGCACTGTCCCTCATCTAACTCACACCGCATCTGAGGCGAGCCGCGGGAGGGGCCGACTTTTATATTAGGCGAACACCTGATCTCGCCAGCCACTCACAGCAGGGGGGTGGTATAGGGCTTAAACGTTGCAGGGGGAAGTTGTAATGCCTTCCCTGTCTTTCAATTGGCCAGAAAAGCGCGCTAACGTCTCAGGGAAGGAAGTGAAAGTAACCAGAACACCGCATGGTGTTCGTTACGAATAACGAACATCCCGAACACCCTAATATTCGCACGAATATCAAGCTCGGACGAACGCGTTCGCTCATCTCTAGTTGTATATAATCACAAAACTTGCTATTCTGGTCATTGGCTCACTGTAGGGGGTTGCTTCTCCTTGAAATAATATATAAACTGCTGAGCAATAAACATGTGTGGAATCATCTTGTGAACACATCTCATGTGTCACATGTATTGATTGTCTGAGCTCAACCACACCCGATTTGGCACACACATTATATCCAATAGCGCAGTTGCGCTAAGGAAACCCAGATGTCAAAGGGGTCAACGCCTTTTCTATGTAAATCTATGTGGGAGTCGACATACTCTTGGACCATCATGGCTAAGTGCTGCCTGTGACTGTGAGTCCTACCCTGTGCTTTTCCTGCAGGCTGCAATGGGCTGAAAAAACTATGCAACACTTATGTTAGACTTTCCCTGCCAACGGTGGTGCAGCTCCTTCCTGCTCATTTGCCATGAGCCGCAGAGCTGCAATCCATTGTGGATGCATCTCCGCGGCCATGGGGAAATTTTTTCAAGCTGCTACATTTAAGGTCCCTCTCTACTGGTGGAATAAGATTTGTCATTTTGGCCTTGCAGTTGGGATCAAGGAGGGTGGCCTAATAATGATCTCATGTTTTGATGTGAGCTATATAACAGTCCTTCTGCAAGCACTGCAGTATAAAAGCACTCATGCCTCGAAGTGCTCAAGAATCATAGCCCATATTCCTCGAGATCAGGCCTAAAAGTGTCCTCGGGCTGCTCCCACTATCCAGAATAGCTGCAGTTAGTGATTTATGGAAGGAACGTTGCATAGCCCTATCCCTTTCCACTGGACCTATATTATCTCCCTCCTCTTTTCCTCCTCCTGCTCTTTCTCCTCTATACTTCTCCAGTGGGTGGAGAAAGATGTTGGAAAAGATGCCCCCCTTTTTTCTCAAAGCCATCCTTCCTTTGGTGTTAAGTAATGGCGGACTGGCCAGATAGTTGGGACACTTGTGCAGACTGAGTGCTGTGTGCCTGCGACTGGGAGAAAGAGGAGGTGGTGGTACTTAAGGAAGCTGTGTCATCCACTCTAAGGCTTGTTCTGCATGCCGTGGATTGTACGGGCTAAGGAATGGCAGTAAACTTGCTTTGCCTCCTTCAAAACATGGAGCTGTTGCTTCAGTAGGAGCCGCTTGAAGTGCCAACGTGGTCCATCCTCTACCACCTCCACCACCACCAGTACTGACACGTCTCCTACCCCTTGCTTTCTTTATGTTTCCTCTTTATTCTTTTTTCTATTTTTTCATTTACTTTTTATTGTAGTTTTATGTAACTTATCAGCTAACTTTTGTAGTTTGTAGAAAACCACTGTTAGATGTGTAAAGCATGCAGACTGTTCGTAGTGGTCAGATTGGCGACTTTGGCTAACGTCTGAGGCTGCTAACATGCTGCTTCCCTGTTTGTTTGTTTTTTTGTTTTGTTTCATATTAACAAAGAAAGCAACTACTAACTAAATAAGTGAAATAAATTTGTTCCTGGTTATGAGGCAAGGGACAACACCATAAAAACTTTGGCTCTTATGTGGCGGGCATGCTACTCTTGGAGCCTCCTATACCTTTTGTTGGTAAATGTGGAAAAAGCATTTCATGGCGTTCATTGGGGGTTCTTGGAGGTGACCCTGCAAAAAATAGGCCTAGGGGCCTTGTTATTGGAACTGGATTATGGCGCTACACCAACATCCAATATTTTGGGTTTGAGTTAATGGGACTTTATCTTCCCCTCTAGAAATTAAAAATGGCACTAGACAGGGTTACCCCTTATCATCCTTTCTATTTATCCTAGTAATGGAATCACTAGCAAATGCTCACAGAAGCAACCCAGATATACAGGGGATGGGGACAGGAAATTACAGCCATAAGCTATTTGACAATGACCTTTTGATCTACTTGGCGAATCATTGAATTACATTGACAACCATATTACAGGAATTCAATAAATTCGGGGGAGTTTGCAACTTTGAAGTTAACGTCCACAAATCTGAGATCCTTAACATAACCCTCCTGACAATTTAAGCATTTCAATTAAAATCAACAATTTCTCTCCGCTGTCATTGATGATTTTATTAAATATCTAGGGATCTCTTTAAAAAACAAACCAAATCAATTACTTGACACAAACTACAAACCTATATTTTCTTCCCAGGAGACTGACATTCAGAGGGTGGCGCACCCTTATTCTCTCATGGTTTGGTAGGGTTAAAGTCCTAAAAATGGACGCTCTTCCCAAGTTCCTTTATTTATTCCAAACCCTTCCTATCAAATTACCTAGGTCCTATTTATCAAGTATTTGCAAAGCCATCCTGAACATCATTTGGGGAAACACCAGGCAGCTTCTGAAATTTGGGACACTTATGCAATGTAAAGAGATGGGGGAGTGGGCCTACCAAATTTCTCTTTATACCACAAAGCACCTTTATGTAAATGCATGCTCGACCTTTTTCATAAGCGTTCCTCTAAATTGTGAGTAGAGTTAGAAAATTAGAACAAGACTCCATCGCCTACCAAGCTCAAGGTATCTTCTGGCTACCTTGCTTTTCATGCCAACGAATCTCTAAGTTACCATCTTTTATCAGTCAGTTTCTCAATGTTTGGCACAGCTTTACAACACATTTAAACTTGATATCAAATTTGGGTCCACTTACACCTCTTGTAGGCAACTATTACCTTTCGGAGCAGCTCAGGGGCTCATCGTTACTAGCTAAAGTAGAAGTTCCCTTATCCTGGTATGCAATTTAATTTTTGGCTTGGGCATGAGGTCTCTGCGCAAATTATTGGGAGGGGGGGGGGGGGTGCACCAGCTGAGGCATGGTTTCAATACCTACAAATCTGTAATTATATTCAGTCCCTAGATTCTGTATCACAACTACCAGTCCCATTATCTCAATTCGAAAAATCATGTTTAACATCCACGACACAAGTAACTGGAACCTCTCTGGTTTATTGTATTTTGCTGTCGGGGAAGACATGAGACAACATACTAGTCTTTATGTTCAAAAGGTTTTTATTGAAGCCAGAATATATGTGAAGATACAGTAAAGTAATTTGTACAAATCATCTCTTCTTCTTTTTTAGTAGCAATAATGACTTCTGGATTATAATAAAAACTAATAATACTGCAGGTATCACCTCCTTGGATGGTCTTCTGAGTCTAGCATGAGCCAGTCCTAAAATATAATGGTCATAATGAAGGGGGCAGACCAAATAAGACATCATAATGAATTCTTGAGAGTGGAAGTGGTACCTGGCAATATCTTAAGAATTAACCATATAAGAAAATAACCTAAAGGGATAAAAGAGTGCAGGAGACTAAGAAAATAATAAAAATAAGAACATAGAGAAGAAGAAAAAAAGGGATAGCAGAAAAAAGGAGAGTATGGTGTACCTATCAGAAGTGACCCACAAACCACACCCAACTAGTATGCTCTATGGACTGGAGCCATTTAATAATCAATTAAGGAAAGAGGATGAGCCTCTGAAGTCTATCCATACAGGCCAGGTAGAGAGAAACCCCTCAAAGTCCTCATTATAGGTCTGAGCATCTGAGTTCTTCCATGTATCTCAGATGATCCAGGGCTTCCACTTACACTATTCTCAGGATATAAATGTTTTGTTTCCAATACCTAAGGATTACTTGGTGCATTGCAATTATAATGTGTCATAGTAGGCCTTTTTAAATTTGAAGACCAAGCTTGAGTACATGGATAGAAGTGCAATTTCCGGCGTGATATTGATCGGGGATATACATAATTGTTTGCATAGACTACAAACATCTTGCCAAAGAGGGAATATAAATGGGCATTTCCACCAAATGCGCAGCTTTGAACCCACTGCTGAAGAGCATCTCCAACAAGTGTCTGGTATTGACAGAAATTTTTTATATATTTTAGTAGGGATCCTATATGATTTTGATATTATTTTGTAGTTAAGTTCCTGAAGTCTGTTGGATATTGACTAGAGATGAGCGAACGCGTTCGTCCGAGCTTGATATTCGTGCGAATATTAGGGTGTTCGGGATGTTCGTTATTCGTAACGAACACCATGCGGTGTTCTGGTTACTTTCACTTACTTCCCTGAGACGTTTGCGCGCTTTTCTGGCCAATTGAAAGACAGGGAAGGCATTACAACTTCCCCCTGTGACGTTCAAGCCCTATACCACCCCCCTGCTGTGAGTGGCTGGGAAGATCAGGTGTCACCCGAACATAAAAGTCGGCCCCTCCCGCGGCTCGCCTCAGATGCCTGGTGAGTTAGATGAGGGACAGTGCTGTTTGTACCGGAGCTGCTGTAGGGAAAGAATTGGTAGTTAGTGTAGGCTTCAAGACCCCCCAAAGGTCCTTATTAGGGCCACTGATAGCTGTGTGTTGGCTGCTGTTAGCAGTGGCATTTTTTTTTTTCTCAAAATCGGCAGTGCAGAGCATTGCACCCGGCATTAGGGACAGAAGTGCTGCATAGGCAGGGAGAGTGTTAGGAGTGAGTGTAGCCTTCAAGAACCTCAACGGTCCTTTCTAGGGCCATATTTATCCGTGTGCAGTACTGTGCTGGCTGCTGTTAGCTGTGCTGCATTTTTTTTTGCTTCTCAAAATCGCCTCTGCAGACCATTGCACCCTCCATTGATACTGCAGGGAAAGAATTGTATAGGCAGGGCGACAACACAGTTATTATTCATTGAATATACGCAGTGCTGCCTTTTGGTGCCAAAAAACGGAAAATAATTAAATTTGTCCTGCCTCTGTCCGGCCTAACGCCGGTGGACACGTGTGAGCTGCGTCTGCAACCTGTAAAAATCAGACGCACCCAGCTACGCTTTACTGCTGGCTTCGCCATTTGCTTTCCTTAATTGGGAAAAAAATACCTGCTCTGCCAGAGTTATAATAACTCTGCTACCCTCACGTTCTGTGACACATAAGCAGGGACACAGCACAGTTATTAAACTTCTCATGTTCATTGAATATACGCAGTGCTGCCTTTTGGTGGAAAAAAACTGAAAACAAATCTATTTGTCCAGCCTCTGTCCGTCCTAAGGGCTGTGGACACGTGTGAGCTGCGTGAACAACATTGCTAAATCAGACGCACCCAGCTACGCTTTACTGCTGGCTTCGCCATTTGCTTTCCTTAATTGGGAAAAAAATACCTGCTCTGCCAGAGTTATAATAACTCTGCTACCCTCACGTTCTGTGACACATAAGCAGGGACACAGCACAGTTATTAAACTTCTCATGTTCATTGAATATACGCAGTGCTGCCTTTTGGTGGAAAAAAACTGAAAACAAATCTATTTGTCCAGCCTCTGTCCGTCCTAAGGGCGGTGGACACGTGTGAGCTGCGTGAACAACATTGCTAAATCAGACGCACCCAGCTACGCTTTACTGCTGGCTTCGCCATTTGCTTTCCTTAATTGGGAAAAAAATACCTGCTCTGCCAGAGTTATAACTCTGCTACCCTCACGTTCTGTGACACATAAGCAGGGACACAGCACAGTTATTAAACTTCTCATGTTCATTGAATATACGCAGTGCTGCCTTTTGGTGGAAAAAAACTGAAAACAAATCTATTTGTCCAGCCTCTGTCCGTCCTAAGGGCGGTGGACACGTGTGAGCTGCGTGAACAACGTTGCTAAATCAGACGCACCCAGCTACGCTTTACTGCTGGCTTCGCCATTTGCTTTCCTTAATTGGGAAAAAAATACCTGCTCTGCCAGAGTTATAATAACTCTGCTACCCTCACATTCTGTGACACATAAGCAGGGACACAGCACAGTTATTAAACTTCTCATGTTCATTGAATATACGCAGTGCTGCCTTTTGGTGGAAAAAAACTGAAAACAAATCTATTTGTCCAGCCTCTGTCCGTCCTAAGGGCTGTGGACACGTGTGAGCTGCGTGAACAACATTGCTAAATCAGACGCACCCAGCTACGCTTTACTGCTGGCTTCGCCATTTGCTTTCCTTAATTGGGAAAAAAATACCTGCTCTGCCAGAGTTATAATAACTCTGCTACCCTCACGTTCTGTGACACATAAGCAGGGACACAGCACAGTTATTAAACTTCTCATGTTCATTGAATATACGCAGTGCTGCCTTTTGGTGGAAAAAAACTGAAAACAAATCTATTTGTCCAGCCTCTGTCCGTCCTAAGGGCTGTGGACACGTGTGAGCTGCGTGAACAACATTGCTAAATCAGACGCACCCAGCTACGCTTTACTGCTGGCTTCGCCATTTGCTTTCCTTAATTGGGAAAAAAATACCTGCTCTGCCAGAGTTATAATAACTCTGCTACCCTCACGTTCTGTGACACATTAGCAGGGACACAGCACAGTTATTAAACTTAGATAATTCATTCACTAGAGGCAGTGGGGCCTTTCGTTTTCCAAAAAGGGCAAAAATTATATTTGGCCTGCAGTCTTGCGCCAATTTATTTCCTGCCTGTGAAATCAAATCATTGGTAATACAGCATGCTGAGGGGTAGGGGTAGGCCTAGAGGACGTGGACGCGGTCGAGGACGCGGAGGGCCAAGTCAGGGTGTGGGCACAGCCCGAGCTCCTGATCCCGGTGTGTCGCAGCCGACTGCTGCGCGATTAGGAGAGAGGCACGTTTCTGGCGTCCCCACATTCATCGCCCAATTAATGGGTCCACGCGGGAGACGGTTATTAGAAAATGAGCAGTGTGAGCAGGTCCTGTCCTGGATGGCAGAAAGTGCTTCGAGCAACCTATCATCTACCCGCAGTTCTGCGCCGTCCACTGCTGCCAATCCGAATCCTCTGTCTGCTGCTCCTCCTTCCTCCCAGCCTCCTCACTCCACTACAATAACACCTGCTCAGGAGCGGGAACACTCCCAGGAACTGTTCTCGGGCCCCTGCTTAGATTGGGCAGCAGCGGTTCCTCTCCCACCAGAGGAGTTTATCGTCACTGATGCCCAACCATTCGAAAGTTCCCGGGGTCCGGGGGAAGAGGCTGGGGACTTCCGCCAACTGTCTCAACAACTTTCTGTGGGTGAGGAGGACGATGACGATCAGACACAGTTGTCTTGCAGTGAGGTAGTAGTAAGGGCAGTAAGTCCGAGGGAGCAGCGCACAGAGGATTCGGAGGAAGAGCAGCAGAACGATGAGGTGACTGACCCCACCTGGTGTGCAACGCTTACTCAGGAGGACAGGTCTTCAGAGGGGGAGTCAAGGGCATCAGCAGGGCAGGTTGCAAGAGGCAGTGCGGTGGCCAGGGGTAGAGGCAGGGCCAGACCGAATAATCCACCAAGTGTTTCCCAAAGCGCCCCCTCGCGCCATGCCACCCTGCAGAGGCCGAGGTGCTCTAAGGTCTGGCAGTTTTTCACAGAGACGCCTGACGACCGACGAACAGTGGTGTGCAACCTTTGTCGCGCAAAGCTCAGCCGGGGAGCCAACACCAACAGCCTCACCACCACCACCATGCGCAGACATATGATGGCCAAGCACCCCGCAAGGTGGGACGAAGGCCGTTCAGCGCCTCCGGTTTGCACCCCTGCCTCTCCCCCTGTGCCCCAACCTGCCACTGAGATGCAACCCCCCTCTCAGGACACAGGCACTACCGCCTCATGGCCTGCACCCACACCCTCATCTCCGCTGTCCTCGGCCCCATCCAGCAGTGTAGTTCAGCGCACCGTCCAGCCGTCGCTTGCGCAACTGTTGGAGCGCAAGCGCAAGTACGCCGCCACGCACCCGCACGCTCAAACGTTAACCGTCCGCATAGCAAAATTCATCAGCCTTGAGATGCTGCCGTATAGGGTTGTGGAAACGGAGTCCTTCAAAAGTATCATGGAGGCGGCGGCCCCGCGCTACTCAGTTCCCAGTCGCCACTACTTTTCCCGATGTGCCGTCCCAGCCCTGCACGACCACGTCTCCCGCAACATTGTACGCGCCCTCACCAACGCGGTTACTGCCACGGTCCACTTAACTACGGACACGTGGACAAGCACAGGCGGGCAGGGCCACTACATCTCCCTGACGGCACATTGGGTGAATTTAGTGGAGGCTGGGACAGAGTCAGAGCCTGGGACCGCTCACGTCCTACCCACCCCCAGAATTGCGGGCCCCAGCTCGGTGGTGGTATCTGCGGAGGTGTATGCTTCCTCCACTAAAGCACCCTCCTCCTCCTCCTCCTCTGTCTCGCAATCAAGATGTGTTAGCAGCAGCATGTCGCCAGCAGTCGGTGTCGCGCGGTGTGGCAGCACAGCGGTGGGCAAGCGTCAGCAGGCCGTGCTGAAACTACTCAGCTTAGGCGATAAGAGGCACACGGCCCACGAACTGCTGCAGGGTCTGACACAGCAGACCGACCGCTGGCTTGCGCCGCTGAGCCTCCAACCGGGCATGGTCGTGTGTGACAACGGCCGTAACCTGGTGGCGGCTCTGCAGCTCGGCAGCCTCACGCACGTGCCATGCCTGGCCCACGTCTTTAATTTGGTGGTTCAGCGGTTTCTGAAAAGCTACCCACGCTTGTCAGACCTGCTCGTAAAGGCGCGCCGGCTCTGCGCACATTTCCGCAAGTCCCACACGGACGCTGCCACCCTGCGCACCCTGCAACATCACTTTAAGCTGCCAGTGCACCGACTGCTGTGCGACGTGCCCACACGGTGGAACTCTACGCTCCACATGTTGGCCAGGCTCTATGAACAACGTAGAGCTATAGTCGAATACCAACTCGAACATGGGCGGCGCAGTGGGAGTCAGCCTCCTCAATTCCTTTCAGAAGAGTGGGCCTGGTTGGCAGACATCTGCCATGTCCTTGGTAATTTTGAGGAGTCTACCCAGGTGGTGAGCGGCGATGCTACAATCATTAGCGTCACCATTCCTCTGCTATGCATCTTGAGAAATTCCCTGCAAACCATAAAGGCAGCTGCTTTGCGCTCGGAAACGGGGGCGGGGGAAGACAGTATGCCGCTGGATAGTCAGGGCACCCTCCTGTCTATTTCTCAGCGCATACAGGAGGAGGAGGAGGAGCATGAGGAGGATGAGGAGGAGGGGGAAGAGACAGCTTGGCCCGCTTCTGACGGTACACCGGCTGATTGCCTGTCATCCTTTCAGCGTGTATGGCCTGAGGAGGAGGAGGAGGAGGAGGAGGAGGATCCTGAAAGTGATCTTCCTAGTGAAGACAGCCATGTGTTGCGTACAGGTACCCTGGCACACATGGCTGACTTCATGTTAGGATGCCTTTCTCGTGACCCTCGCGTTGCACGCATTCTGGCCACGACGGATTACTAGGTGTACACACTGCTCGATCCACGGTATAAGGAGAACCTGCCCACTCTGATTCCCGAAGAGGAAAGGGGTTCGAGAGTGTTGCTATACCACAGGACCCTTGCGGACAAGCTGATGGTAAAATTCCCAGCCGACAGCGCTAGTGGCAGAAGGCGCAGTACCGAGGGCAAGGTAGCAGGGGATGTGCGTAGATCGAGCAGCATGTACATCCCAGGCAGTGCAACAGTCTTTAAGGGCCTGGCCAGCTTTATGGCTCCCCACCAAGACTGTGTCACCGCTCCCCAGTCACGGCTGAGTCGGCGGGAGCACTGTAAAAGGATGGTGAGGGAGTACGTAGCGGATCGCACGACCATCCTTGGTGACGCCTCTGCCCCCTACAACTACTGGGTGTCGAAGCTGGACACGTGGCCTGAACTCGCGCTGTATGCCCTGGAGGTGCTTGCTTGTCCTGCGGCTAGCGTCTTGTCGGAGAGGGTGTTTAGTGCGGCTGGGGGAATCATCACAGATAAGCGTAGCCGCTTGTCAACCGACAGTGCCGACAGGCTAACACTCATCAAGATGAACAAAGGCTGGATTTCCCCAGACTTCTGTTCTCCACCAGCGGACAGCAGCGATACGTAAGCAATACGTAGGCTGCACCCGCGGATGGAAGCTACGTTCTCTCTCACCATCCAAAACGGGGACATTTCTGCTTCATCAATCTGTGTCTAATATTCCTCCTCCTCCTCCTCCTGCTCCTCCTCCTGAAACCTCACGTAATGACGCTGAACGGGCAATTTTTCTTAGGGCCACAAGGCTCACTCAAATAATTTTTCAGAACAATTTTTATAAGTTTCAATGCGCTTAAAAGCATTGGAACTTTAACTTGAACCAATTTTTCGTTACACTGGGCTGCCTCCAGGCCTAGTTACCACTTAAGCCACATTAACCAAAGCGATTAATGGGTTTCACCTGCCCTCTTGGCTGGCCATGGCCAATTTTTGGGATGTACATTAGTACTGTTGATACAGCAATTTTTGTGGGCCCTCGCCTACAGTGTAATCAAATTAATTTTTAGCCCACCTGCATTACAGCTGACGTTACCTCAGCTGTGTTGGGCAATGCAATGGGATATTTTTATGTACCGCCGGTGGGTTCCAGGGAGCCACCCATGCTGTAGGTGCACACGGAGTTTTTAATACATCTGTACACTTCTAAAGAACCCGTCTGACTGGGGCATGCAGTGTGGGCCGAAGCCCACCTGTATTACGCACGACATTACTACCTCAGCTGTGTTGGGCAATGCAATGGGATATTTCTATGTACCGCCGGTGGCTTCCTGGCACCCACCCAGGCAGTGGGTCCACAGGGAGTTTAACCTACATGTGTCCACTTGTAAAGAACCCCAGTCTGACTGGGGCATGCAGTGTGGGCCGAAGCCCACCTGCATTAAGCACGACATTACTACCTCAGCTGTGTTGGGCAATGCAATGGGATATTTTTATGTACCGCCGGTGGGTTCCAGGGAGCCACCCATGCTGTAGGTGCACACGGAGTTTTTAATACATCTGTACACTTCTAAAGAACCCGTCTGACTGGGGCATGCAGTGTGGGCCGAAGCCCACCTGTATTACGCACGACATTACTACCTCAGCTGTGTTGGGCAATGCAATGGGATATTTCTATGTACCGCCGGTGGCTTCCTGGCACCCACCCAGGCAGTGGGTCCACAGGGAGTTTAACCTACATGTGTCCACTTGTAAAGAACCCCAGTCTGACTGGGGCATGCAGTGTGGGCCGAAGCCCACCTGCATTAAGCACGACATTACTACCTCAGCTGTGTTGGGCAATGCAATGGGATATTTTTATGTACCGCCGGTGGGTTCCAGGGAGCCACCCATGCTGTAGGTGCACACGGAGTTTTTAATACATCTGTACACTTCTAAAGAACCCCAGTCTGACTGGGGCATGCAGTGTGGGCCGAAGCCCACCTGTATTACGCACGACATTACTACCTCAGCTGTGTTGGGCAATGCAATGGGATATTTCTATGTACCGCCGGTGGCTTCCTGGCACCCACCCAGGCAGTGGGTCCACAGGGAGTTTAACCTACATGTGTCCACTTGTAAAGAAGCCCAGTCTGACTGGGGCATGCAGTGTGGGCCGAAACCCACCTGCATTAAGCACGACATTACTACCTCAGCTGTGTTGGGCAATGCAATGGGATATTTTTATGTACCGCCGGTGGGTTCCAGGGAGCCACCCATGCTGTAGGTGCACACGGAGTTTTTAATACATCTGTACACTTCTAAAGAACCCCAGTCTGACTGGGGCATGCAGTGTGGGCCGAAGCCCACCTGTATTACGCACGACATAACTACCTCAGCTGTGTTGGGCAATGCAATGGGATATTTCTATGTACCGCCGGTGGCTTCCTGGCACCCACCCATGCTGTGGGTCCACAGGGAATTATAAATGCATCTGTTTCCACTTATAAAGAAACCCAGTCTGACTGGGGCATGCAGTGTGGGCCGAAACCCACCTGCATTAACCCTTTCCAGTCCACTGTGTGACCTGTGAAGACATTAGGGTTTAAGGCTGTACAGCTCCATTGTTGGTAGACGTCCGTCGGGGTTCTCTTACTGTATATTGCCAGCCTCTCTGCTGTCGGAGCCTATCCTACGTGTCAGCTCATGCAGTACTGGCTTTAGCCAGCATATAGCGCCGTTGTATAACGGCAGAAAAAGAGTAAGCCCCCTAGGAAAACCACATACAAATTGGATTGGAAAGGGTTAAGCACAACATTACTACCTCAGCTGTGTTGGGCAATGCAATGGGATATTTCTATGTACCGCCGGTGGCTTCCTGGCACCCACCCATGCTGTAGGTGCACACGGAGTTTTTACTACATCTGTACACTTATAAAGAACCCCAGTCAGACTGGGGCATGCAGTGTGGGCCGAAGCACTGTGTACCGCCGGTGGGTTCCAGGGAGCCACCCATGCTGTGGGTCGACAGGGACTTCACAATAGGGAGTTGTACCTGCCTGTGTCTATGAATTAAAAAGCCCGGTCTGACTGGGGCATGCAGACACCTTGACAGAATGAATAGTGTGTGGCACATAGGTTCCCCATTGCTATGCCCACGTGTGCAGCTCCTGATGGCGGTGGCACAGGATTCTATTTCTCATTGCTTCTGTACAGCATTGTGGGCTATCGCTCCGCCACTTTTAAAGAGGGTCGCTGCCTAGCCGTGCCAACCTCTGCAGTGTGTGCCTGCGGTCCCTCGTCATGGCAGACGCAATTCTAAATAGACATGAGCGTGGTGTGGCATGAGGGCAGCTGAAGGCTGCCCAGGGACACTTTGGTGTGCGCTGTGGGGGGGAGGGGGGGCGGTTGGGCAGCATGTAACCCAGGAGAAGTGGCAGTGGAGTGTCATCCAGGCAGTGATTGTGCTTTGTTGTAGCTAGTGTGGTGCTTAGCAAAGGTATGCCATGCTAATGAGGGCTTTTCAGAAGTAAAAGTTGTTGGGAGGGGGGGGGCCCACTCTTGCCGCTATTGTGGCTTAATAGTGGGACCTGTGAACTTGAGATGCAGCCCAACATGTAGCCCCTCGCCTGCCCTATCCGTTGCTGTGTTGTTCCCATCACTTTCTTGAATTGCCCAGATTTTCACACATGAAAACCTTAGCGAGCATCGGCGAAATACAAAAATGTTCTGGTCGCCCATTGACTTCAATGGGGTTCGTTGTTCGAAACGAACCCTCGAGCATCGCGGGAAGTTCGTTCCGAATAACGAGCACCCGAACATTTTGGTGTTCGCTCATCTCTAATATTGACATTTAATGAGTAAGTATATATGATTTGGTCCAGAGCTCTCCAGAGAATGCTTAACCCAAGGCGCCCTTCCAAGTCCCAATCCAACTAGTATCAGGCTCTCTTGTCAGCCTGCTCAACAATAATATATAGATCACTAAAAAACATGTGTGTAGGAGTCTCTGGTGATAGACATATATTTTCAAAGGGAGTGAGCTTTTCCATCAGGATAGAAAGGGGAGTAAAGGCATTAATGTAGCTTCATAATTGAAAATATTGTAACCAAGAACCAGCTCTCCCAAAGTCAGAGAGCTCCCTTGGGCCCAGTGATCCCACCACATCTCTAAGTCTGGGGAACTTCACAGTCGGAAGAAATAGCAGATGGGTATGTGTCAATGCGGGTGGGAACTGAGGATTTCCCACCAAAGGGGTTAGGGGCCAGGTGAGTTTATTAGTCCACCCTGTCTACCTATTTTTCTCCAAATACCTACTAAGGTCAGCAAGAGGGTTGAAGCTTCCATTTTCTCCCAGTTCACCTTATGAGGCATCCAAAAAGCTCCCTGAACCTGGAAGGGGTAGCAGACCTGTTCTATTATTACCCATAGTTTAGATGTGGTATGGTGTAAGAAGTTCAGAACGCAATTACAAATGGTGGCTTTATGATACAAGTTGAGATTTGGCAGGCCCGCTCCTCCCTGAGTTTTAGGTCTTGTAAATGTCTTGTAACAAAGGCATGGTGCCACACAAATCTAATGATCAGTTTTCTGAGCTTCTCAAAATACTGCTTATGTATATCCCAATGGATAGATTTAAAATTATATAACAAACAGCTGACGCCCGCACTGTATGAAGAGAGGTTGCCCCACAACCTCTCTTCATACATACCTTGCCGCTCCATGACGTACCTATACGTCATGGAGAGGGAAGGGGTTAAAGACAAACAGACTTACAAATGATGGAGGGACCCTACTCTGGGTCACTAAAATATTTGCTTGCACACATCACCAATACAGCCATCACAACAACTTGTGTACCACACCCCTTTTTCTACCTAAATGGGTATCACTCTACAGGGTAGACATATCTTATCATTCAACAATTTGATACACAAGCCCCTCCCAATGTGGTGACCTGGTGATGTGCAACTTCCAATGGTCATCAAGTCAGAGAATCCTAGAATGGTAGAGTTGGAATGGACCTCCAGGGTCATCAGGCCCAACCCCCTGCGCAGTGCAGGATCACCAAATCATCAATCCCAGAAAGATAAGACCACACAAACAACATCCACACGGGTTATGTCAGAGACTGTTACAATGACCTAACTGCACATTTGTATCAAATCACTAGCATTAGTTGTATAACAACCATCAGTCATATAAAACATATTTGCCCCAACATGAGCATTTACAGAATAAATATTAGCAATACACCATAGGCTCTAGCAGTTCTGCATAAATTATCAATAACATAGCATTACCTATACTCAATCTTTCAGCACTTCCCCTAAAACATAAGCACTCTATATCACTTTCCTATATAAACTTTTGTATCTGCGTCTCTTTCCTAAGTATTAGCATATTACATAATCTCTTTTTTTTTTACAGTTCTAGTATGTATAGTATTTACTGCACTACAGTGAGCTAACGTTTTCTAATCCCCCTTACAGAGCTAAAAAAAATTGATTATCCTACAGTGTGTCCCATGCTAATTTATGAGCCTTGTGTATTCATACCCCAAGCTTTGAGCCAATTCCCCAGTACCTGAGATACTTTCTATATAAACACCTAGAAATATAATTGTCTTGAGTCATTGATGATTCAAGAAGGTAAGGCTAAATTCACTTCTGTGCTAGGGGTTCTGTTTTCCTGCTCCGTTATGGGTCCATCTCATAACAGAACCATATCCCATTGACTATAATGGGGTCCGTTCGGTTCTTGCACCTGTCCGCCAGTTTTATTGGATAACAAGTCTTTTATGCATGACTTCTTCATTCAGCATTTCATGCCAGATCTGAAAAAAATGATACTATGTAGAAAGATGGATGGATGGATAGATAGATAAACAGACAAAGGCACCTAGTTCTGTATAAAAGCCGCATACACACAAGTGGTAGAATGTTTGTTATTGAGGACTATTGGAGGTGGATATAACATTTAAGTGGTAAAAGTGGATTATATTCACATAATTTATTACACGGTCACAAGTTCATGTCTGCCTGTTCCAAACACATCCATTTCTAGTAGGTGTATAAAGTCAGGCATGCAATCTCCATAGACGAATATTAATAAAAACGACATAGAAAAGGTTCACAGATGAAAAATGATTGATAGATTACAAAAGGAAAAAATACTCCCAAGACAGCGGAGGTCATTCACCCTGTAAGATATACATTGCAGGCATACCGATATAGGAGGGATATGACACCATGTAGCAGCAGTTATTCGGGTGGTCACTCTGTACCCTGGTATGTGGATGGGACTGAGTGTACAAACCAACCACCTAATCATTATTCCTTACATCCTCTCACCCGGATAGGGATGTTATATCCTTTTTGTTATTTTAAATCTATATATCTTGGGTGTAAAGATTTAGGCCCAATGTCCACGGGCACGCACGGATTCCTCTGCTGAATCCTGCAGCGGAATCCAGCTGTGCCCGCAGACATGGACAGAAAAAGAGATTTCCCTAGCTCTCCGGATCCAGCATGGGTCTCCTCCGTGCTGGACGGATCTTCTTTCTTCAGCATGGCGGATGCACAGTGCATTTTTGTCTTTTTTTTTAAATCTCTTGCTTTCCCGCGCATCCCCGGGACGTCCACAGTGACTTTAATGAAAGCCGTCCCTACGAGATCCGCATAAAAACAGAGCATGCTGTAATTTCTTC
The DNA here is from genome assembly GCF_035609145.1 of Eleutherodactylus coqui. Classification (NCBI taxonomy): domain Eukaryota; kingdom Metazoa; phylum Chordata; class Amphibia; order Anura; family Eleutherodactylidae; genus Eleutherodactylus; species Eleutherodactylus coqui. The sequence continues at coordinate 48,714,550 of NC_089842.1, read as the reverse complement.
CTGCGCATGCGATCTGCACGCCAGGGTAAAATCACATCCACATGCCTTAAATTGCTTTGCAGATGCTAATGCATCCCTATGGGCGGCTTCATTTGCGGATCTCCAGCGCGGGTCCCACAAATCAAATTCGCCCGTGGACAGTGGGCATTAGCTTATGTCAAGATGCCATGCTGAAATGTGCATTAAAGGGGTTTTGTCATTAAAAAAAAAAATCTATGCTCACCTATTCCTCGCCCGTCAGCCTCCTTACCACACTTCTCCTGGTTGAGCTTCTGCAATGCCCTGGGTTCCTCTCACTGCATGCTTGTTATGAAGGCTGCATACCTCACATTCTCCTCTGGCCGGGTCAGTGAAGGTCAGGTCCTTGTGCTGTAGCATTCACTGCCTAGGAAGGAACTCTAATCTATTGCCAAGACAGTTTGCATGAGCAATCTCTGAAGCAGATCCCCCTTCTGGCCTGTAAGCTATGATGTAAGGTACATTGGCTGGCAGGCTGAAGACTGCTGTGACATAGTGTACATCGGCTGGCAGGCAGGCAGAAGACTGTTATCAATTTTGAGGTAGACATCATGGCTCACAGTGAGATTTCCCTGTACGTAACCTCACAGTAAGGAGAAGAATCAGCCAGCTGGAGGTGAAGTGACCCCCTGGACTGCAGGAGACAGGAGATGATCGAAGAGGTGAATATCTGGTAAGTAGACTGACAGGGGAGGAATAGGTAAGTATAGAATTTTTCTTTTTTAATGACAGAACCCCTTTAAGGTCTTGATTGCCTTCTGGGTTCGAATTTACTATTATTTTACAAGTTAAGTCAATGGTGTTTTATGCATTTTGATTTATCCAATTGACAGTATACCAGTTTTTTTGTGATTCGTTTTAAGTGCTGATTAGAGATGAGCGAGCACCAAAATGCTCAGGTGCTCGTTGCTCGAGTCGAGCTTTCCGCGATGCTCGAGAGTTCGTTTCGAGTAACAAACCCCATTGAAGTCAATGGACGACTCAAGCATTTTTGTATATGACCGATGCTCGCTAAGGTTTTCACTTGTGCAAATCTGCAAAACCTACGAAAGTGATGAAAACGACACAGAAATGGATAGGGCAGGCGAGGGGCAACATGCACGGCTACATCTCAGGTTCTTAGGTCTCACTATTAAGCCACAATATCGGCAAGAGTGCCCCCCCCCCAACAATTTTTACTTCGGACAAACCCTCATTGGCAAGGCCCACCTTAGCTAAGCAGCACACTACCTCCAACAAAGCACAATCACTGCCTGCGGGATACACCGCTGCCTCTTCTCCTGGGTTACATGCTGTCCAACCCCTCCCCCCCCCCCCCCCCCCGCACGACCCTGCGTCTGCAGCGCACACAAAAGTGCCTCTGCGCAGCCTTCAGCTGCCACATGCCTCATGCCACACACTGGCCTCATAGCCACACCACCCTCATGTCTATTTATAAGTGCGTCTGCCCTGAGGAGGAACCGGAGGCACACACTGCAGAGGGTTGGCAGGGCCAGGCAGCGACCCTCTATGAAAGTATGGGCGATAGCCCACAATGCTGTTGAGAATTGATAATAGATTGACATTCCATCTTCATTCCAATTCTTTGCCACCTCCGTCAGGAGCTGCAAACGTGGGCATAATGGGAGTCCGCTGCCAGCCCAGCACTTCTACACATCTCCACAATGCAGCAATACTAGGTGTGGGAAGTATGTGAGTGGGCCCTGGGTCAGTCTCTGTCACAGCAAACACCTAGTGTGGCCCAAAGTGCTGCGAGTGACATAGCAATGGGGACTCCATGTGTCCACACACTACTCATTCTGTTTGGGTGTCGGATACCTCATCGACAACGCAAGGGGTAAACCATCTGCACTCTGCACCCTACCTAAGTCTGTTAGTGTTTTGGGGACAGACAGGTACAACTCCACTATGGCAAGTCTGTGTGCACCCGCAGCATGGGTGGCTAGCAGGAACACACAGATGGTACAGAAAGAAATCCCATTGCAGTGCCCCGGATAGGTGAGGTTACGTGAGAGGAAATACATGTTGGCTGCGGCCCACAGTCCATGCCCTAGACATTCTGTTTTTGTTTTTTTTAAAGTGCCAGGCAGGTACAACTCTGCTATGGCAAGTCTGTGTGCAACCGCAGCATGAGTGGCTAGCAGGAACACACAGACAGTACAGAAAGAAATCCCATTGCAGTGCCCCGGATAGCTGAGGTTACGTGAAAGGAAATACATGTTGGCTGCGGCCCACATGCCATGCCCTAGACATTCAGGTTTTTTTTTAAAGTGCCAGGCAGGTACAACTCTGCTATGGCAAGTCTGTGTGCACCCGCAGCATGGGTGATTAGCAGGAACACACAGACGGTACAGAAAGAAATCCCATTGCAGTGCCCCGGATAGCTGAGGTTATGTGAGAGGGAATACATGTTGGCTGCGGTCCACACACCATGCCCTAGTCAGTCTGGGTTTTTTTTCGGGCCAGATAGGTAGAACACCGTGATGGGAAGACTTAGTTCACCCATAGTATACACAGACCCCTGTAATATTCCTGTAGCAAAGGTATAAGCTGACCCCAGTAACAGTTATGTAGTAGAAGTCTAGGGAGACCACAGTAACATTTCTGTTGTAACAGTATAGACAGAGCCGAGTAACAATTCTGTAGTAACAGTATAGGCAGACCCCAGTAACATTTCAGTAGCAGCAGTACAGGCAGAGGCCAGTATTTGTAACATTTCAGTAGTAACAGTACAGATAGACCCCAGTAACATTTCTGTTGTAACAGTATAGACAGAGCCTAATAACATTTCTGTAGTAACAGTATAGGCAGACCCCAGTAACCTATACTGTAGCAGCAGTATAGGCAGACTCCTGTAACATTTATGTAGCAACAGTATGGGCAGACCCCTGTAACATTTATGTAGCAGCAGTATTGGCAGACCCCTGTAACATTTCAGTAGCAGCAGTATATGCAGACCCCTGTAACATTTCAGTAACAGCAGTACAGTCAGAGCCTAGTATTTGTAACATTTCAGTAGTAACAGTATAGACAGACCCCAGTAACATTTATGTTGCAACAGTATAGACAGAGCCGAATAACATTTCTGTAGTAACAGTATAGGCAGACCCCAGTAACATTTCTGTAGCAGCAGTATAAGCAGACCCCTGAAACATTTATGTAGCAGACGCATAGGCAGACCCCTGTAACATTTTTGTAGCAGCAGTATAGGCAGACCCCAGTACCATTTCTGTAGAAGTAAAGGCAGACCCCAGTAACATGTCTGTCACCGCAGTATAAGCAGACCCCTGTAACATTTCTGTAGCAGAAGCATAGGCAGACCCCTGTACAACTTTTGTAGCAGAGGTATACACAGACCCCCTGTAACATATACGCGCCAGAAGTATAAGCAGACACCAGTAACATAATTGTAGCAGAAGTATAGGCAGACTCCTGTAACATTTAAGTGGCAGCAGTATAGGCAGACCCCTGTAAAATTTATGTGGCAGAAGTAAAGGCAGACCCCAGTAACAGTTATGTAGCAGCAGTATAGGCAGACCCCAGTATCATTTCAGTAGCAGCAGTATAGACAGACCCCTGTAACATTTCTGTAGCAGAAGTATAGGCAGACCCCTGTAACATTCAAGTGGCAGCAGTATAGGCAGACCCCTGTAACATTCAAGTGGCAGCAGTATAGGCAGACCCCTGTAACATGTAAGTGGCAGCATTATAGGCAGACCCCTGTAACTTTCTCGTAGCAGAAGTATAGGCAGGCAGGCAGCCCCAGTAAAATTTCTGTAGTAATAGTATAGACCAACCTCAGAAACATTGGGATACCATGAGCGTCGGCGAAGGCCGGAAAAATTAGTTGGATAGGAGTGTAGGTGTGGGCCCAAAAAATGAGTGTACCAAGATACAAGTGTACCTCTGAAAAATGTATCAACTAAGAGGGCAGGTGAAACCCATAAACATTTTTTTAAAGATACAGCTCACTGTTGCTTAATTTGTAACAGAGCCTGGAGGCAGCCCTGTTAAAAAAACTGGTTCATGTAACAGTCTCAATACTTTTGAAACTTAGAAAAATTGTAAAAACATTGGTAGATGTAGATGAGCCTTTTGGGCCACAGAAAAATTGGCCGTTCAGCGCGATGACATGTTGTTTCTGGAGGGGGGGGGGGGAGCAGGAGGAGGACTAATGTCAGAGACAGATTGACAAAGATAAATGCCCCGTTTTCCCGGTGATACAAGAGTGCTTTTATCTGTGGTTGCAGCGAAAAGATTCTTTAGGTTCCGCTGCTCTCCGCTGGTGGAGAAGAGAAGTCTGGGGAAATCCAGGCTTTGTTCATCTTTATGAGTGTAAGCATGTCGGCACAGGCAGTTGACAGGCGGGTACGCTTGTCCGTGATGATTCCTCCAGCTGCACTAAACACCCTCTCTGACAAGACGCTAGCGGCAGGGCAAGCAAGCACCTCCAGGGCATACAGCGCAAGTTCGTGCCACGTATCCAGCTTTGACACCCAATAGTTGTATGGAGCTGAGGCATCACGGAGGATGGTAGTACGATTGGCTACGTACTCCCTCACCATCTTTTTACAGTGCTCCCTCCATAAAGCTGGCAAAGGCCTTGGAGAGTGTTCCCCTGCCTGCGCTGAACATGCTGCCTGATCTCCGCGCCTGCCCTGCTACTTGGACCTCGGAACTGCGCCTTCTGCTGCTAGCGCTGTCAGATGGGAAGTTTACCATCAGTTTGTCCACCAGGGCCCTGTGGTATTGCATCACTCTCGAACCCCTTTCCTCTTCGGGAATGAGAGTGGAAAGGTTCTCCTTATACCGTGGGTCGAGAAGGGTGTACACCCAGTAATCCGTAGTGGCCAGAATGCGTGTAATGCGAGGGTCATGAGAAAGGCTGCCTAACATGAAGTCAGCCATGTGTGCCAGGGTGCCAGTACGCAAGACATGGCTGTCCTCACTAGGAAGATCACTTTCAGGATCCTCCTTCTCCTCCTCCTCCTCGTCCACAGGCCATACACGCTGAACAGATGGGAGGTAGGCAGCATGAGTACTCTCTGCAGTGGGCCCAGCTGTCTCTTCCCCCTCCTCCTCCTCCTGCGCGTCCCCCACCTCCTCCTCCTCCAAAACGCGCTGAGATATAGACATGAGGGTGCTCTGACTATCAAGCGACATACTCTCTTCCCCCGTCTCCTGTTCCGACCGCAAAGCATCAGCCTTTATGCTTTGCAGCGAGCTTCACAGCAGGCATAGCAGAGAAATGGTGATGCTAATGATTGCAGCATCGCCGCTCACCATCTGGGTAGACTCCTTAAAGTATCTGAGGACCTGGCAGATATCTGCCATCCAGGCCCACTCCTCGGTAAAGAATTGGGGAGGCTGACTCCCACTACGCCGCCCATGTTGGAGTTGGTATTACACTAGTGCTCTATGCTGCTCATACAGCCTGGCCAACATGTGGAGCGTAGAATTCCACTGTGTGGGCACGTCGCACAGCAGTCGGTGCTCTGGCAGATTAAACCGATGTTGCAGGATATGCAGGGTGGCAGCGTCCGTGGTTGACTTGCGGAAATGTGCGCAGACGCGGCGCACCTTGCTGAGCAGGTCTGACAAGTGCGGGTACTTTTTCAGAAACCGCTGAACCACCAGATTGAAGACGTGGGCCAGGCATGGCACGTGTGTGAGGCTGCCGAGCTGCAGAGCCGCCACCAGGTTACGACCGTTGTCACACACGACCATGCCCGGTTGGAGGCTCAGCGGCGAAGCCAGAGGTCGGTCTGCTCAGTCAGACCCTGCAATAGCTCGGGGGCAGTGTGCCTCTTGTCACCTAGGCTGAGGAGTTTCAGCACGGCCTACTGACGCTTGCCCACCACTGTGCTGCCGCGCCACACCGAATGCTGGCAACGTGCTGCTCACATTTCTTAATTGAGAGGTAGAGCTTGCGTAGGAGAAGGAGTGGGGGGGGGGGGGGTTAGAGGAGGTGGCATAGACCGCCGCAGATACCAGAACCGAGGAAGGACCCGCAATTCTGGGTGTGGGTAGGACATGTGCGGTCCCAGGCTCAGACTCGGTCCCAGCCTCCACCAAATTCACCCAATGTGCTGTCAGGGAGATATAGTGGCCCTGCCCGCCAGTGCTTGTCCACGTGTCCGTGGTTAAGTGGACCTTCCCAGTAACCGCGTTCGTGAGGGCACGATTGATGTTGCGGGAGACGTGCTGGTGTAAGGCTGGGACGGCACACCAGGAAAAATAGTGGCGACTGGGGACCGAGTAGCCTGGGACCGCCGCCGCCATCATGTTTTTGAAAGCCTCCGTTTCCACAAGCCTGTACGGCAGCATCTCCAGGCTGATCAATTTCGCAATGTGCACATTTAAAGCTTGAGCGTGCGAGTGCGTGGCGGCGTATTTGCACTTGCGCTCCAAGGCTTGCGCTAGCGACAGCTGGATGCTGCGCTGAGAGACATTGCTGGATGGGGCCAAGGACAGCGGAGGTGAGGGTGTGGGTGCAGGCCGGGAGGCGCTCGTGCCTGTGTCCTCAGAGGGGGGTGGATATGAGTGGCAGGTTGCGGCACAGGGGGAGAGGCAGTGGTGCGACCAGGAGGTGGTGAATGGCCTTCGTCCCACCTTGTGGGGTGCTTGGCCATCAAATGTCTGCGCATGCTGGTGGTGGTGAGGCTGGTACTGGTGGCTCCTCGGCTGATCTTGGCGTGACACATTTTGCACACCACTGTTTGTTGGTCGTCCACGCTCTCACTGAAAAACATCCACACCTTTGAAGACCTAGGCCTCTGCAGGGTGGCTTGGCGCGAGGGGTGCTTTGGGAAACAGTTGGGGAAGTCTTCGCTCTGGCCCTGCCTCTACCCCTGGCCACCCCACTGCCTCTTCCAATCTGTCTTGCTGCTGCACTTGCCTCCCCCTCTGAAGACCTCTCCTCAGTTGGCTTAGCGAACCAGGTGGGGTCAGTCACCTCATCGTCCAATGGCTCTTTCTCCGAATCCTCTGTGCGCTCCTCCCTCGGACTTACTGCCCTTACTACTACCTCACATATAGACAACTGTGTCTCATCATTATCGACCTCCTCACCCACTGAAAGCTCTTGAGACAGTTGCCGGAAGTCCCCAGCCTCATCACCCGGACCCCGGGAACTTTCCAAAGGTTGGGCATCGGTCACGACAAACTCCTCAGGTGGGAGAGGAACCATTTTTTCCCAATCAAGGCAGGGGCTCGAGAACAGTTCCTGGGAGTCTGTCTGCTCATCAGAATGTGTCATTTTCATGGAGTGAGGAGGCTGGGAGGAAGGAGGAGCAGCAGCGAGAGGATTCAGAGTTGCAGCAGTGGACAGCATAGAAGACTGGGTGGTCAATACATTGCTGGATGCATTTTCTGCTATCCACGACAGGACCTGCTCACACTGCTCATTTTGTAATAAAGGTCTACCACGTGGACCCAAAAATTGTGATATGAAGCTGGGGACCCCGGAAACTTGCCTCTCTCCTAATCCCGTATCAGCTGGCTGCGATTCACCTAGACCAGGAACTCGGCCTGTGCCCACACCCTCACTTGGACCTCCGCGTCCTCGCCCGTGTCCTCACCCGTGTCCACGGCCACGTCATCTTGGCCTACCCCTACCCCTCAGCATGGTGTATTACCAATAGAGCAGAAACAGAGCGGTCTGAATAATTATGCAATTAGTGGCGTGCAGTTGGAGGCTGATAGCGGTTATGTTACACACACTGCACTCCGCAAAAAATTATACGCTAGGCTGCAAAAAGGCCTAGCTGGGTAATAGTGAGCCACTACAACTCCCAGCGGCCATGCAGTAAAATGCACACGGTCACAGGTAGCCCTTAGAAGGAGCTTTATTTCAAATTTTTTTGAAAAAGCAAACAGCCTAGATAGCGTGTATATGTCTTTCCCTCTATCAGCGGCTGTGGGTATACGCTGTGCGTGAAGTTGACAGGACGCACAGAGTGGTGTAAAAAATTAGGCAATTATTGGCCTGCACTTGGAGGGTCACAGCGGTTATGTAACGCACACTGTAGGCCGAAAAAATTATACGCTGGGCTGCAGAAAGGCCTAGCTGGCTAATAGTGAGCCACTACAACAGTAATGCACACGGTCACAGGTTGCCCCAAGGAGGAGCTTTTTTGGGGTACTTGTTGACAGGATTCTACACTACCACTGTCCCTGTCTGACCAGTACTGCCCCTATACTCTGTATAATTGGCTGCAGACTGAGAACGCAATAGTCTGCACAGCCCAAGATGAAAAAAAAAAAAGTGCAAAACTGCTCCCAGCTGCCACAACAGTAATGCACACGGTCAGAGGTAGCCCTAAGAAGGACCGTTGGGGTACTTGTTGACAGGATTCCACACTACCACTGTCCCTGCCTGACCAGTACTGCCCCTATACTCTGTATAATTGGCTGCAGACTGAGAACGCAATAGTCTGCACAGCCCAAGATGGAAAAAAAAAAAAGTGCAAAACTGCTCCCAGCTGCCACAACAGTAATGCACATGGTCAGATGAGGCCCTAAGAAGGACCGTTGGGGTTCTTGAAGACGCCAACACTCTAACTATAGCACCAGCAGCACCCTCCAGCATGTGTCTGAGGCAAGCCAGCGGGCGGGACTGCTTTATATACTCGGCGGTCACTTGATCTCGCCAGCCACTCACTGCAGGGGAGTGGGATAGGGCTGGCACATCACAGGAGGAAGTTGTAATGCCTTCCCTGCATGTCTATTGGCCAGAAAATGGCGCAAAACATGCAGGGAAGGAAATGGAATTGACTCGAGTACCACGTGGTGCTTGTCTCGAGTAACGAACATCTCGAGTACCTTAATACTCGAGCGAGCATCAAGCTTGGACAAGTACGTTCGCTCATCTCTAGTGCTGATATATTGTGTCATTTATCCCAACTACATCTGCTTCCCTGCAATGTGTATCTTACAGGCTGAGTGACTTCTGCTGTCTTATGTGTGATATTCTATATTTAATGAGTATTTTTATTCTTTTGTGATGCAGTAAAGTTACTTTTATGGGTATCTGTCGTTTTTAATTTGTGAGCCTTTTCTTTGCAGGCTTTGGTTGCATCAAGCTTAAAGGCTCCCTTGTACACCCCTTACAGGTTAATAAATCTTCACAGATGTATATAGGCTGAATGACAAATGTCCTTCCAGAGCTGCTCCAGTCCACTGTAAGTGCTATCATTGCGAAGAGAAGATGTGTAGGACCAAGAACAGCAAACATGTAAAGCAGAATGGGTATGTGTGACAATATTGCTCACATGCACTGAGAACGCTGACAATATGGAATGTGATGAGAATGTGTACTATGTAGAGATGAGCGAGCACCAAAATGCTCGGGTGCTCATTACTCGAGATGAACTTTTCGCGATGCTCGAGGGTTCGTTTCGAATAACGAACCCCATTGAAGTCAATGGGCGACCCGAGCATTTTTGTATATCGCCGATGCTCGCTAAGGTTTTCATTTGTGAAAATCTGGGCAATTCAAGAAAGTGATGGGAACGACACAGCAACAGATAGGGCAGGCGAGGGGCTACATGTTGGGCTGCATCTCAAGTTCCCAGGTCCCACTATTAAGCCACAATAGCGGCAAGAGTGGCCCCCCCCCTCCCAACAACTTTTACTTCTGAAAAGCCCTCATTAGCAATGCATACCTTAGCTAAGCACCACACTACCTCCAACAAAGCACAATCACTGCCTGCATGACACTCCGCTGCCACTTCTCCTGGGTTACATGCTGCCCAACCCCCCCCCACGACCCAGTGTCCACAGCGCACACCAAACTGTCCCTGCCCAGCCTTCAGCTGCCCTCATGCCACGCCACACTCATGTCTATTTATAAGTGCGTCTGCCATGAGGAGGAACAGCAGGCACACACTGCAGAGGGTTGGCACGGCTAGGCAGCGACCCTCTTTAAAAGGGGCGGGGCGATAGTCCACAATGCTGTACAGAAGCAATGAGAAATCCAATCCTGTGCCACCTCCATCTGCAGCTGCACACGTGGGCATAGCAATGGGGAACCTATGTGCCACACACTATTCATTCTGTCAAGGTGTCTGCATGCCCCAGTCAGACCGCGTTTTTTTTATAAATAGTCACAGGCAGGTACAACTCCGCAATGGGAATTCCGTGTGCACCCACAGCATGGGTGGCTCCCTGGAACCCACCGGCTGTACATAAATGTATCCCATTGCAGTGCCCATCACAGCTGAGGTAACGTCCGATTAAATGCAGGTGGGCTTCGGCCCACACTGCATGCCCCAACCTGACCGGGCTTTTTAATTCATAGACACAGGCAGGTACAACTCCCTATTGTGAAGTCCCTGTGGACTGACAGCATGGGTGGGTGCCAGGAAGCCACCGGCGGCACATAAATATATCCCATTGCATTGCCCAGCACAGCTGAGGTAATGTCATGTTTAATGCAGGTGGGCTTCGGCCCACACTGCATGCCCCAGTCAGACTGGGGTTCTTTAGAAGTGGACACATGCAGTTACAACTCCCTGTGGACCCACAGCATGGGTGGCTCCCTGGAACCCACCGGCGGTACATAAATACATCCCATTGCAGTGCCCAACACAGCTGATGTAACGTCAGCTGTAATGCAGGTGGGCTAAAAATTAATTTGATTACACTGTAGGCGAGGGCCCCCAAAAATTAGTGTACCAACAGTACTAATGTACCTGAGAAAAATTGCCCATGCCCAACCAAGAGGGCAGGTGAAACCCATTAATCGCTTTGGTTAATGTGGCTTAATTGGTAACTAGGCCAGGAGGCAGCCCAGTTAAAATAAAAATTGGTTCAGGTGAAAGTTTCAATGCTTTAATGAGCATTGAAACGTCTAAAAATTGTTTAGAAAAATTATATGACTGAGCCTTGTGGGCCTAAGAAAAATTGCCCGTTTGGCGTGATTACGTGAGGTTTCAGGAGGAGGAGCAGGAGGAGGAGGAGGAATATTATACACAGATTGATGAAGCAAAAAGGTCCCCGTTTTTGATGGGGATACAGAACGATGCTTCCATCAGCGGGTGCAGCCTACGTATTGCTTAGGTATCGCTGCTGTCCGCTGGTGGAGAAGAGAAGTCTGGGGAAATCCAGGCTTTGTTCATCTTGATGAGTGTAAGCCTGTCAGCACTGTCGGTTGACAGGCGGGTACGCTTATCTGTGATGATTCCCCCAGCCGCACTAAACACCCTCTCTGACAAGACGCTAGCCGCAGGACAAGCAAGCACCTTCAGGGCATACAGCGCGAGTTCAGGCCACGTGTCCAGCTTCGACATCCAGTAGTTGTAGGGGGCAGAGGCGTCACGGAGGACGGTCGTGCGATCGGCTACGTACTCCCTCACCATCCTTTTACAGTGCTCCCGCCGACTCAGCCTTGACTGGGGAGCGTTGACACAGTCTTGCTGGGGAGCCATAAAGCTGTCAAGGGCCTTAGAGAGTGTTGCCCTGCCTGTGCTGTACATGCTGCCTGATCTCCGCGCCTCCCCTGCTACCTGGCCCTCTGAACTGCGCCTTCGGCCACTAGCGCTGTCGGATGGGAATTTTACCATCAGTTTGTCCGCCAGGGTCCTGTGGTATAGCAACACTCTCGAACCCCTTTCCTCTTCGGGTATGAGAGTGGAAAGGTTCTCCTTATACCGTGGGTCAAGCAGTGTGTACACCCAGTAATCCGTAGTGGCCAGAATGCGTGTAACGCGAGGGTCACGAGAAAGGCATCCTAACATGAAGTCAGCCATGTGTGCCAGGGTACCTGTACGCAACACATGGCTGTCCTCACTAGGAAGATCACTTTCAGGATCCTCCTCCTCCTCCTCAGGCCATACACGCTGAAAGGATGACAGGCAAGCAGCATGGGTACCCTCAGCAGTGGGCCAAGCTGTCTCTTCCCCCTCCTCCTCATGCTCCTACCCCTCCTCCTCCTCACCGCGCTGAGATATAGACAGGAGGGTGCTCTGACTATCCAGCGACATACTCTCTTCCCCCGGCTCTGTTTCCGAGCGCAAAGCGTCTGCCTTTATGCTTTGCAGGGAACTTCTCAAGAGGCATAGCAGAGGAATGCTGACGCTAATGATTGCAGCATCGCCGCTCACCACCTGGGTAGACTCCTCAAACTTTCCAAGGACCTGGCAGATGTCTGCCAACCAGGCCCACTCTTCTGAAAATAATTGAGGAGGCTGACTCCCACTGCGCCGCCCATGTTGGAGTTGGTATTCCACTATAGCTCTACGCTGCTCATAGACCCTGGCCAACATGTGGAGCGTAGAGTTCCACCGTGTGGGCACGTCGCACAGCAGTCGGTGCACTGGCAGATTAAACCGATGTTGCAGGGTGCGCAGGGTGGCAGCGTCCGTGTGGGACTTGCGGAAATGTGCGCAGAGCCGGCGCACCTTTCCGAGCAGGTCTGACAAGCGTGGGTAGCTTTTCAGAAAGCGCTGAACCACCAAATTAAAGACGTGGGCCAGGCATGGCACGTGCGTGAGGCTGCCGAGCTGCAGAGCCGCCACCAGGTTACGGCCGTTGTCACACACGACCATGCCCGGTTGGAGGCTCAGCGGCGCAAGCCAGCGGTCGGTCTGCTCTGTCAGACCCTGCAGCAGTTCGTGGGCCGTGTGCCTGTTATCTCCTAAGCTGAGTAGTTTCAGCACGGCCTGCTGACGCTTGTCCACCGCTGTGCTGCCACGCCGCGCGACACCAACTGCTGGCGACGTGCTGCTGCTGCTGACACATCTTGATTGCGAGACAGAGGTTGCGGAGGAGGAGGAGGAGGAGGGTGCTTTAGTGGAGGAAGCATACACCGCCGCAGATACCAGCACCGAGCTGGGGCCCGCAATTCTGGGGGTGGGTAGGACGTGAGTGGTCCCAGGCTCTGACTCAGTCCCAGCCTCCACTAAATTCACCCAATGTGCCGTCAGGGAGATATAGTGGCCCTGCCCACCTGTGCTTGTCCACGTGTCCGTTGTTAAGTGGACCTTGGCAGTAACCGCGTTGGTGAGGGCGCGTACAATGTTGCGGGAGACGTGGTCGTGCAGGGCTGGGACGGCACATCGGGAAAAGTACTGGCGACTGGGAACTGAGTAGCGCGGGGCCGCCGCCGCCATCATACTTTTGAAGGACTCCGTTTCCACAACCCTATACGGCAGCATCTGCAGGCTGATAAATTTGGCTATGTGCACCTTTAACGCTTGAGCGTGCGGATGCGTGGCGGCGTACTTGCGCTTGCGCTCAAACACTTGCGCTAGCGACGGCTGGACGGTGCGCTGACAGACATTGCTGGATGGGGCCGAGGACAGCGGAGGTGAGGGTGTGGGTGCAGGCCAGGAGACGGTAGTGCCTGTGTCCTCAGAGCGGGGTTGGATCTCAGTGGCAGGTTGGGGCACAGGGGGAGAGGCAGCGGTGCAAACCGGAGGCGGTGAACGGCCTTCGTCCCACCTTGTGGGGTGCTTGGCCATCATATGTCTGCGCATGCTGGTGGTGGTGAGGCTGGCGGTGGTGGCTCCCCGGCTGATCTTTGTGCTACAAAGGTTGCACACCACTGTTCGTCGGTCGTCTGCACTCTCAGTGAAAAACTGCCAGACCTTTGAGCACCTCGGCCTCTGCAGGGTGGCATGGCGCGAGGGGGCACTTTGGGAAACAGTTGGTGGATTATTCGGTCGGGCCCTGCCTCTACCCCTGGACACTGCACTGCCTCTTGCAACCTGCCCTGCTGCTGCCCTTGCCTCCCCCTCTGAACACCTGTCCTCAGTAGGTGTAGCAAACCAGGTGGGGTCAGTCACCTCATTGTCCTGCTGCTCTTCCTCCGAATCCTCTGTGCGCTCCTCCCTCGGACTTACTGCCCTTACTACTACCTCACTGATAGACAACTGTGACTCATCGTCATCGTCCTCCTCACCCACTGAAAGGTCTTGAGACAGTTGCCGGAAGTCCCCAGCCTCATCTCCCGGACCCTGGAAACTTTCCAATGGTTGGGCATCAGTCACGATAAACTCCTCTGGTGGGAGAGGAACCACTGCTGCCCAATCTGAGCAGGGGCCCGAGAACAGTTCCTGGGAGTCTGCCCGCTCCTCAGAATGTCTCATTGTAATGGAGTGAGGAGGCTGAGAGGAAGGAGGAGCAGCAGCCAGAGGATTCTGAGTTGCAGCAGTGGACGGCGCAGAACTGTGGGTGGACGATAGATTGCTGGAAGCACTTTCTGCCATCCACGACAGGACCTGCTCACACTGCTCATTTTCTAATAAAGGTCTACTGCGTGGACCCATTAATTGTGCGATGAATGTGGGGACGCCAGAAACGTGGCTCTCTCCTAATCCCACAGCAGTCGGCTGCGATACACCTGGATCAGGAGCTCGGCCTGTGCCCACACCCTGACTTGGGCCTCCGCGTCCTCGGCCGTGTCCACGTCCTCTAGGCCTACCCCTACCCCTCAGCATGCTGTATTACCAGTAATGCAGAATCAGAACGCTGTAATTAAATGTGCCGCTTATTGGCCTGTGGTTGGAGGCTGACTTCGCTTATGGAACGCCAGGAAATAATTTCGCGCAAGCCTGCTGTAACACTTAGCTGGCTGCGTATGAATTTGGAGAACTACTACACCCAGCACAGACCCAGAACACTGAGGACACTCACAGGCAGCCCAAATAGATTTTTTTCCCCAAATTTTCTTGCAAAGGCCCACTGCCTATATTCAATCAATATGTCTTCTGTCCCTGCCTAAGCGCTTCTGGCCCTGGAGTATGTCAAAGAACTGCAGAGTGTTGCACTGTGAACTGCAATACATCGGTGATTTCACAGCCCAGACAGCGCCAGGAAATAATTTTGCGCAAGCCTGCTGTAACACTTAGCTGGCTGCGTATGAATTTGGAGAACTACTACACCCAGCACAGACCCAGAACACTGAGGACACTCACAGGCAGCCCAAATAGATTTTTTTCCCCAAATTTTTTTGCAAAGGCCCACTGCCTATATTCAATCAATATGTCTTCTGTCCCTGCCTAAGCGCTTGTGGCCCTGGAGTACTGCAGGGCGCAATGCTCTGCATGGCCGATATACCAAAAAAAAAAAAATGTGCAGCACTGCAAAAAGCAGCCTCCACACTACTGCACACGGTTAGATGTGGCCCTAAGAAGGACCGTTGGGGTTCTTGAAGCCTAAAATACTCCTAACACTCTCCCTATAGCAGCTCCAGCAAGATAGCACTTTCCCTCCTCTATGTCTGAACGCATCTGTGGCGAGCCGCAGGAGGGGCCGATTTTTATACTCGAGTGACACCTGATCTCGCCAGCCACTCACTGCAGGGGGGTGGTATAGGGCTTGAACGTCGCAGGGGGAAGTTGTAATGCCTTCCCTGTCTTTCAATTGGCCAGAAAAGCGCGCTAACGTCTTAGAGATGAAAGTGAAAGTAACCCGAACATCGCGTGGTACTCGTTACGAGTAACGAGCATCTCGAACACGCTAATACTCTAACCAGTATCAAGCTCGGACGAGTACGTTCGCTCATCTCTAGTACTATGAGGAGTGTACTAAGGCTTGCTGGTGTGTGATAAGTTGCACTAAAGACTGGAGGCCGAGCGGGTCCTGCTAAGTGGAAACCCACCCAACACGCTTATGATAGAGACAGTTTGTGCACTGGTTAAAAAGAGATAAAACTGTACCAAAGTGTGAACAAGGGACAGGTGTTGCTGTTACCTATAAATTAAAGTATTAGAGACTGTGCATCTGCAAACTGCCAAGTTGTGTGCCTCTGTATAAACGTAACCAATAAGTCTGTCGCCTTTATTGAGACTGTAACTGCCACTCCCATTGTCTTATAGTTAGTAAATGCCCGTTCTGGTTAGCGGTATCTATGCATTTGACTGTGTAATCCTTGCATGGGGTCCAGTTCACACTCTCAAGCCTAAGGATTGACCCCTTACAAATATCAGTACAGGAACTGTTGAGTCATGATTTTTTGACCAAGTATGGATAGAGAAGCCCGAGATCACGAGTACAGTAAAATGATCTGATT
The DNA here is from genome assembly GCF_035609145.1 of Eleutherodactylus coqui. NCBI lineage: Eukaryota > Metazoa > Chordata > Amphibia > Anura > Eleutherodactylidae > Eleutherodactylus > Eleutherodactylus coqui. Next base: position 48,698,517 of record NC_089842.1, on the reverse strand, counting down.
CATTGCCTGCAAGTTTAAATAAGTCTAGGTTTAGTAGATATCAGGGAAATGTTATTTCTGAATGGATAGATCTAAATGTAAAGTTTTGGGAATGAACACTTGTTGATGACTTTCTTCTTGGATAGGCCAGTGAAGGAGAACTGTGGACTTCCATTTTTGTGGCAACAAGTTGAAGAAGTCTCTTTTTGATACTGAATAGTTAAGTCCCATAACTAAAATGGTTTGGAGGAGCTTAACTGGCCTGATCTCAACCCCATTGTATTTAATTTTGATAATTTGGAAATCTCACTGTGAGCCATGATGTCTACCTCAACACTGATAAGTGTTGACAGTTTTAGTTTGATGAACGTGAGTCATGTTCACAAACATATTGGAAGCCGAGCTGTAACTTGAAGCTTATGGGCTCTTTTGCTAATTCTGCAACAGGACACCCAACTACCATGTGCCATTAATAATAGTGTCGTCTTTCTGTATGGTAGAGGTGCCTTTTATGTTACCTCAAGCCTTCTCAGAGGAATAGAGGTGGTCACAGCAGTTCTTGAGAAGGCAAAAGTCGGGCCTTCATCTGATGAAGCACAAGTCATGGTCAGGTGTCTGCTTACTGGTAACCATGTACTTCATATAAACATATATCATTGTGAGGGATATTTACTAAACCCAGCATTTCTGATGCCAGGCTTAGTATAATTTCCTCCAGGGCATAGTGCAGGCCTCTTCATGAATTAAGTACATCCCAGACCCTAATGCACGAACCTGGCGTACATTTCTGGTATAATTTACACCAGTCATTGGTATAAATTATACATTAATCTGTGAGCCCAGGGCGGCCATGACCCCTCCCAACAAGCCCTGCCCACTTTTCAAAAAGAAAGAAGATTCACAAATTTTTGCACAAATACCCTTTTGCACAAAAAATGGTGCCTTTTTTACGCCGGGAACAGGCATAAAAAAGTTTATAATGTGCCCCTATATGTTTATTTTAAATGAAGGCTGCTATTAGGGACATGGTCATAATGTGACAACTGCATGTGTTCAATAATATAAGATACAGCACTAAGTTTTTGCTAATCGATGTTATCATCGGTTTACTGAAATTTCATTGTGTCTCCTCCTGTATTACTGATTTTCAGTGAATTTACAAAGTATGTACCACAATGTCAGCAAAATACAAGATATTATTTTGTCTGGATTTTCGGACCTACAACAATTTCGAGGTTTACTCTTTATGGTATTTCTATTTATCTACTTATTTATAGTTTTTGGCAATGGGCTGATAGCACTCTTGGTCTTGCTGGAGCCCAGTCTCCAGTTTCCTATGTACTTCTTTATTGGGACTTTATCCTGTATAGAAATCTGTTATACAGCTGTCACTATCCCTAAAATGTTAGGCAATCTAATGGTTGAGAAGAAGATATCTTTCAGTAGTTGCCTCTTACAAGCTTATTTCCTACATGTATTGGGAGTTGCTGAATGTTACACTCTCACCTTAATGGCCTATGACCGGTACTTGGCCATCTGCAAGCCATTACGATATTCCGCCATTATGACTACTGGTTTGTTTATAAAATCAGTCCTTGGGTGTCTCTTTTGGGCATTTAATTGTCCAGTTTTTGAGATGATTTTAATTTCTCGGCTTCCTTTTTGTGGTCCAAATCTAATAAACAACATTTTTTGTGATTTCCCTCCTCTCATTGACTTAGCCTGTTCAGACATCAGATTACTTAAAATAGTGGAGTCCGTCGCCAGCTCAATGATCATGGTGAATTTTGTGTGTGTACTTCTTTCTTATATTAAGGTTTTAATTGATATACTGAAGATTAAGTCTGAAGTTGGACGCCAGAAGGCCTTCTCCACATGTGGAACGCATCTTATGGTCGTTGTGTTATTTTTTGGTAGTATTGGTTTCATGTATATACGCATAGGCAAGTCCTATTCTGCAGACTACAATCGGGCTGTTGGTCTCACCTTCGCTGTCTTCATACCGCTAACTAACCCTGTCATATATGGCTTGAGAAACCAGGAAATAAAAAAATCTTTTAAGAAACTTCTGAAGTGCTCTAATATTAAATACAATTGATATCCAGGTTGGACAAGAAAGAAACAGTTCTTTGGGTAATCCTTAAGATCCTCCAAAATTGAGCAATCATTGTAGGGGGCAGTTGGGTTTGTAAATAGAGATGAGCGAGCATGCTCGTTTAAGGCTGATGTTCGACCGAGCATCGGTCTTGTCGAGTAACTGATTACTCGACCGAGCACCATGCGGGGGTCGGCGGGGGGAAGAGTAATCAGTTACTCGACAAGACCGATGCTCAATTGAGCATCAGCCTTAAACGAGCGTGCTCGCTCATCTCTATTTGTAAGCTGTTCCTTACTATTATCTACTTTCTTTTGAGTATATATTGTTGTATGATATTGAGAAGAACCATCAAACCAAAACATTACAAAATTTTCCAGGTGCAATAGATTGGACCATGACTCCTTTCAGCAAATATAATCTTCTAGTCTAGATTAGTGCTTTTCTGGAGGTAGGAGGAATCTATACAAGGGCGTTGGTTGTGAAGGAACATTCAACATTTGTTATTATCTTGTTTTCTTTTTTTCAGATATGAGATGTTGATATTTGTGTTAAACTGTGGATGAAAGCTCACCTCAAGTGGTCATTCAGTGCTACTGCTTTTGGTTTCTTGTCAAATATAAATGTATACTATTTTGTGATAGGCTCTTTGGAGATCACATGTTTGAAGAGGTCTCAAAGGTTCTGAGGACTGTATAAAGTAATTTTATATAGTGTTAGGGCAGAATATGTGTGAAGGAAGGACTGGGTGCCTGTACCAGGATCCCTGGCATTGTCTCACATGCTGAAGAGAGAACAGCCAGCTGGGTTCTCTACCAGGGTTTCTGGCATGGCCTACATACAAGAGTCAGTATCCCACTTTTGAGCTCCGTGAAAGGAGTTGTTGCTCAATGCAGAACTCCAAACAGATGAAGACTGCATTGAATGAGGAGCCTGATGGCTTCCACCCCTTTTTGTGTTTCCCCGCAATGAGAAATAAGAAATGCGGAAGTGTATCCCAGTCTGACCGTGTGTCTCCTGACCAGAACTCCGAGCATCATACGCTCTTATGATGCTTGGAGTTTGTGTCAGTAGCCACACTTCTGTATTCCAGTCTGTAAGACGGAGGCAAAATATGGCAGTGTGGTTAGCAACTAAATCCTTGTATAATGGAGGATTAAGTCACAGAGTCTTGTAAATTTAATGTATTATGGATTGTTTGATTGGCTTACAAAACTGTTACGGTCGATTAACCTGTTGATTGCTGCCCAGCAATTCTTCATGAATCGGAGGTCCACTTTGAGTTATTTTTGTTTATCACTAGAGAAATGTTTGTTTAGCGCTAAAAGGCAACTTACAAGTTATTGGATGCATACAACAGATTCAGAGACTGTTTCAGTTACTTATTTTACTGTTTATTAAAGTTAAGAAGCAAGTATCGAGATGATTTCCCGAAAATCATCACAAATCAGGATGGCTGATTCATTAAAGTCAATGGGAGTAAAAATCAGGTTCCCTAATTTGCCCTCTAGAAGGTCCCCAATGCAGCCAAAGCCCCCCGAAATTGCATGTGAATATAGCCACACATTTGGGGAACACTGTGCTCCTCCCAAAAATTGGTCAAAATAGTTCAACCAGCCAGACCGTGGTGAGGTGTGCAGCAATGATGGTGATCACAGTGGTTCTGCTATTTCCCTCATTAACAGAAGGCGGTGCAGAGTTGGAAAAATAATAATTTGTCTTTAGCTCTTGGTGCTACCCACAGAGTTGGGCAGGGTAAAATGGTATTAGTCAAGTTCGTGACACCAGTCCGTATACAGGCCGAGACCTGCACCGGACAAAATAATAATACAAATGGGGGAAAAAAAATAAAACTTTTTCTCTCCCCTGAAGTGTAGTGTGGTACCTCAGTGCAGATGTTGCAGGAGGCAGGATGAACGGTGAAATCAAGAGACACTTTATTCTTTTGTAGAAGGGTTTCAATACTTCATTCAGATTAGCATTACTTTATCTTGAGGTAGACTTTACTTAAGCAATTCAGTTACAGTAATTTGAATAAGTGCAGAAATCATATCTGAACACTGATGGGCTCTTTAATAGTAAGCAAGCACGGGACTCATCTATGCTTTGCTCTTCTGCATTTCTCTCTTTCTTTTATCTCTTTAGGTATGAAGCTTTTATATTAGGTAGTTTCAGTTACTTTAGGTAGGCCATTTCTTATTCTTCTAGTTGTGTCTCTTTTCTGTATCTTGCTGAAAGTCCTGCTTTATCCAAGTTTTCTTACTTTTTCTCTCAAGACTTTATATAACTTGGGTACTCACACTTTTTCTGCTTCCCACCGCACTGGCTTCTTCAATCTCACTCCTCTGCTGCTAGCACTCAATGCTTCTCCTCTAGACTCTCTAGACTACCACACCCTCTCTTTTATACCAACTCCTATCAACCAACCCATGCATAGGTCTCAACTACCAATCTCCTTGCTACCTGACCCATACCTCAAACTTACATTGTGGTTTCCTCAAGGAGAGTGTGGTAGACCAACAACACAATTGAACATTATTAAAGTGATATATACATTAAAGAAGCATCCACATTGCTTTTATAAAGTGTACACTCCTCAAGACTATAATAGTGTAGAATGGTTTATGGGTCAATCATAGCTCAGAGGTGTCACTGAAAACAAAAGAAGGCCCACATAGGCTCTCTTAGATTAAAAATTGTGCCAACGAAGACAGCAGGTGTGCTGCATGTTTTAAAAGCAATGTCAAAGTTTTTATAGAATAAATTCTACCAGATGAATAAAACTGCCAAGCACGGACCTTCTCCAAGGAAAATTTCTTTCTTGTGCGTTAGAAAATTTTTTTTGTTTGAAGAAGGAAACATGGCAGAAGCCGAGCTGCAATCCATTGTGGAAGCATCCCCGTGGCCATGGGGAAATGCTCTGCTCAAGCTGCTTAACGGTCTCTCTCCACTGCTGGAATAAGATTTGTTATTTTGGCCTTGTTGCAACCTAGTAATGATCTGATGTTTTGATATAGGCTATGCGACAGTCCTTCTGCTAGCACTGCAGTAGAAAAACACTTATGCCTCAAATTGCCTAAGAGTGATTGCAAACACTACTCAGGAATAAGCGTAAAAGTGTCCTCAGTCTGGTCCCACCATCCACACAGAATAGCTGGAGTTGATGTATAGAAGGAACATTGCGTAGCCCCCTCCCTCTGGACCTATATTATCCCTCTCCTCTTCTTCCTCCTCCATATTTCTACCATGGGTGGAGAAACGTGTTGGAGAAGACGCCTCCCTTTTTTGTCTAAAGCCAACCTCTCTGTAGAGTTGCGTAATGGCAGATTGGCTGGACCATTGAGAGTTTGGTATCCCTTCCTCCACCTCCCGTGACAACAACCCGCCATTGTCTTTGACACCCTGTAGCATCTGTTCCAGCAAGTAAACAACAGGGATGGTCATACTAATCAGTGTGTCATCACGACTGGCCATTTTGGTCACTTCCTGAAAGCATGCTAAAACGGCATATACGTCTTTGATCTGCAGTCTCTAAACAGGCGTCAAGTGACTGATCTTCATACAGTGTCTACTAATGGCGTACACCATCTGGTACTCTGTGATCACTCTCAGTTGCTGGCCTAGCTTCTGCAACATATGCAATATGGAATTCCACTGTGTAAGCATCTCCCAGTTTCCTGGTCTTTTCCTGTAGTGGATGAGAACTTGGGTAATTGTTTAGGAAGCACTGCACTATTCTCACATGGGCCAGGCAAGGTAGGTGTGTGAGATTGCTAAGGCGAAGGACTGCCAGCAGGTTGGCCCCATTGTCACACACAATCATGCCTGGTTTCAGATTGTGTGGGTCAGCCACATGATGGCTCGGACTACAGGTTTGCTGGACTATGTGTCTGTGGTCAGGTGCACCCACGGCAGTGCAGGGCAGGGACAGTTTTTTGGACAAAGAAATGGTGGCTGTGTACCTGGTACTATGGGTTAGCTATGGAGCATCACAGTTCGAAAGGAATTTATTCCACTAACCTGAAGGGCAGTCTTTGCTTTGCAAGTGGCTGTGCAATACTTGCGTTCAGGCTTTGCGTTTGTGGATGGCTGAAGTAGTATTTTTTTTTATGTTCCCATAGCTGGAGGATGGAGGGCTGGCTGCTAACCTGGGACACGCGCAGCATTTTATGCATACAGTCATGTGAACGAGCCCTAACTTTGTAGTTTGCAGAAAATCACTGCTAGCTGCTAAGGATGGTTTCACACTTGCATTGGGGATTTCACTTTCCTGCTCTGTTCGACGAGCAGGAAAAGGGATTTCCCATGGCTGAACAGTTCTTTCTCTGGACGAAACCAAACAGCGCCAGACGGACCCAATAGACTATAATCCGCTCGCTTTCTGCCCAGCTTTTGGACAGAAGAAAACGTGCTACATGCTCCTGGATCTGCGACAGAACCTCCGGACGAAGTTCCGACACAGATGTGACACCAGCCTAGGGCCTGCAAATAATTCTTAGTGGCTGGTTTGCCGACGTTGGACAACGTCTGAGGCCGCTGACACGCAGTGTGTACTTTGTTTTCCTGTATGGTTTTCCTTTTTTTATATTAACAAAAAAAGCAACTACCAACTAAATAAGCCATAATTCATGCGAGGCACAATATGTGAGAACAGAAGGCCTCACAGTACAGTTGTATATTTGTGCCCTCCCCGTTTTGCGCAGTGTAATTGAAATCCCCAAACCCCACTGCTAGCTACATAACTCGGAGTGTCTGGACTGGCAACTTTGAATGACGTCTGAGGACAAAAGTAGACAACTGCAATATTCATCACGCCAAAGCGTAGTTTGTTGGTCTGCTTTGCTGATATATATGTTGACAACAGTAGAAATACCAGGATTTTTGGTATAACTTACCGTAAAATCACTTTCTCATCACGTTCATTGGGGGACACAAAAAGACCTTGGGTATAGCTTCTGCCACTAGGAGGCGACACTAAGCATAAGTGTTAACTCCTCCCACTAGCTATATCCCACCTGCAGGCATTCAGCTAGATTAGTTTGTATGCAAGCAGTAGGAGCAGCCAGTAGGATACGAGAACAATATTAAACAATCACAATGATTAAGAACTGTAACCCACTCTACCACCATGTGTGACCGCACTGAGCACACTCCAAAGAAGAGGAGTATATGTTACAGTCCTAATACCAGACTGGGTGGGTGCTGTGTCCCCCAATGAACGTGACGGGAAAGTGATTTTACGGTAAGTTATACTAAATATCCTGTTTTCTCGACCGTATCATTGAGGGACACAGCAAGACCTTGGGACATTCCAGAGCAGTACCCAAGGAGGTTGGGGGGGGGGGGATATAAGAAGCCGCAGGTGTAACAAAGCGCAACAAGCTCTTCCACTGCGACTAGCGTTAACAGATGGCCCAGCATCTAGCATGCTGAGAGATGAAGCAGAAACTGTTTGAGAAAAGGTACCATTCATCCACCGGTGGGGAGCGGCATACAAGGAGCTTCCGACGAGGCACACGCTATCCGAGTAATATGTGCCATAATACGGCCAGACGATACGATGTTCCTGGCACATGAATCCTGTACTGCCGCGGAGCGGGGTTAGTACGAGGAGACCACCCCAGCGTCCAAGGACATGACTTGTGTTGTCAGGAAGACCAGCAGAGAGCTAGGGTGACTGAAGGATACCGCTTGAGGTAATCTTGCACAGTCAGACAGGGCAAGCTGTGATCAGCGGGCGTCTCTAAGATGAGCCGCCATCAATAAAAGTGTTGACCGAAGTCTGCTCTGGATTCACTTCAATGAGCACTTGCTGTGAGGGAATATGCAACAAGTGTATAACAACCCTGTACTGATGATAAAACGACTGTAGAAAAGTACGCCTGATAGAGTCTCCTGCTCGAAAAGTAGACTGCTAGCCAAGGCTAGCTGACCTCAGCACATGAAACAAATTTTGGCTGTAACACCTACTGTATGAACAGGCAGTCAGAAAAGAGTTGTGGTGTCATCAGCGGCAACGGAGCTGAAAACTTCAGCCTTCTAGCTGCTGATCTGGTTGAACGGCAGCCTCCGCCAAAATCCAGACTGTAAACACCACCTTCATAGTCCCGTCATGAAGAAGGAAGCAGATAGATTCCAGACGCCAGAAAAGCAAAGACACACTGCAGTTTCCAATCGTGTCTTGGTCAGAGTCGTACAATGACCATGGGTGGAAAGCTGGTGGGGAGGCTCACGGTTCCTTGGGTCGACTGTCTTGAGGCAGTCGTACAGGCAGCTGACTCCCATTAGAGTGTGTGGTACCTAGAGCACTGGCACCAATGTTTGGCCCAAGGCCACACACATGAAGTGTGGCATGGCCCTGATGCCGTGTATCCCGACAACTCCCACACGCGATGTCTGTTGCCTTGGTACCTGTAGGGGGGAAAGGACTTGCACTAAGAGGATCTTCAGCCCGTCTTAGTTTTTCCAGACAGCCTGCCATTAAATGAACGTACTGCTGTAGAACGGTGAGAAAGGAGCAGCTCACTGAAACCGTGGCATTTTCCACAGCATCGATCTTCTGCATGAAGCCTATGTGTTTTCGAAGATGTCTAGCCATGGGAGTGACGACTCTTCGGGTAGTCAACTAGGGTTGGCTTTTCACAAGATGTCAGAGCAAACGCATGACTCTAATCAGGCACTAAAAAAGTTGATGTTACAGCAATATCGCACAATACGTGACATCTGCAGTATAAACATATACTGTTCCACCACCTCCTACAAGCAAAAATGTAGGAGGAAATAGTGCAGGAGGATCGCAGCGTCATTCCGGATCCGTGTGGTTGAATCGCTCTGGTTATTGGACGTCTCGCGCTGTATAAGGCGAAGTCCGAAAACTGAACTAGACCGGTACTGAGCGGAAAACTCACACCACCGGTGTCTCCCCACTATACTGGTTGTAGAGGGGCTGTGCCAAATGAGCGGACCGTGACAAATGGCATCTGCGCCCAGAGATGGCAATCCCAGGGCCAGTAACTCCAGAGACAGAGTCCATGGACGTCAGAGAAAGCCAAACAAAGAACTCACCGTAGATGGGAAGCCTAGTTGCTAACTTGCCACCCGACTCGCCCCACGAGAAATAAAAATGACCCCGTCAAAGCAAAGTTGCTTAGGAACCCTAGCAATCTTCTGCTGATGCAAATGCTCCCACCTAAGGGAAGGAGTGTCAGCCGTAGAGCAAATTGACTTACGTAAAATTAGACACGAGAGGATGCATGACATTCCAACTCCTCAGCTTACTAAAGCGATTGTTGGACAGGCTCCAAGTCGGACCAGAACCCTATGCATTGTACCTGCGTAGGTAGAATCCGTGGAGAATACTCAAGTAGGGTTGTGAAGACCACTTCTAACTACAGAGTACTCCTTATGGCAACAGTCTGGCCATTCACAATAGAGGAGAATTCATGGCCTGATACGCAGCCAAACTCGGTTCCGCATGGGATTCCGTCCCGACAGATCACTTTCCTGCCTCACAGATGCCATGAGTGACCCACAGCCACGGCTGACGGAACTAGCTGCCCCGTTGTTCTAGAAAGTAGTACATGCAGTTTTGGTTCCTAAACCGCTTGGAGAGGAAACCGACCCATAGTGGGTCAGCGTCCCAGGCTCCCTGCCAGAAGATGGAAGACCAGACCTTCCACTATATGTAGACAGAACAAGGCAGTTTGTCTGCTGAAACAATCTGTGACTAGACGTCAATCTTGTATTGGGTTCTTTACTGTAAGAGCAGTTAGACTGTGGAAATCTCTGCTTGAGGATGTGGTGATGGCAAAATCCATAGAGGAGTTTTTTAAAGGGGACTGGATGTCTTTCTGGAGCGGAAGGATATTACAGGATATAAATCTTAGGTTAACTGTTAATCCGGGAATACAGGCAGGTAGGAACTATTAGGGGTTGATCCAGGGAACAGTCTGATTGCCATTAGGGAGTCGGGAAAGAATTTTCCCCCCAAAAGGGCTAATTGGCTTCTGCTCTTGGTTTTTTTTTGCCTTCCTCTGGATCAACAGCACAGGAGGATAACAGGCTGGACTAGATGGACATTGTCTTCATTTGGCCTTACATACCATGTTACTATGTAAATCTTGCATCACATGCCGTGCAATGTTTTTGCCGGCCCCATTGAAAAATAGGTGATGTCGCAATTTTTTCCCGCGCTGTCATATGGGGGGAAAAAAGCACCCATGTATATGAGCCAATTCAAAAGAATAGGGTTTATAGTTGTGTGAGATTTGTGCGTCTCGCAATACACAAATCTTGCCCTATTTTAACGGCCGCGTGAAAGCGGCCTTAGTACTGTTGCATTTGCACTTATTATTAGTATGAGAGTTCTTTTTACTGATTCCTACGTGTCTTTTGGTTACCGTTTAGCGGTTATTTGCACTCTTATTGTATTCTTACCTTTAGTCTGGTTTTTATTATGGCTGTATACCTTCCTGCTTATTTTTAAAATAGTTTGATATTAAGGATTGTCTTATTTTATAGTGATGGCTGTGCTGTGATTCTTGTTTTGGTGTAGTGTGTCATGAACAGGCAGACCATGGACATACTATTTATGTACGTTTAGATACGGTTATTAGATGGGCCCCTTCTTTCTTTCATTCATTCATTCACTTCAATCGAGCTGAGCTGTAATATCACACACAACCCTATGGACAAGAGTGTTGCTGTGCTTAGAAGAAAGCAGCCATGTAATGGTTGTTGCAGTTCTTAAGGACAAAGTCACACATATAGTAACATAGTATGTAAGGCCGAATGAAGGCAATGTCCATCTAGTTCAGCCTGCCTCCTCCTCCTTGTTGATCCAGAGGAAGGCAAAAAACCCCAAGAGGCAGAAGCCAATTAGCCCTTAAGGGGAAAAAATTCCTTCCCGATTCCCTACAAAGTCCTGTACTATGATTTAGGGTGGTTTCACACCTGTATTTGTAGTCCTTTTAAAGCTGATCAGTTTTTAACTGAAGGTGGACGGATTACAAACTGAAGAGAACTGAGGCATCGAAATAGCTTTTTGGGGGTAAAGTAACTGATTGGATATGCAGGTCATTGCACACTCCACAAGTTTCACTCTGGGAGGTCAGCCAGAGCTCTTCTTCTAAGCCACCACAATGCACACAATAAGCACTCCTGGCTGGTGGGCGGTGGCTGGGCTTCTCCCTACCCCATCTCTTCCCTGGGCTTCTCCTCTCTGCCCTCCCCACTAAGGTCATCCTCAGAATAGTGATAAAGTAGAAAGACTAAAGGGTACTTTAAAACTGAAAATGCAAAAGCTGCACGAAAATTGCAGACCATAATCTCGGATCTCAATGCAGATGTAGAAAGATAAAGAATATAATTGGATGATGGTGTGGCAAGATACTAGGCGGAGGTCTGTCAGATGACTGACTTGACAATGCATTTTGACATTGTTCCGATGCCAAAACGCATTGCCCTGTAATAAAATGACAGATCTGCTCCACCTGGTGTGTCTCAATGTGCCGTGGTACTCCCATTGATTCTTTGTCTTCTGCCATTACACGGAGGTGCAATCCCCTGCTCCGCACAGAGGTGGCTGCAGCTTATAAGTGCATTGTCGGGTTGAGTCACTAACAACTTTTTTCAGGTGGGAACCTCTATTGGATTAACTTCTTCTTTTAACACCCTGCACATTGGAGCGCTCCTTTTGTTCTTTCAGACATATATGGGAACATTGCTGAATCAGTCCACTGTGACTCATGAATGTATTGTTGGGACTCCATTCGAATTGTAGGACCGCCCTCTCTTAAGCGAGATGATTGGGTGGTCCTCAAAAGATATCTGGGGAAAAGCCTGGATCCTCCATAATTTTATATGTGGGAAATACAGCTCCTTAATAGGGAATTTACTTGCCAACTTATATCTACTGGTAACTAAAGAGAAGCAGATTTTTTTCTGTTCCTATTTGCAAATCAGTTTGCGATTGTCTGGCCATTAGGCCATAATGGGCAAATAGATTTACCAGGTTCAGGACTAAAGGGGTTGTACCACAATTACAAGTTATTCCCTATCCACTGGATAAGTGATAACCTGCTGATTGGTTAAGGTCTCACCACTAAGGCTCTTACCAGTCTTGAGATCGGGACTCCCATGTCCCTCGTCCACCGCACTACGGGGTTACCGCACCCCCCAAAGTGAGGAGGAGTCTGAATGGAGAGCTATTCATGCAAGCGTACTTTCGATCCATTCTTTTTTAATCTGCAGCTCACAGTAATAGCATCCACCATTTCATGCTCCCGGTAGGGCTCAGGCACTAAGTGCCACTTTCAGCTCCTCAAAGACATTAAAAGTTCCCACACTCTGTAATGATACCTTCTTTACTCTTCCCACTCAGCAGTAACACTCCCTTTAATGCCCTCACTGATAATTGCCCTTGTGGTCTCCATTCAGTGATAATGCCCCTGACATCTCCCATTTAGTAATAATGCCCCCCTTTCAGGAACTAAAACTAAAAAAAAAGCACCTATACTCACTTCTATAACTCCTTCCCGCCTCACTTAGAGGTCTTACCACTAAGGCTCCTACTAGTCTTGAGAATGGGACTCCCATGTCCATAGTCCATCTCACTATGGGGTTACTGCACCCCCCAAGACACATCATGCTCCAGGTGTTTTTTTTTTCTCCTCCCTCTATTTTTTCAAGTGTTGTCCATGAACAGGGGAAAAAAAAAAGGATGAAAAAGAAACATATCTGTTAGAGATGAGCGAACGTACTCGTAATGAGTACTTACGCACCCGAGTACCGCCATTTTCGAGTACTTCAGTACTCGCGCGTAAAGATTCGGGGGGCGGGGAGAGGAGCGGCGGTGCGGGGGGTAGCAGCGGGGAACAGGGGGGAGCCCTCTCTCTCCCTCTCCCCCCACTCCCCGCTGCAACCCCCCGCGCCGCCACGGCGCCCCCCGAATTTTTTCACCCGAGTACGGAAGTACTCGAAAATCGCGGTATTCGGGCGAAAAAGGGGCGGGGCCGAGTACGCTCGCTCATCTCTAATATCTGTATAAAATAACATAAAACTCCAAAAAGAAAAGTTTTGAAAAACACATCAAATTCACAATGTTTTTGTGAGATGTAAAAAGTGCCAGAAAAAAAAAAAAGGGAAGAAAAAATACAAACTGAAGGAAGTCATACAATATTTTGCACACTGAACGAAGCAACACCTTTAAATTAAAAAGTTTATTATTTATAAAGCGTATTCTGTATAATCCAATATCTTATATTCTAATAATATACAAACACACAAAATGCCAACAACCTCCAAAAAGGGGAAAAACTAATTGTGTGCAGAATTTACGATATTTAATTATATTTTAACAGCCGTCCCTTTTCTTAAAGAAACAAGCAACTTAAATATTATTTTTCTCAGCCAGTGATGTGAACAAGACACGACGGTACAGATTCTATATCGATACAACATTTCCTGGAGGATTGACTCCCATAATGACGTCTCTCTGCTAGTCCGCTCCATGTAATACCTGCTTCTGAATATTTAAGAAAAAACCTGAATGTGTAGCTAGAAATTTTTTTTTTTTTGCAGAGTTCTTCCACAGGAAGAAGCTATAGAGACTTATAGGTGTAGAAAAAGTTAGCAATTCATCTATAATAAAAACCAGATTCTGCTACATCACCTGCATTTTCTACATTTTCCACTTTTAGTAAAAAGTAACATTTCCGACAAGCGCCTTCCAGCACACGTAGTAATATTAGTCCATAGTGCAGCTAAGCCTGAATGTATATGCATAGAAAGCCATGGGCCCCCAAGCTTTCATAGTTTTTGTTTCTTCTATTTTCCGTTGCACTTTTTGAGCTGCTTTATTAGTAAATTGATTCCAGGACATTGGCACGAGACCACCACCCATCAGACTGCCTCCCCTGGTGAGGCCATCTCTTCCAGGAGTATATGGAATGCTGCTGACCATGTTCCAAGTCTGAGCTTCTGGCACAGCAGCCGCCTCAGATGGCAGGGCAGATATCATGGGACCCCCAATGCCTCTATACGTACCATATGGTGGAAAATTGTTTTTAGGCCACTTTCAGACGAACGTATTTTTGATCCGTATTAAGAGGACCGTAATATGGAGATAATGTGAATCTATATGGTTGATCACTTGGCCGTTTTTCAAAAACACAGTTTGAACTATTATACGTTCGTCTGAAAAGCAAGATAGATTTTGGCGTACATATAATGTGCTGAGAAACGTAACTAGCCTTTTGGTGGGAGCATGAATGGAGGAGGGGAAAGATTATGAAAGGAAAAAAAAAAAAGAGCAATCCCACAAAGTTTTGGATTTTGTTATTACAGTCCGGTATAATTGACGTTCACTTTAGTCTGTGGGTCGATACAATTACCCCAATATCAATTTATAGAGTTTATTTTTATACTTTTTAATTTGTGCAAAAGTATTAGAATAGAATTAGTCTTTGCAGCGCCATATTTTGAGAGCCCTAGCATTTTTTAATTTTTCCAACTACAGAGCTATTATTTTTTATTTATTTTTTTTAATCGGTACCATTTTGGTATACATACGACATTTGATCGGTTTTTCATGTGTGAAGCATTTTTAGGGGAAAGGATCTTAATATTTTTAAAACACTAACTTTTTTTTGTTTAATCAGCATAACATTAAGAGGCAACTTAATTGGCACTGCCTCTAGCATGGCCTAGTAGGTGTACTAAACTGGTACTATTAGGCCCCAGCTGCCACATCAACCCATTGGCACCCCACAATAGCATTGCAGTGGGGCCAATGGGCTGACAGAGGGAGCCATCTCCCTCTAACCACTTAGATGCCATGGTTGCTATTGAATGCAGCATCTAAGGGTTTAAACGGCTGGGATAGGAGTTCTCCACTCTCGCTTGTTACAGCTGACACCAACTGCACCATTCCTATACTATACATGTATGACAACTCCCCGTTTCCACCTGCACTGTACAAATATGGCACATGGTGAGAACCCGTTAAGCAACTTTATTTTAACAAGTCCAACATTCTGTGCCTATTATTGCACTAATAAAGAGGGGGCAGATGAATTTCTCTGATACAGAACTCCAAATGTTTCTCTTCCTTTCACATAGAATTAAAGGGATAAACAACCCTTAAGAATATATGTTCTCACAGGCTCACAATGTAAAAAAAATATACATACACTTTAAAATTTCACACTGCTCTTATGTCACTAGTCGATGGAGTCCTGAGCTTCTTCTTGACATCTCTGCACATTCAGCTAAATCTTTTAAAAATTTATTTTTTAAATTTTAGGCCAGGTTCACATCTGCGGAGTTTCTGTCCAAATCTTCCGCTGCAGATCCGACAGAAAATCCTGGACAAAAGAGCAGCATGCAGCGCCGGTTCGTCTGATAAAGTCTTAGTCGGAATGCCGAAAGGATTCCAATAAAGTCAATGGATGCTGTCTCGGCTATGGCATGTGCTGGATCTGGCAGTTCTGGTATTTTCACTGTTCGGCTCTGAGGATGGAGCTGAACAACAAAAATCACCCGAATCCCTGGTACAGATGAATGGGGTCTTAACAAGTCCCTGTAAGCTATAAAATTCTGCTACTGCTGCCTCTACTGCATCCGCATGCATATCTCATTAAAGTGCAGTAAATCTGTATATAGCATCATTCACCCTACTGGGAGGCAGTGAACATTTTATGCTATTGCTGCAGGAAACTTGCAATTCTGTATCAGAAAAAAAGAGCTTTAGGCTGGGTTTACACTGGGCGTATTCCCGCCGGAAATCCCGCGGTTTGGCCGCAGCAAAAACCATGAGATTTCCGCCGCAAGAACCGCCGCGGAAAAACCCGTGGCGGCTTTGAAGTGGCCCGGCCACTCGCTCTTCCGCTGCGGCTGGCGCTCCCATAGCGGAGAGAAAAGATAAATAGACATGCTGCATACCCTGAAGCCGCGGTTCCAGTCTGACTTACCGCAGCGAATTGGCCGTCCCGTGTGGACGAGATTTCTCAGAAATCTCGTCCACATGGCTGGCTAATCCCGAGGTTAGCGGCCACAGGCGGATTTGCCGCGGCGAAATTCCACGGCAAATCCGCCCTGTGTGAACCCAGCCTTAACCTCTTAAAATATATTATGAAATAATCAGCACAGAATTTTGAACCTTAACATTAAATCTTCTAAAAGGAAACCTGTAACATCTAGACCACTGCTATGCGATCAGCTGTAATCCCCGCAGGGAGCTTTGGGTGGCTGAACACAAAGTATACCATTATATGGTATCCATATATAAAGAAAAGTGATGAACATGTAACATGTGAACAAATAACTGGAGCTGATCTTTGCAGTAGCGCTCTACTCTGCCTTATAGAGGGGGGCATATTCCCCAATTAGGAAAACCCCTTTGAGGAGCACCAGGCAAAGTCTGGTGATTAGTCAGATAGACTAATGCAACATTGCTAATACTGTAAGCAAAGGAGCTGTACAGAGTGGAGCTACACTTACAAGGCATTATACCCCCGCCTTCACACAAGGAGGAAATGCTGCGGAAATTCTAAAGCATTTATAGTATAAGACATGTAGGAGGAAGGGGGTGGATTTCAAAAACCTCCTTCACATGGGGCGGAAAAAAACTTGAAATACAAAGATTTAATCCTGCAGCAGATCTGCAATTACAAACGTGGCCCCATTTAGGTGTGGATTTGGCCACTGCAGTACAAATGTTTGCTACAGGTTTTCCTCTGTAGAAAGCCAGCAGTGAATACACCATGTATGAAGGTGGCCTAAAAGACCTCGGCGTATTTTTTCCCCCTTTCATTATGTAGTTAGCCCCCTAACTACATGAGTATTACCCTTTTTAGTTATTTCTTTCTATCTGAAACTTCCTGGAGTCGTCCTTTTCAGGTGGGTCTGGTCATCTCAGTCTGACTAGCTGAAAAACTTATTTGGACATACCTGCTCTCAAATTAGTCAGTTTTTCAAGTCAGCAAAATTCCTTTGTCGTGGACCCTAACATAAAATGTTTTTAGGAGGGGAACACAAACTTCTATCATAGTCGCTGATGATTAGAGGCTCCTGTCACAGTTATAATAAAGAACATCACAGCTAAGCCTCCTGACTGGATAAATAATTATAATCTCTACTTTGTTTAGGAGAACTCAAAACATAGATGGTTATGCCAGTGTCCTCCCAGCAGGCAGAGATGGTACTGGTTCTAGTTGGTCATGTGATAGTCTAATGCATCATGGCATTAATAGCACAGAATATTGAAAGAGAAAGCATGGAGAGATCTACAAATCAACATGGGGTCTGATGAGTATCACACAGACGGTCGAATTGCCAGTAAGAGTGTTCAATATGCATAGCTTACATCCAGAGAGCGGTAAGGTGTGCCGGGATTGAAAAGTTCTGCCGGAATAGCCCTTTAAGCCTTGGCTGCAGGTAAAAAGAGCTGAAGTTTGGATCAAGGTTCCTTCAGCTATATTGGTATGATCACAGGAGACTGAATACAACTTCTGTAATAAGCCTCTCAGATTCGCTGTACTGCCTGACAAGTCGCTCGATTTCTTATGATCATTACTTTTAAGATACCAGAACAGAGTGGGATTTTAGACATCTGTGAACTTACTAGAAAAAACTAGCAACGTCTTAAAAGACAAAAGTCAGCAAACAGGAAGGAGTTCATCAGGAAGAGGGGCAAGTGAGAAATAAAATAAATATAAAGAATAAAGGGGAACGGGCCGGAGTGCGAAAAGAGAAAATTAGATCATGAAATGAATCCTGGAAGAAAAACAAAAAACAGGCTATAATAACCAACAATAACTCCATGGTGAGAGCAAGCGGTCATTAGCTCTGAGTTCTCTGCGTCACTCCTGGGACAGGTTCTCCGCAGATCAGCGTGACTGTTCCATCAAATAAATCCTCCATGCTGACGGCCACTAGTTCTGTGCCAGCGGCTTGGCTGGTTTGGGAGTCCGGTAATGCCACAATGACTTGAGAACCTGCCAGCTGGGACTCGTCCAAAGTTATTACTTGCTCTCCTGTTGCCACTTGCTCCTGAGCCTGGATAACCTGTGGAAAGTAGACAGCGAGTGGTTACTGCTCAGTAGAAACTAGAGATGAGTGAATACGCTCTGTAAGGTCAGATCTCTCTCCCCCCCCCCCCCCCCCCCTCCTGGCTCACCACCGCTGCCCCCCCCCCCCCCCCCGAGTACGCTCGGACGAGAAGGCAGTTACTCGAGATGACCTTACCGAGCGTGATCGCTCATCTCTAGTAGAAACACTTTGGTCTAGATGACTAAGTGTAGAGAACACACAAGTTAAATGTATAGCATTGTTTCCTAGTGACTGCAATGTAAAAAAAATACTCTATGTGAAGCACAGGGTTTTTTGTGGGACAGAGAAATGCGGGGTGTTACGCGTTTCTGTATCTAATTAAATACATAAACATCAGAGAGGTAAAACTTTGTTAAAAGTATGAACTTTTGGGCTATGTTTGACCAGGTACAGTCTATGGGCATGTCAAGAAATAAATTCTTAATACTTTTAATTTTTAGAATTGCTGTGAAATTTTGTCTTTGGAAAGCGGGGCGAAATTCTGCAGAATTGTAAGGCAGAAGGTAAGTGAATTACACTCGCATTTACTTGTAGCGGAGAAAATCCATAACGGAACATTTGTGGATATGGAGATCTGCAGTGTGCGCCGTTTGTTACAGAAGTCGTGCGGATCCAATCACTGAACTCCAAGATGAAAATCGACAAAGATTTTGGCGTCGATTTACTCTGCGATGTGTGATCATACACCAGTAGGAGACCAGTATGCAGGAGCCACTTCTACATGTTCTGCAATGTATCTACAAGACTATTTCAGGAGATGAAAGCGGACAAGGCTGCCTGCATGTCTCATCTGTTTTGTTTATCATGCAATTCAAAGTGTAGCGCTTTCTTTTAATGTGAAGTAGCACATTTAACCCCTTAACGCTGCAGGGCATACTTTCACGTCCTGCAGCATCAGGGTACATATAAAGAGAGATCGGGGGGCGATTTCCCTCCATACAATGCGGGCGCCGGCTGTTTCTTACAGCAGGCACCCAGCGGCACCAGCTCTGATAAGCTGTGCGGCTCATCAGAGCCGTTAACCCTTCAAATGTCGCTTTCGATACTGACAGGCATTTAAATCCCCTGAATGGTGTTCGGGGGTTCCGTACGCCCCCACCCCCCGCGATGAGATCACAGGGAGCCATGCGAGTGTCATGGCAGCTGAGGGCCTTCTAAAAATGCCCCGGGGCTGTCCTGGCAGAAGTAAAAACAAGAACAATTAAGTTTTACTATTTAAAGAAAAAAAAAAAGTAATACAAATGTCAATAAAATCCCCCCTTTTGCCATATTTATAATACAGGAATCCAAATAAAACAAACACATATTTGGTATCACTGCGTCCGTAAAAGTCCGGTCTATCAAAGTAAAACATTACTCACCGTGGACACGCTAAAAACGCTCACTGTTGCCCTCATCCACTCTTGGCTTGATTATTGCAACTAGATGCTGATCGACTTCCCCTCCGCCAGACTCTCCCCCCTTCAAGTCATACTGAATGCGGCAGCCAGGCTCATCTTCCTGTCCAGCTGCAACTCTGATGCCAGTCACTGCACTGGCTGCCCGTCAAATACAGAATTCAATTCAAACTCACTACCTTCATCCATTAATCTCTCCAACAGCACCGCACAGTTCTAAATTGCCTCCCTCATTCTCAATCCACCACCCAGCCCAGTCCCTCTGCTCCGCTAATGAAATCAGATTAAATGCCCTTTTAATTCGAACCTCTCATTACCGCCTCCAAGACTTCTCCAGAGCAGCACCGGTAAACTATCCGGGCAATCCCCAATGCACACAAAACTTCAGATGTGCTCTAAAAATGTACCTCTTCAGGGAGGCATACCCCATCCCCTAAACCAAACCCCTCTGTGCTCCGCCTGATAACATGCTCCCTGTCCTACTGACTGCAATCACTGCTAGCCGCCATCAACAGCCCACTGCAATCATACTGATTCAGCCACTATACGGCTTGTCTGACCATTGTCTGTGTGTAGCATCACACACTCTCCCCCTCCCCATATTGTGCACATCTCCACATCTTCACCCATTTATTTGTAGTTTGTACGCTCATTGGAGCTAGATTCTGTTTTTTGTATCTGTTCTCCCGTTTGTAAGCGTTTGCACTATATAAGATTACGGTATTCTTATTTACCCCGCACAATGAACGTCGTTAGGGGAAAAAAAACCAAAAAACGCCAGGAATGCGCTTTTTTGGTCACCCTGTCTCCAAGAAAAAAATGCAATAAAAAGCGACCAAAAAGTCATATGTATTCCAAAATGGTATCAATGCAAACTACGAGACATCATGCAAAACATGAGCTCTCGCACAACTATGTCGACGGAAGGACACGGATTACTTACCGGTAGTCCCTTTTCCAGGAGTCATCACGACGGCCCCATTACATATGGAGGTTGCCCTCTGACCCAGGTAGGGACAGGAAGAGTTTAAAAGCACCTCCCTTTCCACCCATGCTTCAGTGACTTATAAATCATTACGGTGGACAATGTTTACTAAACCAAATTTTACCTTTATTCGGTCATATTTACATTTGAAGAACATAAATTATTCTTAAAGGGGAGGGAACTATGGGCCGTCGTGATGACTCCTGGAAAAGGGACTACCGGTAAGTAATCCGTGTCCTTCCAGAGCGTCATCCCGACGGCCCCATTACATATGGAGTATACCAAATTATACGTGGCCCTAGGGTGGGACTACTGCCTGAAGGACTTTACGTCCGTAACTCAGGTCTTTGTCCGACTGGACGTTAACCCTGTAATGTCGGGTAAATGTATGTATACTCGACCAGGTCGCCGCCTTGCAGATCTGCTCGGCAGACGCCTGGCCTTTTTCTGCCCAAGAGGAGGAAAGAGAGCGAGTGGAGTGAGCTCTAATTTTTCCCGGAGGGTCGAGACCCCTGGCTTTATATGCCTCTTGGATGGCGGTCTTGATCCACCTCGCGATGGTGCTCTTAGTTGCCGTCTTTCCTTTTGCCGGCCCCTGAAATTGAATGAAGAGGTTATTATTTTTACGGAAAGAGCGGGTGGCCTCTAGGTACGCTAGAACAGCTCTCCTAACGTCTAGGTTATGAAATTCTCTCTCTTTCTCGTTACGGGGATTTTGACAGAAGGAGGGCAGAGTGATCGTCTGCTCCCTATGAAATTTTGACACTACCTTCGGAAGGAAGGCTGGGTCTAGTTTGAAGGTAATCCTGTCGTCTTGTATTACCATGTATGGTTCAATACACTGTAATGCTTGCAATTCCCCTATTCTCCGAGCCGATGTTATGGCAACTAAAAGGGTAACTTTTAGTGTGAGCAGCCTCAAGGAGAGTTGTGAGAGGGGTTCGAAGGGGGATTGGCAAAAGCTAGTTAAGACTATATTTAGGTCCCAGGTAGGAAAGGTTTCTCTAACAAAGGGTCGAAGCCGTTCTGCCCCTTTGAGAAACCTACGCACCCAGCGGTGTTCTGCCAAGGGAAAATCTAGATAGGACCCTAGTGCTGCTGTATGGACTTTAAGGGTTCTAGGACTAAGGCCTTTTTCTAGGCCTGCCTGCAAAAATTCCAGGATTACGGGAATGTCAATTCCTGGGATTTTCCCTGGCTCTATTTTACAGAATTCTGTGAATTTTTTCCATATCCTATCGTAGATGGCTATCGTGATAGGTTTACGGCTTTTTGTTAGGGTAGTAATTACATTATGGGAGAGTCCCTTCCCACGCAGTATCATGCTTTCAGCATCCATGCTGCTAGCTTCAATTTCTCGACCCCTGGGTATGTTAGTGGGCCCTGGAGGAGAAGATCTTCTACGGCTGGTAGTAGGAATGGACCCTGGATCGCCAAGGCTTTTAGCAGGGGATACCAGGGCCTTTTGTCCCACATAGGGGCAACTAGTATGACTGACGCCCGGCTGGTTTGGATTTTCCTGATGGTGCGGGGGATCAGTGGGAAGGGAGGAAAGGCGTAGGCTAGGTCCATGTCCCAGCTTTGGGACAGGGCGTCTACCCCGCGTGGATTGTCTCTGGGGTTCAGCGAGTAAAAGTCCTGGCACTTTGAATTTCTCTTCGTGGCGAACAGGTCTATCTGCGGTTCTCCCCACTGGCAGATTAGTTGGTCGAAGACTCGCTGATTCAGTCCCCATTCTCCTGGATGGATGCTCTGTCTGCTCAGGAAGTCGGCAGCGACGTTTGTGGACCCTTTTAAGTGGATCGCTGAGAGGGACAGCACGTTGGATTCCGCCCAGCGGAGTATCTCTGTTGCCAGTCGTTGCAGGTGCGGGTGTCGCGTTCCCCCCTGGTGACGAACAAATGACAGAGCTGTCATATTATCGGTTAGGATTTTGACATGCCTTCCTTTTATAAGGGGTTCTGCCGCCTGAAGGGCTTCCCAGATTGCCCTTAGTTCTCTGAAATTGGATGAGCGTTTAGCTACTTGGGGGTCCCAAATCCCCTGTAGATTTTGGTCGGCTACTTGGGCTCCCCATCCCGTTTTGCTGGCATCTGTTGTGATGGGTACGGTAGATTCTTGTGACCAAGAGGTACCTTTGCTTAGGTTCCTCTGTGAGGTCCACCAGCGTAGGGACTCTTTGACTCGGACGGACAGGCTCACCTTCTTATCCAGGGATGTCTGCCGTTTGTCCCAGTTGGCAAGGATAAATCCTTGTAATTGCCGGGTATGGGCCTGTGCCCATGGGACTATCTGAATGCAAGCCGTCAGGATGCCCAGCACCTTCATTGTTTCTCTAATGGAAACCGCCGTAGCCTGACAGAAGGATTTTACTCTTTGGGTGAGGTCTTCCTTCCTAGATGATGGAAGCCGGGATTCCTGGATGTGGGAGTCTAGTAATACTCCCAGGTACACCTTTTGTGTACCAGGGTTCAAGTCGGACTTCTGCTTGTTAACTATCCACCCTAAACTGTTTAGGGTGGATAAGACCATGGATAGGTCTATACGCATGGTCTTCTCCGTCCTTGATACCAACAAAAAGTCATCCAGATACGGAAATATGCGGATCTGATTCCGCCTGAAGTAGGCTACCATCTCTATAACGATTTTCGTGAATACCCGAGGGGCGGTGGAGATTCCGAATGGAAGGGCCGTGAATTGGTAATGTTGGATCTTGTCTCCCTCCCGCAGAGCAAACCTCAGGTACTTGTGATGGGCTGCCGTTATTGGGACATGGTAATATGCATCTTTAAGATCTATGGTGCACATTACACTATCTCGATCTATTAGTGGGACGATGGATCTTACTGTTTCCATCTTGAATTTTTTGTACGAGATAAATTGATTTAGGGCTTTAAGATTAAATATAGTCCTAATGGAACCATTCGGTTTTTTTATTAGAAATAGGGGGGAATAGAATCCCTCACCCCTTTCGTAATCGGGGACTTGTGTAATGACCCCTAGGTCCTTAAGTTCCTGAACGCCTTTTATGAGGTTCCCTTGTTCCTGTAGGGACCCCGGGGAGGTTATAAGGAATCTCCTAGGGGGTAGCGAGTGGAATTCAATTTGGTACCCTGCTTCGATTATTCGGAGTACCCAGGGGTTAGACGTTACCCCTTGCCACTGGCTTAGATAGCCCGCTAATCTACCCCCTGTTTGTTCAGGGGAGGGTTGGACTTCCTTACCCCGACCTCCCTTGGGGTACGACCATCTTCCAGTCTTCCCTTTCCCTTTAACTTCGGGAGGAGGCTGGCGCATCCTCTTCGGGAAGGATGGTTTCCTGAAAGGTTGTCTGTCAGGCAGGGTTTTACTCTTGTCGCCGACTTTTTCCAGGATTTTGTCCAGGACGGGCCCAAACATATATTCCCCTTGGAAGGGGATGGCGCAGAGCTTATTTTTGGATGTAATGTCTGCGGCCCAAGTCTTCAGCCATAGTGCCCTTCTCGCTGAGTTGCTGAGGACTCCGGTTTTTGCCCCGTATCTTACCGTCTCCGCTGATGCGTCAGCCAGGAAGGCGGTAGCCATTTTTAAGAGGGGGAGACAGCTGGCCAACTCCTCTCTGGGGGCCCGATCCTTTATGGAGGCTTCTAGCCTGTTTAGCCAGAGCGCCATGGATCTAGCCACTGAGGTTGAGGCTATGTTAGCCTCGATGGTGAGGGATGTTGCCTCCCAGGCTTTCTTCATTAATCCGTCGATTTTTTTATCCATCGGATCGGATAGCTGGGAGGTGTCCTCGAAGGGCAAGAGGGTCTTCTTGGCCACTTTTGCGATCTGGATGTCCACCTTGGGGGTTTCCCTGTACAGGCGGACGTCCTCGGTAGCGAATGCGAGCCGGTTTCGGATCTCTTTTGGAACAGTGATCCTTTTTTCCGGTTCCTGCCATTCATCTATGATCACTTGCTGCAGCGTCTGGTTGACTGGGAACATGATCTTTCTTCTAGATCGGAGGCCGCCAAACATCTCATCCTGGATTGTTCTCGGCGGGTTATCTTCCTCAATTTGCATTGTTTCCCTCACCGCCTTGATGAGGTGCGCAATGTCGTTTGATGAGAAGTAATATTTCTTCTCGTCTTCTATGGGAACCGGTGGGTCCTCTAATTCCCCTTCGGATAGGAGCTCCAGCGATTCACCGGAGATCGAACTCGCCGACTCGGTCTGTCTAGGTCTTTTAGGGACCCGTGACGGACCTGGCTGGGCCTGGGGAAGGGACGCCATGGAAGCCTGCAGCTCTTCCCTTATCATGCAGCGGATATCGGATTTGAATGCTGCTTTCTCCTCTGCGAGAATTTTCCCCGTGCATCTGTGAAGGCAGAGCAATTCACTGTTATAGCAGTGCAAGCGTTGGATTCAGGAGCATTACTTGCGGTAATACACTCACTCCTCGCATAGGGGTTTTTTATAGCTCTCCTCGAGCCTTTTGTTGCAGAGGACGCATTTTTTCGATTTTTTCCTCGGGTCCATTTTCTTTGGACCCTCCTTATCCATCTACCCATGAAAGTGGGGGAGAGGGGAGACAAGAAAGGGAACATATATGCATCCGCTGTACAAGTGACCATTTGCGCATGTTTTGGCGTATAGCCTACTTACAGTTGGTAGGGTGTCAATCTCTCCCTCACGTGCTGAGCTGTCGCGGGTAGACATACTCACATACACTTGTCTGGCAGTCAGCAGGAACCTCCATGGAGTTTAGCCTGCTTTTATGGGGAGGATTTTCAAATTTGGCGCCATTTCCGGGTTTTCGCCGGTAGCCACGCCCCCTACGTTGTGCGCGTGACGTCACCACGCCGGATGACGTCACCGCTATGCGCCCGAGGTCCAGGGAGGCCGCCGCTGCCGTTCCCCTGCCAGGAGGAACTATCCCATCACAGCAGCGGCGGCCCGAACATGCGATCCGCGCGAGGGAGACCAGCGCTACTGGGCGACTGACGGCTCCGTCGGCAGCGCAGGTCGGGGATGCAGGGACTCTTGAGTGTGCGGCCCCGACCTCTACCCCTCCAGGGGGGCCGCACAGCGTGCGGTAAGTATTTCTTTGCGGTAAGTCTTCTTGCCTCCGCAGCTTCCTATCTCCTGCAGCTCTGGAGCTGCTCCTCTGTCCCACCGTAGGGACAGGAAGACACTGAAGCATGGGTGGAAAGGGAGGTGCTTTTAAACTCTTCCTGTCCCTACCTGGGTCAGAGGGCAACCTCCATATGTAATGGGGCCGTCGGGATGACGCTCTGGAAAAATAAGTTATTGCGCTCAGACGATTGCGACACAAGAATTTAAAAAAATTAAAATCTCTTTTTAAAAAAAACTACATAAGTTTGGCATGGTAGTAATCATACTGACCCATTGTTAAGACTTGTTAAAAAAGTCACATTGATTTGAAGGAATGCTGCCATCCAATAGGTGGCGCTGCAGAAGCATTTTTCTATCTTCCTTATTTGCATAGAAAAACACAGAGGAGCATGCATGGCCTTATAAGTCTCCTCACTCACCTTCTAGATGTCCCCACATCTCTTTTGGGTGCTCTCCTTGGGGAGAGACTATACCATCCCCGGACACACTCATCCCCTAAGTGTCTCCCCACACTTTTTGGGTGCTCCCCTTAAGGAGATACTACACCCCTCCTAATTGTACAGTAAAACTGTGCATAGGATATAACAAGTCTATGTGCTTTGAGCAAAAATTTTAAATCATAGCAAAGCAAACATGTTATATCCTAGGCACAGTTCATTCTACGATTATGCACGTGAAATAAATTAATTTTATACTTCTGAAGTGCTAGAACCTCTTTATTGTTCATGGATCCTGAGCACGGCCGAGACGAGCAGGTTGTCCTCCCTTCTCTAGACTGAATATGAACTAGTCACTCTTCTACAATTCTTCTCAGGTGAGAAGGTGCTAACTGAAACCACTGGTGACTGAGAAAATGGATTCTTATTACATATCATGTAAAGAGAGATAAAAAGGTACCTGCACAACTTGAGCGTTTGCTGCCTGGGCTTCTGCCAGTACTATGTCAGGGTGATCCGTTTCATAGTGTTTCTCTAGCTGAGACTGTAACGTGAAGAGTTCTCCGCATAGTTCACAACCAAATGTGTTCTCTGTCTCGTTAAAATGGTCGGTGGATACATGATGCTGCAGTGCGCCCGGGAACTGGAAACACTCGCTGCAGTAAAGACACTGGAATGGCTGGGTCCCTAATAATGAGAAGCATTGTTATATACTGTACATCATATAAAATGTGGCAATTACTTTTAACATCTCTCTTGTGGACTTGTCCTTTAAAGGGCTGCTCCAGCGCAAACACATTTTGCATCTCTGCCCCTTCACCCGATTGCCTGTCACAATGTGGAGGTCTCCCCCTTATCATTCACTATCTTAATGCTGAAAGACTTTGGTTTACTTTTCACATTTTTTCCCTTGATGCATCAGTACAGCTATACCATTTCTTTCTGCAGGATGGGGAAGGGGGTACCAGTTTAATTATCCTTAGCTTCTACAGTTTTCTAAATAAGCTACAGACCATAAGTATACAGTCAGGAGGATGAGCTGTGATCTCCTCTATCATAGCCGTGTTATCATCATTAGTAATTGTAAAGCCCAATGCACACAGGCGTCCGCCTCCGAATTCTGGAGCAAATCCTGCCCATAGGCATACTATAGAAAAATCGCTTTTCCATGTCCATGAGTGAAAATCAATTGCAATTTTCTGATCACAGATGGAAAATCGCAGCATGTTCAATTTGAGTGCTGATGACTTACATTGAAGTCAATGGAAGCCGTCCGATCCACGGCCCATCTGCAGCTGACACTGCGGACGGGCTGCAGAATCCACGTCATCGCCTAGCAACGGCGCGGCGTCATCTGTACTGCGCATGTGCCGACTCATGCTAATATAATGACCACATGCTCGTACTATCATTCACAATATTGCAGTAATACTTGGACGAGGAATAATACAATATCAGTGTGTTGTTAAACCTTGGTGTGCATAAGAGAAGAGATAGTTTGGGTCTGTTGATTCCTATTCACTAGTCGGACCTTCAGCCAGTGCTAACTGGTGTCAGGGTGCATTCACACAGAGTGGATTTGGTGAAGATATCCTGCAGCGGTGCGGATTGTGACACAGACCCAATAGCAGATTTCACCTCTTCAACTGAAAGGGTGAAATCTGCTGCAGATCCATGACAAAATCTAAAATCTGCACCAATAGTGCAGATTTTGATGTGGATTTTAAGTGGGGATGTTTCCATTGCGGAAGATTCACACCAAATCTGCAACGTGTGAACAGACCCTAAGATGGGGATCTGTCATGAAGGAAGTACTGAAGGATGTAACCACTCTTACCTGAGTGCTTGCACTTAATGTGCACTTGTAATGCCGCCGATGATGGGTAAGTCTGCTTACATTTCTCACATTCATAAAGCTTACTATCTGAAAAGGGACAAGACCCAAAGACTTAATGTTACTTTGTCTACAAATATCCTGGACACACACACACACACACACACACACACACACACACACACTATATACAGGGCGATTCAAAAGTAATTGTACAAAAGTAAAGCTGATTTCTTCATACACAAAACTGATATACAACAGCCAGAAAGACATGAAAAGAGAAGAGCTCTTCGTGTTTTGAATGCACGTTACAGATGTTCCATGCCTTGACACGGCTGATGTCAAGCTGGTAGTCCAGGTCTGCCCAGACACGTTCCATAACATCCTCTGTTATTGATTCTCCTGAAGAGTAGATGCATTTTAAGGTCTTCTAGGGTCACCAATGGCGCCCACGTGGAACATCTGTAAGGTGTATTGACTTTTCAGGTTATCAGAAACCTACTGCACACTGATGAGGGGCAAAAACTCAGAAACAGCAGTACGAGTATGGTTTTCTGGCTTTCCGATCACTGTTTTAAAGACTTGCATAAAAGGGTCTGACATGGATTTGCAGGAATGCTTCTACCCATCAGGTGACGCTGCAGAGGTATTGTTTCATTTTCCTTATTTGCATATATTTCCCAGAGGAGCTTGCATGGCCTTATACATCATCTCGCTCACCTCCTAGGTGCCTCCTCACACACCTTCTAGGTGCTCTCCTTAAGGAGAGAGGATACCCTTCCCAATCCCCTTATGTTGGTACATGCTTGCATAAAGCAGATTGCAATGTATAAGAATTCTTTTCTTACCATTCATGCACTCACCGGGATGTTCCAACTTTGCATGCTTCTGAAGTGTGGATGTATTAGAAAAGACCTGTTCGCAGGAACTGCACTGAGCGGAAGAGAACTTGGAAGAACGATGATTCTGAGCAGCGAAGAGATCCGGATGATGAGTGCGGTTATGATACCAGAGGCCAGACAGTTGCTGTGGAAAATTAGGAGGCAACATTTCATAATGGAACCTGGTGAACAGTCAAAGGTATCTATGCAAGTCTTGGTTTACTAACCTGGTACGCTTTATCACAGATCTCACAGTTGTAAGGCTTTCCTCCGACATGGGTGACTATATGGCGCTCTAGTAGAGAGGGAGCGCTAAAAATCTTCTCACAGGATGGGCAAGGATGGTATTCTTTGGAATGTACAACTTGAATGTGCTGCCTGTTCTCTTCCAAGGTAGGAAAACTCATTCTGCATTTCTGACAATCATAGGGATCCTCGATATCTGAAAATATTGATTTATCAAACAAAGATCTATGGCAGGCTTGTATAATAAGGGCATGAAAAATCTGTATATTACAATGCCTAACCAAGAGCTTCATGAAACAGAAGGCAAAAAAACCTGTTAGCAAGTGTGACAGGAAGGATTTAAAAAATTAGTCAACTTTATGAAGGAATGACCGTGCAAGTAAAATCTGGGAGGGGTTGCGTGTGGTAAATATTTAACCTCCTCACAACCACATAACGTAAATACATGTCACATGATCATGAAGGATGTATGAAGCAAGCCGAAGAGTCGAGTTCGCTCCATACCCAGTGGCTATTAGCAGTTTATGACGACAGCTGAGTGTAGCTGCCATGATCGCAGCCCCACCTCCCACCCTCGTGGCTAGTGAAGGCTCCCAGGGCTGCCATGTATGAATGCCTATTAAACCCTGCCTGTTCGCAGGCTTCATAGGCACCATTAAAACCACTATATACTGCAATATTGAAGTATTGCTGTATATAGCACAAGCAGGCAAATGATCGCAAGGAAAAATCCCATATTGAGATTAAATAATGCAGAAAAAGGTTAAACAAACTATTTTAACTTTAAAAAATTAAGAAAAAAAACCTTTTCCTGATAAAATCTAAACAATGAAAAAATCCACATATTTGGTATCAAGTTTTTTTAAAGTGCAAATTATTAAAACATCAGAATATTTACCATGCATGATGAGTACTGTAAAACAAATAAAGATTAAAAATGTACGAATCCCACAATAATACTAATAAAAATACATCACGCCCTGCGAAAAAACAATCAACAAAATCACCATACATGGCGATAGCTGGCTCACCACCAGGGTGGTAAAGAGTTTTACACAAACGCCCATGTGAATGAGCCCTTAGAAGGCAGGGATGTAAAAATTGAAAAAAAATCTCTGGTCTTGAAGGGGTTAAGGAAAAATTTAATAAAGCATGGTAATAATAAACGTAATAAAGTAATGTAAGTTCACAAAAAATGTAATGATTGAATGGGACTTACTATGAAAGGTGCGCAGGTGAATACTAAGACCATTGGCTTGGCTGAAACCTTTCCCACATTCTCGACAGACATACGGCTTGTCTCCGGTATGAGTCCTTACATGTCTAGTCAGCTCAATAGATTGTGCAAACACGGCATCACAATACTGGCATACGTACATTTTACCTGGTATGGAATGAAAAGTGTAACATTAGGCAATAGAGATGTGAACATTTAATCATGAACAGCAGCACCACCTTGTGGTAGTTCAGGGTGATTGCAGTGAGGAGTCCAGCAATCGCAGAGCAAAATAGGGCAGATTTACTATTCAAAATATGAGTTTTTTTGGAGCAAATTGTGCCATAAAACCACCTTCCATT
Source organism: Eleutherodactylus coqui (assembly GCF_035609145.1). Classification (NCBI taxonomy): domain Eukaryota; kingdom Metazoa; phylum Chordata; class Amphibia; order Anura; family Eleutherodactylidae; genus Eleutherodactylus; species Eleutherodactylus coqui. Next base: position 48,667,878 of record NC_089842.1, on the reverse strand, counting down.
CTTTACGGCACATTTATTATGCGTTTTTAGACGCTGTCGGACAGTTTTTCTGACTTGCCGCAAAAAAGGGGCTTGGCCAAATTGTGCCAAAAATTATCATGAATTGCACCAAAAATTAAACTAATCCAACTAATAGGTGGTCTAAACTTAGACTAGACACATTTATCATTCAGCAGAGTTAGGCCGCCTTCAGACAGCTGGGTTGGATCCTGCTGCAAGAATGCTCGCAGCGGGACCCGACCCGCGCCCCTGCAGGGACCAGTCCGCGTCACACCTTCTCCTGCGGCTCCGGCTCTGTGATGTGCCGGCTTCTGGCCAGCCGGCGCATGCGCAGAGTGGAGCCGGTGGCCCGGGAGTGACATTTCTGTGCGGGCCTCTGTGAAACCCGCACAGAAATAGAGCATGCCGCGATTTGTTTTCCGTGCGTGATTTCACGTGAACAAATCTCGGCCGTCTGCCAAGGATTGCGTTTTTTAATGCAAGCCTATGGCAGCGGCCACGGGTGGAAATTCTGCAGGAAATCGCGCTGCAGAATTTCCTCCCGTGTGCAGGGGGCCTTACTGTCTAGTCTACATTTGCACTAACATTTAGGCAGTGTTGGTAAATAAGCAGCATTTTGTGTATATCTATATACATGTCAGCCAGTCCCATACCTTCAGAATGCTTCTTTTTAGTGTGGTAGGAGAGTGCAGCAGCTTGGGTGAAGGTCATGTGACAGTGCTTGCACACAAAGGGGCGCTCTCCTGTGTGCAGCCGTTGATGATTCTTTAGCGTGGAGTTTGCAGCAAACTTGGCGCCACATTCTTCACAGGAGAACGGCTTTTCATCAAAATGCTCCGTCCGTTTATGGTACTGCAGACCTGAAAAAGTATCAAGTTACCATTTACTGCACAGTTTGGCATTTAGTGCCTTCATATAGAGAAATCCAGGACATCTGTGCTCTTTTGTTCATAACTAGGAAACGGCTGAATAGAGTTATCTCCATTTGTAAAAAAAAAAAAAAAAAGTTGTGTAACAGCCATCTATGGATAGACGATAAAAGTTGATTTTGCCATTAACCCTTTAAAGGAAAACTTTACTCTTCACAAGAAAGTTCCACAGTAGTAATCTACACAAAGAAAAAAAACAAAAAACTTTTTTTTTATAAATCCTTCCCTTCGCTTTTCCTGTACTTGTGTTGATATAAATCAGGTTTTCTTCTTCATGCAGATAAAAAGCTAAAATTCAGCGTTCCTACTACCGCAGACCAGGGCATTGTAGGAACCTAAACAAGTCCAAGAATTGTCTGAGATTATTTTCTTACCCTCAGATAAATAGCCACTGTGGTAATGCAGCAGGAAAGCCTCAATCACTTAAATGAAGCCGTGGTACAACACCACAGAGAGCCTATGGACAAGAGTGGGGCTGTTTTATTTTTTTCTGTACTCATCCTCTATCCGTAAGATTGGAGAAAAATTGTTGATTGGTGGAGGTCTAAAACACTCATAGAATCCTAGACTGGTATAGTTGGAAGGGACCTCCAGGGTCATTGGGTCCAACCCCCTGCTCAGTACAGGATTCACTAAATCATCCCAGACAGATGTCTGTCCAGCCTTTGTTTGAACACTTCCATTGAAGGAGAGCTCGCCACCTCCCGTGGTAACCTGTTCCACTCATTGATCACCCTCACTGTCAGAAAGTTTTTTTCTAATATGTAATTTGTGTCTCCTCCCTTTCAGTTTCATCCCATTGCTTCTAGTCTTTCCTTGTGCAGATGAGAATAGGGCTGATCCCTCTGCACTGTGACAGCCCTTCAGATATTTGTAGACAGCTATTAAGTCTCCTCTCAGCCTTCTTTTTTACAATTTAAACATTCCCAGATCCTTTAACCGTTCCTCATAGGACATGATTTGCAGACCACTCACCATCGTGGAAACTCATCTCTGAACTTGCTCCAGTTTGTCTAGGACATTTTTAAAGTGGGGTGCTCAGAACTGGACACAGATTTCCAGATGAGGTCTGACTAAGTGTGGCTTCACAAGAGCGTGTTTATGTGCGTACAGTTGTGTGCACAAAAAACGCTCCTATTAGAAACATTGGTTCCCTATGGTGTGTTCACACGTCCTGTTTTACAGGCATGCAAACGCACGTACCTGCAAAAAACATAGGACATGTGTGCACCATAGGACTGTGGTGCCCGTCAATATTCCTCACGGGGAGTCTCTTTGTCACTGAACACTGTGACAGCACTGTCACAGTGATCAGTACCGAGAGAACTCCCCGCGGAGAGTAAAGAATCCCAGCTAGTGTAAAAATACCGTGCGGAGAACAGCATGCGCTCCATTGAAAGTTAAATGTGTTTGCTTTATCTCTTAGTGGCTGAATGATGGATTTTAAGTTAACCATAAAATCATCAAAACGAAAAGTGCCCGCGTTTACATGTAACGATTATCATTCATTTTCGTCCGTTTGAATGAATTTTGAGCAATAATTGTTCCATGTAAAAGGGCCTTAAGATGAACAAAACAGATAATCATTACCTGATGGATGAGCAAATTCTTTGCCGCAGATGTCACATGTCACCAGCATTTTCCTTTTCCCTTTGTTATTGCGAGACATCAGATATCCATGCACTTCCTCTCGATGTTGGTCTAGCTCCTTCTTAGAAGCCTGCACCACGTTGCAGTCTTTGCATTGCAGGGGATTTCGTTTAGCCATTCGACAGCGCTTCATGTGCACCTCCAGTCGGCAGCGGAACAGGAAGATCTTGTCACAGGATTTGCAGATAAAATTCTTTTTCGAACCCTTTTCTTGGGCGAGTTCTGCTCTCTCCTTCTCAGAATCCACTTCTTCATTTTCATCATCTTTCCCTTCTTCGTCTTCCTCATTTCTATCGCCGACTTCTTCGACAACATCAAGCTGACATTCATTGTTTACCGCCCACTTCATAGAGCTCTGGAAATAGCATTTGCCATCCACCAGCAAACCTTAAAAGAAATATATATAATTTAAAAGGTGACTGATAAACATGCAATAAATCAATAAAAGGCAAATGGATTGGATTGCACGAGATAAGAAAAATGTGACTGCTTTCTTCCATAAACGGCACCACCCTTGCCTGCCCATGGGATGACTGCGGTATTAGGGGCTAATTTGCCCCACTTTAAATGTTGGCTGAGCTGTAATACCAGACTTGGCCACAGACAAGGTTAGCACTGTTCCTGGAAGAAAGCAGCTATGTCCCTTATTTTACAACCTCTTCAAAGAGCAATTCCAGCTCTATCCGGCAGTCGGGACCAGAAAATACTGGCGCCATGTATGGATACTTTTACAATTATGAAGGTGATTTTACATGGGTGATTTTTACACACGAGTTCCATCCGAGTGCGATACAGACAGAACTTGTACGTCAAAAGAATACACTAGATTTAAATCTGTGTATTCACATGACCAAAGGTCCAGGAGAAAAAATGACACCATGCCCTATTTTCAAGCAATTCTTGGGTAAGAATCGCCCTTTATTTCCAATGGCAGTCTGTAAAAAAAAAAAAAACAAACAAAAAAAAAAACACCACAACACACTCGCATCTAAATGTGATTTTCATGTGAGTGCGATGCAATTTTTCTATCCTTCCTATTTAAACGTGTTTTTCACAAGTGTGAAGATCGTACGTGAAAATTGCAAGTGCAGCAATGTGTTTTTAATCGCAAAACACATCGCAATCGCAGGCAAAATTCGCTGATTTACAAGTGCAATATCAGTCTGAGGGCTTATTTAGACGACCGTATATCGGCTGGGTTTTCACGCCGAACCAATATACGGTGTCCTTGTCTGCAGGGGGAGGAGGATGGAAGAGCCAGGAGCAGAAACTGAGCTCCCACCCCTATTTGCAGTGGGAGGGGCAGGGCAGGGGTGGAGCTAAGCACCGGTACTTAGCCCCACCCCGGTCTCGCCCCCTCCTATTGCAAATAGTGGCAGGGGGCGGAAGCTCAGTTTCTGCTCCTGGTTCTTCCATCCTCCTCCCCCTGCAGACAAGGAAACCGTATATCGGCCGGGCGTGAAAACCCAGCCGATATACGGTCGTCTAAATAAGCCCTGAATTTCGCAGACTGAGATCACACTCACCTGTATAAATACATTCAGACGCTTACTACGTTTATCAAAAAAAAAAAATAAATAAATAGGAAGAATGTATTTCCTAACAATTAAAACGTTCCTTGTACGCCATTTCTTAACCGTGGCACATGCGGTTATCCCCAGACATCGGAAGACTCCACAAATACCCACTACCTATGAGTGGATACAGCAATTGAATGAGATTATGTCAATGGAGGAGATGCTGTCTGAGGAGTCAGACCTCTCGGAGAAATTTAGAGCAATGTGGAGCCCTTGGCTAGGAGATTCAAAACACCTCCGATATTCAATGCTTTGGTATGTATCTGAACCCCACCACTTTTTTTTTTCCCCTCTCTTTTTTACTTCTTCCTTCTCTTTCTCTTCGCTGTTCCATTTCTTTCTACTAAGCTATCAATATTAAGCCTATATAGAGTTCAATTTGGTTGTGTTAAAACTTATAACTAAGACATTACCTCCTTTTGGTTTGACAACATGGCCTTCTAGTTATGTATTTTATTATAATAACCTTAGTTAACTGGATCCATAGATTAGGCAATTAGTAAATTAAACAAAATGATTAAACATAAAACTTTCCTTGTCTCAGGAAGTGGAGGGGTTAATGTCACTAACTTTGGAGGTTTAGGGTAGTGCGTCTCATTTGTATTCTAGAGTAGGTGAAAGGGGTTGTCTAGGGATAGAAAAATATGACTGCTTCTTGCAAACACAGCACCTGCCTCGTCCATGTGTTGTCTGGTATTGCAGCTCAGCTCCTACACACCTTAATGGAGCCAGCAATCCGCTTCTGTTAAACTTACTTTGCCCTTATCTACTGATCACTGAAACAAATTGCGATGGCGCACAAATGCCTTACATTATGCCATCCCAGGCATCTGGTTACATGATGGTGAGGTCAGAAAAGTCCTAGTGTGAAGGACCTTTCTTCTGTATTATTGCTGCATGGTATGCTGAAGTTGGGAGGATCTGCTCATGCAATGTCAGTGTTTCTCTTCCACAGATGCCTGTAGAAGTTGAATGTGATCCTCTCCTGCCCAGCGCTGAATCATGCCGATTGGCACTGGGCATTGAGAGGGAGAAGTGCGCCACCGCACAGTTCTCTCAGTTCGATCATTAAAAAAAGTCACGATCTGGTCTAGCAACGCCAGACTTAATTGACTTAGAACCATGAACGCTTAGGCAATTTTTAGTAGGGTTTTTCTCTTACTAAAACAGTGCATCTTATAGTCCGAAAGAAAATAAAATTACCTATTTTTCTTTACTTTAGAAGTTGCTAAATCTAAATTCAACAATACTGGCACTTCCTTCTTTTCCTGCACCAGGGAAGCAACATACACAGATCCAAACTACTCACCAGGTTCTTCCAACTCTTTAATTAGTGGCTGTAAGACAGGGGCAGATTCTTGGAGGCTGCAAAGCAGCTGGCAGAACTTCAGGACCGCCACACTGCGCTGCAGGGCAGAACTCAGGAGCAGCTTTGCAGGCAAATCCCCATCTTCATTCTGCTGTGGGATGTTCAGCATCTAGAAGAGAAAGTGGGGATTGAGTGAAACAATGTCACAATACATTGATTGCTATGAAGTATTTATATTTCTATGGAAGCCCCTAACAGTAATAAAATATGGCACATAAAACAATCCAAATCCCTGTAGAGCTGAGAACAGAACCGACTCAGACCATCATTTGTCCAGTTTTGTTTAAACAAAGCTTAAAAGGGTTTGTGCCATGATTGCCACCTAACTCCTATCCACAGGGTAAGGGCTAACCTGCAAATCAGTGGGGGGGGGGGGGGGGGGGCTATCTGCTGGGACCCCCATGATCCCAGAGAAGGGGCCTTGAAAGCATGGGCTGCACTGGTTGTACATTCCCACTGAAGGTCCTTTACCTTTAATGGGACCACCAGAGGCAGCTGAGAGTTGAAGTGACCCACTAAAGTGAATGGAGCGACAGCGCATATATGCAATTACTGCTACTCAGTTAAAGGAGGAGCCGGCACACCATTCTCGGGAGAGGTGGGAGTCCCACCAGTCAGCCCCCCACCATTCCGCAAAATTATCCTCTAGCCTTTGAATAGGACATAATTTGCAATCATGGCACAACCCCTTTTTGGAACATTGATATTGATTGCCTATTCTTAGGGATAAATGGAGTACTAAGACCCCTTCAATCGACTGATCAGTAGGATTACCAAGAGTCAAACCTCCACCAATCTGATACCGACGGCCTATCCTAAAAACAGACAATCAATATCAAAGCCCTAGAAAATCCCTTTAATTATTGTATAATGAAAGGTTCCGATTCCCCATTTTCAACATCTGTTTACTGCAAGTAAATGGAAAGAGTAATGCTTACATCAAGAGGCTCAAATACTTTCCATCATATAGCTGCAGTTTGTTACAATGTATTGTTTAAGCCAGGGCTTCATAAAAGCTTTTTGCACTTGGGCCTCACCAGCTAGAACATGGCGATCCCTGGCCCTCATCAGTGATTTAGGTCAAAGCCAAAATTAAAAAAAAAAAATTTAAATCTCAATGTAATCCTTTATCTACTTCCTGCACCCAGTATTAGATGAAAGGGGTTTTCCAAGGAGATACCATTGATGACCTAATGTATTGATGCCCACACACAGTGTACAACAGATCAGAAGCGACTGCTTCGATCCATGTAGTGGCCGGAGTTCTAACAGAGTGCTGTACTCTGCTTTTCTTTGGCAATCTCATAAAAATGAATGGAGCATCAGCATGCATAATTACCACTCCATTCATACGGGGAGATTCAAGATCCCCGTTCTTGTAGATGGTGGGGGTTACAGCAGTCCACCACACTGTGCATAGGTGATAAGTTGCTATGATCTGACTGATCCCTTCAAATTTGCATGTAAATACAGTAGTTTGAAATCTGGACTCTTCAGTTCCCCATTCACCGGATGCACAACTAATGTGGTCACACGATAATTCAGCTTATAAGAGACCAAAGTGAACAGAACCTATTAAAGTTGTTAATCAACTACTGAAATGTTCTCAGACAAGTGTTTACCTGTTTAACCAAGTTGCTGAGAGGTTCATCCTCAGGCGACACCAAGCTGAGTACGTCGCAGTTCCTGAAAGCTTGTGCAATTGACTCGCTGTGACGCACCAGAATCTCAGCGACTTCATTCTCTCTGTTCATTACTGCTACGGAAAAACATTTTTATTGTGAAACTTTATATTAAAAAAACTACAAATGTAGAGAGAAACTCTATGAGCATTATTCCTTTTATGACTGTATTCTACATATTCTTCATACCGCTCTGGAAGAAGACATCAGCTCCCGGTTCTTTATGAATCTCATCCATCAGAGACTTCATGGCTGGGTTTAAATCTTGCATAGCTAGTAGGAGCTGCCAGACGGCGACAACAGCCAAGGTTTGCTCTTCGAATACGCAGGACAGCAGTATGCCGAAGATACGAGTATTGCAGTTTTTTCTCACGATATTCTCCACCACCTGAAAGACGATGTGATCATTAATGTCCTCTGCTGCAATTGAAATGAAACTTCCATTTTGATTCACTGAAAGCGTACCTACCCTTTAGAAGTTACCGTGCGCGTGTACATGAGGAATACCACTATTTCTGGCCTTTATTTAAAGCGACCCTGTCACCACCATAAACTAAGTTGCAGTGGTCACAGGCCAGGTTTCGGGGTGTCCAGGGATGTAGTTTTTATACTCATCCAGCTCCCGTTCCCATGCGGTTACCTGTGGAAGTCAGCGCCAGCGGACTCCTCTCTGCAACTGTGCGTGTGCTCCTATAGAGAACAGTATGTGCACGCACAGTGGACTGATCTCTGTAGGCTGCTGTAAGGACCGCCAGTTGACAAAGCATGACGATTGGAGTTCATTCACTCCCATTTACACACAGATGATTGGCTTTATTGTGGATAAATAATTATTCATGAGTGCTCATCTCTATACCATTAGTATTGGGTGGCTGACCCAGCGAGCATTTTTATGCTAGCAGAAATTAGCAGATTAGCCGACAAATGATGGTGTTTTTTTTGTTATTTGTTGGCGACAAGACAGGCTGAACTGGATGGACATTTGTCTTTCTTTTAGCCTAGCATACTGTGTTACTATGTATGCTACTTGATAACAGGCAATGGAGAGAGATTACTAGTGGTCTGCACTTTAAAGGGATTTTTGAGTAAATGAAAGTGATTTGCGCTTTTGCATGTTATCAAGTAGCTGGCTAATCATAAGCACAAGTTTGTTGCAAAGCCACTGGCCATTAAAGGTTGGATTTGCAAATTTTGTATATTTAATGCAGAATTTTACTTACAGAATCTGCATCAAAACTCTGCAACCACATACAGAACAATAGAAGTGAATGAGATTTTACCGAATTGCAGATTCCTAAACTGGTGTAAGATGTACGTTATGTGTGAAGCAGGCATTGAACAAAGAGCGCTCTCTAACGTAGTTTACATTATGAGAACAATACTCTTCTATTTTCACTCAAACCTCCCCCCCATCTTTGTTTCAAGAAGAGAACATTGCAGTTTCTGTTCAAGATCTCGGTTGTATAACTCACTGTCTGCAAGCAATACATGTGGTAAGTTCCTTGCCACATTGCACTGGTATCACATAAGGAGCTGCGGCCAGGCCATATCTATCAGAAGCAATAGTTATATAGATCAAACAGTGTCAACAGGATGCTAGAAAGTCTAAAGGAGTGTTTCTCAACTCCAGTCCTCAGGGACCCCCAACTGGTCATGTTTTCAGGATTTCCTCAGTGTTGCACAAGTGATATAATTATTGTCAGTGCTTCAGACATTCCCACAGGTGTTCGTACTAAAGGATATCCTGAAAACATGAATTGCTGGGGGTCCCTGAGGACGGGAGGTGAGAAACACTGGTCTAGCATGTCACAGGCAATGTGTAAACTCCAGGGAAGAACATGATTGGTTGGTAATAGCCTTCCATGATCTACTGAAATGGGAAGCTAAATGGTTGCAACCTAGAACATTTTTGAACTGTTGCTACACAGCGGCCTGGACACATTCTGACTGACATTTGATTTAATCGAAAGCGAGACCTAAAAAGGGACATCAGAAATGCAGATGGATTCATATAGATAAGCACATCAGGAACCTTTCATACGGAACGGAACTGTTCCGTAGAGGAATTTGCCGCTGTGGAAACCTGCGCCCAAATCTTTATGTCTAAATACCCTCATAAAACCCATTTCCAGAGTATTTTCATATGGGGAATATTCTGTGTAAATGTTGCCACAAAAAAAAAAAACAAAAAAAAAAAACACATCAAAATCCGCAGTTTTCGATTGCAGATCCCAAGACAGAAATTGCCCTGCCGATGGACAAAATGTGCTTGTGCAATTCTGATACGGAAAATCATGTTTTCACATCAAGAAGTTGCATGTCACCTCCTAACGTGGAAGCTCACATATTCTGTGGTGAATTCCGCCATGTTTACATAGCCTTAATCCGCATCAAAATCCACGTTAGACCTGCGGATTTTAATGCGGGATTTTCCACAAAACGGCGCATTCCGCTGCGTGTTGTGGAATAATTCCACCAGGTCCCATACAATGCAGTTTCTCTCCTGGCGATATTAACACAACATAAGAGATGTAAAAGACACAAGAGCTTGACAACATTTGATCATCAATCATGAAAATGCATAGTTGCAACAATTATTTTGGAAAATGTTGCATATGGCAGCGGGGGACTTACCTCTTTTTCATGATCTGTTAGGTTAGCTGCTGATGAGAGTCCACCAAGAACCAAGTCGGCATCATTTACGACCTCAGATAAATTTTCCTGATATTGCTTCAGCAACTCTGCCCCGTAATCCGCTATGCTCATCTTGCCTGGGAAAAAAATAAATAGAAAGACAATCGTTCACCAAGGTTTCTAGAGTAGTGTAACAAATATAGTCTACAAGGAGGGTCTGCAACCTTTGGTTCTTTAGCTGCTGTGAACTACAACTCCCATCATACCTCCACAGCCTGACAAGATCTTAGATTTTGATCTAAACACACAAACTCTACCCAACGACAATGTATTTAAACACCTCAACCAAAGTACAAAATTATTGTTATTGACAGACTGGTAAGAGTGTTGCCAATCGCTGGTCAAACCACCAGTGAAACAGTCACATAAATGGCCATACATACATTTCCTTACAGGGGTTTTAAGAGCAGAAAATAATGTTTAACATGGCCAATTCTTTTCCGTGAGATGTGCCATTGAGGGAGAGTCAGTATACCCCCCCATACATATCACATGGTCAGCGGATCCTGCTGAAATTAGCGTCCGCGTGTACACAGGACTATTATCGCTTGAATTTGCTTTTTCTAGCTAGAATTTTGGCGATAATCACCACATGTCAAGTGTCCTCAATGGCGCGTCAATATGTACCGAAATTTGCTGCTGTGGAAATCAACGCTGAAATCTGCATGTCTAAATGCAGGTACAGATATGGAACTGCAAGCAGAATTAAGCCAATTGCAGATTTTGGTGTGGATTGCTTCACATGGTGGCAAATTCCAATAGGTGTGAGAGCCTAGCAGAATCCAATGCGGATGTTTCAGGGCAGATTTCGTCCAAACTGCAGCAGAAATTTGCGTCTAAGAATTAATTTTGGCCGTGCATTTTGCTACAGATTTATGTCGCGGTTTCCAGAGGCGGAATAATAAGCGTTGGATTCCACGGTGCGCACATGCTGCCATGGGGCATTCACAGCAGAATGTGAGCTGCGGACTGTGAGACGCTATCCTGCAGCAATGTAAACAATGTAACAATCCCCATTCACTTCAACAGAAAAAAAACCCACAGTAAAACAGTCATGCTGCGGATATCCAAATCCACAGCAGGAATATATTTGTTGCAGAAATGCCAGATTTTCAGTGCAGAATTCAATCAATTCAATTAGTGAATTTTGAAGGCAAAAATCTGCAAGTGGATTTTGTTGTGGATTTACTCTGCAATGTTCTTCCGTATCTCCCATAGAGTTTAATGCGCACAGCCAATACTACTTAGGGACATGTTGTGTGGTGGGTTGAGGGCCTAGGTTCCCCTGTTCTAGTGGACATCGGACTACTGGAACGGTAAAATGTACATTACTGGAATACTCAGGTTTCATACCTTTAATGGTGGATTTTTTACTGTGAGGTTCTAGAATATCAAGTAAAGTGTGCAGATCGGGGAAGGCTTCTCTCACAGCTTGTAGAAGTTTGATCAGACTATCGGGACTCAAAGTTCTTGTTTCTGATGCTTTCCTCAAAAGCTTATCCATGGCTTCCTTGTGTGATCCTCCTTCACAGCAGTCCATGATCACCTGTCATTAACAAGGGATATGCATCATTGGGAAAACGTCATCAATAATTCAAGACATAAAAAGACAACCTCTTCCTTTAGGAGAGAACAACCTGAACTACCTTTTTCTCAATAGTGGTAAGGAAGTCGTCCTCTGCCGTATCCAGACACTCAATAATGGGACTGAGCTCAGTAATACACTGGATCAGCTCTTCTCTGCGCTCCATCAGGAGATCGAACAAGGTTTTCTCTTTTTCCATTGGTGCTGTAGATACGAAGACAAAAATCTCATCAAAAAACAAGGGAGGGGCTTTTCCCAGAGCTCATTATTAGCTTGTTATTAAAAGTTTTTTTTTTCCCCTTTTAGGTTCCAAAATATATTCATTGAATGACAAACAGTACAGGCTTTTGTCGTGTGAGAAAAAGATACATATTTTAAAAAAAAAGTAGCATTGAACATTCATTGCAAACCGTATACAAAAATGCAATAATCACAATGTAGGCTTGTACTTTACTAAAAAGCAGAAACAAAGTACATCGACACTTAATGGGGCTGTAACCAGGATCACAAGTTATGCCCATCCATAGGAGAAAACCTGCTGATCGGTGGGGGTCTCACCACTGAGACTGCCACGATCCTGAGAACTGGAGTTCCGTGTCCCCTCTCTGCCTCACTGCACCCCCAGAGTGAGGAGACAACAGAATGGAGCACTGTACACACAAGCACTTGCCTGTCTCCACCAGTTCCGTTGAAAATAAAAGGAATGTACTTGTGTGACCAGCGCTCCATTCAGTCTCCTCCTCCCTGCGGGTGTGCAGTTAGCAGACATTGAAAAGAAGAGGTGGGCAAGGGACCCCCCTTATTCTCAAGATCAGTGGAATCCTCACCGATCAGCAAGTTATTTCCTATCCTGTGCATAGGGGATAACTTGTGATCCCGCTACAAACCCTTTTGTGACCAGGGTGGGTTGGGTCTTGATGAGCAGAACAAAATTTCACATACTGAAATGCTGAATTTTAAACAATTCTTAATTTTGTTTCTTGGTGTGCCCAAATAGCTTTTGTTTTTTGTTTTTTTTTGCAGGACACAGTTTTCGAATTCTAACAAACTGCAATACACCCCTCCTTGTTTAGCAGGTCTTATATAATGATAAAAGGTTTGGTACGGTGTTAGCCAGTAGAGCAACAGAGGAGATCCGCACTGGAGTGGTAAGAAAATCTTTTTTTTTTTCTCCCCATGTCTACAGGATTCAGTAGTAGCATCCATGCGTGCAAGTGGACACTGGGCCCAAGTGGGTTTTTTTGTACAAAAATAGCAAAAACATTAAAAAAAACAAACAAAAAATAAATAAATAAAAAAAAACTGTATAAACTTGGTGTCGCTGAAATCGTGCTGGCCCAGAGAATAAAGTTATCACATTTATTTTGCACACTGAACACCGTAAAAATGAAATCCAAAAAAACAAAATGACGACATTTCTCCCCAATCCTCCTAAAAAAAGAGAATTAAACATTTCTAAGTTATGGCTTCTGGAATGCGACAATGAAAGAAAAGGAAAAATTAGTTGGTCATTAAGGGTTAAGCTTTATTGACATACAAATAGACAACCCCTTGAATGTTCTCACCCGTTTCCACCACTTGTTCCTCCACTGAGCCTTTTTCCTGCGGCTCCTTCTCCCGTAAAGCCTCATTGACACTTGGATTGGTGTCCCTGCACAGCTTGAGTAAGGCCAGAACGGTCTCAACAACAATGCTTTGCCCATCTTTAACCTTCTCAAGTAGTTTTGCGAACGTTGAGCTTCCCTCTTCAGCTTGACAACATTCCACCACAACCTTTAGTACAAAACACATGAGTAAAAGCAAAGCTTCAGGGTCGGCTGAGATTTCCTCTGTACTGTGCAAGCCCTGAGCACGGCCGATCTCTGCCGCAACAAGATGGTGAGTGTATGGGAGGGAACTGTGTAACACTGGGTCAAATACGGGGATGGATGCGGTAAGGATGCACAGGCATGTACGTAAATCTCCCTGCAAGAGGTTACCCCCTGGCAGCTCAAGAAAATACACTCGTCGCCCCTAGAAGAAGTTGTCGTTTTGCTGCAAAACCCGGCATGCAGTTACATCTCAGGCAGATATACAAATGATGAGCGTTGTGATGATTAGATGAACAGTCTGAGAGGGGCGCATTATTGGGGTGTGAGGAGCTGGATGGTCGTATTGATGAATTATCCCCCACCGGCCATTCTGACCAGACTGTTAGGGGGTATTGGGACCAGTGGATCCGTGAGGGCACACAAGGGCCCCCCCCTACATGTACAGCCTTTGACACCCACCCACCATTGCCTCCATTTGTAGTGGTGTTGTGAATGATGAAACTGGACGCTACGGAGTGGAACTGGGTTGCGTTCAGAGACAAATCAAGGTTTGGTTTGGGCACCCATGACATCCATGTTCGTGTCTAGAAACCTAGGGGTTAGCGCTTCAATCTTGCCTTTGCTGCGGAGCGGCACACTGCCCCCTGCTGGTGGGATGGTCTGGGGAGCCATCGCAAACGACAGTCGGTCACCCCGAGTAGTAGCACGAGGTATAATGACAGCTCATGGATATGTTCAGGACATCCTGCAGCCACGTGTTCTTCTTATGGCGGCTACCAGCAGGATAATGCTCGGCCGCACACACAAGGGGGCGGTCACAGAAATGTCCCCACAACAAACTGCCCGGTCACCAGATTTATCGCCAATAGAACATGCATCTGGGACAACATTTCTGGCAGCCTACGAGTTTGCGCGACTTAGTGGTTCAATTACAGCAAGTGTGAAGGGATATGCCGCAGGATACCATACAGTACCTGTATGCCTCCATGCCCACTCGTATCACATCTTGTATCCAAGTTAGAGGCGGTAAAGCAGGGTACTAGAGCCTCCATGCCCACCCGTATCACATCTTGTATCCAAGCTAGAGGCGGTACAGCAGAGTACTAGAGCCTCCATGCCCTCCCATATCACATCTTGTATCCACGCTACAGGCGGTACAACAGGGTACTAGAGCCTCCATGCCCTCCCGTATCACATCTTGTATCCAAGCTAGAGGCGGTATAACAGGGTACTAGAGCCTCCATGCCCTCCCGTATCACATCTTGTATCCAAGCTAGAGGCGGTATAACAGGGTACTAGAGCCTCACTTCAACTGGTCAGTTTTCCACAATAAATTCTCCTTCTGCTCTAATATTGTAATCACTTACCGTAAATACCGGCGTATGAGACGACCTTTTAGCCCCGGAGAATCTTCTCCAAAGTCGGGGGACGTCTTATACGCCGGGTATAAGCTGTAGAAAAAAAAACCAATACTCACCTCCCGCGGTGTTCTGCGGCGCTGCTGCAGGCTGTCGCTCCCTCCTCCACGCCGACAGAGCATTGCTTTCTGGATGCGGGGCTTGAAATCCCCACCTCCAGAAAGCTCATGCTCCGATTGGCTAACTCAGATGGCGTCAGCCAATGAAAGCTGGTGCTGCGTTAGCCAATCACAGCCATTCAATGATGTCATTGAAGGAGGGAGTGACAGCTTGCAGCAGCTCCGCAGAACGCCATGGGAGGTGAGTATTGTTTTTTTTTCCCTACACAGTATTCCCGGCGTATAAGTTGACAGTTGGGGGGGGGGGGGGGGGGTCGTCTTATACGCCGGAAAATACGGTACTTATATCAACATTGTAGGAAGTTCCATTCCCCTCCGACAACTTCTTCTAGGGGAGGGATTGGTTTTTGACAACGAGCGCACTATAAAAATGAACGATGTGGAGAAAGTAACCTGCGTGAATTAGATTGATCTCGGCTGTGATCTTCACTACCATATACAGGGGCACAGAGCCGTCTGAGGGGGCAGCACACGGGCTGTGGGAGTTCTCACCTGCTTCTCCGCCTCGTTGATTTCATCGCACTTGTTTAGATTTTCGAGGACACTTTGCGGGTCTGACAGCGCCTCACTGAAGATACTTTCATAACGGATAAGAAAATCCAACTCACCCGACGCTTTCTCAGTTTCTAAATACAAAAGACAGGGCGTCCATATAAAAAGATCAAGTACACATCTGTAACAAGTCATTACCACCGCTTGATACAAAACATGGAAACATATTCATGTTCATTTACTAGTAAAGTTATTGTAAAGGATCAGAAAAACATGGCGACTTTATTCCGAATACATCCACAACCCCAGTCCATGGGCTGTGTCCGGACATGAGGCTCAGCTGACAACCTGTAGAAAGAGGTGGCGCTGTTTTCTCAAGAAACTAGTCATATTTCTGTGCCTTTAATCTAATAAGAAATGCTACTGGTAAACCCTCTTCCCCGAACCAGGTGCCCCATGCCCAACAGGTGGTGCAGAGGGAGCCAACTTACAAATCAGCGGCGGTCGCTTTTTGATATCACGCTGCTCCACGTTTTGTGCGTTTATAAATTTTAAAGGGGAAAATTAGCGGCGATCGTACTTCACTACATGTTGGCACTATATATGTAAAGTGCGGTACAGATACTATCATTCCTCTAATCTGCCGCCCCTCCACTGTAGTTCACTATCTAAATTCTAAATTTCCAGGTTGTGGGAAGAAATCAGAGAAGCTGGAAGATGTAAACGCCATCACCCTCCTGCTAGGCAACAGTGCTACCCGCTGAGGGATCCGGGTGCTATACGAATAAATGCATCTATTATGCAAAGTGATATATATTTAGAAATATTTGTGCAACTCGGTCTCCACTTTTTCATGTTTTTAAATGCAAATTGAACCCACCATGTTCCTCACTTCAACAGAAGTCACTCAACATTAGCAACTGGGGGCCATTTACAGGTCAGAAAGAGCGCCCCCTTTTAACCACAATAAATGCCGTGTGGTCTTGGTGCGTATGGAGCGGGCTCGGGAGCAGAATCCGCGCCATACTTGGTGGCTATGAGCCGTTTCTGACAGCTGACAGTAATTGCCGCCATACGAGTTAGTTAACTATTTAGGTTCCAGGGTCAAAGCAGACTATGTATTCCTGCAGCGTGATTGGTGGATGCAGATGACAGGCTCCGATGCAGGCTCCCAGGACTGCCATGCATAGATGCCCATCAAGCCCTGCCTGTATAAAAAAAAATACCCGACATATTTGGTTTCGCAGTGCACGTGAAGGTGCATGGTGGAGACTGTAGAAAAAAAAAAAAAAAAAAAAGGTTGATATTCCAGGATTCCTTTTAATCCAGGCTTCCCAATAACACACCCCAAAATGGTAATGATAAAAACTACAGCTAACCACGACAAAAAAAAACGAGCCCTCGCGCAGCCCAATCGACAAAAAAATAGTTTTTAAAAGTAACGGGTCTCAGAAAATGGCAGTGGAAAGCAAGTTTTATTTTTAAAAATAGAAAAACAAAACAAAACAAAAAAAAAAACACGAAAAATTTGGTAGCAACGTAATCGCACGGACCTTCAGGGCTGGAGTTGCTGCTAGGTTGTTTTTTGATTTGATTTCCTTTTACTTTGTTTTGTTTCTATACCTACCGTATCTACCTGAGCCGAGTTACTAGGAGTTAGCATTAAATTAAATCTCAGGCTCAGGCTACTAGATTAGGGTTATTTAGCTTATTTAGCATATCTATGCAGAAGCATATAGTATACACCTCAGGGATAATAGGGTAATTTAAATTGAGTAACATTCTGACACGCTACATTTGAAGTCAGTGATCCCTAGGGGCTACCTCTGAGGAATCAATCACCTAGCTATAATCATACCTTTGTGCACATCTGCAGACTATTGCAGTTATCAATCCTGCACATGTGGTTAGTTGTTGCGATATTTACAGATGACCTATATTATGGTTAGCCCACGTTGTTGTACATTTTAAGATCTCAGATGTACACTTCGGGCACATATGACACGCAAACCTTTGTTATTTAGGTTCTACATAAATATAACTCTAGGGCTCCTGATGAGTCGATAGCGCAACAGAAACGCGTCAAGCCTGATAAGCCTACCGAGCCTGTTGAGCCTATAGGGCCTATTAATGAGTTAAAATATCTATATGATAAACACAGAGGAATTGTGAATTAACAAAAGAATCGGTTTAGTTACGCACTATTACATATTGGTGCAGAACACGAAAATTGGGAATATCGTTATATGAGGGGTTTCTGCTCTTAGACTATATACCAGTCACCTGGTTAAAGAGGGCATGATACATATGGCCCCAGGTATTCTATGACCCTCAGGTATACGGGTGAAATGAGACTACATGTGCCTAACAAAAGAAGATCATCTGTATTGAACTATTAAAGAGTTAATAAAACTTTGTTCTTATGAGGCCTTCCCAAAGCAACAAAAGCTTTTCTTTTTAAGTGGTTACAAATAAGAGTTACATTTTAAATAAGGAGCTTAGTCTGTGAAAGACCCCCAGAACAAAGTTCATGTCATTTTTACTGCCCTGAGTGCTGTAAAAACAAAACCCACCAAAAATGGTGCAAATGCATTTTCTTTTCCATTTCTTCCCCACTTAATGTTTAAACTTTTTTCCGTTCCGTACATTAAAAATGGTATGATTAAAAAATACAACTTGTCCTCCAAGAAAAAAAAAAAAAGAAAGACAACCAACCAGCCCTCATACAGCTATATTAATGGAATAGTTAAAAGGTTTTGGCTCTTGGAAGCCTCGAACGAAAAAAATGAAAATAAAGTGATACATTTCTGGTCTTACAGTGGTTAAAATGAGTCAAATTAATGCGACTTCAGTTCTTGGGCAAAATTCTATCCAAGGACCGTAGGGGTATAGGAACTGCAGTTGTTTTTCTCTGCCAGTTTCTTGTCCCATTTTCGGCTGTTCAAGATTGCCAACGTTATCTTCAAACTACCTAATCCCCATAGTGTACTGTAATGTTATGGTACCAAACACTATACCTGGTCCACGATTAGACCCCATTTATACTTACAGATGATTGCTCAAAAGTCGCTCAAAAGACATTTTCAGTGACAGTTTTGAGCGATCATCTTTGCATAGTCTTTAGTCAAGTGGCTGCTTAAGAACTATGCAGACGGAGCGGGACATCGCTGCTACCGCTCGGCAAACAATGCAGCTGTTCTGCATAAGCAAACAGCTGTATTATTCTCAGCGATTACAGCTCGCGTCCCGCTGGTATTTCAGAGCTGAAAGAATCTTATCAGCACTGCCGACTGCGATAACAGTTCATCGCTCAATTCAAGAAAACTAGAAAAGAACGACTCGTGCACGAAAACTGCACAATGTCCGTGCATTTAGACCCAATGATTCTCGCTCAAAAGACGGCTTTGAGTGAGAATCGTCGGGTCTAAATGGGCCTTTAGCCAGTGCTGCTCATGTGATTAGCACGTGCCCAACAGAGATAAGTGCAGTGTGCTCAATTAGCTCGACAGAAAATTGCAGTGGTCATCACAGGACAAGTGCAGGTAATATACCGTCAATTCTCCCAACACCTCTTTTTTTTCCATTTATAGTTGTTTATTTTTAAAATTAGTATATTTCCGTTAAAATAAAGTACAAGAATGGGCTCCTCCTCATTTTGTTTTAGACATTTTGATATATAATTTATATAATTATATCGCGGGGGGGCCAGTGAATTCACAGACGGAGCATGCTCCCTCTGTGAATCCTTTACATGCCATGATCCACATAGATTGCAGCATGTAGGGGTTTAACAGCAGGGATCGCTGTCCATACCTCCACTGTTGCAGCGAGAGGTTATTGGTAACAGCCAGCTCCCGCAGCGGGATGGCACAGGCTCAGCTTCTGATCCCGCGCCATCCACACGATGTAAGTTTACGTTCTGGTGCACCAAGTACCATGCTGCCATGACATAAACTTACGTCATATAGCATTAAGAGACATGCCAGATTTCCAAAATTTGGCCTGGTTATTAAGGCATATACAGGCTTGGTCCTGAAAGGTTTAATCTGCCGAAAGATGTAAATATTCTTCCTTGAACCTTTGAGCAGTCGCATGTGGATTATTTAACATTTCTTTTTAACCCCACTGTGCACCATGACCGCCCCAAGTGTACATACCCTAAATAAGTAAAAGTACAATAAATGAGAAGTAGAATTACCGGTATCATCAAGTCTTCTTTTCTTGGCAGCGGGCTCTGCAGTCTCCTCTGCTACAGCTGCTTTATCATCCAGGTCTGAGGTGCTGGAATTGGCTTCAGTAGCTGCCGCGACAGAGTCGGCATCCATTCCTTCATCGGCAGCCTCTTGTTCTGATGATTGCTGCTGCTGACAGATCTCATCTACAGCGGGAACACATGTTGCAATTGAAGTTTTTGGAGGACTTGAAACGTTCTCGGTTTCCTCTAGAACCGACGCAGCACTTGGCAGTGTTGGGGTTACAGTTCTGTCAAGGCCAGAAGATTCTGTCCCATTCTCTGCCTTAGTTTCAACTCCCTGGTGATTATCTAAATCCTGCTCTGCAGATCCATCAGGTAAAGTCAGGTTTGCAGGCAGCAGATTGTCATTAGTGTCCGACGTCTTGGCAAGTAGAGCGGGGCTTAGAGGTTTGTTTGTTTGGGGTTGCTCAGGAGCGGACTGGACAGAGGAACCCGACACACTCGTGGGGGACAACATCTTTTCAACAGCCAAACTTTCACTCACTGCATTACTCCTTGGGGCAGCAGGCTTGAAATCCGTTTTAATGAAAGTAACTGGCTTGACCGGGGCTTCTTTCTTCTGGCTCGGTGTGGAGTGATTCATCAGTTCGGTCAGGAGGTTCTTACAGCTTACAGCCACGTCAAACATCTGAAGGCTGTCGGCCACGGAGATAATTTTGGTTAAGTTGTGCTTCCCCGGTGGTAACTTTCCTGAGTACATAATCTCTAGGAGCAGAGAGAACTCATCGGGGCTGACGACGGAGGCGTCTATGGAGATGGTTTCAGTAGTTTCCAGCAGGGACTTAAAGAGTAAACTAGCAGCAGAAAGAACAAGTTTGTGAGCTCGGAACTGTAAAGAGCCGACGAATATGGTGCAATCACAAAACTGCTGCTCTTTGCACAAGGTGTAAACCTGCTGTAAGAGCTGCCGGCTGTAATTTGGTAGCTCCATGGTTTAATAGAATACCCTGCGCCCCCCAAGGTACTGCTGAAGAGTCCAGGAGAACCTACAAAGACAAGAAGAAAAGAAATTAACATCACTTTAAATTACAAAAGGTTATTTATTCTTATGTGGCAGTTGCAAACAATCCTACTTAAAGGGGTTGTCTTGCTGGGGTAGGAAGAGGGTGGGGGGAGAAGACATTTCTATGGGTTAAGCATCAGCTACTCCCCTGGCCAGTTCACATATTACATGAATGATCATTCAGCTGAATGGCCACCAAGTACCCTGCAGCAACGTCCGTTTAGGCAGGCATTAAAATCAGACTGTCGGCCTGTGTGAACAGGCAGTGGTTCATCTATGCAGGACTGCCTGTTTATTACGTACACACTCATACGAGAGAGCCCTTAACCCTTTCCAATCCACTGTCTGACGTCTGAAGACATTATGATTTAAGGCTGTACAGCTCCGATGTTGGAAGACGTCCGCGCTGTTGTATAATGGCAAAAAAAGTGTAAGCCCCCTAGGAAAACCAGGATACAAATTGGATTGGAAAGGGTTAAATATTGTCTGACCTGATATAAATGTAGCATTATCAGTGAAAAATACAAGGTAGGAAGGAGTTTCAGCATACTAAACAAGTCTTTCCATTCACTGACAGCAAAAACATTTTGAAAATCCTTGAAATTAAAGGGGTATTCCAGTAATAGAACATTATTCCCTCTGCACACGATAAGGAATAACTATCTGATTGGTACAGGTCTGACCACCAGAACCCCACTGATTGCCAGAATGGGGGTCCTGTGTCCCCCAGTGAGACTGGCAATGAATGGAGGGGTAGTGTACAGGCTCAGCCACTGCTCCATTTATTTCACCAGCGTCAGCGATAGTTGAACACTTGGATGCAGACCCTCTCATGTTGGGGTAGATTCATATGTAGTGGACATGGTGCGGATTTTTCACAGTGGAAAATCTGCATCAAAATCTGCATTGTTGGTTCAGATTTTGACTCTGATCCGCAGCAGACTTTACCCCTTCAAGGGTGACATCTGCTGCGTACCTGCATTCAAAAAAACACACCAATTTGGGTGCAGATTTTCTGCTGAGGAAAATGCACACGGTTCCTGCTAAATGTGAATGTACCCAAAGAGCACTCTAGTGACAACACATTGTTTCATCCCTGTACCCCTCCCCTGACCGCCTGACACACTCTGGACTCCCATGTATACTGCAGCCTCCTGTCTACTTATCAGTGACAATCCTGAGACCGTATTTACCTGGTTGATATTCTCGCTCGAGTTTTGTGCATTGAGGTGTACGAAAACAGACCCCAATGTTTGCAATGTGTCTATTTACATGGGTGAGTTTTCTTTTACTGGGATACAGAAAAATTGCAGCAGTAGTGCATGAGAAAAGTACTTGCAAATGTGCAGTGTCCCGCAGAACACGGAGGCGGTGTCAGCGTTCTGTGCGATACGAGTCTCGGGCTTGACTTGCTATCGGTTGTATAAATCCATTCTAAAGCGCTGCGGAATAACTTAGCGCTATACAAATAAAGATTATTATAAATACGGCCTGATGCAGAGAATTCTCCATGTTTTCTCTTCCTCTGTTGTGCTACCAATCCCATGACACATCAGCAAAGGCTCACATGACCAGCTAGAGCCTGAACCATTTCGGGGCATGCTGCAAAATGCCCCGATTCTCCACGGCCAGCCTATTTATTAGATAGGGCTGACCGGCGATATTTGGAGGCGGCTCCTGTGGCAGAGATCTGCCGCCGGACTTTGCAACACCCGTGGACAGCCGGCCTAAGTGTGCAGTCAGGGAGGATGAACTATCATCTTCGTCACTGTAAGGGCTTTTACCCACTAGGGTTTTTTTGAACACTGCGATATCGCTGCGCTTTTTTAAATGCAAATGTCAATGGCACCTTCTAATGTTAAAGATCGCATCGCACTAATCATCAGTAAGAGACTATTCACATAGGCATATGCATGCTGCCAAGTATCATTGCACAGGTCCACCCATCCGTGTGCTGTCCAATCTGGACCAACCATGCATATTGCATGTCATATTCTTATCCGTGAAAACACTTCCGCTATGGGTTTTCCGGGACTTTACTACCAGTGAGCAGTAGTTGATTGGTGAGGTCTGCCGCTTGGGATGCCACTGATCAGCATGTGACAACACGTTCACTGGTCACATGACCCGAATGAATGGGAAAGAGCTGCAATATCAGGCAAAGCTACTAAAGTGTATAGGGTTGTGTTTGATATGGCATCACCTGAGCACTGCTGTCATTTCAAACAGCCGATTGAGTGATGGACCCTCGTCAATCAACTATTGATATCCTAGAGGTTAGAATTAGGCCAACTGCACATGAACAAGTTGGATTCCGCATGCGAGAGCCCGCAGCAGAGTCCGGGCCTGACCCCGGCCGGCGGCACCGCATACCTTCTCTTTCTGCATTGCGGATGACCCCGGATGCTCGCTGTTTGTCATGCACAGTACAGAATTTTTTTATTTGAAATATTTGTTTTTCCCACACCGTTGCTAGGCAATGACACGAGTACCTGTAGCCTATCCACAATATCAACTGCAGATGGGCTGCGGGTCAGACAGCTTCCAATGGCTTCAATTAAAGCCGTCCGAGTGGATTCTGCCAAAAAATGAGAACATGCTGCGATTTTCAATCCGGCTTGCGGAAATCGCAATGGCTTTCCGCTCATCTGAGCAGACATACAAATGTTCTCTGTTTTCAACAGGTGCGGAGCGCCATGTGGGTGACAAACGCAGAGTCCGCAATTGAAATCTGGTTGTGTGAAGCCGGCCTTGGTGCAGTCCTGGAAAACCCTTTTAATTGTGCCTTCAAAAAAAGAATAAGGAAGGCATTTAGGTTCTGTTCACACTGCCATCAGAGGCTACAGTTCTGTCACATCTTCAAGAATGGCGCAGCGTACCATTAAATACGTTATCCTGGCAGTAAAACTATTTAGGAAACATAGCAGACCATACACTCCCCTGTCCCTGACCATTGCAGTGAACCAGTGGCCTGACTCAGTGATTGGCTGCAGCAGTCACATGTCCCTGGTGTTGGGACATCACGGCTGGCTGACTCCAGCATGCAGAAGCGCGCAGTGGGGGGGGGTACAGGGAGCGGTCACCCTGCTGGCCTTTACGTTAACAGCGCTCTGACCCGTTTCCTACAATTCTCTCCTTCCCGGATAACGCCTTTAGTCCACACGGCGCGGACTTGCTGGCGATTCCCCGTGCGGACTTTACGCATTTACGGTAGCGTTCTCGATCTCACACCGTGGAGAAAATCCGCGTGGAAACAGACGCGCGATGCGGAACTTAAATCCGCAGCACGTCAACTAGCTGCAGCGGATTTGCGGTGCGGACGGCAACCCTGTAAACGAGGGGGTGAGATCTGTAACAGACGGTGCAAATTTTGCACTGCGGAATATCTGCCCCGTACGGACATACGACAGGAAGCCGTCACCTCTCACAATAGCCGATACGCGGGCAGCACGGACGCAGGTCAGGTGACTCGGAGAGACAGTCGCAATCGATCGAAACATGTTCAGTCTGAAACGCCGCAGCGTTTAATAACGAGACATCCAGGGCCGGGCTCGTGAGTGACCAGACGCCATTATAAGGACGCTCTCACGCGTGCGTTCAAAAAAAACGTACTGCATATTTCAACGCACTCCATCAATGTGATGTGGTGCGCTAAAACACTCGAAAATTGCGGCAATAGAAACGCCTCAAGCGTCTGCGAAGCTCCATTGAAATCAATGGAGGCGTTGTACCGCGATTCAAACGCCGCGCTAATCGTGGTAAAGAGCGGGCTGGGCGAGAGCGGCGTCAGACAAGCAGTACTGGGGGTTGTAGTACGACGGATCCAGAAAAGCGCGGTGCCTCGGTCACATGATCGTGCGTGTAAACCGCTGCAGGATCATGGTCACGGTCTGCGAGTCGCGAGAGAGCCATGTGCGGCAGCGAGTACACAGTGCGTGACCGCGGATCCCACAGACATGGTAAAGACAGGACGTGGCGCCGGGGGACCGCGGCATCTCGTAAACCGCACGTGCAGTGGATTCTTTGCACTTCCTGTCGGTAATTCCATTAAAGAACACCAGAGTCGGCCTCTCTTAACTGGCTGATAACAGGAAACAACAGCTGCAGTCAGGACAGGCTTTAGGTTACTGGTGGACAAACGTGCCGTTCATGTCCTGCTGGGACCTACAAGAAACGGCCGGCTGCCCCAGTGTACGTGTGAGGAACGCAACCACCAATCACAGCTCTTCTTACATTTTCAAAACTGCCCTACACCCATAAGAGCGGAGATCTGATTGGTCGCTGCACACACCAGCGAGGAGACAACCGACATTCCAAACAGTAACCAGCTGACCCCTCAGTACCGGCACAGGCAGGCGGCCGCCTCCTCCTCTGGGCACTCACCCGCCGTCCGCTGCTTTCTTCTATAGGCTTCCTATTTTGACACCTCCGTCTTCATGTTGAACGATAGGCCCCGAAACTCCTTCCTTTCCCTTCGACCCCGTCACGACGTTACGTACGACGTCACCTACGTACAGCGCGCATGTCTGCCAGACACAAATTCAGTGTTTGTTCGCGGCGCAGTCAATAAAGTTAGTTAAAAAAAAAAAAAAAAAAAGAAATCTCCTGTAAGGGTTTTACATGTATTTTTCAGTAATCTGCAGGACTAAAAAGCCCCAGCAAGTGCTGTAATAGTGATTAGTAGTAGGGTTAGATGTGTTTGTGTGTGTATATATATATATATATATATATATATATATATATATATATATTTCTTTTTATTTATTTATTTTTTTAAAATAACACGTTTACGTACATGAAAGTGTACATATTTGTGTGCGTTTGTATCTCTGTTGTCATCCACCTGTTTGCGGTTTAAAACACAAAACAGAAGTCAATACAGAATCGTATTTCGAATAGTTTTTGCGGTCAGATATGGAGCTGGCTTCAAATCTTTTATGTGTCCAGCGCAAAAGGTGACCAGGCGTCCCAATTTAGGCGGTACATTCCTGCTTTGGGACCCTGTGTCCTGCTCCCTCCATGGTCCCAAGAGGGACAGCCATTTGTCCTGCTTTTACTACATGGGGTCACCATGAGGCCTCTTTCACACAGGCAACAGCGATATTGGCGCTACAGAATCGCTGCGATATCGCTGCAATATACACGAGATTTTGTAGTATCAGTAGTATTGGGGTGCATTAAAAGAGGTATAGGGGCGAGGGACGAGAACATTATCCTCCCACTATATAAGGCACTTGTCAGGCCTCACATGGAATACTGTGTACAGTTCTGGTCACCGGTGCTCAGGAAAGATGTTACGGTATTGGACGGGGTTCAAAGAAGGGCAACTAAACTAATACATGGAATGAGAGGACTGGAATACCCAGAGAGGCTATCCAAATTGGGATTATTCACCCTGGAAAAAAGACGATTAAGGGGCGACCAAATAACTATGTATAAATACATGAGGGGAAAATACAAGGATCTCCCCCATGATCTGTTTATACCCAGGACTACGACGGTAACAAGAGGACATCCTCTATGTCTAGAAGAAAGCAGGTTTCATCACCAACACAGAAGGGGGTTCTTTACTGTAAGAGCAGTGAGACTGTGGAACTCTCTGCCTGAGGACGTGGTGATGGCAAAATCCATAGAGGAGTTTAAGAGGGAACTTGATGTCTTTCTGGAGAGGAAGGATATTATAGGTTATAAATCTTAGGTTAATTGTTAATCCGGGTATACAGGCAGGTAGGAACTATTAGGGGTTGATCCAGGGAACATTCTGATTGCCATTAGGGAGTCGGGAAGGAATTTTTTCCCCAAAAGGGCTATTTGGCTTCTGCTCTTGGGGTTTTTTGCCTTCCTCAACAACACAGGAGGATAACAGGCTGGACTAGATGGACAATGTCTTCATTCGGCCTTACGAACTATGTTACTATGCTTTTTCTTGTGAAAAAATCTCGCATTACGTCGCGGCTACCCGCAATTTTCTCATGCGATAAAATCACGTGATTTTATCACAAGACGGTTAATAGGACCTTCTAATGTTAAAATTGCATCGCACGAAAATCGCACATTTGTACAATGCACTGCGATAAACAGAGAGGCTCCATAGGGAAAAATGGGCTACAAAAAATAGGAAATCGCGGCTGTATAGAGCAGGTCGTGATTTTGTATTCTTGCAATGTAGCAGCCGACAAAACATAGCTAATGTCAAAGAATGCATTGGAGAGCATGGGCTTCACATACATGTGATTTGTAGTATTGCCGCATCGCGAGAAAATCACGCGATTTTGTAGCATGTGCGAAAGCAGCCTGAAGGTGGTTACCAGCCATGGTGCTGCGGCTCCCTGACTGGTAATCACTCTGTGGCGCTGCTCTGGGATGTATAGGGGTAGATATAGGGGACACTATTGGTGATAGTGCCCCCTATATCAGCTCCATAGTAAAAGTATTACTACTCAGGCTAATGTGAGGGTCACTATTACTACTGAGGCCACTGTGAGGGTCACTATTACTACTGAGGCCACTGTGAGGGTCACTATTACTGCTAAGGCTACTGTGGGGGTAAAATGGGTCACTGTGTGTGAGTCACTGGGCTGGTATAGGGAAGCACTAAAAGACTATGGGTTACTGTGGGGGTCACTATTATTGCTGGGCTGGTACAAAGGAGTACTAATACTATGGGTTACTGTGGGGGTCACTATTATTTCTGGGGCAAGTATAGGGGAGCACTATAAGACTATGGGTTACTGTGGGGGTCACTATTATTGCTGGCGTGGTACAAAGGAGTACAAATACTATGGGTTACTGTGGGGGTCACTATTATTTCTGGCGCGAGTATAGGGGGGCACTAATGCTTCTGGGCTACAGTAGGGGTCATTATTATTGCTGGGGCTAGTATAGGGGAGAGATAATACTATGGGGCTTCTGTGGGGTCACCACTATTGCTTGGGCTTCTGTGGGGGTCACTACTATTGCTTGTGCTTCTGTGGGGGTCACTACTATTGCTGGGTCTTCTGTGGGGGTCACTATTATTGTTGAGGCTTCTGTGGGGGTCACTATTATTGTTGAGGCTTCTATGGGGGTCACTATTATTGCTGGGGCTTCTTTGGGGGGGGCACTACCATTGCTGGGGATACTGTGGGGGTCACTATTATTGCTGGGGCTACTGTGGAGGGTCACTATTATTACTGGAGATACTGTGGGGTGTCACTATCATTGCTGAGGATACTGTGGGGGGGTCACTATTATTGCTGGGGATACTGTGGGGGTCACTATTATTGCTGGGGATACTGTGGGAGGTCATTATGGTACTGGTGTATCTTGACGCCACTGGTAGCTAGGGGTCTGACAGTTGTCACCAGGAGTGAACACCCCTGTCACACCCCTAGCTTCGGATAGGGAAGCAAGATACAGCAGGGACCAGGGAAACTTTAAGGGCACGCCCCCCTCGCATCCCGCATCCTGCTGAACTGGCTGCTCCCTCACGTTTTTCTGACGGTTTGTCAGTGTCCAGCAGCACGCCAAGCTCCCCTCCTCACAGCAGTGGCAGCCGGGGCTCTTCCCTGGCTGGTGCTTGCGCGGCTGTGAGTGTCTGGCGGCGGAACTGCTCCCACGCTGTAAGTTTTCCCTGTGCGCCGGCTAGCTCCCCTCTTCACTGCTGCAGCGGGCCCGCTTGTTCCCTGCCTGCTGCGTACCTGTTAGTGTCCGGCTGCGGAACTGGTCCCCTGCAGGGGCAGGGGGGGTTGAAGATGTAGAGTGCCAGCCTGCAGGGCGGACCGCCATGCACGAGCGGGAGATGTACAGCCCCAGGGTAACAGCGGGAAAGACAGTGATGGCGGCAGGGGCACATGGTCAGACACAGCCGGCATTGAGTGTGACAACGGCGAGCAGAGTTACGGCACCCACAGGGAGAAGGTTAGCGGGGAGCATAGTGACAGAAGCTACAGGGGAAAGGTGGAGGAAAGATGAGCGCTGTGAAGTTCCCCTGGTCCCTGCTGTATCTTCTCTCCCACTCAGAACCTAGGGGTGTGACTAGGGCGTTCACTCCTGGTGACAGCTGTCACACCTCTAGCTTCTGGTGGCGTCAAGATACACCAGTACTGGTCACTATTATTGCTGGGGATACTGTGGGGTGTCACTATTATTGCCCAGGATACTCTGGGGGTCACAATTATAGCTGGGGCTGGTATAGGGGAGCCATAATACTATTGGGGTCAATGTGGGGGTTACTATTATTGCTGCGGATACTGTGGGGGTGTCACTATTATTGCTGGGGATACTGTGGGGTGTCACTTATTGCTGGGGATACTGTAGGGGTCACTATTATAGCTGGGGCTGGTATAACGGAGCAATAATACTACTGGAGTCACTGTGGGGGTCTCTATTATTGCTGAGGGCTGGTATAGGGGACACTATTACTAGTGAGGCTGCTCTGCACGTGGCAGCATACCTCAAGCTGACTTGTAGTGGCCCAGAACAGCATTCTGGTCCCCTCCATAAATGTCATACATGTCTTGTCTCCTGTAGATGCACTGTACAAAGCTTGTCCTGTCATATCTAGTGTGTGTGTTTGTTGCGCAACTGTGGCGCTTGAGAGATTAATAGTAATAAAATCATTGCTTGTCTGTAAATGTATGTTTGTCATGTCATGTGGCACGAGTAAAAGTATAAATAGGAGTGCTTGAGAGCTGGAAAGCAGTCCCTCTTTTCTGCTACCAGAGTCACTGACCTAACACAGAGCCTCATAGAAGCACCTTCAGCTTCCATGTAGCTGAAGATGGAGGAAGAGGAGAGATATCCCATAGCGTTTGGAGTTCGAATGTGAATGGAGTGAGTCCCACCATCAGTGAGAGACAGCATATTACAATAGTTCTGTATAGAGGAACCCGTCGTACAGGTACCAGTTCACACTACAGGCTTTTCCTGTGCGGCCGTCCAAAGTCAGGATCACCGCACAGAGGTACGCGACTGAGTTACACCCACGCCTGCCATGCAGGGTGTTTATTCTGTAAGCCTTCCTGTCAGTAATTGTCTGCTGGAGTGTCTGTGAAGTGACCCCTACCCCCCTTCCTCCTCTGGAGTGTTCCCAGTCCAGGAGTGGTACCGTACAGATAACGTGGACTGTAGAACCGTATTCATCCTGTGTATCCTCTCTGAGCTCTAGCCTGCCAGCATTGAAAGTGAATTGTACCTGTCTTGCTTTAAATACCTGTTTTGTACTGTTAAATCTTCAAGTAAAGTTATACCGGGCCCGAACCGTTCCTGGGGACCCGAGGTACAATACACGAGTCTCTGTACTATTTCTCCACGGTGGCATCACGAGTGATAAGTACTACTACCCCCATTAACCTGTTTATTGGCATTCCCTATCCTATGGGTGTTGAAGGTGGCCTGCGATCCTGCTCTGGCCATGGCTATGTGATGTCCCTTAGGGACCAGAGCCTGGTAAGTGCCGCTGTGACAAGCCAACACTTATCCCTCCCAGCTCTGCACAGTGGTCAAGTGTCCGTGGTCATCCCTCTGGGGTGTTGCAGACTTAGGGTATATTCACACACGGCAGAAATGCTACACAATGTAGCAAATTCTGCATCTAAAAAACTGTCAAAATCTGTATCATTGGTGCGGATTTTGATTAGAAATCAGCTGGAGATACGCAGCGGCGCTCTCCCTCTCCTCCTCTGAGGGCTTCCCACTGTCCACACTCCCCAGCTTCCGGTTCCCAGCGACCTGGTCAGGTGTGCAGCTGCTGGTCAGGTGAGACCACTGCAGGCCGCTGGGAACTGAAAGTCGGGGAGAGCTAACAGCGGGAAACCTTTGTTGGAGGTGAGGGGAGTGCGAATACGCAGCTGATTTCCTGTCAAAATCCACAGAAATGGTACAGATTTTTATTGTTTTTTGGATGCAGAAGTGCTGCAGAATTAGCCACGTGTAAACATACCCTAAATCAGCTGGAGGTATGCTGCCATCTGCAGAATTGTCTCAGTAGTAATAGTGCCCCCTATTTGTCCCCTAGCAGTAATAGTGTCTCCTCCCTGTTTTGTTTTGAAACTGCCCTGTACTTTTAATAATGTCAGAGGTAAAATCATACCTCGTGATAAGCCCCACCCCTGACCACAGCTCTCTGTCCCGCTTTGACTCTGGGAAAATCTGCTCACCTTAGAGATCAGCTGCGGATATGAGGCTGATTTCAAGTCAAAATCCACACCAATGGTGCAGATTTTCACTGTTTTTTGGAATACGAAAATGCTGCAAAATTTTCCATGTGTAAACATATCCGGTATTAGTGTGTCTTGACGCCACCAGGAAGTCCTGGTGGAGTCAAGATTGACAGGGGGTGATGCCCCCTCTTCCTGATAGGCTGAACGTCTGGCTGTGCTGCAGGTCCTAGCAGCACACAAAGAAAGGCTTCATTGGAGCTTGGCAGCATACAGCAGGCTGCAGCTCAAGGCACGGCGACCCAGCTCTTCTCCGGCAGCAGCAGACCCAGGGCGGTTGGACCCATCTCCCCCCCACCAGATGTTGACCTTCTGCAGAGAGAGCATAGCGCCGTGGGCAGACAGTGTCATAGCAGGCCAGCCGCACTGTGCAGCAGCACATCACTGATCACAGTGCACAGCTGCGGGACAGCTGCAGGAGGCGCGGGACAGCTGCAGGAGCAAGAGGAGCGTCTGTGGCAGCACTTCGGCAGTAAATGACTGCGGGGGAATGGACGTCACGGAACAGGGCTCCGCGGCCCAGCAGGGAACAGGCAGCCGCCCGGCGGAACGCAACGGACAGCCGTCGGCAGTGACTGAGGGGTCATCCTCCGGGTGGCCAGGAGCCATTCCAGACAAGCGCCTGGCTGAAACAGTGGTGAGAGTCACAGCTGCTGCGTCTACATAGCGTTTTGCCGGTCTTGCTGCTTTAGGGTGAGGCTTAGTTTTGTTCTTAGGCGTACATTACCCACTGTAAAGCTGATAATGTAAGGCTACATTGAAACACAACCCTCAACCTAAGGCAGTAGGGTTGGCTAAAAGCAATGGAGAAGGACCTTCAAGGCTTGAGCCAATCGGGAGCTAGGGGTGTGAGAGGGGCATTCCTCCTCTCAACCCTCTAGCTTCTGGTGGCATCAAGATACACTAATACCAACATACCCTAAGTCAGCTAGAGGTATGCTGCCATGTGCAAAGCGGCCTCAGTAGTAATAGTGATCCCCATAGTGTCCTCAGTAGTAATAGTGTTCCCCTATATCAAACCAAGTAGTAACAGTGACCCCCACAGTAGCCCCAGTAGTAATATACCTCCCCTGAAACCGATATACTTACCTTCTCCTGGTCTTCAGAGTGCCAACATACCCTAAATCAGCTTGAGGTATGCTGCCATGTGCAAAGCGGTCTCAGTAGTAATAGTGACCCCCACAGTGTCCTCAGTAGTAATAGTGTCCCCTATATCAAACCAAGTAGTAACAGTGACCCCCCACAATAGCCCCGGTAGTAATAGACCTCCCCTGAAACCGATATACTTACCTTCTCCTGGTTTTCAGAGTGCCGCTGCTCCTCTGCTTGGCATTGCTGCTGGCGGAAGTGTGTGCGCCCGGACTCCTCCCTTCTCCTCTCCTCCTGCGGATACAAGGAGAAGTCAGAGGAGGAAGATCCCGGATGCACAGACTGCCGTAATTGTTTACATCTCTCAGCAGCGCCAGTGAGCAATTACCAGCCAGCACCCTGGCTGGTAATCACCTTCATGGTGAACCCACGTCCCAAAAGCAGGGCAGACGTCCCGAAAGCGGGACAAATGGCTGTCCCGTTTGGTACCTTGGGGAAACACATCGGTGTGTTTTAATCCCGTCATGTGTCCATGATATTCACGGCCGCATAACGGGTCAAAATGAAACTACTGATTTCAATCTTTTCATTATCGGGATTCTTGTGCGTTAATACTCCGCGCGAGAAAGAAAGGGCAGGACCTATCTTCCTGCTTTTTAAAAAAAAAAATAGGTCTGAGTTTGAAGAAAGCAAACCCAGTTCATGCGCTAATACACTCTGTAGGGATAGCGTATTAGCGCATGCACCCATGTGTTTTGCCCTTAGGTCTTTCCCAGGTGTGTATTTCCTGTGTAGATGGCCTTGCAGATCACCACACCGCTCCACACTCCTGGGCTATGCTGTAAAATGTTACAGTGCAGGACAGATGCAGTGTACTATTCTTGTCCAGCACTAGATGGCACTATTCACATATCAACTTATCAAAAAATGGAAGGTGCCATTTATTTTCCTTTTTGATATCCATGTTTTGATTAACGGGACGTCTCTAGTCTTCTCTCTCGTGATATAGTTTTGTTTATGTGTGCATACTCAATTATTATAGTCCCTACAGCCAGATATTATGCATTCCTGAAGCACGATGTATGTTGTAAGGTAAAAAGATGGTTATATGGAAAAATGTCTTGAAATGCATTTTTATTTAATCACATTTATTTAACCCTTGCGTGGTTGGCAGTTCAAAGAGCAAGCAACTTTTTTGTTGCTGACCACTATTTATGTCGGTGATGGACATGGTGCTGAATGATGTGACTTAATAGAAACCTTCAGTGGATGTCGATGACGGATTAAAAATCCATTCCGAACCGGGCTGATAGTCACGGAGGCCTGCTACCTGCCGTATTGCCTAGACTGACAGGTCTCTCCCTATACAAAAAGAGGTTTCTCTTAATACTTGCTTGCAATCTATTGTACATCCCTGTCCCAAGTTCGTGCTACCTGTCATTCTACTAGCATGAACCTGGTGATATGTTCTCTTTAACTTCTCTGTCCTAGACCACCAAGGATGCAGCCTAGACAACCATGGTGGGGCCTGTGCTTGGGACCCCCACTGATCAGCTGTTTAAACTGTCTGAGCGCTGCGGCCTCGTCACTGCAAGCAAGGCACAGCACTGTACATTTCATAACGGTGATGACTGGTATAGCAGTTCAGTTTCACAGAATTGAATGGGTCTGAGTTGCACTAAGGCCACGTGCAGCATCCGAGGAGCAAGCCCCAGCCTAGGAGACAGCGGGGGTAGAGTAGTTCATTTGTCACGGTGGCTCTATCATCTCCCACCCGGAGGGTAACCAGGGACACATTCAAGGGGCATGGGCAGAATATATTAAATAAAGAAACCCACAAGTGTATTACCTGAGTCCTTCTTGTCACTTGAGACGCCACCGTTCCTTCCTCCACAGTGATCTCTCAAGGGGAATAAATAAGAGTCCACACACGGGGTAGAATTCAAAAGGCCAAACCGGGAATGGTCGGTAAACTTGAAATAACAGTTCACAACAGTCCTCTATACATCCACCGGCAAAAATAGTGAGGGTTCAGAACACGCGAAGCAACAGAGAGGAAACACGAGAAAAACAGAGTGACTTACACAGGCCTAGTTATCTGTGGTTCCCTGGTCCCGGACACCAACTCTGGAGAAACTCCACCACCACTCTACCAGTCCACTCTCATGGGTCTTTGCAACCTATTTCACCTCACATTGCACGGTGGGCAAACTCCACTTGTATTCCACAGAAAAAGGGGAAGGAGAAGGGGTTCGCGGCCTATAGGGGGATCCGCTCAGTCTTTTTCATCTTTTCTAGGACTCAGACTGAAGGTGTCTGAGTACTGGCCTAGTCCTGTCCTAGCTCAGAATTCACTGACTCCTCTCTCACGCAAACAACCACTTTTATGCGCCTTGCATCCACATATAGACATACAAATAGATACTTTCCCAGACATAACCCAGACAGTGACCCATGCAGTGCTGCAAAAGTGCAATACACATCATATTCATACACATAGAAGACAGTGGAAAAACACAGAAACACAAAACAACATAGACCATCCAGAAACTTCCAGAACACATGTGCACATCAACTTCTGTACACTACACACGTAATGAATGTATGTGACGTCACTGGTATGTGAAGAGACAGAATGAGCACCACAGTCATTTCAAACAGTTGTTCAGCAGGGGTCCTGAGTGGAGGATCTTCACCGATCTAAAATTTGGTGACCTTTCTTGAGGATAGGTCAGCCATATTTTAGTCCCAGAAAACCTCAAATCCCTTTTCACCCTTGATCCTAGGTTCTACCATATGTCTCTAGGGGAAACCTCGTTATATTGTCATAGCCTTGGGATGCTTTGATTTAATTTAACTGAGTAAGGGGTATCCGTCTTAGAAACTTTACAAAATGCTACACTAGACCACCAGGGATGAGATGATGAAATTAAAGGTGAATTAGTTTTTTTTTTTTATTATTTCTATTAATGTCCCTGAATACCCCTTTAACTCCTGAGCCACCAAGGATGCTATTCAACTCTTCACTGTCCAAGAGCACTGTAGATGCTGATATCAACTCCTTCACTGCCCTAGATCACCAGGGATCCTGAGTTCAAACTTTTCACTGCCCTAGACCACATAGATGTTAATTTTGATTCCTTAACTGCCTTATATTATGAAGGATGTGGATACCAACTCCATCACTGTCCTGGAGTTTTCTAAGAAAGGTTGGAATAACTGCTGTACTTTGCTATACAGCACACTTGGGGGTTCAGAAATAGGTAAAAAAATTATTAAAGAAGTTGTACTAAAATAGACTTTTATTACCTATCTATAGTGTAAGTAATATCTATCTTGGGTGTAGAAGCTCTTGAACGGGCGCATAAATCTACCATTTGTGCGCCCATTCACACAGCATGGTCTCCGGGGCATATACCCCGAGGTCACCATACTGTCGACCCTTTCCCCTCCCTCCCCCTCGCAGGCTCACCTCTGCACTCCTTCCTGCTCGTTCTTTACAATGGGAGGTGGCTGGTTTGGAGCAGAGCTAAGCTCCGCCCCATCCTGCCTCCTCCCATTTCTGGCTACAGCTAAGGGGGTAGGGAGGGGCGGAGCCAGCTACGCTCCATCCCACCCCCTTCCATTGCAAAAAGACAGCAGGGAGGAGAGCAGAGCTGAGCCTGCGAGGGGGAGGAGAGCAGAGGGAGGGAGTTTAGCAGCCACGCTGCTAAACTCTCTCCCACCTCCGGCCACTGTCCTGGCCTCCCATAGGAGCCCATGCAGCAACTGACATATTCCACCCCAAAAGTTAGTTCCAGGACTATCTTTTGGGCCCGATGTAAAAATGCCTGGCGCTATATTCACCGGCCCGGGCACTTTTACATCTCAGGGATATGGCCATGTGATCTGATGCATTGGCTGATAAAATGGCTGGCTGATATTTCCTCATGGGAAAGAGGCCAAAAGGGGTTTTGCCATTACTAAAAAAATTTCTATATTCACCTATTTCTTCCCCATCAAAATCCTTACCACATCTTCTCATGACTGAGCTTCTCCAGTGCCCCGGGTCGGTCACCTCACCTCATGCCGGCCGTCTTGTTATGAACGTGGCATTCCTCACATTCCTTCCGGCCAGGTCAGTGAAGGTCAGGTCCCTGTGCTGTAGCATTCACTGCCTAGGAAGGAACGCTAATCTATTTCAGAGACAGCTCGCATGAGCAATCTCTGAAGAAGATCGGCACTCCCCCTGCTGGCCTGTGACATAACGTACATTGGCTGGCAGGAAGAAGACTGACGGCAATGTACGTAACCTCACAGGAAGGTGAAGAATCAGCCGTCTGGAGGTGAAGTGACCCCCCCCCCCCCCCCCTTGACTGCAGGAGACAGGAGAAGATCAGTGAGGTGAAGATCTGGTAAGTGGACTGACGGAGGAGGGATAGGTAAGTATAGAATTTATTTTTTAATGACAGAACTCCTTTAAGTGTAGTCTCACCAAACAGTTCTTTGCAGGTGCAGGACTTGCTTTCCAAATTTTCACCTGGTGATGCTTTTGGCCGGGCTCACATGAACGATCCAGATTCCGCATGTGGGTTTCTGTGACCTTGGCAGGTGACTCCACATACATTCTCATTCTGTACTTTGGATGACTGCGGACGCTTGCCATCCGACATGCGCACTACATATTTTTTTGCTAGGCAATGACACGAGTACCTGTGGCATTCCAACAATGTCAATTGCAGATGGACTGTTTGTCGGACAGCTTCCATTGACTTCAATGGAGGCCATCTGCGCAGAGTCTGCAGGAAAATAGAGCATGCTGCATTTTTTCCTCTGCTGGCGGAAAATGCAATTCATTTCCGTGAGTGTGAAGGAAAAAGCACTGTTTGTGTACCTTTCAATGCATGCTATTTACTGCGAATCCTCCGTGTGAATGGCGACCGCGGATTCCACAATTCAAATCCGCCCGTCTGAGACCAGCCTTGGGATACTTTTATTCAGGCCGATAGTTGCCCAAGTAAATGTTCAAAAGAAATATTTCAGGTGACTGTCATTCTGTGTAAACATGAGACTCAAAAGGGCAAGTGAGGGAGAATCGCTCACTTGTTGGACCCCCCTAAAAACCAAGCTACTATCATCCTGTGTAAACAGGCAGTCGTTCATTTATGAACGACTGCCTGTTGACTCTGAATGGTGGCAAGTGGCCGGAAGAGATCTCTGTTGCATTCTGCCTCCATTCAATGAGCGATTAACGCTCTTCATTGAAAGCACAGGATCAATAATCATTGGGATGGCTTCTCAAGCTAATAAACCGGGATGTAGAGGTTAAGGATATCACTCCTAAGGGAGTCATTTTGGCATTCATAAAGCGGTTGTGACTTTATTTTCCCCACCAGGGGGATAGCTACAAGCAGAGGTACAAAGCAAAAATTAGCGCATACTATAAAAGGGGAGTGTCCCAAGAGCACATGTGGCAGTGAGTTGGCTGAGGGTAAGTGGCAGATGAAGAGTTAGCTGGATAGAGGCATGTTTGCCCTATCACCATACGTCCAAGACGTATTATCAGTATACTGGTCGTTAGCCGTGGGAAGGAGAAGTCTGCAAAGGTTATGACACTCGGCCCGTGTAAAGTGCCATTTAGACACAACAATTACCGCTCAAAAATTGCTCAAAAGTAGTCTTTTGAGTGATAATTGTTGTGTCTAAACGTGCGGTCATCGTGCAGTTTTTATTAACAATTCGCTCATCGTTGTCTTTCAGCTAGCTGAAAGACAACGATGAGTCTCATCAGGACCGCTCACTAAGTTCTCAGTGGGATACCGCTGATACTATTATTTCAGCTGGTACACTGCTCAGAGAACACAGCAGAAGTATGCAGAAGGCAGCGCTCCAGCTTTCTTTTGTATACCCGTCCGGAGCGCTCAGCTGTATACCAGCTGCGCGCTCCGTGAACACAGCAGGAGTATGCGTAAAACAGCACTCCAGCTGTCTTCTGCATACCCCGCTCAGCAGGATACCAGCTGCGCGCTCTGTGAACACAACAGCTGTATACAGAAGACAGCGATCCAGCTGTCTTCTGTATACAACGAGAGCCTTCATTTACACACTAATAAGCTCTTAAGTAGCTAATCAGCTACTTAAAAGCTTATACAAAGTGAATGCTCAAAACTGTCATTCAAACTGCCATTTGAGCGAAATTTGAGCGTTCATCTTGCTGTGTAAATGCACACAACAATTAATGCTGAAAAGACTGCTTTTGAGCGAATTTTGAACGATAAACGTTTTCCTGTCTTTCCCATGAGTGCATATACGACGGCGGCATTTTTACGCCCGCTCCGTATAAGCACCTGAATAGGCGTTTTTCTGCGATCATAGCCAGCGTTTTCTCGTCCATTCACACGACCGCAAGCAAAAACAAAATACGCTGCACCCCGGAAAACCCTCGCTCTGCCAAAATCCTTGGGATGCCTTCTTGTGCCTATATAGAGGCACCTGCAAACTTTTCGCTGCATTGGACGCTTAAAAAATTCCTCTCCCTCCCTTCCCTTTCCCTGCTCCCATAGGAGTCTATATGACCCACGGCGTATGTTGGCCAAAACATAGTTCCAGAACTATGTTTTGGCTGAGCGTATATGCGCTAGCCGTGTATATGTTCTATTTTTCGCGCTGCCAGCGTATTTATGCTCTGTATAATTGAACGGCTGCATTGGAAACCAATACTTCACATGGGTACCGTATATGCGCCCGGGCGTGAAAATGTGCCATATATGCTCTCGTGGGAATAAAGCCCTAGTCACGTAAAGATCTATGCATAGTTTTGTAACTCTTCACTGTCTCTTGCATTGTCTTTATTTGTTGTTTTATGTACAAGTGTTCATTTCAATAATAAAAGTTTATTGCAAATGTAAAAGGTTTAGTCACATACTAAACTTGTTTATACTTTCTTGCTTATGTAGCATCAACAGGTTCCACAGTGCTGAACAGATTGAAAGTCCCATTGGGAATAAGGACTAATGTGAGCAATTACAACCTCTTTTCCCTAAATCTGACACACAGTAGGGCCAACTATGTTTTTATAGTGTGGTTGGAAACTGGAGAATAACCACACAAATACAGGGAAAGGATACAAACTCCATGCAGATGTTGTCCTTGGAAGGATACAAACCCTGGACCGCAGCGCTGTAAAGCAATAGTGTTTACATTGAGCCATAGTGAACTTTAATGTTTTAAGTGGAATTTACAGGTAGAATTACTCTTTCAAAGTAGATCCACCAAAAACTGAATATTTGTTACATAGTATTAAAGGGGTAATTTCAAAATCTAAAGTTATCTCCTATCCACAGAGTATGGGATAACTGCTGAGACCCCCACTGATCCTGAGAATGGAGGTCTCTTTTATACTGCGGGCACACTACACCCCCCACATTGAAGAGAAGGTTGAATGGATTGTTGGTGATGCATGTGCGGCGCCACTCCATTCACTTTCAATGGGACTGCCAGAGATACCTGAATACGGGTGCTCAGCAATTTTCATCAGTCCTTTTGAAATGAAAGGAGCATTGGCCACACAAGGGCAGCCAGTGCTCTGTTCAGTCTTACATCATTGTGGGTGGGAATAGCAACCCCACAGTTACAGGGCAGGGGGATACAGAACCCCTGTTCTCAGGATCGGTAGGGGTCTTACTCATGAGATCCCCACTGATCATATAATAATTTTATGTCCAGTGAATAGGGAATAGTTTTAGATTTTGTGATAACCCTTTTAATATAACAACCCCAATTCCCAAAAAGTCGGGGCGCTGTATAAAATGTAAATAGATAAAAAAGGAAAAAATTTTGAAATCGTATATAACCATATTTTATTCACAATACAACACATAGCAAAAGGTGAAAGTCAGACATTTTTCCATTTCATTTAAAAAATGAATTCCTTTAGAAATTGATGGCAGCAACACAACTTGCAAAGGTTGGGAGAATGGTAACAAAGGGCTAGAAAAAAAGTAAGTGGTACCAATGAAAAACAGCTGGAGGATCAAAAGAGCATGCTAGAGAGGCAGAGTCTCTCATAAGCAAAGATAGTCAATAGTTCGCCAATCTGTGAAAAAGTGTGTCTAAAAATTGTGAAACAATTTCAGAAAAATCATCTTCAATGTAAAATTGTGAAGACTTAGAATATCCCACCATCTACAGTACATAATATCATCGAAAGATTCAGAAAATCTGAAGAAAATCATGTGCACAAGGGACAAGGCAGATGGTAAATATTGGATGCTCGAGATCTACGGGCCCTCAGGCGGCACTGCATTAAAATAGGCACGATCCTATAATGCAAATCACTGCATGCACTCAGAAATACTTCCAGAAATCATTGTCTGTGAATGCAATTTGCTGTGCCATCCAAAAATGCAAGGTAAAACTGTATCTTGAAAAGAAGAAGCCATATATCAGCACAATCCAGAAATGCCCACATCTTCTCTGGGTCAAGGATCATTTAAAATGGACTGAGGGAAAATGGAAATCTGTTCTGTGGTCAGATGAATCAAAATTTGAAACTCTTTTTGGAAACCACGGATGCCGTGTCCTGCGGACTCAAGAGGAGAGGGACAATCAGTGCACAGTTCAAAAGCCTGCATCTGTGAAGGTGGGGGGTTGCATTAGTGTCTATAGAATGAGCAGCTTACACATCTTGAAATGCACTATAAATACTAAGCAGTATATAGAGGTTTTAGAACAACATATTGTTGTAGCGGTTCTGGGATTGCTGCTATGCTAATAGTCTGGTGCAGCTTGTACAGGTAGTTCTTCATCTTCTGGCCCTGGTGGATGTGGTATTAGGTGAGACATGCCTAGCCGCACCTGTGGGTAATTGTCACGGCTATTTAGTCTGTCTGATGCTGGACTGAATTGCCGTTGATTCTTCAGTATAGACTGTGGTCTCAGTCAGAGCTTGGTCCTGGACCTATCATTTGCCTGCTGCACCACAAAGCTAAGCTTGTGTTTCCTATGTTATTCCCCTGTCCCACGGTACAAGGTCAGGTACGTCCTTGTCAGGGCGAATTGCCTGCATGTAGGCAGGTTCACATCCCTGAGGTTATTTAGATACGGAAACAGTTTCCATGTTTTAGTTTATTATTGTTTTGATACAGTTAGTGTGTTTATGTGCAAGATCTGCGGGTTACGGTTCCAGCAGGTCCTGGGTGGACGTGACACATATACTCCCATCTAGACAACTTCTCTTTCAGGGAAGGCCTTGTATATTTCAGAAAGACCATGCTAAACCACATACTGCATCCACACATCAACACGGCTTCACAGAAGTAGAGTCCGGGGGCTGAAGTGGCTGCCTGCAGTCCTGACCTTTCACCAGTAGAAAATATTTGCCTCATCATGGAACAAAACATCTGGTAAAGATGACCAAGAACTGTTGAGCAGCAAGAATCCTACATCAGACAAAGATGGGACAACATTCCTCCCCCAAAACTCCAGCAATTGTTCTCCTCACTTCCAAGACGTTTACAGACTGTTGTAAATAGAAGAGTTGATGCTAGACAATGGTAGACATGTCAATGTCTTGACTTTTGTGAGATGCGTTGCTGCCATCAATTTCTAAGTGCAATGGGAAAATGTCTCCCTTTCAGCTTCTGATATGTCTTCTGTTGCATTGTGAGTAAATTATGGTTATATGACATTTTCAAATCATTGCCTTTTACATTTATTAGCATTTTACAAACTTTCCCAACTTTTTTGGAATTGGGGTTGTAATAATTGACATTAGGGAAATGGAAATTGGACTGTGGCACTGTTGTGTAACATTAAAACATGGTGAAGCTCCATTGTAGAACAAGCTAATCAAGACTGTGTATGTAGCAGAGAA
Organism: Eleutherodactylus coqui; assembly: GCF_035609145.1. Classification (NCBI taxonomy): domain Eukaryota; kingdom Metazoa; phylum Chordata; class Amphibia; order Anura; family Eleutherodactylidae; genus Eleutherodactylus; species Eleutherodactylus coqui. Next base: position 48,626,153 of record NC_089842.1, on the reverse strand, counting down.
GAAAACCACACCAGTATTAGTAAACATCCCCCCCCCCCGTTATATCTGCATTGATACACTGTAGCAAACTGTTGCATGCAGACTTGAAAGAAATTTGTGCACAGATGTATTGAGCTCACAAAGGATACAATTGTAGCAAACTCTAAACTGTGTGAAATAGAGTCCAAAGCACACAAGGTTTTCAACTTGTATATAAATATGTATCTAATCACAGGCAACGCACAGAGAATGGGCTTTATTGAAAACTATTTGGAAAACCCCTTTAAAACTTTATATTTCCTACATCTAATAAATGTAAAATCATTATGACGACTTATTAATCCTCTGTAGTAATAAAATTATTCTTCCACCTTCTCTTCAGACTGGAGTTTGTTTTAAGCCACGAACACGCTCACGTCTGAAACCGCCTGTCTTCCTATCACACAATAGAGGAAAAATGAAAAGCATGTTTAAAAGCTGTGAAGTTATTTCAAGTATGTTGTCTGCGCAGCGCCACTCATTCTCAAACTGTATGTAACTCGTAAATTCTTCCTGGGAACATGTCGGTTTATAAATACTTGGGGAGAGGCCGGGTGAGGTAATGCAATTATTTCTAAGACAGGAGGACGAAGTTATGTAAATATGAGTTATATGTCTGAATGAACGCGACTTGTAGGTCCACTTTGAATTTAATCAGCAACTTATATGCAAAAGATTTATAATTTTTAATTGTCATCCATATGGACCGTTCAGGTGGGATTCGAATGAAGGTTTGAATTCCATCCGTTTTTTTGTATATGTGGTATATTGTACTGCAACATAGGAGCACCTTAAAGGGGTAATCCCAAAATCTAAAGTTATCCCCTTTCCACAGCATAGTGGTTAACTTTATGATCAGAGGGGGTCTTACAGCTGAGAGCCCCACCGATCCTGAGAACGGAGTCTTGTGTTCCTCGCTTCTTCTACTCACAGTGACGGCAGACTAAATGGAGTGTTGACTGCCCATTTGTAGCCACCGCTCCATTCATTTTAGTGGGGCTGATGGAAATGGCTGAATACTTGTATTCCTGTAGCCCCATTGAAAATAAATGGAGTTGCACTACACTGCACATGTATGACTGCTGTTCCATTCAATCTCCTCCTCACTGCAGCCCACAGTGTGGAGAGGAGGGGGGACATGGGTGGGGGTTTCAGTGGTAAGACCCTCACCAATCGTAAAGTTATTGATTTCATGCATACTTATTCTGCAGTGCTGTACATCACTTGATGTTCCCATCAACAATCTAAGTTCACTTATCTGTGTGTTTGTGGAGTGTGGGGGACAACATACAAACTTCATGCAGATGTTGTCCTTAATGGGATTTGGACCCAAGACCCCCAATACTGCAAAACATTGTTGTTAACCACTGAGCCACCATGCTGCCTGATAGGGCGTAACTTTACATTTTGAGATAAACCGATTTAGTTGCATCATTTCTAATGCCGATCCCAGAAGATCCCATCTCCAATGCTTCAGGTAGCACTTCTGCTTAATGGTGTCCCCCACATTATCCTCCCTCTGACCCATTTGACAGCAAGTCATGTAACCACTTGTTGCCTTTGCTCCAGGACAGTGCATTATGTAGGTCAGAATGGTGGCTCAGTAGTCAGCACTGGGGTCCTGGGTTCAAATCTGACCAAAGGCAACATCTACATTGAGCTTGTATGCTATGTGTGAGCCTCCTGTAGGTACCCCAGCCCCACACACACCGAGAGGTGAATTTAGATTGTGAGCTGTCATAGGGACAGAGTCCAGTCTATATGATTACAATCACTGTAGGAATAAGTAGGTGTCATACAAATGAGCAGAGGCTGCAACAGACAGGAATATGCCATAAAAGTCTGATAGATGCGGGTCTCACTTCTGGGACCTGCACCCATCTCCAGAATTGACCCCTCTGATCCCTGGTCCATCTATATGTGGTGCTTATGGTTGGGAAACAGCTCAGTTGGCTGTTGTATCCTTTTTGCTTTACTCCCAGCCATCCTGGCTGGTGTGCACAGATGGCTTTTGCCCTCTCGCTCATGATTGGCCGAGATGGGAATAACCTTGTAAAGGGGTTGTTCAGCTGTAAACTATTGTTGGCCTGACTTTATAATAAGTAATTAATAGTAGATCGGTGGAAATCCATTGCTAGGGAGAAGCGCAGATCAGCTTCTCTAGGCTGGCACACTCGTGCACTGAGCTGATTTTTGCAAGAAGCAGACAGCTCCCTTCCCACTGAAGTGGCCAGGCTTGGTATTGCAGGCCTAGTTCCCCTTGAAATGAATGGGATCTTGGCCTGCAGTACCAAGCCTGGCCCCTCTTGTGGGAACAGAGTTCTTGCGGAAATCAGCTCAGCACACTAGCGCATCGGCCCAGCGAACAGCTGATCATTAGTGGTCCCAGGTGAAAGGCTTTCACTGATCTACTAAAGATGACCTATCTTAAAGATAAGCCATCAATAGTTTACAACTGGACAACCCCTTTAAGTGAGGTTGATATTGGGCATGATTGGCCATTGACCAACCCGATACTTGTGTGAGTGAGCTTATTCTAGCCCTTTTATTAGACTGGGGTACGCCTAAAAGTACGTCATATGTGCCATACAGCCAAAGAGACACTTTGCATATAAGACGTAGGGTCCTAAATGATAAATTTGGCCGATAATACACAACAATAGCCAAGGCTCACAGATTATATATAAACCATCAAAGCTTTCTGCCAAGATTCACATCTGAATGCTGTCTATGACGTCTGATTGCTGTCTATGAGATGTAGACTGACATCAGTTGTCTAATTAGGACCATATGTGCTGCAATGAGCGGCAATTAGGTGAAAAATAAAATAGCATATAAAGGTAGAGGTTATAGGGTAACGGTAATTACTCCTCATGATGAAACATTCCTGCAAAACTCTGAGGGTTGATTACAATCTGTATTTTTCTGAGCTGTGAGTGATACAGAGGGCCGAGCTAAAGAAACGGAGAACCCCTGAACACATGACCTGGGTGAGCAAATGTAGAACTTACTAGAAAAATTGCATTGGGTATGCCTAGAGGTATAAGTTTAAATTGTAATGCCGCAATGAAAAATCTGCAACAGGGTCCCAAACTTTATAAATATATGAGTACGAGTGTCCTCTTATGTGGCCGAGGAACATTGGACCACTTTGGAACCAGATCCCCTGCGTAGTCACAATACAGAGATAATAGTGACATCCCTGCTCAGTAATAATAAAGATAGTGATGTCACAGGTCAGTGGTAATGATCAAATACATGTAACAGCGCACAAAAAGCAGTCACAGTGATGTCAAAGTGCAGGGATGATCCACAAAACAAAACAGGAAGAACAAACAGTGATGTCACAGTAGATGGATAATAAATAGAGATAAGCGAGCACGCTCGGTAAGGGCAGTTACTCGAGCGAGCCTCGCTCATCTTGAGTAACTGTCTTCTCCTCCGAGCGTGCTCCAGGGTGCAGCGGTGGGCAGGGGGGGAGAGCGGAGGGGAGCGGGGTGTAGGGTGAGAGAGATCTCTCTCTCTCCCCACGCTACCCTCCGCTGCCCCCCCTCGAGGACGCTTAGGGGAGAAGGCAGTTACTCAAGATGAGTGAGGCTCGCTTGAATGGCTGCCCTTACCAAGCGTGCTCGCTCATCTCTATTTTTTATCCATCTACTGTGGCATCACTGTTTGTTCTTCCTGTTTTGCCTTGTGAACTGCCTTCTCCTCCGAGCGTGTTCCGGAAGAGGGGGGGGGGGGGAGGCGAAGGGTAGCGGGGGGGGGGGGGGGGAGAGAGAAATCTCTCTCACACTCCCCTCTGCTTTCCCCTGCCACCCCCCCCGTTGCCCCCCGGAGCACGCTTGGAGGAGAAGGCAGTTACTGGAGGTAAGCGAGGCTCGCTCGAGTAACTGCCCTTACCGAGCGTGCTCGCTCATCTCTAATAAGAAACACTGTGAGGTCATAGTAAAGTACTACTCCACATAAAGTTATCAAAAAACTTGATATTGATGTCACAGCAACTGGCTACAGATCAAAGTGATGTCATAGTACAAGAGCAATAAACACACATCATAATACAGTACAAGAATATTACACACCATACAGGGATAACAAACACATCGGAATCAACAATGCACATAGTGATGTCACAGTACAGTGATGTTAGGCTATGTTCACACCTGCGGTTTTTTTCAGTTTCTAGCGGATCCTTTAAACTTTTTAGAGAACCGATGGTAAAAATGAAAGCAAACGGAAAACAATTAGACATATTTTTACCACCGATCCGTTTAACGTATTCGTCAATGACGGATGCTTTCTTTTCCATTTTTATCCAATTTATGTTTGCGTCCATTTTTAACACATCCGTTTTAGAAAGTCAATTTTTTTCTCCACAATTTCCTTTGGGCCAGGAAGGTTAGCTATTTTTCTCTGCGCAAAAAGACTTCATTGTTAAATAAAACGGATCCGTCTGACTTCCATTTTTTTAATGCAGCGGGCGCAGATGGAGTAATACTGAAGCCAAATACATTTCAATTGGGAAAAAAACGGACATGAGGCTTTCCATTTTTCCTCTCCCATCACGGAAGAGACGAACGGAAAGGAAAAATGCAGGTGTGAATATTAGCCTTACAGCACATGGATAATAAACAAAGGGCCCCTTCAAACAGGCATATGCATTTTTGCACACGCCTCAGCATGTCATATTTGCGCTATGTACAAGGCTTTTTTGCGCACGTATTGGTATATTTCACTGTACTTTTTGCGCACAGCAGACAAATCTTCATTTGCGCACAGCAGACAAATCTTCATTTGCGCACAGCAGACGAACACAGCTCGATTTAAGTGGCAAATTAGGCCATCTGCACACGAGCGGATTTGCATTACGGAATCCGGAGCGGGCCTCCGCCTCATGGTTCCGCAGCGAATACCATCCATAGCATGCTATAGAAAAGTGATTCTTCCTGCAAACGAGCGGAAACAAAATGCGGTTTCTGCTCATGGAATTGAACAAAATATTGCGCATCTGTGCAATGTAAATGAACCCATTGAAATCAGTGGGTTCTATTCACTGCATATCGCATATGCAAATTTAACGTAAAGCAATACACCCATCTGAAGGAGCCTGTAGACATGTAGATTTTGAAGTGGATTTTTCAGCATGGAGGTATATTTCATAGTGTCCTCTGTGAAAGCACCTTATTCCCACGAGCGCATATATGGCACGTTTTCACGCCCGGGCGCATATACGGTACCCATGTAAAGCATTGATTTCCAATGCAGCCGTTCACATGGGTGAATATACGGCACGTAAATACGCCGACCGCGCACAAAATAGAACATATATAGTTCTGGAACTATGTTTTGGCCAGTATATGCCGGCGGGTCCCATAGACTCCTATGGGAGCAGGAAAAGAGAAGGGAGGGGGAAGCAATTTTTGCAGCATCCAACGCTGCGAAAAGCTTACAGGTGCCTCTAAATAGGCACTGGAAGGCATCCTGAGGATTTTGGCAGAGCGGGGTTTTTTTCCGGTGTGCGGCGTATTTATTCACTAAAAATGACGCTCGTGGTCGTGTGAATGGGTGAGAAAACACTGGCCGTGATCGTTGAAAAAAGCTCATCCATGCGCTTATACGGAGCGGGCGTAAAAACGGAGAAACGACGTCGCCATATATGCGCTCGTGGGTAGGAGCCTTTAAACACACGGCTGTGTTTTTGTCTCATCATGCAGCCATGAAAATCATGTCCGCACAAGGGAATGAGACAAACCCTGGATTTCAATGGTTTCATTTTCACTATCGTGATTTTCACACGTTATTACTACCGTGTTTCCCCGAAAATAAGACAGTATCTTATATTAATTTTTTTTCGAAAAGGTTTAACTTTTAACATGTATAGCTGCCTGGACACTATTTAAATTCACTTTTTTAATTAACTGTTAGCAGGGCTTAATTTTGGAGTAGGGCTTATATTTCAAGCATCCTCAAAAAGCCTGAAAAATCATTTTGCATCCTCAAAAATTCTGGAAAATCATGTCTTATTTTCAGGGTATGTCTTATTTTCAGGGAAATGGGGTACGTGCAAGAAAGGCAGGACTTGCGCTATCTTCCTGCTTTTTCATTTAAACTTGCGCAGAGTTTGAACAGTAAAAAAAAAGCGCTAATCAACTCCGTAGCGGCAAGCGTATTATTGCATGTGTTTTTGCCCTAAATGTGGTATTAAAATACAAAAATAAAGCACACAACGAAAAACATGAAATTCCCTGCATCCAAAGATACTGTTTTCAGAAAGCCCCCCAAGTACAAATGATGAGAATTAAGTTATTAGAGGGGATTGTTAGTTAAGCGATACTGGAATGTGCTCTTTAAAACAGCTCCAAAGCTGAACCCTCACTACTAATAAATGAGATTCCATCTCGCAGTGGTTGGGAATTGTGCAGACTGTTATCAGATGGGGCTTAGGATGATGAATAACTACTAGAATTCGAGACACCAAGTTCCCACATTGAGCCTGTCCATCTAGGTTTCCATGTGCTAGGAAGCGATGCTGTCCGCTGCCAGTATTGATGCGTGCACACAGAGCGCTGCACAGCCTTCACATTTTTGTGGCGTCTGCAGCAGATTTAAAATAGAAAAAAGAAACAATAAAATGTTACCCTTCGCAGGCGCCAGTGCAGACGATGAAATCGCTAATGAGAAAAATGTTTTTCAGAATGCCTTGCCATGTAATTCAAACCAGATAGACAACAGCCATCATCTTCTTTCGAGACGCGGAATGTGTTTCTTATCTGCGAAGGGTTGAAACCTCTGAGTAGGAGCAGCATAAGGTGCGGTTACAGAAAACAATGCAATAAACCCCATGTAAATGTTTAATAAACACTTCAGCAATGTTTCATCATACTGTGTCAGTGAGCTAGGAGTTTACCGGTAGGGCTTTCATCATACTGGATCAGTGAGCTAGGAGTTTACCGGTAGGGCTTTCATCATACTGGATCAGTGAGCTAGTAGTTTACCGGTAGGGCTTTCATCATATTGTATCAGTGAGCTAGTAGTTTACTGGTAGGGCTTTCATCATACTGGATCAGTGAGCTAGGAGTTTACCGGTAGGGCTTTCATCATACTGGATCAGTGAGCTAGTAGTTTACCGGTAGGGCTTTCATCATACTAGATCAGTGAGCTAGTAGTTTACTGGTAGGGCTTTCATCATACTGGATCAGTGAGCTAGGAGTTTACCGGTAGGGCTTTCATCATACTGGATCAGTGAGCAAGTAGTTTACCGGTAGGGCTTTCATTATACTAGATCAGTGAGCTAGTAGTTTACCGGTAGGGCTTTCATCATACTGTATCAGTGAGCTAGTAGTTTACCGGTAGGGCTTTCATCATACTGTATCAGTGAGCTAGGAGTTTACCTGTAGGGCTTTCATCATACTGTATCAGTGAGCTAGTAGTTTACCGGTAGGGCTTTCATCATACTGTGTCAGTGAGCTAGGAGTTTACCTGTAGGGCTTTCATCATACTGTGTCAGTGAGCTAGGAGTTTACCGGTAGGGCTTTCATCATACTGTGTCAGTGAGCTAGGAGTTTACCGGTAGAGCTTTTATCATACTGTATCAGTGAGCTAGTAGTTTACCGGTAGGGCTTTCATCATACTGTGTCAGTGAGCTAGGAGTTTACCGGTAGGGCTTTCATCATACTGGATCAGTGAGCTAGTAGTTTACCAGTAGGGCTTTCAACATACTAGATCAGTGAGCTAGTAGTTTACCGGTAGGGCTTTCATCATACTGGATCAGTGAGCTAGTAGTTTACCGGTAGGGCTTTCATCATACTAGATCAGTGAGCTAGTAGTTTACCGGTAGGGCTTTCATCATACTGGATCAGTGAGCTAGTAGTTTACCGGTAGGGCTTTCATCATACTGGATCAGTGAGCTAGGAGTTTACCGGTAGGGCTTTTATCATACTGGATCAGTGAGCTAGTAGTTTACCGATAGGGCTTTCATCATACTGTATCAGTGAGCTAGTAGTTTACCAATAGGGCTTTCATCATACTGGATCAGTGAGCCAGTAGTTTACCGGTAGGGCTTTCATCATATTGTATCAGTGAGCTAGTAGTTTACCAGTAGGGCTTTCATCATACTGTATCAGTGAGCTAGTAGTTTACCGATAGGGCTTTCATCATACTGAATCAGTGAGCTAGTAGTTTACCGGAAGGGATTTCATCATATTGTATCAGTGAGCTAGTAGTTTACCGGTAGGGATTTCATCATATTGTATCAGTGAGCTAGTAGTTTACCGGTGGGGCTTTCATCATATTGTATCAGTGAGCTAGTAGTTTACCGATAGGGCTTTCATCATACTGTATCAGTGAGCTAGTAGTTTACCGATAGGGCTTTCATCATACTGTATCAGTGAGCTAGTAGTTTACCGGTGGGGCTTTCATCATACTGTATCAGTGAGCTAGTAGTTTACCGATAGGGCTTTCATCATACTGTATCAGTGAGCTAGTAGTTTACCGGTAGGGCTTTCATCATACTGGATCAGTGAGCTAGGAGTTTACCGGTAGGGCTTTTATCATACTGTATCAGTGAGCTAGGAGTTTACCTGTAGGGCTTTCATCATACTGGATCAGTGAGCTAGTAGTTTACCGGTAGGGCTTTCATCATACTGGATCAGTGAGCTAGTAGTTTACCGATAGGGCTTTCATCATACTGTATCAGTGAGCTAGTAGTTTACCGGTATGGCTTTCATCATATTGTATCAGTGAGCTAGTAGTTTACCGGTGGGGCTTTCATCATACTGTATCAGTGAGCTAGTAGTTTACCGATAGGGCTTTCATCATACTGTATCAGTGAGCTAGTAGTTTACCGGTAGGGCTTTCATCATACTGGATCAGTGAGCTAGGAGTTTACCGGTAGGGCTTTTATCATACTGTATCAGTGAGCTAGGAGTTTACCTGTAGGGCTTTCATCATACTGGATCAGTGAGCTAGTAGTTTACCGGTAGGGCTTTCATCATACTGGATCAGTGAGCTAGGAATTTACCTGTAGGGCTTTCATCATACTGGATCAGTGAGCTAGTAGTTTACCGGTAGGGCTTTCATCATACTGGATCAGTGAGCTAGTAGTTTACCGATAGGGCTTTCATCATACTGTATCAGTGAGCTAGTAGTTTACCGGTAGGGCTTTCATCATACTGGATCAGTGAGCTAGTAGTTACCGGTAGGGCTTTCATCATACTAGATTAGTGAGCTAGGAGTTTACTGGTAGGGCTTTCATCATACTGGATCAGTGAGCTAGTAGTTTACCAATAGGGCTTTCATCATACTGGATCAGTGAGCCAGTAGTTTACCGGTAGGGCTTTCATCATATTGTATCAGTGAGCTAGTAGTTTACCAGTAGGGCTTTCATCATATTGTATCAGTGAGCTAGTAGTTTACCAGTAGGGCTTTCATCATACTGTATCAGTGAGCTAGTAGTTTACCGATAGGGCTTTCATCATACTGAATCAGTGAGCTAGTAGTTTACCGGTAGGGATTTCATCATATTGTATCAGTGAGCTAGTAGTTTACCAGTAGGGCTTTCATCATACTGGATCAGTGAGCTAGTAGTTTACCGGTAGGGATTTCATCATATTGTATCAGTGAGCTAGTAGTTTACCGGTGGGGCTTTCATCATACTGGATCAGTGAGCTAGTAGTTTACCGGTAGGGCTTTCATCATACTGTATCAGTGAGCTAGTAGTTTACCGGTAGGGCTTTCATCATACTGGATCAGTGAGCTAGGAGTTTACCGGTAGGGCTTTCATCATATTGTATCAGTGAGCTAGTAGTTTAACAGTAGGGCTTTCATCATACTGGATCAGTGAGCTAGTAGTTTACCAGTAGGGCTTTCATCATACTGGATCAGTGAGCTAGTAGTTTACTGGTAGGGCTTTCATCATACTGTATCAGTGAGCTAGTAGTTTACCGGTAGGGCTTTCATCATACTGGATCAGTGAGCAAGTAGTTTACCGGTAGGCAGAGGCGTAACTTGAAGCTCCTTGGGCCCCAATGCAAAACCTGGAACGTGGCCCCCAACTATAATGCTTTATTCATAGTACTGGGCTTCCTATATGGAGAAGAGAGGCCTTATGGGCCCCCTAAGGCTCCTGGGCCCGGGTGCAACCGCATCCCCTGCATCCTCTATAGTTACGCCCCTGCCGGTTGGGCTTTCATCCTACTGGATCAGTGAGCTAGTAGTTTACCGGTAGGGCTTTCATCATACATGATCAGTGAGCTAGTAGTTTACCGGTAGGGCTGGACTGCATAGGGTCTTAACACGTATGAACCTTCCAATGAATAAAGACAGACCGTTCAACTTTAAACTTAATTGAAATGACCAAAAGGAACCCGGAAGGGTGGGTGTGTGTTATCATAAAAGAAAAACACATTGAGGGCTCCTTCGGATGGACGCAATATGCAGAGAATAGAACCCATTGATTTCAATAGGCTCGTTTTTAGGCTTTTTTTTTGGCATGCGGAAAAATGCAGCATGCTCTATTTTTGTGCACATTTGCGCAGATAAGGTCCTCATAAAAGTCTATGGGAAGTGTACAAATGTGTACTTAATACCCACACAAATGTGCAATGCGATGCAGATTACCATGGGAAAAAAACCACATCTGAATCTCGCTAGGCTAAATAAGCGCAGGGTGCGGTAGTGTTCCATCAACAAAAAAAATTGGAATGGAGCTATGTACTCCCTGCAGAAATCAACTCAATACACAAGCGCCCTGGCCTGGCAAACAGCTGATGGGTGGGAATCCTGATGCTGCAGACTCCCACTAATCTACAACTAATGACCTATCCTTAGGATAGGCCATCAGTAATTTATATCTTGATAACCCCTTTAAAAGGCGTACTACTATATTTGGTTCTAATCTTTTACAGTACATGTAACCCTTGCAGTCTTTGAACCTTTGGCTAATACATCTGCAGTCCCATAAAATTCACAACACGTCCATCGAAAATTTCCCAATGTTTATGCCGACATTCCCATAGACCATAAAGGGGTTGTATATGAGGTCAATCTCTGTCCATATTCTCTAATGGGGAGTATGGATTGCACCCACTGAAAAAAATACATGGATGACCATTCATCTGTATGGCCGCCGTGTAATACTACATTTGCTCTGTAGTGGTCACTGCAGGGAAAATGCCTGGTTGGTTGCAGCTTATCTTGACTAAATGAGCTGATTGCAGCAGCAGCTCCAAACTGTAATTAGGTCTTGTCTCTGATACCTCATTTAAAGGGCAACCATGTATAAAAATGGGTGTTCTTTTGGCATAAGCTCGGCTGGTATACATCAGGATCGCATAGCGTCAAGTGACGATGAAAGATACAGGAAGTGTAGGAAAAGCACGGCGCTCCCATTTCCTGCAATGACCACTGATGATGACGAACTGCTGATGGACGGTGGTCCTAAGTGGTGGACCCCCCATCAATCGACTACTAATGGCCTATCCAGTGGTCATCGGTTAAAAAAGGTCATCAGTTAAAAAAGTTAATGGTCATCAGTTAAAAAAGACTGCAATACCCCTTCAAATGAGTGAACAGGGCTGCCAACAGAATCCTCTGCACTGACTGTACTGTCTCCCGCATGTCTCCAACTTGGGTGAAAAACAATCACCATAACTATTCTATTGGATATTCTGTTGTTTGGAGATAAAAGAAGTTGGCTGCACATGTGGCCCCATAGTACTTCTATGCCTATCTGCCGCTCTAGTCTTTGTCACACTTCAGACATGGCCTTGTATAAGCAAGTTTTACACTCTTACAAAAGCTGGTTCCAAGAAGATCCGTTTCCTACTGGTCCATCCAAACAACCAAAAGAGATCATTTCATCAGGAAAGAAGGATTGGGCATATGGGTTTCAACATGTTCAATCTTTTGTTCTTAGAGAAGATAAACCGCTGCCTGAGGAATCTGATAGTTGTTCATTCTCCTCTTCCCATTGAGAACTATACACCAACCCAAGCTTACACGCTAATGGGAGCCCTTGTATATCTTTGTACTAGTTTATGGGTAGATATGGCCACTGGCAGTGATTTCTTTTTTTAGTTGATTTTTCCTTTTGCAGTAATAGGTTTGTAAATGTAGTCTAGGGACTCACGAGATAATGAGAAACCTTGAGGGCTAATGCCTAGGCCAGATTTCTGCCATGTTTTACACTGCGGAAATTCACGGCATTGTCTCACAGCTATTAGGTTCTATTGAAACTAAAAAGCTTAATGTTCACGCTGCGGAATTCCACTGCGGAATTCCGCAGCGTGAAAGAAAATGCGGCATGCTCTATTTGCCGCAGGAATACGTGCGGCCGGCTTCCATTGTAGTCAATGGAAGCCAGCCATCACGCTATACTTCCGCTGTAGCACACCAGAAGTATCGCGTAAATACGCTTCCCTGCCCACTGCCGGCGTGTCACGCGCTGTACTGAGCATGCGCGCCGAGCCCACCAGGCGGGACGCATACAGCAGATCTGGAGTGGTGAGTATGAGGGTTTTGGGGGGCGCTGTGGCGGACTCCGCTGCGATATTCCATTGTCGGAGCCCGTTGCGGCCATGGGCATGAGGCCTTAACGTAGGCTTGTGAACTTTTTTATTTTAGCATTTATCTTTGTTTTTTGGAGTAAGCCTAGGGTGTCCGTCCAATGTGGCTCACTTTGAGGTGCAGGGCAACCCACCGGGCCGAATCGTGTGTGGTGTTATTAGTAGTAAGCCTGCATAGTGCACTATGCGTATCAACGGGACTTGGTATCCTTTGTATGTCATATCTATGTGCAGGTATCATACTAAGCAGCCAGTCCTCCCAATATATAGTAGTTGAGTGGTTGTTCATCAGTATCTTTCACTTGTGCAATGCTCCACCTTAAGGCCATCCCTGCTCCTCTGGGAAATATGCAAATAAAAGATAGAATACCTCTATAGCACCTCCTATTGGAAGGCAACATTCCTGCAAGTCAATATCAGACTGTGACTTTATAACAATGACTGCGAAATGTGAGCCAAAGCCAGAATAACCATGCACAGACAGATGTTTTAGAGTAATTGTTCCTCATCTGTGTGCAGCAAGTTTCGGACTTGGCTAGGGAGAGGCCTATAGACTTGGGTTAGAAAGGGTATCATTCCTCCTTAAGGCGAGCACCTAGAAGGTATAAGAAGACTTATAAGGCCATCCATGCTCCTCTGGAAAATATGCAAATGTAAATAAGACTACTTTAGATCTGGTGTCTCTTTAAGATGAAGCGATTCTCCTGAAGATGTAACTCGTATCCTAGACATTTTAATGAGGAATCCTAGAATCAGATGACACAAATCTATTTTGTGGTTTTTACTTGATTAGTCTGTTTCTCTGGTTCACCCTCCTCATCTAAATGGTAACAACCACACTTAACGGTAGACGAAGACTAATGGTAATGTAATCATCAGGATCATCATTGTCTGACTGAGACCACACATTATGGCAAGAAGACATTACCATATTCCCACGGTGGTTTGTGAAGACAATGCCAGGCTGCTCTCAATACTTGGATTTCTTGGAAATTTAATTTTACATAGGTAGGGACTCAGACACTGAACTGATTAGCGGCACATTCTTAGATTATATGAAATATTTTAATTTATACTGTTACATAAGATGCGTAGAGGGGGGCTGGTGAAATGGAGACCTAAGATGCCCATGCACTTTCGTTAGCTGTCGGCTGAACACACATACCCAATCCTTCTTTACCCATCATCTGCTGGAGGCAAATCAGGAGACCCCACACAGGAGTCAGCTGCTCCCATCGAAGTTAGGGTGGACACTCACTAGCGTTATTTTCTCTCTTGCGCTGCGAGAGCACAAGAAAACTCTCGCCTTGCAGCGCAAGTAAGATGCCGGTATAGAACCGGCATATCGCTAGTGCCTTCAATGGGGCCAGCGGCAGCAGCGCTAGCCCCATTGAAAGCATAGGGAGAATGCTGCGGACTTCTGCCACAGCTGTGACAGCTGTGGCAGGAGTTTCCTTCATCTCCTAAGGGCTATGTGTGATTGGCTGAGTGCTCAGCCAATAGCTAAGCAGTAGCTGCTATTGGCTGAGCCCTCAGCCAATCTGCACAGCCCTTTCAGGAGGCGGGGATTTTTAAATCCCCGACTACTGAAAGAGCTCAATAGCAGTGCCGGGGAACCAGCAGGAGGACGCGTCTGAGCGCTGGAGAGGTGAATAATATATATATTTTTTTAAAACACTTATTGATGATTATTGGGAAAGGGCTTAAATTTCAAGTCCTTCCCTGATAATCTTACTGCGGGGCTTGCCTGAAACCATTGCTTTCATTGAAAGAAATGGAAAAGAATGCCGGGGACTTCTGCCACAGGGGTCCCCAAGGGGATGACGGAAACTCCTGCCACAGCTGTCACAGCTGTCACAGCTGTGGCAGAAGTCCCGGCATTCTGCTTCTCTTTTCAATGGGGCTAGCGCTGCTGCCGCTGGCCCCATTGAAAAGACTGGCGATATGCCAGCGTCATGCCGATATCCCGGCGTGATGTTGGCTTTTTTCTCGCACTGCGATGCAAGACTTTAACTTTACTCTCGCATCGCAGTGGAGAAAAAACGCTGTTTTCACTGAATAGGAGATAGCTTTTTGATCAGTGGAAGTCCAACTGATGGGACCCCCATCGATCTCAAAAATGGGCATCCTGAAGGTCTTTGCATGAATGGAGCAACATTCGCACGTGCATGATACCGCACCATTAATTTCAATGGGAGCACCAGAAATTGCCGAATTCAAGTGCTCGGCTCTGGTGCTCCCACTGAAATTAATGGATCGGCAGAACGTACATGCAACCACTGCTCCATTCATGTGGGGACCTTCGGGTTTCCCATGCTCAGGATGAATGGGGGAAAGCTTTCTATTTTAATACAACCTCTTTAATGTCTGCCTGTTTACTGATAAGTGATTTAGTGAAAAATTTGAGTTCTATTTACAGCTCTACGGACTAAAATTTTGTTTCAGAACTCACGCAGTTTCCTATTATTTTAGTGTTGGTGCACTTAGGAGGGCTTCAGTTCAAAATCTTTAAGGACTCCAAAATACGTAGAGGTACTGATTACCGTATTTCTTGCTGTATAAGATGCACCCCCGTTTCAGAGGCGGAAAAAAGGGAAAAAAAATATTTTGAACACACATGGACAGTGCCGCAAATAGTACCGGGCGACGGAACAGAAGGAGCAGCAGAGCTCTGAAACACCGGAGCTCCGTGAAAGTGGCACTAGTGTACAGGCTGAGGAAGAGAAGAATCCCATTGGTGAAGGCAAATGAAGACGCAGCAGTTCCCGCTGGCACTTACCAACAATCAGTGGTATGAGTAAATGGTTATGCGTTTGTTTGCGGGACCGCGATTTAGTTTGCATGCTCGCGTATTAAATTGAATTTTGGTACATTGGCTCTATAAGACGCACTGACTTTTTTTCCCCACTTTGGGGGGAAGAAAAGTGCGTCTTATAGGGCGAAAAATACGGTATATTTAACTCTGGGAAGGTGCTGATTTTCCTTGGAGAGATCGAGTCTTCACGGCAATATTTCCTGGGAAAAAGTATGCAAAATAGTGCTTCTCCAGAAGAGGGAGTAAATTGTCTCCTTGGTGCCACCTATGAGTGGCCAGAGCTATGTTGCATGGTTGTATGTAAGAAAATGTGCTTCTCAAATAAAGCCTATAAAGATTATGTAACTCGATTTGGAGACTATTATAATATTATAGTGAACAATAAAAGGTTTAATGAGATATTTATAGGCTACAATTAAAATTATATTGTAGGCAGTAAGCTTCTTCTAGCACAAGTTCACTCCTGTTCTTATTGTTTTGTGCAGATTGTATTTTTGCAGTAAATGGAGAACAGGGCTTGCACTGATGAGGTGCTACATTTATAGGACACTAACATAATTTGTATATACAGTGTAATCAGAAACACTGCCTTTATTTTACTGCATTCCCACAAAGTGGAGATGATATGTAAAACAGTTCTAGGTTTGCAGTTGAGATTCTAAAAAAGTTTCTTTGGTTCATCGCCATACTGGTAGAAGGATAATAATGGAAACAAAAAAGGTTGGCATATGTGCTGGAACTTATAGGAACACCGCAGATATGAATATAGAAGATGGTACACAACTTGCACTACTTACAATCATGTCTCCCCTTTCCCTTCTGTAACATATATAAAGGTTTCCATCATGTCCCCCCTTTCCCTTCTCTCCTCCTGTAATGCAACGACCAAGACAAGGCACACCACTGAGGAGATGGCACGGGTAGTTGTTAAGGATGTCATGGTGGCACTACCAACTCCTCCCCTGAGGGACGCGTAACCTTGGCCAAGGCGCCACCAGGCCCCTACCAGGCGACGCAAACAGGTGGTGTTGTGGACTTGAAGAAATATGTCACGGGTGACGCCACCATTCTTTACTTTGTAGGATGTCCGACGGGAAAAGTAAGAGAGTCCACACACAGTTAACTTGATACTTTCAGGAATGGTCAGTGACTGAAACTCTACTTTCAGATTTGATAAGCTCACACACCAGAGCAGGAAGAACAAATCACGGAGGTCAGGGAGGAGAACACAGGATGACACCGGGCCTACAGTCCCAAGTTATCTGTATGACTCCGCTCATGGACACATACACTGGAGGAGGACAAAACACTTCAGTGACACTCACTTGCAAATGGCTTTCTGGACACTGCAGGGTGGACTCTTTCTTTTAGGATAGGGGTTCTGCAATTAGGTAATTGGGGTACCTCTCTTCCTTTTCCATTCTTCACCACATGAGGGTTGAAGGCATCCCCATGTGGCCGGCACTCTCCCTCCACACTCAACCATTGAAGCAATGGAACCCACTCCTTTCTTACCTATCACTCACATATATACCTTGCATACTCACGTTACAATATAAGTCGTTACAATTTCCAGACATATCCCTGACATTCACAGACATTAACCTCTTAGATGCTGCAGCTGTGCAATACACATAACTAAAGACAAGACAATTTACACAGAGCATCCACATTAAAGACATGACATATGACAGTTATGGAGGGGCCAGATATATACACTTTGGGCCACTACATAAGGAACAGCATGGTGGCCCGTGTCACAAAGGGAGGTCCATAAAAAATGACGTGTCTACAAATGTGGAAGATTTTTTTTTTTTTACACACTTTTAGGCCTCTCTCTCAGGAACATTTTATTCCAGCTATCTCGATAAAATGTTGGCCGAAAATCGCAACCATCTGAAGCGTTGGATTCCAATGCACTTGGATGGGCGTAAAATCGTCCGTCCGGAAAAGATAGTGCATTTGGTGTGCATTCTGGTCAGCTGCTTTCACACGCGGACCGAAAAGATAGGACTTGCACTTTTGTCAAAATATGCCGGCCGTTCCCAACTTGGTCATGGCTTTCTCTCGTTCATGCTGTTTTCGGCCACAATGTGTGCGGTCGAACATTGCAACACCCGTGTGAAAGAGGCCTTATACAAGCTACAAATATATTGCTAATAATTAGAGATGAGCGAGTATACTCGCTAAGGCACATTACTCGAGCGAGTAGTGCCTTAGCCGAGCATCTCCCTATCTAAAAATTCGGGGGGGGGGGGGAGCGGTGGGGGAGAGAGCGGGGAGGAACGGAGGGGAGATCTCTCTCTCCCTCTCTCCCCCCCGCAACTCACCTGTCACCCGCGCTGGCCCCCGAATCTTTAGAGATGAGCGGGGAGATACTCGGCTAAGGCACTACTCACTCGAGTAATGTGCCTTAGTGAGTATACTCGCTCATCTCTAGTAATAATGCAATGTATGGCCGGCGTCACTCAGGCATATTTGCGTGACCAAAATTTGCTCCCATAATACGCAGAGAATAGAGCCCATTGATTTCAATAGGTTCATTCACTTTTCTGTATTTTGCATGCCCATTTTTAGCATGCAAAAAAATAATAGAACAATTTGTGTTTTCTGTGTATTTGCGCACCAAAACCGCCATAGCAGTCAAATGTGCGCACAATTTGCAGGGATGTGTGAAATACTGCATAATTCTATTGGAAAAAGAACACATCTAGAACTAATTAGCCATTTTAAATGGTGCGTTTGTTTGCCGCACGCAAATGAACATCTCTTATGGGGGCAAAAAGTAAAGTCAAATATGCCGATGTACGTGCGAAAAAGCATTGTTCATTCTGCAAAAATGCAGTGCTGAGGCGTGCGCAAATACGCTTACACTTGTGTGAAGTCGGCCTGTATGTGAAGCCTCGTTAATTACATATTCAAGAATAACCATTTAATTTTATATAGAATTTCACATGTGCTACTGATTAAGGGGACACATATGTAGTATAGCAAGTCATCAGGAATGTCTGCAGTCATACATAGTTATGTTCCATCATGACCATCAAGAGTAAAAATAGGACATTAATGGCAAGAAAATGCAGAACACCAGAGAAGTTAATAAGGTCTAAATGATTTTCAGATGGAAAGTTGTACTTCTCAAAGTGGGGATAGATAGATAGATAGATAGACAGATAGATAGGAGATAGATAGATAGATATGGGATAGATAGATAGATAAATAGATAGATAGATATGGGATAGATAGATAGATAGATAGATAGATAGATAGATAGATAGATAGATAGATAGATAGATAGATAGATAGATAGATAGATAGATATGAGAGATAGATAGATAGATAGATAGATAGGAGATAGATAGATAGACAGATATGGGATAGATAGATAGATAGATAGATAGATAGATAGATATGAGAGATAGATAGATAGATATGAGATAGATAGGAGATAGATAGATAGATAGATATGAGATAGATAGATAGACATAGATAGATAGGTAGGTAGATAGATAGATAGATAGACATAGATAGATAGATATGAGATGGATAGATTAGATAGATAGATATGGGATAGATATGAGATAGATGGATAGATGTGAGATAGATAGATAGATAGATAGATATGGGATAGATATGAGATAGATAGATATGGGATAGATATGAGATAGATAGATAGATAGACATAGATAGATAGATAGATAGATATGAGAGATAGATAGATATGAGAGATAGATAGATAGATAGGTAGATATGAGAGATAGATAGATAGATAGATATGAGATAGATAGGAGATAGATAGATAGATAGACAGATATGAGATAGATAGATATGAGAGATAGATAGATAGACATAGATAGATAGGTAGGTAGATAGATAGATAGACATAGATAGATGGATAGATAGATAGATAGATAGATAGATAGATATGGGATAGATATGAGATAGATGGATAGATATGAGATAGATAGATAGATAGATAGATATGGGATAGATATGAGATAGATAGATATGGGATAGATAAAAAGATAGATTGAGAGATAGATAGATAGATAGATAGATAGATAGATAGATAGATAGATATGAGATGGATAGATTAGATAGATAGATATGGGATAGATATGAGATAGATGGATAGATATGAGATAGATAGATTAGATAGATAGATTTGGGATAGATATGAGAGATAGATAGATAGACATAGATAGATAGGTAGGTAGATAGATAGATAGATAGATAGACATAGATAGATGGATAGATAGATAGATAGATAGATATGGGATAGATATGAGATAGATGGATAGATATGAGATAGATAGATAGATAGATAGATAGATAGATAGATAGATAGATAGATAGATAGATAGATAGATAGATAGATATGGGATAGATATGAGATAGATAGATATGGGATAGATAAAAAGATAGATTGAGAGATAGATAGATAGATAGATATGAGATGGATAGATTAGATAGATAGATATGGGATAGATATGAGATAGATGGATAGATATGAGATAGATGGATAGATATGAGATAGATAGATAGATAGATAGATATGAGATAGATAGATATGGGATAGATATGAGATAGATAGATATGAGATAGATAGATAGATAGATAGATAGATAGATAGATAGGACAGATAAAAAGATATGAGATAGATAGATAGTGGAGCTGCAGTTCTTTAGAACCAGAACCAGAGCCAGCGCTTCATGAAGGTGAGATATTTGAACCCCCTGACGAGCAAGCGCTGGCTGAAGACTACAAACAAGTGCCGTGGAACTGCAGGAGAATAGGTGCGTCGGAGTGGACAGCGCCTGTTAGGTAATGTATTGTTTTGTTTTTTAATGCAGGTAGGGCTTATTTTAGGGACAAACACAACGACTTCTTATTGTAAAAGTTGCATCGCACTGCACGAAAGCTGCGATTGTGTGCGGCGTGATGCAACACAAAGGAAGGCTCCATAGGGAAACATGGGCTACAAAACCGCAAATAGCGGCAATATTCAGCATGCTGCGATTTTTTTTTTCCCTCTCGCAATGTAGTAGCCTACAAAACATCACTAATGTAAAAGAACCCATTGGAAAGCATGGGCTTCACATACATGCGATTTGCAGCACTGTCGCATCATGAGAAAATCGCATGATTTTGTCGCCCGTGTGAAGGCGGCCATACACCAATATGATCAATGAATAATAGAAAATAAATAGTTAAGGGAAATAGGATCGACGGGGGAACCTATCAAGGCACTTGTATCAATTTTCTGGTTTAAAGAAAAGTTGCAGATTTTGGTGCAAAAACGCAAGCACCAAAATTTACAACTTTTTTTTTAGATTGCCTTTTGAAAAAAAAAAGCTAGGTGGGGCTTAGCAAGGGGACAGGGTCTCATGTTGCCTGATCTTTACTCTAATTTATGTTAGAAGCAGGCATAAATTATAGCACAAACCTACACCAACTTGTGACTAGCTTTTACTTTCAGACTGGCAAAAGCTGTGTGAGATTTATTAAGAAGCTCAAACCAAATTAGGTGCACTTTACACTAGAACACTTTATATTAAAACAGGTGTATGAAATATTTCAGCCATGGTTGGCTGGCTCAGGTGTGAACACCCCTTTAGTACATCTGGGCCACTGTCCCTTTAAATCCCAGAAGATGAGTCGTCTAACTATTCTATTATCTATAATTTCCAATACTCCCACAACTTTATAGCTAAATCTTTGTTACATTGGAAAGGAAAGTTACTGGGTAAGTCCTTTTCTTTTGTCGGTAATATCGGTTCAGGAAAATCTTGCTCATGAGAATTAAATCCCACATATTTCAGACATCATGGACCTAATTTATTTTAATAGCTGTTCACTCATTTTAATGTACACCCACTTTTGCCCTTTGGATGTCAAAAAGCTATTTAAACTATTTCCATCCTGAGAAAATGGATAAGTCATATGCCAGAAACAAAGAAAAAAGTTACAGGATGTATTGGAAAATGTAAATGGCCGTGGACTATACGTAACCATATTGGTATTCTGTTTGTGAAGTAGATGTAACATAGGTTACCCCTACTATGCCATATTTGTAAGAACAGGACATGTTTCTGCCTTATAAAATCTGCATACAAAACAACTTTTAAAGTTCCCTATTATGGGATTCATTAGGGAGTTAAATCAACCCTCTGGTTTCGAGCCAAAATTCAGTCCCGGTGAAAGTAGAAGAATGGTACATGGCAGATGGAGGTGGACGCAGCACAACTTGAATTGTGGCTTTGGGTCACTCCAGAGGAAGGCACATTTCATAATCAACATAAATCTCGTACACCGGTCTCGACAAGGAACCTAGGTATACAGGCACACTCTCTGTTGCGGATACATAATTAGCTATACATCACTCTCAAGGGAATCGGCTCCCTTACCATAGATGATCCATGGCGTATTACCAACATCGTGGACCATCGCACTGAAGGTGCCGAAGTATTCACTGGCACATGACGTCAGCTCTACTCAACCTATCTTTGCTCCAGACTAAATGCCTTATTGTGCCATCCCAAAATATTGCACATGTCTCGTCGTAAACAGTTAACCCAAACTAACACGTCAACATCCTTGTCTCACTTCAGTCCCTTTGGGGAGACACTTCCCTGGCCCATGTCCACCATAGTCCAAATAGGTGGGCACACTGAGTCATATGAGGCCGGTCTCATGTATCCAGATGCTTGGTAGTCTTCTCCGGTCATGGCACTGTCCTCCACTTTGCATAGTCTCCCTCTCCTTCCTCATGGTGCATCATCTTCAGTTTTCCCCAGGTCGACTGGGCTCTCCTGGTGGATCACCTCCTAGCCACTTGGCCAACCCCCAGCTGGGGTATGGTAACACAAAAGGCTGGTGTTCACTCTGTCCCTGCTGTGGTCTCTCTCATTGTGAACTGGTCTCCAGTACAAAGATATTGCTCAATACCAGTGACTGCCCTAACACAAGCCACTCTCCTTCACAGCCGCCTCAGCCACTTTAAGGACCGGGACTGTTGTGCTGCGCTACCATCTGTAGCTATGTCTCTATCTCTGACGCAGCTACAATCTTTTATATAGTGCTTGCAGGACACCTAGTATGCTCCCCAGACCTTTGAGGGGCGAGCATAGGCCTCACAATGTCTCCATCATGGGGGCAGTCTTCGGGGGGGGTGATTCACTCTTCGTGTCATCGTTGCATCACCCGGTGGTGCAGCCTCCTCCTTCATTACTTACCAGCGCTTCCTTTACAGGGTGCATCCAGCCCTTTCACTTCTGGCGCTTCATGCACCTTCACTCCTTTCTACCTCCCTGGCTGTGGTACTGGTGGAGGGGGACTCTTACACATTGCTACAGCACTGACCATACCATTGCTGGCTCCTTCTTACTCCCTGTCTTCCCCTCCCAGATGAATCCTGGACCGGAGGGGGCGGGGCTTAACACTGTGGCCGTCGGTCGCAAGTCACGGAGGCTGTAAACCACTTGTACATGTAAAGGAAGCATGATTAGCGCTACCCCCTTACACTGGAACTGGAGGAGCTGGGGAACTATAGTACCTGGAGTTGCTCTTCTCTGCCGCCCCTCTGATCCACCATTTTTAGGCCCTGTTTTCAGCCAGTTTTAATATGGCTGCAGTAATTTTCTAACTACCTAATGCACATAGTACACTGATCTCTGATTGATCAGTGCTGATCCCATGAGCAGCTCTGGATAAACATAGAGCATGTATAGTGCATTGGTAGTCTAATGGTGGCATCACACAGGGCTGTATTTACAGCTCCCGCTGTTCTAGGCACTAGGCCTAAATATGCCCCTATTAAAGTCTGGGACTGGATAACACCACCATACTGTAACTGCCAGCGCTATGAACTCTATGCACCTCACAAGCAACAGTGGTCCTCTATGTCCTTGCCCCCTTGCCAAGTTACCATGCTCCCTCTATGCTTCTGCCCTCCACTCCAACTAATGGTGATCCCTCTGTGCCCCAACTTCCTTTCCAAGCAACAGTGGTGCTCTGTGCCCTTGCTCCCTCGCCAAGTAACAGTAGTCACTCTATGGTTCTACCCTCCTCCCCAACTAATGGTAGTCCCTCTGTGCCCATGACCCTCTCCCCAAATAATGGTGGTCTGTCTGTGCTCCTGCCCTTCTCACCAAGTAACAGTGCTTCCTCTATGCTTCTGCCCTCCTCCCCAACTAATTATGGTCCCTCTGTGCCCCCAACTTCCTCTCCAAGCAACAGTGGCCAAATGTGCCCTTGCCCAGTAACCGTTGTCCCTCAATGCTTCTGCCATCCTCTCCTGCTAATGCTGGTCCCTCTGTGCCCCTGACCCTGTCCCCAAATAATGACGGTCTCTCTGATCCTGCCCTCCTCACCAAGTAACAGTGGTTTTCTGTCCCCTGTCCCCTCGCCAAGTAACAGTGATCCCTCTATGCTTATGTCTTCCTTCCCAACTAATCATGGTCTCTCTTTTCCCCTGACTTCTTCTCCAAGCAATGGTGTTATCTTTCCCCCCTTGTTAATCCAGGGGAAGGTAAAAATTAGCCCATTTTGGGGAAAAACTTCCTTCCTGAGGCAGTCAGAATAATCCCTGGATCAACGTTTGAAAGTTCCTACCTGATTCCAAGACCCGGATCAACAACCCCGCTGGTTATTTAATGTCTATATCCTGTAATATCATAGCGCTCTAGAAAGACATCTAGTCTCCTCTTAAACTCCTCTATCGATTTGGCCATCACCACGTCCTCAGGCAGAGAGTTCCACAGTCTCACTGCTCTTACAGTAAAGAACCCCCTTCCATGTTGGTGATGAAACCTTCTTCATCACCAACATAGAAGGGGGTTCTTTACTGTAAGAGCAGTAAGCCTGTTGATCACGTGCTTGCTGTGTGGTGGCCTGGCTCTTGTAATTGCAGGCACAGCTCTCATTTAAATCAATGGGAACAGCACCTGCAGTTACAAATGCCAGTCACAACACAGGAGTCATCTTAGCAGCTTCCGTTCCATACCCCTATGTATAGCAGAGCTGACAGCGAGCGCCAAATTAGCTGATCAGCCGGGGTCTTGAGCAGCAGAAGCTGGGTCATCAAAAGTATTTTCATCAAAAACATCTTTAATACTTCACATTACCAGTCCTGGAACATCTTTTCTTAGAATGCTGTGCTGTTCCTCTGTTATTCCTCCTGAAAATATGAAAGTGTTAGACTGTCTAGGCACACAGCCTATTGACAGGAAAAAAAAATAATGTCTAGGTGTCAATTTACTCAGACATTTCTAGGAGGAATAGTTGGGAAATAGTATGACACAGGAGCAGAGACATAACTTGAAGCTTCTGGGCCCCGATGCAAAACTTGTAACAGGGCCCCCAACTATAATGCTCTACTGATAGTACTGGGCTCCCTATACGGAGAAGAGAGGCCTTATGGGCCCCCTAAGGCTCCTGGGCCCGGGTGCAACCGCATCCCCTGCATCCTCTATAGTTACACCCCTGCACAGGAGGGATTACTGTATTTACTATTGAAAATGTAACATTTTTTTGATGCAAATTGTACAGAGAGTTGTCAAACATGAGTTGCGCCACATTTTCTATGTGTTTTAGACACTTTTTTACTGTGCCTGACAAAGGGCTAAATTTCATAAAAAAGGGGGGGGGGGGGGGTCCTGAACTGTACCAAAAAGTATGCCAAATTAAGCCAAAATTTTGGCACAATTTTCAGAGCAAACAAAGCCAACTAAAAGTTGGTCTAAACTCTGAGAGTCTTAAAATTTGACAGATTTATTAGCAGCGCTACTGCGATTATTCTGGCCCATTTTAAGACTGTCTAGTCTTTGCTGTGTCTAACTTTTAGACAGTGTTAGTAAATGAGCCCTAGTTGTAAGAAAAGACTTTTCGGAATGGTCTCGAGAGCTTATGAGTCGCCTTTAAAGAGATTCTTCAAGTTTTCAGGTGAAGCCCTGTTAATGTGCCTGCATTAGGCAATAGACTCCATGTACTGTATCATCTATAAACTCTTACGGGTTAAAGAAGTGATATGGATAATGTTCTACGAAGCGTCATATGTCTGTAAGAAAGTTCCCATGTTCTTATAACATAACAATGCACATTCCTCCAGTAACGGTTCTGAAGACATGGTAATATGGCTCCAGACTTTGGCTTGAACTCACTTAATATTAGACCTGGCTCTTTTTATCCTTTTCTAAAGCCAATGCAGGCTCCTGGGAACAGCTCTGATTTAGCTCTTCATTAGATTTTTATTGCTGAGTTCACCTAAATCTGAAACCTGTGCCTGCATCGCTCTATTACATTCATACATCCTAGGGGGATGTTTACCAGTAAAACTATGTGGATCGGCCGTCAATGTAATCTGTATGGGGACAACTTGATTGTCCTCTACACTGCCCGACTATCCTGCAACATCTTCTGTAGGGCCAAACGAGCATTAGACATGCTACAGCCTTTATTTCCCTGGCAGATAAGTGAAAATAAAAGGTGCCCCCCTATATGCCCAGAGGAAGTTTTTTGGAATGTTTTCCTTCTTTCCATATTTTTGGCAATTTAGAATGGAAATCCAAAGCAAACGTGTGCATGAGCCATGCGATCATCAGCTTGAAGGGGAGAGTTAGAATATATGTAATCTTGTAATATTCATTCTAAGCACCTCATAGAATTGCCATTAAAGGGAACCAGTCAGCTGCCTAATGCAGCATAAACTAACTTATGGTGCAGTTAGGGCAGGTGGCAGGGAGGTGGGTAGTGCCCGCCCATGAAGTCTACGCGCACGCCGAAAATCTGAATCTTTTCAGTGTCCCACGGCCCGCTCTCCTACACAAGTCTATGGTAAAGTGAGCGCACTAGACTCTAAAAAGAGTCCGATTTTCATACGTCAAATAGACTTCAGTGGCAGGCAAGAAGGTGACAGGTTCCCTTTAAAGGGATTATTTCAAAATAGACTTTTTTCAGCTATTCATAGGTTAGGTGATAAAAGTCTGATCGGTGGGGGGGTCTCACCACTGAGACCCCCTATTCCAAGAACAGGGGTCCCATGTCCCCTTCTTCATTGCACCCACCCACAGTGATGTGGAGATTGAATAGAGCGGTGGTTACAAATAGGCATGGCCACACCATTTATTTCCATTGAACTGATGGAAATAGCCAAGTACAAGCTCTTGGCGCTGAAGAGGAATGGAGCTGCACATGCACAAACACCATTTCATTCAATCTCCTCTATGGGTGCAGTAAGCCCATAGTGAAGAAGAGAGGCATGCTCTGGCCCCGTGTCCTTGGTGATTAAAGGCACTGGCGTAACTATAGGGAATGTGATTGCATCCAGGCTCAGGAGCCTTAGGGGGCCCATAAGGCCACTCTTCCCATATAGGGATCCTAGTACTATGAATAAAGCATTATAGTTGGGGGCCCTTATACAGGCTTTGCATTGGGGCCCAGGAGCTTCAAGTTACGCCCCTGCGTTAACCCTTTCCAATCCACTGTCTGATGTCTGAAGACTGTATGATTTAAGGCTGTACAGCTCCCATGTTGGAAGACGTCCGTCGGGGTTCTCTTACTGTATATTGCCAGCCTCTCTGCTGTCGGAGCCTATCCAATGTGTCACCTCATGCAGTACTGGCTTTAGCCAGCAGATAGCGTCGTTGTAAAACAGCAGAAAAAGAGTAAGCCCCCTAGGAAAACCAGGATACAAATTGGATTGGAAAGGGTTAAGAGAAGTTGAGGGGCCCCAAGATAAACGTTTGCAACCAAGCCCATGAGCCTTTAGCTACGCCCCCAATTGATGGGGGTCTCAGCGGTCTATTTACTGATTTTTTTATTTCAAGAGGAATTTTTTAAAATAGATGGCATGTTAATGGGAGCGTCACTATAGGGGGTGAAGAAGTAGAAGTGTCATCCAGTCCCTAGTGCCTGAGAGGGGCTAAATGCTCCTCTGCCACAAAAGAAGACAGTAGTAGTATAAATGGCACATGGTAGGTGGCGGCCCTCTTGCAGATTTTGCATTAGATCGCAGGAGCTTTAAAGGGGTTTACCAGAATAGCACGTTATACCCTGTCCACAGTATAGGGAATAACTTGCTGATTTGGGAAGGGTCTCATGTCTGAGAACCCCACGATCTTTAAAAATGGGGTCCCAGTGTGGAGGAAACTGAATTGAGCAATGGTCACGCAAGTGTGCACTAGTGCTCCATTCGCTTTCAATGCGACTACCTAAGACAGCAAAGTGGCAAGCGCTCTGTTATTTCCATCAACCACATTAAAATGAATAGAGCTCCGAATGCGCATGCTTGGCCAGCGCACTGTTTATTCTGAAGGGGAAATAAGTGACCCCCAAAGTGCCAGGCAGAGGACCCCCATTCTCAAGATCAGCGGGGATCTCAGCAGTGAGACCGCTAGTAATCACCAAGTCATCTGTTATCTTGTGGACACGGGCAAACTTGTAATCTTGGTACAAACTCCTTTAAGTTTCGCTTTGGCATGACAAGTACACATAGAATTACTTATGTACTTGAAGAACGTCTAGAGAAAAAAAAATAGTCAATAAGACTTTATTGACTCAGCATGCACTTTGTATTCTACATAAAACACGAAAACTGCCTGGAGTGATGTGCGGGCAATATTTATTGCAATATCATGGATCTTGAGCTTTCATGGTTTTGGAATAAACCTGTAGTAAATGTCATCTCAGATTGTTTGTGTAAGCTCACCCATCCTTTCAAAAACAAACCTCGACTACCTTCGCCCGAACAAGTTCACTGTTGCATAGTTTGCTGGATGGTTAGTAGGGAACGTACATTCCTGCTGTGATCTTAGCCCGGAGAGATTGAATTTGGCTCTAGAACACCACATTCTTGTGGCACTTTCCTGCCAACTTAGGCTTTAGCCAATGGCATCTGACCCTGCATTTCAGGGCAATCTTTTGCCACCTGGTGCATCTATAGTTTTCAAAGAGGTCATCCAAGTTTAAATATGTACCAGGTTTTTCAGAAGCTATATCCCAGCACTGTACCATGTAATATGTTTAGGAAAAAGTAATATGGGGTTGTGGAAATACTTCCCAGTCTAATGTACATAGCGTATAGTAGTTTTTTTGTGAATACCCATTGAATAGTTAAAGGACGTGCCTACTTTTGCAATGGATACATCCGCAATAAAGTAAACAAAATAAGCAACTTTGGAGATAGTTTTCATCAAATATGATTTTCTACCATTTTCTGTATACAGCTCCCATGCAGACCTATTTGTCTCCATGGTTACAGACTGTTACAAAACTGTGTAGCCTGATCCTGCACTCATTATCCCTTCCATCTGTCTTACCTCTTAGTAACCTACAGAATGTATGTTAGCAAAATGTAAAGGAAAGGGATATGACTGCATCAGACTACAGAGGACTTTTTTGTAGTCTGTAACCATGGAGATGCATAGATCTACACAGGAGTTGTATACACAGAAAGTTGAAGGATTTTTAAATGGGTTGGCAGGAATAGAAGAAAAAGTTTTATGTTTTTTTTTCAGGAATAGCACCCCATGTTTCAATTTCTAGTCCTGGACAATCCCTTTAATGAAAAACATACAAAGTTATTAGGGATCTATGCTGCTTTTTAGTTAGGATTATTGGACCGACTGTCAGGACAGAATTTAGACTCATATAAGGCCAGCTGCATACAAACCAAACGGGTCAGTTCCTCATGCGGGAGCCCGCAGCGGAATGCGTCCATCAGCGCAGCCAGCAGCAGCGCGTACCTGTCTTTTCTTTATCTGTATTGCGGATGGCTGCAGCTGTTATTTTTCCCGCGCCATCGCTAGATGATGATGCGGAATCCGCGACCTTTCCCCAATGTCAAGGGCCGTTGGTCCGACAGGTTCCATTGCCTTCAATGGATGTTGTCTGCGTGGAATCTGCACTGAAATAGAACATGCTGCAATTTTTCCTCCGCTCGCGGAAATTGCAGTTGGTTTCCGCAAGTGCGCAGGAAGAATCGCTTTTACATAGCATGTTATGAACGGCATTTGCTGCGGATCCGCGGTGCAGACGCCGACCGTGGATTCTGCAATGCAAATACATTCGTGTGCAGGCGACCTTAGACTTATGTGAAAGTAAACCAGATGCAGATTTTGGCGCACATCTGCAGCTAATTTCAGCCTTTCAAGTGAATTCAAATTGAAGGGGTGAAATCATTCTTAGTGTATGTTTACACATGGCCGAAATTCTGCAGAGAGAAGAGAATTGTGCCGCAAGGTCCGCAGCATTTCTGCATCCAAAACCATTAGTGTAAATTTTGACTCAAAATCAGCAGCTGATATCAGGGGCAGTACTCATCTCCGAAATCTTTGGGAGACGCGGGACCCTTGTTCTCAAGATCGGCAGAGATCTCAGTGGTGAGACCCCTACCAATCAGTTATCATTATCACCTATCCTGTGGACGGGGGATAAAGGGCAGTTGTGGCACAATGCCTTTACTTCATCTAGGTTTCCAGAATATTGGCCACGTAGGCACCAAAACCTGCTGGTTAACATCATCCCCCATTCTATCAAATTATGATTTTGTCGGGTTGAAGTTCTATCACATCCGTGGTGTTCATTGTGAGAACGCTGCCATGTTCCTCCTCACTGTTGACGTACGCTGTCCAGCTGCTGATCATGGACAGCCTCGAAAGTACAAAAGCAATTATTTTAATTTTCACCCTATCTCAGTTGTTCTGTGTAGAAGAAACCAGCCGGAGGACATGACTGTTTTTTATCGTTAGATCCATTGGCAGCATAATGAAGACTGGCTGGGTATAGCGTGCTGTCCTCTCTTTGTGTGGGGGTGAGGTAAAAGGTGTTTTTACCTGTCTCCTGGGAATATAATAAGTTCCATATAATACAGGGTGGGCAACAGAAAAGAGGTCAATCTGTATGAGTTGCCCATAGCAGCCAATCACCGCGCAGCTTTCAGTTTACCTCAGCAGTATAAGAAATGAAAGCTGTGCAGTGATTGGTTGCTAGGGGCAGCTCATACAGATTTTCTTTTAGGTAGCTTTCATAAGTGTGTGGTGCCGGCGTACTTGTCCATTGCCCACCCTGTAGTACCATGAAAGAACCAGTACAAATATATCACCTCAGGTCTTATGTAGGAGGTAAAACCAGCTATATTCCTGAGTTCTGAGTGATAAAAAATTAACAAAAAAAAAAAAAAAAATTAATTGTGAAGGTCGGAATCTCCCACAAAATATCTGAAATTAAAACATGCATTTACTGTATACTGAACCTATTAGTGTCTGTCAGGTCCACCCAGGACGTGCTGGATCAGTTACCCGCAGATTCCACATAAGTGCACACAAACAATGTCAAAACAAACCATTAACCAAAGCACGGGAAACAGTATTCTTAAATAAACTAACATAGGGAAGGGACCTGCCTAAATGCAGGCAACCCATCCTGACAAGGACGAACCTGGCCTCGTACCTCCGCCACTAGTTGACACTACGTGGGAAAGGGGAAATAATGTAGGAAACAATATAGAAATGAAAACAAGCACAGATTTTGTTTTGAGATGCAGCAGGTAAATGGGAGATCCAGGACCAAGCTGTGACTGCAATCAGAGTCAGAGAGACTGAAGATTAAACAGCACTTCAGCTCAGCATCAGGCCAGGCTAAATAGCCCTGACAATTACCCACATGTCTCATCTCTTACCACTCCCACAAGAGCCAGAAGATGGAGAAACACCTACAAAACCTGTACCGGACTGTCAGAAAGGCAGTGACCTCAGAACCACCACAACAGTGTCTAGTTATGGTATATGTGTAGCAATGTCTATATAAGTGAACTCTCAGAATAGGGTTACAATGAAAAGTAAGACTACTACAGGGCGATTCTCTCTTTAGGAAACCCGAACATCCCTTAATAACTTAGTAACATCTGTCTGGTTCCCTATAAACACTGGCCTGTACTTACCTTGTATGTCCCCTGGAGCGTGTGCTGAAAATGGTCTCCAGCATCTGAGCACTTCTGTATGCAAGTCTGCTAAAATGACATCTGAAGACATCTGCTAAAATGACATCAGTAATGGCAGCCACCTCCCGCCGTATAGCATCTTTGTGGGCGTCAATTTTTCATGGCTTATTGCTGTATACACGGCCCATCAGTAAACCCCACAAGAAGTAGTCGGTGGCGTCCCGTCTGGTGGTCTTGGCGGACACAAATTTTTTAAAAGGGATTTTTGTCATCATATTCATACTGCCCAAACCAAAGGCAGCATGAACCCAAGACAAAGATGCCCAAGTGAGTGTTTTATTCTGAAACTCTGTGGTTTTTCAGAATAGATGCACTTTGAAGTCTGACTCAGAGCTGAACTTCAAGTGACAGGTGTGAGCCATGCCGGCCTTTTTATCCCCATGTAAATGGGTAGAAAGCTGTTAGTCTTCATACTGTGGGCAGCTAGAGACTGGCACGGCCCGCCCCTGTGACTCTGCATTCAGCTCCAAGTCAGACTTCAAAGTATATCTATTCTGAAATGCCACAGTAGGCATCTAGTATTAGTTCAGGCAGTATGAATCTAATTAAGAATCCCTTTAAATTGATCGTTCACCAAAACTTTCGATTTCCCTCATGCTTCTATTAGATGTGCGGCACATAGCTCCATTTTGTTGCAATTAATCTTCCATTAGTTTGTCTTAAATTTTTTCACCAATTTGTGAATACAGGATTTTGTTGGTATATTTGTTTTTTACCATACTTAATTCCAAAATGCCCTCTGACAACAAACACGCTGTTCAACTGAGTACAGGTCTGTGGCACAGTGAGCCAAATGCCTGTTTGGCGGTTGCATCTCGATGTCACAGGTGCAATCCACTTCACCTTATGGTTCAACAGACATAGGCCTCAGTCACACGGGCGTTTTTTCGCGCGATTTGCGGATCGCATAACGGATGCGCATCTGCAAATCCCGTGACTGGGGTTGATGATTCGCTGAAAAATCTGCACCTAGCAGCGTTTTCAGCTAAACGGCCCAGTGCTGCCCGCTATCCTCTGCCACAGCTGTGGCACAGCTGTGGCAAAGGAGAACGATGTTCGCCCATTGAATTCAATGGAGCCGGCAATACAGCCGGCTCCATGGAAAGCAGTGGGCTGCCGGCAAGCGCTGGATGAATTTTCGGGGAAGGGCTTAAAATATAAGCCCTTCCCTGAAAACCATCCTGAAAATCCTGAAAAAAAAAAGTATACTCACCTTTTTCCTGCAGCCGGAGTTCAGCCGCGTCCGGCCGGCAGTTCTCCTGAACTGCTCTCTGTAGTATTCAGCAGGCGGGGATTTTAAATCCCCGCCTGCTGAATAGGCTGCGTCTGATTGGTCACAGCCCTCACCAATCAGAGGCAGCTCTCACTCACCCATTCATGAATTCATGAATGGGTGAGTGAGTGCTGCCTCTGATTGGCTGAGCGCAGGGACCAATCAGAGGCAGCTCTCAGCTGCCTCTGATTGGTGAGGGCTGTAACTGCGAATCGTTGTGTCCTATAATTTATCGCACATCCGCATAAAAAACGGACATGTGCCTGCTCCCATTGGGATGCATTGGGTCTATAGATCTGCAGATCGCAAGCGCGTCTGCAGATCAGACCAAAAAATGCTCGTGTGACCGAGCCCATAGGGGGAGATTTAGTAAAGTGTCTAAAACAAAAACTGTTTTTTTGCCCACTGCAACCAATCACAGTGCAGCTCTCCTTCTATGTAATACTCTGTAAAAAAATTAAAGCTTGCAAAAGGGAATAGATGGGCGAACATTTAAGCGAATGCTTTTGGTGATCAAAAGAAACTCTAGTTCCTGTGTGCAGGCAGAAGAAGCAGAACTGCAAAACAGGAAGAGAGACTACTGAGAGAGCCACAAAAAATGTTTCTGAAGGGTTCTCTGCTTGCTGAAGGACGGTCACCCGAGAAAAGGGTCTGCCTTTGGACAGAGTGTTAATTGTCACTGCACAGTTACTTTGTCCAGAAACCACCGCCAGGAGTGAGGCTGAAGAAAGCCATCCTACACATCTTTAAGGGCTACAGCCACAGCAAGTCCCCTTCTCCCTTTCCCCCAATATTGAGTACACTTGGAAATCCGTAAGTGAGGACGGGCCTTACTAAAATCCAATTGTGTGCACACCACTACATGAGCTGAAGCAAATACCAGAAATACAAAAATGTGACTGGTGTTGAGCCAGGAACTGTTGTTGTAAGGGTATGCATAAATGCATGAAATGCCAGATGAAATAGTCATGCATGCACAACTTTTTCGGACCCTAAAAATGCCTGACAGGTACAGGAACCGAACGGAGCCCGTTATAGTCAACAGCGTCCATTTGGCACAGTTTGGTTCTGTTATGAGACGGAAACGTTCATCCAGTATTTTCCTGATCCCATAACGGAGCAGGAAAGCAGATTCCCTAGCGCAGATGTGAATTTAGCCTTAGCTGTTAACAAAAACTTCCATGTCTGGTGTCCACCTCGTATCCTGAACTTTGTGTTGCCTACTAAGTACCGAGAGAACAGAGTATTCTCAATACATTCTCCCACAGGAGTCAATAGGGTAGATTTCTGCAACTGTCCGTAAGAAAAGAATTGTCTTTGTTGCCCATAGCAGCCAATCACATCACAGCTTTCAGACAAAGTGTTTCTTATGTCCCAGTCCTGCGATAAAGCAAAGTTCTAGAACTGATTTTGCACTCGCCATATTCTCTAACGTTCCTGATCAATTTTTTGGTCATAGACAGGTTGATACATGACGCCCATAATGTTTCTATAAATGCAGAGCGCTCTATATGATAAAGACAAAGTGTAATGGAGGGGAGATCATATTTTATAAATCTCGACTCACCATAAAATATCCGGAGTGGGAAAATACAATATGCATAGACTTTCGGGATGAAGTATGACCCTTCAGGATAGCGTGTAAAGTACATTTAAAGTGAATGATGACCAAGAATGGTCTGGCGTTTCAGATTGTTTCCACATGTCAAATATTGAATATTATGTGTTCCTATTAAATGTGTGTATTTTTTACAAGCCGGAGGAGTCCATAACCTCCTTCCATATAGTGATTTATAGCCGCAACATACCTTTTATATGTTTACCCCTAGAGTTAATGGCCACGCAGCACCAAACCAGAAACAGTTAAAAGGGATTTTCCATAAAACACTTTGATGAGATGTCAATCAGATTTGTCATAAAAGTCAGATTTGTGCCTGAACCCCCATTGATCCTGAAAATAAGGGGGTCCTGCTCTACGCACATGTGCTGTCACTCTCCATTGAAATGAATAGAAGCTATTGAACTAATCTAATTGCCATTTATATGGACGGTGAATGACTGCGTATGTCCGTATATCCAGCCACCTCATAAAGGTGGGGGAGGGGATAGAGAATTCGTGGTAGTATGCGTGAGAATATGAGTTATCATTGTGCACAAGAGAAACTGTTCAATAACTAATTCAGCTCGGTTAGATTTATAGTGCAGATGTAGCAAATGTTAACCCCATGCTTAATGCATTAAGTGCACATTTTCAGCAAACTTTAAATTGACATTTAATGCAACAAAAAACATTGAAAAGTCAGGTTAACGTTTACAGAAACTGTGTATTAAATGGTTTCAGTGTCAAGTTAAAGTTTGTTACATCTGTACATCAACATTTTATTGCAGCCTCTTTAATTAATGCATGGTGTCCCCACGACACTTAGTGCTCGGCTTTAGCTATTCAGTATTGTCATAGGAACTTTAACCCCTTAAGGACATGGACTATTTTGGGCTTAAGGGTGCATTCATACGAGCGCATGCTGGTGCGTACATAGGTGTGCACAAAACCTGCGTGCCTACGTTCATGCACAAACACGCGTGAATGCAGGTCCGTGCAGCATTGCTTTCAATGGTTGCCGCGGCTGCTGCCGGTGGCCCCACTGAAAGCAATGGTCTGCCGGTAACCCCTGCAGTGAATTTCAGGTAGGGCTTTAAATATAAGCCCTTACCTGAAAATCATTCTTACCTGGTGTAAAAAAAACCAAAAACATACTTACCTCTGGGCTCAGGCGCGTCTAGCCGCTTGGGTCCTGTCACTGCAATGAAGTTCTTTCAGCAGGCGGGGATTTAAAATCCCCGCTTGCTGAAAGGGCTGCGTCTGATTGGCTGAGCATTCAGCCAATCACAAGCAGCACTCAGTCATTCAGGGAGTTCATTCGCCGCCTGCTGAAAGAACTTCATAACAGTGATGGGACTTAAGCAGCTAGACGTGCCTGAACCCCAGCAACGGCGGAGAGTTAAGTAAGTATTTTTTTAATTTTTTTACTACAACTAGAATCGATTTTCAGTGAAGGGCTTATATTTAAAGCCCTTCCCCGAAAATCACTGCGGGGGTGCCGACATCCTATTGCTTTCAATGGGCCGGCGGCCCCATTGAAATCAACCAGAGAGCTTTGCGATTCTCTGCCACAGCTGTGACAGCTGTGGCAGGGGATTCTTTACTCCCCTCGGGGAGTCCCCTTGTCACTGAATACTTTTTTATTTTTCCCTCTGCGAACACTTCACATGACGCGATCTACATAGATTGTGGCAGGGAAGGGGTTAACAGCGGGGGTCGTTGCTCCGATGCACCCCCACTGTTGCAGGGGGAGCCTTCCGGCTCCTGCTAACGGATAGCGCAAGATCTCTTATGATCTCGCGCTATCCTCAGGGAGTAACTGTATGCCCTGTTGCGCTAAGTACCCCGCAGCCAGGATGTACAGTTACGCCCTGTGGTGGGAAGGGGTTTAAGGGGTTGTCCAGGACTAAGGATAGGTCATCAATAGTTGATTGGCAAGGGTCTGCCACTTGGGATTCCCACTGATGAGCTGACTGAAGAGGCCATAGTGCTCAAATGAGTGCAGTAGCCTCTTCTCAGGCATGTCATGTTCATTGGCTTGAGAGCAGCTCAGTCCCATTTAAGTCAATGGGATTAAGCTGCAATACCAAGCATCACTTCTATACAATGCCTCTGTCACTTCAATCAGCTGATCGATTGAGATCCTGAGTGGTGAGCCCCCACCAATCAACTATTGATGTCCTATTCTGAGAATAGGTCATCAATAATTTAGTCCGACAAAACCCCTTTAATCATCATACAAATCACTATCTACATCAGTGTCAACATTCTGGCTTAAGGCTGGATTCACACGAATGTATATCGGCTCGGTTTTCACGCCGAGCCGATATACGTCGTCCTCATCTGCAGGTGGGGGGGGATGGAAGAGCCAGGAGCAGGAACTGGGCTCCCGCCCCCTCTCTGCCTCCTCTCTGTCCCCTCTCCCCCCCTCTGCACTATTTGCAATGAAAGGAAGCGGGATGGGGCGGGGCTAAGTTCTGAGAATTGGCCCCGCCCCTTTCCCGCCTCTCCCCATTGCAAATAGTGCAGAGGGGCGGAGAGGAGGCAGAGAGGGGGCAGGAGCTCAGTTCCTGCTCCTGGCTCTTCCAGCCTCCCCCCCTGCAGATGAGGACGACGTATATCGGCTCGGCGTGAAAACCGAGCCAATATACGTTCGTGTGAATCCAGCCTAAAAAGTGAGAGCTGGGACATGGGATTTCAAGTATTCTTTAATTATGCATTTCATTTATTTGTATATGAAACAGGTTGCAGGTGCAGAATATGATGTTGGTGATGGAGAGGCTTTACATCGGTTCAGTTGCTCAAACTGAATGTACAATAAAGAATAATATGGCAATTACATACATCAGTATTATTTGGATACAATGCAAACAGTTTACTAACATTCAGTTAATGCTATAACCTGTTCCATTCCCTATGAATTGGGTGTTCTTAATATTGTGCACCCAGTATAGAATTATCCCCCGTCAATAAATAGTTTACCCTGGCCAGGGGCAAATAGACCCACAGATGCTGCTTGAAAATAAAAGTCTCCTCTGAAGCAACTTATTGCTGCAGGAACTTCAGTTAAATAAATGACTCAATTCGCTACCTGAAATATGCAGTCACTGTCCTCTGAACAAAATATTAGCACAGTACCTTTGGGTGGGCTGTACAGTGATAAAGTCAAAATAATCTGGTTTAGCGGTGACGAACTTGGGTGATGATACTGTTACGTGTGCTGCTGGGATCTGTAGTTCTAAGCTTTCTAGCAGCACAGCCCTCACAGGGTTAATTGATTGAGCTGGCTGGGTGTGGTACTTCCTGCTAGCCAATCTCCTGGGTCTGTGCTCACATATAAACCCAGCTCCTGGTCAGTCTCTGTCTGGTGTTCAGGGTGAGCCGTCATAAATCCTTGTCTGTTGACGTTTGCTGTGTGATCTGTGTCTTGCTGGTTCATGTCCGTTTGTTCGTTTATTTTCTGTCAGTTTTGTGTTAGCTTGCTGTGTGACCTGCTAGCTGTGTCCTGTCCTGTTGCAGCGGTCTGTGTGAACTCTGTCCTGTTCTGCTGGACTCCTGGTTAGTGTAGGGACTAGCAGTATAACCAGGAGCCGTGAAGTGGCCTGCTAGCTTTCACGTTTTGTACAAAATGTCAACTAATACCTGGTATTTGTATTCAGCTTCCTATCTGTTACTAGTGGTTACATTTTGGCTGTTGTATGCTGTGTATTCTGGCTCTGTGTGTCCTGTTGTTCTGTCCCTGTCATGTGGCATGTGACTGTGTCCTCTTCTGGTGCGTGGCTCCTAAGATTAGCTAGGGCCCAGATACGAAGACTGCTGGGCTGCCCTTATTGGGGCAATGTCCCCGCTTAGGTAGGGCCATGCTACTCCTCCCCTGTAGCACAGGGTCAGTTTGCCAGAAACCTGTGTGCATACCCAGTCCTCTTTGGTCGCGATCGTGTGGGCCCCGTGCTTGTTTGCCCACACGATCGTAACAGATACTTATAATTACACACCACTGAAACTTGAATATCTGGATACTGGCTGCTGGTCTATCAGCTCTCACTAGAGTTCTCAAACCCAGTGAAGGCTCAGACCTTGTGGTCAGTAGTAACAGCTGATGTTTCCTTGAAAGATCGGCAAATCTTCCCCTGGCACTCATGTTGCAACAGCTGCGTTGTGCCACTCCAGGAATTTGAGTTTCACTGGCTTCTTCTCTAGTGCAAGAACACCTAGCTCTCCAGTAATTCTGGGGCAGTTGATTCCTCAAAAGGCTCTCTGCAGAAACTGCTGAGTCACACCACAGCCCAGGAATAGGTCCTTCCTTTAATTCCCAGCCCATCAGCCAACCAAATGGCAGCTCACTCCACAGCAGCCTCTCTGAAAGTTTTAGAAGAAACATATATAAAGTCCAGCAATAATCTACATATATGCATAGGTATTTAACCCCTTGAGGACCAATCAGGGTGTATCTTGCACCCGCGCCCATAGGGAATCACTGGGCACCTGCAGGTAATTAAATACCTGCGAATCTCATTTTTCTCCAAGGTGCGGAACACACGCGCGGAACAACAACCGCTGCATGCTCCATTTTTGTGCAGTTTATCCAAACGGACAGCTCCCGTGGCTTCTATCGAAGCCAATGGAAGCCGTCCAGATCCGCGGCACAGACGCAGCCGTAACTGCGTCCGTACCGCAGAACCGCGGGAAAGCAGGAGTTAAAAAAAAGAAAAGACGGTATGGCGCATGCACCCAGCACACCGCTGGCGTCCCGAGCGCATCCGCCGTGTGCAGTGTCGGGACAGGTAAGTATATTGTATTTTCTGGCCTCGTGTCTGCGGGCCGGGTGGACTCCGCTGCGGGATGCTGCACGGGGAAACCATACAGGCCCGTGGACATGAGGCCTTAAAGGAATGCAGCTGAGTTGCAAGACCAGACATAGCCTTCCAGCAAATGGGGCGCTGGTTGTAGAAAAACGGCAGCCCCTTTTCATAGTCTCATACAACCGCTTTAACATTCAGTACAGGGGGCTGATGTTTTGGAAGTTCTCCTTTAATAGAGGTTCCCTATGAAGATGCTACCTCATATGCTGATATGGATTAACGACGATATATTAATTGCACATGTCGTTATTAACTTTTTCTCATGTTGCAGCCATCTGTTGTAGTTTTTCCGGGAATGCCATGTGTTGGATGGTCTCAGCTAGTTGAACAGGTATTATCGTAATAGAAAGAGATTGCAATCACTGTTACTGGAACTGTCTGATTCACGACCGCATCACTGCTGACTGCTAGCGTCTGCCTGTCACATTCATCTCATAAATTATTATGATGAACCCCCTGTGTCCTGATTTATTAGGTGCTAAAATATTACTATTTTTTGTGCTTTTGCATTTTCCGTTAAAATAAAACAAATCATCAATAAAGGCCTTTGTTCTCCTCATCTGTCAAGTTATTACATGCACTAGTCAATCCTTTTGTACATATATGGTTACACTCCATTAACGTGGCATCAATATGCTGATTTGAGGGGTGTAGCTATGGGGTGTCCAAAAGTGCCAGTCGCACCTTGGCCCAGGTGTCCAAGGGGGGGGGGGGGGGGGAACCCCCTTTGACACATAAGAAAGCACCACATGGTAAATAGGGCCCCTGTAGCATATTTTGCATTGCAGCTCAGAAGTTACGTCTCTGGCAGCTTTAACCCTTTCCAATTCAATTTTGGATTCAGGGTTTCCTAAAAGGCTTTCTCTTTTTGCTGTTGTACAAAGGTGCCATCTGCTGGCTAAAGCCAGTGTGTGTGCCAGAGAGGCTCCGACAGCGGAGTGGCTGGCAATAGACGGTAAGAATACCCTGTCGGACGTCTTCTGACATTGGAGCTGTACAAGCTTCAATTAGAATGTAGGAAGACGTCAGACAGTGGATTGGAAAGGGTTAACAGATATTCTAGATTATGAGACAGTCATAATCTGTTAGGTACAGACCCTGTATGGCACCTGAAGTGTAATCCCATGGGTCCACATTGCAAAACTAAATGTTAAATGTTAAGAAGGACAAGTTTCGAAAAAGTATCCGATTTTTTTTTGCCAGAAATAGCACCACTCATGGTTATTGGCTGGGTCTGGTATTGCAGTATTTAAGCGATAGGAAAGAGCTGCAATACCCTGCAGTCCACAGACGTTTTTTTCTATTGTCCTACAGAAAGAGGAGTCTGTGGCCATATAAAAGCTCAAATGTAAAAAAAGTTACATTCTAAGATAAAAGGTCCAAATTCGGCCTCCTTCATGCTCGGTTTTTTCAGCATTTTTTTAAACTTATGTTTCAAGCACTTTTCATAACAGTGTTTTTCACTACGCTTTTTGGGGTGTTTTTCCAATTCATTATATTGGTAACATGCATTCACATTTTGTATGAACCCTATGAGAAAAATGCAAAAACAACCCAAACCATAGCTAAAAATGAAAAAAAAATGCTACCGATTACCAAATGCACAAAAAGCCACCAAAACATCACAAAAAGCAGTGCTTGTAGAGCAATTTATATTTCCCTATAGAGTTTATCGTCTGGCCACTAAAACAATGCACAAAAAATGCTTATAAAAACGCCATGAAAAATTTGATATTTTTACAAAAACACTGTGTATGAAACCACCCTCAAGCTAGGTTTCTGAGCACTGCGGAAGTACTGCGGCATCGCAGAGCGCCAGCGGCTACTGCACATGCATGACGGAGCGCCACCCGAGACACATTCGCACTGCTGTACAGAAGCCGCTGGACAGGTATGCAGGGGTCACCGGCTGGGCACCGAGTGGTACTCCACTGCGGAAATCCCGCATGCAGGGTCCACCCCACCCGTGTGAAGGCGGCCTTAAGGTGTTTGTGCCAAGGTGCACAATCCCTCCCAGAATGTGTGGTCCAGTGAGAACAGCTGGTTGCCATAAGTCTCATCCTCAGTACCCCCGGTGATCAGATGATTTTGGATGGAGTAAGCCATGGCGAGCTACACATTTCTCCTGCATTGGGTTCATGACCAGCTGCCCTATATTACAAGGATAGCAGGAGGTCCGTCAGAATGTGAAACGACTGTTCTGCATTATAGAAGGGAGTCTTGGGCATGGGATTCCACTTTACATGTGCCCTAATAGGGCATATGAACAAGTGGTGCCATCTTGGCACAGCCCTTTTAACCCCTTAAGGACCAGGCTGCTTTGTACCTAGAGGGCTTATTTACACAAGCGTATATCGCCTGGCGTTTTCACGGCCGGCTGATATACACTACCATCTGAGCAGTGCCCCCCTTCCCTCCCCCTCATCGACTCTCTGTCTCTCTCCTTCCCTCCTAGCAGTTTGCAATAGGAGGGGGCGGAGCAGAGTGGAGCTTAGCACCGCCCCCATCCTGCCCCCTCCCATTGCAACCGCCGGACTGGAGAAGAGAGACAGAGAGCCAGTGAGGGGGAGGGAAGTGGGGGACTGCTCAGATGGAAGTGTATATCGGCCGGCCGTGAAAACCCAACCGATATATGGTTATGTAAATAAGCCCTAAGGACCAGACACTTTTTAGGGATTTTACCCATGTGGTGGTTTTGCTGCTTTATTTATTTTCCTTCAGCTACCAAAATTATTTTTGCTGTGTTTTTTCCCCGTCATATAGGGCTCCTTTTTTATATGTCTTTTTCACTGACTTTTTCCCCCGTTTTTTAGTTTTATTAGGGGTGAAAAGCTAAAAAATGATTTTTTTTTACATTTATAGTTGTTTTTTTTAAAATTAGTATATTTACCCTAAAATAAAATACGGGAACGGGTTCCCCATTTTGTTTTAAACGCTTTGATATATAATATGTATGGTTTTGGATTACAGGGCGCATACAGCGACGGTTTTGGTTGGTGTCAACATTGGGTCATTTTCTTTTTTATGTATATATTTTTATTTTATTCTGTAATTTTTTAAACTTATTTCTGTAACGATTTTTTTAAAAATCTATGTCCTCCATGATGTCATATAAAACCACTGGGGGACAT
Organism: Eleutherodactylus coqui; assembly: GCF_035609145.1. Classification (NCBI taxonomy): domain Eukaryota; kingdom Metazoa; phylum Chordata; class Amphibia; order Anura; family Eleutherodactylidae; genus Eleutherodactylus; species Eleutherodactylus coqui. The sequence goes on along the minus strand of NC_089842.1, from coordinate 48,583,897 downwards.
TCACATGGTCTTTCTTTTTTTAATACACACTCTTCCACTCTAGCTGGGACATCCATAGGAGCAGAATCCATAGGAGCCCCAGTTACAGGGAAAACATCCCCCTGTAGTGACAATAGTCACTATCAGAGATGATCAGGATTTGCTAGGACCCTGCAGCTCTGCTCTGCCAGGTTATTGGACAGTCACGTGATCGCTAGGTCGCATAGTGGAGGAAACAGTTCCACTTTCACTTTTTAGTACATAGCACTCATTGAGAGCTATGTGTAGTGGCCCCCTTCATAATGTCATACATGTATGTCTTATTTAGATGCTCTGTGCAAAACTGTCTTGTCATTCTGTTGTGTATTGCACAATTGCCGCAAATGATGGGTTAATGTCTGCAAAGTGTGAGCTGACTGTCTGTAAATGTATCAATTTCTATCCTGTCACGTGGCATGAGAGAGGTTATAAATGCGAGTGGTTGAGAGCGGGAAAAGGAGTTCCATGTCTTCTGAAGTCGTAGTCAGGAGGTCCAGCTACATGGGGGCACCTTTAGTCCTCATGTAGTGAAGCATGGAGGAGGAAGAGAGATTTTCCAGGAGCGCCTGCTTCTATGATCAGTAAGTAAGCCCCAGAGAGAGAGTGTGTGAGCCAGTACTAAAGGCACATTTACACTAGCAGATAATCGCTCAAAGATCGCTTGATTTTAGAGATCAGCAAAAAGAGCCCGAAATGCTGGTGCCCCGCGCCCATTTACAAGCCCATTTTATTTTCAAGTAAAAGTTATTCCAGTCCCTAACCGTTCCCAGGGACCTGAGGTACTATAACCTTGTCTGTGGCTCAATTATTTTCCCGCCGACGTTCAGACTGGTGGGTGCCGGAATGGTGTGTCACCCGTGACAACCCCTTCACCTGTCCCACCATGTCCGGAAGAGGCCCAGTGCTGCCATAGCCTTGGCTGCGTGCGTCCCTTCAGGAGGAAGCGTGGTAAGTGCCACCATGACAAGCCAGCATCTTGCCCTCCCGGCTCCTCAGTGTATGCCATGTGTCCGGGGTCCTGGGGCATATGCACCCGGGAAAGGAGAAGGCAGAAGCTTCTCCTCCAGCTTCTCAGGTGTGCTTGATTGCAGGAGCAGAGGCTTTAATCCCACGCTGTATTTTTGCTATCAGCTGGGATTAAAGCCATATATTTACCGCTCTTGGTCCTTAAGGGGTTAAAGAATACATGCACTTTTAAAGGGGTTGCAATGCTTACCCAAGCACTGTGCCCCTTCGACAGTCCTTGTTGCCTGTTGGCTCCGCTCGACAGCTAAAGATGAACACATAGATGTCTGTAGAAGTCTATGCATCCGTCTTCAGCTGCCGAGAGGAGCTGACAGGCAACACTGACAGCTGAAGAAGCAGAGAGCTTGGACGAGCACCGCAGCCGCTTCATTTCAGTAATCAACGATGGCTTCAGCTCCTGGACCCCACAAATCACAACTTTTGACATGTCGCTCTGACATGTCAAAAGTTTTTTAAAAGTGCAGTGACTTTTTAAAGCCAAAATTCTGTCTTTTTATCCAAAAAAATTAAGATTTTTTTTTTAATCTCAGATTTCGGACTTCCTGTCTTACAGTTGCGCTATTTTTTGACACCGCCCTGCGTTTTCGATACGTACAAGCCCTTTAACACACAGTAGGCATATATTACCATATTATGCTTCACCCGCGTTCGATGTGGTAGACCCCCCAAGTATTGTAAAGCAGATTATCCATACCCTTTCCAATACAGCGATCAGAGCTACTTTCTAAAACATTACTCCTGTGCTCTGTGTGGGAAGAAAATTCTTGGATCCAATGTACCGTAATGAAGACAAGATGTTTCTAACAAGACATGCTGATACGTTATCTTGTCCCTTAAGAATGCACAATCAGTTTTGCCACGGCATACTGAGACTCCATGATGAATAACAGCGAGGCTCCATCTAATATGCCGAAAATATGTTATTGAACGGCTTCTAAATCAGAATAACCATACGACTCTGGAGAGGTCACTTCACTTTTTTTTTCATGTATGGTATGTGATCTATACATTGAAATCTGGAATACATAGACCAGCCTGACTAGGGCTAATCTGCGGAGCTGGAAATCTGACATATTTGTGAAGTACTGCAACCGATAACGAATAAAATGAAAATTGCTTGTCAGAAGTTATCAAAATACTATTGTTAAAAATGCCTGAGAGAAGTCAGAAATCTGCAGGAACATTATAGATTTGTTGCAGGCAACGAACATTATGAGATTCCTGCATAATGACTGGGGGGGAGGGGTATTATTAAGTCAGAGCGAGAGGTGATCGCTTACATGTTGGAGTCATTTCCATCGTGCTCGATAGTTCTAGATATTAAGTATCAGGAGGAATATTACAGTTTGCTGAAAAGTTCCTTACACACATGCCTCCGCTGCTGCAGAACCTCCTTGTTAAGGTTTAGGGCTTGTGGTGGTGGTGCAACACAGGCTCGGAAGGGTGCGGCGGTGACAAATGGAGGCAATACATTCTTTTTGTACAAATATGTTTTCACTTAACGAACTGGTTAACTGCTCATTCCATCGGAGGGTATGAATACTTTTAGATTGGCTTTACACGGACGTATTTTTGCATGCACGGTATTTGCGTGCACAATACGCAGACAATAGAATCCGTTGATATCAATAGGTTCGTTCCTATGAAACTTGTTTTCACGAGAAAAAATAGGACATGCTCTATTTTTGTGCACCGAGGGTCCCCATAGAAGTCTGTGAGAGGGGCGCAAATGCGTGCTCAATGCAAGCACAAATGCGCAATTCCCTGAAAAAAAGAACACACCTGAACCTCATTAGGCTAAATAGCCTTTTAAATCACAGCCTGGGTGGGTGGGGGTCTATATCTGCTCAAAAGCACCTCATTCACGGCTCCAATACTTGCGTTGAAGCGTGTGCAATCATGGATACACTCGTGTTAAGCCGCCCTTTAAGGCCCTTTTACACGGAACCATTATCATTTTAAAAAATCGTTCAAATTAGCTAAAGTGAACGAAAACCAGTGGATGCTTAGGCTTATACAGATGGGCTGGGTGTTGTCCCATTATGCTGCTGTGAAAATCACAGCCGCATAAAGGAAAGGAACAAAACCATTGATTTCAATGGTTTCGTTTTCACTAGCGGTATTCTCGTCCGTTAATAGTACTGGCGAGAAAAAATACCTTTTCCACGCGTAGTGGTACGTTCGTGTCGGCAAGGGAGCACCGGGCCCACACGAATGCCACCAGGGATAGGGAACACCAGGTGAAACAACCAGTGATTAACACCTCTCTCTATCTTCTACAAAGGCAGATGACCAAGGACCTACCTTAGCGGGGACATCGCCCTAATAAGGGGCAGCTCAGCAGTCTTTGGATCTGGGCCCTTGCTGCTCCTAGGAGCCCAAGCACCCAGGCCAGGACACATAAACATGCTACCGATGACAGGGGCAACTGGACAGGATTAGAAGAAACACAGAGCCAAAATCACCCATACAGCAGCCAATACGCAAACACTAGTAGCTGATGATAATGCTATAAATTCCAGGTATTAGTTGACATTTTGGCCAAAATATGGAAGCTAGCAGGCCACGTCACGGCCCCTGGCTATACCGCTAGTCCCTACACTAACCAGGAGTCCAATGACATAACCAAACAAAACCAAAAGACACAAACCTTTCTTGCAGCCACCACACATAGAACCTGGTCACACTACACACACACACACAGAATGAGAACAGAGAAAGCTGAACACACCCACACCGGGGAAGACAGCTTTATGTGTACTGCTCTAGAGTGATTGGCTTACAGGAGGCACACACACACCCAGTCAGTACAATCTCCCATGTAGTGGCCCAGTACATGCTTTCCTGGCCCCCTCCATAATGTCATACATGTATGTCTTATGTAGATGCAAAACTGTCTTGTCATTCTGTTATGTGTGTAGCAGAGCTGCAGCAAATGAGAGGTTAATGTCTGCAAAGTGTGAGCTGACTTTCTGTCAATGTATCAATTTATGTCCTGTCACATGATATGAGTGAGGCTATAAATGTGAGTGCTTGAGAGCGGAAAATAGTTGTTCTTCCATCTTCTGGAGCTGAGAGAAAGCAAAGTACACAGGCACATGAGGGCAACTTCAGCTCTCATGTGTTGAAGATGGAAGAAGAGGAGAGATTCCACCGAGGGTGTGTTCCTGGAATGAAGAGACAGTGAGCTCCCAAAGAGAGAGAGAGGGAGCAGCAAGTGAGTGCATCATTCCAAGGCCTAGTGCAGAGGTACTCATCTATAATAGTTTTCACACCTGAGCGTCCTGTAGTCTGGGACTGCCAGGTGGAGGTACTCTATTCTCATTGTTCACACCTCCTCGTCCCGAAGTCTGGGCCTGCCGTGTAAAGGTACTCTAGCCTGTCTATTGCCTTGTCAGTCTATAATTTGTGCCTTGTGTATTGCGCACGTTTTCTTCAAGTAAAGTTATTCCAGGCCCTGACCATTCCCGGGGACCTGAGGTACTATATCACTGTCTGTGGCTCATTTATTTCTCCGCTGATCATGCCAATGTGTACCGAAACAGTGGCGTCACCCGTGACAACCACAATCCCTGTTCTACCATCTATTGGGCATCCCTATCCAAGGGGTGTCCGAAAGAAGCCCAGCGCTGCCCTGGCCTTGGCTGTGTGCGTCCTTCCGGGAGGGAGCGTGGTGAGTGCCGCTGTGACAAGCCAGCATCTTGCCCTCCTAGCTCCTCAGCGTATGCCATGTGTCTGGGGTTACCCTAAGGAACGCTGCACCCACACCTGAGCAGGAAAAATCCAGAGCACCTGTAGAACCACAGGTCTCAGGAGACAGACGTGACACGTAGTTAATACTACGTGCGGGAAAGATAGGGCAGCTTTTTTTTTCTTCAAACTCGTGCGGCATGGTGTGGAGTTTGAAAGGTAAAAAAGAAGAAAAAAGATTTTTACCTCATTCATGCGCAACTACGCTACTTTAAAAAAAAATCACTTTTTGTCGCTATCTTTTAATCTCATTGATTTTTTATTTTTACGTCAGTGGGATCGTGTTTTTTCTGACAGTATTCATTGCTAAATTGGACTTTTAGGGACATGGCAATGCCAATTTTTAATTTTATTTATTTTTACATTTTTTTGATGTGATGACAGTCTTTTTTAAAAACTTTTACTACTTTTAATTTTTTCTAATAACTGCAACAAATTTTAAATTTTTTTTATAAACAGAAGTAATTGATATGTTTCTGTAAAATTAAAGCATGCTGATTACACACGTAAAACTGAATAATTGCAGAACGTCTCATTTTCAGGTTATTTAATCCCTTAGGGACCATCCTTTTTTTTTGTTTAAAAATCCTTTTATTTTTTTCCTCCCCCTGTTAAAAAAATCGTAACTCCTTCATTTATCCATCGACGTCGCTGTATGAGGTCTTGTTTTTTGCGGGACGAGTTGTATTTTTTTAATGGTGCCATTTAATGTACCATATAATGTACTGAAAAACTTTTAAAAAATTCTAAGTGGAGTAAAATGAAAAAAATAAAAACATTCTGCCATCTTTCGGTGCGTCCTGTTTCTACGGCCCACAAACTGAAACAAAAATGACATTAAAACTTTACTGCATGTGTCATTACGATTACTACGATACGAAACTTATGCCGTTATTTTTGCTGTACTCTTTTATTTTTTTTGGAAGACATTTAATTAAAAAAAAAAATTATTTTCTGCCGCCATCTTCTGTAAACAATAACTTTTTTATTTTGAAATATATACATGTTTTTGACCGCTTTTTATTGCATTTTTTCTTAGAGATAGAATGACCAAAAAAGTTAATTTCTGCCCTTCTTAATTTTTTTTCGAACGAAGTTCACTGTGCAAGGTGAATAATGCATTACCTTGATAGATCAGATTTTTACGGATGCAACTATGCGAAACATGTATTTTTGTTTTATGATTTCGATTTTTGTATTTAGGCTAAAGGCCCATTTAGAGACAACGATTATCGCTCAAAAGCCGTCTTTTGAGCTATAATCGTTGTTTGTAACTGCACTGACATTGTGCAGTTTTCGTTACGCAGTCGCTGATCGTTGTCTTTCAGCATGCTTAAAAACAATGATTAGCCTTATCAGGAATTCACAGCGGGATACAGCGGGGTATTTACAGTGGGGTATGAAGAACACAGCGGTCCAGCTGTGTTCTGCATACCCCACTCGGAGCACTCCGCTGTATAGCAGCCAGGAGCTCTGAGCAGAGAACAGCTGGATGCAGAAGACAAGCAGCACCGCTTGTCTTCTGCATACCCAGCTCGGAGTGCTCAGCTGTATAACAGCGGGGCGCTCTAAGCAGAGAACCGCTGGATGCGGAAGACAAGCGGTCCCGCTTGACTTCTGCAACCCCCCGCTCAGAGCGCAAAGATTGCTCAACGTTTGACCGATCACCTTGCACTTAAAGGTACACAACGATTATCGCTTAAAAGTTGCTCAAAACACATCTTTTGAGCGATAATCGTTGTTTCTAAATGGGCCCTAACAAATGACCTGTAAAAACACAGTTCATTAATTACAACTTACTGGTGGATGATCTGCAGTGTTTCCACCACATGGAAGCATACCCTATATGTTACATAAACCTACCCTTACAGTGTTCAGTCAGCACGCGGTGTGTAACAAGGATTGCGAAATAGTTGCACAATCATTGTTGTTACTCTTTTTATTAAGCAGGTAAATGGCGAGCCGGCTGGATTAACAGTATAGGCAGATTTCCAAAAAATACAATACAATAGTAATTGGATTACATTATTCCCCATAACTGGAAAACCTTACGTGGCAGAAAAAAATGGATGGGATATTTGAATTCAGCGGACTAAAGTTACTATAAGCTGCCTATCTGCTTATCGGTTACAAAAGTTGTGCTGCACAGTGTAATTAATAAAACGTTTCAAACTTATTTTTACATTTTTTTTACTCCGCATAGGGAAATGGAGCTTGCGATCATCTGACTAATGTTCTATTAAGGTGAACCACATGCTTCTATTATAGGCACTCACTCATGTCAAAGATGGCTGACACCCAAGCCTGCTCCATACACAGACACCCAACGCGCACTGTACGTATACGGCGCGTGTTGGGAAAAGGTTGAAGGGGTTTGCCAAGATGGCATCCTCTATTTATATGCCCTATTACAGCATATGATTGCCATAGAGAGGGGATTATATCAGCTGTTTGCCGGAGATACCAAGAATGGGAGTCAGCTATTCACCCCAGGCAATGCATTTGAAAGGACTTGTGAAAGCTGCCAGCACCCCTTTAATACTAATGCAGGCACAGAAAGTACTGCCTTCCTGTCTCTTCATGTAATTGATTAAGCTACATGTTTTATTATCTCCCTGTAAATGATAACAGCACATATACTACTAGCTCTCTATCTCTACCTGTAAATGATGTAGGCACAGATAGCACTAGTTCCCTGTTTCTACCTGTAAATGATGTAGACACAGGTAGCACTCATTTTCTGTCTCTACCTGTAAATAATGTAGGCACAGATAGTACTAGCTCCCTGTCTCTACCAGTAAATAATGTAGACACAGATAGCACTAGTTCGCTGTTTCTGTCTGTAAATGATCCAGGCACAGATAGCACTAGTTTTTGTCTCTATCTATAAATGATGTAGGCACAGATAGCACTAGTTCCCTGTCTCTACGTGTAAATAATGTAGGCATAGATAGCACTAGTTACCTGTCTCTACCTGTAAAAAATGTAGGCACTGATAGCACTAGTTTCCTGTCTCTGCCTGTAAATTCTGTAGGCACTGATAGCACTAGTTCCCTGTCTCTACCTGTAAATAATGTAGGCACAGATAGTACTATCTCCCTGTTTCTACATGTACATAATGTAGGCACAGATAGTACTAGCTCCCTGTCTTCCTGTGTAAATAAAGTTGGCACAAATGATACTGACACATTTCTTCACATAAATGATGTAAGTGCAAACAATTGTGTCTACATCTCCCATGGTACATAATGGAGGCACTGTCTGTACTGCATCCCAGTCTTTTCCTGTAAATGATGTAGGTTCCGATAAAATACAACAAGCCTCAATAACATCATGCTTGAAGTAGTCCTAGATATTAGGTTTTCTAGTGTTATAGAGGGTTCTCCAGACAGTCTTGTCGAGGAATCTTTTCTGTTCATTTCCTTCTTCCTTGGAGATAAGCGAATCCAGAGGTATTTGGCAGCCACTTATACCTCTGAAGAAGGAACATAGCTTTACTGACAGATCTAATATCCACTTATTGACTAAAAATTGTGTTTCCTCTTTTTTCCTTAAAAGGGGTATGCCAAACTCGGGAAATCGCCCTGAAGTTTGGCAGCAGTGGCATTCACTTCAACGGCAGGTGCTGAAGATAGCCAATGTCAAGTGCTCGGCAATCTCTGGCAGGTCTTATTTACTTCAGTGGGACTACGGTGATTACCAACCGCTTGAACTCTGCTTTCTGTGATTGTCCCATTGAAGTGGAGGATGTGATGGTGCACGCACGTGGCCGCCGTTGCCAAAATTCCAGTACTTGCCGGGTGCAATTTCTCTAGATTGGTGGGGGGTCTTAGTGAATGGAATTTCTTACCGATTGTCAAGTTATCCTGTTATTCCCTGTGGATAGCTTGCTAAGATGAGAATACCTCTTTAAGTGTCAGTGATGTAAATGCGGATGAATATCAATAGATGGGAGATTCTTTGATTCACTCACCTTTCTAGAACACTAGGAGGTGAAGTGAAAGTTCTTTGGTCTTGTTGGCATGAAGTAAGATGTAGACCACCCTTGCTTGTTGGGCCTCAGATGAATACCATTACCCTTCTGCTTTCCCCGCCGCACTTTTGTCCTCCTGATTGCAAGACTTCAAAAACAAGTATTGTATTCATAAATAATCTTTCATACGTGCTGCTGATTTCTTCTGCATAATGACTCTAACTGCCTCCTCTTGTCAAGAGTGTTGACATCTTCACTACACAAACCCGATAGCCCAGTCATTCAACCCAAGATCCTAACGTTGATGATTACCATGCTTCAAACTTCCAAAAGAGATTCACGGTCATACAAATCCATTTTAATGGAACTAGGACAGGCAATGAAGTGTATCTGGAATGCCTAGTTCCTAGGATTCACTTGATGGCTTAGTCACACGGGCGCATCGGCGCCTGTGTTACTGCAGGAAGAAGATGGCCCCACTTCAGGACGGACGACACCCCGCAGCGCCGAAGAAAGAACCCATGACCGGCAATGAAGCCGGTCACATGTTCTTTCTTCCGGCGCTGCAGAGAGACGTCCGTCCTGAAGTGCAGCTGTCTTCTTCCAGCAGTAACACGGGCGCCGATGCGCCCGTGTGACTAAGCCCTAAGTCATTGTTAGTTGACTACTGAGATCAGGGTGAACCAACCATTCACTATTAGGGCGGTGAGTAATGGCCCATGGTTTCTATAGGGCTAGGCTCACACCAACATTTGGCATTCCATTTTCCTGCTCCGTCTTAGAAGCAGGGAAATAAAATGAAGGATGTGTCCTAGTAAGGAAATTTTCTCAGACAAAATAATGCAGCTTGCTATGCTATTTTGTCCTGCATTTTGTTCCAGACAGATGTCTAATAGACAGAAGATAAAGACTCTGCACAGAGAAGAATGGATAGATACATATGAGAGGAGAGAGATAGGTATAAGATAGTTAGATAACATGTTTACCCGAAAGTAAGACCTTCCCTGAAAATAAGCCCTACCCTGATTTTCAGGGGGTGGGGGAGGGGGCTTGAAATATAAGTGTAGTGGCCCGGTACATGCTTTGCTGGCCCCCTCCATAATGTCATACATGTCTGTCATATGTTAATGCACTGTGCAATATGTCTTGTCACTTTGGTATGTGTATTGCACAGCTGCAGCGTGTGTTGGGTTAATGTCTGCAAAGTATAAGCTGACTGTCAGCACATGCAACAATTTCTGTCCTGTCACGTGGTATGAGAGTCTATAAATGTGAGTGGTTGAGAGCGGAATAAAAAGAGTTCCATTTCTTCTGGAGTCAGAGTTAGGAGTTTCTGCTATGTGGGGGCACATTCAACCCTCATGCAGCAAAGCATAGAAGAGGAATTTAGATTTCTGGATATATGAAGAAGGAGTGAGCCCCCAAGAGAGAGTGAGTGAGCAACAAGTCAGCGTTTCATCCCAAGGCCTAGTGCAGAGGTACTCATCTATCCTCATTGTCTTTCACACCCGAGTGTACTGAAGGTTGGGACTGCCGGGTAGAGGTACTCTATCTCACTGTTCACACTCAAGCGTCCTGAATTCTGGGTCTGCTGAGTGGAGGTACGCATTTTCACGTCATCACACACAGGTGCCTTGAAGTCTGGGTCACCGTGTGGAGGTACTCTAGCCTGTTGATTGCCTGCACTTTCCAAATCTGTCCTTTGTGTTTTGTGCTGTTGAAGTTTTAAGTAAAATCATTTCCAGGCCCTGACTGTTCCTGGGGACCTGAGGTACTATAACCTTGTCTGTAGCTCAGTTATCTCCCCACCGATGTTCACACCCGTGGTTGCTGGAATGGTGGCATCACCCGTGGCAACCTCTTCTCCTGTCCTACTGTTTATTGGGCATCCACATGCCAGGGGTGTCTGTGAGAGGCCCAGCACTGCCCTGGCCTTGGCTGCGTGCATCCCTAAGGGAGGGAGCATGGTAAGTGCCGCCGTGACAAGCCAGCATCTTGCCCTGCCAGTTTCTCAACGCATACTATGTGTCCGGGGTCACCTTACGGGATGCTGTATAAGTCCTGCCCCAAAAATAAGCCCTAGCTACACTAAAAATAAAAAAAAGCAAAAAAAAAGCAATCAGTCCTCAGCAGCCAACAGAACGTCGTTTCCTCGTAACAGAGTTCATAAACCCTATCTCCAGGAAGCAATGGCTCTGATTGGTTCTCAAGCGCAGCGACTGGGCCAATCAATGCAGCGCTCGATGAACCAACCACAGCCATTCAATGCGATGGCTATGATTGGTTTATCAAGCTCTAAATTGATTGGCTGAGCTGCGACACTCGAGAACCAATCAGAGCCATCGCGTCCTGGAGGCGAGGTTTACGAACCCTTTCACTAGACAGTGATCTTCTGTCAGCGAATGCAAGCAAGCTGCCGGAACTCCGCAGACCAGCGGGAGGCATCCCGACCGTGCTAGGTAAGTAGCACTCAGAATTTTTTACTGCGATTGATTTCAATGGGAGCCTAGCAGACATGTGCATGAACACGCTTTTCGAGCGTTGTATTTTCTTTTTTTTTGTATTTAGCGTACCTCATCAATGATGGCAGGAATGCTGCGTCCGAAAACGAAAGCAAAATTGAGGCAGAGTTCAGCAATTTAAATTGTAGTGCTCTCCCGCTGTTATAAGAGATCCCCATAAAATAAGACCCTGTACCTCTTTTGGGGCAAAAATTAATATAAGACATTGTCTTATTTTTGGGGAAACGCGATAGATAAATAGATGAATAATGATATACATAGAGGTGTATAGATGGATAGCTTGATGGATGGATATTTAGATAGAAGATAAAGATGAATGTATAGATAGGAGTTAGATAGATGTATAGATAGATAAATGGCCAAGACCTTACACATTCATGTATTGGTTCATGGATAAATGGATAGATAGATAAATAGAAGATAGATATGAGATAGATAGATAGATAGATAGATAGATAGATAGATAGATAGATAGATATGAGATAGATAGATATGCGATAGATAGATAGATATATAGATAGATATGAGATAGATAGATAGATAGATATGAGATAGATAGATAAATAGATAGATATGAGATAGATAGATAGATATGAGATAGATAGATATAAGAGAGAGATAGATAGATATGAGAGAGATATTAGATAGATAGATATTAGATAGATAGATAGATATGAGATAGATAGATAGATATGAGATAGATAGATAGATAGATAGATAGATAGATAGATAGATAGATAGATAGATAGATAGATATGAGAGAGATAGATATTAGATAGATATGAGATAGATAGATAGATAGATAGATAGATAGATAGATAGATAGATAGATATGAGATAGATAGATAGATAGATAGATAGATATGTGATGGATAGATAGATATGAGAGAGATAGATATTAGATAGATAGATATTAGATAGATAGATATTAGATAGATATAAGAGAGATAGATAGATATGAGATAGATATTAGATAGATAGATGTGAGAGAGAGAGATAGATAGGAGGTATATATACAGATAGATATGAAGTAGATAGATATAGATAGATGTGAGATAGATAGATAGATAGATAGATAGATAGATAGATAGGAGATAGATAGATAGATAGATAGATGATAGATAGGAGATAGATAGATAGCTTTATGAATAGATATTTAGATAGAAAACCAAGACTTTACACAGAGATGAATAGACAGACAAATAGCTATAATATTTTATACTTGGTTGTATATTTATTTGTATGTATATCTTATATATGATTTTTTGCCCTGTATAATAATAAGAGGTGATTTTCTGTTATTCATTAGGCAAAACAGGGTGAAATCAACAGCACATAGTGAACAAACCGCCCAAATGCTTCCTTGTTCTTTGGCAACATCTTTATTCACTTAATCTGGGATTCAGGAAATTCTCTTCCAAGCCAGTTTTATTGGGCGGTTTAAAGAAAGTTCTTCGTCTCCCAATCAGTAACAGATGAGCGGAGCTCTATCACATAGTTCTCATGTTTACCGATCCTCTGATGTGTTCATTATAAATGGCTGTCCTGATACTACTCTGCTAATCCTTGATTTGGAAATTACTGTAATGATACCTGATAATACATTGAAATGTGGAAACAAATGACATTTATTAACCCATGCATATTCAGAGGTGACCAGTATATCCCTTAAAGGGGTATTCCAGCCCAAAATATTTATCACCTATCCATATTTCAGGGGAGGGGCTATGAAAAGTTTAGGGTTAACCCATCGGCTATCACCCTACAAGTGGTTTGTCTTTCTTGTGAGATCACCCTCTGCAAGTTTACTTCAACATGTGAACGATCAAGTTCAGACCCTTACCTTACCACTATGTCTGATATGAATTAGACGCGTCCATAGACTTTAATAGCTCTACTTCATGTATTTTTTGGGTTAGCGTACATCTGGATCCCCAACTGCTCTACTGCGTACAAAATGACAATGTAGGACAGATATACAACTGCATAGGCATACAATGGTCTGTTGTCAGACACAGCTGACATTTAAAGGGTATGTCCACTTTCTCAACCAATTTCCTTTTATCATCCTAATGTATCTAAAATGAAAAAGGAAGCAATTTTGTAAAATGGTCTTGATTAAACATTTCCTAAATTGTTACTGTATGTCTATAGCTTTAATGGTGATCTCCATGGTAACAAAAAACCCTCTATATAATGTATGTGATATAACTTTTATTGTACAAGAAAAATTGTAAATGTATCATAAAGTACAATGATTATAGTCATCCAAGAGGTGGGATTTATGAATCCCATAACCAGGAAGTGATCTTCTGTGGGCGGCCGAGGACTGCAAGAAGCGTGTCAGAGCTCTGAAGAGCAGCAGGGGGACTTGGACAGAGCCTGCTAGGTAATGTGTTCCTTTTTTTAAAATTATGTAATGCAGCTAGGCTTATTTTTAGGGTAGAGCTTATATTTCAAGCCTTCCTACAAATCTTGAAAAATCAGGGTAGGGCTTATTTAAAGGGTAGGTCTAATTTTCAGGGGAAACATAGTAGTTTCTTTTCTCTCCATAGGAAGGTATGTGTACTTTAAACGTTACATGTTACCTTGATTCGAAAGTCACACTTACAATATATAATGTTTTTGGAATCACAAGGCACTTGAACCACATTTTCATCAATGCGAGTCCGTTGTCGTACTTCCTACTATTTCTTTTAGATCTGTAGTATAACACCAAACTTGCAGCCCAATGCTCTGTAGGTGCAAATGTCTGAATTTCAGAGCTCCGCAGACTCACGGATGCAACGCACTGTAGGTGTATACATTTATTCGGAGCCTCATGCCTCCCTTACAAGTACTTTGCTTTTCCTTTACACAACATTTTCCTGTAATATCTTTTTACTTACTAACTCAGTTAACTAGCTCACTGACTCGAACATCCTGTCATTTGCAAACGCAGTATCTATAAATGTGGCATCACAATCCCCATATAACACAGTCCTCTTTGGGCAGGTACTCCGCCAGTTCTAATCCATCAAATCGTCATTGTCCATATAGTGTGTGCCCACTTAGTCACCAGACCTTACATATCTGGCAGCTTTGTCTTTGTTCCCGGCTTGGGTTCATGGCTCTTCTGGCACCGAGTCCCATAGGGAAGTAAGTCTACTTCTCCCTTCAGAGAATTTAAAAAGTAAGTAATGGTTATTGTTTTATTTTGTACCATTTCCTGTTAGTTTAATTTTTGAAACTCCTGGATAACCCCTTGCAACAGACAGACACATCTCATAGGCTATTACAGTCTCAAATCATATAGGGCACAGGACTTCTCCCCCAGGGACCGGAGAATGGTAGGAAAGCTGCATTCAGAGTTTTATGTTTGTAGGTATTGGATAGTGGTATTATCCTGCCTTATCTAGCCCTCCAGCAATACGATAGAGCTGCCATTAAATATCCACCCTCTGCTGACCTCGTCCCAGTCTACACAGCAAAGCTAAGAAGTGAACCACAGAAAATGTCAAGTGTTGTGTGTGCTTTAGAGGCCAGTATGAGAATTTCAATATTTTAAGATATTGTTATCTACTTTTAACCCTATAAGTAAGTGACCAATTGGGTCAAGGATGTAAGATTCATACTTACCTTTTCCTCCATTGAGCATCCATGCATTGAGCATCACACTAAGTAGGCCACCCATTCTAGTTTTAGAATGAGAGGACTACCAGCAGCTTCTCGGATGCTTCCACACTATGCCAATCACTGCACTGGCTGCCCATCTGCTACAGAAATCAATTTGAACTCCTCACCCTCACCCACAAAGCTCTCCATGGCACCCCGCCACCGTACATCACTTCCCTACTGTCTATACACCACCCAGCCTGCGCACTCTGATCCGCTAACACACTCAGACTAAACACCCCTGTAATACGAACCTCATATGCTCGCCTCCTGGACTTCTCTAGAGCAGCACTGGTCCTCTGGAACGCTCTACCCCAAAACACCCGGTCAATTCCTGACGCACAGAACCTCAGACACGCCTTAAAAATGCACGTCTTCAAAGAAGCATATCAAATCTCCTGCTTTAATCCCCCACTCCCACAACATGCCCCCTGCCCCAGCCTATGGCTTCCCCCCTTTTCCACTTTGCCTATCGTGTGACGTAGAGTGCTAAGGTAGCAGAAATGCAGTCCTAAGCTGTTGCTCACGACCTGAAGGTTGTGAGTTCAATCCCTGCATGGTTCAGGTAACCGGCTCAAGGTCAACTCATTCTTTTGAGGTCGGTAAAATGAGTACCCAGCTTGATGGTTACTAAATAAATTACCTGGAAGCGCTGCAAAATAAGTTGGTGCTATTTTTATCTCCGGCACCTGTACCTCCGTATCACACACTCCCGTTTGTTTCCTAATAACTGAAAGCCACATGTAATTATCGTACTGCTTGTGTTCCCTCCGTGCCTTATCCCCTGCCCCTGTACCTCCTGTATCACCCCCACCCCAGTTTTTCCCAATTAATTTGAATACCACATGTAATTGTCATTTTGTGTTCCCCATGCTTTGAAAGCGCTGCGGAACAAGTTGGCGCTATCCAAATAAAGGTTATTATTATTACATTGTAACAGATGTTTCAAGCGCTGATGGGGGGACAGGGGACGGAGGGGAAGGTAAGTATAAAACTTGCCCCCCCCCACTCAGCATGTCAGCTCAGAATGAGCAGGGATATAAATGAATATAATACAAGTTATACTGAGTCTTTCCCCATAAAACTCCTCAGCTTCTCCTGCTCTATAACATCATGCCTGCAGTTTGGACAGCGTGTTCGACCTGACAGGTTCCCTATAAGGATATAGGGATCTTTTCGTTTTTTTTCATTGTCGCATTACAAAATCTATAGCTTTTGTATTTTTTTATTTGAATCTAACTGTATGAGGGCTTGTTTTTTGCTTGATGAGTTGCAATTCTCAATCTGTATCAGTTTTGGAGTGCAGATAACTTTTATCCATTCTGTCTTGGGGGTGGGAAAGAGGTGAAAAAAAACAATTCTACCATTGCTCTTTTTTTTTTCTTTATTGCGCATGTCAGTATAAATATGCTGATACCAAATATGTATAGTTTATTATGTTTTACTAATCTTGCAAAGTACTGATTGTTACAGTTATTTTTTTTTTTATTTCTATGTTGTCCCCGTGGCCAAACATAATAAAAAATCCAATACCCACCTCTTCCGGCTCTTTGCACATCCAGTGGCACTCCCCTGTACTCCGCGCTGTCTGTTTACAGGCTACAGAGTGAGCCTGTGAAATACTGAGTTCCGTGTTTGGCTGCTGCAGCCTGTAATGTCGTGTACGCAGGCTGCTGCAGCCTGTTAACACAGTGTCAAAGGCAAGACTCGAGTTGTAGCACTGGAGTTGCAGGGAGCTAGGAGAGGCGAATATAAGATCTTTTATTATGTTTGGCAATTGGAAACAGAAATTTAAAGAGAAAAACTAACTCAGACAGCACTTTTAAACATTTTTTTTTGTGTCACCATATCTGATCCTAATAAATTTTAGTTTTCCATTGATAGACTTGTGTGAGGGCTTATTTTTGCTAGACAAGCTGTAGTTTTCACTGGTACTGTTTTGGGGCACATATGACTTTTTCCTCACTCTTTATTCCACTTTTTTGCGAGGCGATATGGGCAAAAACAACGTTATGATTGTTTTTGATTAGTTTTTTTTATAATGTTCACTGTTTGAAATTAATAATGTAATTATTTTAACGTAATTGTATAGCACTTGGTCCTTGGCTTTAAACCTCCGCCTTTGTAAAACTCTTACTTTTGCAATCTAGCAGGGGCAGGTTGGGTGCTAGGCTGTCATAGAGATAGCTGGGGATCCATAGAATCATAGACTGGTAGAGTTGGATGGGACCTCCAGGGTCATCGGGTCCAACCCCATGCTCAGTGCAGGATCACTAAATCATCCCAGACAGATATTTGTCCAGCCTTTGTTTGAACACTTCCATTGAAGGAGAACTCACCACCTCCTGTGGTAACCTGTTCCACTCATTGGTCACCCTCACTGTCAGAAAGTTTTTTCTAATATCTAATTTGTGTCTCCTCCCTTTCAGTTTTATCCCATTGCTTCTAGTCTTTCCTTATACAAATGAGAATAGGGCTGATCCCTCTGCACTGTGACAGCCCTTCAGATATTTGTAGACCGCTATTAAGTCTCCTCTCAGCCTTCTTTATTGCAAGCTAAACAATCCAGGGAAGAAAGCAGTGCTTTATAACCGTTTCTGCCTTCTATTTTCCAGCTTACTTAGCACCCAATGAGCGCTGCATAGTGAATAGAGAACGCAGCAACAGAATTTCCTCTGTTGGACCCAGAGATCACATGATCGCCAGTGACCCCCAGCATTGCAGAGCTGCTGACTCTTAGCAGTCCCAGCTCAAACAGTGACAACTGTCACTATAGGGGGGATGTTTAGCCTTGTAACTGGGCCTCCTATGGATGTTGCAGTTACAGTGGAATATTGTGAAATAAGAAAAAAAAGGCGTCATAAATGTCCCACAGAGGTCTGATATGACATCAGGAGGGCATAGATGTTAAAAAAAACATACAAAAATAAATAAAAAGTTCTAGAATAAAATACAAATAATCCCGTTATATATCAAAACAATCAAAAGAAAATGGGCAACATATTCCTATATTTCATTTTAGCATTAATGTACTAATTTTAAAAATAAAGAACTATAAATTTAAAGAATTAAAAAAAAAAACTTTTTGCACATATTAGGGCTCAGTCAGACGGGCGTTTTTATGTGCGCATGTTACTTGCGTTTGCGATCCGCATCTATTAAGAACCAATGCTTTTCAATGGCAGCGGTCAGATACCCGATATTACCTACACACAGAAATGCGCAGCAGTAAATATAGGGCAGCAGATTTTAAAACGCAGGTAACTGCGGCATCTGTCTTTTTTGGATGTGAAACCCCTGGAAGCTGTCACATCCAGGGGTTTCACCTTGTGCTCAGTGGGGCCGGTGGCAGCAGCAACGGCCCCATTGACAACATGCAGTGAAGATCGCGATCCTCTGGCACAGCTGTGTTCTCCCATTAAATTCAATGGAGTCGCCGCTACAGCCGGCTCCATTGAAAGGAATGGGCTGCTGGCAAGCCTTGCAGTGATTTTCGGGGAAGGGCTTTAAATATAAGCCCTTCAGTGAAAATCATCTCTAAAATGTGTAAAAAATAAAAAATATATATATACTCACCTCTCTGCAGCTGCTGGGGTTCAGGAGCGTCTAGCCGGGTCTTCTCCTGCACTGCTCTGAAGTTCTTTTAGCCGGTGGGGATTTTAAGGGCTGTCTCTGATTGGCTGAGCACTGAGACCAATCAGAGGCAGTACTCAGCTATTGAATGACAGCTGAAAGCACTTCAGAGCAGTGCAGGGAGAAGACCCCGCTGGAATGTGCCTGAGCCCCGTCAGCTGCCGAGAGGTGAGAGTATAGTTTTTTTATTTTTTACACATTTTAGGGATGATTTTCAGGGAAGGGCTTATATTTAAAGCCCTTTCCCAAAAATCACTGCAAGGCTTGCTGGCAGCCCATTGCTTTCAATGGACCCGGCTGTAGCGCCGACTCCATTGAATTCAATGGGATAGCATTGTGGTCCTCTGCCACAGCTGTGACCGCTGTGGCAGAGGATTTCTTCATCTCTTTGGGGAGTCCCCTTGTCACTGGACACTGTCACAGTGTTTAGTAAAAAGGGGCTACTCCACGCGGAGTATGCCAATGGGGCCGCTGCTGCTGCTGCCGGCCCAGTTGTCCTAAAGTGAAACCCCTGGATGTGACAGCATCCAGGGGTTTCACATCCAGGGAAACCCCTGCTGTGGCTGTCACAGCTGCAGCAGGGGATAGTGGGCAGCGCACTTAATGTGTGCATAAACGTTGCCAGGTGCGTTTTTTTCATCAAGACGACTTCACGCAAATTTTTTTACACATGCGTTTGTGCGCTCATAAAAGCGCCCATCTGACTGAGCCCTTACTCCTTATTGAAAAGAAATCAAGTGAAAAAAGTATTTAAAAAAGCCCTATGTGTCCCGGAAAAAAAACAACACAGCAACACGGCACCGTAAAAACATCTGAGCGGCAAAGGGCCCGGCGCATTTACGCCTCGGCCGCAATGCTGTGGGGCCTGAGGAGATATTCCCCCTTACCCCCCCCCCCTCGCCGGCTCACCTCCTCTCTCCTCCCCTGTAGGCGTTTGGGAGGAGGGGGGATGGGGCGAAGCTAAGCTCCCACCCCCGCCCTTTGTTCACAGCCAGCAATGGGAGGGGGCGGAGAGGAGAAGAGAAGGGTAAGGAGTTTAGCAGTCACGCTGCTAAACTTTCTCCCACCTCCCTTCTCCGGCAGCTAGGAGAGGCTCCCATAGGAAGCTATGAAGCTGCTGGCAGTGGCGTGAAAGCGCCCGGTCAGGCGCTTTTACGCTGCAGAAATACGCCCCCGTGCACTGATGCATTGTATTAGAGGGGAAGCGTATATCGGCTGGGTGTGAAAACCTGGCCAATATACGCCCGTGTGAATAAGCCCTAAAACTAATACTGTGCTGATGTACCCTACTCTTCCTTGCAGCGCCCTCTTCACATCATCCTACAGATTTTCGATAGTGTTCGAGTCTGAGCTCTGGCTAGGCCATTCCAAAAACTTTTATCCTCTGCCGAAGCCATTTTTTTGGTCATTTGGAGGTCTGCTTTGGGTTGTTGTCATGCTGGAAGGTGAAATTCTTTATCTTCAGCTTTTTTGCAGAGGCCTGAAGGTTTTGTGTCACAATGGACTGATATTTAGAACTGTTCATAATTTCCTCCACTGTGACTAAACCTGGCTGCCTTCACCATCTTCACTGCGGGTCTGGGGGGTCTTCTGGTGATGAGCAGTCTTGACTTTGTATCAAACGTACCTTTTGGAATTATGGCCAAAAAGTCCAACTTTGGTCTCATCAGACATAACATGTTCTCCCACAGACTTCTGGCAGACCTGGCAATACATAGCCGGACTTGGATGTTTTTCTTTGTTAGAAAAGGCTTCCATCTTGCCCTCCTACCCCACAGCCAGGGGCGTAACTATAGAGGGTGCAGGGGATGCAGTTGCACCCGGGCCCAGGAGCCTTAGGGAGCCCATAAGGCCTCTCTTCTCCATATAGGGAGCCCAGTACTATGAGTAAAGCATTATAGTTGGGGGCCCTGTTACAGGTTTTGCATTGGGGCCCAGAAGCTTCAAGTTATGTCTCTGTGCAGCATGGTTTAGGTATGGGTACAGATACAGATAGAGGGGGGGGGGGGCGCAGCTCACCTTTTACATCAGGGCCCCTGAGCCTTTAATTACGCCCCTGCCCACAGCCCAGACATGTGAAGAATACGGGAGATGGTTGTCACAGGCACTACACTACCAGTACTTGCCAGAAACTCCTGCAGCTCCTTTACTGTTGCTGTCGGCTTCTTGACAACCCTCTGGAACAATTTACTTGTGGTCTTTTCATCAATTTTTAAGTAACATCCAGTTCTTGGTAATGTCACTGTTGTGCTAACTTTAATTCACTTCTTGATGACCATCTTTACTGTGTTTTATGGTATATGTAATCCTTGGGATATTTTTGGTCCCCTTCTCCTAACTGATACCTTCCAACAATCCGATCCCTTTGATGTGCTGTAAGCTCTTTACAGACCAACTAAGAACATATCAGGAAACTTCTTATAGAAGAGCCAAACTTTATATGGGGTCATTCAGAATCCCTGTAAATACCGGCAGCGGAGTACTGACTACTGTTTAACATGAGTCTAAATGTGATTGGCTAATTCTGAACACAACCCCATCCCCGAATATAAGAGGGTGTGAACACTTATACAACCACATATTTTAGTTTTTCTGTATTATACATATATGTGTCACAGGGCAGGAAGGGGTTACCAAACGTATTATTTTCTGATACTTTTCCTTTACTGTATTCAATTGCAATCCCTGGTTCAGCCTTGATCGGACATTGTACAGATGCCTTCATTTGAGTTGAGTTTGCCCTGGTGGTTCTGCAACCGCTAAGTAATAAGATGTCTATACGTCTGCAATTTCGCAAATACATAACACCTAAGTGAAATAGTACATTCCTACCAAAGTATCTCCCAAGGCTGCCAGGTTTCCAAAATATTCTTACTCGAAAGACGTTCCTCTAAGTCTGCTATCTGCAGGATTAAAAAACCAACATAGAAAGGTATCTAGTTTCTGGAAACCTAGACGGCAAGATCCCGGGATGTCACCATGAATCTGCATCCTCCATAAGAAAACTAAAACTGTCATTCTCCCCTAAAACGGGCTCATTCTCCACCACGTCCAATGGAATGTATCAGCCCCTTCATCTGATTCATGCTGATATCCATCATATTTACATAACCCGGCACCGCTCTCAATATTGTCGATTTTTGGTCAAGACATACCAGTTGTTGATTAGCAGCAATTACGTTAATCACAAGACGCCTTCAGGGTGTTGAGATGTCTCTTATAATTTGAGAGGCGATTTGCTGGCTTGAAACCTGGCTCCATCGCCTGCCATGATTTCATTCTATAAAAATAGCTCAAATAAAGACTCTTCTTCCAAATGTTAACAAGAAATAAAGGGAAGTGAGTGATTTCTTTTTCTTTCTAGAGCTTATGGAAAATGATTCTTCATCTGATGTTTGCTGGACACCTCATACAGAGATTAAAGCGGTTTACAAGACTATACTGTATCCAGAAACAGCGCCACACCTGACCGTGGGTTGTGTCTGGTATTGCAGATCAGCCCACTGTGAAAGTGGCTGAACTGCAATACTACCCACAACCTGTAGACAGGTGTGGCACTGTTTTTGGAAGGAAGTAGAAATGATTATAACGAAGAAGGCTAGAGATTGGTGGGGAAAAATGCATGATGGGAAAGATTGTTCATCTAACAACTATCCTGTGTTTATTCCGATGGCTTGGTTATTGGCATCAACAGAATTTCTCCAGAAGGAGATTCATACATAGTGGGAAAACCTTCTTGTATAACTTTATTGATTTGAAATGGTTGTAAACTACTGATGGACTATCCTCAGGATAAGTCATCAGTAGTCGATTGGCAGGGTTCATTGCCTGGGACCCCCTGTTGATCAGCTGTTTGCCAGACTGGCATGCTTGTGTACTAATATGACTTTTGCAGGAAGCAGGCAGCTCCAGTCTTACAGTGGTGGCCAGGCTTGGTATTGCAGGCAAAATTCCTGTTCACTTCTATCAATCTACTACAGAGGACTTATGCTGATCAGCAGTTTACAAGTAGACAACCCTTTAAATCAATGAAGTTATACAAAAACCTTTTTTTGGAAGGATATATCCTCTTATATCTCTTCTGAGGTTAGAACTGTGTCTGCAAATAACTCTGGGTGTAAAAGGTTAGAAGTTTGTAAAGTCCTGCAATACTCCTTTAATCAGTTTTTGCCAAGTTATAAAGTTATTCTCTACCCACAACATAAAGGATAACGTCACGATCAGTGGGGGTTTGACTGCTAGGACCCATAGGATGTGTCGGGAATGTCCCTGCATGAATTTAGAGTGGGTCAAGCATGCTTCCAACCACTTCTTTAAAAAGGAATTGTGCCAGAATAGACTTTTAGCATCTATCCATAGGATAGGTGCTAAAAGTCTGATCAGTAGGGATCTCACCACTGGGAGCCCCACTGATCTCAAGAATGGGGTCCCATGTCCCCCCGTGGCTCGCTGCATCCACTCGCAGTAATTTCAGATAGAATGGAGCGGTATGTGCGGTATCAACCCTTTCATTGTAATGGGGCTGACTGAAACAGCTGAGTACAAGCACTCAGCTATCTCCAGCAGTCCTGTTGAAAATCAATGGAGCAGAGCTGCGCAAGCGCAACCTCTGCTCCATTCAATCTCCTTCTCACTGCGGGGAGTGCAGTGATCACACAGTGAGGAGAGAGGGCACGGGACACCTGTTCCCGGCATCAATGGCAGTGTCAGTGGTGAGACCTTCATCAATCAGATTTTTATCACATATTCCATGGATAACTGATAGAAATTCCTAGTTGTACAACAACACCTTTAATTTCAATAGAAGTGTTGGAAATTGCCAAGTACAAGTTGTAGCGGGGCAGTGTCAGACTGGCCCTCAGAGGGTGCTAGGGTATTAGTGTATCTTGACACCACCAGGAACTACTGGAGTCAAGTTTGACAGGGGGTGACGCCCCCTGAATGTGATTGGCTGCTGATATGGATGGGATTTAGATCCTGGCTGTCCAGTAAGGATTGTTGAAGAAAGCAGACACGTTTCCCTGCTGCAGGCAGGCAGGTAGCCAGCCAGCCAGCCAAAGCTGCAAGTGATTTCCCCGGCGCCCATGCAAAACGCAGCTGATTATACCACTCCTTCCCAACCGGTGGCACATGAACTGCAGAGGCTGCTAATCAGCAGGGGCACCGGAGTAGTGTCAAGCCGATTTCCTTATGGTGCAGCAGCACGGAGGCCACACCGCCTGGCTACAGTAAGTTGAAGCCGCCGCATGCAGGTCCCCCACTGCAGCCGCGCATTAGTAATTCTGAAAGGCCCTTACCCGCCTGTGTTAGCACCCTCTCTGTTAAACCGCAGTGGACAGTAAGTTGGAGTCCAGCGAGGTGGAGCGGCTTCGCCGGCGACAGGCACTTCCCTCTCCCCCACCCTCCGATGCCAGTCCTAAAAGTCGCTCCGCAGCACCCACAACACAGCAGGGGTACAGTGCAGGACTACAGTGAGCCATAATGCAGCAGACCCAGGGGACAGGCATCTATCTGCGGAGCAAAACAGGGATTGCTTATCTGTGACAGCACGGAGCCATGAACAGGCAGCTAACAGCACCTTCTTATCTTGACCCAATCGGCAGCTAGGGGTGTGAGAGGGGAGTTACCCCTGTCAAACCCCTAGCTTACAGTGGCGTCAAGATACACTAATACCGGGTGCTAGATAGGCAGTCTGGTACCTGGAGAAAGGAAAAGTAAGGGTTAACACCTGATGGGTGTAGCAGAAAGTGGCTACAAAAGAGCTAGTTCCTGCCAGAAACAGGGACATGTTGGCTAAGAGAACCAGAGAGGCGGTGAACGGAGCCGCATCAGGAACTTGGAGCTTGAGGTCCGGTGTGGACCAGTTGGGTCTGTCACCCTGTCTGACAGAGGAAGAAGCCCTCCAGATGCCCCAGGCGGGGTTAGTGGCAGGAGCCTGTGGATTGTGAACCCTAAAGCTATTTGAACTGTGTATGATTTGTGATGTGCTGTGAATAAAGGCTGGCAGAAGCCAGATTTAAAGAAACATTTTGTCTGCTGGAGCATATTTTCGTGCAAGGAGCGCCACTTCCTAACCATGTGGACGGCGATCCAGAGGTGAGTGAACCCCGACTTGTCACATATGGTGGAGGATGCTCTGGCAAAAAGTGGAGTGGCACACAAAGCAACGCATGTAAAGAGCCAGGAGGCTGAATGTGCGGTTGCCTTACGGGTGACGAATGTCTGCTGGATGCAGGTTAATGGGCCAGGAGGCTAAGTGTGTGGTTGCTACTGGAACAGCATTCAAAGGGTCAGGAGGCCGAAGAATTGCGGTTGCTGTGGGAGCAACAAAAAACTAGACTGAGGAGATCTGCGAGGCCAGTTATCGAACATGTTGCATATGTTTATTATGGACTGTGCAGTCAAGATGGTGGTTGTTGCAGGAGGCAACCAAAAAGAGCCATGTTGGGGGTGTTTACAGATGGACTTGTGTATGTATGGATGCCCAGCGGCAAAGTGGCCAGTAAAACCCCACTGGTCTGTGTTGGAGGCTGATTGCAGAGCTTTGAGGGCACAGCAGGACGTGTCCCCGCCAAAGGACTGTGATAAGAATCCACGGAGTGGTGAGGCCACTAAAAAGACTGTGGGTTCTGTGCGGTATGGACTTGACAGTAAACAAATTGATGCCAAAGTAGTTAAAATACTGCATAACATGTCTTCGTTGCAGGTCGGTGCAGGAAAATCTGCACAATGTGAACTGACATCCATTAACCCTGAATTGTCATATGTGGGGGGATGGTGGGATGTGTTTGCTATATAACGTGTCTAATTTGTGTTATGTTCCTCGAAGTAAGTCAACGTGTGAACAGGGTTCTACAGGCAATGCAGCAAACACCCATGGGGGAGTTATCACAACTATGCCTCTCGTGATAAAGAGGAGTAGTGAAAGTAAACAAAAGAGTGAGTTGACAAGTAGTATTAAAGGTGCAAAAAAGAAAAAGAGGAGGAAAAAGGCTGCTGCTAGTGAGACAAGTGAGGTTGTCAGTGCAGATCCTGGGGTCCAGGTTGAGACAGGAGGAAAACTCTTGCTTAAAATTCAGGAGGGATTTGTACAGATGCAGGCTTATATAAAGCTTCTGGAGGAAGCATGTCAAGCTGCAAATAGAAAATATGAGGTTCAGTTAGAGAAAGAAAGGACTAACCTGTGTCTGCTTGAAGAATAGGCCAAGAGGCAAAGGCCGCTGATACAAGAGATTGAGCACCTTAGAAATAGTGGAAGCTGAAGTGGATCAGAGGTTGTTTCTGGAGCAGAAAACTGCTGAGTGTGAACAGAGATTAGAAGGAATGAAAAGTAAGAAAAATGGTAAATTAGAGTCCCAGATAAGTCAGCTTAAGTAAAAGTTGGAAATGGAGAAAGCTGCTTGCAGTCAGGCAGAGAAGAAAGTAGAGGTCTTGAAACACAGACTGGGTTACAAGGAAAACCAGGAAGCACTGCATGAGAGACTGGTGTCCCAGTTACAGATGAGCTTGGATGAGAAAGATGAACTACAGGAAACCCAGATCCAGGAGCTGGAACAGAGACATGCTCTAGATATGGGGGCACTGTCCAAGCAGTTGGAGCAAACTGAAAAAGTAAAAGAAACAGGGAAAAGTGAGTGTATTGAGTTGACCCAAAAGGTGAAGGTGTTGTTGGAAGACAAACATGAATTTGAATGCAAGATAAATGCAGTAGAGATGCAGCTTCAATAGCTACAAGTAAAAGTCACTGAAGGCGACAGAGTGCAGACAGAGCTGTCTGAGAAGGTGAATAGACTGCAGCTGGAAGCTCAGACTGAAGAGTCCCAGAAGCTGGTACAAGAGGAGATGCAGCAGAGGCTTGGTCTTAGTGCACACCTGAAGATAATGCAAGATGAGATATGTGTTTCTCAAGTAGTTAGAGGAAGATGCAGAAACTAAGAGGAATCTGTCAGAGCAGATTGCAACACTTCAGGTGCAGGTGTCAGAGATGGAAGAGAAACTGGATGAGTAGCCTGCATCCTGGGTCTCTGCTGAAGAGCAAGACAGGGAAATACTAGAAGTGGAAGCGTTAAATCAGCTGTTTGTTCTTCAAACTGATGTCTATGATGAACTTGAGAAGTTGACAGTGAGTCTTCAGCAGAAAGGAGAAGACATTAGTGTGGAGCTTGGTTACCAATGTCAGATGGCGTCCAACTGGGACAAGAAACAAAGGATGTGTGAACAGTGGCTTACTGAGGAGAAATCAGTGTTTCCTAAAGTTGCAAAATAACGGCTTAAGAAGCGGGTGCGCACTAAAATGCAAGACTGGATTAGAGCTGAAAAGAGAACACTGATACAGGAGCAGCTAAAAGGTGTGTTCCAACAACCGGTTAAAGGAATGGAGACCTTGTTGGAGAATATTAAGAGACTGAAGCACTAACCCTAACTTGCACCCTGAAGGTGGGGTCAGAAGACAAAGCGGTGTTTCAAAAGTCCGCTAAGAATTTAAGCGCGAAGATGAAACCCTGGGAATCAGAGGGTCATATTGCTGAAAAGAAGGTTCAGAATCTAGAGAGGGCTAGGGCCCAGTTCAGTCAAGTGATCCTGTTGAATTCTAAAAAGGAGATAAAAATTGTGAAAGTCATTGAGAAAGTGAGAGCTGAGCAAAAGTTGAAGACTGAACAGACCCCTGACTTACAAGAGGCCAAGGAGAAGGCAGAAGTTGAAAATGTTGAAGCAAAGAAGACCACTAAAGTAGAGATGAAGAAAGGTGCCTCAGAAGTAACAGGTGAAGAAAGTCCTGTAAAAGAAGTTGTGGTAGTGATGTCTAGGAAAGTGTCAGTGAAAGATCAGACTGAAGAGAAGATAGTTAAGAACACGCAGAAAAAGGAAAATGTTAGTGTTTCAGAACATGAAGAAGGTAGCAGTGATAGTCCCACACATACAGACTCCCGAGCCTGGACTTTTAACCCTGGAGGGCTAGAGGAAGAAGAAGAAAGTATGATACGGCCTTTATCAAGGGGAAGGGGGGGTGGGATATGTAGCAGGGCAGTGTCAGACTGGCCTGCAGAGGGTGCTAGATAGGCAGTCTGGTACCTGGAAAAAAAAAAGTAAGGCTTCATGTCCACTAGGAAAATACAAGCCGCACGGATTTGCTTTAAATGGTATTTTTTTCATGCGGATATCCACACCCATTGCTAGCAATGTAATAGCAATGTGGCCAATCTGCGCAGAATCCACGGTAAAATGGAGCATGCCGCGTTTTTTCTCCAGCGCGTGAAAACCGCAAATCTATTAAAATGCCATCCGCGGGTGCAAAATTCAATTTAATTGACCGATGATGGCCAATGATTCCCTATGGGCAAAATTGAATGCGGATTCCGCAGAGGAAATCTGCAGCAGAATCCGCAATTCAATTTTGCTAGTGGACATGAGGCCTAAGGGTTAACGCCTGATGGGTGTAGCAGGAAGTGGCTACAAAAGAGCCAGTTCTTGCCAGAAACAGGGACGCGTTGGCTGAGAGAGCCAGAAAGGCGATGAAGGGAGCCGCATCAGGGACTTGAAGCCTAAGGTCCGGTGCAGACCAGTTGCATCTGTCATCCTGTCTGACAGAGGAAGACGCCCTCTAGACGCCCCAGGCGGGGTTAGTGGCAATACCCTGTGGGTTGTGAAGCCTAAAGCTATTTGGACTGTGTATGATTTTCGATGTACTGTGAATAAAGGCTGGCAGAAGCCAGATTTAACCCTTTCCAATCCACTGTCTGACATCTGAAGACATTCTGATTGAAGGCTGTACAGCTCCGATGTCAGAAGACATCCAACAGGGTATTCTAACTGTAGATTACTGGCCACTCTGTTGTCGGGGGCCTCTCCAGAATGTCCCATAGCACAGTACTGGCTCTAGCCAGAAGATGGCGCCATTGTATAATGGCAGAAAGAGAAAGCCCCCTAGAAAACCCTGAATCCAAAATTGGATTGCAAAGGGTTAAATAAACATTCAGACTGCTGGAGCATATTTTCGTGCAAAGAATGCCACTTCCTAACCATGTGGACGGCAATCTAGAGGCGTGTGAAACCCGACTTGTCACAAAGTGCTTAGCAATTTTTGGGACACCCAGTGAAATGAATGGAAATACGGTCTATATTCCCAACCTCGGCTCCATTCATGTGGGGACCTTTAGGACCATTATCCTAGGGATTAGTGGGGATCCCAGTGTTTAGATCACCACCAATCCAAAATGTATCCCCAATTCTGTTGATGGAGGATAACTTTATAATTTGGCACAGACCCTTTAAATGTCTCTCTATTTGGTTGGAGAAATAGATAAGCTTAAATAACTTTACTATATCGCTCCAGAAACTGTATATTAGACACCAATTGTATAATATTGTACCATTTGGTGAAATTTGGATCTTAACTAAAGATGAGCGAGCCTGCTCGCATAAGGCAGTTACTCGAGCGAGCATCACTCTTCTCGGGTACCTGCATTCTTGTCCGAGCAGGCTCGGGGAGGCGGCGGGTGTGAGTGAGGGGGAGAAAGAGAGGGGTCCCCTTGCAAATTCTTCACAAGATGATCAATTGTAAACAACTGTGACTTTACACTAGAGGACTCTTCATCAACCAGATAGTTTAGGAAATTTCATAAAAATCTCCTTCACATGGAGTGGAAATATTCCACAATGAGTCTGCAGTGTTACTGAAAAATGCTGCTGATTGGATCCTGCATGCGTCAACGCAACATATTTGCACAGCGAGCCAGGCTGATGAGGCCTTTGCCCTATCTTTCTCGCATGTAGTTTTTACACATGCAAGAAAAGATAGGGCAGGACTTTCAATGGGCGAAAAAAAAGTTTTTCTACAGGTTCATGCACTTGTATGCCCCGTAGCGGCGAGCGTATTTGCGCATGCACTTATCTGAAGAACGCGTTATGCTATGGAATTCAACCTTTGAAATACAAGGCTTAGTTTCTGCAGCTGATCCACAATAATAACCCTTTCCAATCCACTCTCTGACGTCTAAAGACATTCTGATTGAAGGCTGTACAACTCCAATGTCTGAAGGCGTCCCGCAGGGTATTCTTACTGTAGATTACTGGCCGCTCCGTTGTCGGGGGCCTATCCAGCATGTCACATTCCGCAGTACTGGCTCTGGCCAGCAGATGGCACCATTGTATTATGGCAGAAATAGATAGCCCCCTAGGAAACCCTGAATCCAAAATTGGATTGCAAAGGGTTAAAACACTGCCAAATCTGAAACATTTTCTACACCAAAACTTGCGAGAGGATATGATAGTGTTGCATTCAGAGCGCAATTACGTTACGCTCCCGCGAGTGTGCATTCATCATGCCCATTTGCAGGAGTCCTGGGGGGAATTCACTGCAGATTTCATTTCTTTTAATGTAATGAGTGAAATCCTGCGGCTAAATCCGCACCGAATCTGCAACAAAGTCCTAAATAAAATTTCATTATGGGTTTTGGGGCAGAGTTTTGATGCTGAAATATAGCAAATTCTTTCTGCTTTGTGTGAAGGTAGCATAAAGACAAGTATGTAAGAAATGCGCAGCTTAGAATGTAGAGCTGCTTATACTATTGGCCACAAGGTGGTGCTGTTGCTGCTGCTGTGTTTGTCCTCATAGGTTGGGTCTACACTCATAGCACTCTATAATACTAACAGGCGATAACTTTATGCTTCTAATTTCTAATCACATCATTAAACCTTTGAGAAGTAAGAAAATGTAACATCCTGGTTAATGGAGGTCAAATTTTAGTGTAAATATATATTTTAAACAATTCGACAGTCAGGCAGCAAAATATATGACGTTAATGGGAAAAGTAATTTTTTGTTAACTTTTACTTCTTTTTGCTAACTTTTAAAGTACCAGTCATCTTCCTGAATACAACTCAGCTTCAGAAGCATTCTTTCCTGGACTATAAGTGTAAGACCTCCAGCAGGGGGCAGCATTAAGCCAAGTCCATATGATAAACTGATCTGCACGGTGGTATTCCCAGCTTGTATCTTTGATATGATACAATAATTAAGGTTATATCTCTATGTCAGCAGCATCTGAGGTTACTTCAGCTAAACTCGATATACATGGACACTTAGCCTGAGAACATTTCCTTTGGCTTGCATCTTCTATTTTATATGCTGTAAATGACAGGATGTGTTCTTAGCTGCTGTCCTAGCCAAGTTCTATATTCAGAGTTTTCTCTTTTTCTTGCTCATATTCCAACCCTCACATTGCTCCGGCCTTGCAAATCATTTGCCTCCTGACAAATGTGCATAGATTAGGATAGCAATGGGAGTCCACCCTGATCTATACTGGCTACATAAGGCATCTCTCCCTCTGGAGGACCCAGCAGTGTATGGACTGCCAACTCATTTCCATGGGTACTGTGTAATACTTCATTTTTCCTTCAGAGGCACTGTAGGAAAGTATAACATTGCCAGGTACCTAGGGAACCTTCGAGAACAATGAGTTTACCTAGAGCAGAAGACCATTTTAGTAGAAATTATGTTCCAGGTCTTTCCTATTTCTTACTTTAGTGTTGCATCTGGAGGCCTAAGCAACCCAAACTATTGTCTGGTATCCAAGGGGGATGTCCATGTCTGTCCATAGACAGGAAAGGTAGTAAATCAATTTCCAGGGACTTTAAATAAACTGGGCAAGGTCGTGGAATGGAATAATAAACTATGAAGTGCTCACTTGTTAAATGTCCCGTCACTCCAGTACCGGTCCCTGCTGCTCCAGTCCTGAAAGTTCTTGCAGCGGTCAAGGGTGATCAGTATCCACGTGACCTCTGTAGCCAGTCACTGACCTAAACAGTCACGTGCCATACATGGTAGCATTGCAGCTGAAGCCAATGATTGACTGTAGTAGTCACATGAGTTCTGAGCAACAGTTAACCACGGCAGGAGCTTCCACTTACAGAATGGTGGGGACTGGAGCAGTTGCATTAGAGTGGCTGGCAGGGCTGGGACAAGGTGATCTAGGCAGAGTAGACAAATTGTGCCTCCCCTTCAAAACTCCTAGAATCAATAAAAAGAGCATACAAACTCCATGTAGATATTGTCCATTTATGCAACCTCCATGCTATCCTTTGAGCTACAATGCTTCTATCTTCCACAGGAGGAGGCTGATGAAGGAAGAAGCATGGTGGCTTAGTGGTTAGCGGTATTAGTGTATCTTGACACCACCAGAAGTGTGGGTGGTGAAAAGATACCCTCAGGTTGACAGCTCAGCCACTCCCCCCTTCTCCGGTCCTGCAATTCAGTAAAGTGTGCTTACCAGGCGAGGGAACATTGGCGGCACGGCACCTTCCCCGCTGGGCTGCCTGCACTCGGCAGCGGTAGGGAGCGGTGGCACAAGATAGTTGTCACCGGCGTCCTGCCTCTACTGGTCTGTGGCTGTGGACTGCGAGCGGTGTGGGACAGTGACGGAACGGCGACGGCACACACCTTTCCCCGCCGACCTGGCTGTACTGGGCTGTGGCGGCGAACATTGAGGGAGTGCTGGCGGCAGAGCGCCTTCCCTGACACCCTCCCTGCACTCTGCATTAGCGACTGACAGTGAGGAAGCTCCGGCGGCACAGCGCGTTCCACGGCCGCTTCAAAGTAGCTACCAGGGGGAGCGGCAGCTGAACAATACCCTGGTTGTGCTGCGTGAGCAGGAGCAGGGCACAGCAGCGGGGACGCCAGTGACAGCGCTCCCGGCTGCTTCGGCTGCAGGACTATAGTGTGCCAGGGAGGGAGGGGGGCTGTCAGCTGTGAGGCATAGGCAAAGCACCGTCCAACAATTTGTGCCAGGGATGGAGGGTTAGGGTCAGGGGTATGTGTAACAGTTAGCTTTATATTATATCTGTAAGACTAACTGTTACACTTTGCCCTCATTCTAACCCTCCATCCCTCTCAGAAATCACTGCAGCTGCTGCTTGCGTTTACTGGGCTGCCAGGACCTGCAGCTCATCAAGCTCTGTGGCCAATCACGTACAGGGGGTATTACCTTCCCCCCTGTCAATATTGACTCCCCCAGTTCTTCCTGTTGGCGTCAAGATACACTAATACCGTGGTTAGCACCGTTACCTTGCAGTGCTGGTTTCAAATCTGGCCAAGGACAACATCTGCATGGAGTTTGCATGTTCGCCCTGTGTTACATGCATTTCATCCAACACTCCAAAAACATACAGTTTGTGAGCCCCAATGGTGACAGAAAATATCTAGTGATGTAAAGTGCTGTGTAATATATATATATGCTATATATAAAGGTGATTATTATTATTATTATGAAGAAGAAATTCACACAGGGCGAAAATACAAACTCCATGTAGAGGTGGTCCTTGGTCACATTTGGACCGCCTAAAAACCCTAGAATCAATAACAGAGCATACAAACTCCATGCAGATGTTGTCCATCCATGCAACTTCCATGCTAACCATTGATGCTTCTTCCTTCCACAGGAGAGGGAAACCACTTGCAGTGCTGGGGTTCTAGGTTCAAATCCAACCAAGAACAATGTATGTACGGTGTTTGTGTTTTCTCCATGAGTTTGTTCTGCATAATAATCACCTTTATTTATGTAGTTCATACATTTATTAAAGAAAAGGAGAAGAAACTTTAGGGCTCTTAGGGCTTATTCACAGGAGCGTATATGTTTGCAATAGGAGGGGGTGGGAGGGGGCGGAGTTAAGCTCCCACCCCCTCCCTGACCCCTCCCATTACAAACAGCCTTAGGGGAGGAGAGAGACAGCGAGCCGGTGAGGGGGAGGGAAAAGGGAAGACAGCTCTGATGGTAGCGTATATCGGCAGTCTGTGAAAACGGCGGCTGATATACGCTCATGTAAATAAGCTCTTAGGCAGTGTTATACACCAGTTTTAGGGGAATTGCTAAAGTTTTGGTACAGTTCAAACTAATTCAAACTCAACAAAACTTTTTGCTGAATTTTGGAAAACTAGTCAAACCAAACTTTTCATAAGTTTGTTCAACACTAATCAATTTCCACTTTTTAACACCGCATTATTTTAGGGTCCCATATTCCTTGCTGATTCATTTATTCATACATATCTATAGCGGTCAGAGATGTCTTTGTGTCTGCATGAGTATACAAGGATCGGGATGCGGCCCTCGTGGTGACATGTATCAATACAGATTTATATGACATTCAGGATTAAAGAAATGCTGGGTGACCACCCCTAAGGCCACTGTAATTTTACTAGCAGTCACTGACACCTTTTGCCAAGGCTGAGCAGTAGAACTTTAGATTGAGTTCCCCTTAAAGGGATTTTCCAGCTCTATGCTGTTGATAGCCTATCCTCAGCACAGACCATCAATAATTGATCAATTAGGATCCATCGCTTAGGATCCCGGACGATCAGCTGATTGAAGTGACGACAGCGCTCCAGTGAGGACTGCTGTCACTTCACTCTCTGCCAGGCACAGCACTATACATTGTATAATGATTGTGCTTGGTATTGCCGCTCAGTTCCATTCACTTGAATGGGACCGAGCTGCGCTTAGACCATGTGGCCAACTAATGTGACGTCACAAGCCTCTTCAAGCAGCTAATCATCGGGGATCCCGAGTAGCGGACCCCGTCCAATCTACTATTGATGACTTATCCTGAGGATAAGTCATCAATAGTTTAGTGCCGGAAAACCCCTTTAATATCCTGCAAAATGGCAGATGAGGCGATATTAAGTAGCTGAGAGGGTCGAGACTACAGTTTTAGCTTTCGGGCCAGACAATATAAATCATTCAATGCTTATGTGCCAAGAAGTACAGTAACACTTGCTGAATCATAAAACACATATTTCATACAATAAAACTGATTGTTTGCAGACCTGTGTTCTGCGCAGGTTATGTGCAGAGCTGGAGGAGAAAAGGGGAACAAAAGCAAAAATCTCCATCACCATTTACTCCACTGCGGGACTGGGAGAAGAAATGGCAACGTTGCAATATATTTTCTGAATTATCAGATGGATATTAATCATGCTGGGACTTTAACTCTCCGGGAACTCTACTCCCACCGTCCAACCATCCAAAGACTTTCCTCTACTTACCACCATTGTGAGAACTTTATTCCCTTAGCATCCCAGGACGTCCTGGGTGCGGGGGTCTGTATGGAGCCGGAGCTTGAGCTCCATACATGGCGGTGTCAGCTGACTCCTGGCCGGAACAGCCACAATCGGCGTTCATGCCAATCTCAGTCCTCCTCACTGCGGGTTTACTGCACCCCCTGCAGTGAGGTGGAGACTGTAAGAAGTACTGGCTGCGTAGGCGCACCAGCACTACGTTCACTTTCATTGGGACTACCAAGCGGCACTCACACAGGTATTCATTCTCGTCAGCCCAATTGAAATGAATGGCGCACTAACCATGCATGCTCGGCCAGTGCTTCCTTCATTCTGATGTCACTATGGGGAAAGAAGTGACCCCCACAGGGACAGGAGAGCAGGACCGCCACCAATCAGCAGGTTATCCTGTGGTTAAGGGTTAACTTACAGTTCTGGTACAACCCCTTTAATATAATACCAGCAAAAATGCCATACAATACCAGTATATAGTGTAAGTGATCAAATGATTGCAAGTTCAAGTCCCATATGTAGACTGAAAAAAAATTAACAATAAGTAAAAAAAAAGTTTTTTGATCACTACATCTCCAAGAAAATATTTAATGAAAAGTGACCAAAAAGTTGTATGCACTCCAAAATGGTACCGATAGAAACTACAGGATATCCTGCAGAAAATGAGCCCTCGCACAGCTCGATCGACAGAAAAATAAAAAGTTATGGCAGAATTGTGTTTCTTTTCCTTTTCACTCCATTTATAAAGTATTGCAGTACATTATATAGTACATTAAATAGTACAATGAAGGGTGCACTTACACAGGCAGCCTTCCCGCACGATTTCTGCGCATTGCGAGATACATAGTAATCGCATATTATTAACTCATTATTTTCCATGGTTCCATTTACATGGCGCTTTTTCTCTAAAAATGCAGTGTGCCTATTTTTAGGCAATATTACCCATTATTCCCTATGGACCTTCAGGGCTGCTGCAGACGAGCATGACGTAATTGGAGCACTACCATGTCCTATCATGATTAGATCCCACACTCCTTAGGCTGGTTTCACATGGGACGGAATTGCCTGGAATTTCCATGCGGCAATTCCGCCCATGACTCCTAGTCCCAGGATTAGCCAGCAGAGTGGATGAACTTTTGCAAAAATCTCGTCCACACGCTGCGGCCAAGCCGTTGCGGCAAAGCAAGGCGGAAACGGACATGCGGCGCGGAATTCAATTCTGCGGCATGTCAATTCTTTTTTCGTTTTAGCTGTGGCCTCTCTCATCTCTATGGGGAGAGAAAGCCGCAGGGGAATGCCGACAGTGAAACCGTTCAAAAACCTGCGGGTTTTGAAGCTGCGCTTTTCCAGTGGAATTCTCGCGGTTTTTCGGTGCGGCCATTTCGCGAGGATTCTGCTGAAATTCCGTCCCCTGTGAGCCCAGCCTTACTGTCCTTTTTTCCGCTTCCGGGCCCCGTGCACATCGGCGCGGGACACACCTGTAGCATGTTTGAACAAGGGCAGCCTAATTAGTAGTCAGGGCAGCCTACTTAATCTTCCCCGTGAAATTGTGCCATTCAGTGCCTGATTTCGTGCAGAGCCTCGGGTGTACAAAAATAGGACATATCGCATATTTTTACACCCGATAGAAATATGGGCGTAAAAATGCTCAATGCGAGGGAACCCACTGAAACCAATGGGTTTTGGATGCAATTTGTGCGCGCCAAACTGCACACAAAATTGCCGGTGTGAAGAAGCCCTTAAAAAAAAAAAAATCACACTCGCATTGTACTTATATGCCATGCAATGTGCATGTGAGTGCAAAGCGATTTTGCTATTTGTAACAATGTGCGATTTCATGCGTGCGGTAATCCGAATGCAATGCTTGTTGCTCGCAAAATGCAGCGCACACACATTAAAAATCGCAGCTTCACAAGTGTGATATTAGCCTGAGTTTCTCGGACCGATATTGTAATCCCCTGCCAATCATCCATATAAATTCACTCTAAGGCCTCTTTCACACAAGCAGCAGCGATATCGCTGAAAAGAAATCGCAGCGATATCGCATCTGTGCTCTGGGCGATATCTCTGTGTTTTCTTGCGGCTACATCATTATTTTGTCTCACTACAAAATTGCGCGACTTTGTAGTGCTCTTTTGTTGGGATCTTTGGAGGGGCTTGAAATATAAGCCATACCCCAAAAATAAGCCCTAGCTGAATGAAAAGAAAACTAAAAACAATACACCACCTAAGAGGCGCTGTCCCGCTCCGCTGCACATCTCCTCTGCATCTCCGGCATTTGTTTGAAGTCCTCCGACAGCGCTTCCTGGTCAAGGGTTTAAAAAACCCCACCTCCAGGGAGCGCTGCTTCTGATTGTTTCTCAAACGCCCCGGCTCAGCCAATCACTGCAGCGCTCGATGAACCAATCACAGCCATTAATGCGATGGCTGGGATTGGTTCACTCGAGAACCAATCAGAACTAGTGTTTCCTGGAGGCTTCCCGGTGACGTGCTGCAGAGCCGGACAGTGTCTCTTAGGTGATGTATTGGTTTCATGTAGATACGGCTTATCTTGAGGGAAACAGTAGAATTTCCTACTGTAAAAGTTGCATTGCACACGTGCGATGCGATGCAACAAAAAGGAAGGCTCCATAGGGCTACAAAACAGCGCAAATCGCAACAATATTCAACAACCCGCAATGTAGCGCCTACAAAACATCGCTAATGTAAGGAACCCATAGGACAGCATGGGCTTCACATACACGTAGCGCTGTTGCATTGCGAGAAAATCACATTATTTTGTGAAACCAGCCTAAAAAAATACAACTTTTTTTTACAAAAAAACGTATACGCAACAATTCTATACTATCTCTGTATGGATAGCGCTATATCTCCCATATCATCATCTTTGTTCTATGATAGAACGTTCCGTACTTGTTTGCTCAGTAGTTAAATATTGTATATTCCATCCTGATAACTCGGGGAAGATTTATGGGGAAGTGGAAGCGAAGTGCAGAACAAGTGGAGCGTCTGATGGAAATATCTTGGAGCGGGAGATAAGTCTGTTCCTGTGTCGTAGACTCCATCATTGGGGGGTTCTCTTGCCAACTCATTTTACAATGGAATGGAAAAAGGCATTTGAATGATTGTTCGGTGAAGTCTGTACTTTTCCCATCCTTGATTAGCAGAAGCCAGCAGTGATTTGTGCATTGGGAGAATGTATGTGAGCAGTTCCCAGAAAGTTCCAGACGAGCGTCTTCAGCTTCACATAAGATGGGCATTTGAATCCATGTGGTCCAAATATTTCGCATTACAGTTTCTACTCTTGTCGTTTTCTGTCCAGATGATTCCCAGAAAACACATATTTTTCAATGAAGCTCTCGTATCTGCAGCTAATAGGATACAGATAACCGCAGGGACAATCCGATTAACCCATCTGTTTCTACAAAGACCTGAAGTGGAGGAGGTTGTGGAGGTTCCAGCATGATGGTCTAATTGCCTTCATCCATTTGTCTCTCCGCAGTCCGCCATGTCTAGCGCCCTTTCCCAGCACTCCTTGCCATATTTCGTCAATTAAGCTTTGGCCATTCGTAATTCTAAAAGGTCTCATTTATTAACTGAGCGGAATATATTTACAAATGTGCCCCGGGGGATTTCGGAAGACAAGGAACTTATTATTAACAGTCTTCAGGGATTCATGGAAGGATAAATCATGTTGGCCGCAGCAAATGGAGCAAAAATGTACATTTCTTAAGTTTCAGCTGGCTCCAGGTGTATGTGGGCCCCTATGTGACAGTTACAATGGGCCCCTTGTTATCACACTCTTCACAGAAGCGTAGTGACGCGTGCATTTGTGCAATGGGTGTTGCAATTTTGTGCACACCTGTGCGTATTTTACTGTATTTTTTGCGCATGCATGCTCTGCACGTTTGCGCATGCAAAAAAATATGCAGGCATGCTCCTTTTGATTTCAATAGCCAATTAAATCTAATATGGGCTCTTTGGTAGGACATGCTGGCTTTTTTTTTCAGGGCTCTTTCAGATGGGCGATTTTGCGAACAGCATCCAAAAGAATCCATTGCATCACATGGAGCGTTTTTGCGCCCGCATTTCCATCGCACAAACAAATACGCAACATGCTCTATTTTTATGCATATTTGCGCACCTGAGGCTCAGTGGGAGTCTACGAAGGTGCACAAATGCACACCCGCCCGCACTAAATCACGCACAGAACGGCGCAATTTCGCAGGAGAGATCGATTACACATGGGACTCAGTAGACTTGTCACGCACAAATGTGAACTGGCCCGGCAGCGGAAAAAAGTACAGTAAGGAGTGTAGATCCGCTTGTGAGAAGACGTGATAACACTTCATTCAGAGCGCAGTTACATCACGCTCATCAGCAGGAGTACTCACAATCAAAATGCATATAGAAAAAACGTATATGTGACTGAACCCATTCAAATCTGTAGGTTCTATTCACTGTGTACGCAAATTTTGCACGTGTAATATGCAGCGCAAATGTGTTTGTGTGAATAAGCCCTTAACAAGCGTAGTGCATGATTACGAAGATCAGCATGGGCCGCTTAGCCCTAACACCTGCTATAGTGTTGCCTGGTGCTGGCATGAGCCCTAGCTGAACCTACCTTAGAGCCATGGTACATTACTCCTATAGGATGGACTGGTACTGAACCATCTCTAAAATGAGCAGTTGGGTATGTGGAATTCTGACTCCAGGAAGCGCTGTCTCTGATTGGTTCTTGAGCGCTGTGGCTCAGCTAATCAATGCAGCACTTGATGAACCAACCACAGCCATTTAATTCGATGGCTGTAATTGGTTCATCGAGCGCTGAATTGATTGGCTGAGCCGCGCTGCTCAAGAACCAATCAGAGCCAGTGTTTGCATGGTGGAACTGAGCTGATAATCGGTCACATCAGACAGCTGCACTAGTTCCTTCGTTCCCCTTACTCCTCGAGTTAACCCATATGTACGAGCCTATGGACTATGTTTAACCCGAGCTAGCAAATAACATTGAAGTACCCTACCTTAACTGGACCGAAAACTCATTACCTGTTCTTCTGTTTACAAATAAAATGGTTCCTGTGTTTAAACAGTGGGTGTCCCAACTGGGTTTATTCTTTTTCCATGGTTCCTTAGGTGTTTGCCAAGTAGTGGAGACTATTTTGAACTCCGCCTTCACTTGAACCTTTGATGCCGGAACCAGGCCACGACTCACTGGTGAAGCAGCTGCCAACCCATGTGTACACAACCACTTCAGTCTACCTAACCGAACTCATTCTAACGCTGCCCCTTCTTGACCCCGGCCAGCCTCATACCACTTGACCTGTGCTGACAAAGGTAACCGGATAACATGGAAAATGCAACCTGTGGTCCCCTTCAGACCCATTCAAATGCAATGGCTTTCTTCATCTTCTACATAGGACATTTGTGGGTCCAATGAAAAACAAGTAAAGGTAACGAGGTACATGGAAGACTTTGCCAAATGTGGCTTGAATGGTAATATCATTGTAGGAACATTGGTCGGCAGAATGCCATGGATCCTATTGTTGAATGAAGCCTTGTGTTTACTGCAGAGGAGGTCATATCTCAGGTAACTTCTCAGGTGACCCCACAGGTGATATCATTGCTCATGCCCAAATATCACCTGTGTAGCCGAAGCCTAAGAGACAGAAGACAAGGAAAAATCCTTCTACGTTATGTCTCAAATGGCTCCTGTCATAAACAAAGCAGAACGGCTGCATATTAAGAGCTGAAAACTAATATAAAAAAAGTAATAAATTGTACGTCTGCATTTTTTTGTAAAAAGTGGTAAAATATCAAATACCTCCTTGATCTGGCAGTATTCAGTTGTCTTTCGACCCAAAATGATCCGGAAACTTGTTTCTACATTTTGGCAGTAGCGCTGGAATCTAGCACCAAACACTGATAGACCAAACTGTAAGGGAAATCCAGAAATTCATTCACCAGGAATAGAAGGAGCTGAACATGGTTTCCACATAGTTGGATTATTGAGCAATAAACTCGGATATGTGAAACACCGAGCATTTTTATACTCTCTGTACAATTTTTGATTACATTTTTGATTATTTTTTTAGGCGTCTAGGGAGGGCACAGTTGTCCATATTGCTTTTAAAGGGGAATTTACAGCCATGTCCAAAGATTTTCTATAAATATTCAGCAATTTCTGAAGGATATTATGGATTGGAAGTCAGAAGGTGGTTTGGACACAGACGGTAGAGGCCCCTGTGCAGACTCAAAGGTGGCAAACCTGTTGGGAAGTAAGGCTTGTTTTCTCATCTGCATCAGCGGCAGATAGCGTGCTGCACTATAAAATAGGTCCTGCCTAGAGATGAGCGAGTATACTTGCTAAAGGCAATTGCTTGAGCGAGCATTGCCTTTAGCGAGTATCTCCCCGCTCGAGACTGCAGGTTCGGGTGCCGGCGGTGGGCAGGGAGCTGCGGGGGAGAGCGGGGCGGAACGGAGGGGAGATCTCGCTCTCCCTCTCTCCCCCCGCTCCCTCCTGCTGACAGCCGCTACTCACCGCTCCCCCGCGCCGGCACCCGAACCTTCCGTCTCGAGCATGGAGATACTCGCTAAAGGCAATGCTCGCTCATCTCTAGTCCTGCCCTAACTTTTCTTGTACGTATAAAAACTACATGCGACAAAGATAGGGCAAGTCCTAGGAATATTGTACGAGAATCCCACTAGTGAAAACGAAACCATTCAAATCAGTGGCTTCATTTCGGCATGCCCGCAAAACAATCCGAAAACACGCTTGTCTGAAGAGGCCTTTATGACTTCTTCAGAGAGCCGTGTTTTTGTCATGTTTTGTGGCTGTCCATATGCGTAGTATTAACTTTTTTCGATGTGCAAAAAAGATAGGGCAGGAGTCGGACCTATATTCCCGCTTATAGTGTGAAATTTGAACGGTTAAAAAAAAATTACTGGGTTGATGCGCAAATGCGGTCAATATATTTGCACATGCGCCAATCTGTTTAAGTCCCTAAGTCCAGAAAAATGCCAGAGAATATGAGAGAAGACCAACAGATTCCATTGTAGTCAATGGGGTTCATTAGGCACCATTTCATTTTGTCATAGGACGGATACGTTTCTGGCTGGCTATCCGTTTTTCAGGCAAGTGCAATTTTGGTCAGCAGTTTTTGTTCAGTTTTTGCATTTTTAACGCACAACTGTCATGTGAGTGTCATCCTTTTTTCATGTGTGACAATAAAAATAAAGGTGTCCCAAATAATATAACTTAGGGCTAAGGGCGCCCACCCACTGGCGATTTTTTTTCCTTTGCGTTTTGCGTTTTTTCTCAAGAGCAATTAGGATAGAATGTGTTCCTGTCCACTTGCGTTTTTTTTTTCAGTCCGTTGCAATTTTTATCATAGGAACTGTCAGTTGCATATGTGTCCTTATTTTTCTCTTAATGCACCCATGAATGTCAATGGAAATTAACGGAAAAGGCGCGAAAAAGCCGCGAAAAACGCACCAAAAACGCGCGGAAAACGCTGCGTTTTTCACGCACGAAAATCGCAAACGCCAGTGGGTGGGCGCCCTTATACAGATGGACGTGCTTCAAAATCATGGCTGCATAACGGGACGAAATGAAACCATTGATGGTTTCGTTTTCACTACCGGGATTCTCACACGCTAACAGTACACACGAGAAAAGATAGGACTGGCCCTATATAGTTTTTCTATGTGCGAGAAAGATAGGGCAGTACCTATCATACCACCTTTTTTTCAAACTCGCACACATTAGCGCAGCGTTTGAATAGTCGAAACATACCCCAGTTAATACAGTCCATAGTGGTGAGCATATTAGCGCATGCTTTCATCTGTTTAAGCCATTAAAACTTTGATTGAAGTCAGGGCTTAAAGGTATTTGTTTGTGGAAGCCCATATGGCTTCTTCAGATCGTTGTGCTGCACACCTGTAATGTGGCCGTGATTATCACAACCGCATAATGGGATGAAACTAAAGGCTCATTTAGACACAACGATTATCGCTCAGAAGATGTCTTTTGAGTGATAATCGTTGTGTGCATTTACGGGGCAAGGGGATCTCTCAAACGTTGAGTGATCACTTTGCCCTCCCAACGGGGGATGTAGAAGACAAGCGGGGCCACTTGTCTTCTGCATCCAGCTGTT
Organism: Eleutherodactylus coqui; assembly: GCF_035609145.1. NCBI lineage: Eukaryota > Metazoa > Chordata > Amphibia > Anura > Eleutherodactylidae > Eleutherodactylus > Eleutherodactylus coqui. Next base: position 48,541,106 of record NC_089842.1, on the reverse strand, counting down.
CTCTGCTCGTAGCGCCCTGCTGTTATACAGCCGAGCGCTCCGAGCGGGAGATGCAGAAGACAAGCGGGGCCGCTTCTCTTCTGCATCCAGCTGTTGTCTGCTTGGAGCACTCAGCTGTTATACAGCCGAGCGCTCTGAGCGGGAGATGCAGAACAAAGCTGGACCGCTGTGTTCTTCATACCTTGGCTGTCAAGTAGCGCTCAGCTGGTGTACAGAGCTGCACCAGTGTGTTCTTCATACTCCGACTGTGTTCAGGGAGCGGGATACAGCTGAAAGACAGCGATCAGCGACTGCTTAACGAAAACTGCACAATGTCAGTGCAATTACACACAACGATTATCTCTCAAAAGACGGCTTTTGAACGAAATGTCTAAATGGGCCTTAAACCTTTGATTTCAATTAGCGGTATTTTCGCCCATTAATAGTACACACAAGAAAAGATAAGACTTGCCCCATCTTTCTCGCATGTAGGTAATACTACGAGCAGGTAAAGATAGGGCAAGACCTATCCTTCTGCAGTTTTTTTTGTTCAAACTTGTGCGCTACGTCAGAGTTTGAATGGCCCGGAAATGAAATCCTGGTTCATGCGCGACTACGCTCCGGTGAACGTAGTTGCACGTATGTCTGTGTGAGGAAGGCCTTATACTTCTCACAGCTGAGAGTTTGCTATAATGTATCCAGAGTAGGCAACACTCTGAAAACTAAACAAACGTTTTAGCCACACTAATACATTGTAGCAAACCCTCAGGAGAGAGAAAAGTGCTCCTGGTTCATTTAGCCCTTAGACAATTGCTAAGACAGGATATCATTATAGTACACCCTCAGTTGTAAGTAGTAATCTGCCTATAGTAATGTTTCCATTCACTGTCAGAAAGCAAAGATCTTGAAAATGGTGATGAATTCTAATACAAAATATATTAGATAGTTGCATCATATGGCGTTTAGTCTTTATTTAAAGAAAACCTGAAAACTTAACCCCTTCTCGCTGCAGGGCATAAGTTTACATCCTGGCAGCGGGGTACTTCCCACAACAGGGCATAAACTTACGTCCTGGGGATAGCGCGAGATCACTTATGATCTCGTGCTATCCTGCAGCGGGAGCAGGCTGTCAGCCGGCCCCCCACTGTTGACCCCTTCCCTGACGCGATCTATGTAGATTGCTGCATGGGAGGGGTTCACAGAGGGAGCGCGCTCCCTCTGAAGTTGCCGGGCTCTCGCCATATAATTGCAGAGAGCCCAGCCTGTTGCCATGGCAACAGGACGCCAGACACTGGTGTCCTGTAGTGCCATAGCCTGTGATCGCTGTATAAGCGATAAGGCATGGCAGGGCAGTAGACCTGCCATGCCTTATCACAGCGATCATCAGTGCTGTGCTGCAAGTCCCTCAGAGGGACTCAAATTGTGTAAACAAAGAAAAGATTTAAAAAATCAATTAAAAAAATGTAAAAAAGTTAAAAAACCCATTTTTTATGCTTTTTCTCATATTAGCATAAAAAAGGTTAAAAAATTAAAACCCCACATATTTGGTATTGTCGCGCCCATAACAAAGCATACAATAAGCTGCACATGCTTTTAACTGTGCACGGAAAAAATCGTTTAAAAAAACGCTAAAAAACTGAGGCAAAATGCTAATTTTTAGCATTTTGCCTCACTAAAAACGCAATAAAAGTGATCAAAAAAGCCGTATGTACCCCAAAATGGTACCAATAAAAACTACAGCTCGTCTCACAAAAAATAAGCTCTTATAGAGCTCCGTACATAGAAAAATAAAAAAGTTACAGGACTTTGAATGCAGTGATTTAGAAAAAAAAAAGATTTCCAAAAAAAGGGTTTTTATTGCAGAAAAGCGGAAAAACCTAAAAAAAATGTAAGAATTTTGGTATCGTTGTAACCGTACCGACCCGCAGAAAAAAAGGATTGTGTCATTTAAGCTGCATGATTAACGCTGTAAAAAAAAATAATAATCTATGGCAAAATTGATGCTTTTTCTCTCCCTGCTATCATAAAAAATAATAAAAGTTTTACAATATAGTCTATGTACCCAAAAATGGCACCGATAAAAACTACAGTTTGCCACGCAAAAAACAAGCCCTTATATAGCCGCATTGATGGAAAAATTAAAAAGTTATGGAGAAGAAAATCCGCCAAAAATCATTGCGTCCTAAAGCCCAAAATAGGCCGTGTCATTAAGGGGTTAAAGGGGTTGTACCATAATTAAAAGGTATCCCCTAGCCATTGGATAGGTGATAATATGCTGATCGGTGGGGTTATCACTGCTAAGACCCCGACCAATCTTGAGAAGCGGACTCCGATACCTCATCCTACCTGTTAGTGCGTAGGTTGCTTTTCCCCCTGCAGTGATGTCAGCATGAAGGGAACGCTGGCTGAGCATGCACAGTCAGCGTTCCATTCATTTCAATGGGTCTGACGGAAATACCCGCTCAGCTGTCTCCGCAATCCAATTGAAAGGCAATGGACCGCTAGCGTGCTTGCACAACCAGTGCTTCATGCAGTCTCCTCCTCACTGCAGGGGTGCAGTAACCCTGCAGTTTTTGAGGACGGGGACACATCTTGAGATGAGCGGGCATGTCAGCAGTGAGACCCCCACCAATCAGTAAGTTACTATGTGGATAGGGAATAACTTGTAATTTTGGTACAACCCCTTTAATCTCATCTTTGCAGAAGGATCTTCTAGTACATGCAAAAGTGAATGTTCGGCCGAGCCGACATATTGTGGTCTTGGAGCAGATGAATATTTTCAGGATAGTAACTAAATATAACTTAAAAATATCCAAGGCAGCATATGGACACAGAGCTTAAAAATACCCTTAGATCTGGACAGTGACAAATGTAACCTCTCGGTGATTTATGGCCGTACACTAAAGAGTAACATTTTCGCTTAACTCATTGATGTTTGGGTCATTGTTTGGCCAATGGAGATTTATGAATGTTAGTAATGTAGATGTGTAGGAATATGAAAGACCTGGCTTTGGGGAAAGGTTACCGAGGCTCTGTCCTGAGGAGGCAGAAGGATGGAAAACTCATTCTATTCTCTTTGAACTATATTGTTATTAACTTATTCTAATTTCTAACATTAAATTATTAAATATCTGTTGTTTTTAGCCACAACTGTTCACGATTTTGGAATATATATACTTTAGAAGAGGTAGCAGTTACTGGAAGAGATAGACAGCTTCCATCTGCTATTTTATAGACTGAACATGAGTCTACAGGTTGATGCAACAGCAAAAAAGACTTAATAGCTGTGTACAAATATCTGAAGGGCTGTCACAGTGCAGGTGAATCAGCCTTTTTCTCATTTGTACAAGGAAAGACTAGAAGCAATGGATGAAACTTAAAGGGAGGAGAGACAGATTAGATATTAGACAGTGAGGGTGATCAATGAGTGGAACAGGTTACCATGGGAGGTGATGAGTTCTCCTTCAATGGAAGTGTTCAAAACAGAGGCTGGACAGACATCTGTCTGGGATGATTTAGTAAATCCTGCACTGAGCAGGGGGTTGGACCCGATGATGATTCTATATCACCCGTTATTGATGATACCTTGCGTTCTTTGAGGCACATAGTATACATTAGTATACATTCTTACGAGGTGCAGGATCTTTGGTCACCGGAGAGCACTTGATTTTCTCATGTCCTGTGCTCTTATTTTGGAGTGCCTACATACAGACACAGTAGCTGCACCAAAGTCTATCCTTTTTATAGGCCATCAATATTCAATTGGTGAGAACAGACCTATGAGCCACACAATCAGCATAAGGAAGAAGTCTCCACTGAAATGAAGCTGAGCTAGGGTTGGCTCCAAGTTTATGCCAGCTCTTGGGCGAAAGAATCATAGAACCCCCTTAGCAATTTATAGGCCTTGCTGTGCCCCCTAGTCATTTCTAGGCCCCACTGTGCCCCTTGAGTCTTTTATAGTCTCCATTGTTTTCCTGAGTCATTTATAGGCCCCATTATGTTCATGAGTCATTATTAAGTCACCACTGAGTCACCTATGGGCATTACTGTGCTGCCTGAGTAATTTTAAGGCCTTATGGTGCCCCCCTGAGTCAATTAAATGCTCAGCTTTGCCCTTGATCAATTCTTGAGGCCCCACTGCGCCTTCTGAGTCCCTAATAGGCCCAATTGTGCTCCAACAATGAAACAAAATAATAAGCTCCCTCACCTCCAACATGCTCTCATGTTGTCCTCCATCCTCTGCCTTGGTCTCTTCTGGCCAGGATCGTACAAAATGATGCAGACAGTGCGATTACATCATGCAACCTGTGTGACAGAGTAGGCGCTGGGTGGCAGAACTGGAATGGCTCAGCTTCCTGCAGTGCTACTTTCATGATCAATTGTATCAGAGTATCTAAGACACAGATCCAATTGATTTCAAAGAAAGAAGGACTCAATCAATCCCACTCTTAATCCCCCAACTTTTCCCAGGTTTAGTGGGTTCAGCACCTGCCTGAGTTTGCAGGTGCTGACACCGGTCGAGGTCTGAGATGCAGTACTGGTCACGGCCCTGCAGCATGTACAGATCTCTGTACTGGAATAACATTCAAGAAGCTGTGAATCCCTTTGTTCTGCTACTCATGAGGGGGCCCTTATTGCAGATTTTAAATGGTTACTGCACTTTGAACAAACTTGTGCTTATGTGATAACCAATATGATAACTAGCAAAACTAAAAATCACTTTATTTACCTAACATTTTTGTGACCACTAGGGGTCTCACTTACTTCTAACTTGCTGTCCACTGCCTGTTGCCATGTGAAGTCCATCTCTAGTAACATAGACACCACGAAGGATTACAGGAAGTGGAAGTGACTGCTGTCTCATGTTGCCCGTGGAGCCAAGAGAGGAGGAGGAAGCGGCTGTAAAGTGAGAGCGAAGCAAAAAAATGATGCTGCAGCTAATAGTAAGTGTTTTCTGTCTCAGCTACTGAAGTCACATTGCTACATCACCCAGTACACTAACTTATATGATGCTATTACTTATGAGTGTGTGCTACAGAGAGTTAAGGAGCAGAATCTGCAGTTGTCTCTGTGTGCAGTCCATACCCACCAGCTTAGGGAAAACAGAGAATTAAAGATGAAGCCTGCAGAGGGGAAAACTGGTGAAAATGTAGGATACAAATCACATAATGGCCACAAATAATGTTATTCCTCATGCATACACAGCTTATTCTGGAAAGCCATCTGTAAGTGCGGGTCCACTTTAAATATAGGCTTTTTCTGTATTTACAGTCTGTTGTGATACAAGTAAGCAGGCAGATCAGAGAGAAACTGACTATAGCATTCTTCATCAGGATTTCATAAAGCCCATAAACGTATCTGCACCCCTGCTCTGTTGTAATGTCAAATTGCAGATATAATCCAACCATTCTTTGATATGTTTATTTTACTAAGTTTGAAAAAAATAACAATTTTTTCAGAGTTGTTGTTTTTTTTACATTTTTTTTAAAAATATGGCTAAAAAATTCAGTCCACACATTTCTATTCTACGTGATCAGGACAAAAACACTATAACTACAACCCTCTAATTGCAATAACAAAATCCTTGAGATGTCAATCACGTAAATGTTTTCTCTTAATTACCAGTGAGTGGCGCCAGTTCTCCAGTTATCCGTCTCTTGTGCTAACAAACCTGATCAGAGATGGGATTTGGTGTATCACGTTTCTCATTTTTGGAAACCTAGTCCCCCTGATCCTCTTTGTTAATGAAATATCCGTCTGCTTGATCTGATTGATAGCTCTACTTCAATGAATTTACTAGAGATGAGCGAACGCGTTCGTCCGAGCTTGATATTCGTGCGAATATTAGGGTGTTCGGGATGTTCGTTATTCGTGACGAACACCATGCGGTGTTCTGGTTACTTTCACTTCCTTCCCTGAGACGTTAGCGCGCTTTTCTGGCCAATTGAAAGACAGGGAAGGCATTACAACTTCCCCCTGCAACGTTTAAGCCCTATACCACCCCCCTGCTGTGAGTGGCTGGCGAGATCAGGTGTTCGCCTAATATAAAAGTCGGCCCCTCCCGCGGCTCGCCTCAGATGCGGTGTGAGTTAGATGAGGGACAGTGCTGTTTATACCGGAGCTGCTGTAGGGAAAGAATTGGTAGTTAGTGTAGGCTTCAAGACCCCCCAAAGGTCCTTATTAGGGCCACTGATAGCTGTGTGTTGGCTGCTGTTAGCAGTGGGATTTTTTTTTTTTTCTCAAAATCGCCTCTGCAGACCGTTGCACCTGGCATTAGGGACAGAAGTGCTGCATAGGCAGGGAGAGTGTTAGGAGTGAGTGTAGCCTTCAAGAACCTCAACGGTCCTTTCTAGGGCCATATTTATCCGTGTGCAGTACTGTCCAGGCTGCTGTTGGCTGTGCTGCATTTTTTTTGGGCTTCTCAAAATCGCCTCTGCAGAGCATTGCACCCTCCATTGATACTGCAGGGAAAGAATTGTATAGGCAGGGCCACAACACAGTTATTATTCATAGAATATACGCAGTGCTGCCTGTTGGTGGGAAAAAACTGAAAACAAATCTATTTGTCCAGCCTGTGTCCGTCCTTACGCCTGTGTAGACGTGTGAGCTGCGTGAAAAACATTGCTAAATCATACGCAGCCAGCTACGCTTTACTGCTGGGTTCGCCATTTGCTTTCCTTAATTGGGAAAAAAAAATACCTGCTCTCCAAGAGTTATAATAACTCTGCTACCCTCACGTTCTGTGACACATAAGCAGGGACACAGCGCAGTTATTAAACTTCGCAGGTTCATTGAATATACGCAGTGCTGCCTGTTGGTGGGAAAAAACTGAAAACAAATCTATTTGTCCAGCCTGTGTCCGTCCTTACGCCTGTGTAGACGTGTGAGCTGCGTGAAAAACATTGCTAAATCATACGCAGCCAGCTACGCTTTACTGCTGGGTTCGCCATTTGCTTTCCTTAATTGGGAAAAAAAAATACCTGCTCTCCAAGAGTTATAATAACTCTGCTACCCTCACGTTCTGTGACACATAAGCAGGGACACAGCGCAGTTATTAAACTTCGCAGGTTCATTGAATATACGCAGTGCTGCCTGTTGGTGGGAAAAAACTGAAAACAAATCTATTTGTCCAGCCTGTGTCCGTCCTTACGCCTGTGTAGACGTGTGAGCTGCGTGAAAAACATTGCTAAATCATACGCACCCAGCTACGCTTTACTGCTGGGTTCGCCATTTGCTTTCCTTAATTGGGAAAAAAAATACCTGCTCTCCAAGAGTTATAATAACTCTGCTACCCTCACGTTCTGTGACACATAAGCAGGGACACAGCGCAGTTATTAAACTTCGCAGGTTCATTGAATATACGCAGTGCTGCCTGTTGGTGGGAAAAAACTGAAAACAAATCTATTTGTCCAGCCTGTGTCCGTCCTTACGCCTGTGTAGACGTGTGAGCTGCGTGAAAAACATTGCTAAATCATACGCACCCAGCTACGCTTTACTGCTGGGTTCGCCATTTGCTTTCCTTAATTGGGAAAAAAAATACCTGCTCTCCAAGAGTTATAATAACTCTGCTACCCTCACGTTCTGTGACACATAAGCAGGGACACAGCGCAGTTATTAAACTTCGCAGGTTCATTGAATATACGCAGTGCTGCCTGTTGGTGGGAAAAAACTGAAAACAAATCTATTTGTCCAGCCTGTGTCCGTCCTTACGCCTGTGTAGACGTGTGAGCTGCGTGAAAAACATTGCTAAATCATACGCAGCCAGCTACGCTTTACTGCTGGGTTCGCCATTTGCTTTCCTTAATTGGGAAAAAAAAATACCTGCTCTCCAAGAGTTATAATAACTCTGCTACCCTCACGTTCTGTGACACATAAGCAGGGACACAGCGCAGTTATTAAACTTCGCAGGTTCATTGAATATACGCAGTGCTGCCTGTTGGTGGGAAAAAACTGAAAACAAATCTATTTGTCCAGCCTGTGTCCGTCCTTACGCCTGTGTAGACGTGTGAGCTGCGTGAAAAACATTGCTAAATCATACGCACCCAGCTACGCTTTACTGCTGGGTTCGCCATTTGCTTTCCTTAATTGGGAAAAAAAATACCTGCTCTCCAAGAGTTATAATAACTCTGCTACCCTCACGTTCTGTGACACATAAGCAGGGACACAGCACAGTTATTAAACTTAGATAATTCATTCACTAGAGGCAGTGGGGCCTTTCGTTTTCCAAAAAGGGCAAAAATTATATTTGGCCTGCAGTCTTGCGCCAATTTATTTCCTGCCTGGGAAATCTAATCACTGGTAATACAGCATGCTGAGGGGTAGGGGTAAGCCTAGAGGACGTGGACGTGGACGTGGCCGAGGACGCGGAGGGCCAAGTGAGGGTGTGGGCACAGGCCAAGCTCCTGATCCAGGTGTGTCGCAGCTGTCTGCTGCGCGATTAGGAGAGAGGCACGTTTCTGGCGTCCCCACATTCATCGCCCAATTAATGGGTCCACGCGGGAGACGGTTATTAGAAAATGAGCAGTGTGAGCAGGTCCTGTCCTGGATGGCAGAAAGTGCTTCGAGCAACCTATCGTCTACCCGCAGTTCTGCGCCGTCCACTGCTGCCAATCCGAATCCTCTGTCTGCTGCTCCTCCTTCCTCCCAGCCTCCTCAGTCCACTACAATGACACCTGCTCAGGAGCGGGAACACTCCCAGGAACTGTTCTCGGGCCCCTGCTTAGATTGGGCAGCAGCGGTTCCTCTCCCACCAGAGGAGTTTATCGTCACTGATGCCCAACCATTCGAAAGTTCCCGGGGTCCGGGGGAAGAGGCTGGGGACTTCCGCCAACTGTCTCAACAACTTTCTGTGGGTGAGGAGGACGATGACGATCAGACACAGTTGTCTTGCAGTGAGGTAGTAGTAAGGGCAGTAAGTCCCAGGGAGCAGCGCACAGAGGATTCGGAGGAAGAGCAGCAGGACGATGAGGTGACTGACCCCACCTGGTGTGCAACGCTTACTCAGGAGGACAGGTCTTCAGAGGGGGAGTCAAGGGCATCAGCAGGGCAGGTTGCAAGAGGCAGTGCAGTGGCCAGGGGTAGAGGCAGGGCCAGACCGAATAATCCACCAAGTGTTTCCCAAAGCGCCCCCTCGCGCCATGCCACCCTGCGGAGGCCGAGGTGCTCTAAGGTCTGGCAGTTTTTCACAGAGACGCCTGACGACCGACGAACAGTGGTGTGCAACCTTTGTCGCGCAAAGCTCAGCCGGGGAGCCAACACCAACAGCCTCACCACCACCACCATGCGCAGACATATGATGGCCAAGCACCCCGCAAGGTGGGACAAAGGCCGTTCACCGTCTCCGGTTTGCACCCCTGCCTCTCCCCCTGTGCCCCAACCTGCCACTGAGATGCAACCCCCCTCTCAGGACACAGGCACTACCGCCTCATGGCCTGCACCCACACCCTCATCTCCGCTGTCCTCGGCCCCATCCAGCAGTGTAGTTCAGCGCACCGTTCAGCCGTCGCTTGCGCAAGTGTTCGAGCGCAAGCGCAAGTACGCCGCCACGCACCCGCACGCTCAAACGTTAACCGTCCGCATCGCAAAATTCATCAGCCTTGAGATGCTGCCGTATAGGGTTGTGGAAACGGAGTCCTTCAAAAGTATCATGGAGGCGGCGGCCCCGCGCTACTCAGTTCCCAGTCGCCACTACTTTTCCCGATGTGCCGTCCCAGCCCTGCACGACCACGTCTCCCGCAACATTGTGCGCGCCCTCACCAACGCGGTTACTGCCACGGTCCACTTAACTACGGACACGTGGACAAGCACAGGCGGGCAGGGCCACTACATCTCCCTGACGGCACATTGGGTGAATTTAGTGGAGGCTGGGACAGAGTCAGAGCCTGGGACCGCTCACGTCCTACCCACCCCCAGAATTGCGGGCCCCAGCTCGGTGCTGGTATCTGCGGAGGTGTATGCTTCCTCCACTAAAGCACCCTCCTCCTCCTCCTCCTCCTCTGTCTCACAATCAAGATGTGTTAGCAGCAGCATGTCGCCAGCAGTCGGTGTCGCGCGGTGTGGCAGCACAGCGGTGGGCAAGCGTCAGCAGGCCGTGCTGAAACTACTCAGCTTAGGCGATAAGAGGCACACGGCCCACGAACTGCTGCAGGGTCTGACACAGCAGACCGACCGCTGGCTTGCGCCGCTGAGCCTCCAACCGGGCATGGTCGTGTGTGACAACGGCCGTAACCTGGTGGCGGCTCTGCAGCTTGGCAGCCTCACGCACGTGCCATGCCTGGCCCACGTCTTTAATTTGGTGGTTCAGCGGTTTCTGAAAAGCTACCCACGCTTGTCAGACCTGCTCGTAAAGGCGCGCCGGCTCTGCGCACATTTCCGCAAGTCCCACACGGACGCTGCCACCCTGCGCACCCTGCAACATCACTTTAAGCTGCCAGTGCACCGACTGCTGTGCGACGTGCCCACACGGTGGAACTCTACGCTCCACATGTTGGCCAGGCTCTATGAACAACGGAGAGCTATAGTCGAATACCAACTCCAACATGGGCGGCGCAGTGGGAGTCAGCCTCCTCAATTCCTTTCAGAAGAGTGGGCCTGGTTGGCAGACATCTGCCATGTCCTTGGTAATTTTGAGGAGTCTACCCAGGTGGTGAGCGGCGATGCTACAATCATTAGCGTCACCATTCCTCTGCTATGCATCTTGAGAAATTCCCTGCAAACCATAAAGGCAGCTGCTTTGCGCTCGGAAACGGGGGCGGGGGAAGACAGTATGCCGCTGGATAGTCAGGGCACCCTCCTGTCTATTTCTCAGCGCGTACAGGAGGAGGAGGAGGAGCATGAGGAGGATGAGGAGGAGGGGGAAGAGACAGCTTGGCCCGCTGCTGACGGTACACCGGCTGATTGCCTGTCATCCTTTCAGCGTGTATGGCCTGAGGAGGAGGAGGAGGAGGAGGAGGATCCTGAAAGTGATCTTCCTAGTGAAGACAGCCATGTGTTGCGTACAGGTACCCTGGCACACATGGCTGACTTCATGTTAGGATGCCTTTCTCGTGACCCTCGCGTTGCACGCATTCTGGCCACGACGGATTACTGGGTGTACACACTGCTCGATCCACGGTATAAGGAGAACCTGCCCACTCTGATTCCCGAAGAGGAAAGGGGTTCGAGAGTGTTGCTATACCACAGGACCCTTGCGTACAAGCTGATGGTAAAATTCCCAGCCGACAGCGCTAGTGGCAGAAGGCGCAGTTCCGAGGGCCATGTTGCAGGGGATGTGCGTAGATCGAGCAGCATGTACATCCCAGGCAGTGCAACAGTCTTTAAGGGCCTGGCCAGCTTTATGGCTCCCCACCAAGACTGTGTCACCGCTCCCCAGTCACGGCTGAGTCGGCGGGAGCACTGCAAAAGGATGGTGAGGGAGTACGTAGCGGATCGCACGACCATCCTTGGTGACGCCTCTGCCCCCTACAACTACTGGGTGTCGAAGCTGGACACGTGGCCTGAACTAGCCCTGTATGCCCTTGAGGTGCTTGCTTGTCCTGCGGCTAGCGTGTTGTCGGAGAGGGTGTTTAGTGCGGCTGGGGGAATCATCACAGATAAGCGTAGCCGCTTGTCAACCGACAGTGCCGACAGGCTAACACTCATCAAGATGAACAAAGGCTGGATTTCCCCAGACTTCTGTTCTCCACCAGCGGACAGCAGCGATACGTAAGCAATACGTAGGCTGCACCCGCGGATGGAAGCTACGTTCTCTCTCACCATCCAAAACGGGGACATTTCTGCTTCATCAATCTGTGTCTAATATTCCTCCTCCTCCTCCTCCTGCTCCACCTCCTGAAACCTCACGTAATCACGCTGAACGGGCAATTTTTCTTAGGGCCACAAGGCTCACTCAAATAATTTTTCAGAACAATTTTTATAAGTTTCAATGCGCTTAAAAGCATTGGAACTTTAACTTGAACCAATTTTTCGTTACACTGGGCTGCCTCCAGGCCTAGTTACCACTTAAGCCACATTAACCAAAGCGATTAATGGGTTTCACCTGCCCTCTTGGCTGGCCATGGCCAATTTTTGGGATGTACATTAGTACTGTTGATACAGCAATTTGTGTGGGCCCTCGCCTACAGTGTAATCAAATTAATTTTTAGCCCACCTGCATTACAGCTGACGTTACCTCAGCTGTGTTGGGCAATGCAATGGGATATTTTTGTGTACCGCCGGTGGGTTCCAGGGAGCCACCCATGCTGTAGGTGCACACTGAGTTTTTAATACATCTGTACACTTCTAAAGAACCCGTCTGACCGGGGCATGCAGTGTGGGCCGAAGCCCACCTGTATTACGCACGACATTACTACCTCAGCTGTGTTGGGCAATGCAATGGGATATTTCTATGTACCGCCGGTGGCTTCCTGGCACCCACCCAGGCAGTGGGTCCACAGGGAGTTAAACCTACATGTGTCCACTTGTAAAGAATCCCAGTCTGACTGGGGCATGCAGTGTGGGCCGAAGCACACCTGTATTACGCACGACATTACTACCTCAGCTGTGTTGGGCAATGCAATGGGATATTTCTATGTACCGCCGGTGGCTTCCTGGCACCCACCCAGGCAGTGGGTCCACAGGGAGTTAAACCTACATGTGTCCACTTGTAAAGAATCCCAGTCTGACTGGGGCATGCAGTGTGGGCCGAAGCCCACCTGTATTACGCACGACATTACTACCTCAGCTGTGTTGGGCAATGCAATGGGATATTTTTGTGTACCGCCGGTGGGTTCCAGGGAGCCACCCATGCTGTGGGTCGACAGGGACTTCACAATAGGGAGTTGTACCTGCCTGTGTCTATGAATTAAAAAGCCCGGTCTGACTGGGGCATGCAGACACCTTGACAGAATGAATAGTGTGTGGCACATAGGTTCCCCATTGCTATGCCCACGTGTGCAGCTCCAGATGGCGGTGGCACAGGATTCTATTTCTCATTGCTTCTGTACAGCATTGTGGGCTATCGCTCCGCCACTTTTAAAGAGGGTCGCTGCCTAGCCGTGCCAACCTCTGCAGTGTATGCCTGCGGTCCCTCGTCATGGCAGACGCAATTCTAAATAGACATGAGCGTGGTGTGGCATGAGGGCAGCTGAAGGCTGCGCAGGGACACTTTGGTGTGCGCTGTGGGGGGGAGGGGGTGCGGTTGGGCAGCATGTAACTCAGGAGAAGTGGCAGTGGAGTGTCATGCAGGCAGTGATTGTGCTTTGTTGGAGGTAGTGTGGTGCTTAGCAAAGGTATGCCATGCTAATGAGCGCTTTTCAGAAGTAAAAGTTGTTGGGAGGGGGGGGGGGCCCACTCTTGCCGCTATTGTGGCTTAATAGTGGGACCTGTGAACTTAGGATGCAGCCCAACATGTAGCCCCTCGCCTGCCCTATCCGTCACTGTGTCATTCCCATCACTTTCCTGAATTGCCCAGATTTTCACACATGAAAACCTTAGCGAGCATCGGCAAAATACAAAAATGTTCTGGTCGCCCATTGACTTCAATGGGGTTCGTTGTTCGAAACGAACCCTCGAGCATCACGGGAAGTTCGTTACGAATAACGAACACCCGAACATTTTGGTGTTCGCTCATCTCTAGAATTTACTATATTGCTCTTCCTGACTCCTTACTGCATTGTATCCCTCATTCTCTATATTACATCATTATGTATTGCTCTTAGGTGAGCACAAGTTTTTTTTTATTTACAGATGATTTTTGTGCTAATTAAAAATTAAGGATGTAAAGTGGATCTTTTGATTTGTGAATGTTTTAGGAGCTGTTTCTCTTATACCATAGCAGTCATAGAGATGAAACAGTCATACATCTCCTCACTTCCTCATCTTCTCCCATAGCATGCAGACAGAAGGATAAAAACTGCAGCTGCATCCCCCTCTTCCGCATATATCTACTGTATTACCTTTGACTGAATTTTGAGAACTTTTTCAAAAGCCACAGGGAACTGGGAGCAGTTTCTCACAATCAGATGTTTTATACAGTGCCAGGTTAGATGACACCCTGTGTGGAATTTTCTTTATGCCCCTGCCATAAGAAAAAAACTATATACATTGCACTGATAGCCAGTCTGCCTGTATTCTGCTTGCTCATAGCAACATATACCCACACCAGGATAGCTCAGTGAGTAAATACAGTTCTAGAACCAAGCTCCTAACATAAATACAGCAGCAGAGCCAAGGTCATAACATAAATACAGCACCAGAGCCAAAATCATAACATACACCAGAACCAAGCACAGTGCATAATTACAGCCCCCAAACCGAGCTCATTATATAAACACAGCCCCAGAACTAAGCCCTTAACATAAATACAGCACCAGAACCAAGCTCATTATAGCATAAATACAACCCCAGAACCAAACTCATAACATAAATACAGCACAACCCAGCCTCAGTACATAGATGGAATGTGAATACATCAAGTAGAAATAAGTCAGCTCATCCATTCTTCTTAAATCAATTTAGCTGGTTCAATTCACAGGAGTGCAAGGAAAACCCAGTGGACTGCTGGTAAGTGTGTTACTCTAGAATGAATGCATAAAATTCCAGCGCTTCCTTAAAAATGTGTCTTTTATTCCTTAATCCATATAAACAGTTTCCATGGTGTGTATACCATAGCGCCTGTACATAAATAAAGCTCTAGATCCAAGCTCAGTATAGAAACACAGACCCAAAACTGAGCCCATAACATGAATACAGCACCAAAACTGAGCTCATAATATAAATACAGCCTCAGAACCCAGCTCATAACAAACATATAGCACCAGAACCAAGGTCATAAAATAAATACTGCACCAGAACGAACTTATAACATAAATACAGCATGACCCAACCTCAGCACATAGATGTAATACCAGAGCTGAGCTCATAACATAAATACGACCTCACAACCCAGCTCAGAACATACATATAGCGCAAGAACCGAGCTTATAACATAAATACAGCATGACCCAACCTCAGCACATAGATGTAATACCAGAGCTGAGCTCATAACATAAATACGACCTCACAACCCAACTCAGAACATACATATAGCGCAAGAACCGAGCTTATAACATAAATACAGCATGACCCAACCTCAATACATAGATGCAATACCAGAACCAAGCTCATAACGTAAATACAGCACCAGAATCAAGCTCATAACATAAATACAGCCTCAGAACCCAGCTCATAACATACACATAGCACCAGAACTGAGCTTATAACATAAATACAGCATGACCCAACCTCAGTACATAGATACAATACCAGAACTAAGCTCATTACATAAATACAGCTTCAGAACCCAGCTCATAGCATACACATAGCACCAGAACCAAGCTTATAACATAAAAACAGCATGACCCAACCTCAGTATATAAATACAATACCAGAACCAAGCTTATAACATAAATGCAGTAGCAGACCCAGCATTTGTTTTGTGGGCTTGCCGATGGGCTGAGATTGGAATATCAGAGGGGAGGAGACAGAATCACAGGGAGGATGATTCATATAGCTTCACAAGATGCTTAAAGGAAGACCATCATCTGGCCAGGTAAATCTAAGGGCCTTAATTGCCCCCAGCTGACATTCACCTGCTGGTAACCCCACAAGCTGGTGGTTGGCACTTTGCGTAACCACTAGTTTGCTGGTCATGATTATAAAAATATCAGATAGTCACTTGTACTACAGAAATCTTATGACTTTGAATTTGATATACCTACTCTATAGTAAGGCTTTGATCATAGCAGCCATGAAATGTTTGAAATATTCTATAAAGTTGCTCAATACACCATATAATATACTGTTATATCACTACATTATTTTTTGCACTTGATGTCATTCATCAGTACATGTTTTTATGAAATGTCTTAATGCCTGATGAAAGTGCACTGCAAAGTATGTCTAGCCTGACGTGACCTTCACCGTCAACCCTCATCAACGTCCGTAGAGCCAGCCCGAGAAGGACCTTATAATAAACACTATGTGCTGTCTGTAGGTGACTACTCTTTGTCTAACCTTCTCTGTTATTGCAAAAATGTCAGCCAGAAGTAGGGTGGATAGAACTAATTTAATTTATTAGTAATGGACACTACCTCTTGCATGGTTCCCAAGAGTGTTTGATTAGGGTTTCCCAGAGGAAGCGGCCTGTTCTCAGATGGCCAAGTGACAGGGTTTATATAGCACAGCAACTTGTGTCTAAACAATGCTGTCAGCCACAGAGACGAATGAAGTGAACCGGAGGGCCCATTAATTCATTCACACCTCAACAGGCAAACAATAAAACATTTACACATGAGAATGATTTACTATGGAAAAATGATTTCCCCCACGATTTACATGTCAGACTGTGAAAAATTTCCGAACGACTCCTCGTGTGTTTGTTAGCTCCCTGGTTAATGCCGGAATCAGCTGCTCATCTACTAAAGCATCTTAAGAAGTTCGAAAGATTTCAATTTTACTTTATTTAGAACAACCAATTTCTTGATGGTGTAGAGGGATTTTTTCACCTTAGGACACCCTCTAGGAGAATGGGTTTCCCTGATGAATGTTCCACCCATTAAGTCAGCCAAGCTCTCTTGGATGTTTTCATTAGAGGTCAGGGTACCCTCATTTTCCTAGTAGGATGAGTCCTCAGAGGAGGAAATGTGGATATGCCATAAGTGTCTATTGTAGGAAACTCCTCTTAAAGGGATTGTCCACTTGTAGACTATTGATGGCCTATGCTCTGGACAGGTCATCAACAGTAGATTGGTGGGGGTCCGTCATGTGGGACAGCTGTTTGCTGTTTTGGTTTGCTTGTGCACTGAGCTGATTTCTGTAGGCAGCAAACAAGCTCCATTCTTACTGCAGTGGCCAGGCTTGGTATTGCAGGCAAAGTTCCTATTCATTTCAATGGGAACTTGGCCAGCAATAACTAGCCTGGCCATTGTAGTAAGAACAAAGTTGTCTGCTTCTTGCAGAAATTAGCTCAATGCACAAGAGTGTTGGTCCAGTGAACAGCTCAGATGATCCATGGGGGTCCGTATGATGAACTACAGAATAGGCCATCAATAGTTTACAACTGAACAACCCCTTAAAGTATAGATTTGCACTGTTGCTGAACAATAGGACAACATTGTATTTAGTTCTCCTGGAAGCAACTATTAAATAGAGTTCAACTGTATTGTATCTGTGTAGGTTGCCTTATTGGTTTACATGGTAGGCAAGATAGCTTTCTTCAAAGTCAGAGACAACTGAATGGTCTCCAAAGGAAAGTTTTTCTTAGTTCTCTATGGAGATTCATTTCCATTTGTCACATAAAAAAAGAAAAAAGTAACTCAACAAAGGCCTCTCAGATGCTAGTGTGAATATGCTTTATTGCCCACAGGGCTTGGCTGACCACCAGAGAACCAGAGGATCCTCCGATTAACCAAGACTTGGAAGTTATATTAGAACCCAGCATCATTGGGACAAGTGAGCTAACCCTGTTTCTGGGATGTACTACTTTTTAGAATTCATTCATTCTTATTGATTCATGTCTTGTGCAATGATAACAACAGAGTTATTAAAAAGGGTATATATACATGTATTGTAGAAGGTTGAACCTCAGAGTAATTTGCCATAGTGACCTCTAAGTCTGACATTGGTTACCCATGTAGATTTAGCCATAACGTGAAGAATACATTGCTACTATCCTCATTGTTTGGATTCTACCTCCAAACAAAGTAAAGCCTCTTGACATACTACCAAATTTGCATACATATAGCACTGGCTGATGTGGAGGCGATTAGATATATGTCTGCTACAAGGCCAGTATAATTTTTATGCATTCCTCATACAAATAATATGTAGATGCTAACTGTTGGATCTCAGCTGGTCCCAGCGTAGCTACAGGAGCCACAGAGGTAAGAGTAACACTTAGATTCTGGTACCTGAGGAGCACACAGACCCCTCTATGTAACAAGTCACCATTATATATAGAGAGAAATGGGCACCATGGTAGCTCAGTGGTTAGCACTGTTGGCTTACAGCACTGTGGTTCAAATACCACCAAGGACGACACATGCATGGAGTTTGTATGTTCTCCCTGTGTTTGCGTGGGTTTCCTTCTGGGTACTCCGGTTTCCTCCCACATTCCAAGAAATATATACATAGGTGAATATAGATTGTGAGCTCCAATGGGGGACAAAACCCAATATCAAGTGATGTAAAGTGCTGCGTAATATGCATATGCTATATAAGTAAAGGTGATTGTAAGTGAACCCTTTGGAATATCTGGATTGATTATTGATCAAATGTGATCTGATTGTTATCTAAGTCACAATTATAGACAAACACAATCTAGCTAAACTAATGACACACAAACAGCTGTACTATTCCTGTATTTTATTGAGCACATTGATTAAACATCCAGAGTGCAGGGAGAAGTAAGTAAACCCTTGAATTTATTTACCTGTAGATTGCCTATTTGCAGCAATCACCTCTACTAAATATTTCCTGTAGCTGCAGACAAAATTTCCACAATGTTGAGGAGGAACTTTGGACCATAACTCCCTGCAAATGTTTCAGTTCATCAATATTTCTGGGGTGCCTTATGCACACAGCTCTCTTCAGGTCATGCCATGGTATATTGATAGGGTTAAGGTCAGGCTATTTCAAAATGCAAATGTTCTTTTTCAACCATTTTTTAGTTAAATAACTTGTGTGCCGTGGGTCATTGTCTTGTTACATCACCCAATATCTCTTCAGCTTGAGGTTATTGACTGCTGCCCTTACATTCGCCTGTAAAATGTCTTGAAACACTCATTGTACTTTATACATTCATTGTTCCCTCAATGATCACATAGTGTCCAGGCCCGGAGACAGCAAAGTAATTAATACAAGGCATGAAGGGTACAACTGTTTGTAAGTTGTGTTTGTCAATAGCTGTGACTTAGATAACAATCAGACCACATTTAATTAGTAATCAATGCAGAATTACAGGTAATTCTAAAGGGTTCACTAACTTTTTCAAGTAACTGTATATCAAAAAGAAATAAGTCATTGGCACACCATAACAGAATGCTGAAACAATACTCTTTTGTATATCAGTCCTAAAGGACGTAATAAAACAAGCTTCCCTAAGATGGAATAACAAGTCTTGTCTACACCGGTGGAGCGGACCATTTAACTGGCCCATTTATATATAAGAAAACACTTTGAGATGTTCCTAGGGGTGTGTTTAAGAAGAACCGTACCTGTCAGTGATATCATTGTGATCTGTATTGTTCCACATGTTGCTTTATAAGTCTAGACTTTTCTACATTGGAACACTAAGAAACAGTAATGGAGGCGCCTTCAGTGCCTCACCTCCAGCGTCCAATCAGACAAATGTTCCCTTGAGACCAGTGATTTTTTTGAAATATGTTACATTTCTGAAAACGGGAATAAAATTATGGATCTATTAACTCTTTTCCTTCATTGAAACTTCCCAAATGTTTTGTTTATTCTTGAGCCATAAATCAATGAAAAATAACAACCAGACTGAGAAGAAGTAATGTCTCAGTGGGAGAGAATCGAAGAGATAAATATTAAGACTGGGAAGCATTTCCAAGGTTGCAGAAGTCAGAGTTGAATTATAGGACATTCTTGGGGAGATGATCTTGAAGATAGTCATGGATCTTCTTTGCTATGCAGAAAAATGCACATACGTTTACCTTAAACTGGGGATATCGGTCTATATTTTGACATAATGGGTCTACAGTTAATTACAAGAAATATATTCCTTGTATGAGATCTTGTTACTTTTTATACTTTAAATAGTCTCAGATAAAGCTTCTGCACATTGCTACATAAAGGCCACTCAAGTATGCCGTAACCAGAAGATCATCTGATGGGTCTAAATAATGACAAAGTAACAGCTTTGAATGTCCAGCAGAAGATAATCCCATTTGGAAGTGAAGATGAAGTCAATCAATCACTTGCCGATAGGAACTATTTCTTATGGTAGTGTTTCCCAACCTTTTCCAGCTCGTCAACTTATTTCATGGCACCCTTGCAAAACTTTTTTAATTTCTCCCTCTTTCTTTCTTCTAGCTTTTCCCTGCGCACCAGTACTACGGCACCATGGTTGGGAATCACTGTCTTAGGGGTCATATTTTGGTTACATTCATAACCGGCTCTTGAAAGTCCAGACTGATGGAAGACCTTTTCTAACAGACCTTTACCTGAACATGCTTGCATGGGAAGGATCTACAGTAGCAGTTGTAGACGGGGGACATGGTTGAGTTGGTTCTTTTGCACTTTCCCGCTTTGTTTCTTTGATTTTTTTAATTAAGGTGTGGACAGCTTTAAGAAATGGAGGTTACAATGGCGCTCGCAAGAGAAGCAGAAGTACTTTTTGGCAGACGTTGTGGGTGCAAGGTAAGATAGAGAGGAAACCTGTTGTCTTGGTGGTTGCCAGTTTTTTGGGGGCAGATTGCTAACAATATATGAGGGAATATGAGGGTTGTTCCGCCTTACTTCAGGCTTTAGACTTCAGCAGCACTGTGTAAAGAGTTTTGAAAGTTGTGGATAAACCTTCAGTCCATGAGCTCCCAAAAGTGCGGGGACTAACACTGTGGGGATCCTGTGAAGTATGGACTGTTCCTTTCGTTAAAAGTAAAAATTATTTTAAGCAGCATAATGTGGTGTAGTGATGCATCATTCCGTAGCTCCAGAAAAAGACTGAGCAGTAATTGAAAGCAACATGTGGCACAAGCCCTGAACCTTCTGCCAGGAGCAGGTGAGCTGGGGTCCCCTAAACCCTACTCAGTTTCCCTTCCAAGAGCCAGAGTGGTCTCAGTCAATACTCCTCTGTGAACCAGACCGGGAGCCTCTGCCTTATACCCTGGCCTGTCTACCAAGGCACAACCAATTGTATGTCTTTGCCATGGAGCCTGAATGACCATTGAAGCTGGTCATTGTTTGGGATCTTAGGGGTTCAACCCAGAATAGTAAGTAGTTTAGCTTTTCCTTCAGTCCACTTTACACCTACGACTAATTACCCTGGTCAAATCACATTAGCTTTTTGCGTTCCCCTGGTACACATGCCCTACCATCCCACCTGATCATATCCCAACCAATCACACATTGATGACCTATCCTATGGACAATCCTAGGCCATCAAAGTGTTCTTCTGTTAAAATATTTGGAACCAATCCACTAACTACTTACTATGCCAAATAGTCTTGACCTGAAGCGAAATGTTCCTCTTGAACCAAAGTTTCACCATCTCCTGTTAACAACCACAATAACCCCACAGCTTTCACTCTTAACCCCCTGTTCCCACTCCCAACCTTTGTTGAAATAATGTTTCTTTCCAAGTTCAGTTTTAACCTTCATCTTGGGAACATGTACAAAACCAATTTATAGAAATATGCTGCTCGTGGTTTACAAAACGTCGGTTAAGTATGTAAAGCAAGCTAATTACAATGGTCGCTCCTCTAAGTTTTAATGTAATCATTGGTAGTTATCACATGTATTTTCACAGCTGTGTAAGTGTGGGCTCTATCAATCATTGCCTCTGTCCTCGCACCCGGCTGAAGAGAGTCATGGCTTACTCCAGGAATGAAATGTGACATGCGATATGGTTTTCTGACAGATTAGTACATAAATGTTACTGCAGTGAATTGACAGTAAATTGACCACCAATTAGAAGAACTCAGTGCATTCGTCAAAATGTGGTATTGCTGAGTTGTTGGAGCTTAGTTTCAGTGTGAACCTTTGGGCGTTCAGTCAATCACCTATTAGGAGGTCCTTGCGGCTTGAGGAAACTGTTTGCTTAACACAAACATGACTTTTAATTATGTCTTTTCTCAGGCTTCTCACATATATTATGGGCTTTGGAATTTTGTCAATTATGTGACCTCATAAAACACCTATTTATCCTTATGGGTTATTTCTAATTTCTACTACAGATGATTCCGTTCTTTGTTCCTTCGAACCTATTGAAACTATTAAAGAGGGTGCACCATCGGGACGACTCCTTTTTAATACACAGCCTGTGATCGGCCGATCGTCATGGATCCGGCAGCTGAAAGCACTAAGAACAAGTTATTATCACCGCGATAAGGCTTAGGCGATGATACATTTCCATTCCCTGCTGTAATACATGGTGCACGGCACATTCAATTGGAAAATGTACATAAGAAGACAATGAACACTATGGTTATGTATTAAAGGGCTGTTTGGACCTTTGATGGACTTTTACTATTGATGAGCTATCCTAAGGATAGGCAATTAATAGTCGTTTGGTGGAGATCCACTACTTGGGATACCCGCCTATCAGCTGAATGGCTGGACCCACATTGATTTCAATGGCAGCTGTGCCTACAGTACTGTGCTGTAATATGGACGATACTATCTGCTTTCAGTGCTGTCCGCACTGACCACGGGCCCAGCAACTAGCTGATAGGTGAGGGTCCCAAATTGTGGATTCCCACCAATCAACTATTGATGACCTATCCTGAGGATAGCGCATCAATAGTAAAGTCTGTGAAAGTCCTGGGCAACCCCTTTAATTAGGCCCTCAAGTGTTGTATGGAGGAAAAAGGAACAAGCTTCGGAGGTGCTTGCTATGTTCTGCTTTATTATCTAAGTACATACAGCTATATGTAACCTTAAGGGGTTATACGAAAGTTTAAAAAATGGCTACTTTCTTCCAAAAGCAATGCATCGCTCGTCCTTGGTTGTTTGTGGTATTGCAGGTCAGCCCCATTCACTTGAATAGGATTGAGCTGCAATACCACACACAGCCCAAGCATAAGTGGGGTGCCTTTTCTCAAGAAAGCAGCCTTGTTTATCTACTTTAAGGTGTGGCTTACTTGATAGGTGGGCACTAATAGCCTTTATGATCCACCTTTTTGTCATACCAATTGGAGGATAACTTTTTCCATAGAAAACCAGAGTATTGGCAATGTCACACAATGCCAATGCTGATTTTTTTTTTCACTTTTTGATCCAAGTTGCATTTTGGCCGTGTCATGATAAAACATCGTCATTGAATTTGGTTTTAGCATTTCAAGTTTTTTTTCAATCAATAGAAACAAACGACCTTTCAAAAATAAACACAAAAAAACAAAAACCAAAGAGACTTTGAAGATAGAAAGCGTCCAACGTAAGAGATAGAAGACTAGAAACTCACTGTAAAAATGGAGCATGTCTGCTATAATAAAGATTAATGGCTGGAAAAACAAGGCCTTTGTATAAACATTTGGAACATGGACTCCCTCCCGTTCAAAAACAAAGTTTCCGCTTTATGTCCTTGAAAGGGAGCTGCTGTCCACAATCAACATTTCAGCCTTCCCGCCCTTCTTTTAAAGATACAATCATAATACCTTGTTTATTATGTTTGGCTTTTTACTTGTAAGTGGATGCATGGTAGGAAGAATCAGTGTAATGCTATGTAGACCGAAAGTCACTTGTTTTGTGAAATGAGGAGGAAGTTTGTTGTAAGTTTGCTCATGCACAGTTTTAAGTTACTGTATCTTTAAGATGGGGCGGAAACAAAGGACCTAGTTGAAGTGGGAAAGGAACAGGAAGTTATTGTGAAGGCCAGAGATGTAAGAGGTGGGTTCGAAGGTGAGAAACGCTTTGTGCAAAACAGTCATACTGCCACGGACTGTGACCCCCGGCAGCAAATTTAATCCAAAACCATATAAACTGATTCTATATTGGTGAGATCGGACTGTGGAGTGCTTACCATAGCAAGTGAAACCGGCTCCTCCATTTCTTGCCTCCTACAAGTTATCCAGTACCCACGGATATACATAAGCAAGTTCTGTCTTGAGTCCAGCCAGATGGGTTCCATAGAAGGCCGAGTACTAAAGTAGGCCCAGTTGAACACCGGTGGCTCCGGGAAAAGGTCACAAAACCAGGAGGCATAGCCATTGCAGAAGAACAGGAACTTGTTTTATTGATAACATTGTTGCAACCTATCCCGGTGCCTCCAGTGTTCACCGAGCAACCGGACCTACTTTAGTACTTGGCCTTTCATAGAACCAATCTGGTTGGATGCAGGACACTGTTTGCTTATGACCCTCTGGCGGTTAAAGGAGGAGTACCAGCTTGTGATTGGCATACGCAGATGAGCCTTTAGGTCTGTCCTCTCACATAGAGTTTGACACTACTGTCCCGATTTACCTTGGCTAGTTACAACTATGCCACCCTTCACAGATATAGATTAAAATATAATGACATTTATTGAAAATTTCTAAAATTGTGGGCTCACATATAACACTTATAGACAATACGTAAAAAGAACAGGTAACATATAAGCAAAGAATAGGCCCTTATGGATATATGTAAGACAACGTATCTCTCGGATAGATTTTTAGAGATAGCTGCCGCTCGTACAAATGAGAGAGGATAGAACTCCAGAAGGTGAAAGAGTGATATCCACGTCTAAGGATTATTTGCACTTAGATGTTGATATGGTACAGGAATTGGTGCCTGTACTAGGGCACAGTATTCTTATGTGTACTCTTGTTGCTAGAACACTTTTTTAATGACTTCCCATTGGTAGCACAGTTATTGTGTATACAGGTGTTAAACACATGGGCTCATTGTGTGTCAGTGATGCTGACCAGAACGTTTCGGAGAGCTCGCTCGACGCGTTTCTCTACCCATGTAGGGGGCAGTTCCTCAGGGGCGCGGGTAATTATTGCCCGAAAAGTACGTAAAGACAGTAGAGCAACAGGATTAGTGCGTCAGGACATAGTCCTGCTGCAGTTTGATACTGCTAAGGTGATGCCACCTGTTCGATAGTCACCTCTTCTTGCTTGTCACTTCCCGTGCGGTATCTGTGTTGGTACCGCTATCGGGATCTCTATTTGAATATTCAGAGAGGGAGAGGGTCATTCATCCCATCTGGCATATAAGATGGTATGTGCCAGTATTTGAATGCCTCAGATAGCACTTCCGTGTAGCAGATGGCGCCCTTTAATCAGGCTTAGTCACCGGCTACTACGGCAAGGCCAGGTGATACCCTCCTAGAGAATTCCTGCAATATCCATTAGGGTACTTGCATTGGTCTGTAGATTTCTGTGACCAGTGTGGATTAATGCAATACCCAGATGGAAATTGTTCTGTCTCTCAGTGTTTGTTAAAGCGAATGCTTCTCCAGGATCTATGGCCGACTCTTCTCACACAGCTGGTAGTTATCCCGGCTGTGTGTGCTGAGGGCACTGCCTACACAGATGAAGCTCAGGTAAGTAGCAATATAAGTCTCAGATAGAGTTAGCTTCAGAGAATAGAGGGTTGTTTCGGCTAGACCTGGGGGATAATACCCCATTCAAAGTTCTTTCATAGAGACCAGGAAAGACAGAACCCCTACAGTGTCAGTCCTAGCTGGATTAGTCAGGGGTAAGAGGCAGGGACAGAGCAAGAGAGGTAGCGCCTGCGGCTCTGATGGTGAGCGGCCGGCTGTGGAGTGCTTACCATAGCAAGTGAAACCGGCTCCTCCATTTCTTGCCTCGTACAAGTTATCCAGTACCCACGGATATACATAAGCAAGTTCTGTCTTGAGTCCAGCCAGACGGGTTCCATAGAAGGCCGAGTACTAAAGTAGGCCCAGTTGAACACCGGTGGCTCCGGGAAAAGGTCACAAAACCAGGAAGCATAGCCATTGCAGAAGAACAGGAACTTGTTTTATTGATAACATCGTTGCAACCTATCCTGGTGCCTCCAGTGTTCACCGAGCAACCGGACCTACTTTAGTACTTGGCCTTTCATAGAACCAATCTGGCTGGATGCAGGACACAATTTGCTTATGACCCTCTGGCGGTTAAAGGAGGAGTACCAGCTTGTGATTGGCATACGCAGATGAGCCTTTAGGTCTGTCCTCTCACATAGAGTTTGACACTACTGTCCCGATTTACCTTGGCTAGTTACAACTATGCCACAAATTAAAGGGTCATAAGACTGGAAGTATAAAGCTTCTAATATGAGTCACATATACCCTGTTTCCCTGAAAATAAGACATAGCATAATTTTACAGAATTTTTGAGGATGCAAAATGATTTTTGAGGCTTTTTGAGGATGCTTGAAATATAAGCCCTACTCCAAAATTAAGCCCTGCTAACTGTTAATTAAAAAAGTCAATTTAAATAGTGTCCAGGCAGCTATACATGTAAAAAAGTGAAACCTTTTTGAACAAAAATTAATATAAGACACTGTCTTATTTTCAGGGAAACACGGTAGGTATGTAAATGTATTTGGAGGATTTGAGAACTGGATATATGTGACATAAAGTAATTATCATGGGGGCAGACATATTCTTTTTACTGAATCAAATAATAGATAACTATAGATTAGCATATCCAACATTGGCATATCTACTTCTGTCCAGGAGACTTCACAGAACCACTTTAAAATTGAGGTAAGAAAAAGCATGCTTTCCTTTTTTCTGTTATCCCCTCAACATTAAAAGACCTCTGAAGTGAAAATTTCTGTCCACCTTCCAAGGTAGATGGCTCAACCCAGATGTTGGTGGCATACAACTAGCTACCAATACACTGTGCCACTTCATATGCTGTCACCACCTCTCAATTTTCTCTGGGAAGCTGCATGGGTAGCCATTGACCATTACAATATCTGAAGGGTTTGTCTAAGCATATTTTTTTATATCCTACTCGGAAATCCTCAGTCAAGAGTGAGGGTTGGTCCCTCATTCAGGACCTTAATCACTTGATCTAAAGAGCATCTTCCTGCTCTGGAGGACCCAACCTGTCCATGCTATTGATTTCAATGGGCACTGTGTAATCATTAATTTCACCAGTGGAGGCACTGCTGAGGAATGGAACATGTGCTGCCAGATTCCTATACAACACTACAGCTGTATTTTGGTTGTCTCAAGATCAGGAACCCTTCTAATAGATAGGGACTGTCCAAAATAAAGAATCCCGTTAAGCCTTGGTAGTACAGATGTAGGAAAGTTTAGCGTGACACTAAATGCATTAAAAAATCTTCTGTGCCACAGCTTATTTGCCCTTTCAATAGCTTTTCAATTGCTTAGGCTGTGTTAAGATAACCATTGCCAGCCTTAGGTTAGATGGCACCCTGTGTGGATTTTTTTTGCACCCCCTACTGTAAGAAAAGAAAGCACTATATTTTGCAAATGATAGGCAGTCTATATTCTGCTTGTGCAAAAAGCAGCAGGAAAACAGCATAACCACACCAGAACAGCTCAGTGAATAAATATAGCACCTTCAATACATCAACAGAACCAAGATCAGTATATAAATACAGCACCAGAACCAAGCTCATAACATAAATACAGTCGCAGAACTAAGCAATTGTGTTGCAGGAATCCTGAAGGGCTGACATCAGAACATTGGAACATCAACACATGAATCAAGTTCATAATATAAATACAGCCAGAGAACCAACCTTAATACATAGATACAATACCAAAACCAAGCTCATAGCAAAAATACAGTAGCAGAACTAAGCAATTGTAATGCATGTAGATAATAATGGATGTGCCTTGAAATATTAGACGGCAGAAGACAAACCCAGTAAAGTAATGATTCATATAACTCCACAAAACGCTGCTAAATGGAGGACGAGGATCATCTGGCTGTGTGAACCTATGAAGGGCGATTGCCCCCAGCCTACATCTGACTGGTGTCCCCACTACAATCTGGTGGGCAGCGCCCTATCGGCTGCATTGGTCGCACATTGCTAAAACCGGCCATGACGATAATAATAGCTTTTCAATGGCTTAAGATAACTTGTTGCAGAAGGTTATCCCAGTCAAGCCAAACTTTGCTACATCTGTGCATCATATAAATGTAAAGTGATATTTAAAACGAAGGTCTCGTTACTCTTCAGGAATCCTAGACCAAAGATTTTTCTTCCCAAAAAAGCAAGAGAAGATGATGAAACACGGAACCATATTTCTTATTGTAAAGCAATTATCTTTAAGTAAACTGTTATCGTTCAATGACAAATGGATCTCAGCTTTCGTTCCAAATACTTTGCGATTAATCATCCCTTTTATTAGAACTTGGATGGTGAGATGTATTGTTAATTTCCTCCTAGTTAGTAATTTATAAATGGACTTCTCGTCATCTGGCTGGCCTTGCTTTCCCCCTAGAGAAATGCCTGGAAATGTATACAGAATACAATGGTGCACGGTACAAACATGTCTACAAGTACTATAATAGATGTTGGAAACAAGACACTTCCTATAGGCAGGTTTCAGAGGTTTTATCTTTTAACACAATTTATTCTGCTTACATGACTAATATTTACAAAACTCTTCCAGTGCTATGGATTACAGCCTTGGATGAAGAATTGTCTACTGAGGATAATCCCATTCTATAAAAAGGTCTACGCACTCTCCGAACTTAGTCGAACATTCAGCACTGTTCATCCTCATCCTGCTTGTTCATGAATGGAATGTCAGAGCTGCAGTAAAAACTGACACATGGCCAAAGAAAAAGGAGGAGGATGGCAAGGAAAGATATATAATTGCATGTCTCTATGTTTTATTTTGGTCTGCTATTGACTTCTGTTCTAAAACAAAATATATTTTCAGTTCTGTGAAAAAAAAAGTTGTTGAGACCTAAATTAAAGCTATATATAGACCAAGTATAAACCTAACGAACTTATAACACAGGTGTAGCGATTGTTACAGGACTGGCACATTGTGATATCTCAATTTACAGAATCGTAGTACATCGCAGTTAAAGGGGCACTAACTTTTCAGACAACGGATTCTCATGTAATAGCTTGTGTGTCTCATCAATCTTAGAATATATTTCTATTAAACATTTTGCTGCTTTACCTCTGTAAATCTTGTTGAAAATATCTGCCACTTCAGGTTTCTTTTTCAGCTCTTCTGCAATCCACTGTCTGTTGTTAGGTATTTAGCTTCTGTAGTTAGTGAAATGCTAGGATGTGGGGGTGGGTCTGTCTTCACAAACTCACTCCCTGCACTCATAGGCTGACAGAGCTGAAGGCACAGTGTCTGCAGTCTCCACAATCTCTGCCTCTCTTGCGGTTACAGAGTGTGCGTTTGTGTGTGTGTGTGTGAGAGATAGCAGAGGGGTGGGCATTCAGATACTACCTCCTTGGCGATTGGACCAGAAACAGAACAATGCAGCAGGGGAAGTCAGGGAAAAGAAGTACAGGACAGTGAACTACTGGCAGAATACTATGCTTGCAACAGGCCCCCAACTGAAAGTGGATCGAAGAAAGCAAAGCAGCAGAAATATGGGGAAGATCACCTGAAAATCAGTACATGCAAACATGAAACAGGGTGCAAACAACAGCAAATGAGAGGGTAGAGAGAACCTGGTGTATTTTAAAAAACCTGTTGAAAATTCAGGTACACTTTAGGTTATTATATCTAGTTAATCTGTACACAGTTTCTACAATTGCATCTACAATTTTCTGTAAGCTGAAGGCTTTGTTCACGTGGGAAATCTGCATTACAATTTAAAGTAAAACTGGCATAAATCTGCACTCTTAAGCAGAAATGAAGTAAAAGCTGCAGCAGATCAGCATTTGGAGTAAGCACATTCAATGGGGCGTACAGCCTAGGGCCCACATACCCATTCATATGAAGGGGACATTTGTTTGACGCGGATTTGCTGCACTATGTGAACTGGGTCAAACAATCTGGACTCCAGGATGATGCATGTCATCATGAGTTGTACATGTATCTCATTGACAGCTGACACCGGGCTGCAGCAGCTGTGATCAGAGATAACTTCCATTACTGTTTGTTAATCATGTCCAGAATGGCTCACCTGCAACGAGATCACAAGTGAGTGTTCAGGTGTCACGGCGAGATGGGCCTTGGGAATGAACTTGTTTGCATATTAAAGGGGTTTTCTGGGACATAAAAAAAGTTAAAAGGGCTTAAAATGAAAGGAAATGGAACACTCATCTATCCCAGCGGTTTACTGTCCAGTGCTGCAGTCCTGGTGTCCACTGCATGGAATCTGGAAGAAGCTGAAGGAGGCATCATGCCATACATTGTGCACATGACCAGGGGCGTAGCTAAAGGCTCATGGGCCCGGGTGCAAAAGTTTATCTTGGGGCCCCCCAACTTCTCTTAACGAAGAGCCGTAACTTGAAGCTCCTGGGCCCCAATGCAAAACCTGTATCAGGGCCCCCAAATATAATGCTTTATTTATAATACTGGACTCCCTATATGGAGAAGAGAGGTCTTATGGGCCCCCTAAGGCTCCTGGGCCCGGTTGCAACTGCATCCCGTGCATTCCCTATAGTTACACCAGTGCACATGACTACTCAGCCACTCACGGGCGTCAGCTGCCATAGAAGAATCACCACTGAAGCCTATGAGTGGCGGAGCAGTCACATGCACAATATTGGCACGTGACTACCTGACGCTTCTTTCAGGCTCCATGCGGCAGGCATCTAAGTGCAGCGCTGGCTGGGGAGCTACTGAAATAAGCGAATATTCAATTTATTTTCATTTTAAGCCATTTTACCTTTTATTACATCCTGGAAAACCCTTTTAAAGGGAATCTGCAGCTTGAACATGCTGTCCAGACTGCAGGCATCTTGCTATAGAGCAGGAGGAGCTGAGCAGTTTGATATATAGTTTCATGGGGAAATAATTCAGTATAACTTATGTTTTATTGATTTATATCTCTGCTTCTTCGGAGCTGAACAGTCAAATGGGCGGTCCTATCAGTGATTGACAGCTATCTGGGAATGAAAGTATATACAGAAACAGCTGTCAATCACTGGTAGGACCGCCCATTGGACTGTTCAGCTCAGAATGTGCAGAGGTTTAATTTAATAAATTACAAGTTGTACTGAATCTTTTCCCATAAAACTATATATCAATCTGCTCCCCCCCCCCCCCCATAACATCATGCCTGCAGTTTGGACAGCATATTCAAGCTGACAGACCCCCTTCTAAGAATGCCCGTCAAAATATAGTACAATGGAATACTAAAGTATTGCAGTATATTGCAAAAGTAGAAATAGGTAAAACAGAGATTTTTTAAAATTATTACAAAAAATAAAAAATATTACGTTTAAAAAAACTCTTTTTTTTCAGTTGTTGCATCAAAAAATAAAAAATTTGTAAAAGTCCAATGCATTAAAATATCACATAATTAATTATGCCTGGTGAACGCCATGAGAAAATAAACACAATGTCAGAATTGTTCTCTTTTGGTCACCCGCGTCACCAAGAAACAATTGCATAAAAAGTGATCAAAAAGTTCTTTACACAGCAAAATGGTACCAATAAAAACTATTGGTCGCCTCTAAAAAAAGAGCGCTCACATAGCTGCTTTGATTAGAAAATAAAAAAGTTAAAAGATGGCAAGAGAAAACAATTTTAAAAAAAGTATACAATTTTTAAGTAGTACAACATAAGAAAAACCTATAGCTACTTGGCATCGATGTAATTCTACTGACCCACAGAATAAAGATGGCACGTCATATTTACCGCACTGCCAATGCTGTAAAAGCAACCCCGCATAAATAGCAAAATTGCAAATTAAAAGTTTTCCAAAACATTATATGATACATTTAATGGTACCATTAAAACATGTTACCTCCCCCACAAAATACAAGTCCTCATGCACCGTATATACTCAAGTAGAAGCCTAGTTTTTCAGCACATTTTTTTGTGCTGAAAAAGCCTCCCTCGGCTTATACTCGAGTCAGGCAAGGCTTAAAAAAAACCCCTCCATACTCACCCCCCAGCCGGCGTCTGTGTCTCCGGCGGCAGTGCAGCAGGCTGCGTGAATTCTCTCCGCTGTCATCCCCCGCCATCCTCTTAGCTCGGCTCTGTCATCCCCCGCCGTCAGCACTGTGTAAATAAGAGCTGTGATTGGATCAAGCGTCAGCCAATCACAGCCGGTGCTCGATCATTCACAGCCAATCAAGCTGCTTTAGAATTCTCCCCGCTGTCATCTCCCTGCTCAGCTTTCAAGTCCCCTGCCGTCAGTGCTGTGTAAGTAAGCACTGTGATTGGATCGAGCGCCAGCTGTGATTGGCTGGCTCTCAATCCAATCACAGAGATTTCTTACACAGCACTGACAGAGCCAAGCAGAGATGATGGTGGGGAATGACAGCGGGGAGAATTCAAGCAGCACAGGCACAGACGCCGGCTGGGAGGTGAGTATGGAGGTTTTTTTTTTACCTAGTATATACTCGAGTATAGCTCGGCTTATACTCGAGTCAATAGGTTTTCCCAGTTTTTTGTGGTGAAACTTATTGTCCCGGCTTAGACTCGGGTCGGCTAATACTCGAGTATATACGGTAGGTACGTTTCTGGACAAATAAAAAAGTTAGGACTTTTTTTGAAAGTGGGATGGAAAAATGAGAGCAAACAAAAAAAAGGGCTGCTTCGGGAAGGGGTTAAGTGCGCGGTACGTACACATGTCCCTGGTTACTTTAGCAATTACATTTTAACAAGTAACAAGTTGCTCTTTCATTTTGGTCATTTATCACCAGAACAAATCTGCCTCTCGGCTCATTTATAACGCGGTGTTTAGGAGATTAAGCAGATATCAGCACTCACTTCTCCCGAAAATTAGGAGAACTTTTATTTTTCATATCTGATATTTGTTCAACCACTCCTGCTGGTGACTCACTCAGTGTCAGGACGATTGTACGGCTCTAACCTTTTTATTAGCTTTTAGCCAAAATAAGCAGATCAGTTGTCAGCTAATGAGGTTGTTGAATAGCAAGAGATAAAATATCTCGAGTGGAATGAAGCGCTGAGTCCACAGGCTCCGGCTGCCAAACTCAAGCCATGGCGAAGGTTTATATACTAATATATACATATGGACAGTAAAACGTTTTATCTGCAATTTCAGGGTAAATCCATCAGACTGGAATGTTGTAGTATTATAGGGTATTGTAATAGAATCTGCTCGCTGCATTGCAATAGAAGGCTACCCGGCCATGCTGGGAGTTGTAGTTTTGTGTCAGCCCAAGTTTAGAGATCGTTATCATAGAGGATGAAAACTGTGTTAAAACAATGGGGTAATTAATACCTGAAGACTCTGGGTCATCTCTGGGGTGCAGACCGAGAATAATCATATCTCTAGAATTGAGAGAGGATGCCAAGTCAAACTCCTCTGCTTCCATTTTTATGTGGCCTCTGGATCAGGCCAGAATGGATATCAACTGAGTTAATAATTAGAGATGAGCAAGCTTACTCACTAAGGCAAACTACTCGAGCGAATATTGCCTTATTCGAGTACCTGCCCGCTCGTCTCTAAAGATTCGGCTGCCGGCGCGGGTGACAGGTGAGTTGCGGGAGTGAGCAGTGGGGAGAGCGGGAGAGAGAGTGAGAACTCCCTCTCCCTGTTCCTCTCCGCTCTCCCACACTGCTCCCTGCCCCCTGCCGGCACCCGAATAAGGCACTACCAGCTCGAGTAGTTTGCCTTAGCGAGTATGCTCGCTCATCTCTATTAATAATCTCTCCTATGCCATGTTTGGTGTCTGTAGATAGATAAAAATCATGTCATAGCTTACCTCTAGTAGTCCATAATGGGCATAAAATATTCAATTGTATATTGCATTTAATTTGCCTCCCTCTGATGTCATGGATTTGTCTGGATGTCCCTATTATATTATCTTTTTGTACTTTTATAAGCATTGCATCTTTTTGTAATAAAGTTTTAACTTTTATTAAGTTCAGTCCTTGTCGCTCTATAAAGAATCTATAGACCCCAGTAATAGTATAGTGTTACATGTGCTGCTGGGATCTGTAGTTCTAAGCTTCCTAGCAGCACAGCCCTCACAGGGTTAATTGATTGAGCTGGCTGAGTGTGGTACTTCCTGCTAGCCAATCTCCTGAGTTTGTGTTCACATATAAACCCAGCTCCTGGTCAGTCTCTGTCTGGTGTTCAGGGTGAGCAGTCATGAATCCTTGTCTGTTGAAGTTTGCTGTGGGATCTGTGTCTTGCTGGTTCATGACCGTTTGTTCATTTATATTCTGTCAGTTTTGTGTCAGCTTGCTGTGTGACCTGCTATCTGTGTCCTGTCCTGTTGCAGCGTTCTATGTGAACTGCGTCTGGTTCTGCTAGACTCCTGGTTAGTGTAGGGACTAGCAGTAAAACCAGGAGCCGTGAAGTTGGCCCGCTAGCTTTCACGTTTTGTACAAAATGTCAACTAATACCTGGTATTTATATTCAGCTTATTATCTGTTACTAGTGGTTTCATTTTGGCTGCTGTATGCTGTGTATTCTGGCTCTGTGTCCTGTTGTTCAGTCCTTGTCATGTGGCATGTGTATGTATCCTGTTCTGGTGCATGGCTCCTAGGATCAGCTAGGGCCCAGATCCGAAGACCGCTGGGCTGCCCTTATTGGGGCAATGTCCCCACTTAGGTAGGGCCAGGTCAAACTCCCTTATAGAACAAGGTCAGTTTGCTTGAAACCCGTGTGAATACCGTGTGCAACCCGTGTGCGTACCCAGTCCTCTTTGGTCACAATCGTGTGGGCCCCGTGCTTAGTTTGCCCACACGATCGTAACATATAGTTTTTACTTTTCAAGCACAGTCAGTGCCTTTACCCCACAATGTCACCAAAGTTTAGGCGTCTGACCTGTCTTACAGTAAAATGGTCCGGGTTGACAGTGAGTATTTTTTAGGGCAAGTTGGACTGTGTTAAGAAAATGCAGCGATATTGCAGTGTTAAAAAAACGCAAGTGGGTAAGAGTCCTCAGGGGCAGACTGCTGAGATGCAACACAAACTGCGCCAGATAAACCGCTTGCACCAAAATTTTGGTGCATGGAACTGAGCATACTTCTAGCTCCAGTTTTGATTGGCTGCTGCCCTAACCTATAGAATATAAAATAAAATAAAAATCTTGTTATTTGTATAGCACCAACTTATTCCACAGCACTTTCAGATAATTTAGAGATACATTGCCTGTTTACATGAGAACTAGCCGTTCTACATGACTGCGTTGGGGTGGTTATCACAAAAGTGAAGTTGTGCACTATATTCTGCCATGTCCTTTTCTTTGATGTGGTCTTGTTAATCATCAGGTGTTACTGACATCATCCACGAAGTATTACTGTTATTACATATAGTGCACAGATTGATGTGATTCCTATGTTTTAGGTAGCGTTAGTGTGTTGGAACTCGAAAATACAGACTCAATTGGTTTACCTTTATTTACTGTTATTTCTGTGTTCCAAAATAAATTTAGTATATTTTGGTTACTCCATCTGCTGTATTGTATCCTGAATCCTGCATCGCTATACTACAACCTATAACACATCTGTTCCTAAGTTAGAAAAGGATCCAGTGGGAGGAAGGTTGGCACTAATAGCAATTACCCTTATGTACATACCCATAGACTAATAGGTAAAGTTCAGTGTTTGAAATATAAATCATCTGTAAGAAGTGCAAGTAACCTAATATCAAATACTGACAGACCACCAAGATCTGAGCAGGGAGTGTAGAAGACCCTAACCAGTCACCATGACCACCTCTGTACCTGAAAGGCTCATCTCACTTACAGACCGACAGCAGAAATTTCTCACTAGACAGAACTATAAAACACAATGCAATTTGGGTTCTTACTATAATTATAGAGCTAATATACATAATGCATGGGGGAGGCACATGCATACAAATGTATAGATGATCCATTTTATTACATTATTGCAAAACATTAGAACTAATGACATTTTGGATCTTTATGTTTTAGTTTGGCCATAGACATTAGATAAAATGTGTCCAAATCTATGGATTTCATCAGGATTGGCTGACTAGCTAATGTGTATGAGAGTCTCCAGACCAACCAGAGATGTCTGGGGAGAGATTGTGCCTACTGGATTTCAATAAGCCCCATCCTTTGTTTTCATGTGGCATGGACTGCTGCCTCTGCTCATTGAAAAACCCTACACACTTGGCATGTTTATAGGGACAGCTGTGATGAAAAACAAGCTCAATGGGATTTAGGTCTGGAGCCTGTGCAGGCTATTCCATTTTTTGAAGCCAACCGGTTTCTTCTTGTCTTAAGTAGTTCTGATATAATCTTGAAATACGTTTTGGATCATTGTCTTATGGTAATATGAACCCCTGACGAAGTAGGTGTACACCAGGGAGAATTACACGACGTATCAAAATGCTGTGGTAGCCCTTTTTGTCCAGTGTGCCAGTCACCCTGTGCAAGTTGCCACCTCTGAATCCAGCAAAAGAGCCCCAGACCATCATGTTTCCTCTCCATATTTGACAGTTGGTATCACACTTTCAGGAACCATTATTTCACCTACTTGACAGCATACAAGAATCCTGAATAATTTACCAAAGATGTCAAATTTTGATTCATCAGTCCTTAAGAGTTTCTTCCACTCTTCAGTAGTCTACTGGAGGTGCTGCTTGGTCCAGGCAGGTCTTTTATTTTGCAAACGTAGCTGTGGTTTTCTTACTGATACTCAACCTGTCAAACCTGCAGATAGAAGTCTTCTCTTCACAGTTGAAATGGAAATTTGATTATTTTTTATTGCATTAAGCTGTGCTTGAAAATTTTGTGCCATGAGGCACTGATCACGCAAACCGTTGACTCTCAAAAACTTGTCATCTGATTTTGTAGCGGTTTTTGGTCTGCCAGACCTTTTCCAGTCAGAGTTTCCTCTAGTTTCCAAATGCCTTTTCATGGTCTAGGAAACTGACTGCCACTTTGGCTTTCTTGGCAGTTTCTCTATAGGACAGACCTACACTTCTAAGCATTATAATTTTCTCTCTTCTTTGGTTTATTGCCTTTTTCTTGCCATTATGATAGGAATGTGCTTGTCCTGAAAAGCAAAACTATCCAAATCCTGACTTAGGGCGCCCACCCACTGGCGATTTTTTTCCCTGCGAAATTCGCAGCATTTTTTTCTCTGCAGGGGTCTATGGGACTTGTAATGTTAAAATCGCGATCGCGCAAAATCGCGATTTCACGGTAAATTGCGATTTTGCGCGATCGCGATTTTAACATTACAAGTCCCATAGACCACTGCAGAGAAAAAAATGCTAAAAAAATCGCCAGTGGGTGGGCGCCCTTAGAGGGTAATGTAATGCAGTCTGTTCCAACACTAGTGATATAAAATCAGAGGGTTTGAAAGTAATTTACAAAAGTTGAGACACCTGTAGGAACAGTTTGCATCCAATTTCAAACCATAATTTGCATTCTGTGCAGCACAGCAGCTGTTCTTGATGTGTTTTCTGAAAAAAGGCCTTTGGTTGAAATGATAAATTCAGAGTATTGTTGCAGGTTAAAATTTCATAATATTTTTTTGTCTTTTAACTTACTTTGTTACCTTCAAACGATTTTATGTTATTTGCTGGACTTGAACTGTGTTAATGTAAAACAAAATGGAAAATTGAGGTGTTCTAAAACTTTTAACAGATAGTATACCTGGCAGCAGCCTCTTGCTCCCCTTTCTTTGGCTAAACTACACATCAAGGGCTTAAACATACAACTGTGTTTGCAGAGCTTTTTGCGGCTGTGAAAATCTCAGCCTCAAAAGGTGACAAAACCAAAACATTGATTATAGTGGTTTTATTTTCACTAGTGGTATCGTTGCCCATTAATAGTACGGGCGAGAAAAGATAGGACTTGACCTATATTTCTTGAACGTAAGGACGCCTACCCACTTGCGTTGGCGATTTTCGCGCGTGAAAAACGCGACGTTTTCGCGCGTTTTCCGCAGCGTTTTTTGCAGCCCTCCATTGACAATCATGGGTGCATTAAGAGAAAAATAAGGAGACATATGCAACTGACAGTTCCTATGTGAAAAAACTCCACGAAAGGAAAAAAAAACCCAGATGGACAAGAACACTCTATACTAATTGCTCTTGAGAAAAAACGCAAAACATCACAGGAAAAAAAATCGCAAGTGGGTAGGCACCCTAAGGGTGGACACTGGTGTTTTTTTCTCCACTACGCTGCGAGACTAAAGTTAAAGTCTCGCATCGCAGTGCGAGAAAAAAGCCAGCATCACGCGGGGATATCGGCATGATGCCGGCATATCACCAGTCTTTACAATGGGGCCAGCGGCAGCAGCGCTAGCCCCATTGAAAAGAGAAGCAGAATGCCGGGGACTTCTGCCACAGCTGTGACAGCTGTGGCAGAAGTTGGCGGCATTCTCCCTATGTTTTCAATGGGGCTAGCGCTGCTGCTGTTGGCCCCATTGAAACCACTAGCGATATGCCGGTTCTATACTGGCGTCTTTCTTGCACTGCGAGGCGAGAGTTTTCTTGTACTCTCGCAGCGCAAAAGAGAAAATATCGCTAGTGTCCACCCTAATTAATACTACGTGCAGGACCTATCTTCCTGCAGTTTTTTTCAAACTTACGTGCTATAGCGCACAAGTTTGAATGGCCCAATAAAAGAAAAACCTGGGTCGTGTGCAGCTATGCTCTGTAGCGGTGAGCGTAGTTACGCATACGCCCGTGTGTTTTTGCCCAGAATCAGTACGAAAATTGACCTGTGATACAGATTTGAAATCCGCAGCATGTGGATTTTCCACAGACACGCTACAGTTTTTGCCTACTGACTTGAATAGGGAGCCTAAAATCCGCAACACAGAAAGGAACACTGTGGATTTGCACTAAACCCACATGAAATCTGCAGTTACAAATTTGTAAATAAAGTTCAATATTGAATAGAAAACCAAAAAAATTAAAACCACAGCCAAATCCATAGCGGAAAATCTGCTGGCTAAGTCAGCTATTCAAAG
This sequence comes from Eleutherodactylus coqui, assembly GCF_035609145.1. Classification (NCBI taxonomy): domain Eukaryota; kingdom Metazoa; phylum Chordata; class Amphibia; order Anura; family Eleutherodactylidae; genus Eleutherodactylus; species Eleutherodactylus coqui. Next base: position 48,502,429 of record NC_089842.1, on the reverse strand, counting down.
TCTGTGGGCAGATTTACTGAGCAGCTCTTACAGTCACATGATCTCCCCCACAATATTTTCAAGCAATTGTATTTTACCTCGATAAAGGGCATACTTCTACTGGAGTTGAGGTTGGTTCCATACCTTTTACTCCCATAGGCGTTAAACCTGTGCAGTTGTCCCTTCTCCAAAAGTATGGCAAGTAGTGTTGAGAGAACTTTTCATAAGTTAGGTTCGTCTCGTTTGCCAACCTTTGGAAAAAGTTTGGTTTGGTCCGAAATAGTTTGAACTAAATTGGAACTTTACTAATAACCCTAAAATTAGTGTATAACGTTAATGTGGTGGTAGCTTAGCACTTAGAATTGTTGCCTTGCAGCAGCGTCCTAGGTTCAAATCTGACCAAGAACAACATCTGCATAGAGTTTGTATGTCCCCCCTGTTTTTTTTGTAATAATCACCTTTGTTTATATAGCACATACATATTATGCAGTGCTGTGCATTACCTGATATTTTCTGTCCCCATTGGGGCTTACAGTTTATATTCTCCTATTAGTAAATTATTGTAGTGTGGGAGGAAACCCACACAAACAAATTGAGAACATACAAACTCCATGCAGATGTTGTCTTTGGCCATATTTGAACCTAAGACCCCAGCACTGCATGGCACCAGTGCATTCGATTGGTTTAGTTCGATCAACACTAATGGCAATGTTAGCTAACAAGGTAAGGTAAATGAGGTTAAGGATGGTTTTACACACAGTTTTTGTGAAAAATGTCACAGTTCTTGTGGCAGTCTTCAATGCAGTTTTTTTCAGCCAAAGACATAAATGGAAAATATAAGGGAAGGACCTGTAATTTTTTTTCTGCGGGAACCACTTCTGGGCCTGTGTTGCGTATTACCGACGCTGGATTGGAGCCGCAGGTGTAGTAGCCGAGCCGGTCACTGGAGAGTAGTTAGAATAGCGGGGAGTCATTATCGGGAAGTCATGGTATGCAGTACAAATGGATGAGACGGAAGCGTAGTCAATGGAAGCCAAAGGTCAGCAGCAGTAGGTAACGTTATGCTTGCAGAGGAGCTTGATCAAGGTGGTGAAAGACAATAATCACCCACTGAAGGAGTGGCAGGGCCAGGCTTAAATAGGAAGTGCAATCAGGAACAGGAGCAAGGGCAAGACCAGGAGGCAGGAACTAGGTAACTGAGAAATACAGAACAAGGCTAGGTTTCAGCAAGGAAACTGTCCAAGTCCTGGATAGCCTAGCAGAGAGAGCTGCCAACTGGAACACAAGAGGTTGTGGGTTCGAGTTCTGACAGCTTGGCTCAAAAAACTGCATCAAAAACTGCAGTGATATTTTTCCAAAAAGGCAATGTGCATAACCACCCCGAGGTTCAGTGGAATGGAATGGTGCTCTTGCAAATAAGTTAATGGCTCTGCATATAGGAGGTTGTATTGGCATTTTCATGAATAGTAGCTGATGTTATCAAGCAGTTTCTAGTGCTATGGGAAGACTGTAGATGCAACTTTTTGTAAAAAGAGCATCTCAAATTTATTTTGTATAAACTGCCACAAAAGTAATAAAATATAATACATTGAATAAAATCAGCAGCGGTTTTCTATCCAACAACGAATAGGCTCTACCACATGAGTGCAACACATAACGTAAAAGTCAGATATGACATCTTATTAAAACAATGGCATCATTTCAAGAGCATTCTGGGAAGTGTGAAAGCAGCTCAACTAGCTCAGTACATTTATATCTGCTGTTATAGGAGTGAGGCCTTATTGTCAGCAAGGAAAGATGGCCTCTATTGAGAAACCCTAGGAAGATAGAGCCTCGTGCCAGAATATTTCTGTCTACAGCAGATAAAGCAACGACTCCCCCATCTGACTCCATGGAAACCAGAAGGTCTGTCTGTAGTCATGGATCAGCATGGATGGGTTTTCTTAGCAGAAAGCAACTGGACCCTTCCGTAAGGAATAAATCAGGAAGTCGTATGTCTCTTCCTGTTTCCTAGACAATTTATGACTGTCTGATATGGCCCTGAATGGGTTTACTTGAAGTATTTTATGTAGGGATTATTCTTGTTAGGTCTCATCGGGAGAAGCCTATGTGTGAAGAAAATATAATAAAGTACTGAGAAACATACAAGCACTATATATTTTTGCTCTAGTAATAAATTATTCTAAGTGGCTTTATTGAGAAAACTTGAAAAGCTGCACAGAATAGGTGTGTATATAGGGTATATATACCATAGAGGCATACTATATGGCTGCTGTGGGAACCTCGGAGAGAGGGAGTCCTGCCATGGTTGGTCCCTGTGCTACAAGGTGGTGGAAGCCTGTGGATTTGCCACTTCAGAGGAAATACGTTAATGGCAAGTATGGGGTAGGGGATTGGCCCAGGATTCATGTAAAGGTTGTGGAAGGGGAAACAACTACTAGGTGTTACATCCGCTGGGTGCACCTTGCCTCGGCATGGACATATGGGAACCGTCACCCACAGATCTCACGCAAATGCCCATACGAAAGACCAAGTGACAGTCCACTGCATACTAGACAGACATGGACAGACATAACCTAAGGACTGACAAACGACCAAAGCACTCACCTTGCATACCAGCATGCATAATCAGGTACAGCTATCATAAGTTCAAAGTATTAGTTCGTGAATTGGCCAACTCACATAAGCCCACAAACCCACTTCAAGAGTCCTCATTGTCTCGCGGGTCCCTACTCTAACGAGACAATATCTACATGACACCTGCCTGCAAGCATGGCAATCGCCCCAGATAAGGATGGCCCCGCACTGGAACCTTGGGACCTAACTCACCCAGAGATGGTAAACGATCCACAGCAGGACAGGATACAGTTCACACCAGCACACTAGGGATAGCATGCAACACGGTCTGGCCACCTGAACAGACACACCAAACACGCCGCTGTTCACACACATATACACTGAACATGCCTATTCACACCTGATGTCCGGCCACCCGCACAGACACTGAACATGACACTGTTCACATCTATACATACACACAACACATAGCAGGAATGCAAGAAAAACCAAGCCCTAGAGTGAAGGGATGCCAGCTTGCTTTTGCAGAGGGACTGGTATGTATATGCAACAGACCAGTGGAGATTGGCTGGTAGGAGAGGTCCCCACCCAGCCAGTACAATTATTCCACACCTGTGAAGGTGTGCTCCTAGAAACCTGTAGAACAGATCCCAGCAGCACCAACCTGACAATACCTCCCCTTTACAAAAGGGGCCTCTGGATCCTTAAGGCATAAATTTTTTTTTCCAGCAATTTCTCCAAACCACACACGTGTACAGGTTTTATCTAAAAAGGCCCTAACACCAAGGCAAAGATGACAAATAGGTAGGAGTATCAAACTGTGCTCCTCTAAATAAAACCTTTGCTCCTTACTTAACCGGCCTCAGTCACAAAAGCCTGCTAAAAGAGTGCAAAGCCCAGAAGGGAAAAGATGGCAACTACTCCTACTGACACAACGTCACATAGGCCTTATCCATACGGGCATAGCTTGGATGCAAACATGTCAGATAGGATGGGAACAAGACACAGTCACATATCACAGCGGTCTGATACAAACAGTAAGGCTGGTCAGTACGTTACATCCGCCGAGCACACCAGGGCACCAAGCCTCAGCACGGACACAGGGCGGCGTTCACACACAAACGCCATAAGCACACACACAATGCACACTGAACACTAAAAGTTGGACTGCGTACTGAACTCATGGACAAACATACTGAGCTCACGGGCAGGTATGTGTCGGCGTTAGTGATGAGTGAACCCTTAAAAAAATCAGTTTGAACGGTTCGCTGAACTTCAGCAAAATGTTTGGTTCAGCTCAAATTAGTTTGAACTGAACCGGAACTTCACCCATACTCCTAAAACTAGTGTGTAACACTGTCTAAGAGCCATGAAAGCCCTGTATAACACTCTTGGGTCACCTCATTTTCTGCCTTTTTTTTAAGGCAACATTAATGAAGAAGAAGATAAAGAAATGGAAGAGGAAGAAGAAAGAGAAAAAAGAGGGAAGATGAAGAGGAAGAAGGAAAAGAAATAGAAGAAGAAAGAAGAAGAAGCCATTTTAGTGGATCTGGCAGAGACAAATTGTCCAAGGTTTGGGTTTGTGCCGAACCGAACTTTTAGCAAAGTTTGATCTTAGGGTTGCACTGTTTCCGACTGTTCAACACTAGTCGGCATATCTGTTTTGTTACTGTATGAGAAAGCATTGTCTGCTGCGATTTGTTACGCAGATGAATACAAATGAATATTATAGTTCTACACAGTGGCACACATTGCATCCCCCTGTCCTATGTATATGTTGGTCAATACTTTTAACATAATGTTCGAATGGAAGGAACTTATACTTTCCTGGATTTTAACATAATATTAATGCAAAGCAAAGTTTTTGATATGGTAAGGCAATTCTGTAGAGCATGTTGCCCACCTAATCACAGATGTAGGCCCTATGTGTATAGCACTGGACTTGGACATTCTTCACAAACCCCTAGCTTAAAGTAATATTTGTGTCAACGGGAAACAGATGGGGAGGGGGAACTTGATTGTGGGTATACTCAGGCTAGTCTCAAGTGAGTTAGTCCTGTAGAATCAACAAACTGGCAGGTATGTAATACACTATATGGAGGGAACATAGTGAGCGTATGTGGTCCAAATGATTTCTTCTCTACATGGGCATCTTAAACACTCCCATGCAGACTAGGATCCTCAATCAGTGACAAGTCCCCCCATGGTAATGAGCTCTTTTGCCCACCAGGATCATGCACAGGTAATATGTTTGGCTACACCCAAAAAACCCTAGTAATTGTTGTCAGGGGATCCATTGCCCACTCTGGCCTCGCTATATTTTCCCAATCATCATGGAAGCAACCTCTAGATCAGTGATTCCCAAATGCCTTCAGGCTAGGGAACCACCAACCAGCTGGATACACTCTTGTGGAACCGTAACCTATTTTCCATATGAGTCTTCTGGACACAATAGACAACCATTACTTGATGATTAGTATGGGCAAAATGAAACACGGAGGCCAAAATCATAGAAAACCCAAATTTTTCTGAACATATTACTTGCCCTGTTGTATAGAACAGTCAACTAAAATTTTCCACAACCTAATGCCCAACCCCTTAAAAATAAATTACAACCCCAGACAACAGACCCCAATATACAGCAGCGCGGACTTACTGCACAAGGCGCAGTAGATGAGGACTCCATTTGCAGAGTAAAGATGAAACAACATGGCCATCCAGTGGGACATCAGACATTTCCGCTTTCCTGCCTGTTCCAATGGATTGTGCTTGATGCCAAATGGCGCCAGTGCCTGTACAGTGCAAACCATCCAGCAAATCAATTTGCAGAGCCCCAGAGCCTCTGTCACAAAATCTCATTTGGAAAGCTCTGTTCTAGACCATCTCATGAAACAAATTTGTGGATATGTATTTGATGATACAAAAAATCTCTGTAAACACGCTGAAAGGATTCGATAACCGGCCAAAATAAATGTTTCCCATGTTTTAGAGTAAATGAAATGTTCTGGTGTGATAAAATAAATTTCTCTGAAATCTGTTAATAAACATTGGATCTCATGTGTCAAAAATAATACAAAATTTTCTGGATTGCACTGAAAACATGAAATATGGTGTTTGTTTGGTCGCTATGGCTATTTCTTCACACATTGGGTCTACGGGGTCTTGGATAATGATGCAGAACGTTACTATAATACATTCCAAAACAACTAATGAGGGTTACAACTCATGTCTGTTAGTTACCATACAGGTAGAAAAGTCAAATGTGGGCTTAGCAGCTGGACCAGCGGCGATCAAGAGTAGGGAATACCCATCCTCATCCTACTGATTGGTGGGGGTTCAAGTGGTCAAACAATTGGGTGTAGGACAGAGGTACAGTTTTTTGCACTACAGTGTTTTGCAGTTCATGGTTGACAATGTACCTTTCTTAGTAATTGTGGGGCGCGTTCTGCTTCTGTCTCCGGTGGAAGTCCTGGGCTGGCATCTGCACATTGTCTGCAGCCCGGACGGTATGCGCTTGCACATGCCCATACTCATAAAGGGTTATCACACACTCTGCAAAGTTTTCCCCTGGCAATTATGTGGTACCCGTGGCTATTTCAGACATCCTCTCTCTATGGAGTGTGCTTGAGTTTGTGCTTTTCTTTTGGTCCTGTTTAAGATGCTATTCAAGTGTGTTCTAATTCTCCAGTTCCTGACCATGGCTATTCTTGACAATGTTCCTGTCTCCACTCTTGACCTTGGCCTCTTATACTCAGGAACCACACTACTACTATACTAGTGTCAGCTGCCATATTATTGGGACCACTACCATAATAACAGCCAGGGGACCAGCAGCAAGGCCCACATCCCAACTGGTGGGGTTAAAGAGGGAGGGCCAGGGTTCTCGGATTTCAGCTCTAAGTTTGTCCCTTAGCCAAACCAGTCTGTGGCCCAGTAGATCTGCATCCACTGATCCTGATGTAAAGCTTTTATAGTGATGTTAATACGTACTGTTTTGGCCTGATTAAGCAGAGCATGATCACCAACCAGTAGCAGTACCTTTGGGGTAGGGCAGAGAAAAGGGTCACGTGTTAGGCACCCAAGTTGCAGGTTATGTGATGGAACAGCGGTTGACAGATGGAGCCAGTGGCAGGATTTCTTTTCTAGCACAAATATATTTTACTAACAGTGCACGAGTTACTTAAATGTTTCAGATCAAACAAGACTTTATATCACTATATATATCTATATTGGGACAACAAAATCCATAGAGGAGTATAAGAGGGGACTAGATGCCTTTCTGGAGCGCTATGATATTACAGGATATAGACATTAGGTGACCAGTGGGTTGTTGATCCGGGTCTTACAGTCAGGTAGGAACTCAATCGTTGATCCAGGGATTATTGTGACTGCCATTATGGAGTCGGGGAGGAATTTCCCCCCCGAATGGGCTAATTAGCTTCTGCCTCATTTTTTTGCCTTCCTCTGGATCAACAAGGCTGGGGGTTGAAACAGGCTGAACTAGATGGACATTGTCTTCATTTAGCATAACATACTATGTTACTATATATCAACCCTAAGTTGCAAACTAACCATCTCCGTCACACGACTTTCTCTATTTTCGGAGTTCCACAGCATCGTGGACTCAACATATCGTAGCTATAAAAGTACATCTAAAGAACCACATAGAATGCAGATTTCTCACTCCCATCTCACATACACAACAGTCGGTGCTTAACGCCATACCAACTGCTTTATCACCACAGTACAAAAGCTCTACACATAAATAACATCGACTAACCCCTTATGCCATAATTTACTAACACAATCCACTATAAACACTGCATTACAATCCTTGTATTACTATAGTCTCTGATAGAAAGGATCTTCTCCAGTCCACATCCATCTGTTATAGTCCCTACAGTGTATGCACTCACACTAAAACATCAGAGACCGGTCTCACATGTCTGGGAGCTTTAAGCGTGCCCTGGTCCACAGCAATATCCGCTTCTAGGGCTGAGTCCCATGCAAGAAGTGAGACTCCCTCCCCTTCCATGTGGTGTGTCACCATCATCTTTAGCCCCTGGATCATCAGGGCTCTCTAGTTCCTTCTAGGCCTCTGATCACTTGGATTCTGATCTCAGCCGTTTATTCTCTTCTGTGCTTGAGGCTCCTCTCCAGCATGGGAAGATGGCTACTGTAGCAGATCTGATGCAGCCTCTGCCACTTTAAGCCTCTGATTTGGTGCTGTGTTGCTCCCCTGCTGCTGCTCTTTTTTCCCCGTGATGCAGCTCTTTTTTATATGATGCATGGGTGCAAAGAGCATTTGGTCTTATTCTAGGGGGCATTGGGGGCCCCATTCACTATCCCCTGCAGTGTGGCCTGATCTTCTCTGTGGTGATACACTAGCTTAGTCACTGCTGACGTCTGGGAGGAGGAGCCTCTTCTCCGGCCTTTCCATTGCCTGTACTCTGTCTCTCCCCTTTGTCTGGCCACTATGCTGGACAAGGGGGTGGGGCTTAAACATCTAGATGGCCTTTCAGTCTTGCTGCTTCTCTCTCCCTCCCAGGTGGGTTGGGAGAGAGAAGCAGAGAGGCTTGAGAGGGCGAGACTTAACTCCAGTGGCCAAAAAGGATGCACCGCTTTAGTAAGAGTGGTAGTGGGGTACCGCTCCTCCCTCTTACAGCAGGGTATTCACTGAGTTTCTACACTACTAATTTCCGTACAATATGTCAGCATTTAGACATTTATATATTTAATTTTATGGGAAGGGGCACCAAACTGAATCTTTGCCCTAAGTAAGCTCAATCATGGGCACAGGAAAAGGGTTACAGTGTGGCTCCAGTCTTGAACATGGGATTTCCTTTATTAACTCAGAATTTATTAATGTTGTATTAAAAGGCAATCCCTCTAAAACTACATGTAGAATGTAATCCTCAGCTAATTTTAAAGTAAAAGTTAATAAAGATTTGTTTTTCAGATTTCAATTGTAGGCAAAAATAACATAATACTTAAGGCCGAAAAAAGACTTGTGTCCATCCGTTCAGCCTATTACCCCCAAATGTTGATCCAAAGGAAGGCAAAAAACCACATGAGGTAGAAGCCAGTTTCCCTCATTTTAGGGAAATTGGAATAATCTCTGGATCTCCGACCCATCTGAAGTTATTAATGATTATAACATATAATATTGTATCGCTCAAGAAAGGCGTCCAGGTCCCTCTTAAACTATTTTAGTGAGTTTGCCATCACCACATTCTCAGGCAGGGAGTTCCACAGTCTCACTGCTCTTACAGTAAAGAACCCCCTTCTATGTCAGTGTAGAAACCTTCTTTCCTCTAGATGTAGAGGGCGCCCCCTTGTTACAGTCCTGGGTATAAATAGATGATGGGAGAGATCTCTATTGTTCCCTGATATATTATACATAGTTATGTCGCCCCTCAGCTGTCTTTTTTCTAAACTAAATAACCACAATTCTATTTATTTGGGTATTGTAGTCCGCCCATTCCATTTATTACTTTAGTTGCCCACCTTTGTAAACACTCAAGCTCTGATATGCCCTTCTTGAGTACCGATGCCCAAAACTCCACAATATTCCATGTGTGGTCTGACCAGTGACTTGTAAAGAGGAAGAACAATGTTCTAGTCATGTGCCTCTAGACCTCTTCTGATGCACTCCATGATCCTATTTGCCTTCACAGCAGCTGCCTGACACTGGTTGCTCCAGTTAAGTTTACAGATAACTAAAATCCCCAAGCCCTTTTCCATGTCAGTGTTACCCAGAGGTTTCCCATTTAGTGTGTAATGGTGACATGTATGTACCCAGCCTGTGTGCATAACATAGGGTTGTTTCACATCTGCGGCGGGGTTCCACTTTTTTGCTTCATTCGGGAATCAGGAAAGGGAAATCTCCATGGCTTAGGAACTGAACAGTGCTGAGCAGACCCCATTGACTATAACAGGTCTGTTCGGTTTCCACTCAGCTACCCGGTTTTTGGATGGTTCCAACACAGATGTGAAACCAGCCTTACACTTATCAACATTAAACCTCACTTGCCACTTTTCTGCCCAAAGCCCACAACTTATCCAGATCCTCTTGCAATTGCCTTGTGTGCTCTCTTGTGTTAATTACTTTACATAGTTCCAATATTGATATTTTACTGCTCAACCCTTCTACCAGGTCGTTAATAAATATATTAAAAAGAATAGGACTCAGTACCGCCCCCTAGTAACCGTGACCCAATCAGAGTTTGTACCATTAATAACCACCCTCTGCTTCCTATCGATGACCAGTTACTTACCCACTTACATACATTCTCACCCAGACCAAGCATTCTCATTTTATATACCAACCTTTTATGCAGCACAGTATCAAAGTCCAGATACACAAGATCCAATAACTCTCCCCGATCCAGTCTAGAACTTACCTCCTCGTAGAAGCTGATCAGGTTGGTTTTACACGAGTGATCTCTCATAAACCCATACTGATACAGAGTTATATAGCCATTTCCCTTGAGGTCTTTAGAAACCCTTCAAACATTTTACCCACAATAGAAGTAAGACTTACAGGACTGTAGTTTCCAGGTTTTCTTTTTGCCCCTCTTTTGAAAATCGGCATCACATTGGCTATGCGCCAATCCAGTGGAATAGACTTCGTCACTATGGAGTCCTTAAATACAAGAAACAAGGGCCTGTCTATCACATGACTTAATTCCCTTAGAACCCATGGGCGTATGCCATCAGGAACCGGAGATTTGTCTATTTTAATCTATTTAATAAGAGACGTCTCAGTTGGCTGTCAGTGTATGAAGAGAATAGACTGTACTGGAAATAGCCGCACAGGAGCCATATTTAATCTGCATCTGTATTTCAGCGAACACTCTTAAACTGAAATTTCAATTTCCTGTTCTAGAAAATCCTATATGCCGGATTTATACCCGAGTAGGTAAATATTTGCTTTCATTTGCCTGCTTCTTTCCTGAGTCCATGCGTTCTCTCTCAGCCTGTAGATTATCTGGATACTATGTTCGGACACATTTCACTAAGACTAATTATTTGCTGTACTTAGAAACATAATCAAACCCGAGCACAGCTTGTGTATTCACGAATCTACGAGCATGAAGCTGAAATAACACAGGCCCTATTTATACAATAATATCATTCACATATCTCCAGTCCACCTCTCCAAACATAAAATACTTGTTTTATTTCTTTTCTCTCTGGCCGGTTTACACAGCTGGGCCGTGAATCGCTTCCTTCTGATTGTAGTTATCAAATTAAACCTGTCTTGTATAATTAGGCTTGCTATGAACAGGGGGTGCGACTCTGCCGAAAGTGGGTTCAACTTCTGAAGAATGGAAATCTCCGACTGTTTGTGAATGGGCTTAAAAGATCATGTTTATGAGAAGGAAGAGGGGGGGGGGGTTAAGCATAACGGCTTTGACAAATTAGAACAGATGTACAAATGTATTCCTTTAATACGGCACCTGATAGTCTGGAAAGTAAAAGAAAAATTGTCACACTGTTAGATAGTTTTGGTATGAGCTACATTTTATTACAGGTCCTCCTTGCCGGTGGAGTGCCCTTGTGTCACCACTCGCGCCCAGGTCTATGCCGATAGGGTTTTCGTTCGCTTCCGCCCCTCTTCTTAAAGGGCAAGTGCACGACTGCCACCTGTCCTCAGCTGACACCTGCTATATTAGACATCCTCCCCCATGGATGCGCCGCCACAGGACAAATGAAGCATTGCAGCAATCGCATTGAAATAAATGAGCTTTCTTTGTAATATGACTACAGGCTGGGTCCTACAGTTCAAGAGATACTCCTTGTAGCTGTCATTTGCTCTAATAGATACTAATAGATGAGGATCAATTCCTTACAGATGGGAGAGGGAAATGCTACTGATTTTTGATTTGTAGGAAAGAACTGATTGAGATTCAGGGATTGAGCAAACAACTAAATTATGGCTTCATAAACCCTCTAATTCTGCATAGCTGTAGAAACGCACCAACAGAAGTCAATTGGGCCTCCATATGCCTGTGATTCTATGCAAAACTGCAGCCAACTAGTATTGGAGATTCTTGGTTTAACATGCATCATAGGGTGCTATGAACACGATTGTAAAAGGGGGCAATTTTGTTTTCACTTAAATGCATGTATTTGGCCTGACGATCATTTCTGCAATGGGATTTGTTTACAAATTTTGCACCACTTATCTTCTGCAGCTTCTACATATCACTGTATGTAGACACTGCAGTCTAAGTCTCAGTGGCAGATCCATCAGTGAGGTTGGACTGAGGGATTAGTATCCCTCTACTCTCTCCTCTCCTAACATTATAATGCACTGGCCGTGACAATATCACACTACAGAGAGGTATGCTCGGGCTGATGTCAAGAAGTCAGCCTGGCCCATGTGACAAGAGTACACTGTCATTTCGACACTGGCTGCCGATCAGATTATATCATTTAACTATGTGAGGTCTGATTAGTTGGCAGCGAGGTGTTGTCCTCCGTCCTCAACCAATCAATTGCTATGATCGTATATATATTTCCGCCCCTCTCCAGTGCTGACTTCGTCAGATAAGTCCCTGGCATCCATACTGTTATTTCTGGAGTTTCATCTGCTTCCTTAACAGCAGTATTATAATTATTAACATCTGTTACTTGTTACTCCCTTTTCCATCTTAGGGACAGGTAGGTAGCTCCCAGGTTCCTGTTGTGGGGAAGCCCTCCTAAAGGCAATCATCTTACTTTTAGGCAGAGTTTGCCCCATACTAGTTAGATAGGGTGAGATTTCGCTTTCTTCATAGCTTAGTTCTATCACTTGTCAATTTAGTTCTATGAGTTCTTATTGTGTGTATATCCACCTTTTTGGACAACTATTACGTATCTTTGCTGTGGTCATAAATTAGCTGGTAAAAAGTACAGTAGAGAAGAGGCAAGGGCAGAAAACTAAAGATAACACCTTTTAGGCACACATAAGCCTAAACAGTCGCTTGGTTTTTAGTTTTGCTAAAAACCAATTGACTTTGACAAGTGAGCGATTTTTCATCCAGTGCCCTTTTGGGGGCTGCATGTACACGGAACAATTACCCCTTTTCCCTGAAAATAAGACATACCCTGAAAATAAGACATAGCATGATTTTCCAGAATTTTTGAGGATACAAAATGATTTTTCATGCTTTTTGAAGATGCTTGAAATATAAGCCCTAGTCCAAAATTAAGCCCTGCTAACAGTTAAAGGGGTTGTCCCGCGACACAAAGTTGGGGTATACACTTCTGTATGGCCATATTAATGCACTTTGTAATGTACATCGTGCATTAATTATGAGCCATACAGAAGTTATTCACTTACCTGTTCCGTTGCTGGCGTCCCCGTCTCCATGGTGCCGTCTAATTTTCAGCGTCTAATCGCCCGATTAGACGCGCTTGCGCAGTCCGGTCTTCTCCGTGTTGAATGGGGCTGCTCGTGCTGGAGAGCTGCTCCTCGTAACTCCGCCCCGTCACGTGTGCCGATTCCAGCCAATCAGGAGGCTGGAATCGGCAATAGACCGCACAGAAGACCTGCGGTCCACCGAGGGTGAAGATCCCGGCGGCCATCTTCGCAAGGTAAGTAAGAAGTCACCGGAGCGCGGGGATTCGGGTAAGTACTATCCGTTTTTTTTTTTCAACACATGCATCGGGTTTGTCTCGCGCCGAACGGGGGGGCTATTGAAAAAAAAAAAAACCCGTTTCGGCGCGGGACAACCCCTTTAATTTAAAAAGTCCATTTAAATAGTGTCCAGGCAGCTATACATGTAAAAAAGTGAAACCTTTTTGAACAAAAATTAATATAAGACACTGTCTTATTTTCGGGGAAACACAGTAGCACCCAAATTAGTTTTTTCAAGTCAAAATTCAGGCACTACCCCCCCCCCCCCCCCCCGTGTAAAATACCCTTAAGCCATCAGTCCAGCCGCACTGACGGATCTTCTACTGCAACTTAGATGGCAGTTTCTATATACAGTGATATGTAGAAGCTGCAGAAGTTGTGCAAAAGTTTTCAATAAACGCTATTGCAAAAATGATTGTCAGCCCAAAATGCATGTGCTTAACTAAACAGATGCTTGCCCAAAGGTGTCCATAGTTTTTAAATTTAAGTGAATTTTAGAAGCCAGTTGCAGGTGTAACATTGTGTATTGACCATCATTATAAATCTATACATACTATATATGGGGTAATACTCTCTAAGCAAAGCCAGTATCTTCCCAAGTTATATCCCAGTTGCAATCTATCAGTGAAAGTGGGAGCTGGCCATGCAGTTTATCAAGATAATCCCTGCAACTTCCACTGAGGCTGTGGAGGCTGCAGATGACAAAGGAGTTTGTTTTGACTAGTCAAGTGAGCACGCTTGACCTGGAAGTCCCAGCAGACGTGTTCCCCATGCAGACAGACACGTGTGCATATACAGCGCACAACTACAGCTGCCACCGCTGACTTATCTTAAGCTTTCCAAACCTTAAAACTGCATATTAATAGAAGACCGAGGCAGTGATGTCGCGCAGGGTATATGTAACAGTGCTATATATTTCCTTTTCTAAGCAAGCTGTCAGAGTGATTTACAGGATATTCCCTATGAGACAGACCCTATGGAAATGTAACCGGTCACGGGTGGTGGTGCGACACAAGTTCAGGATGGCGCGGCGATGACAGATGGAGGCAATGCATTTTATACAAATATATTTTACTGAACACACGGGTTAATTAGTGCTTGGCTTATAAGAAGGTGCTTTAAACGTTACTTAAACCGGAAGTCACACACCTATAACAGGTAACTCCTTCCACGTACTCTGCAACATGCGGATTAAATGCACCGTAGGTGTAGGGGTTAAAGATGAGCGAGTATACTCGCTAAAGGCAATTGCTCGAGCGAGCATTGCCTTTAGCGAGTATTTCCCCGCTCGAGACTGCAGGTGCCGGCAGCGGGCACGGAGCTGCGGGGGAGAGCGGGGCGGAACAGAGGGGAGATCTCTCTCCCTCTCTCAGCCGCTACTCACCGCTCCCCCGCACCGGCACCCGAACCTGCAGTCTTGAGCGGGGGAGATACTCGCTAGAGGCAATGCTCGCTTGAGCAATTGCCTTTAGCGAGTATACTCGCTCATCTCTTGTAGGCGTACTTCTCTTCTCCTCTTTGGGGTGACAGGTCTCTTTGCACTATTCATCGACTCACGTCCATGTAGTAATTCTCCATACTCAAACGTGGTACTATTGTAGTGACCCAGCATATTATCCTGGTCCCATCCATAAATGTCATACATGTTTGTCTCATGTAGATGCACTGTGCAAGCCTGTCTTGTCATTTCCAGTGTGTGTGTTGCACAGTTGCGGCGCTTGAGAGGTTAACTTCTATAAAATCATAGTCTGCATGTAAATTTATCAGTCATGTCATGTGGTATGAGTGAAGGTATAAATAGGAGTGATTGAGAGAGGGAAAAAGGTTCTTCAATTTGTGTTCAGAGAGTCTACAACACAGAGCCACATGGAAGCACCTTCAGCTTCCTTGTGGTGAAGATGGAAGAGGAGGAGAGATACCCCGTAGCTACTGTATTCTGAATGTGAACGGAGTGAGCCCAAATAAGAGAGGGAGCAATTGTGAGTAATCACTTTCCCAGACAAGGCCCAGTGCAGAGGTATTAAATACTTTTACAAGAGGTATTAAATACTTTTACAAGTTTTCCTACGCGGCCGTCCAGAGCCAGGATCACCTCGGAGAAGTACTTTCCTTAAGTGTTACACCCACGCGTCTCTAGGGCTGGGCGAAAGTCAATTGCTTCTGTCAGAGTGTCTGTGGAGTGACCCCTACCCCTTTCCTTCCCCGGAGTGTTCCCTTCCAGGAGCGGTTCTTGACAGATAACGTAGACTGCAGGAGCGGTGTCATCCTGTGTTTCCTCCCTGACCTCAAGCCTCTTGTCTGGCCTGCACTGTATAGACTATACCTAAATTGCCTTGTAATGATTGTTTTCTGCTAGTTTACCCAGGTAAAGTTTGTACCGGGCCCTAACTGTTTCCTAGGGATCCGAGGTGCTAGAAGACTGTCTGTGTCTGAAGTTATTTTTCGCCGAGTAGCATTCCGGTGTGTAGGAACGGTGGCGTCACCCGAGACAACCACAACCCCTATCCTCCTGTTTATTGGCATTCCCTATCCTAGGGGTGTCTTTGGTGGCCTGCAGTTGCACTCTGGCCTTGACTGCGTGTTATCTCTCTGGGAAAGGTGTCTGGTAAGTGCCGCCATGACAAGCCATCACTTAACCCTCCCAGCTCCCCACGTATGTCAGATGTCCGGGGTCTCCCTATAGGACGCTGCACTATTTCTCCAAGGTCTGCTCCATCACTGCCTCACTGCAAACTCACACCATAGATGCAGACAGACATCTCTCGTATATTTCCGTTTCACACCTCTCAATGGCGCTGCTAACCACGAAATGCCCTGCCCCACGTTCAGTAGACTTTACATCAGGCATCATAAATCCTTACATATAACATTACTCACTAACTGTACTACCCATGCCGATAATTACTAACCATAAACCCCACCTCATGGTCGTAGGTCACAGTCTCTTTGGGGAGCTACTCCCCCAGTCCGAACTTGTCCATCATAATGTCCCTAGTGTGCACCCACTAACGTTATTGGACCGATCTTACATGTCTGGTAGTTTGCTCCAGGCTCTTGGATCCACATTGATGTTGTCGTATTCGGGTACATGGGTCCCTACTTTCTCTCCTGGATCAGAGGGGGCATGGCCTATTGCCACTTCTGTCAGTGGCTGCATGCCGCTCTAAACAGTAAAGGGGGCAACAGGCAGTGCCCCCCCCTTACAGAAACACACCCAAAATTGTATATATGTGTATATAAATGTATATGTGTATATATATATATATATATACCCATATACATGAGAAACATGAAGGTGTAGGTTGCTGTTTACGTCAGCTTGTACTCAGCCTATGGAACACGGGATGGGCTATAACTAGTTGTGCTGCAATAAAGCTGAAGTAGAGCCATTGGCATTGGCAGCTCCACATAAACAGGGAATAGGTGCAGGAGGAGGAAAAGACTCAGCGACAGGTAGGGAGGAGGCCTTGGTGGACTGTAGACTAGCCACTGTTTGTTAAATTACAGTCTTACCTCTCATGGTGTTTGGCTCCACAACTGGCTCAGCCTCCACCTCTTTTGGCAAAGCACCTAAGTCCTGATATCGATGGACCACATCACTTCCTCTGGTCTCATAGATTCTGTAGAACCATCAGTTGCACATATGAATTGGCACTAGAAGGAATGCCAGCATAGATTCACATGGACAATTATAGTAGGGGTGGCTACCCTGGGCCCAAGACTCAAGGAGGCCCATGGCCGCCCAAAGTGTTCCTATTAATAATCCCCCATTGCATTATTGCACATCTTTAAACATGGATCGCTCGAGTGACATTCTCCTTCCATATCATGGTGGCAGCCAACTGACCAAAGGGCACCAATATCAATTTAATGCCCTGTATAACTCCTGAGGACCAGAACCACCACCAGAAGACTGAAGTACAGCCGTACCATAAACAGCTAGTATCTATTGCTTAAAATCATACCTCCAAGACATATTGCCTCCATGTCAAGCTACTGACCCACAACACCTCCTCTCTGCCAGTCCCCAGATCACTACTCCCCCTCCCCAACCATATCCTCTCTTCTCAACTATTCCTTAAAGTTGTACCCTCTCCCCATCTTACCCAGCTAAACTACCTCCGCACTATCTATCCAAATTACTAATCACCTTACATCTATCTTCCTTGCCCAAATCCCCCATCATGCTACTTTTTCCACTATGCCTACATCCTGCTCCATTGTTCCTATTCTGCCAACGTATAAAGATTAGAGATGAGCGAACACCAAAATGTTCGGGTGTTCGTTATTCGGAACGAACTTCCCGTGATGCTCGAGGGTTCGTTTCGAACAACGAACCCCATTGAAGTCAATGGGCGACCAGAACATTTTTGTATTTCGCCGATGCTCGCTAAGGTTTTCATGTGTGAAAATCTGGGCAATTCAGGAAAGTGTTGGGAATGACACAGTGACGGATAGGGCAGGCGAGGGGCTACATGTTGGGCTGCATCTCAAGTTCACAGGTCCCACTATTAAGCCACAATACCGGCAAGAGTGGGCCCCCCCCCTCCCAACAACTTTTACTTCTGAAAAGCCCTCATTAGCATGGCATACCTTTGCTAAGCACCACACTACCTCCAACAAAGCACAATCACTGCCTGCATGACACTCCGCTGACACTTCTCCTGGGTTACATGCTGCCCAACCGCCCCCCCTC
This sequence comes from Eleutherodactylus coqui, assembly GCF_035609145.1. Lineage (NCBI taxonomy): Eukaryota > Metazoa > Chordata > Amphibia > Anura > Eleutherodactylidae > Eleutherodactylus > Eleutherodactylus coqui. The sequence continues at coordinate 48,484,550 of NC_089842.1, read as the reverse complement.
CCCCCCACAGCGCACACCAAAGTGTCCCTGGGCAGCCTTCAGCTGCCCTCATGCCACACCACGCTCATGTCTATTTAGAATTGCGTCTGCCATGACGAGGGAGAGCAGGCACACACTGCAGAGGTTGGCACGGCTAGGCAGCGACCCTCTTTAAAAGTGGCGGAGCGATAGCCCACAATGCTGTACAGAAGCAATGAGAAATAGAATCCTGTGCCACCGCCATCAGGAGCTGCACACGTGGGCATAGCAATGGGGAACCTATGTGCCACACACTATTCATTCTGTCAAGGTGTCTGCATGCCCCAGTCAGACCGGGCTTTTTAATTCATAGACACAGGCAGGTACAACTCCCTATTGTGAAGTCCCTGTCGACCCACAGCATGGGTGGCTCCCTGGAACCCACCGGCGGTACACAGAAATATCCCATTGCATTGCCCAACACAGCTGAGGTAGTAATGTCGTGCTTAATGCAGGTGGGCTTCGGCCCACACTGCATGCCCCAGTCTGACTGGGGTTCTTTATAAGTGTACAGATGTAGTAAAAACTCCGTGTGCACCTACAGCATGGGTGGGTGCCAGGAAGCCACCGGCGGTACATAGAAATATCCCATTGCATTGCCCAACACAGCTGAGGTAGTAATGTTGTGCTTAACCCTTTCCAATCCAATTTGTATATGGTTTTCCTAGGGGGCTTACTCTTTTTCTGCCGTTATACAACGGCGCTATATGCTGGCTAAAGCCAGTACTGCATGAGCTGACACGTAGGATAGGCTCCGACAGCAGAGAGGCTGGCAATATACAGTAAGAGAACCCCGACGGACGTCTACCAACAACGGAGCTGTACAGCCTTAAACCCTAATGTCTTCACAGGTCACACAGTGGACTGGAAAGGGTTAATGCAGGTGGGTTTCGGCCCACACTGCATGCCCCAGTCAGACTGGGTTTCTTTATAAGTGGAAACAGATGCATTTATAATTCCCTGTGGACCCACTGCCTGGGTGGGTGCCAGGAAGCCACCGGCGGTACACAGAAATATCCCATTGCATTGCCCAACACAGCTGAGGTAGTAATGTCGTGCTTAATGCAGGTGGGCTTCGGCCCACACTGCATGCCCCAGTCAGACTGGGGTTCTTTACAAGTGGACACATGTAGGTTAAACTCCCTGTGGACCCACTGCCTGGGTGGGTGCCAGGAAGCCACCGGCGGTACATAGAAATATCCCATTGCATTGCCCAACACAGCTGAGGTAGTAATGTCGTGCGTAATACAGGTGGGCTTCGGCCCACACTGCATGCCCCAGTCAGACTGGGGTTCTTTACAAGTGTACAGATGTATTAAAAACTCCGTGTGCACCTACAGCATGGGTGGCTCCCTGGAACCCACCGGCGGTACACAAAAATATCCCATTGCATTGCCCAACACAGCTGAGGTTACGTCAGCTGTAATGCAGGTGGGCTAAAAATTAATTTGATTACACTGTAGGCGAGGGCCCACAAAAATTGCTGTATCAACAGTACTAATGTACATCCCAAAAATTGGCCATGGCCAGCCAAGAGGGCAGGTGAAACCCATTAATCGCTTTGGTTAATGTGGCTTAAGTGGTAACTAGGCCTGGAGGCAGCCCAGTGTAACGAAAAATTGGTTCAAGTTAAAGTTCCAATGCTTTTAAGCGCATTGAAACTTATAAAAATTGTTCTGAAAAATTATTTGACTGAGCCTTGTGGCCCTAAGAAAAATTGCCCGTTCAGCGTGATTACGTGAGGTTTCAGGAGGAGGAGCAGGAGGAGGAGGAGGAGGAATATTAGACACAGATTGATGAAGCAGAAATGTCCCCGTTTTGGATGGTGAGAGAGAACGTAGCTTCCATCCGCGGGTGCAGCCTACGTATTGCTTACGTATCGCTGCTGTCCGCTGGTGGAGAACAGAAGTCTGGGGAAATCCAGCCTTTGTTCATCTTGATGAGTGTTAGCCTGTCGGCACTGTCGGTTGACAAGCGGCTACGCTTATCTGTGATGATTCCCCCAGCCGCACTAAACACCCTTTCCGACAAGACGCTAGCCGCAGGACAAGCAAGCACCTCCAGGGCATACAGCGCAAGTTCAGGCCACGTGTCCAGCTTCGACACCCAGTAGTTGTAGGGGGCAGAGGCGTCACCAAGGATGGTCGTGCGATCCGCTACGTACTCGCTCACCATCCTTTTACAGTGCTCCCGCCGACTCAGCCGTGACTGGGGAGCGGTGACACAGTCTTGGTGGGGAGCCATAAAGCTGGCCAGGCCCTTAAAGACTGTTGCACTGCCTGGGATGTACATGCTGCTCGATCTACGCACATCCCCTGCTACCTTGCCCTCGGTACTGCGCCTTCTGCCACTAGCGCTGTCGGCTGGGAATTTTACCATCAGCTTGTCCGCAAGGGTCCTGTGGTATAGCAACACTCTCGAACCCCTTTCCTCTTCGGGAATCAGAGTGGGCAGGTTCTCCTTATACCGTGGATCGAGCAGTGTGTACACCCAGTAATCCGTCGTGGCCAGAATGCGTGCAACGCGAGGGTCACGAGAAAGGCATCCTAACATGAAGTCAGCCATGTGTGCCAGGGTACCAGTACGCAACACATGGCTGTCCTCACTAGGAAGATCACTTTCAGGATCCTCCTCCTCCTCCTCCTCCTCCTCCTCAGGCCATACACGCTGAAAGGATGACAGGCAATCAGCCGGTGTACCGTCAGCAGCGGCCCAAGCTGTCTCTTCCCCCTCCTCCTCATCCTCCTCATGCTCCTCCTCCTCCTCCTGTACGCGCTGAGAAATAGACAGGAGGGTGCCCTGACTATCCAGCGGCATACTGTCTTCCCCCGCCCCCGTTTCCGAGCGCAAAGCAGCTGCCTTTATGGTTTGCAGGGAATTTCTCAAGATGCATAGCAGAGGAATGGTGACGCTAATGATTGTAGCATCGCCGCTCACCACCTGGGTAGACTCCTCAAAATTACCAAGGACATGGCAGATGTCTGCCAACCAGGCCCACTCTTCTGAAAGGAATTGAGGAGGCTGACTCCCACTGCGCCGCCCATGTTGGAGTTGGTATTCGACTATAGCTCTCCGTTGTTCATAGAGCCTGGCCAACATGTGGAGCGTAGAGTTCCACCGTGTGGGCACGTCGCACAGCAGTCGGTGCACTGGCAGCTTAAAGTGATGTTGCAGGGTGCGCAGGGTGGCAGCGTCCGTGTGGGACTTGCGGAAATGTGCGCAGAGCCGGCGCGCCTTTACGAGCAGGTCTGACAAGCGTGGGTAGCTTTTCAGAAAGCGCTGAACCACCAAATTAAAGACGTGGGCCAGGCATGGCACGTGCGTGAGGCTGCCGAGCTGCAGAGCCGCCACCAGGTTACGGCCGTTGTCACACACGACCATGCCCGGTTGGCGGCTCAGCGGCGCAAGCCAGCGGTCGGTCTGCTGTGTCAGACCCTGCAGCAGTTCGTGGGCCGTGTGCCTCTTATCGCCTAAGCTGAGTAGTTTCAGCACGGCCTGCTGACGCTTGCCCACCGCTGTGCTGCCACACCGCGCGACACCGACTGCTGGCGACATGCTGCTGCTAACACATCTTGATTGCGAGACAGAGGAGGAGGAGGAGGAGGGTGCTTTAGTGGAGGAAGCATACACCTCCGCAGATACCAGCACCGAGCTGGGGCCCGCAATTCTGGGGGTGGGTAGGACGTGAGCGGTCCCAGGCTCTGACTCGGTCCCAGCCTCCACTAAATTCACCCAATGTGCCGTCAGGGAGATGTAGTGGCCCTGCCCGCCTGTGCTTGTCCACGTGTCCGTAGTTAAGTGGACCGTGGCAGTAACCGCGTTGGTGAGGGCGCGTACAATGTTGCGGGAGACGTGGTCGTGCAGGGCTGGGACGGCACATCGGGAAAAGTAGTGGCGACTGGGAACTGAGTAGCGCGGGGCCGCCGCCTCCATGATACTTTTGAAGGACTCCGTTTCCACAACCCTATACGGCAGCATCTCAAGGCTGATGAATTTTGCGATGCGGACGGTTAACGTTTGAGCGTGCGGGTGCGTGGCGGCGTACTTGCGCTTGCGCTCGAACACTTGCGCAAGCGACGGCTGGACGGTGCGCTGAACTACACTGCTGGATGGGGCCGAGGACAGCGGAGATGAGGGTGTGGGTGCAGGCCATGAGGCGGTAGTGCCTGTGTCCTGAGAGGGGGGTTGCATCTCAGTGGCAGGTTGGGGCACAGGGGGAGAGGCAGGGGTGCAAACCGGAGGCGCTGAACGGCCTTCGTCCCACCTTGTGGGGTGCTTGGCCATCATATGCCTGCGCATGGTGGTGGTGGTGAGGCTGTTGGTGTTGGCTCCCCGGCTGAGCTTTGCGCAACAAAGGTTGCACACCGCTGTTCGTCGGTCGTCAGGCGTCTCTGTGAAAAACTGCCAGACCTTAGAGCACCTTGGCCTCTGCAGGGTGGCATGGCGCGAGGGGGCGCTTTGGGAAACACTTGGTGGATTATTCGGTCTGGCCCTGCCTCTACCCCTGGCCCTGGCCACCGCACTGCCTCTTGCAACCTGCCCTGCTGATGCCCTTGACTCCCCCTCTGAAGACCTGTCCTCCTGAGTAAGCGTTGCACACCAGGTGGGGTCAGTCACCTCATCGTCCTGCTGCTCTTCCTCCGAATCCTCTGTGCGCTGCTCCCTCGGACTTACTGCCCTTACTACTACCTCACTGCAAGACAACTGTGTCTGATCGTCATCGTCCTCCTCACCCACAGAAAGTTCTTGAGACAGTTGGCGGAAGTCCCCAGCCTCATTCCCCGGACCCCGGGAACTTTCGAATGGTTGGGCATCAGTGACTATAAACTCCTCTGGTGGGAGAGGAACCGCTGCTGCCCAATCTGAGCAGGGGCCCGAGAACAGTTCCTGGGAGTGTTCCCGCTCCTGAGCAGGTGTCATTGTAGTGGAGTGAGGAGGCTGGGAGGAAGGAGGAGCAGCAGACAGAGGATTCGGATTTGCAGCAGTGGACGGCGCAGAACTGCGTGTTGACGATAGGTTGCTCGAAGCACTTTCTGCCATCCAGGACAGGACCTGCTCACACTGCTCATTTTCTAATAACCGTCTCCCGCGTGGACCCATTAATTGGGCGATGAATGTGGGGACGCCAGAAACGTGCCTCTCTCCTAATCGCGCAGCAGTCGGCTGCGACACACCGGGATCAGGAGCTCGGCCTGTGCCCACACCCTGACTTGGCCCTCCGCGTCCTCGGCCGCGTCCACGTCCTCTAGGCCTACCCCTACCCCTCAGCATGCTGTATTACCAGTGATTTGATTTCACAGGCAGGAAATAAATTGGCGCAAGACTGCAGGCCAAATATAATTTTTGCACTTTTTGGAAAACGAACGGCCCCACTGCCTTTAGTGAATGAATAATCTAAGTTTAATAACTGTGCTGTGTCCCTGCTAATGTGTCACTGAACGTGAGGGTAGCAGAGTTATTAACTGTGGCAGAGCAGGTATTTTTTTTCCCAATTAAGGAAAGCAAATGGCGAAGCCAGCAGTAAAGCGTAGCTGGGTGCGTCTGATTTAGCAATGTTGTTCACGCAGCTCACACGTGTCCACAGGCGTTAGGACGGACAGAGGCTGGACAAATAGATTTGTTTTCAGTTTTTTTCCACCAAAAGGCAGCACTGCGTATATTCTATGAACATGAGAAGTTTAATAACTGTGCTGTGTCCCTGCTTATGTGTCACAGAACGTGAGGGTAGCAGAGTTATTATAACTCTGGCAGAGCAGGTATTTTTTTCCCAATTAAGGAAAGCAAATGGCGAAGCCAGCAGTAAAGCGTAGCTGGGTGCGTCTGATTTAGCAATGTTGTTCACGCAGCTCACACGTGTCCACAGGCGTTAGGACGGACAGAGGCTGGACAAATAGATTTGTTTTCAGTTTTTTTCCACCAAAAGGCAGCACTGCGTATATTCTATGAACATGAGAAGTTTAATAACTGTGCTGTGTCCCTGCTTATGTGTCACAGAACGTGAGGGTAGCAGAGTTATTATAACTCTGGCAGAGCAGGTATTTTTTTCCCAATTAAGGAAAGCAAATGGCGAAGCCAGCAGTAAAGCGTAGCTGGGTGCGTCTGATTTAGCAATGTTGTTCACGCAGCTCACACGTGTCCACAGGCGTTAGGACGGACAGAGGCTGGACAAATAGATTTGTTTTCAGTTTTTTTCCACCAAAAGGCAGCACTGCGTATATTCTATGAACATGAGAAGTTTAATAACTGTGCTGTGTCCCTGCTTATGTGTCACAGAACGTGAGGGTAGCAGAGTTATTATAACTCTGGCAGAGCAGGTATTTTTTTCCCAATTAAGGAAAGCAAATGGCGAAGCCAGCAGTAAAGCGTAGCTGGGTGCGTATGATTTAGCACTGTTCTTCACGCAGCTCACACGTCTCCACCGCCCGTAAGGACGGACAGAGGCTGGACAAATAGATTTGTTTTCAGTTTTTTTCCACCAAAAGGCAGCACTGCGTATATTCTATGAGCATGAGAAGTTTAATAACTGTGCTGTTTTCCTGCTAATGTGTCACAGAACGTGAGGGTAGCAGAGTTATTAACTGTGGCAGAGCAGGTATTTTTTTTTCCCAATTAAGGAAAGCAAATGGCGAAGCCAGCAGTAAAGCGTAGCTGGGTGCGTATGATTTAGCAATGTTGTTCACGCAGCTCACACGTGTCCACCGGCGTTAGGACGGACAGAGGCAGGACAAATAGAATTATTTTCACTTGTTTTACAAGCAAAAGGCAGCACTGCGTATATTCAATGAATAATAACTGTGTTGTGGCCCTGCCTATACAATTCTTTCCCTGCAGTATCAATGGAGGGTGGAATGCTCTGCAGAGGCGATTTTGAGAAGCCCAAAAAAAATGCAGCACAGCTAACAGCAGCCAGCACAGTACTGCACACGGATAAATATGGCCCTAGAAAGGACCGTTGAGGTTCTTGAAGGCTACACTCACTCCTAACACTCTCCCTGCCTATGCAGCACTTCTGTCCCTAATGCCAGGTGCAACGCTCTGCAGAGCTGATTTTGAGAAAAAAAAAAATGCCACTGCTAACAGCAGCCAACACACAGCTATCAGTGGCCCTAATAAGGACCTTTGGGGGGTCTTGAAGCCTACACTAACTACCAATTCTTTCCCTACAGCAGCTCCGGTATAAACAGCACTGTCCCTCATCTAACTCACACCGCATCTGAGGCGAGCCGCGGGAGGGGCCGACTTTTATATTAGGCGAACACCTGATCTCGCCAGCCACTCACAGCAGGGGGGTGGTATAGGGCTTAAACGTCACAGGGGGAAGTTGTAATGCCTTCCCTGTCTTTCAATTGGCCAGAAAAGCGCGCAAACGTCTCAGGGAAGTAAGTGAAAGTAACCAGAACACCGCATGGTGTTCGTTACGAATAACGAACATCCCGAACACCCTAATATTCGCACGAATATCAAGCTCGGACGAACGCGTTCGCTCATCTCTAATAAAGATACATCCCCAATAAAACAGTATTTTAGCACCTAACAAATAATAGCTAATTTAATTTTATAAGGCTGCTTATTATTGGGATCATCTCAATAAATGGAACGACACCGATAGCACAAATTGCTCTCTCTGTACATGAGTATAGGGTCATGAGGTTGTAACTGAATATATTGTAAACATTTAGGCTTATAAAACAGTTACGGCGTTGGGAACCAGGAATCTGTATTGCCGCTGGGAAGAAGCGCCATGTAAGAAGACAAACTGTTACATTTGGCTGTTTTCAGTGTTCTGGGTGACTGCAGATTTTAGCAGTCTCTTAGTGGTCGAAAAGACTCACTTACCAGCAGCGGTCGCAGTTTAACTGACCCGTGCGATCTTAAATTTCCTGTAATACAATGTCCTCATAATAACATGGAAAAAAATTAACCCTTAACGTGACAAAAACTTTTTTTTTTCTTCTAATTTTGAAAGTGTAAGCAAAGGGAAATAGGTCCACAAGTGCCCGGACACGGTGTGCTGCGGTTTACATTAACTGAGAGGGATCCTATTTCACTAGTGATATGAACTAGTTGATCATTTCCAGGAATGGGCCAGGAGACTTCAGTCGAAATCACGCCACTCCCCAATGCTTTCCAGGATCTTTGGCATCGCCATACAAAGGCAAATAAAGTCTTGGGGTGCATTAAAAGAGGTACAGGGGCGAGGGACGAGAACATTATCCTCCCACTATATAAGGCACTTGTCAGGACCCACATGGTGATGGCAAAATCCATAGAGGAGTTTAAGGCCAAATGCCCACAGACCGATTATTGCTGTGGAATTCGCGGTCAGACACCCGCCACAAATACCGCAGCACTGTCTGTCCATTGATATGCTGTGGTAAACGATTCTCCCCTGCCCATGAGTGGAAATTAACTGCGATTTTCCGTTCGTGGGGAAGAATCGCAGCATGTTCTATTCTGTGCAGAAAATCGCGCGGACAGCTTCCATTGCAGTCAATGGAAGCCGTCCATCCTGCGATATTCCGTGCAGTGAGCACTGCAGAAGTATCGCCGAAATCCGCATCAAACAGCATGTCATGTCTGTCTCCTGAGACCTTTGGTTCTACAGTTGCTCTGGAGTTCTCCTGCTCAGGTGTGGGGGATTGTGCTGGCTGTGTGTGTGTCTACAGTCAGCCAATCACTCCAGGTTGGTACACATATAAGCTATCTTCCCAGGGGGTGGATGTGTCTCCAGTCAACCAATCACTCCAGGGCAGTACACATATAAGCTGTCTTCCCAGGGGGTGGATGTGTCTCCAGTCAGCCAATCACTCCAGGGCAGTACACATATAAGCTGTCTTCCCAGGTGTGGGTGTGTCTCCAGTCAGCCAATCACTCTAGGTCGGTACACATATAAGCTGTCTTCCCAGGTGTGGGTGTGTTCAGCTTTCTCTGTTCTCATTCTCTCTTGGTGTTGTGTGAGCAGGTTCTATGTGTGGTGACTGCAAGAAAGTTTTTTGTCTTGTGATTTTGTTTGGTTGTGTTGCTGGACTCCTGGTTAGTGTAGGGAGTAGCGGTATTGACAGGAGCTGTGACATGGCCCGCTAGCTTCCATATCTTGATCAAAATGTCAACTAATACCTGATATCTATAATATTAACATCTGCTACTAGTGTTTGCGTTTTTGCTGCTGTACGGTGTGATTATGGCCAGAGGCATACCTAAAGGCTCAGGGGCTCCGGTGCAAAAGTCTAGCTCGGGCCCCCCACCCACCCCGTACCCATACCTAGATTGTGCAGCATACATGATCTGTCCCTTGGTGTAATCTTTCCAAACATGATGCATTTCCTGCACTACATGAAAACTTGTTTGTAACCCCGCTGGCCACTGTCACACATACACCGCTTTTTACCGCTATAAGCGTGGTGTCTCGAGCACCGTTCTAACCGCAGTATAACACTGCCATTGATTTTAATGAGGTTACTCAAACCTGCGCTGAAACGTGGTGTTCCTAACACCGCGATTTTTGAGAGCCGTCTGTTCTGTTTTCGTGTTTTTTAATGCACCTCCTCATCCATCACAATGATGGGGTGCATTAAAAAGTGCTGTCAAATGCTGTACCGTGTGTTCAAAAACGCTGCTTGAAATTCTGGTAAAAATGCCACGATTTCAAGCTGCGTTTTCTGAACAGACATGTAAGAGTGGCCTTAGGGTGTGTTAATGTTTTTGTTGTACTTTAGAACCACAATTAAGAAAAACACATAAAAAACCTGCATGCGGTGTTTAAAGACC